>NC_134404.1:88919695-90192195 GCF_038048845.1 Mixophyes fleayi
TGTTTGAGTTTGTTGGAGCTAAAATGTCTACATTGTAAAGTACATCTAGTACGGTTTTCAATATGAATGGCGGCGTCACCCTCAAACTTGAACACAGTAATTTTTGCTATTCAAATTAACAAAGATTACATTTTATAATTTGATTTATATCATCTCTTTTAGCTGTGAACCCAAATTTTGAACTACAAATTTGAATTTGATAGGCACAGTAGTCAAATCAATTTAAATCGGCCCAAAAATTGTGATTATATTGAAAACAACTTAACAGCTTTTTAACAAATTAATTTGATTGGACTTCGAACTGGTCACAGGCATCTCTACCACTGGTTCTCCAGCAAGCTGCAACTTGTAGGTCCACAACAGCTTAAGAGCGGCAGATTGTCTTTGGAGCCTCTATTGGCTTCCTCACTATCCCCTACTGACATCCGTCCCCACCCACCATGATGTGTTACAGCAATGGAACCGTGTGACCACAGTATTTTGCTGAGAGCAGCAACAAAGGATTGCTGCCTTCCGTAACAATGGAGCTGGGTAAGAAGTAGGATGTAAGTTAGAGGTGCTCAAACCCAGTCCTCAAGAGCTACTAACAAATCTTGTTTCTAGGATTTCTGTCTGTAGAAACAAATGGGATAATTACTGATGCAGGAAAATAGATTAACTCACCTGTGCATGCTTAAAGACATCCTGAAAACATGAACTGTTGGTAGCTCTTGAAGTCTGGTCTGTAATGGCACCATAATATGACACCAACCTGGCCCCATATATTCTATAATAAACACATACTGCACAGCAAAATCTATTGGCATGCAGCTTGGTATGGGGCAGTTCATCATAGGACTGCCCCGCGGGAATTAAAATATTTTGCATTAAAAGTACAATTAATGTATAAAATAATAATATTTTTTTATTTTACCCTTCAGTTCTGGTCAGTACATATACCCAAGCTGGCTCCTTCCAATATGTGGGTTCTTGTTTTACTTTTAATAAACATTGAGGTCTGTTACAATACAGGAGTACATAGTACCTGCACTTGTGCATATATTCCTGGAATGATCTTGTCTTTGGGATGTTATTGGCTGGCTTTTCAGATGGTGTTTCAGCAGCGGTATCTTTGTCCTTGGCTATCTGCTGTCCAATGTCAGGCTCTGAGTTTACCTGTGTATTATCATTAAGTTCAAGTGACCCAGTGCTAAAATGTCTCTTCATATGTGCACTGTGTTTACAGTGGTCAAAACTGGAAAGAAGAGATGACATAGAGTATCGACGGACGGTCATTGCAGTACCTAAAGCAAAAAAATAAAAAAAAATCCATTAACCCTTTTTAATATTAGTTCACCTTTTAAGGAATGATGTCATGAATTAAGAGAGATTCTGGCAACCATGCCAATGGGGAAGGGAGTTGTTCTCTTTTTTGACATACAGTATTGTGACGGATTTCAGGATTTGAAAGAGGATGAGTATAAATGCTATGGAAAGGTTGGCCAAAGCTATAGATTGTCGGGTTGCTGAGCCCTCTTACCTCTTGTTTGTTAATACCTATTCTTATTATTATACTTGTTCCAAATTGTATAGCATGGTGTATGAATATAAATAAATGTTACCAAATAATATGTTGTTTCAAGTCTATGGTACCCACTTAGTGGCAGTCTGCCTGGTTACAATTTTTGTGCGAGTGAAAAGTGTGGGTGGAATTTCACTATATGTAAGTTATACAATTATTTTGTCATGCACAATTACTGATCTAATATTAATTAATTTCTATTCATCTGAGTCCTGTCCATCATTGTATTTTCCAATTTGCTGCTGCCCACTCATTCTTACTTGCTCTTGGCTAGGGAGGGAAGGCTGCCCTCAGTTTCATCATCTCATTAGTTTGTTTGTATTGTGTTTGACTGGCAGCATGAGAAATATGGTTTGCAGATGAGAAATTTGCAGATGCAGTCTGGTAAATGCATGTGGAGGGGATGGTGGGCTCATGCAGAACTGCAGCAATGCAAGGTGAAGGAGTACACCAAAAGTGACCTATGGGGGCCAGAAATGTCAGTCTAGGCTCGACCTTTACACGTGACATCTGGTTGCCACTACTTGTGACTTTTTCATTTAATAATGTTCTGTCTTTGTGTCCTTAAAGAACTTGTGTGTCAGATAGGCTTGGTTTTTATTATCCAACATTTATACATGGAATTGTTTTGTTTATGGTATTGTTGAATTAGATTATGATTGCAGTTTGTAATAAGTCAGGGGATAACTAAAGACTTCAGTGACTTTTTGGTTGTAGTACTTTGTGTTTAAGATAGGGAGTGTAAAATAGATTTTTAGGGATTTTAGTCTTTCATATATTCACCTCTCGACACTAAAAACTGTAATACTACTAACCTCATTCCTATCCCCCTCATTGAAAAGTCTAATACTCTAACACAAAATACTTAGCTTGGTTTTTGGACACCACCTCCTTCTGCAGCATGCTACTACAGTTACATACTGAGTACATACTCACAGTTCAGCATTTCTCGCACCCACACTGAGGGGCTCTGGGCCTGTCTCTGTAGTGACATGGCTCTTTCTATGTGCTCAACTGTTTATGCTTTTTTGAACTGTTACCATCAGCCTATCAACATACCTGCCTCAAGTAAACACTGTTCATACCAGAGAGAGATTACTATTGTGAATCAGTATCAGTGAAACTTCTTCATTATCAGTGTGTCAGCATTACCAGCGTCTACGCCCAGAGACTTTCTGCTTCATATTTATCTGCTAATTCCTGCTTCTTGCTCAGCACTGTTACAATTGTGCTTCAGTTATTATCTTGTGTATCATTACTACCAGTTCAGTACTGTGACTCTGACATTACTACCTGTCCGCTGCTGAATCTCAATAAACCATCTTTATCCGCAATCTCATTCTTCCTGCCAGTGTATTCCTATCATGCTGCTTCTAAACTTCCCCACTTACTTTCTCTCCCAAAGTAATACTAACCGCACTCGCCACACTAGACACACCCTTGATCTAATTTTTTTGAAGACATGGGAGTATTACTAATGTAACTCACTCTGCCTTCTCACCTTCTGATCAGCTCCTCCTGAACCTGCCCATATATGTAGTGATCTCAGAGGGAATCATGATCTCATCTCTGCTTCTCCTGTTACCCTTCCTTCCCAAATCTCTAACTTTTCTTACCTTAACCAAATGAGTGGTCTTCCGGTAAAACAGCACAATGTTATCTGCTTTGAATAACATAGCTCCTGCCAAACTATAATGCCCTCGCCACACCCAACCACCAACTTGGCCGAGATCTCTAACAAGAGCACAGCAAAAAGCAGCACATGTTGCTGAAAGTAAATGAAGGAAGTTTGCTTTAAACTCTGATTTTCTCATCTACAAACCAGAGCTCCACGGCTTCTGCCTTCATCTTGATTAAACAACTTTCTTCTCATCACTAAAATCCTTACTTTCCACCTGTTTTGCACATTTGACTTTTTGCTCCTCCAAATACTTATTGTCCAAGACATTGCAGACTGTCAAAGAAAGAATTGTCAAAATAAGGTGTTGCATTGCCTTGCATCAGGTATCCTTCCCCTGCATCACCACCCCCTTCCTACCTGCAACTCCATCCTTTCAGTCCAGTAATTATTTATTCACCTCACTTCTTTCATTCTCTCACAACCTATCCAGCTGCTTCTATCCCTTCTAGTCTACTGTGCAGCCACTCTTCCACTCTCTGCCTTGAGCAAATTTTTAAACCTTAACTTCTCGACGGGTATTTTTCCCTCTGTCTTAAAATACATAATAATAATGACCATTTTCAATGAATTCTCCCTTTGCCCATCTCGCTATTCAATCTATTTCTCTACTCTCATTTGCTGCACTGTCCGTTTCTTTTTCACCTGTAATTTCCTACTAGATCTTCTACAATCTGGTTTTTGCCTAAGACACCCTACAAAAACCACACCAACAAAAGTAACTAGTGACCTCCTTGTAGCCAACTCAAGAAATTATTCTTCCCTCTTACTCTTCTTTGATCTCTTTTGCTTTCAAAACCATTATTTACCCCCTACTCATGATAGCACCCACTACACTGGCATCCATGGTACTGCCTAATTGAGGTTTTCATCATACTTGCCCAACTGTTAATTCATGATTTCTTTCATACACCTCTCCCTTATCTCTATTGGAGTACCCTAGTGGTTGGTCCTCAGTCCACTACTGTTCTCTCTTCACACCTCTCTTGGTAAAGTCCAAATATGGACCTTAGTATTACTTGTACACAGATGCCATTTTTATTTACCTCTTCACTCCTGAACTCATTCTATCTGAATTAATATATTTTCGTGTCTGAGCCCACCTAGCCAGTAACGAGGTTACCATACTATTTCCTACGTCCTTTTCCTTAATGCAAGTTGTGTTTGAGTACTCAGTTGCTCCAAGGATTTATCCATAAGTCAGAGATGTATATCAATATGATGTTCATGGTACCAGACCTAGGAAGCTATAATTTAAACATGTTTTAAGTTCAGAGACACAGAAAGCAAGGTCAGTGTCAGGCCAAGTATAGCAACATGCAAATGCAGCCCCCAAATCATTATCCAAATGCAAGGTCAGAGTCAAGCCAAGGTCAACAGCAGTTAAGCAGAGAGAGTACGAAAAGAACATTTTTAAGAATAGTCCAAATATAAAACCAAGGTTAGAACCAACAGACAACAGGCAAAATATGGAGTCAGGCACCAGAAGAACTACAATGCACCCAGGAACCTAGTAGGAGAGATCACAAGCACCACATAGTGTGTGATCTTCAATCAGGAAGAAATATAACTCTTATCCAGAACTCATGAGTGCACCCACATTGGAGTCCCTGTATGGCAGGATGTTTCTCCATGAGCTGCGGCTGACTTTGTCTTTCAGCCATCCATTTCCGGATGTCACAAAAGCATTTATTTTTTCACCTATGCACCAAAATGGTGCCCTCAGATGAACTGTTGCTGCTGCCACCACCAGGGTGTGTCTCTAGTGCCTGGAACCACTTGCATCTTAGTGGTATGTGTAACTCATAGCAGTATAATACATATGCCCTGGGATGAGTATTGTAGCATTAGATACAACAAAAAAACAACTAGAAGGTACTGCAAATAAAAGTAAAAACAATAACATTTATTCCAATAGTAAAAGTAAAACATAAAATTGTTGCCCTAAAAACTTTTAAATTGACTGGACTGATATAGTACAAGCGATCTCCACCTTTGTATAGTTGTAATGTAGCGCATCCTTAATAAAAGGTAATGTCCAAACTTCATTACACTCGCTTATAAGAAAGATATTCCATTTTAAAATCCAATTTAATCCATAAAAACTGCTTAATATGCTGAATATTCCTGTGATGCCAATATTTGATCCAAACAGCGGAGTATTTAGCTGATAAAGAAGACCAGCACTATCAGACCTCCATATGATCTATGCTTGGCAGATAAGTATTACTCGGAGAGCTTTGTTATGGTGTCCGCCTGTAATCTGCAGCTTCCAGGTAAGTATCCTTTCACTGTCTGGCGTTAAGATGTGAGGTATATCCTTCATAGCGCGTCTGCACTACTGCTTGGGATACTTTACATATATATTCAAGTGCCCAATGGCAATCAAGTTAAAATAATTGAATCAATTAGTTCACACTTGTGTAGCTGTTCTAACGCAGGCCAACAGACAGAACAATTCCTTGGCCATAGATACAAAAAAAGTATATTCATTAAATTATAATCTCTACATATAACATAATATAATAATATAATTACAATTCATTTAAATATACCATTATAAGAACAAGATCTACATGCATTTATACAAATAACATATACCAGTACCTTCCCAATGTTATTCTTTATATCAACAACAAAAACATATGTAATTAGAAGCATTTGATTAGTATTAACATTCCATGTATTTAACAGCAGTTATCAAATCATAGCAAACAACATGGTTATGTGACCTAAGAATAAGAATACATGTAGCAAAGTTCTATAAATACAGATGCAAGTAAAGGGTATTGAAATGATTGTTGGGCAGGAAATGTTTTGTAATGTATTTTTTTCTTTGATTTTTTTTTTTCTATTTACTATTAAAATTATTTTGTATTTATGTACTCTGACATGCTGGTGCTGGTCTGTTCTTTTCATTTGAACAATTGAGGATATAAATACAGTGTGGGATACAAAGGCAGATAATTAATTTATACGCTCTTACTTCTCCATACATATAATGCTGCCAAAATAATAATAGCAATATATATGCTTTCATAGTTAACAGACACAAAGTATCCCCACTGCACACTATGCCATAAATTGGGAGAGCATCAATTATATTTTATCTATATTTTATTTTTGTTTAAAATATATGCACCAATAAAACAAATCAGTGGTTCTATTTTCATTTCATACATTATATGACAACTATCTACTGATGCATTACCTCGTTCTGAGTGGCAGCTGTAGCAGGAGGGTTCAGTAAGCAAAACAACAAACAATCTGTAAAACCTACAATAGAACAATGTAATCCCAAGGTGTCACACAAATAATAAAAAAAAAAGGTATTTCTATGTTTTTAAGTTTTTAAATCCTCTTTAATTATGTTCTGATTGTGAATTGAACAAAAATATCTGTTTTCTTTAAAATATTCTATCTGTTCTCTTTAACAGAAATTTTACCATAAAAGTGTGCTCAGAAAACTTTTTTGATGCAGAGGAATCATCTTTAATAGATTAAACCCATTGTTGTCAGGGGAATAGCTTGATATGAATGTTGAGTTCAAACAGACTGATAAGAGGATCCGGTTTATGCCTGTGGGTGTAAGAGATAGCTAATGTACGGGACTGCAGAATGTCCCAGCAGCAGTCCGGTCTGTGGCCAAGCTTAGTGCTGGATATCCAGCCCGTGGTGTAGCTCTGTTAGATGTCTGCAATAAGTATGTTACACTGGTCATGTTAAGTGACTGCTCTGGGAGATGAAGTATTGAATGCAAATGAATGAGAGATTTAAGGAGCTTAATAAATATTTAACACTTGCTGTCCGCACTTCTCAGCTCATGTGCCTACAGGAGCATCTTTATTACTGGGCCAATTAGTAGCTGTCCCTTTGATGGAATTTCTCTTGCATGTTTAAGTAGTAGGGACCTCAAATACTGAATTTTCAGGTAATAAGAACTGAAATTATCCCAAAGAATTGTTTGTCTGCTTTTCTAACAAATAAAATGTACAAAATGCAAATAACCATTAATGAAAAAAATATAATACAACAGTAGTAATAACAAGTATTGTATCCCACAATCCTTTGCATATTTGGTAACACAAGGGGTTACATAAATCGATTTCATATAATTAACAAGGGATATTTGTATATAAAAAAGCAGCCTTAAAACAAGTGATGGGAATGATTACTATGATTACTGATTACTATACATTATAAAAGAGCCTGTTACAACTAGATGTGTCCTGCTATTCTAACCTACTTAATACTTAATTATTTAGGATAAATTAGTGTGATTTTAAACCATCTCTCCCCAGATTTTTTAAAACTTACTTGTGCCTTTAACAGTAAATATAATTTTGTCTACTGTTTGCATCCACATTCGGAGGATCTGGGGCCATCCACAATGGTCTTTTTAACATGAAACTATCATCATCACCATTTATTTATATAGCGCCACTAATTCCGCAGCGCTGTACAGAGAACTCACCTCAGTCCCTGCCCCATTGGGACTTACAGTCTAAATTCCCTAACATTCACACACACACACACATCAATTTGTTAGCAGAGGAAACCGGAGCACCCGGAGGAAACCCACACAAACACGGGAAGAACATACAAACTTCTCACAGATAAGGCCGTGGTCGGGAATTGAACTCCTGACCCCAGTGCTGTAAACCATGAGACTCTTACTATCTTGTTGGTTTGGGGCATATTCCCTGATTTGGGATCAAAGAGTAAATAAATTGTATTTCCTCTTCAATCCTCTTTGGTAGCCTTAACAATGGGTTATTCACTTCTAGCGTTAGGTAGAGACTGGAAACAGAAACACCCCCAGGCAGTAGAGTGCAACTTCTCCTCTTCCCTAGCTTCTTTGTCTGTTTCCTCTGCCTGAGAAAGAGAGGACAGGTATTGTGTTTGCTATTTTTCTGTTTGTAGGATTACCTGTGTTCAGACTTTGGGTGCCACACCATTGGTACTGTAAGCCAGGATGATCAAGGTTGGCTACACAAGGAGCACTAGTTGCAAAGGACTTTGAGTTTAGTGAAAGTGGCGCCAATGAACCTATGTGGGGGCTATGTGCATGCGCGTACTGTTTTTGTTTCAAAGGTCACCAAAATGGAGGACACAAGGCATATAGTGGAGAGGCCCTAAAGTGTGCAAGTGCCATTTCCTTCACCCACCAGACAACTCTGCTGGCCACCAATGAATCCTCCTGGACAATTAAGCACCAGCAGAAGAGTTGCTTATTCCTCCATAACCTCACAGACTTGGAGCAGACCAGGCGACTTGACACTCTGTCTGGGACAGCACTTCAGGACAGCTAGCACTATAGAGCTTGAGCCCTCCCCCTAAACAAGCCAAAGAGCAACTATCCTATTATTCTTTCAGAGTTGTAAAGGGAAGAAAGACAGTAAAGCCCAGCAGCATCATGTCCGTGGAACGTGTGGTAAATCTTGACTCATGGATTATGAAGAAATCTTTTGTGCAGCATGCAATTCCCAGCCTGGAGGAAATGATTCCCACCCACCTGAGCAATTTAAAGAATTGATCTCTTGAATGATGAAGTATTTACCATTTGTCTTTACCATTGTCTTTTCAGCCACAACTATGGCATCAGTGGTAGCAGCTGGAAGGGCTCTCTGGCTGTGTCCATGGGCAGCAGATGATTACTCTAGCTATGTTCCCCTTTGAAGTTTTATTGCTATTTGAAGACAACTGAGATTCTATGATTCAGAAGGTTTCTTAAAGAGAGGCCAAGTCAATAAGCTCTACAATGACTATTGCCTAGTCTGCCCTCATTGGCTCCTGTGGGTGGCAGCATTGCTGATTATATATTAGTGGACACGTTCTGTTCCGACCTATGTATGACCCACAGGGCTCACAGGGCCTAGGTCATCTGTTAACGTAGATCTATTTTTCAGTCAATTTTCAGAATTCCCAATCATAAATGTGGTCAGCACTCAAATTTGCTACGGACATGATTTTAATTGAATCTATGCAAGCACATGAGACAGAGCCCTGTTCTGATTCAAAGCACATGTATCATGTAGTCTTCAGTAAAGGCCATCTGCAGATATTGTGATAAAAATCAACTATTTTCCTACCACATGAAGCTGTGCATGGTCAGCAACAGCATCAGAGACATAATGCTATATAACATGCTCCTATTAATAGTTTGCTGTTTTAATTATATAGGTCTTGCACTTGTTTAAGAACTCACAAGTGGAGGTACTAGAAAAACCTAATATTTAGAGACTTAATGGAACATTTAAAACATTTGCACCACCCATCATTGCATTGGAAAAATGGAATCAAACCAATGAAACTATTGTAAATCAATTAATCAGCCAAAGTATGTTAAAGTGCTGTGGCTGTTTCACCTTAAATATCCCCTGGACACAAGCGTCTGGACACATCGGCTTATTCCTGAAGAAGCCCAGTATAAGCACTGGCAAAATGCGAAGTACTATATACAAGCCATATGCACCTAAAAAGCCTTTCTTCTTTGCTCAATATTAGGAACACTTTGTGCAGGTAAAGTACAGGAACTGAAGCTGCTCGTTAGAACAAGAAGCCTCTAGAGCAGTGTTTCTCAACTCCAGTCCTCAGGACCCCCTAGCAGTACATGTTTTCCATATCTCCTTGCTGGAGCACAGGTGTATTCATTACTGACTGACACAGTGTAGCAGGTGGTATAATGATTTCACTGGTCACCTGACAATCCTGCACTGTTAGTGGGTCCTGAGGACTGGAGTTAAGAAACACTGATCTAGAGGAACACAGACTGGCAGGCGCCCTAGTAAATCATCCTCTCCCCAGGACCATTGAGTGTAGCAGCTCTAAATACAGGCACTGCCTCCTACACACATCTGGAGGTAGAAGACTGCCCACCTTCAGGTACGATCATTTCCGTCGCACAAGTAAGAGCTTGACCAGTGTATATACTTGTGATTCATATTTCCTAACACCCATTCAATACCAGATTATTTTCTATTTGTGCTATTATCCATAATATGGGAGAACTTTTACGTGCGGTCAATCCGTAGAATTTAGCCAACAGACTCACCTCTTCCTTGGAAGTTTGGAATTATCAGCTTTTATTACATACATGAATAGATCGAACTATGTAGTCATTCACTCATACTAGAATGAAACTCTTGTCCTATACAAAGTACCACTCCTAATAATCTCCACTCACTATCGCTCTGAGATAATAGCCAGACATCTATCCACTCTGGTGTGTTGCTCCATGTCTCTATATACATGCTGAGAGGGTTGACTAATGAGGATTTAATTTTAAATTAGTTTTAAGTATTCTTTATGTAAAGATTTAAAAATCTTGGCTACCTCTGTTTCTAATAACCCCTTTAAGCACACCAAGAAAGATTTATTTTGATTTAATTGCCCCCCCAAAATCTAAAGCTGGGTACACACTACACTGTTTTCGTCCAATAATCGGCTGAAACAGCCGACATACGACCGCTCGTTGAAAAATCGGGTCAGTGTGTACAGTTACACGATGGGCGAAAGTCTGCCCAAATGGACGATTGTCGCCTCATTTGGTTGGTCGTACCGTTTAATATTTTCGTTCCAATCTCGTTTCCGCTGTGTAGTGTGTATAGACTTCCGACAGATCCACGACAATCCTCCGATACTTCCTCAACCTGCGGGGCGAGTGTATGTAAATTTTTAGGTCAATCACAGTCCCACGTGGTGTGTAATCCGCACATCACTGTGTTTTGTATCGATGTGTATTGCACCTGTCTGGCTG
Source organism: Mixophyes fleayi (assembly GCF_038048845.1). Lineage (NCBI taxonomy): Eukaryota > Metazoa > Chordata > Amphibia > Anura > Limnodynastidae > Mixophyes > Mixophyes fleayi. The sequence continues at coordinate 88,930,694 of NC_134404.1, forward strand.
TAGACCGTTACACGTGTAGAAAGCACGTGGGTTATTACCCTTTGGATGTATGTTGGCAATCATTTCTCATTTAACCTTTTAACCTTTATAAAGTTTCAAAACTATGAAAGTTATAACGCCATAATAACCTTTATTACATAATGAATATGCCCCAATATGTCTGAAATACTCTAAATAAACCACACAGTGTTAACGAAAACTTTTATTGCTGGTAAAAACAATAGCAATGTTCAACTTCTCTAGTACAATATGAAAAGTGAAAAAAAAATAGTATTATAGTGAAATGGTGGTACTGGTTTGTGGCACAACAGTTGCAAACAGCATATACATATCATCGCAAGTATTATCAAGGATTTTGATTTTTCTCTTAATGTTCGCAATATTGTCTTTCATTTTTTTCAAATGATCGTAGAGCTTGGCGATATTTTTTCCCTGTTCCGAACTTTCATCTGATATGACGATGGTATCTATGAAGCAAGAAAATACAAAGGTTTTACCATTTCGCTTCTATCTCTATACTAAAGTTAATACAAGTTTTATTCCAACACCTGACATGTGCTCACCTTGCACACTGCTCCAGATCACTTTGTGTTGTGGTCCCTCGGGCACATTTATTTTTTCTCGTTTTATCACAGGTATAATTACCTCAGAGGTATCTACAGTGGCCTTGTCACCGTTAATTCTTGCTTCTGACAAAACAATAATCATACATTTGCATTGGTTCATGTGACAGTAGAATGAAATACATAAAGTCCTTCAAACAGGTACATTACACGACTACACGTGCTACTCACTTTTTTTTATGTTTTTACGGATTCGCTCCAGTCTCCTTGCTTCTTTATTTTTAAGGTCCGACCACCTCTTCTGGACTTGGAATTTATTTCTTTTTTTTCCAAGTTTTTCCTTCAGTAATCGCAGTAGTTTTTGCATTATCAATTCCTTTCTATTATTCACTTTTCTGTACTTTCGCTTTTGACAGTCGTAGTCGTACTGGTCCAGTACTTTTACCATCATCTCCATCTCTCTAGGGCTCAATGACTTTGCTCTTTTACCTGCAGTACATTCTTCTTGAGCACCTCCATCCCCCTCTGTAACTTTTCCTACATTTGTTGGCCCTTCCGGCACCATTTGTGCCTGCGTCTCCGTCTCCATTGCTTCCACCCCCACTAACACCTTCTCTTTATTCTCCATCTTCTCACGTTCCTCGGCACCAGACAGGCTCCTCTATAATTTTTATACACTCTGACATGGGCGTTTGTTTAGAGAATGGAGCATTGTGGGTGAAGACTATTCGTGTATAATAACCTCTTGTCTCAGTGTTTTTTTTCTATAACTGTAACCCGTTCATGACCATTTCATATGAAGGGATTTTACGATTCTTCGGAGCTGTACATTCGTTCACACATACGGTAAGTTCTTTCTGATTGATACATACATGTGTACTTGCATTGGTGAAATTTACAGCACGGATGGGACTTATGTTTCTTTTTATTATACCCAAACAGATAATCATAATGACATATGAAAGAAATGCTGACCTAATGAAGGATTTTATTGAGACCTACAGAGCTCACCCATGTTTGTGGAAAGCCAAATCCAAGGAGTATTCTAACAGAATGATGCGAAACATTGCGATGCAAGAGCTTGTAAAAGCATGTCTGCCATATCACCCTGGAGCATCTGTTGAATGGGCAAAAAGCAAGATCCAGAACCTTAGGACTGTGTATAAAAAAGAATTAAATAAAGTAGAAGCATCCAAAAAATCAGGAGCTGCAGCTGAAGACGTGTATGTGCCAAAGCTATGGTACTTTGATCTGTTACACTTTGTGAGGGACCAAGAAACACCACGTACGGCCATTAGCAGCATGCCCACAGACAGAAGTTCATCCCCAGAGGTAGAGCAAGCATATGATATATCTGCAAGCGGCACAGTAAGTACAGTACATTATGATGTTGTAATGTAACAGATTTATTAATGTTCAAACAATCAAATGTTCAAACAATCAACAACACAATAACAATGCTTAACATGTTTATAAATAGTCATATACAATCATTTTGCCATGGCACGGCACCATCACCGTTGAAATACGAGGTTCTCTTACCTCTCTGTCTGTATGTATTACCCAGTATTGTCTTATTAATGTTTGTTCCCAATTGTAAAGCGCTACGGAATTTGCTGGCGCTATATAAATAAATGTTGATGATGATGATGAAGGTAGGCCTCACGATTTAATTTTGCCAGTGAACAACCGTTTTTAGAGTGGCCACACTCTAATGGTGTTAAGCCCACTACCTCCATGTCCTCGCCATTATTATTATTATTATTATTATTAATTTTTATTTATAGGGCGCCACAAAGTATCCGTAGCGCCGTACAAGGACAAACAATGGCACAGTACAAGGTGAAACAGCACAGTACAAGTAACGGTAAGCACTATAACTCTGAGGGCTCAGGCACAGCATGAAAGAGAGGGAGGGAGGGGAAAAGTGAGTATAGGCAGGTAACTATGGCCCAAGAGGGTGGCACAGATGACAGGTTGAGAGTCACTGAGGGGAGCGGAGAGAAGCGAGAGGAGACAGAGGGCAGAGGGACTGAGAGGAGGTGAGCTGAGTAGCTGGAGAGCGCAGTTAAAAGTGATGGAAACAGAAGGTAGGAGAGCCCTGCTCAAAGGAGCGAACAATCTAAAGGGAGGGGAAGACAGACAGACACATGGATGAGACGGAGAGACGGGAGGAAGGGGGAGAAGGGAAGAAGGGATGAGAAAGAGAGGTAGCCGACCGGTGGGAGTTTAGGCATGAGACTGGAAGGCTTTAAGGAAAAGGTGGGTAATGGCACTTTCCGCATTGACCTGGGTGGTACGTCCACTAATGCTTTTACGCCACAGAAAGTTATGCAGAACACAACAGGCCATCACAACTTTGTCAATTTTGTCCAAACGCAGGTTGATTGTCGACTGAAAAACTCTGAACCTGTTGCTTAGAATCCCAAAGGCATTTTCAACGACACGCCGAGCACGCGACAGTCTGTAATTAAATATACGCCTTTCATGGGTCATATTTCTTTGCGGGTACGGTTTTAATACATTCCCATGCAATGCAAAGGCGTCATCTGCCACAAACACAAAGTTTAATCCATATTTAGTGCTGCTCCGCAATGGAAGGTTTAGGGCATTGTTTTTTAGTTTGTTATGGAAGGCAGTATGCTCCAATGCACCACCATCTGAGACTCTTCCATTTTTCCCAATGTCCACAAATCGGAATTCATAGTTCGCATCCACGATGGGCATTAAAATAATGCTGAAAAACCCTTTGTAGTTGTAGTAGAAAGATCCACTGTTTGATGGTGGCATGATTCGGACATGTTTGCCGTCAATAGCACCACCGCAATTTGGGAAATTTCATAGTCTCTCAAAGTCTTCCGCTATCACTTTCCAGTCTGCTTCGCTCGATGGGAACTGAAACATAAAGATGTGTACATAGTTTACATTTGAACATACATGCAATTGCATCCCCTCATTCGTTTGCTCTTTTTCAGCCTGCACTACTGTCTGATGGGCTCCTGCTGGAAGTTGAAGACCCGGATGCTCCAACAATTTATCCCACTCCACGTGAAAGCCAGCTAACTGCAGACAGGCAAGATGCGACCCAAGGTGATACACCAGCAAAAATAAATCAGAAGCGAAAGAGACGCAGAATACATGAAATAGCAGAAAGTGATGCACTAGCAGAAAGGATGCTTGATTGCGCTAACAGTCTGCTAACACCAAGAAAGGAACAGGACACATTTGAGTTACTCGCATCAACATTAGCTAGCAAAATGAGAAGTAGTAGCAAGCGCATACAAACTGAAATGCAACGTCATGTGTAGGGCTTACACTGAAGATTTGTGGCCGGACACATGTCTTTCCTCAACTAACCATAGACACAAACAAGCATACACATTTCAGACCATGGGTGGACAAAGCGGCATGTCTCAACCTTGTATGACATCCACGCCATTACCATCAGTAAGGATGCCACATTACGTTGGGGACACACCTGGTATGGACACAAGCGAAATTTTGGATTTTGGATTCGGATTTTTTTTGAAAAAAACATAAAAAGTTTAAAAATCAAGTTTTTGGGCTTATTTTCACTCCTAGGCTATTATTAACCTCAATAACATTCAATAACAAGCATTTCCACTAATTTACAGTGTATTCTGAACACCTCACAATATAGTTATTAGTCCAAAACGTTGCAAAAAGGTATCTTTCTGGACTGCGTAGAGGAGTGGGTCACCACAATATCTTAAAAACCCTGAACTTTTATGATTCGCACCAATAATTGTACCTGGACTGCGTAGAGGAGTGGGTCACCACAATATATTAAAAACCCTGAACTTTTATGAATCGCACCAATAAATGTACCTGGACTGCGTAGAGGAGTGGGTCACCACAATATATTAAAAACCCAGAACTTTTATGAATCGCACCAATAAATGTACCTGGACTGCGTAGAGGAGTGGGTCACCACAATATATATAATAAGAAAACCATCAACTTGTTTGATTCGCACCAATAAATGTACCTGGACTGCGTAGAGGAGTGGGTCACCACAATATATTAAAAACCCTGAACTTTTATGAATCGCACCAATAATTGTACCTGGACTGCGTAGAGGAGTGGGTCACCACAATATCTTAAAAACCCTGAACTTTTATGAATCGCACCAATAAATGTACCTGGACTGCGTAGAGGAGTGGGTCACCACAATATATATAATAAGAAAACCATCAACTTGTTTGATTCGCACCAATAAATGTACCTGGACTGCGTAGAGGAGTGGGTCACCACAATATATTAAAAACCCTGAACTTTTATGAATCGCACCAATAAATGTACCTGGACTGCGTAGAGGAGTGGGTCACCACAATATATTAAAAACCCTGAACTTTTATGAATCGCACCAATAAATGTACCTGGACTGCGTAGAGGAGTGGGTCACCACAATATATATAATAAGAAAACCATCAACTTGTTTGATTCGCACCAATAAATGTACCTGGACTGCGTAGAGGAGTGGGTCACCACAATATATTAAAAACCCTGAACTTTTATGAATCGCACCAATAAATGTACCTGGACTGCGTAGAGGAGTGGGTCACCACAATATCTTAAAAACCCTGAACTTTTATGAATCGCACCAATAAATGTACCTGGACTGCGTAGAGGAGTGGGTCACCACAATATATTAAAAACCCTGAACTTTTATGAATCGCACCAATAAATGTACCTGGACTGCGTAGAGGAGTGGGTCACCACAATATATTAAAAACCCTGAACTTTTATGAATCGCACCAATAAATGTACCTGGACTGCGTAGAGGAGTGGGTCACCACAATATCTTAAAAACCCTGAACTTTTATGAATCGCACCAATAAATGTACCTGGACTGCGTAGAGGAGTGGGCACTGGGCACCACAATAAAATATATAAAAAACCTTCAACAGGTCTGCATTACACTACACATACGGCTGCTCCTCCATCCTCTCCATCATATACATGTTGGAGTTTTAGCGTGTGACAACCTCTTGTTTTTGATAATGTCAGTGCATTTTGAATATTTTTCAATTTGCCCCACACCACTGAATGTACTTTATCTATGATACGCATCTATCTATCTTGACTGCGTAGTGTGGTGGCCCCAGTACACAATTTGGTACCGAGGCCACAATATAATTAAAAAACCCTCCACGTGTCAGAATTCCACCAAACAAGTATCTGGACTGCGTAGTGGGGTGGCCCCGGTACCCAACTTGATACCGGGGCCACAATAAAATAAATACACCCTCCACGTGTCAGAATTCCACCAAACAAGTATCTGGACTGCGTAGTGGGGTGGCCCCGGTACCCAACTTGATACCGGGGCCACAATACCTCCTCCAAACATGCTACAGACAATTCGTCATTGAGATCCCATCAAGTATGTTAAAGACAGACAGGGTCCAAGTGTTATTAGTTGACTTTGTAAAGAAAAAAACTGTCCCTGTTGCACATAGTCGTGCAATGAAGACTTACTTTTTCATTTAAAGGCACGATCTTTCAAGTGTAGTGTTTGTAAGTCTAAGTCATATTATACTTTTGGTAAAATTGGTTTTTTTTGTTCCTCTTTATGTTAATTAATTAGTAATAGAATTAAAGTAGGAAATAGAATTAAATAGAATTAAAGTAGGAAATAGAGTGGTATAGAGTTGTAGTGTGGTATAGATAGAGTGGTCCACACAATATAATAATAAAACCCTCAACTGGTCTGAATTCCACCAAACAAGTATCTTGACTGCGTAGTGTGGTGGCCCCGGTACACAATTTGGTACCGAGGCCACAATATAATTAAAAAACCCTCCACGTGTCGGAATTCCACCAAACAAGTATCTGGACTGCATAGTGGGGTGGCCCCGGTACCCAATTTGATACCGGGGCCACAATACCTCCTCAAAACATGCTCCAGACAATTCGTCATTGACAGACCCCAGACAGACAGGGTCGTAGTGTTATTGTTTGACTTTGTAAACCCAAAAAAATGTCCCTGTTGCACTTGCACATAGTCGTGCAATGAAGACTGACTTTTTCATTTAAAGGCACGATCTTTCAAGTGTAGTGTTTGTAAGTCTAAGTCATATTATACTTTTGGTAAAATTGGTTTTTTTTGTTCCTCTTTATGGTAATTAATTAGTAATAGAATTAAAGTAGGAAATAGAATTAAATAGAATTAAAGTAGGAAATAGAGTGGTATAGAGTTGTAGTGTGGTATAGATAGAGTGGTCCACACAATATAATAATAAAACCCTCAACTGGTCTGAATTCCACCAAACAAGTATCTTGACTGCGTAGTGTGGTGGCCCCGGTACACAATTTGGTACCGAGGCCACAATATAATTAAAAAACCCTCCACGTGTCGGAATTCCACCAAACAAGTATCTGGACTGCATAGTGGGGTGGCCCCGGTACCCAATTTGATACCGGGGCCACAATACCTCCTCAAAACATGCTCCAGACAATTCGTCATTGACAGACCCCAGACAGACAGGGTCGTAGTGTTATTGTTTGACTTTGTAAACCCAAAAAAATGTCCCTGTTGCACTTGCACATAGTCGTGCAATGAAGACTGACTTTTTCATTTAAAGGCACGATCTTTAAAGTGTCAGAAAGAGAGAGAAGACACAGGAGAGGAGAGTTGTAGCTGGGGACCTGGGGTGGAAGCTCCCAGGCTCCCCCAGCATTGCCTGGAAGTCTGAGCGTGGTGACTGAGCCAGGGCAAGGAATGTGTGCCCTGGATGAGGGGGAGAACTCCATGCCACTATAGTGAACCCAAGAGAGAGGGGGACACTGCACATGGAAGAGGCCCTGGAGTGAGGGCTGCTACAAGAGGCATGGTAGCTGTAGTGTCAGATCCTGAGGCTGAGAGTACACAGAGTGACGTGTCAGAGCACAGGAGACATTATCCCCGCAGAGGAGGGATGAGCTGCAGTTGAGAGGTCTGTTGTTGAAATAGGACATGCACACTTTAACAAACCAATCATTTCAGCGACAGGGCCTACCAAACAACTTTGACTGAAATGATTGGTTTGTTTGGGCCCCCACACCAAAAAAGCTATTCATCTCTCCCTGTACAGACTAAACAGGCTCTACTGAGGCAAGATGTCGTCCTCATCCTCAACCTCTGATTCCTCTCCCCCTACAGTGTGTACTTCCTCCTCATCACACATTATCAATTCGTCCCCGCTGGACTCCACAACCACAGGTCCCTCTGTAGTATCTGGAGGGCAGTGCTGTACTTCATTGAGGAATTGATTATTCATTTTTATAAACATCATTTTTTCAACGTTGTGAGGAAGCAACCTCCTTCGCCGCTCACTGACCAGGTTCCCCGCTGCACTAAAAACTCTTTCCGAGTACACACTGGAGGGGGGACAACTCAGGTAAAATAGAGCCAGTTTGTACAGGGGCTTCCAAACTGCCTTTTTTTCCTGCCAGTAACAATATGGACTGTCTGACATGTCTACTTGGATGGTGTCAGCAAAGTAATCATCCACAATTTTTTCTATTGTGACAGCATCCAATGCAGCGAGAGTAGACATGTCTGCAATGGTTGGCAGGTCCTTCAGTCCGGACCAGATGTTATCAGCATCCCCGCCAGTGCCTCTTTTGGGAAAACTGAGCTTTTTCCTCGCAGCCATAGATGTGGAAGAAAATGAGGGTGGAGCTGTTGGCATGTCACGGTCCTCTTCAGAGGACAATCTCCTGACCAGCAGGTCTTTGCACCGCTGTAGATTTGTGTCCGCCGGAAACAGAGACACAACATACGCTTTAAACCGAGGATCGAGCACGGTGGCCAGAATGTATTCCTCTGACTTTAAAAGAGTGACCACCCTCGGATCCTGGCAAAGCGTACGAAGGGCTACATCCACAAGAGCTACATGCTTGCTGTAATCGCAATGGCTTACCAGCTCCTCCCTCACTTTCTCCAGCTGCTTCTGCAACAGCCTGATCAGGGGAATGACCTGACTCAAGCTGGCAGTGTCGGAACTGACTTCTCGTGTGGCAAGTTCAAATGGCTGCAGAACCTTGCACAACACGGAAATCAGTCTCCACTGCGCTTGACTCAGGCGCATCCCCACTCCTTTGCCTATGTCGTAGGTGGCTGTGTAGGCCTGAATGGCCTTTTGCTGCTCCTCCATCCTCTGCAGCATATAGAGGGTGGAGTTCCAGCGCGTCACAACCTCTTGTTTGAGGTGATGGCAGGGCAGGTTCAAGCTTTTTTGATGTGCCTCTAGTCTGCGGTAGGCACTGGCTGAATGCCGAAAGTGTCCAGCAATTTTGCGGGCCACCGCAAGCATCTCCTGCACACCCCTGTCACTCTTGAGGTAATGCTGCACCACCAAATTAATGGTGTGGGCAAAACATGGGACGTGCTGGAAATTGCCCATATTTAATGCCCGCACAATGTTACTGGCATTGTCTGACACCACAAATCCCCATGAGAGTCTAAGTGGGGTAAGCCACTGGGAGATAATTTCCCTCATTTTCTCTAATATGTTGGCAGCGTTGTGCCTCTTATTAAAGCCTGTAATGCACAATGTTGCCTGCCTTTGCATGAGCAGCCATTTTGTAGATGCTGCTACTGATGCAGCTGTTGCTGTTGCTGCGGAAGGGGATGCATCTACCCAGTGGGCTGTCACAGTCATATAGTCCTTCGTTTGCCCAGAACCACTTGTCCACATGTCCGTGGTTAAGTGGACAGTGGGTACAACCGCATTTTTAAGAGCACTGAGGACACTTGATCGTACTTCTCTGTACATTTTTGGTATCGCCTGCCTAGTGAAGTGGAATCTCGAGGGGATTTGGTACCGGGGACACAATACCTCCATCAACCCTCTAAATCCCGCTCCACTGATGGCGGACACCGGGCGCACGTCTAACACCAACATTGCAGTTACAGCCACAGTTATACGCTTTGCAATAGGGTGACTACTATCGTATTTGGTGGTCATGGCAAACGACTGTTGGACGGTCAATTGTTTGGTGAAAGACTTAGCGGTCTTACGACTTCCCCTCTGGGAAGATGACCGACTAACAGCAGCAACAGCAGCAGTGGCAGTAGTAGGCGTACCGCTGCAGGATTCCTCGGATGAATCCCGTATTGAGGAGGACTCAGTCTGGCTGGTGACTTGGGCTGCAGGACTGAATCTGATGGAGATTGTGGAGGAAGTTGACGAGGAGGGTGTTGCTGGTGTGTATCCAACTGGACCACGGGATTTAGGTGTCCCTGTACCGATGAGGGTCCTAGCCCCAGTTCCTGAACTAACCACTGAACTATGAAGGTTATTCAGGTGACGTATAAGGGAGGATGTTCCAAGGTGGGCAAGATCCTTACCCCTGCTTATTTGAGCTTTACATAAGCTACATATTGCCATACATTGGTTGTCTGGATTTGGATAAAAATAACTCCAGACCGAAGAGGTGCATTTTTTGGTCTTCTGACCAGGCATGACGATGGGCTTTTTCATCTCATGGACATCAGCTGTTTCCCCCCCTGGTGCCTCATTTACAATAACCACATCACCATCCTCATCATCAAGTTCCTCCACAGCGCCAGCTACATCATCAATAGCCTCCTCCCGAGCCACCTCTTCCCGTACAGTGATGGGAAGGTCAGGCTTGACAACCACCAACACCCTTGGACTCGCCTTGGGGATTTGTGATAATTTCTCTTTAGAAGGCAGAGTTGTTTGCTGTTTTGTTGCTGACAGCATAACTCTCTTCAATTTTTTGTAGGGGGGGGGAGGAGGAGGAGGGCTAAGATCCGTGGGTGAAGCTGAACCACTAGTCATGAACACGGGCCAGGGCTTAAGCCGTTCCTTGCCACTCCGTGTCGTAAATGGCATATTGGCAACTTTACGTTTCTCCTCAGATGATTTTAAGTTTCTCTTTTTGCTACTTTTTCTTAACTTGGGCTTTTTGGATTTTACATGCCCGGTACTACGAGATTGGGCATCGGGCTTGGAAGACGACGTTGATGGCATTTCATCGTCTATGTCATGACTAGTGGCAGCAGCTTCAGCATTAGGAGGAAGTGGGTCTTGATCTTTCCCTACTTTATCCTCCAAATTTTTGGTCTCCATTATATGTAGCACAAGATACTGCAGAATGTGTGAACTTGGTAATATTGCAGTACCAATGGACTTATAATGCTGGATTGGTTTTGCAAATTTGGTTATAATTATTATATATTTTTTTTTTTTTTTAATTTTTTATTTTTTTTTACTTTTTTTTTATTTTTTACAAACTTGGGAATAATGGGGAAATAACTATGCCCTTAGAAGCACAGAGCACAGGACACAGCACCACTGGACTGAACAGGACACGGCACAGGACCCAGCAGCACTACAGAACTCAGCAGGACAGAGCACAGGACACAGCACCACTGGACTGATACTGCAGAATGTGTAAACTTTGTAATATTGCAGTACCACTGGACTTTTACTGCTGAATGTGTGAACTTGGTAATATTGCAGTACCAATGGACTTATAATGCTGGATTGGTTTTGCAAATTTGGTTATAATTATTATATATTTTTTTTTTTTTTAATTTTTTTTTTTTTTTTACTTTTTTTTTATTTTTTACAAACTTGGGAATAATGGGGAAATAACTATGCCCTTAGAAGCACAGAGCACAGGACACAGCACCACTGGACTGAACAGGACACGGCACAGGACCCAGCAGCACTACGGAACTCAGCAGGACAGAGCACAGGACACAGCACCACTGGACTGATACTGCAGAATGTGTAAACTTTGTAATATTGCAGTACCACTGGACTTTTACTGCTGAATGTGTGAACTTGGTAATATTGCAGTACCAATGGACTTATAATGCTGGATTGGTTTTGCAAATTTGGTTATAATTATTATATATTTTTTTTTTTTTTTAATTTTTTATTTTTTTTTACTTTTTTTTTATTTTTTACAAACTTGGGAATAATGGGGAAATAACTATGCCCTTAGAAGCACAGAGCACAGGACACAGCACCACTGGACTGAACAGGACACGGCACAGGACCCAGCAGCACTACGGAACTCAGCAGGACAGAGCACAGGACACAGCACCACTGGACTGATACTGCAGAATGTGTAAACTTTGTAATATTGCAGTACCACTGGACTTTTACTGCTGAATGTGTGAACTTGGTAATATTGCAGTACCAATGGACTTATAATGCTGGATTGGTTTTGCAAATTTGGTTATAATTATTATATATTTTTTTTTTTTTTTAATTTTTTATTTTTTTTTACTTTTTTTTTATTTTTTACAAACTTGGGAATAATGGGGAAATAACTATGCCCTTAGAAGCACAGAGCACAGGACACAGCACCACTGGACTGAACAGGACACGGCACAGGACCCAGCAGCACTACGGAACTCAGCAGGACAGAGCACAGGACACAGCACCACTGGACTGATACTGCAGAATGTGTAAACTTTGTAATATTGCAGTACCACTGTACTTTTACTGCTGAATGTGTGAACTTGGTAATATTGCAGTACCAATGGGCTTATACTGCAGGATTGGTTGTGAAAATTTTGTGGTAATTAAAAAATATTAAAGTAGTTTTTGGTATTTTATAAAAAAAACTTTTTTTTATTTTTTTAAACACAGGGGAATATTGGGGAAATAACTATGCCCTTAGAAGCACAGAGCACAGGACACAGCACCACTGGACTGAACAGGACACAGCACAGGACCCAGCAGCACCACTGACCTCAGAAGGACAGAGCACAGCACACAGCACCACTGGACTGATACTGCAGAACACAGCACAGCACAGCACAGCACAGCACAGCACAGCACAGCACTAAACAGCACAGCACTAAACAGCACAGCACAGCACTAAACAGCACAGAACTAAACAGCACAGAACTAAACAGCACAGAACTAAACAGCACAGAACTAAACAGCACAGAACTAAACAGCACAGAGGACCACCTAACACACCCTCCCTCTACCCTGATCAATGCCCGAGTGAAGATGGCGGCGACTAGCGGGGAATTTATAGGATCCGAGTATCGCGAGATCCGACAACGGGATTATGAGTCAGAGCCTCAGTTTCACTTTTGAATTTGGCGCCAATACCCGGATCTGTCTCGGATCCGACTCGGATCCGCAACGTTCGGGTGGGCTCGGATTTCAGAAATCCGAGCGCGCTCATCCCTAATTTTTACAACGTTAAATATGTTACTATGTAAAACGATATTTTTACAATAAATACTGTTGCTTTTCACAAACCTTCATATACTGGTCACTGAGAACTTCAATTATAGCATCACAGATGTCGGGTATTATCATGCCAAGAGCTTGAGGTGAAATAGCCGTGCTGTATTTCAGATCTGCCAGTGTTCTCCCTGTTGCCAAAAAACGTAGGGTTGCCACCAGTCTTTGCTCTGGCGGTATGGGTCTCCTTAAATGGGTGTTCTCCCTCTGGATGAGAGGGGTTACAAGTTGGAGCAGTTCCTGAAAAGTTGAATCATTCATACGAAGAAAATTCTTGAAATCATCGGGGTTGTTGTCCCGTATCTCCTGTAGCAGGGGCATGTGGCAGAACGTGTCTCTCCTCTTGAACCACTCTTTGCTCCAACAAGATCTATTCTTTCTCCTTCTTTCTCTTCGGTTCCGTACCAGCAGTCATCTTGCCACAGTAAGCATGAGAAGTGCAGCTGCTTGTTCTTGTTTTGTAGCCATTGTACGTTTACAAATGAGAATGAATGAAGGGACAGTGTAGCCTTCTGTTTTTAAGCTGTTTTGGGAGTTAACTATAGTGCAGGGTCCGCCCCTTCATGCTAATGTCTCCGGTATCTTGTACATTTCCCCGCAAATGTCACTGCAGTGTGTACGAAATTAAAATCATTGCTCACGACAACATGGCTGTAAAAAGTCGCTAAAGGGACGTCCACTCTTCCCTTTATCGTTCTAAACAAGGCTAGTGTGTATGCAGTCCATGGATCGAGCATTCGGACCATCGATCACATGTAAAATCGCTCGGCATAAAAAATTGGTGGAAATTTCTGTAGTGTGCATCCAGCTTTACTCAATCTCTTCTAAAAGATTGAAATTTTAAGCGGGTAATTTAATCTCTGTACAGCTTTGAGGGAAGGGGGTGTTCTAATGTAGGCAGTGTACAGAAAGGGCATGTTCCAGCAGTTGTGTACAGATTCAGATGTAGTCGCAGATACGACTGATAAAGTATTGGCTGGTGGTCAGGGGCAGATGTAAGTAGCGGGTGATTACGACAAACACCCAAATAAGAAAATTGCTTGCAATTAGAGGTTTGTAAATGATTCACAAACTCTTATTGATGCTTTAATAGTCGGTTATACATTAGGAGTAACTGAGTATGTTGTAGCAGTGGCCTAGTGGTTAGCACTTCTGCCTCACAGCGCTGGGGTCATGAGTTTGATTCCCAACCATGGCCTTATCTGTGTGGAGTTTGTATGTTCTCCCGTGTATGCGTGGGTTTCCTCCCGGTGCTCCGGCTTCCTCCCACACTCCTAAAACATACTGGTAGGTTAATTGGCTGCGATCTAAATTGACCCTAGTGTCTCTCTGTGTGTTTGTCTGTGTATGTTAGGAAATTTAGACTGTAAGCTCCAATGGGGCAGGGACTGATGTGAATGAGTTCTCTGTACAGCGCTGCGGAATTAGTGGCGCTATATAAATGATGATGATATAGATACACACACACATATATATATATATATATATATATATATATATCGCTCCACACACAGAGCATGGGGTTACAGGTGGAGCACCTGGGTGTAATTATCTAAGGGTTCAGCTAGTTAGTGCTTAGGAGGAAGCATAAATAGCTGCTTTGCGTTGTGTGCTGGACGACCAACGCCAGCTAGTGACCGATGACTAGTGAGCGGACTGTGTGTCTAGCTAGCAGCAATGTCGCATGGAATTGTAAATACTTTTGTTTGTTTTGAATTCTAAATATATATAAAATATGTTTCATGGCCTATGACACACACCACTAATCCAGTATTTACTCATTACTGACTCACTCTTATCGTATATTTGATAGCAGAAATGGTCAAAGCTCACTCAACGAGAGCAGTAATTATCTCTTGGGCACAGATCTCAGTCCTGAGTAGATCTCTACAAAGCTTTGTGATGGTCATCTATTCATACATTCACCAGACACTATTTACTGGATATAATATCTTCTACTGATCCACAGGTTGGAAACAAATTCTTCATACAGCTACTTAATACATTTTTATTATGATGCACACAGAACTGATCTGTGTTGTTTTTTTGGGGGGGAGCTCTCTTTATTCTTATTGCTTGGGTACATCCCATTCTTAATGCTGCCAGGAGGATTGAAGAGCAAAGAAGTTAATTATATTAACTGTTGACTAATTTCCCTCTAAATGCTCCATAGCAGCCTAACATTCCCACCCAGGCTGTCAGTTCTGTTAATATATTTTAGGAACAGTTTCGGACCTCTCTCAAAGATGTCATGGAAGAAGAGGAGCTGCCCTATATACTGCCTGTGGGTGTTTCTGTTTGCTGTGTAAGGCTAGAAGGGACTAACCCATTGTTAGAGCTGCCAAGGAGTATTTATAGGAAAAAAGAGTTAACAGTAATTATAATTCGCTTCTTTTGCATTTACAAACACTGTCCCAGAGCTTCTCTCTATTCACCTACAGAAACCTCTCCAATGTAATTTGCCTTATGTGTGGCTCCTACTTTTGGTTTGGTTGAGAGTAACATATTATATATTTTGGCTTGGAGCAGAGGCAGAACTAGCGAGCTGTGGGCCCCGGTGCAGGGTAGCAGGAAGGAGGGAACCAGCGCCCACAGCTCACTAGTTCCCCATGCAACTGGCCCCAATACCTCCATGGGCACCGGTGCAAGGAGGAGGGAACCAGGGCCCACAGCTCACTAGTTCCCCATGCAGCTGGCCCCAATACCTTCATGGGCCCCGGTGCAGGGAGGAGGGAACCAGGGCCCACAGCTCACTAGTTCCTCATACAGCTGGCCCCAATACCTCCATGGGCCCCGGTGCAGGGAGGAGGGAACCAAGGCCCACAGCTCACTAGTTCCCCATGCAGCTGGCCCCAATACCTCCATGGGCCCTGGTGCACCACACCTGCTGCACCAATGGTACTTCCACCACTGGCTAGGGGTTTTTGGCGGTGTAACTTTAAGCAATAACGCTGTTAATAGTAAATGTTGAATTATAGGCAGCCATTGAGCCCATTTTTTACAAATATCTTGTGTCTATATTGAAAATACTTATTTGATGAAATGACATAAATAGATTTAAATACATAAATATATCTATAAATATATCTTGTGACACTTTAGAGTAACACGACTAGATTAGCAATCATTCAATAATAACAGTTATAGGTGTAAGATAAGGATCCACAAAACCATAGGCGGCTACAGGTAGGAAGACCTGTATTACACGTGACTTCATACAGAATGGTACCACTAATTGTATGTCTGGGTTTAAGGAAGAATAATTTGCTATTAAAAATGTTGTTATCTGTGAGACTAAGTTTGTTATTTACTTATTACAGTGTAACTGCAGCCTGCAATATACAGGCCACACAATATGTATTTTTGAATTCTAGGTTTCTTGAACCTAGATAACATATTCTTAGAAAGGTGGAAGCACCTGGTATTCTTAGACACTTTCTTCAAAACCACAAGACTAAACCCCATCACCTTATATTAATAGGAACTGAACACATTAAACCCACAGATAGATGAAGATAGAAATAAAAAGTTATGTCAACAAAAAAGCACATTTGATATTTAGTTTAAATAACTTTATTTCCAGGTGACCTAAACGTGATTGTGAATCTTAACAGGCAGGGGAGGGCTGGCAAATTTTAGCCTGGGGGGCAAGACTCAACTCAGCAGCGAACCGAACCGAACACACCCGAACCTAGCAGATCCGAGTACCGAACCAAGACGGCCCAGTACTTTCGCGCTCCCTCGGAATTGAAAGCGAGGCAAAACATCATTGTTTCGTCATCGGATCTGGCGAGCTTTGGATTCTATAATTACTGCCCTCCACGGGGATCCAGCGCCATTTCACAGAGGGACACAGAAGGGGTAGCACAGTTCTTGGCAGTCTCTAGTGCAGTTGGGCAGCGTCATAGGTAGAAAAGAAAGAGGAGGGGTAGCAGTGTTCTTCGAAGTCTCCAGTAACATTCAGGAGAGCTCCATTGCTAATTGTCATTGCTGAAATAGAAATAATAGGTCTGACCAGGGCCGGATTAAGGGGGGGGCACAGGGGGCATGTGCCCCGGGCCCCCCTCTCTCAGGGGGCCCCCCGGACCAGCTGTGGCTCTTTTTGCTGCCCCCAAATGTCAGTCTACAGGGGGCAGCACAGGGTTCCGTTTTTAAGTGCTCTGTCGGCACTATAAGCACAGGTATGCTTTTGCTTTTTTTTTTTTTTGAGTGTTCTGGGCTTCCTTAGCTGCGTGTAGATGACAGTGTGAGGAGGAGCAGAGAAGAGCTGCCCTGCCTGTCTGTGGGGGATAAGGTAAGTTAAGATCTGCTGTGTGTGTGACTTTGTGTGTGTGTGTGACTTTCTGTGTGTGTGTGTGTGTGTGTGTGTGTGACTGTGTGTGTGTGTGTGAGACTTTCTGTGTGTGTGTGTTTGTGTGAGACTTTCTGTGTGTGTGACTGTGTGTATGAGACTTTCTGTGTGTGTGAAACTTTCTGTGTGTGTGTGTGTGTGTGTGACTGTGTCTGTGTGTGTTTCAGCCAGAGGAGGAGGTGATTATGAAAATGAAGGGGATAATTGTGGACAAGGAGAGTGTGATTTATGGACAAGGAGAGGGTGATTTATGGACAAGGAGGGGGTGATTTATGGACAAGGAGGGGGTGATTTATGGACAAGGAGAGGGGATGATTTATGGACAAGAAGGGGGTGATTTATGGACAAGGAGGGGGTGATTTATGGACAAGGAGAGGGGGTGATTTATGGACAAGGAGAGGGGGTGATTTATGGACAAGGAGAGGGGGTGATTTATGGACAAGGAGGGGGGGTGATTTATGGACAAGGAGAGGGGGTGATTTATGGACAAGGAGAGGGGGTGATTTATGGACAAGGAGAGGGGGTGACAGGAGAGGGGGTGATTTATGGACAAGGAGAGGGGGTGATTTATGGACAAGGAGAGGGGGTGATTTATGGACAAGGAGAGGGGGTGATTTATGGACAAGGAGAGGGGGTGATTTATGGACAAGGAGAGGGGGTGATTTATGGACAAGGAGAGGGGGTGACAGGAGAGGGGGTGATTTATGGACAAGGAGAGGGGGTGATTTATGGACAAGGAGAGGGGGTGATTTATGGACAAGGAGAGGGGGTGATTTATGGACAAGAAGGGGGTGATTTATGGACAAGGAGAGGGGGTGATTTATGGACAAGGAGAGGGGGTGATTTATGGACAAGGAGGGGGGGTGATTTATGGACAAGGAGGGGGGGTGATTTATGGACAAGGAGAGGGGGTGATTTATGGACAAGGAGAGGGGGTGATTTATGGACAAGGAGAGGGGGTGACAGGAGAGGGGGTGATTTATGGACAAGGAGAGGGGGTGATTTATGGACAAGGAGAGGGGGTGATTTATGGACAAGGAGAGGGGGTGATTTATGGACAAGGAGAGGGGGTGATTTATGGACAAGGAGAGGGGGTGATTTATGGACAAGGAGAGGGGATGATTTATGGACAAGGAGAGGGGGTGATTTATGGACAAGGAGAGGGGGTGATTATGGACAAGGAGGATGCGATTATACAAATAGAGGGGGTTGCAGAGTGACAACCCAGGAAGGGAAACCAACGCTGATGAGAAGGGGATTGAAGATGCTAAGTAGGTGGGGAATGAGGAGTGAGAGGGAAGATAGAGGATTAAGATGAAGAAGAGGATTGAGGAGTGGGATGTTGGGGATATAAATGGAGAACAGAGAAGTACGATGTGCTCAGACCTAGATTGTCTATTTATTGTGGACCCTCTCTCCATGCCCCAGGGAAGTAGCATTTCTAAAAGTGGGCATTATGGGAAAAATGACAAAATTATGGCCACTCATTCTGTTAGCTCTCCTAAAGAGGACATACACTTACTTTATATGGAAACGTATAATGTACAAAATGTAATATGCCTCCATGCTAGCTCTGTTGCCTTGCAACAAATCAGGCCTGCTAGTGCTTAGCTGGACTAGGCTGTTAGGGATAACCAATATATACTTACATATAGTAAGGTTATTTTGTTAATTATTTGTGGAGTGATTGTGAGGTATTTAATGTGTGCTTGAGTTTGGGGAGAAGGAGTGCTATTTATTAAATGTGAATATGAATTATAAAATGTTGGCAATGGTTTTGAAAAATAGGTTTATTTATTACATGTAAATGCTATTTATTTACACCAGGCTGTTTGGTGGAGAGGTAAATAAGTTTATTAAATGTGTACGCTATTAATTTAATGTCGGGGCTGCTTGGGGAAAATAGTTCTATTATTAAAAGTGAATAGTATTAATTTAATTTAATTCCAAATTTGGGGCTGGTTGCAGGGAGGGAGGCCTAATTATTAAAGGTTGTGCTACTGATTTATTAACCGGACTCTTTGGGGACTCCTAAAATTTATGTACCTGTTTTTGTTTCAAAATAGGCCCCGACATTCCAGAATCTACACAAGCAGCAACTGAGCTTAAGACACCAGCAGCCACAGGTGGTGAAAGTGACAACAGCAGGTAGGAGAGAGCAGGGCCATCTTCCAACTGTTCTCAATATGGTGGGACTGTCCAGAATTTGGGTGACTGTCTCACTTAGTTAGGATTTGGTCTGACTACAAGGACAGTTGGGAGGTATGTCCTACTTCACACTGTTATTCTTGTGAAGGCAGAGTTGTGTGCATCTAACAGTAGTGCACATAGCATTGCCTGTTTATTTGTTTAAAATGAATATCATATTCGACAATATGGGGCCCCCCTGTCTTAAGTGCCCCGGGCCCCCCAGAACCTTAATCCAGCTCTGGGTCTGACAGGCTTAGTCTTCTAAATCTGTAGTCTTTGTTTGAAAGTGTATGAAAATAATATTGTGACCTGTGAGGTGGTCAAAATTGACTGCAAATGACTTGAAATGAGTGTTATTGAGGTTAATAATAATGTTGGGGGGAAAAAAGCAAAAATATGTGATTCTAGCAAAAAAAAAAAAATCGGGATCCAAAACCAAAACCCAAAGTTAATACAGATCCAAAACCAGAGCACGGGGGTCAGTGAACATCACTAATAATAATGTGGTCTCAACCATCGAATGCATCCACAAACTGAGCTGCAGGATTTTCCAACTCGTCCTGGGACTCTTTACCTTTGGGACTCCTTTTGGATTTCTTCAAAACAAACATAATTTCACGGTCTTAAGAGTGGTTTACTTGATCCCTCTAAAGCCTTGAACACCAAATCATCAGCTTTGAGTTATCATTATGCAAACATAACTGTTTTATACTGCTCCTATTTTACTGCATGACTTTTAGGATGCAACATGGCTGTAAATCCCTTTCATAATTTGATGTACAGATAGAGTTGACTTCAGATAGATCACTAGTGAAGTTAACATTATATTGCTATCATTGTTCTTTATGAATGAAATCCTGGGGGTAAATTTATCAAGCTGTGGGTTTGAAAAAGTGAAGATGTTGCCTATAGCAACCAATCAGATTCTAGTTATTCATTTAGTACATTCTACAAAATGATAGCTAGAATCTGATTGGTTGCTATAGGCAACATCTCCAGTTTTTCAAACCTGCAGCTTGATAACTTTACCCCTTGGATTGTGATTTAAGGTTGTATTGATTTTATAGTGTATTATTTTGATGGAAGTTTATATTTGGGTTCCAAATTACATATATGCATGTAATTAGTGTAATTTTAGTTTTGTTTAATATTAAAGATATATATATTTTATATAATGTGAAGTGAGTCCGTTATATGTGTGCATACTTATTCACCAATCCTTATCGCAAACTTATGGCTTTTATTACTGAAATTACTGTTAATCTATCCATGCAAATCTGAAAGTGTCATTATGTACAATTAAATAAATATCTGCTGAAATACATGCTCTAGATTTAAGTGCTCTGTCTTTTGATCTTTTATTTATATTACTTTTTAAGGGACTTGCAGGCTGTTCCTATTCGCAGCTGCTGAATCTAGTGATATAGCGGCTCTAAAAATAGAGCTGAGTATTAATAATTCCATAAAATTAGAATATTGATTTCTTTATACACCAATTAGTTGTAAATTCTTTGGTTCTTTTTTATATCCACATTTTCAGCTTCCACTATTTCCACATTAAGGGCTAGATTTACTAAGCTGCGGGTTTGAAAAAGTGGGGATGTTGCCTATGGCAACCAATCAGATTTTAGCTATCATTTATTTAGTACCTTCTACAAAATGACAGCTAGAATCTGATTGGTTGCTATAAGCAACATCCCCACTTTTTCAAACCCGCAGCTTAGTAAATCTAGCCCTAAGTGTCTGTCCAAGGAGACAAGTTTGCCAAATCTGAGATTTTTCCATAGAGGGGTTAGAGGGGAGTCTTTTTTTGACACGGGAACATATAACATAATTGAAATAGTTGAAATTTTAGTGGTGTATCAATAAATAAATAGTGGTGTATCAATAAATAAATAGTGGTGTAACAATAAATACTTTCCTCCAACTGGCCCTGACATTAAATTAATAGCATACACATTTAATAAATAAACCTATTTAAATTAAATAGCATTTACACTTAATAAATATACCATTTCCCACAAACATCACATTTAATAAATAGACTTAATTTCCCCCAAACAGCCCACATTCAGTTAATAGCGCTCAAACCACCCCATCTTAACTTCATAGGCCCAACTATTAAATTAAATTGCCCCACCACTCACAAATAAAATAGCACCCATAATTAGTCCACAACCTGCACTCCACCATTATAATAATAGCCTACCTCCCACATTATATTAAGATCCCCCTTCCCTCACACATTATATTAATATACTGGTCCCCACACACACACACACACACACACGTAGTGGCCCCCTCACACACACACACACAACATATAGTGGCCCCCACACACACACACACACACACACACACACACACACACACACACACAACATGTAGTGGCCCCGCCCCCCCCGCGCGCACACACACACACACACACACACACACACACACACACACACACACACACACACACACACACACCATGTAGTGCCCCCCTCACATACATACCCCTTAATCCAGCTCTGGGCCAGGGTGTCAGATTGACACCTAATGCTCTGCTCCTCCTACCAGTAGCACCACTCATATTTGTTTTAGGTTAACCTCAAAACAAATAATAACCCTATTAGTATATAGTCCAATGCAAAAACAAGCCCTATTGCTGGCAAACACATCAGGTTTTAAAGCAAAAGGACTTTTTGCATTTTGATAAATCAGCCCTGTGTTCAGTACTGTCATAGAACATTATATAATCTATTGCTATAATATGATTTATACCCCATTTTGTAAGATAAACCCAAAAAAAACAAAAGTGCTGTAGGGAAAAGGAACATATAAAATAATATTCAATATAAAGGGAGGTTTGCTTTCTGTTGCATTTTTTGTTATCATTATTTAAGATTTCACAGGACCCAATCCCGTCCCACCTCCTCCACTCCCTCTCTCTTGAAGCCTGCTCCCACCTTGCACACCTCCTCAACCTATGCCTCTCCTCTGGAATCTTCCCCTCCTCTTTTAAACATGCTCTTGTCTCCCCCATACTCAAGAAACCGTCCCTTGATCCCGCCTCTCTTTCTAATTACCACCCTATTTTGCTTCTTCCTTTTGCCTCCAAACTCCTTGAATGGGTTGTCTACAACCATCTCACCTCCTTTCTCTCCTCTCACTCACTCCTTGACCCGCTCCAATCTGGTTTTTGCCCCCTCCACTCCACTGAAACTGCCCTCACTAAGGTCACTAATGACCTTCTCCTCGCTAAATCCAATAGACACTTCTCCCTTCTTATCCTTCTTGACCTCTCTGCTGTCTTCGATACGGTTGACCACGCAATCCTTTTGCAAACTCTCAAATCTATAGGCCTATGTAACACTGTCCTCTCCTGGTTTTCCTCTTACCTCACCAACCGCTCCTTCTCAGTCTCTACTCATGATTCTACATCACCCCCTCTTTCCCTACCTGTTGGCAATCCTCAAGGCTCCATTCTTGGCCCCCTGCTTTTCTCCCTCTACACCTCCTCCCTTGGTTTCCTCATCCGCTCCTTTGGCCTCCAGTACCACCTCTATGCTGATGATACCCAAATTTATCTTTCTTCCCCTGACCTCTTCTCTTCCCTTCTGTCTCGTGTCTTCTCCTGTCTTTCGGCCATATCATCTTGGATGTCCCACTGCTTCCTTAAAGTCAATATTTTCAAGACTGAGCTTATAGTCTTCCCCCCTTCCAGGACTCTCACACCTCCCCCCCACTCTATTTCTGTTAATAACACTAGCCTCAATTCTGTCCCCCAAGTCCGATGCCTTGGGGTCATCCTTGATTCCTCCCTCTCATTCAAGCCGCACATTCTGTCCCTCTCAAAATCCTGCTACTTCCACCTTCGGAATATATCTAAGATACGTCCCTATCTCATCACGGAAGCCACGAAAACCCTTGTTCACTCGCTTGTTATCTCTCACCTTGACTACTTTTAACTTCTTCTCTCTGGCCTACCTGATTCTCGCCTTGACCCTCTTAAGTCTATCCTCAATGCTGCTGCCCGCCTCATTTTTCTCTCCCGCCACTCTGTCTCTGCAGTCTCCCTCCAAAAGTCACTACATTGGCTCACCAAACCCTACAGAATTAAATTTAAACTCCTCACCCTCACCTTTAAAGCTCTTAGTCAATCTTCCCCTCCCTACATCTCCAATCTCATCTCTACCTACACTCCTACCCATCCCCTCCGCTCTGCCTGTGACCGCCGCCTCACTACTTCACTGATCACCTCCTCTCACTCCCGTCTTCAGGACTTTGCCTGGGCTGCTCCCCAGCTGTGGAACGATCTTCCACTTTCCATCAGATTAGCATCTACTCTCAAAGGCATGAAGCGTGTCCTTAAGACTCATTTCTTTATTCAGGTATATCAGTCCTCCTCCTAACTTCCTTGTCCTGGCTCTCTCCCCCAGTTAGTACCACCCTATTTGTGTGTCCCCCTTCCTTTTAGGATGTAAGCTCTCAGGAGCAGGGCCCTCTTTCCTTGTGTGCTCCTTCTCCTATTTCATTACCCTCTGTACCTCTTGGCCTGCTTCCCTAGCCCTGTTTTCCCTGTTTTCTTAAGCTTCGGCCTTCTTCTCGCTGATTTCTACCATCCCTTTCACTATCTGTCCCATAAATAATCGGATTTGCTTTACCCTGTCACCTGTGTTTGTATGTATTTTTGAATCATGTTGTGTCTTTGTTCTCTGTTTTATGTATATGTAATGTGCGGTGCTGCGGACCCTTTGTGGCGCCTTATAAGTCAGATAATAATAATAATCATTTATAATAATAAAGTATTGCTGCGTTAAGCAACACTAAAGTTGCCTCTTTATGCATTGTTAAATAAATATTGTACCAAAGACCACCCTTTAAGGATGGGCCGCTGCTTATGGTCCAGTGCTATGTGCTTGCCCCCTGGGCTAAAGTCTGACAGCCAGCCCCTGGGTGCGTCCCATGTGACATCAATAGGAAGCCAGGCCACACTAGTGGAAGGGAGGGAGGGGGGTCGGATCCTCAGGATCCGTGGCCAATAGGTTAAGTTGGCTGGTCCTGAAGGAGGGGCTACTACTGCTAAAAAAAAAAAATAGTATGAAGATAAAATAGTGGTGCTTGCTCAAGAATGAAGACCCTATTTGCATATAATATCCCGTAAGGGCCAGAATAAGTTCTTAGGTTAAAAATTGGAGACCACCTCTGATGACAGCTGACAATTTAAAGTGACTTCAGGAGTAACTGTGTGGCCTAGAATTTCTGTGTTAATCTATATTTTCCAACCATTGTTGGGCATTCACAGGATATTTGCAGAATATTGATTTCCCACTGTGTCTCGCACGGAGACGAGATGGAAAAATCATGGCACAGCTTAATCACCTTTTACGAAGCATCTTTCTAACTGGGATAAAATTACTTTTTTGCATCCCAGTTTCCAAACTGGAGATATGGCTTTGGCCACGTGGTCCCTGATATTAGAGACTCTATATCTGATTAAATTGATTTCCAGTTATACCTCTTCCACATTCTAGGTGACTGTACCTGTAAGTGAGGTTTGGTACTTGGGTATTCCTCTTAAAATGTCAGCCACTGTGAGTTCAATCTAGAGCATTTACTGTGGGTATGGCAACCATATGGGCTCTCAGCTTCACCAAGGCATTGTGGTGAAATAGCATCTGCTTGCTCTGTGGGTGAGTGATCCAGCTGTATCATAGAATCAGCGGTCCAAGCTGCCACTGACACATTGTGGCGAGAGTAAAATGTTTATCGGTACATTTGTAGGCTTTAGCGCAGTTCAGAGAGAGGTGAAACAAGATAGAATAGGCAGCCTGCTAGAAACTGAGCTCAGCACCAGCACGTTCATCTTCACACAGCTCCATCACATGACCCTGTTTGTTTTTTAAACTACCAAAGGTGCATTCATTAAAAGTTATCTGTCACATGTTCTATGCCACGTAAATAATGAAGATAAGGAATTTATTGTACTTAATTATGAGTGCCAGTGGCCTCTGCCCAGCTGTCTTTAGGTTGTCAAGAGCAAGCAGTGAGTGGGTACTGTTGACTAAATATCTCCTGTATCATTGCCTTCATTCTGACCAAACCCCCTTCTTCCCCTAGAGCCGCTGCTCCCCAGGAGTTTAAGAATGTTGTGAAAGTTTTAATTACTGGTGCTTGGTGGATCCAGTGATTATGTAGATCCCTCAAGCACATGAATATGAGTCAATCCATTAGGAACCCGTAACATCACTGCTTTGTGCCTCAGTGATCACACTGGTTCAAAGTGAATAGATAGGCCGCATTCTCATATATATTTCTTAAGCTCACAGTGGGTGCCGTCATTTTGGTAGAAACCAGGTGCACATTAAAAATAATAGGAATGAACCAAGTACTGAGGATAAAGGTCGGCAACGATTTGCACTTACTGTAGCTTACTATCAAGAATAGATAATACTGAAACATTATAAAACCTGTAATGGTGGAATTATTAAATATGCTTGTAACTCTATTGTTAGCCTTCAATCAGCTTATACGTTAGTGTTAGTGTCCATTCAGAGTCTACTATAGTTTAATTGATTCTTCTGTGCCTATAACCTACTGCCTGAGATTGTGATGTCTGCTCCGTTTACTTATTATAGGCCCATCCCTGACACCTGACAGCTATACAGCAACATAGGCAACTTCCTTTTACTGTATAATTTCCCCTAAAGTATGATATGAGTCATTTAGATATATTTAAGCATCCTACTCTCACAATATAATAATGTAAAAAAAACCTCTAAATTAGTTTAAGTTGTAAATATTAAAGAGGATGGAGACACCAACCACATCACACAATGTGTACGCAGGGCACTGCTGAGCAGTGGAGCGAACCTGCCCGAGGATGGCATACTTGGCATGGATGTTAGCATCACTTGACCATCTCTTATCTTTCTTTAAATGAAGGCATTTGATACTCATAGTAACATTTTAAAATAACTTATAGGCATATGTTGCTGCTGGGCAGATGTAATCACGCACATTAGGGGCAGCACAGTGGCCTAGTGGTTAGCACTTCTGCCTCACAGCACTGGGGTCATGAGTTCAAGTCCCAACCATGGCCTTATCTGTGTGGAGTTTGTATGTTCTCCCTGTGTTTGCGTGGGTTTCCTCCGGGTGCTCCGGTTTCCTCCCACACTCCAAAAACATACTGGTAGGTTAATTGGCTGCTATCAAATTTGACACTAGTTTCTCCCTGTCTGTCTGTCTCCCTCTCTGTCTGTCTGTCTTTGTGTGAGTGTGTGTCTATATTAGGGAATTTAGACTGTAAGCTCCAATGGGGCAGGGACTGATGTGAATGAGTTCTCTGTACAGCGCTGCAGAATTAGTGGTGTTATATAAATAAATGGTGATGATGATAGTTTTATGTTAAAAAGTCCATTGTGGATGGCCCCAGATCCTCCGAATGTGGGTGCAAACAGTAGACAAAATTATATTTACTGTTAAAGGCACAAGTAAGTTTGAAAAAATCTGGGGGGAGATGGTTTAAAATCACACTAATTTATCCTAAATAATTAAATATTTGCCTCAAAGGTTAGAATAGCAGGACACATCTAGTTGTAACAGGCTCTTTTATAATGTATAGTAATCATTCTCATCACTTGTTTTAAGGCTGCTTTTTTGATATACAAATATCCCTTGTTAATTATATGAAATCGATTTATAACCTTATAACCTTTTGTTATCAAATATGCAAAGGATTGTGGGATACAATACTTGTTATTACTACTGTTGTATTATATTTTTTTCATTAATGGTTATTTGCATTTTGTACATTTTATTTGTTGAAAAGCAGACAAACAATTCTTTGGGATAATTTCAGTTCTTATTACCTGAAAATTCAGTATTTTAGTGGCGCTATATAAATAAATGATGATGATGATGATGATGATGATTAGGGGGAAATTACAAACTCAAAGGATAATGGTGAGGCTACTTCTAGCAACCAAACAATATGTACTTTTATTTTCTAAACTGCACTAGAGAAATTACAATTAAAATCTGATTGTTGTTATGGGCAGCACTAATGTTTCCTTTTATACTGATTGTCATAAATATCCCCCACTATGTGTGGTACAATGTGGACCTTTGTGCACGAGTGTCTCTATTCTGTTCTGTTTACTATACTTGTCATAATGTAATTTCTTAGCAGTTTAAATAATCCAGTTTATTATATGTTCATTTATGATGTACAGAGAACAACAGACAGTGTAAATTGTATATTATATACAGAATAAGAGGAAACGTACAGTGCAGGGACCTTCTCATGGACAAATAAATAAAATCTGGGTTTGTCCCATGGTTTTCTATGGTATACTGGGAGACATTTCTGAAACC
Organism: Mixophyes fleayi; assembly: GCF_038048845.1. Classification (NCBI taxonomy): domain Eukaryota; kingdom Metazoa; phylum Chordata; class Amphibia; order Anura; family Limnodynastidae; genus Mixophyes; species Mixophyes fleayi. The sequence continues at coordinate 88,958,410 of NC_134404.1, forward strand.
TGGGGCTAGATTTACTAAACTGCGGGTTTGAAAAAATGGAGATGTTGCCTATAGCAACCAATCAGATTCTAGCTGTCATTTATTTAGTGCACTCTACAAAATGACAGCTAGAATCTGATTGGTTGCTATAGGCAACATCTCCACTTTTTCAAACCCGCAGTTTAGTAAATATACCCCCTGGTGTACAGGTAACTGTGCAAACACAAGTGCAATAACACAACACGTAGTAACCAATTAGTCTTACAGTTAGAAAATGACATCTGGTTGCTATAGGTTACAGCAGATTGTTTGTACAATAATCTGCGTACCTTTTCATAAACTGTCCCACTGTATTGTTTAGGCAAGTGAAGAAACAGCAGTATACCTGTCTGCTCCTGCATTGTGTCAGTGGATCCCACAGAAACATGCCTGCGTAGCAGTCCTTTGCACACCACCTCTTCTTTTCCTGGCTGGTCACATTTGATGCCGGTTCTCACCTCTCGCTCCCTTGCAGATATTGTCGTGTTTCCAATCTGGCTTAGTTCTCCTCGCAGTTCTTTGTTTTCTTTCTCTAGCTTGCTGATCTCTAACCGCATTTCTCTGATCATTCTCATTAAGTGCGTGTCCCCTTCCATTAAAGGTCTCCTCTATTTTACCCTTTCTCCCCAGTGTGCTGGTATCTCAGGAGGGTGCTATGAAATAGCAAATGCTACAAGAGTCACCAAATCCTCTGGTTGTAGCATTATTTACTAAAGATCAGCTGTACAATAGCAGGCGGCCCCTAGACCCAGCTCTAGGTCGTCTTTCATCAGGATGTGAGCTTGGATTAAGCGTTTAGACAAGAGGCCTTTAATTATTTAAACCTGCATGGTTTTTGTTTTCCCTGAGACTTTACTATGTCTATAAATGACAGGGTAGCTTCTATTTTTTTTGCCTCCATGATTGATTAATTCTTAAATAGCTATAAGGTTGTACAAACCTACCACCTTTACAATTAAAAGCAGCAGGAAGAAGCAGACAGCCATTTTATTTAAAGATTGAGTTACAATGGAAATCCTTTAGTATACAATACACTACAGGTTGTGATTCCATTTAGCAGCACATTTTCTGAACTGTTCTGTAGTTTTCTGTGAACAAGTTTGCGTGCCTTGTACAAACTGGAATAACCACAACCTTTTTTTCAGATGAATTAAACTATAAAATAAATCAATTGACCTATTATTTTTAATTGATGTTACATTTAACTACAAATTTGACAAGTGTTATTTTGTCACTAGACATATCACGCTGTCATGTAAAGTATGTCATTTCATATAAACATGTCATTGTGTTGCTGAGGTTTCCCAGAGAGTTTCCAGTTGCCTTTTATTGTGAACATGCAGTACCTGCTTTCTACCACCAGATGTTACATTGGGACAATCGATCTGCGCATGCGCTGGTAACCCTATTTAAATGAATGGGAAAATTCCATGGTAGAAATCCGACAGTGTAACTCTCCCCAACCTTAAATCCATAAACAGTACCACGCTAGACAGGTTGTGCTGGCCACAGTGTAACATGGAAACTTGCAGTGTGGGTATATTATTAAATAATGCACAGTAAATAAAATGCTAGCATGAGAGGTTTCACAACATTTTATTAAAATAAGACTTTTCAAAACCCCTCACCACTTTATTGAAAATTATTATTACTTCTACAATGTAAACCAGTGGAAATAAAGTGAAAAACCCTAATACGCGATGAGAACTGCTCATTACGAGCAGAATGCCGGAGAAGGCTTGTCTGTCATTTAATTTTGGTTCAGTGTTATCCTGTGGTGGATGATCATAGTGAACAGTTGCGTAATTTAAATTATTTTTAATTTTAAATGGATTACAACTTTCCAGTTATACTGTATATGTGAAAACATGGAAGAAGATTTATTATAAAGTGGTTAAGCAGGAAAAATTTATTTCAGTAATAGTAAATCTTGTGTCAGTGTTTCATTTGCTTATTTATATAATATTACTATAATGGTGAAGACAAAGTGAAGCTACTCCAATTCATGTAATAATGTGCACAAAGCCAGATTAACAATAGGGCTGATGGAGTTGCAGCCCCAGGCCTCTCCTCAGTACTAGGCCCAGGCCAGCCAGGAGGAAAGAAGAAAAAAAAAAATTTTCTGAGGGCACCTGGCGCGGGGAGGGGAGCAGGGGTTAAGGAGAGGTGTGCAAGGTGGGGATGTGGACCGCTGTGGCTTCCCTGGTTGCCAGTGGGAGGTCCCGTTGTTGGAAAGCAACAGGCAGCCAATCGCAAAGCTGCCTGTTGCTGAGTGGGGTCGGGGCTGCGCCTACAGAGGCTGTGTGTGACTAATGCTGTACCAACTTCCACCCAGTCCCAGATGGAGGTCAGCAGCGCTCAACACAACAGGTAGGAACAATTTATTTTCAACAGGGGATATGTGAAAACAGGCCCAACAAGGGATATGTGAAAATATAATATGCATGTATGAATGGCCCGTGTGCATTAGCATAGGGATCTGTTCCTTTCTTTCAACAAAATTACCAACTTTTTCAATGGAAATTATACCCTGACCACTGTCAGTTAATGGTGTTTGACTATTTGTATTTGAAGTCTGCTCAGATGTATGAACACTTGAAGAAAGAATAGTTATGTATATAAAATCTTATACATTCCCCTTTAGCCATTTGAGGTGTTAGATGGTATTAAAATGACCAACAACTGATAATCACGTTCTTACACATTAACTGCACAGTTTGTTTGTATCAATAAACATCATATTTTGCTCTCTATATTGGGTGGAAGTCTCATGGCTGCCCTCTATATTGTGTGACAGCAACAATGGTGCTATGTGTTATAGGGCGGTCACAATGGTGCTGTGTATTGTGTGGCCGTCACAAGGGTGCTGTGAATTGTATGGTGGTTACAATTGTGCTGTGTGGTCTTCTGCTGCTGTAGCACATCCAATTCAAGGTTGGATGTGCTGTGCGTTCAGAGATGCTTTTTTGCATACCACCCACGGTTAATTGAGTTACTGTCATCGTTCTATCAGCTTGAACAGGGGTGGCCATTCTCTTCTGACGTTTCTCATTAACAAGGCGTCCTCATCTACAGAACTGCTGCTCTAGTTTTGAGCTCAGTTCTCTGTAAACTCTAGAGACTTTTGTATGTAAAAATCCCAAAAGATCAGCAGTTTCTGAGGTACTGAAACAACCTGTATGGCACCAACATTCATTCTCCACTAAAAGTCACTTAGATCACATTTCATCTCCATTCTGGTGTTTGGTCTGAACTACAATTGTAATTTTTGACCGACATTGTGCCAGGGGAGGGCTGGGAAATCTTAGCCATGGGGGCAAGACTCACTCAGCCGCCTGTTAGGAACATTTTAAAGGAAAAAAAATGAAGGTGGCCCAGTGACCCAGCCCAAGGTAGCACACTATGGGAGCGGCCCGGTGAGCAGATTCCCCCCAGCACCCCAGCCACTGATGGTCTGCATGCTTTTAAAGGGATATAGGCCGACCAAGTGGCGTCCCACGCAGTGAGCTAATAAAGAAAGACTCTAAGACAAGTGTTTGACAAAATTATTTTTGTCACAGCTTTTTTAAACACTTCTAAACTTGGCAGACAAGTGATGTGCAAGGCTAATAAAATTTACCACCTTTTCCAGTTCCATCTGGAAAAATAGGGCGTGTTCTGTCTAGCATGTAGACACCGAAACAACGTCCTCTTGAGATCAGGCCCTTGGCATAAATCACCCTCCAATTGCTGAAACCTGGCACGCCGCCCATATTGGCCCAACCGTTGAAGCTGAAACCAGGCGTGCGACCGTCTTCTTGGGGTGATACTGCCCGGCCCTGCTGGCTTTCCCCTTTCTATGCCTTGCTCGCCGCTTTCCCGCCAAGCAAAGCCTTCATGACCCTGTCCATGAGGACCGAAGCACCCACCGCTAAGACCTCCTGGAACAACAACCTCCTAAGCGCCTCCTGCATATTGTTAAACATATCAAGTGCAACAACTTAAAGGTGCACTCCGTCACTCCTCTAAAAAAAAACTGCACAATTGAACTATGATTTTTGCTTCTGCTGCTGCCTCGGGAGGTAATAAACTTGGCAATAACAGGTTTCACTTTATTTTTCACCCAATCAATGCCTGCCCCTGACATGTCTGACCCTAGAGCTTCAATACTCAAAATACTTAAGCACAATCTCCAATTCACACAGCTAATTCTTACACTGATCTGACTACGTTGGCCCTGCCACCAAAAAAATCATGCACCACTGATTTGCATCCTGTGCTTTATTTAAAACACCACTGCAAAAAAAAGATAAAGGCTTCGAAAAAATGCACATGATACTGAACAGCCCATAGGCAAACCCTTGTCTATGAAATAATACCCATCAGACTGAAAAACTCATCAACCTAAAGCTGTCAGGGTGTAGCGGCAACATTCGAAAGGCAGACTATGTCTAATTTTTCCATAAGGGCCCCTCTTTTCCATGCTTTTTTACCATTTTTACAGCCCTGACAAAGGATTGATATTGGACTGAACACTTCTCCCTTTCCAGAGCATCGCTAACCAATGCCCCTGCCTGGTAAGATAAGTGTTGGATCAGCCTAAAATTTTCTGCTGCCTTCTTAGGAACCAGCCTCAGAGGCAAAATGACTAAATTCTAAATGGGAGGTTCCCGGAATGTGCCAGCCATTCGGTCCAACATCAGCTCCTAGACAATCTTATTCCTGACTAGTGCAGATTGCATGGTAATTCACTTCAAATTCCTGTGAAACCCCCACCCCCTTGGGCGGATGCTTCTTGTAACAGAAATCCTAAAACCTTCCATAAAAAAACCTGCCTGGAACAAATGCAACAACTCGGCTTCTTCCCTTTTTGGCTACCTAGTCAGCCACTCTGGCATCCTGCTCACCATTGCTGGCCTCCATGCCCCCAAACCTTTTCCACTGATGCACCACTGTGATTTTAGCCAAATATGTATCCCGTACTCCGAACTTATGGGCCGTTGCCCTTGTGATTTCAATCTAAAAGCCTCATCATGTCTCAACCATAATACCCCGTATTCTCTGTAAACTGAATGAATAAAGTTTGTGTACTTTAGCACACACATTGCATTGCCTGGGAATGCCCCCATGTAACCAGCCAGAGGGCACAAACATCCTGCTCAGCCATATAGCTATAGTTTTGTACGAATCTGCTTGCGCTGCTCCCTCTCTTTTTCCTTGAGTCCAACCTCGGTTAATGTAAATAGATCAACAAAATTACCCTTCTCAGTTTCCTTCCTGGTGTGTTTTGGCAAATGTCCCATCACTGCACTCAACTCACAACCGACAGCTACGCTTCCCTGTACGAACAAACTTTCTTTCCCCGACTCCACCTGCACAAGTCTATTCCTTACCGCACCCGGGGCCCACTAGCTTCTTCTTCCTCCTATTATCCCTTACTATGCGCCACTGCACCTTCAACGAAATACATCTGTTCGCTCTCCGACTCGGATGAACTATCGTCACCTGAACTGTAACCTACGCCCTCTCGATCCTTATAAACATCCCTAACCTTAATATTTGCATTACCTACATACTTATCACGAATTGTACATTACAATTTTATACAACGTTATCATTAATCTCACCATTCCCTAGCGATACAATGAATGTTCTTCTGGTCGCGCTGGAAATGGCGTCGACTGTAGATGATGCACCACTAGCTGCGCTGGACGTGGCGTCAGCTCTCCGATGTACCTTCTCCTGTAATCCAATGGATGACCTTTTGGCTGTGCTGGAAATGGTGTCAGCCGAAGATGGTGCATCGCCCGCTGCGCTGGTCATGGCATCAGCTTCTCGGTGGACCTTCTCCTGTGATGCGATGAATGTCCTTTTGGCCGAGCTGGAAATGGCGTCAGCCGTAGGAAATGCACCGCCTGCTGCTCTGGACGTGGTGCAGCTTTTTCGGTGGACCTTCCCCTGTGAGATGATGCACAGGCTGCTGCGCTGGGCATGGCGCCAGCTGTCCAGTGTGCTGGTGTTGGAGATCCAATGGAGCGGTCATGAACTCTGTAATGTTAATCAACAGCTTCTGCTGCTATTGCTTAACACCTTGAAGGACTGATCTTGGTATAAGTGTTAGGTGGCACAGGGATGAGGTTTTAGCTGTATGGTGCTAAACTCTCCAATCAGCAGGACTTCTGAAAAAGATGCTGTAATATTTTTCAGTTATCAGACAACTTTATGGTACTTGGGCAACTTTACCGACCACAGGGTCCATGTGTAATATTAACTTATTAGTGCTATGCAATCTTTTAGCAGAGAATTTGTATATTCGGGAATAATAGCACTTTTAATTGGATGTAATAAGACACCTCCCAGTACTATGTCCTTGTCCCCAAGTGCTTGTATGGCCATAAAACTCCCAGGAGAATAAACAAACACATAGCAAGAAGGGGTTTAGCTTGTATATTGTGCTTATAGGTGTGATGTGACAACCCCCTATTAAGTCAGTGCTAGCCAACATATTCAAACCTATGCTATTCAATATTTATGATATCTTACAGACTCTTGACCATACAGGATAAATTTGGTTGAATCAATAGTAAAATCAGAGCATCATCATCATCACCATTTATTTATATAGCGCCACTAAATCCACTGCACTGTCCAGAGAACTTGTTCACATCAGTCCCTGCCCCATTGGAGCTTACAGTCTAAATTCGCTAACAAACCTTCTTTAAGTCCCTCATCTCCTCTCAGTCCGCTAATCCCCGCCGCCTTTTTGCCACCTTCAACTCCCTCCTTTCTCCCCCTCCCCCTCTGGTCCCTCTGTCCCTCTCTGCTGCTGCCTTCGCCACTTTTTTCTCTTCTAAAATTGAAGCCATCAGACTTAACATCTCCGCTTCTAAACCCTCACCAGCTGTCCTCATCGCTCCAGCCCCATCCAACAATCAACTCTGGTGCTCCTTCTCCCCCACATCAGGCGAAGAAGTCCGCTCCCTTATTCTTTCCTCTCCACCCTCCACCTGTCCTCTCGACCACATCCCCTCCAACCTCCTTCGCTCTCTCTCTCCCACTGCCTGCTCCTACCTGGCACACCTTTTTAACCTATCACTCTCCTCCGGTGTAGTACCCTCCTCATTTAAACACGCTCTTATTTCTCCGATCCTCAAAAAACCCAATCTTGACCCCACCTCTGTCGCCAACTACCGCCCCATCATACTTCTCCCCTACGCCTCCAAACTTCTTGAGCGGATAGTTTGCTGTCGCCTCACCAGATATCTCTCGGACAATTCCCTCCTTGACCCTCTCCAATCCAGATACCGTTCCCTCCACTCCACCTGCCCTGGCCAAAGTTACCAACGACCTCCTTTCAGCCTAATCTAAGGGTCACTTCTCCTTACTCATCCTCCTTGACCTCTCCATGGCCTTTGACACTGTGGACCACCCCCTCCTTCTGCAAACTCTTCTCTCTCTCGGCCTCTCTGATTCCGTCCATGACTGGTTCTGCTCCTACCTCGCTAACCGCACCTTCTCTGTCTCCATGTCTGGCTCTTCCTCCACCCCCTCCCCACTCCCAGTAGGTGTCCCCCAGGGCTCTGTCCTCGGCGCTTTACTCTTTTCGCTATAAACTTCCTCCCTCGGTTCGCTCATCTCCTCCTTTGGTCTTCAGTATCACCTGTATGCTGACGACATTCAACTCTACATCTCTTCTCCTGATCTCTCTCCCTCCGTTATCTCTCGCGTATCTGACTGCCTCTCTGCCATCTCCTCCTGGATGTCCTCCCGCTTTCTCAAAATTAACATCTCTAAAACTGAATTCATTGTCTTTCCTCCCCCCAAACTCCCCTCCCACCACAACCTCTCTATCGTTGTTAACAACACCACCATCTCCTCTGTTACCCAGCTCCGTTGCCTGGGTGTCACCCTTGACTCCTCTCTCTCTTTTGCCCCCATGTCCAATCCCTTGCCCAAGCCTGTAGATTCCAACTTCGCAACATAGCCCGCATCCGACCCTTCCTTGCACAAGACGTCACCAAAACCATCATCCATGCACTCATCATCTCCCACCTCGACTACTGCAACCTTCTCCTCACTGGCCTCCTCCTCTCTCATCTCGCCCCCCTCCGCTCTGTGCTCAATGCGGCTGCTCGACTCATCTTTCTCTCACGCCGCTCCTACTCTGCTTCCCCTCTCTGCCTTGCCCTACACTGGCTCCCCATCCCCTACAGAATCCTCTTCAAACTCCTTACCACCACTTACAAAGCTCTCTCCCAGTCTACTGCCCCCTACATCTCCGACCTCCTCACCATTCACACTCCTGCCCGATCCCTGCGCTCTGCCACTGACCGTCGCCTCTCTTCCACTCTCATTACCACTTCCTACTCCAGAATCCAAGACTTCTCTCGAGCTGCCCCCCTACACTGGAATGACCTCCCTCGCTCCATCCGTCTCGCTCCTTCAAACGAGCACTTAAAACTCACCTGTTCCTTAAAGCCTACCAATCATCAACCTAACCCCTCACCTACTCTGCTCGCTCTTCCCTCTCTCCACTGGCATCACCGCTCCCTCTCGTGTCTGTTTCGTCTCCACCCTCCCTTAGGATGTAAGCTCGTTTGAGCAGGGCACTTCTTCCCTCGTGTCTCCACACCTGTTATTCTGCTCTGTCCTTACTCCATTTGTCTGTCCCGGAGTTTCTGAAGCACTGGTACTTTGTGTTTACTGTTCTGTACTGTTTAACCCTGTATGGTATACTGTTTGTACTATGTACGGCGCTGTGAACACCTTGTGGTGCCTAACAAAAAAATGATGATAATAATAATAATAATAATAATAATAACACACACACACAAAGACTAGGGTCAATTTGATAGCAGCCAATTAAACTACTAGTATGTTTTTGCAGTGTGGGTGGAAACCAGAGCACCTGGAGAAAACCCACACAAACAGGGGGAGAACATACAAACTCCTCACAGATAAGGCCATGGTCGGGAATTGAACTCATGACCCCAGTGCTGTGAGGCAGAAGTGCTAACCACTTATCCACCGTGCTGCAATGAGGCATGTTCAGTGCGATATAACACTACTACGATAATTAACCACACTAAATAATCTACAGTCTTCACTGACGTACCTATTGTTTAGTTACTGTTCTACATCAGTATTTTACAAATTACACATATATATGCCTGCCATACTTAGCCCACCACCATAACATATATGCATATGCATTATTATGAATGTTGATAAGGAGTCCAGCTTAAAAGCGATGACATCAATGCTGCTAATGATATATTGTAAAGGAGTCTAAAACGCGTGATAAATTAACCTGTGCAGCATAAATATATTTTGCAGTCACCTTGTGAAACCACAGCATGTATATATTCTGAGTGACTACAAATCTTACTATTAAGAAATGAATATATATATAATAACATATATAATGATTCCTTATTGTAATTGTAACCACAGCCTGGATATAACCCTGTCCCCTCCTGGTAATCAGCCCAATCAACATACAATTTCACTCCTTGTCTCCTAAACTAATCATGTCAAACAAAACAATGTCTGGGAAAGGGGGTGACTAATTGTTAATACCATCAGCATGTTGGTCTATGCATGAAGTAGATCAATATAAATATTGTCTCATAAAAAATAAAAAATTAAAAATCCAAATTATGTCCCTGAACTAAGCAATTGTGCCTCTGCCTTGTCCCACCTTAGATAGTATTATTTTGTTACATGCATTGACTTGCAAGTATCCTAACCCAGACATCACTGCTTAACAATTGCTATCTGAGTGCATTACAATTCCTCTAACATTTATACTTTAGTTCACACTACATAGATTCCTTATTTTACTTATTTTAATGTATTTACTTTGTAGCATTAAAAAGACACAAAATGTTAAATTAATCAAAATAAAATTAACGATTTTAGAGTTTTTTTGTTTTTTTTGAAAGTTCATCATTTAAAATGTATTGATCTTTCTTTTGAATTCCTGAATTCATATTTACCAGCCCCAGGGCTGATGCCCTAGAGCATCCAGGTCTTCCTCTGTTAATTTTAAATCCTTGGAGGTCCAGAGGGTTGTTCAGAGTGCTTGCAAGACTGAAAAACTATGTATAATAAACTTTCTTCCCCCTCTCCTTTAACTACCCTCACCTTGTCCTGTCCCCTCCCTTCCTTTCCCTGAGTGGCTACCTGCACTGCTCAGGTGTAACAAAATAGGACGGACTTCATCGTCTGCCCCCCCCCCTCCCTTTCTTCATGTCACTTACATCGGGCCGCCTAGCGACCATCCTCCCTTATCCCTCTTCGGCGCTATTGCTGCGCCTGCAATTTCTTTATTCATTGAGTTTCTGCCACATGATTAACTAGTTAGATATTTGCACTAACTAGCAGGTGTGCAGGTATACCTAATAAAGTGGACAGTGAATATATATTAGGATCACTAGAGATACAGACAATAAACAGTGTTTGTGTGTATAATCTGTGAGGAGTTTGTATGTTCTCCCAATGTTTGCGTGGGTTTCCTCCGGGTGCTCCCACACTCCAAAAACATACTGGTAGGTTAATTGGCTGCTCCTAGTCTGTGTCTGTGTGTGTGTGTGTGTGTGTGTGTGTTAGGGAATTTAGACTGTAAGCCCCAATATGGCAGGGACTGATGTGAGTAAGTTCTCTGTACAGCGCTGTGGAATTAGTGGCGCTATATAAATAAATGGCAATAATAATAATAATTATATATATATATATATATATATATATATATATATATATATACACAAGTTAACCCATGCATGATACTCATGCATTCTAGTCAAATCAAGCTACTTAAGGTGTTAAAAAGGTTCTTGTCATGCATTTGGGCCCAGGCCTCCTCAGGGAAAGAGCGTTACTTCCCGACGTAAGCGCCCTTTTTTAACGTGGTTTTGTCCACATGTCACCACCTCATCCTTCATCTTTATCCCCACATCTATCCAGATGTCTATCCAGACACAGGGATCTCTCTCAGCGGTCCTGAGTATCACACTCCTCTCACTCTGTCACCCCCGGCAACCACCAACCACTGTCACCCCCGGCAACCACCAACCACTCCCAACTGTCACTTCTCCTTCAAGAAATATATATTTATTTTTTTAAATCTTTATAAACACTTTTAACAACTAACAAATTAAATTAACAAATTAAAAACATCTTAGTATACCAAAGTTCAGCCCTTTCTGATTTTTTTTCCCACACACACTAAGAATTTAGTAGGTCAGTGTATAACTCCGCCCAGCAGGTGGCGCTGCAGCTTGGTTTTATTTTTTCCACACACACACACACACACACACACACACAGACAGACTAACACACGCCACTAAGCATTTATATTATAGATATATAGATATATATATATAGATATATATATATATAAAAATATATACGCACATACACACATGCAAACACACAGTTGGCCACATCTGCACATCACTGGGCACACCTCCAGTGGAATGGAACTTCTCATAATAGGCCCTTTATAATTTTCAGCCCCAGGCTCATGTGGCCCTTAATCTGGTCCTGGATGCGCACAGCAAATGAAATACCAGTCTTTGGACACGCCTTTGCAAACTAGAACTGCATTTATGTTTGTGGGGCGGGGCAATAATCCATACATGCCAACTCTCCCGGAATGTCCGGGAGACTCCCGAATTTCGGGTAGGTCTCCCGGAATCCCGGGAGAGCTGGCGATTCTCCTCCATCTGCCCACTTCACTAAATTAGAGCCAGCGTGTACGGGTGGAGGGGGCGGGGCTTCGTGATTCACATCATTTTGGTGATGTAATGCTTGTTTGTTTGTTTGTTTTTTTTACTACTGTACCACCTCCGGCCATACAGGATCTCCCGGACCCGGCCAACATAAGGTTGGCGAGTATGCAATAATCTGAAGAGGCAGATTTAAAAGTAAAGGATAAGACCCGATCTTGTTGAAAAACCCAGCATTTTTGCAGTGTGAAAAGGCCTGGGCGCCCATTCACACAGCAAATAACCTACCCAAAAATGTGCCTTCTGCACCCTATTGTTCTCTTTTCAACAATCTCACTCTGCAAAATAAAATCATCTTTTATGGACTGCTTCACTCTTCCCATTGGCAGGAGCAGTCTTCTGCCCCTCCACAATTGTGTCTATCTTGCTGTAGGCACAACAGCACACATCAAGAAAATGACATCACTAAAAAAGGATTTTGCTTTGCTATTTGAAGATTGGCAAATGAGGCCTGCTGTAGTATTAACATTGTTTCCCCATGAAATGTCATACAGAATCTTGCTGATAAAATGACAGCTACGAACATGTAAACGGGTCAGCGGATGGTTTCTCAACCATTCCACTACGTCTGCCTCTTATGCTAATGAGTAATGCGGGTGTAGTCTTGTTAGCACCACAATACATTGTCACTGCTTTAAAATATATATTGCATAGTTGCTTTGAAAAGAAAACGATTATAAAAATGTCTATTTCCTTCAGAAAGCCTGGTAACAATACTGCTTTATAGACTACAAAAGGACAAAAAATATTACACCTAAGTAAGGACCTTTTAATAGAATGTGCCGTAAAATTGTCTACCAATTCCATTCCAACAAAGCCATTTTTGGGACCATTTTTCAATTCTTCCTCTTCTATACTAGCCCCCAAAGATTCAGTGCTGTATTTATTAAACAGGAATGAGGGGTACTTGGTAAAATGTTACAGATATTAGGGGTACTTGGTAAAATGTTACAGATATTAGGGGTACTTGGTATAAATATTAAAATTATTAGGTCGTCACTAGGTATAAAGGTGGAGAGGGAAATACATCAAGGGAAGGAGTCATAGGTTGCACAAACCCTGGAGATCTCCTTGTTAAGATTCCACTGGTGTACTATGTACACTATACACTATAGCAAACAATCAACTTTTGGCTGAAGAGAAAATTACACGTCCATTTGATAGGTGTCATGTAGTCACTGACATGACGAGAGATTCTGGAATCTTGAAGAAAACAGTTCATGGAAAGGTCAGGTGGAAATTTTCTATATCCAGCTATTCATTGTATGTCTAAACATTCCCATTTCTAGCGGCCCATTATTGTGCAGTGTTTAGCATGTCTTCCACTAGCTATTTGTCTAATGTATCTCTCAGTGAAAACTATTTCCCTGACTGTAGTGCAATCAATGCATCAAGGTGCAATATGACAATACAATGTTTCTCTCTCAATTAACATACATTATGCTCTTCTCCATAGTTAATATATTGTGACTTCTATTAGCAATAAAGTAAAACCAGCGTTTTAGTACTAGATTACCGATAATTTTGGCCAACCTAAAAAAGCAACGTTTTTCCAATGTCTACAAATTGTGAACATAGAACTGTAAGGAAATAGCATAATTTATGCTAACAAGTATCAACACAAAAGGTCTCATTTAGAGTTAAGAGCAAAGAAAAAAAAGGGAGCAAATTTGCTCTCAGATAAACGATGTTGTAATGCAAGGAGTGCAAATGCACTTTTTTTTTGCATACAGAAAAAATACTGGCTGCTTTTGCATGCGGCACACAACTACTTGACAGCTTTATTTTTACACTGCACTTTTAACTTTTGCTTTACTCCTAACACTTAATGTGTTTCCATTGATGCACTGGTTTGGAAATAATTAACATGATTGCCAGCTATGACAATTGCATAGATCAGCATTTATCCTTTAAACAAATGAAACATTCTAGCCTTCCTAGTTATGGGTTAAGGTTGTAATAATACAATATATTGTCCCCATGCTAGCTCCTTGTAACCTTGGACAATCCTACACCTCACAAATCTATTTCCAAGTTGATAGGTGTTACTAAATTATTTGTTTGTGTTATTTTCAAAATACTCTACTTTACACAAAATAACATAACAGTTAACACAAATATCACTTCAGTTGTAGCAATTGGTACATGAAATTTGTCGAAGTCGTATAATTGGATGAAAGAAAGTATATTAATATTGTTTTACCGTGCGATTGCAATCAGTATGCCACGTGTTACGTGTCATGGTGCGATCACGCAATAAAACACGCACGCATACACTTGCACTTTCACATTCATTTATTTATATATTTCATATTCATAATGGTTCCATTCCACAGTCGTTTATGAGCAGTTGGTATTTGGTTTATAGTTTGTTATATGTACAGTTTAGTGATATTTAATGTTCAGGTTACAAGAAATATATCATGTTTAGTATCATTCTAATCCCCAATTTATTCGCAGACATCCGATGCAATCGTCAAACAGAAAGCACATTGCGTATGGAAGTTGTAGATTGTAGGGAATAAATGATTAGAATGATATTGTCTGTGTAGTGTAAATAGACTAGTTTAAACTGGATTCTGGGTGGGAAAATCGGAGTACATCCCCTGAGGAGCTGACCCCCACCTTTGGATATTTTCGTTTTAACTGGCCTATGACATGCATTACACTGGACCCTCCTGAAGCCTGGACCTATAGAAGCAAGCCATATCATCTGTATTGTTTTCACTGTATCACTGAGTGTATATATACAGCTCCCTGGGACCAGCTAAGACAGTCATCACTGACCACAGTCTTCTGGACTGAAGGACTGTCTAGCTGGATCCAGCAGAGAGCGCAGCGTATGTATGTATTTGGTATCGGCTGTATTGCACTTGTTTATGGAACTGTTAAACCTTTTTGCTAAATAAATTGCTTGTGCTTTGGAACCACATAAATCGCTTAGACAATGCTTATTGAAAAAAAATGAAATTACTTTAATAAATTATAATAGGAAAATAAAGACTCAGCACATCTCTGATTTTATTCTAGGCAGCAATTAATCGTAGGGTTTCTTATAAAACATTTTCACACTCTGAAGAGGGGGCTCATGTAGAGATGGTGTAAATAGTGTGTTCAGCGTATTAAACTTTTTTTTTTACTTATGCCCATGCCCATAAACCACTAGACCATATTTAGACAGAGTCACATCTTATGGCTGCTTACAGGGAAGGAGGGGTGTAAAAGGGTGTTGGAGCAAATGCTACTTATGTAGACAAACTCTGACACATATATACCTGTCAAGAGATGGGAAACTTGTGGGTGCTCCATCACTAATGTAAGTTACGAAGTGATAGTGAGGACCATCAGTTTAGATGTGTCTGGCTCAACATACCCATGTAAAATGTATTTTTTTGGAATGTAATTTACATTTTAGATTAGAGGTGTCCAAACTCAGTCCTCAAGGGCTAACCAACGGGTCATGTTTTCTGGATTTCTGGCAGTAGATACAGGTGTGATAATTACTAACCCAGTCAAGTAGATTAACTCACCTGTGCATGAGTAAAGAAATCCTGAAAACATGAACTGGTAGTCCTTGACTGAGTGTGGACACCTCTGTTTTAGACACTATGGGCCTGATTGATTAAGGATCTTAACTTGAGAAACTTCTTATTTCAGTCTCCTGGACAAAACCATGTTACAATGCAAGGGGTGAAAATTAGTATTCTGTTTTGCACATAAGTTAAATACTGACTGTTTTTTCATGTAGCACACAAATACTTGATAGCTTATTTGTAGGGGACTGATCGGAGGGGGAGATAGGTGGTAAAATAATATCTTGTCAAAGTCCTGATGTGGACTTAAATCTGGCTCTGACTGTAAATAAAGCGCTACGGAATTTGCTGGCGCTATATAAATAAATGATGATGATAAATAATAATGTCACATGGAGACAAGAATACTTTTGATAGAATGATTTTACTTTTACCTCATTTATTTCTCCTAGTATGTCAGCTATATATATATATATATATATATATATATATATATATAGCGCTTTATTTACAGTCAGAGCCAGATTTAAGTCCACATCAGGACTTTGACAAGATATTATTTTACCACCTATCTCCCCCTCCGATCAGTCCGTGTCAAAATGACTTTCTCATCCTATTTCGCAGCCAGCACCATTCCACCACATAACTCCATTGTCCCTAACACTATTTCTCCCTCTCCCTCCTCCTATTCAACATTGACACATTATGACACATCTATACCTCAGTACACACAGTCCTCCAGACAGCCAGCAATGAACAAACACATGTTCTCTCACACAACCATAAACACAACTCTGTCCCTCAGCACCCTCATCCAATCCACAGATACCACGTCCGTCACAGATAGAACAAAAATGAATTCCGAGCTGCCGTTTACCCCCCACTGAGCCATTACATTTACAAAGAACTCCCCTCCCCCACAGAGAAATAATAATTTTAATTAGCTGCCTGCATTACCTTATTATGGTCCTAAGTACCACCATTGCCCTCCCGCTCCCTTGACACAGCCAGCAATAAGTAGCAGGATAATGATTCTTTACCTCTATATATTTTGCATAAGGTAGTCAAGTCACAGATAGAACAGGAATGAACTCCCTTCTGCCCCCCAGGCCTCCACAGTCTCACTCGGTCAGACTTTATATTCCCAAAGACAACTCCCATCCCAATATGCTCCAGCAGCTGTGGAACTAAAAGCCTCACACACCTTACATGCTAGAGCTTGTAACTCCACAACAACTGGAGGGCAATAATAACACAGGTCTGCATAATCTGATTAAAAAATATAACTTCCCCCAGCAAATGTTTTAAAAATGTTCTTCCTACTTCAACTCATAAGCAACTCTGTTAATCCTGTACTGCTGGGGCCTAATTGCAGTCAGGTGTGCACTGTACTGTATAAATAATAGTCATCAGCTTCATGAACAGAGCAGAGTGAGACCTAATATACCTCCCATTTGTTCCTGCAATCAGAAAAAAGTCCTGACAATACAGGACAGTCCTCCAAAATTGTGATGGTCTCCCCAGAATCAGACAGATGATAGACTGTACCGCTCTTTTCTACCTGTACATGTCGTGTCTTAAGCTCAGCTGGCGCTTGGCTGGATCCTGGAATGTTGGATCCCTGTTTGGAAAAGGGATAGGTACTTTTCATCTCCTGGAAAGGTGAGCAATGAGAGAACACTCTAGTATCCCCTCCCCCAACAAGCCTCCAACATTATAGCTTTTGATTTACTTTACCAGTTTATCTAATGTGTAGGCCTGTTCTTATGGTGATTCTCAATAGATGTTATAATTTGATATTTTCCCCTAACACTGACTGGAATTCTTCAGATTTTTATTCAAAAATGTACCTTTCTTTTTTGTTATCCCATCTATCCATGTCTAAGATCTTAAAAATATAATATTTTTGTAAAGTTATTACATGCAAACACGTCAAATGCAGGAGAAAAGCCACAAAACGTACTTTATGTACAAAAGTACAACTGTTGTATTAACAGGAAGTAGTAAAGGAGATGACTTTACTTACCCTACAGCAAAGATAAGTTGAAACCCATAGTAACCGTTCAGTTATTGGGGTTTATTTAACCCCTTGAGTGCTAAGGACAAGTGGGACTAGTCCTCTTCATGACCCCCTGAAGTGGTAAGGAAGTCCCGATCATCCTCTGCATTGAAGGGATTTAAGAAAACCCACAGATCATGTCTCACCACTATCTGTGAATTATCTATTGCTGCCAATGGAAAGGAATCTTTCCTCCATTATAAATGTACACGTGCACAATCATCTTCCATGAAAGACTATGGTAAATGCCAAGGATGGGACTGTTTAGAGCCTCTATCCCTTATCTCTGGCACTTTTAAATATGGGTACCCCCTGCTTTCTAAAGCTGGGTACACACTACAGGGTTTGTGTAGAAGAGACAGTGTTGCCTTCTCTTTTTATGCGGTTTTGGGTCTTAACCATAGCGAAAGCTCTGCCCCTTTATGCTAATGTCTTTAGTATATTGTTACATGCCCCTCAAATGTTGCTTCAGTGTGTACGAAATTGAAATCATTGGTCACAACAACATGGCTGTAAAAAGTCGCTAAAGGGACGTCTGCTCTTCCCTTTATCGTCCTAAACAAGGCTAGTGTGTATGCAGTCCATGGACCGAGCGATCAGACCATCGATCGCATGTAAAATCAATCGGCATAAAAAGTTGGTGGAAAATTCTGTAGTGTGTACCCAGCTTAAGAAGGAAGTTCCCTATTTCAATTGATGGTACCCCTGTTTATCTATTGCCTGCTAATTGATTTTGGTTGATTATGAGCAGGCATTAAATAGATATGTGATGAGTTCAAAAGTGCTCAGCAGAGGAGTGAGAAACGCCTGAGTGGCAAAGGGTTAACAATATGGTGCAATTTGCACAAATATCCTGGAACCGAAACCCACCAGTCCAATGTTAGTATAACTTTTGTAAGCACTGCTTAAAAAACAACAGCTTTTTCTTGTAGTACATTTAAGCACATTGCACAACATTCTTAAAATAACCTCTGTTATCTCCATGATGACAATCACAGATACAATTGGAGGTAAAAATTGAATTGGTACAGTTGATCAGTGGAATGAACAGATCGCTAAGGAGATTCCTGGGGGTGGATGACTGCACACACAGACAGTTTTAACTCCCAGATCAATCATTTCTTTGCCACCTTATCAGATCTTGATCGGACAAAGAAATTATTTAGGACCAATGCACACTGTAATTTCTAACCGCTGGTGTAAAAACAAAGTCCAAGCAAAACTGCAATTTGTGTGTGTGTCCGCTCACACCGCCTGTGTGCTAACCATCTTATTAAATAAGGCTTCTTATCACTTATCTATTAATTTCTCTGCATACCCTCAACTGAAGACCTCGCTCCCAGCATGTAGAAGAACACATAATAACTGTGCACATTCACAAATACTTTAATAAATCTTTATCTAAGGATTTCTATATAATCTTAGTCATTTTGTGGGTATGGGTTCATTTCTATAAAAATGACAAATTTTACACATCTCCTATTTACAATTCTCAATGTAAATATGCTTACTTATAAAACAATGAATAAAGACTTAGAGAATATAAGCAAGAGATAAAATAATATTAAATTTAGCATGAATAATGACAACCGTTTCATAGGGAGTGCTCATCTGCCGTTGGTTAACCCCTTGGCAGCAAAGAGGTTTAAAACACTGTTTTTGTCCATTGTGTAGGCCACATGATTATTACACTAGCACTTCCTTGAGCACTAGTGGTGATGATTTCAAATAAATTAAAATTACAATCTATGTTCCAAAGAGGCAAATTCCTTCTGAGTTCTTTGACCAGGTCAGTCTGTGGTGTAAGTATTGTTCATATAAATGATGGGACCAATCAGGAATCAGCTTTCAATGATGTGCTTGGTAACCCTGTGTTTGTTGAACTGATTGATCGAAGGGTACAGGGTTTCTCTGCTGTGGAATGCTTTGCTGGTTCCTCCCGATATGATATCTTTCAGAAAAAAACCAAAACAAGAATCTCAGTCTGACAGCAAGTGATGGGCAGCGACCTTCAAACATAAAAATACATAGCACAGCCTTTTACTGCGGTTCACTTGAAAATTTCACCCTTCACAGACTCTCTTCTGGAAGCTGAGGGGTTGCATTGACCAATTGGGAGTTTCAGGTCACTGCCTGTCTTTATAGAAGTTACAGACAGCCACAAGGGGAAAACAGGATTCAGAGGTTGCAAAATGCTATTTCCCCCAGAGGATAAAGAGGAAACACTTGTTGCTAAATGGCCTTTCATTTGTATCTAAATAAGGAAAATTAGAACATATTATATATCCATGCGTTCAAATTGCACTAGATTTCCTTGAAAAACACAGCACCGGTGTTCTTGTCTGCACTTAGTTATAACAATGCGCTGTTACTTACATGACACAAGATGAGCCATGAGGATGAATAAAGACAGGTGAATAAGGATCAGCATGCACAAGTCATGTATAGAAAGACAAGTAAAGGACATACCGATATTCCCTAAAGTACTCAGTGAAATGTTAGACAAAGAGGTAGAGAAGCGGAACAGGCAAGGGTCACATGACAGCTGAGAGGGGAGAGAGAGAATGAATTAAAACAAGACTGGGATGAGGATATATATACATGTTAAAAAGTAACAAAGTCGAATATATTTGAAAAGCAAGTATGAGATGCTGGATAGAAGAAAAGATCCTTTGAGACACATAGATTTAATCCATGATATAAACTTCACTGCATGGGTATTGGGTAGACCTGAATTACATGGTTTAATGTTAATGATTTTCAGGTGAATGATTTTATGAAACTGGAATAATGGAGAGTTGATGGAATGAATGAAGGACGGGTCAAAGGGACATCTCTATTTCTGTGCCAGTGTTCTTGATTTTATTAAAGTACTGTGTACACTGACCGCACTGTACATACATCAACAGTGGGATATATTATATACCCATTCAAATTGTAAGCATTTCAGGCGAGGATCTTCTATGCTAATGTGTTTCCTCATATTGTACTGGTTACGTCCGATAACGTATTGTTTTTCTAATGCAGTACAGTACTGCGTACACTGAGAGGCACTAAAAAAACACATTTATAAAAATAGACAAGTGAAATTTTTGCAAGGTTAAAACCAGGGTTGGTAAAGCCTCCACAATGAGTTAGTCTTGTAGGTATAAGGATGTTGAAAAGAGCTAAATACAGAGGTAAAAATATTACCTAATTTGGTAGTTATATCTAAATAGGCCTTGTAATTCTCAGAAACCATATCACTACTACAGTTTTGGAGTAATATGTGAAATAGATGTAAGCCACTATGTTACTTTTTCTAATAGCATTAAACAACAAATGAAACTGAAAGATTGTGCCCCATATTGTGCAGTGCTTTCCATTCCTACCCCTTCCAGAGAGCCGGAGTCCCGCACCACACAATGGTAAAATGTCCTTCTCTCATATATCTGTGCATATGGGTTCATACACACTGAGGCAACAACGCTCTCCATTATCCGCCGAGTTCACTCTTGACAATCGTCGCCATAGCACAGTGATGGCTAGACCACCTTCCTTGTTATAATGTCACTGTTTATCCCAGCTGGCTGGCTTGATTTTTAATAATCAGCAAACATGTCATAGTGCAGAGCTGGACCAGATCTCCTGGGCACTTCTGAGCTCCACTATTTCATTTCACTGCCAGTTTTAATCTCACTCTCACTTAAAGCTGTTGGTCTATAGATTTCACTGTGAATTTGTGTTATATTAGATTCAACAGCTAATCATATTTAATATGGTTGAGAATAACCAGGTGGGACACAACAGCAACAAAGACAAAGGGCTTTTGGCTCTAGTGTGGTGTTACTGAGGCTGCCTACTGACAAACACAAGCTCACCGGTTCATTCATGACTTCGGAGAGTTCAGCGAGAATGTCCCTATAATGGGATTTCATCTCTTCTTGGTACTCCAACTGATCTTCTTTTATGAGACGCTCATTTACTTCCAGAGCCAGACCACACGTGTCTGCAAATTGTCTGCAACAGATAAAAACATAAACCATTCACAGATATGGCGAAACCAGGTAACGAGAACCGGGCTGCTTTTACACTGCAGGTTTTCCAAGGCAAATGTCATTGTCTCTGTTGACCATTTCCCAAGTGGATTTGGTAAACAACAAGAGCTAGAAGAATTGTAAAGGAAATGGGCGTAATGTCGCAGTGGGTGTATTTATCAATATAATAGTTTAGAAAAATATACAGATTCAGTAAACTAGTAATCAAATGGGGCGTCAATGCTACAACATTCACACACTAATAGTTTACTAAAGGAAAAATAACCAGCACACCGTGACCCATGGTCGCTTGTAATTAACAGATGCCATTGATGGTGGCAGGGACAATATAGGTAAAGATTTTTAGCATGGAAGAAGTAAGATTAAATCCCTGTTGGTGAGTAGTTATGGTAACTCTGTTCTATGCTGGACAGTTGGGTCTGCACTGCCCACTTATCACTATGATTAAGTTACTAAAGTTCTTATTTGATTTTCAAACCTCCGGTACTATGGTTACCTTTCCTTTTCACTGCTATGGGTCATCAATGTTTTATGTTTGGGTACATTTTTTTCCAAACTTTGTTTCTGGGTATAGGACAAGAAAGTACATTTGTAAGCAATGTTACCTGAAGATTTCTTTTAGGTGCTTCACTTGACTTTCTGGGTAATTGTTTGCATTTGTCTCTGTTAAAAATGCTCTGGCATATGCCATAGGTCCGGCATTTACCTGAAATAAAGTAAATTGTATCCCAGTAAAGAAAGGTTAATATATAAAGCAAAACAAACAAAAACAGAATCATGCATTTTGGATTGGAAGTGCTGCACAGAATAATTACTTTTATATCATTCGGGCAAGTATGAAATGTCAGTATTTGTTTGAATGTAATCTTTTCAATATATCTGCAACAACAAATTATTTTAATGCTCGTCAGGTATTAAAATCTTTCAGAGATAGGGAAGGGAAAAAAACATGACATATCTGTAGGAATAGTGTAGCAAAAATGTGTTTTTTATTATTATTATTATTACAATATGTGGTTTATTTGAGTCAGATCTATTAGAAGGAAAATATGAAAATGAACTGAGCACCAGTCAATCCATGTGAGTAAATCTGCAGACGGGGAGAGAGATGAGATGTTTATGATAACATATCAGTAAATTTAGCCCCAAGAGGTTATGTGAAATAATTTGAAATAAAAGCTAAGGGTCGTATTGCCTGGCTGTGATCTGTATCTTCTATCATGTAATCCAAACACATACAGGCAGGTTACTGTTAGTGTGTGTTTATATTGTAGAGAATTTAGACTGCAAGATCAACTGTGGCAAAGACTGATGTGAATAATTAAGCATTCTCCGCAAGGCTCTACGTGATATGTTGGGACTATATAAATAAAGCTTAATAATTTCAAATGATTTGTAAAAATTTGTTGGTAGTAGTTTGCTGTGCTGTTACAGTTTTGCAGAGGCACCTCTTTAGGGTTTTATACCAATCTGCAAACCAAGGTGCCCTCCTAGTTTATGGAGGTATCTTCTGAAAGTGCTGGGTAAGATTGCACTTTGATGTGCACCGGATGCACAATTCTGGCACAACTGTGCAAAACCAAAGCATTTTGTGCTGTACATTCAGTGCACTTCTAAAACAGACTGAACATAATTGTTACACAATTAGCATTGAGATCACTGCTTCCTATGAAGTAATGTATAGTCCAGTACAATGGGCAGTTCTGTGTACTGTGTATGCATAATTTTTATGTGTAGTTCATTATACCTTATAGAGGTCCTCATGTGCGCTGGTCTAGGTCACAGTGAAGTAGACATGTTGATGCAAGTAAAGGGACTGGGAGGTCAGGGATACCATGTCATGTGACCTGCTATTTGCCTGCATTACAGAGTTCTACCTGGTACTCCGGCATTCCTTACGGTCAGCACGTCTCCAGTAAGTAAAGCTCACCTTGACACTAACACTCCCTTGAAGTTTTAGCTGTAGTCTTATCATATCCACATCATCCATTGTGCAAAGGTGCTGCAGCTCCTGAACCTTCTTAGACATTTCATCTATGGCCACTTCAATGGGATTCAGTTCTGTGCTTGTTTGACCTACAACTTGTATCCTTTTCTTCACATATGGGAATGAATGACTGGCTGCATGGAAATCAGAGCAGCGAGTGAGGTGATAGCAGGGGCAAGAAGAAGGAATGTTAAATCATGTTCATATACTCTACCCAACCCTGTCAAACAGTTAAAGGAGAACTAAAAATATAAAAAAATAAAGAGAATTATATATATATATATATATTACATACAGAGCAATGTATGTGGCAGTGTGAGCAGCTCTATAGATCATTTAGAGCAGAGTTTCTCAACATCTTTCCTGTTTTCATCTGCATATGTTTACCAAAGACACATTTTCTGTATAACATGTAGTTTTGTACCATTGTATTATTTACAAATATGGGAAGTATAGCTTTCAGTTAATTTAACAGATTCAACTAACCCTTCATTTACACATGGTAGCAAACACTATTCTTTTTTATTATGATCATGAAGCAGTGCTGTGATTGGTTAGTCAGAAGAAGTGTGAGAACCTTGTCTCAGGTGGCATTGCTGCCCATCAACATTTCCAGACACTTGTGGAGACCCTGATACTCTGCAGTGTTCTTATTTGAAAGACTTTACCTTCTGCAGCTTAGCTCAGTGTGGCAGGCAAAGCATGAGGTCAGGCCTGGCCAACTGGTGGCTCTCCAGGTGTTATGCAACTACAAGTCCCAGCATACCTTGGCAGCTATCGGCTGGCTCTCTGCTGGCAAAGCATGCTGGGGCTTGTAGTTTCACAATACCTGGAGATGCACAGATTGGTCAGGTCTGAACTCCGTTCTAGTTGTTTTACACATCTGGAGAGTGGCTGTAACTGGAGTGGTTTTATTGTACACCTGGGAGATGGTGAGCAGGGCCTTATAGGTGTGCATGGGACTGACAGCAGAATATTCATTGAGGCTGCCCCTGGGTGCTGATTTAATACAAATGTGTTACACAATAGTCAATATAGCTTGTTTTAACAATTGTTATGTCTTTTAAGATTAAATATATATTTATTCTGGTATAATATGCTACGTCTGATACAAGTCATGAGATTCAATATAAACTATTTTATTCCCATTTTATTACTATGAAATAGCCATCTCTTGGTTGATTTGGTGTTACTTGTGCTATTGTAAGCAATATACCTATATGTCAAGGTATCTTTGTGGAGAAAACTAATAATCTTCCATTAAAAGGTAATTGCACACTCTGAAACACAGGCACTATCAAGTTGGAGCAAGTTGATAGGTTGATACGATCAGTTCCTATACAGAAAAAATACTGGATATACATACACACATATACATAGTGATAGAGTAAGCAACTACTTTGGTTACTGTCTTCCTGTTTATGTCATCAGCAGTATAATTGTTAGCAAAGAAATATAAAGTGTAAATCCATATTTAGTGAATAATATCTATGTTAGCTGCCCTTTGATACAACAGTAGATCTGCTGCGTAGACACAATTGTTTTCAATCCACATATCTGAACTTATCTGTTGTTGTATCCAAGGGCAACGTAAAGGAACAAGTCTGCCTGGAAGTTAGAGTTATCAGAAGGTGGAGAGAAGCAGTGAAACATGGCCACCTACTGGTCAGCACTGTACGCCTCTTGCATTGCTCCTCTACTCCACCATGCTTCTTCCCTGATAATGTGAATGGTGTTTCGAATACGAATCTGCTGATATTGTGATGCTTCTCGAAGTCTGTTTTTCTGTCTTCCAGCTCTTTCTCATCAAAATAAGGTGTGACATATGTAACTTGAAAATAAGCAAATTTGGTATCTAGGTCTTTGGGATTCACCTGCATAAACATTAAATAGGAAATATAAAATGCACATAACCTTAAACATATAAAATGCAGTACTGTGAGGTATATAATGCTATTCAGTAATGTAGATACTGTGAGTGAGAGACTTGATACATTATTTTATAGTCTGGTTAAATGATAATTCCTTACATAAAACTAAACCGAACATTGTCACAAACCCTTTCTTTTCTATAGAAAAGAGTCTACACTCGGGGGTACATATATCACACCTTCTTAAAAGGAAAAGTGGAGATGTTGCCCATAGCGACCAATCAGAATCTAGCTATCATTTTCTAGCATGTACTAGATAAATGATAGCTAGAATCTGATTGGTTGCTATGGACAACACTTCCACTTTTCCATTTTAGAATGTTTGATAAATCTACCTCTAGGAATCATGGTAGGAAGGCCATTAACATGTCTTCAATGTGATAAATAATGAATCTCTTTCTCTGCCGCTATAATGCACCCTAGAGACAAATGCATGACACAAAATGTAGAAAGCTCCAGGACAATATTTAGCTAAAGTCTTACACATTACAGAGGAAGCAATGGGCTTGTGCAGGCCAACATTTGAGAACCTGGCAATGTAACCATCAAGATGATTCTGTCTACCTGAGTTACATCCAAAACGATCCAATACAATTTAGACAACAGAATCTTTGGTGGGTATCTGGGGTCAAAACATTCTGATGTCAACCACATTTGGATGACAACTACTATATTTGCAAACCACATAATAAATATATATATATATATATATATATATATATATATATATATATATATATATACACACACATTTACTTCATTCATTGTGAACAGGAGAACACACCTTGTTGGAATCTTGAATAATCTTGACATTCTCTGCTCCAAATTTATCTGTATACAGCTTGAGCAGCCTCTGTGATATTTCCGACAGCCCCGTTAATTTGGGTTCTTTGTAGATATACTCCTTTCCTTCCTCCTCTTCAAAGAATCCCTGAAAGAAAGAAAGAGGATCAACAAATTTTAGTTTACAGGGAAATACTTAGGGATTCATTCCCCAAAGCTGCACCATCCACTGTTAGTCATTTCAATGAGTTTATCACACATCCTACAGCTAATACACAGTAAGCAAAGCCTTTGATGCATTATAAATAGAATTATTAATGGATGACGAGAATTTGTGTATAGGCTGAATACAGACGTAAATGGTATCATTGCGTTTTTGCAAACAGGCAGATGATTTAGTAGCACTTTAGTTCTTAGCACAGTAAATTCTTAGAGAGGTTTCATGCAGTTAAAGTGAAGTGAGACCACCAATGCAGATCCCTGTCTGTCCTAGGTTTATATGTGATAGGTGAACCCTCATACATAACATGGCTTTCCAAATGGTGGCCTGCAGGCCACTTGCGGCACTCCAACACGTTTCTTTGCCATAAACTCTGTTGGATAAAATGATTTCAACACAGTTTGGCCCGCAACCACAGAGATATACAAGTAATAAGAAAATGCACTATTTCTCATGAAAATACATAGGCAGCACTGATCTATACCAAGAAAGTAAAACTGTAGTTGGATTGAACCCTGTTGTCCTGTCCCTTAGTAATCATTTCTGTTTTGTTGTAGTTTTACTTTAGACATGGATTAAACTAGAGTACTTAAAGGATGACATCGTATAAAAGCGGATGTGAAACAATACTGAAGGCACAGTTAGGGACGCAAAACTGTATGTGACAGCCCACAGGTGTACAACATGCAGAAGACCAGGGAGTGGAGGGACAAATGTAGCTCATATCACTCTGACTCTGCGTGCCAGGCTTAAAGGATGAGAGGAAAGATTTATCAACACTGCAGATTAGGTAGGGACATATTATTGGAAACACTTGGTTAGTCTATTACATTCCTTTGACTTTGCTGTGATTTATGTAAGGTTGGTGCAATGCACAGTGTAGAACAGGCTTCCAGAGAAACATCGACCTGCAGTGTGGGATCCACACAGTGTAAAGCTTGGAGAAAGAAATTTTGGCGTTTTCATCTTACTGATCATAGACAACTGTGTGCTTCCTAGAGCAATGCTTTAGGAACAGTAACAACCGATCTTCCAATAATATGTATAGGAGTTGATAAAAACAAACACTGGGCAAGGACAACAAATAATTACGTTTTCTTGTGAACAGACCAATTTTCACATTTATGTGATGCATTTGATGCACTAGGAATAACTTTTTATATCTTATAACAACCACCAGTTATTGTCATTTAGTGATTCTTATTACTTCCATGCTAGAAGAATTAATGCAGGGATGAATGGCTGGGTCTTGAAGCTATAGAATCAGTTAATTTAAAAAATCCTAACAACTTTAGACCAGCAGAAGGTTAACATATTATAACTCCCCATACACATAAATTTAAAATAATTGTATTTTTTAGTTAATCCATGAAATGTATTCAAAAGTGATTTTATAATGTACAGTAAATCTGATCTTTAAAAAAATTATTGTACATTTGATTCTTTTAAAAAGATAGCAAGAATCAATCTGTGGAAGACACTAGAACAAAAGAGATAGTGAGTATTGGTACTTAACTTGGTGCAAAGGCTGGGACCGAGATATAAAGGTGATATGTCAGGTACTATTATGTAATTACCCATAATCACTCTGTTTAATTGACATATAGAAAGGTCACCATAAATGTCTTGTACTGATATGCCTGGATCGCCCGCCCAGCGCACTTTTAGCTGTGAAAATCTGAAGAGGTGCATTGTGCAAAAGTGTAAATGCTACACAAAGTCCAACCTCTTATCACTTTAATACCACCTCTATCATTAAAATTAACTTTTATACTTTTCTCTTAAAATACTGCTTGGCTTAATCTACTTAATAAGCTACGTGAGTGAGAGGACATCAAAACTGTCTTTATTATTTTATGTGTGTGAAGCCTTTTATTACATTGTACAAATTCAATAGATGAAACACTATTAGTGCTCCAAAAGAAGCAGCCAATCACATTGTAATTTGGTGATACACACCCTAAACAATCAAAATGAGTAAAAGAGTTTTGGACAGAATTGATACAGCGCCAATATTGCCAGAAGTACTTCAAATATTATCTCTATGATGGATTTTAGAGGTTCAAAAGCCAAAGAGCAAAGGCTCTTGTAGAATGCAAACTTGCTAAAATTATCTTTTCATATCGGTCTTATAATATTTTACAAGTGTAAGGTGTCAAATCCACACGTAATTTTCTCATACACACTTACTAGAAGCTGTCTTGAGAAGTGCCCATAGTGATTTCTTTAAAAGAAATATATAAGATGTATTATGCCTCAGGAATATATTTACATTTTGTACCCAAAAATTTAAATAAAGTACAAAATTCTAGCGTAATATTGCTTTTTCCCATAAAATATTTTATGATTTGACACCTTAAACTTGTAAAATATTTTAAGACTGATATGAAAAGATAGGTCTAGCAAGTTTGCATTCTACAAGAGCCTTCGCTCTTTGGATTTTTAACCTCTTACATCCATCATAGAGAAAATATTTGAAGTACTTCTGGCAATATTGCACTATGTTTTGTTTTTTCTCTTTTTTCATATGCATGTGGGAATTATGAATCTATGATTGGAGATTCTGGTATATGTTGTTTATGAATGAAGATTTCAACATACATCACAAACTTGAACACTTTTTTCGAAGGTCAAATATCACTTTTATTACATTGCTTGCAGTGCACCTAGAAATCCACTTCTCCACCGAAGAGCAAAATTAAAGTAAAATAATTGCTGAGACCAGAACGTGTGCAATTCGTGTATATATGCACCTCACAAATGGACATGTCCAACTCAAAATGAAGCCCGTAAGGCTTCTATAAATAACCAAGGGGCAAGAAAATTGTGCCGGCATTTGCTAAAATTACACATCCCTTTTTTTAAGCTGGTTCCTAATCCTTGAAGGAAATCTCGGTTCAGGGGCAACGCTGATTTTGCACTGATCAGCAGACATTCTGCACTTTGTAAACAACCTCTACAGTGTTTATATAGCAATGAACAGCTGGTACATAAACAACCATCTGAAATAACTAGACTATCAAACAGTGCCATCTAATGGTCCTAATACTCATAACATCTGAATGCAAACA
Source organism: Mixophyes fleayi (assembly GCF_038048845.1). Classification (NCBI taxonomy): domain Eukaryota; kingdom Metazoa; phylum Chordata; class Amphibia; order Anura; family Limnodynastidae; genus Mixophyes; species Mixophyes fleayi. The sequence continues at coordinate 88,987,817 of NC_134404.1, forward strand.
TCAACAATGTGTTTTTCTCTTTAAAAAAAGGTGATGTTCCCTAAGGTTAAATTGTTGAGCAAATGGGAGTTTATTAAAGAATAATTTTTAGAAAAATATCCTACTTTGAAAGAAGAGAAAGAATATTAATAATAACAACAATATGACTATTAATATTAACAGGTTACTTTACATGATTAGGGAGACAGATCAGGAATAGCAGTGCCTTCATTTGGAGGAATAATGGGAAACCTGTGATCACTGGTGGTCACTTACTACTAGGTAAGTAACTGTAGTCATTCACCACTCCGCAATGATATCCCCTGTATGCTAGAATAATTGGCATTGAGTGTTTGGGGTGGGGGGTGGAGGAAGCAGAACAGTAGCTCCAGCATATCAAATACAATGGAGCAGGTATGAAAGATTTCACAAGACTTGTATCCAATTGGTTGGACACACTAGCCAATCACTCCCACTCCCCACTGTGAGCTTTTTACCTTGCCCTACTTTGCCTTCGCTCCCTGCAGGAAAGTCAGCTCTCCATCACTCTGAGTCCAGTCCTCTCTGTGAGCTCTGTACCTCACTCTATTTTTGCATTAATTTCCAGAACAAAACTTAGGTTCTCCTGGCTTCATCTCTGACCCCTTCAGAACAGTTGTTTTGTTTTACCTCTCAGTGTTTTGCATTAAATCCCTGCTCATAAATCTGATCTCTCCAATGGGGCATATGACTGGGCATTACTATCAAATCCCCCCAAGTGGCAGAAAGGCTAGAATTACCCAGACATGGGGCTACTGGTGCATAATATGGAGGCTATATATCTACATTATACTGGGCCTGTTATAGATTTATAATATTTATTGAGGTTGTATGATATGACTAAAATATAGTGCTCTTTGTAGACAGTATAATATCTCATTTCTATACTGGGGACCTACTGGTCCAGTTGTCACTGTGTGTAGAAGTAGCATATGTCCTAAGATCATTAGGTCTGATGGAGACAAAAGCGAAGAGTGACTAGCAACTGTAATATGCGCTGCGGAATCAGTGGCGCTATATAAATAATATATAATATAATAATATATGGTGATGAATATGACTGTTCATGTATTGTCTACTCTCAGTCTATGAAAACATTGATAAAGATATATAACTAAAATCAAAGTCTGTCATAAATGCTGGGATGTGAACAGACACAAATGAACACAGCACTCGCACATTTCACCAAAGTGACAAATGAACATCATAGCTGGTATTAATAAATTAGATATAAGACATAATGGATAATAGCTGTCGTTGTCTGTGTAAGTGGTAAAGAAAGACAAGCAGAAATGAGGCACTTACCACAGCCTTCAATAGGATCGGACGGAAAAAAAGAGTAAATGCAGCATTAACTTTGAGTCAGAATATTTGAGCGATTTCATAAGTCATTGCAGTTTGTGTAATTCCCAGTTCAGAATACAGGAACCCCTAGCAGGCCAGAAACCATCACACTCAGGCTGAGCCGCTGATTGACTCAAACTTGGCATGAGACATCCTTAAAGACTGATACAGGGAACCAGTCATGTCTGAAAACATTTGTGCTCTACCTTTCAGGGGATTAAGTATGCCACATTTCATTTGTTCTCAACAAGCCAGATATTTCCTTTCTGCAAATGAGCTAGAGCAGAAAATCTATTTTATCTTCAGCTTTATTAAGTGTTTTGGGAAAGTGCCTATATTTACCTTCCAGCAGCAGAATGCTTAGGTGTCTGGGCTTTAATAGTGCTTTACTTTATCACCACCTTATTATGTATACTACAAAATGATGGTCAAGAAATGTACTATATATATTAGCATAAAGGTTCTTAGACCTAGGACAGCAGATATACACAGATTTATGTAACTTTTATTTTATTTTTTCCATGTGCTCTATTCCATGTTTTTGATATGATAAATAGTGTGTGACATGTAACATCTAGTATAGGTCATTTTAGCAATGAGGAATTACAGCTGTTTGATTGGTAGGAAATTTCCTAAGTTGGAGTTTTCATATTACAAAACACCCACAAAAGGCTGCTGCATCCATATACAGCCAACACAGGGAGCTACAAAGGTAAAGCTTTATTCCAGTGTTTATTTATTAAAGGGTTATTCCCCTTTTAGAGAACCCCTTCTTAATATTACACCCCTTCCCCTTCGTATAGCAGCTCACAGCTTTGGAGGACTCAGTCCGCCCCCACCCCCCTCCCCCTACCTCTTCAATACCGCTCTGTTAATAGAGGTCTAGTAAAGAGTATGGGTGACTTGTAGTAACCAATGGAAAATGAGCAAGTTATACATTTAGATAACAGAGGGATTCTCTCTGTGTGTCAGCAGATGTACTAATAAGTGGATAACCTTTTTAAATAATTGCAGTCTTATTCATGCAGTCTCATACACTGTAAATTCTGTGTTTAGATTGTATTTACAATGTCTCAGGTGAGCACAAACTACATCCCAGTGACAACATTAGCTAACCAGTGGTAAGGATATGGACACAGTATAATGCAGTGATGGGCAACAGACAGCCCAAGGCCGCATGCAGCCCACCAAGTCTTCACTTGCAGCCCCCAGGTCCTTCCTGCTATATTGTCCCATTTGTTTGGTATAGCTGGTAACACTTGTTTAAAATACCTGCTGTTATGTTTTTACAGACCGTTGTCTCTGTGATTACATGTTTTAACTTATTACTGAGAATAAGGGTAACGTGATGCCCTTTTGAATGTTAGAGGGCCGCACCATGTGCCCCAAAGTATATCAGGTTGCCCATCAATGAATACAAATTAGAACCTGTCACAGGGCTTTCCCACAATTCATGTGCTTCTGGGGTTATAATGAGAATACAATACATACTAACTCCAGAAAGTATTGTTAACAGATTTATTTGCAATTTAAAACTTTGCACAACCTGGAGGCAAGTTACTCTCTGTTCTGTAGAGACATCTTGCAAGTATGGCAGAGAGGATATGCATCTTGGATCAGTGGTCAGTAAATGTCACTATTTCAGGGACCTCAAATTTAGGGCCATATATTAGATTTACAGAAAATAGAATTGATTTAAAGTTCATATTCCAAATAAACCACCTAAACTATAGCATTATGTATTATGGTTCACATTATAACACCAAATTTTTAGTTGGCATCTCCAAGATCATAAGGGTGTAAAAAGACACTGGCATCCCATCGTCAGGTGTGTGATTCAGATAAAGTACCCCTAGCATAGAAGGCTTGGGGTAAATCGCATGAGGGATGCATGTAGCCAGAGGTTGAGAAACAATTGATTCCCAGTGGTCATGTGACCTCAAACCCCGACAATGGCTACAGAAACCGTAAAATAAAGACTACTGTATGTATTGTTCTCATGTATACTATATTTGTTACACAAGTGGCATGTTACTAACAGATATCAAACGTACATCATTTTAACCAGCTGTTTATTTTAAAAATGGATATTCTAATTTCTCTACAAAATTTGCTTAAGTTTCTGCATTGAATATGCTGAAATAAATATTCATTTGATCCTTTAACAAAAACAAGTGATGTTTTATGTATAATGAGAAATAAATAATGCAAGGAGTGTAAAAAATGTATGGGCTGCCAGCCACATTCATTTCCCATAAATATTATATAGTAACATACTAAGTGTCAGTATATATTTGTGAAAGCATGGAGGAGTAGAACATATTTGGGCTGTGGCCCAGAAACTATTATACAGTTGTCTGGCTCTAGCAGGAATATTGGTGACTTGATAGGTTACCATCTTTTTCCCATGACAAATCATTTCATTGATCAAACAAATTTAAGGTCAACTACAATTGAACGCAGCAATTTGTTCACTGAATCGCAGCCTTATAATATACATTCAAACTGTAATTTCAACTTACCTGGCCATAGAAGGCAACTCTATAATAACGGCCAAATAATCTTTTCTCTGTATTTACAACTTCAGCGATTTTTAGGTAGCTTCGGTGAATACGGTAATACAACTCTGACAGCCTCTACAAATAAGTGGACATAAAGTTAAAAAAAAGTATATATATTATTACATGCATTTTCATTATTATTCATGTCTAAATCTGCATGACATTTATGCCACTGTTTAAAGATATTTCACAGTAAAATTGAATGTGCTAATAAAGCAGGAAACTTCATGTTATTATTACAAGTTACATTTGTTCTATACATTGCCTATTATATCTTTCATATTATGTTTTTTTATTTTCATTGTATTATTGCATTAATGTTCTGTTGCCTGTGCCATTTTGGAATTTTACGTTTTCTGTATTATGCTCAATTTTCCCACTTTATGCCACTGCCCAAGGCCATTTACAGATATGAAAACATCCCATGCATCATGCAAAATCAGTTTAGATCCTACTGTGCCCCTCGATTTGTGCAAGCGTGCCAGGATTTCTGCCAATGCACCCAAGGTTTGGGGAAATATGGCGTATGCGGAAGAGATTTAGACGCCGAAAGGGAGTAGTTGGGTAGAATGAGGGCATTTCTACCAATAGTATGGGGTCGGCGCACTGCCTAGTTGTGAGAATCAGTGCACGAATGTGGTGTGAGATTATTGAAATGAGATAAAGGGGTGGAAGAGGCACATTTTCAGGGCATGTCCTGATGCGCGACCATTTTCACTCCGCAAAAAAGCCTCACACACAAAAGTACCACAATCCTGATGTCACAAAGCTCTTATGATTAATTCAAACCATAGACGAGACTAAACCAAACACTATTTTAGGAGAAATTTTTTTTACGTTTATTTTAATTAAAGGGCTGGTACTAAAGTGATAAGAGGGTGGACTCTGGCTTACATTTTTGCACAGTATGCCTCTTGTGTATTAAGTAAATGAGGCCCATTGGCAGAAAGTAAAGATGTTTAATAATAGAAATGCACAGATCTGATTGACTTTTTGTGATGTGTAACTAGATAATGAAAGCAAAGAAAAGTCTGATTAGTATACAGAGCCCCTTACACCCACCTCTACACCGAGACTCCTGGAGGCCAATCGTTAAAGGTTGGCAACTATGATTTTAGTTGTCCCACTAAGCACTGCCACCTTTCTGCAGAAGTTCCAAATCACTGAATTCTACATGTTAGCAGCATCTATTAATGTCTTCACTTCAAACTCCTGGTCATGTATGTATGTCCTGTACATTGCAACCAACCCAATCAGCTGCTACATACAATGCATATCCCATCCAAGCTGCTTAAACAGCTAGGACAGATTTATTATGCCCCACCTACTCTATCCTCTGTCTGCTGTCAGATGTCCACAGGACTACATGTGAGGAATGTCGGTTAATTAGCAACTATTGTCAGATTACCTTTTAAAATGGGAAATCATTTGAAAATCAAGATACTCATAGTTTAAAAAAAAAAAGAAAAAAGAAAATATTAACATAGTGGCAAAATGCTGAGCTTTGTTCTATATTATAACTGAATCACTGAACGCCAGCGTTGCTCTGCTTCGGCTTATGTAGGTCATACTCTAAACCTAGTTGACGTGGTTATGAAGCATCAAACAATCTTTCAGAAATAGAACAGCAAATTACTTTGAAGTCCCGCTGCTTCTCAAACACAGCAATGACTGGCTTGCTGACATCAGCAATCAGCTCATATCTTTCCGATTTCCAGAGGTAGTCAACACACAGATCCAGCTGTTCTACCAGAGTTGTCTGCAATGACACAAAGGCATATATAATGCATTACATGGTGGTATAAAAGTATTAGTGATTTGCAGCACTAGAGACTTGGGATCAAACCTGATCATGGCGCTATCTGCTTGGAGTTTGCACATTCTCGCCATATCCATGTGGATAACTAGTGTCTAACTAAATTGGCTCTAATGTATGTATATTTGTGTGCCTGTAGGGAAAATTCTACGCTCTTCTGGGAACTCATAAAGATTCTTTCTACAGCTCTGTGCAAAAATGTGTTGTATTATAAATAGTGTTATATATTATATAAAAACCGAGTAATACTACAGATGTCAGCAATCAAGGCTATGAACAGTCAACATATCTGCATATCTAACAATAGGTAGCTGTGTGTATAGAGATACTTACACTACTGAAGGAGGCCACATTTAGATCTATGAGTGGGTTGCCAGATTCAACCGGCCTACACTCACACTCCATTAGTGACGCCTACACTCACACTCCATTAGTGAGGACAGCTGATGACTACACATACATATCTGTGGACACACAGATGGATTTTAGTTTCTCTTGGCCACCTAGTTTGGCCAAATTGATGTGTAACCAACTTTACTGTGTACGACTGGGCTGATTGTTGTGAATGTATGTGTGTGAGGGTTGTTGGCCTTCGATGCTTTGAGATGTAGATAGTAAATGAGGGATTTCTAATCGAAAATATTTGTAGTGTAGAGAGAGACTTCTGGACCTCCCTACACTGTCTGACCAAGCTGTCCTCTAATCTTCATTCTATTGCTCTAGTAAAAGTCACCTTTTCACTGCAGCTTATCCTACCCCACCTGGCACTACCCCCTCTGGGTGTTCCACCAGTCAGAGCTGAATTAGGGCACCATGGGACCATAAGCAAGACACTGGTTTGAGGTCCATCCTCCTCAGATTGGCCCTTGAATACCTTGCCGCCCATGACATACCACCATTCCACCAAACCAGGCATGCTGGGGCTTTAGATTTACAACAGCTGGAGCCTGCTGTAGGCAATGGAAGGAGAATTATCTTTGTGGATATTAAGATAGCACATTTCCCCCCTGCCTGTGTAGTAACACTTTCCTCCACCCACCCCTCCCATACAACACATTCCACCCCTAATCACTATAGTAACACATCACACCCCATCACCTCTGTCATAGCCTATCTCCCCATGACCTCTGCAGTGTCCCATTTCCTCCATTATCCCTGTAGTAACCTATTTCTTCCCCTCCTCCCATCTCACACATCCTCTCACCACTGCAGTAACACACCGCCTCCTCATTACCTCTGTAGTAGCACTTCCCCCACTACCTATAGAGTAACCCAAATCTACCCTCATCCCGGAAATAAAACATTTTTACCCCCTCCCACGTAACATCTTCCCTGCACACATTTACCTGTTCTTTAAGGCTGCGGACCAAGTCTTTCTTCTGAGACTAAAGTTCTCAGTAGTGCAGGTACATTCTGGCAGTGAAATCAATGTGAAGCTTATTCATTCTGATTCACTGCCAGACTGACCACACTAATAGATGGCTAGCTTGAACGGTTGTGTCTCACTGTGGCTGTGGGGGTGGGGCCAGGGAGAGTCCCAAAGGACAGATTTAAGGAATAGTAGTATTATTTATGTAGCGTTTTGCACTAAATAGTCAGCTCATAGGGATCATAAAAATCAGTTTATACAGGTCTAGAGCCGGGAATCTGGAGACGGACACCGACAGTTTCAAGGAACAATGACCACATCAAGTTCCTGGGAGGTCAAGACCCTTCAACCTATGAATGAAGACCTTAATTCTGTAACTGTATCTGTGTGATGTCACTGCTTTTACAACTGTACAGTGTATAAATTGTTGAGCCCTGGCTTTGGAACCCAGAGCGTTCTGATAGAAGTTTGGCCTAGTACTAGCAGGTGCATGCTTATGGATACCAAACATCACCTTGTATTCTATTTTTTGCAAATAAAATCTATGTGCTTTGGAACCACAGTGATCGCATCAGAGAATCTTTATTTTTAAATGATAGCTACAGACTTAAAGGCCCCTTATAAATAGATTATGATGATGTTTAGGATGTGTGTACATGGTGTAAGAGGAGGGGATGAATTACAATCTATGTATGAGAAGGAGGAAGGTACATTAGAAGGTGTAACAGTGATTTAGGATGTGTGAATGAGGGTAAGGAACATGGATCAGGGTGTGCTGTTTGAGGGTTACTAGGATGTATGTATTTTGTTGAATATAGTGGATGAGACAGCAAGTATGTGCTGGAGTAGAGTGTAATAGCTTCTATTGATGAGAAGCGAACAAGGAGGTTATCATGTAAATTAGTGGATTAGAAAGTGCGACTGAAAGGAAGGAGAGTAAAATATGATCTGTGTATGAGAAGGGGAAAAGGGGTTATTGTGGTGAATTATTGAATTAGACTGTGTGGATGAGGGGAAGGAGAGTGGAATATGATCATCTGTGTATGAGGTTAGTGAGGTTGGTAAGGTGGGCTATAATATGTAGAATAGTAAATTAAGATGTTTGTGTATGAGGAGGAAGAAAGCAGATTATGATAGGTGTATGAGATGACAGGATGGCAGATAGAATATGTAGAATGGTGGAGAAGTTTGTGTGACGATACATTATACTATATGATGAGTGAAAGGATAAAATAGATTAGGCTCAATGGATTGTTAATAACATACAATATGGCTCATTAAGAGTTGGATGAATGTCTGTTTTTTGCTTTCGTTTTGCTTAAAGTATGCATCTGCGTACCTAAAATGCATAAGTATACATTTGTATTTAGTCTTTTGCATATTGCCTGGAGAGCCGGAACAGGGCCAGGCAAACACAGGCTGAGTTCATGTAACTATGACACAATTAGGCGTGGGCACATCCACAGATATATACGTTGTCAAAGGTGTATCACGTGCAGGTGGGGGAAGACTGCTAATATCCAATAATGATGACGATGAACCGCCGGCATTGGTCCTTTAATGTCGGCATTGTGATTCACACTGTTGACATTTTTCAAGCTGTCCCCACAATGGAAGAATTGGCATTTAGCCTGCAGACATTTTCATGTTGCCAGGTGAACTGGAGACATTCCCTGTGTCCTCATCTTTAAAGTCGCAACATTTCCATTTGGGGAAAATATCAGATGCTTTAATTTAATTTGTATTTATGTTTGCACTTAATTACATTTTATATTAAATATGTGACTTTTTCATTTATTAATAGCACTGTGAAGAACATATTCTCTCCTGTGTATATTATTAGATTGGCTAGAAACATGGAGTCTCCCGGACATTCCGAGACAGTTGGCAAGCATGGAGTATAAACACTGGTGAAGCCTGTAATGCCTGGTGAAAATGCTACTGTTTCTAGTTTGACTCAACATATGCATGTAAATACATATTTTATTGTGCCTCTTTTCTTATGGATGTTCCGAGCACAAACACGTCCACTAAATGAGCTCCAAAGTGTGTACCTTCGTTTTCATTACATATCTCATCATACCTTCTTGCAACATGTTCTTACCTCATTGTAGGGAGTATCCTGCATCCCTGAGTCTTCTTTCATTGCCCCTTCTTCCCTGATATTTGGAGTAATGCTCTGAAAGGCTGGCCACCCCATGGAAAATAAACCTGACAATGAAATTATTACATCAGTCTTTCAAATTCTGTAGCTACTTAAACTGCAATAGTCCGCTTTTATTTAATAGATCATTTAAGGATATTTATTGTAAACAAAAGTCATGAAAAATAAAAATTCATCTTGTCACAGTAAAGATATTCATATAACAGTTGTCCTATAATGACAGAACATGAGATATTTGCCATGGAACTTACAATCAGTGGTTGTAGTAGGTCAGTATACAGTGGTATAACATAGTGGTACTGCTCAGTCTTACTCACCACTCGGTAATAACCACTTGGTGGTCAGTTCTCACAATGAAATTTCTCTCCAAAGCAGTAGCCATGTCTACAGAAAAATGGCTGCTGCTTGTATAACTTAGGCAATAATAGAGACAGACTGGAAGATAAATGTTAATCCACCTGAAAATGATGTTCAGGCAAAACTTTATTTGGGAACTTCCCCAAAGCAGAATGAACAAACCAGGAGTTCTACAATTTATTTCATCATTACACAACACCGTTCTCAGTATCTACCTCAGAACACAGGCAGGTCTATGTGTCTGTCTATGTGTCCCATGTGTGTGTGTGTCCATGTGTATGTGTCCCATGTACGTAAGTATAGATCCAAGAGGTCAGGCGCAAGCAAATAAAAGTAAGGTGTACAGAGCAACCAGGCTGGCCAGCCAAATCTGTTCTATTGTTACAAAAATGTTTCATTCAAACAAAATAGTACCACTACGTCAATAATGCAACAAGCAAGCAGCCAAATTCAGATATTAAGTTACGGCAGCAGAAATACAGCACATGACCCGACTATAAATAAGTCTCATGCAGTGTTAGGGCACTCACTTTTTACACCGGTGAAGATTAGTAATGAGTTATAATCAGATAATGTGTCCTCTTCCTGCAGCAAGCTTGGGGCCTGACTGATTTCAGTTTTCCAGTAACCTATAGTAGTTCCACATAACTTTAGTAAGGTGACCATACAGAAATGTTAGTGCATGCACGTTACAGATAATGAATAATTACATTTCAGATATTGAAAATTGTTTCTAAACAATATTTAGATTATATTATTAATGTTTTGTAATTTAATAATATTATATTTTAATGTATTTCCAAAATATCACAGTTAATGGTGTTTGCCTCCAGGACACCATGTAGATTAGCAAACAGTATTCACGAGATTCAAACAGTTAATTTAATTTTCCTCTCTTTTCTTCTTTGCATGTGTGTCTGATTGTGATTTCACTTTTATTGATTTATCTTGTATTATCTTTAGACAAACGTTATGATTATGAAGATAAACAGAACAAGGATTCTGTTTGGGGCCAGACCATACCATTTTAATTCAATCATACTTGCCAACTCTCCCGGAATTTCCAGGAGACTCCCGAAATCCAGGTAGGTGTCCCGGACTCCCGGGAGAACAGGCAAGTATCCCGCATACGGCAACTTACTTGTCAAAATGACGCGATTCACGGTAAATTGCGTCATTTTGGCCCCACCCCGCGCTACAAAAATGTTGCGGGGGTGGGGCCAAAATGATGCTATTATCCGCACCCCAGCCCTTCCCAACATTCAACCACGCCTCCTACCCGGCATCTCCCGGAATTTACTTTTAGAAAGGTTGGCAAGTATGAATTCAATTTGCTTAAAACATCTTTGTTAAGACTTTTGAATTAAACTTGTAGCGAAATATAAAAATTAACAAGATAGTGAGTGGCGATGTGCTCTAGAAATAACAACTTGTTTAAACCAAACAGTAGTAAAATAAGTTTATTTTGATATCCAACTTTCAGTAATTTACATGATTTAATCATTTATATATTTGTACACATTCCACATGTTGGATATTAGTTATTTGGTCATGCACACCAAACTTGGATGTCTTTACTTTTACAGTGCAATTTAGAGTTGAGCTCTAAATTACAGTCTATTTGCAGAAATTAAATCTGCCACTCCCCCATGCAGTGCAACATGGTTTGCCCAAGGTGCAAAATTGATCCATTTCCCTGGATTTACAGCTAACTTGGGTATGAGACACAGGACATTAATTGATGGACTGCATTGTCACAAATATATATTAAGCAAAAAATAGCTGCATTTGTGACTGGTCCATTTATCTAAAAGTGACAAAATATAATATTATACTAAATATCTATATAATTATAATAAAGTAATATAACACTTCTTCCGGAACAGAGAAATATGCTATGGGCGTGATTCATTAAGGATTGTAAATGCCGTAAGTACCATATTTTGCGTAAAAACGCACTGTCCATGCCCAGCGCTGGAGCACAGGCTGCCCAGCCCTGGAGCATAGGCTGCCCAGCCCTGGAGCACAGGCTGCCCAGAGTTGGAGCATACGCTGCCCAGACCTGGAGCACAGGCTGCCCAGAGCGGGAGCATACGCTGCCCAGAGCTGGAGCATACGCTGCCCAGAGTTGGAGCACAGGCTGCCCAGCCCTGGAGCATAGGCTGCCCAGAGCTGGAGCACAGGCTGCCCAGAGCTGGAGCATATGCTGCCCAGAGCTGGAGCATACACCAGTAAACACAAGATCAACCAATTTGTCTTCGAGTACAAAGGACTCCCACAACAGCATACGATTTTAGGGCGGAACGAGCAGGGGAATGTTCGTAAGCATGTTTTCAATGTACATAAAGGGTGTGCCAAGGTCAAGCACACTCAGGAACGTTTGATTCAAATATGGGCATCTCAAAAGATATGTGTTCCTATGTCTTATCACCTGCACCAGCTACAGGTCAGGTATAGGTGTCAAGTGATTGTGATGATGATCCCGTACGCATGCAATCAGGAACAACTGTAAAAATGCACTGTACATATTACTAATATCCTAATAAATGTATTTTATGGGGGAAGGGGGGAATGGAAATTGTTTTTTTTTTTTTAATGTTTTGTCATCAGTGACTATATTATTAACAGGTGACAATATTGATTTTTTTTTCTGTGCATTCTGCTGGGATTTTATATTCCACTTATGTATTGCAGTGTATTTTCTGTCAGAACAGAGTACATCTAGACCCAAATTCAACAATGGCCGTCTTTTCAGATCCGCTCCTTGTTGAATACAGATGTGTGTATGCCTGATTTAAGTGTGTTCTGATAAAAAACAAACACAATTTTCATTCGTTTTGCGTGTCTTAATGAATTAGGCCCTGTATTCTTCCATTTGTCCATTCAGCGATAATTTAGACAATAGGGGTTCATGCTTGATATTTTGTTTAATTCTGACCCACATAGAGATATGATAATAAACAGTCATGCAAATAAAGAGTCCATATAGTTAGACGTACAATGTTGTCATATGTCTATATTGTTCACTTGTTAAAATGTCATAGAGGCTAGTAAAACAATTTAGACGCTTTATTTTAATTTCTTACATATACATCTTACCTTTCCTTTTTAAATACTCTGCAATTAATGCGGCAATATGGACGTAGCACATGGCTGCCTGAAAAGATATTAAAAAAAGAACAATCCTTTCATACATTGCTGTTTCCTTTAAAATATATATCTTGGTGATATTTACTATCACAATGCTGTACAACATACTTGCCAACTCTCCCTGAATGTCAGGGAGACTCCCTGAAATAGGGGTGATCTCCCTCACTCGCTGAAGAGTCTGGCATTCTCCCTGATGCTGAGCCAGTACAAGACGTACATCATGCCATCTGTGGCATGATGACACAGTTCAGAAATTGTGTCCTATGTCCATGTGTCCTATGGAGGTGGCCATTTTCATGGAGACCAAGATTTAATCAAAGACTGACAGGTAAGACAACATGACTTCAGTAATGGAGACAGAAATGTAAAAGACACTTCAGTCTCTAGAGATTCATTAGCTGCTTTTCTTTAACACATAGTTGCCTACTCTCCCGGAATATCCGTGAGACTCCCGCATTTCTGGGAGACCTCCCAGACTCCCGATTAGCATAATCTTAGCCCCGCCCCCTGCTGTAATTGGCCAAAATTGTGACAATCGCTTAGGGGGCGGTGCCAAAATGAGGCGATTCATCAAGCCCAGCCCCCACCTCCCCCAGGATCTCCCTGAACGAGGAAAAGTTAGCAAGTATGCTGTACAAATATAAAATGTATGTATGTTACTATGTGCTTGTGAGACAACTACTATAAAAAAAACTAATTCAAACATTTGGAGAGCCTTATATTAGTGCATACTTACCAACTTTACAATGTTGGTATCCGGGAGCCAGCGGTGGAGGTGGGCGTCATGGGGGGGCCTCCAAAATCCGCGTCATTTTGACGTCATGACAACTGCGTCATTTGACAGCGGGGGGCGGGGCCAAACCCAGGAATCGCGGCGTTTGTGACCTAATTCTGCCCACTTCACTAGGAAGTGGGCAGATCCGGGATTTTGCCACATTCGCCCGGGAGTCCCTCGCAAAATGCAGGAGTCTCCCGGACATTCCGGGAGAGTTGGCAAGTATGTATTAGTGGATAAAAACAGGAAACGTACACATTTGAGAAAAATAAAACAGTACTAAATGTCCTGAGTAGAAATCCTGCACTATATGTCTGAAGCTTATAAATGATATATATTTAACATATTGCATGCAGAAACATAATCACCAAACACACAGTAACATTACATCCTATGTTACTTGTTTTAGTGCAAACTGATTACAGAATTTAATAAAGTGTCTGCATAATTCTACAATAAACAATAGTGGTACTTTGTGTTGTGTTGCCATCTATTGGCCATATGTGGCACTGCATCTGCACTTTTTTTGCCCATTTTTTTCCTTTGGTAATCTTGCTCCAAATATTTTGTTATTTAATAGGTTTTTCATTCCCCTATTGCTTTAAGGGTTTTGGCACTATACATGTATAATGTTATTATCCACAAAAAAGACAAATCTGTTCTCAAACCTTTATGAAATAGTTAGTGCTTGCATACAACAAGTTACATACAGTATTTTCTATAAAAGACTGGTAGGCAATAGCTAAGCAATCTCTATTATTTGAGTCATATATTCCACTCTGTCTACAGTGAAAGGGAAAAGTTTATCTTGGAAGAATAGTCAAGAGCATTAATGTACCGTAAACTTTTTAACCAGAAACATCTGCTTCAATTCATGAAACAAGGAGAATCTCTACAGTGACTGTGTTGTGTCTAGACAATGGCTTATTCCAGCATTAGGGCTACATTTCTGGCTTATATAATTTTCATCTTTCCTTCTGTATACCATTGACAAACTATACAAACTGGCATGTGGTAAGCCACGTATGTGAGTGCAAGAACAATATGCTCTATACTGTGGAAATATGTTCTGGATCTCCTAATAATCTGCAGAGAGGGTCAAAGCTGGAAAGTATATTCCACATGTTGTGTTTATGTGTATATATATATATATATATATATATACACATACATACACACAAACATGCACACACACACACACACACACACACACACACTGTTGACCACCTAGAATTTTCACACACAGCAGTCTCTAGAGTTTACAGACAATGGGGAGCAAAACAAAAATCACCAGTGAGCGGCAGCTCTTTGGGCAGAGATGCCTTGTTACTATACCATCACTTTCACATTGCCGCCCCTGCAATATCCCGGGTTTTTCAAGCCGGGTTTTTTCAGAGTCCCCGAGCATCCCAGCTCACGGGCCCCGTTCACATTGCACCTTGGAATTTCCTGGATTGGCCTCATTCATACTGAACCCAGGTCTGTCCTGGCAATAAGTGTGAGTCATCACAAGAGGAGCTTTGATTGCCTAAAAAATGGTGAGGTTATTTAAAGGGGCAGCACCACTCTCTGTGGTTGTGATCACGCACTTTTGAGTATTGTTTTCAAAGCAACTTTAATTTATTTATCACCTGCTGCTGACTGCGCTTTTTCCCACACTGTGTTAGTATTTTTGCTATGTTATAGTACACTGTTGCATCCTTTACAGTGCCTGTGATGTGTTTTTTGATTTCCTCCTCTCCACTAATCAGCAGCAGCTCACGCACTTCTTCCTCTAGCCAGTGTGCCATGCTTTCTGCTCTCTCTCTTCTCTGCAGCATTGAGATTACGTCATCAACCAGCATCCTTAATCCCCCAATCAGCTTCTTTATGCGAGACTTGGGTTGAAAAACCCAGGTAAGACCGTTCACACTGCAGGCCAGGACTGATACAGGAATAACCCTCCAAAAGTCCTGGGACTTTGCACTGACCCCCCTATCACATCACGCCAGGTCGTTGGAGCTCGCCCCGGCAAAAACCCAGGTTTTTTAGGCAGTCTGAATGAGGTATTAGAGAGGTCAGAGGAGAATAGTCAGACTGGTTCAAGCTGACAGCTGACACTGTTACCACAGTGGTATGCAGAAGAGCATATCTGAATGCACAGCACATCGACCAGTGAAAAAGTTACAGAACTTTGATTACTGCTGCATTATGCAGACGGTAGGGTCAGAATTTGATGTAAACAACATAAATCAAACCAGGCTGGTGGTGTAATGGTATGAGGAATGCTTTCTTGGCACACATTAGACCCTCAATACCAATTTAGCATGGTTTAAATGCCATAGCCTACCTGAGTACTGTTGCTGACCATATGCATCCCTTTATGGCCACAGTCTGCCCATATTCTAATATCTACTTCCAGCAGGATAAAGCACCATGTCACCATGCACACATCATCTCAGCCGAAAAACCTGCAGCAATTGAGTGATGCTATCATACCTATATGGAACAGTATCTCTATGGAATAATTCCAAAACGCTGTTGAATTCCTGAAACAGAGGCTGTTCTGGGGACAAAGGGCAGTCCTGCCCAGTACTAGAAAGGTGTTCCTAATAAAGAGGCCACTGAGTGTATAAAGTGCTCATGTGACTAATTATCTCTAATGTGACTTGTAACAGCCAACAACTTTGAGTTTAAGTTTTGCAACCACAATTAATCCATTAATAACCCGGGCTGATGGGGTTTGTTTTCCATATAACTGAACAATTATAATAGACTCCTATCTCTAAAAGTGTGGAGATTATCAATGGCCATCTGTATTCTAAAATCAATGACAGGCAGTAGATGCAAATGGTGACCATACACCAAAATGTACAATGCCGTACAAGGCAGGAGATGGGGATTATTCCAGTAACCCAGACACTAAGTAGTGAACACAAAGAGGAAACAAATCAGTTTGAAGATTAGAAGGCTTGTTGTACCTCGGATAAGTCCCCATTCCTGGCATGGATTTTTGCCATGCTCTCCAGCCAGGTTCTACGTAGCTCTGGGGTGCTGGCATAGGAGTTTGCCAAACTGTATTGAAGATCCACTAGCATCTCCGGATCTTTCTCGTGCTCTTTCATCTGCGCTGTTGCCATTAAAACTGTCCTGATGCGCTTGGTCAGATCTTTTACCTCTGCTGGAAAAAGAGTATTCTTTGGAGGAAAAAAAAAGTATATTTTAAACAGTACAACTTAAAAGAACATTATTCATTCACCTATTTCATTTGTCTTCAGTTGTTCCATGACTTTACACTTCATATTTATTTATATATTTTTTTCGCTTGCTAATCAGTGTTTAATGAAATAAATATACCATAAAAAAAAAATGACATTTTGTGTTTATCTTATTTTAACTTTAAACCAGCCAGGGAAAAGAGGGGAGGGTGCTAGGTGAGGGATGATGAGATGACAGGGAAAAGAGGAGAGGGTGCTAGGTGAGGGATGATGAGATGACAGGGAAGAGAGGGGAGGGTGCTAGGTGAGGGATGATGAGATGACAGGGAAGAGAGGAGAGGGTGCTAGGTGAGGGATGATGAGATGACAGGGAAGAGAGGGGAGGGTGCTAGGTGAAAGATGATGAGATGACAGGGAAGAGAGGGGAGGGTGCTAGGTGAAAGATGATGAGATGACAGGGAAGAGAGGAGAGGGTGCTAGGTGAAAGATGATGAGATGACAGGGAAGAGAGGGGAGGGTGCTAGGTGAAAGATGATGAGATGACAGGGAAGAGAGGGGAGGGTGCTAGGTGAAAGATGATGAGATGACAGGGAAGAGAGGAGAGGGTGCTAGGTGAAAGATGATGAGATGACAGGGAAGAGAGGGGAGGGTGCTAGGTGAAAGATGATGAGATGACAGGGAAGAGAGGGGAGGGTGCTAGGTGAAAGATGATGAGATGACAGGGAAAAGAGGAGAGGGTGCTAGGTGAAAGATGATGAGATGACAGGGAAGAGAGGAGAGGGTGCTAGGTGAAAGATGATGAGATGACAGGGAAGAGAGGAGAGGGTGCTAGGTGAAAAATGATGAGATGACAGGGAAGAGAGGAGAGGGTGCTAGGTGAAAGATGATGAGATGACAGGGAAGAGAGGAGAGGGTGCTAGGTGAAAGATGATGAGATGACAGGGAAGAGAGGGGAGGGTGCTAGGTGAGGGATGATAGGGGGCCAGAGAAAAGAGGGATGAAAGGAGAACAGGGAAGATAGGCGAGCGTACTAGGAGAAGGATGATAGGGTCACAGGGTCGGGAGGAGTGGGTACCTTGAGAGGGATAATAGGGTGACATAGAAGAGAAGAGAGAGTACAAGGAGAAGGATGATAGAGTCACAGGGAAGAGAGGAGAGAGTACCAGGAGAAGCCTAGGCAAACCTAGTGCCTGGAAACCCCCCTCCAAGCCTGGGGCACTGTATAATTGAAGTGGCTGAACCCTGCTCCCGCTTCACCCAGCTTTGCTTGAAAAGGGAGAGCTGAGTGCACTTAACAGTAGTGCATGCAGCATTGCCCATGCATATTATGGTGATAGGAAGAGTTGGAGAGCAGCTAAGCACTGTCTAAAATTATAGCCATGCCCTCATGTATGCTGGTCACGCCCACTGGCAGTGTGGTGTGGGATCCTGCGTTTGCCCTTGAGAAGGATGATAGGGTGACAGAGAAGAGTGATGAGAAGGTCACAGGGAAGAGAAGAGAGGATACCAGGAGAGAGATAATAGGGTAGCAGAGAAGAGAGGGTACCAGAAGATGATGAAGATGACAAGAGGGTGACAGGGAAGAGAGAAGAGGGTGCCAGAAAAGAGATGATTTGTCTTCTGTAAACCTCCATACATGGTGATCAGTGATGTGTCCTTTAATCTTTTAGTGATCCAAGGTTAACTCTAATATTGCTCGAACATTTATAAAGTGCAAAACGGCTCAGGTGTAGCATAAAATTCTATTTGCAGGTGACATACACCTCACTCAGCGCAAATATACCTCTGCTTACAGAGCAAATGGTGGGGTTTGTGGAGGGGCAGCATTTAGGAGAAAAAAAAAGGTTTGTTTAATGAAAGGAGTGGCGGGAGGTTGGACTTTTGATGTGATGTTTACACTGTTGCACAGAGAGCCTCTTCTGCTTTTAGCGCCCCCCAGCAAATCTAGGCACAGTGCTAGTTTGCACAAGGGCCTCCCCAGCAGGTGTGTATCTTGAGGTGCACGTGGCGAGCCATCTAGATGCACAAATTTATCATGGAAATGTTTTGAAAGTATCTAATGCTCTTTATACATGAAGTCTTCTGTTGTTAGCACATTTGAATAAATATGATTTCCATTGCACAAGGCAAAAATGTGCAAAAGTACACTTGTTAATGCCTCTGCAGCAGCTTACCTTCCCACAGGTAGTACAAATCCATACATTTACTTCAAACTGCAATCAGCTGCTTTTGAGCATAGGGTTTTCAAAATCATATATTTTGCACAATGTTTATGCAGTTTTAGGGCTTCATTATAAAGGTATTGTTTTTATGTTTTATTTGACTTTTTTTAATCAAAGATCTGGATGCGGCAGATGGTTTTGTGAGATGTCCTCTATTACCAGTGCTACCTGGATCAAATAGAAGGTTCCAGTGGATCTACAGTATGATGAATGGCAGGAGATGGTGACAAAACAAGACTACCTCTTGTCCATTCAGAAGACTAGGAACCAACTGAAAGGGCTCTTGGAAACTTTGCTAAATCCATAAGTCCACCACTTGGGTAACGCTTTGGTTCTGGGATGACAGTGCACATGGAAGAACCACATTAGCTCACGTTTTATAAAGAGGATCCACATAGTGCAAAGGGAATGATATTTATTAGAAAATGTAATTATAGCATTGGTAATAAGGGGTCAACAATTATACAGCACACTGCAAATGAAATACTCTCCACTTCACATATTTGTAATTGTTAGTAGCTCTAATATTTCTAGTAGCTCTATAAAGTAGCTTAGCAATATTTTAATGCCATTACCTTCATCTGCTTGTCTCCATTAGCAAAGTTGTTGATAATTGCCAGGGAATGTTGGAATCGAGAACCCCCAATGCCTGCGTCAGCAATCAGTTGACTTACTGCTTTAATGAGCTGTTAACACAAGAGAGATGTATGCGTCCAATGTATTGTACAACATGAAAGGTCATTTAACATATATTAGTGTCATTAGGATTATCTGTGGAATAAATATTCTGTAGAATATATGTCCCGTGTATTCAGAGGATTTACTCAAAGTAATTTTAGTTATGATAATTATAGAGGAAAATGTTTATGTTTGAGCAAAGACAATTGTATAGTTTTATTTTGGAATAAAAACAGCAGTGGTCATTTATTTGTGGCTGCAAGGAATGCTTAGACTTGTAGTTCCACCACAGCTAGAGCATGGGTTGGTCATCTTTGCTGCATGTCCTAATTACTCCCTGAAATATTTTTGCATTATTTTTCAGTATTTCAACTATTTATAATAATACCCTTGATGCTGTATAGCAAGAGTGTTATGCATTGAACACACATTTATTTTTCTATTAAAAAAGTGGCACTCAACATCTGTATTAACATCCATTTCAATATAGTGCAGGTGTGTTATTTATCATTGAGTATGACTGCCCTGATGTATATGGAATGTACATGGATTACATTGCTTATTATCTATAGTCAGAAGTTAGAGAGATGCTAGCTAGCAATCCACACACTGCTGTGCTATGTAGGGTCAAAACATTTCTATACCACAATGCCAACAAAAATACAACGCAAATGTTCCATTCTAAACTAGGTGCAGTAACAAAGTAATTCACCAAAACCCAAGTTTCACTTTCAGATTCACTGTTTTTACTTTAAAAAACATTGACTTCTGCAGCATTTACCAAATGTGACTGTAGAAGTACAATAAGTTCTTCTATAAAGCCGCAGGTAAATTTAGTGTGGAAATTACCTGTAGATGTGATCTCACAATTGACTTTTGTTTGTTATACTCAAAGTTCTTCCTCATGAAGAAATACAGTAGAGCTGAAGCCTCATTTTGAGTGGAGCGGGAGCGATGATTACAGCATTTAAGGACCTCATAGCAGAAAGGACCACAGAGATCAGCTTGACCTTGAAAGAATGCGGAAGGGAACTGGAAGGAAGATAACACTTGTTCAGAAAGAGCTAGAATTTAAGTCCCAATTTTTAGTCTTAACACTTACACAGCTGTCTAATTAAAGGTAGTACATATTACTTGCCTTTACAAAGAATCCTATTTATATACTGTACATTTGAACTTGTAACATGTGAATCACTAAAGCTCACATCTTGGCTGTCATTTTTTAGAGTGTTCGTTGATTCACCTATATTGCACATAAGGCAACCTGGTTCTGGTTCACATCTTTGACATTACACAACTGACAGGAGTAGGGCTCAGCCCCCTCTACACGTTGGCGCCACTAAGTCTGGGCTGGGAGATTTATGGCCTGTGCATGCTCAGATCATTATGTTAACCAGAGCAGCCGGGCAGCACACTGTCCCTGCCTGTCACTGCCGAACGCACCTGCACATAATGTGCAGCCGCCGGCAGCTTTAGATGTCAGAAAGGGGGCGGGTCTAAATTTCTCCCTCTAAATTGCCCCGGGTAGAACAATTTTCTAGATCCGCCCTTGCTGACACGACAGTCTTTGCCACTAGCTAGCACAGAACACGTAAAGGGAAGATATACTATATACACATAGTGTAAGTACAATATGCATTGCAAGCATCTTGATCTATCTATTGAATGTTAACAGAATAAACTGCTTTCTTCTAGAAATAACTTCTTGTCATTAGGGTTCCAGTTTACTTAACAGTTTTACACACTTAGAAATTAAAGTTCAAAAGGATTCAAGTTACTTATTAAATGTATTTTTTACCAGTGAGTAATACTAGTAGTAAGAATATTGCTAGCAAGAGGAAATGTGTTTTAAACATAGTTCCTGTAAAGACATGGTCAGGAAATAAAGGCTCTGAAATTCAGTTTCTGCTCTTCTAGGCTTTGTATGAGATGCTCTCAGAGATATTGCTCTATGTTTTTAGCAAATGTTGGATGAAATAAGGAATTTCTTTCTAGAGAATCTAGAAAACTAATAATTTGAGACTATTCAATGCATAAAGTAAAACTGATCTATGAACCGCGAGTAAAAATCAGCTGAGATTTTCTTCCAAAAAGCGGGGAATTGAATCTGAGCCATAAAATGTAAATAATATGTTTCTATGTTAAGTGCAGACAATAATCTTATAATTTTATTATTATTATTAATTTTTATTTATAAGGCGCCACAAGGTGTCCGTAGCGCCGTACAGGGACAAACAAATTACAATACAATGGGAGACAGCACAGTACAGTAAACAGTAAGCACAGTAACTCAATAAGCTCAATGCACAACTAGAGAGTGCGGGGAAGGGGGAGGGAGGATCCGCAAACGACGGGGCCCAAGAAGGAGGGTGCGAAAGACAGGGAGACCCCCAATGGGGAGGAGGGGGCGAGAGTGGACGTGGGGTGGAGGACCCTCGAGGAGGAGGGCTAAGTAGCTGGAGAGCAGAGTTAGAAGTGGTGGAAACAGGAGGAGAGATGGCCCTGCTCAGAGGAGCGTACAATCTAAGGGGAGGGGTGGACAGACAGAGAGACGCAGGGGAGAGAGGGAGAGTAGGGGGACGGAGGCAGAAGATAAGGTAGGAAGTTAAGTGGGAGACAGAAAGGCTTTAAGAAAAAGGTGAGTCTTTAGGGCCCGTTTGAAACTGGACAGATTAGGGGAAGTTCTGATGGAGGGAGGGAGCTCGTTCCAGTGGAGGGGGGCAGCGCGGGCGAAGTCTTGGATACGCGCATGGGAGGAGGTTATAAGGGGGGAAGAGAGGCGACGGTCAGAGGCAGAACGGAGAGGGCGGGATGGAGCATGAATAGAGAGGAGGGTGGAGATGTAGGGCGCAGTGAAGTTGGTGAGGGCCTTGTAGGTGAGTGTGAGGAGCTTAAAGAGGATTCTGAAGGGGAATGGGAGCAAGTGAAGGGCTAGGTAGAGGGGGGAGACAGACGAGGAGCGGCGAGAAAGGAAAATAAGCCTAGCGGCAGCGTTAAGAACAGATCGAAGGGGAGCGAGATAAGAGTGGGGGAGGCCAGTGAGGAGGAGGTTGCAGTAGTCCTGATCAGAGAGTGGATAAGGCATTTGGTGGCATCTTGGGAGAGGAAGGGCCGGATGCGAGCGATATTACGCAGCTGGAAGCGGCAGGATTTAGCAAGAGAGAGGATGTGGGGGCCAAAGGAGAGAGTGGAGTCGAGGATGACACCAAGGCAGCGAAGTTGGGGGACAGGGGAGATAGAGGTGTTGTCGACAGTGATGGAGTGATAATCTCTGCATATATCAAAATGAAGAGAGAAAATGTAAAGTGAGATAATACAGAAACATAAAAAATGTTATGCTCTTTTGGTAGACTTGGATGATAGCATTTCCATATATCCAAGTGCAGATTGTTCTATTACACTGGTTATAAAGGTGTCATTGAACAACAATGTTCAGAATGCAGTGTGAACAATAGCTTAAGAACCAACTAGAGATGACTTCAGCTTATTTGCATATATATGCACTCCTCAAGATTTATCTCTGTGCTTTTCAGCCATGCCATATTCAATGCAGAAAGCACAGTCAATGGAATGCCCTCAATACATAAAAACTGGCTAAAAACATTAAAGAAGGCCAGAAAGCTTTCATTAAATTAATGATATTTTGTAAACATCCCAATAAGGCACATACAAGTCTATGCAATAAAGTAGGTTCGAAAACCACAATAATTATACAAACTTCACTACTTCAATTTATTATATTTTACAGCGACTTGGCTAATTTCTAGAAAGAAATCCTTGTCAGTACCTTGCATATAAACATCCTCAGAGCAGCAAAAACATGGCGGAGAGCAGCCACGGACTGGTTGATTTGCAGGAAGAGCAGGTGTGTGTCAAACACTTTCTTCATTAAAACACTCTGGCTGTCAGTAGCGCATAATTTCTGAAAATGGGAGAATGTAAGACAATCCATTACAATATAAACTGTGCTATAGGAAGTGGTTGTAGGGGGCACTTGTAATGTATGACACACTGATCATCTCAGGCAGTAGGTTAATGGTCACTTACTTGGTGGCTCTGATTGAAGAGACATAGCAGGTCGAGAACCGTAAGACAGACTTCTGTGGCAATATTACCATCTAAATCAATGTGATGCACAATATCTGTTTCATTAGAATTACCTGTAAATAACAAATTACTGTAGGTGTGAATAGAGACACAAATGCAGTATATGTAAACAGACATACGATGGTGGTACATATTTACAGCTATAATCACTAATATTATAAATAATAATTGTTCTAGTTACAAAAATGCTTATTATATTGTAACCCAGAATTATTGTTGTTCATAGACACTGAATGAAATACACCAGAGAGGTAACATCAGAACAAAGTCCATGACTTTCTTAATTCGGCCTTATTTCACTCCATGGTATAGGATCTTCTATCCAGAATCCTAGTATTCGGAGAGACTGAGTACTGAGTGTCTCCTCCTACAGTCACTGTGAGGAGCACTACTAAATAATATAAAAGAGGGGGTAAATGTCATACACGCAGCCATGATGAATACTTTCTCCAGTGGTCGCAATGAGAAGCGCTGCTATACAAGGGAATATGGCAGAAATTGTTATAAACATGATAGTGGACTCCTTCTACAGTCACTGCAGGGAGCACTGCTAAGCAATGTATTTATATCATTTACTTTTTGCTGTTTGAATATCTTATTTTACTTCAGTGTTGTTATAAGTAATGAGGACAATACAGTGACTGCAGCTTTCGAAACACTTTTACTCTTCTAGTCTCTGCCTATAACAATTTGATCCACATTTCAATGTATTAAGTGGCAATGGATTTATATCTTGGGCAGACCTTTATGTCTGCCATAATTACAAATAAGACATGGTCATCACATTACTAGATGAAAGGAGGTTCCATCTGCATCACAGGAGGGTTTCTTACAGTAAGAGCAGTAAATACTGTGAGTGTGTGTCTGACATATGGGATACATTGTAAAGATCAAAAAATATAAATGCATTTATTCAAAGCGATGCATATAAACACTTAATGTATACATCATACTTGCCAACTTTTGGCTGTTGCTGTCCGGGAGTGGAGGTGGGTGGTATGAGCATAGGGGGGGGGGACATGATGAATAGTGTGATTTTGCCCCCTCCCCCACGATGTAATGATGCGTACACATCATTTTACAGCAGAGGTGGGGTCAAAATTATGCGATTCTCACGAAATCCCATCTTGGCGGCTCTAATGCTGCCCACTTTGGGCAGATGCGGGAGGTTGCCCTACTCTCTCGGGAGCCCGGGAGACCTACCTGGAATTCGGAAGTCTCCTGGACATTTTAGGAGAGTTGGTAAGTATGGTATACATAGGGTAAAAGAAAATCTAACGGTGGTTTCAAACGATTGTTATTTACCTTACCCTGGAACTACAATAGGATTACTATAAAACATGTTGTGAAGGGTGCTACTGGAAGAGAACATTTCAGAGCTGGTACATGGTAATATTCCCTGAATATAGTCCATGTCGAGTTGGAATTGTTTATGAAAAAGCATGACAAAAAAAGCAGAATTGTTTAAAGCAGGCCTGTCCAACCTGTGGCCCTCCAGTTGTTGTGAAACTAGAAGTCCCAGCATGCCCTTCCAGCTATCAACTGGTTGTCTACTGGCAAAGCATGCTGGGGCTTGTAGTTTCACAACACCTGGAGCGCTGCAGGTTGGACAGGCCTGCTTTAAAGCAATGAGACATACGATAGCTATGACTGAGATTACACACATGTAGGTTAAACAGAACAAATGCATGCAAGGGCTGTTGATGAAAAAGGTAATGAACAAGCGATAGCACCGTATGTCAGGGTATGCTGGAAAGAAGGAAAGAAATTGTGACGAAACGAGTGTGATAACACTAACCATGCTGTTTCTCGTTTCTCACATAATGCGATTATAGCAAGTACTTTTTATGGCCCTTGCTTTCATTCCACAGCTCCACAGACTACAACTGCAGTGTCTAATTACATGTGGATAAGGGAACAATGTAGTCCATTGTAAATATGTATATTATGTATTGTATATTGATGATGTGGCAGTGAGGTTGTTATCCATTGTCCTCAAAGTGAAGTCGGGTGGGTTATGGGTAAAAATCAGGTCGTGTCCAGGATACAGATGAGGGGGCTGAAGCTGCATTCATTCTCCCCCCTCTTTCCTCTACAGGAAGCATGGAACAGCTGGGGACCCTGTGACATTACAAAGTACTGTAAGGGGTTAATTTTAGAAGGGGTTGACTGCAACCTTATCTTTGGAGGTGGGGGGAAGCCAATTAGTATTCATTGTTCTCCATAGGACTAGTCCAGATGTTTTGTCTGTGTCTCAGCAGGTGGCTTCTGTGGAAGAACAGCTCATCTTCATTCCCCCCTCCAACCCCCTGATCCAGGGCTTACCAATGTTTAAAGAGAGAGAGACCGAGGGGTTTGCCGAGGGAGGGGAAAGCGCTGTGGAAATTTGACCCTAGATATAAGGAGCCACTCCAGGGGGGAGGTGGTGTTTATTCTGGGATTTCATACATAGAAAGTACAAGATCTGGTTTTGAGTTGTCATTCTCTACCAGAGTCTACATATGCAGGTGAGAGAGATCCATGGGTCATCAAGTCTGGACAGCCAGGTGACTAACTCCTTAAGCTAGTGGGGTAAGGGACAGATGATGTGGTGAACCTGCCCAGCATTTATTTACTGTGTGTACATAATAATCTAGTGATTGTTTTTATTACAATAAATGTATTCCTTTACTTTCTAACTGCATTTGTCTGAGTGACTATACAAATCCTAGAAGGTACTGGGTAGACTTTCCTGGCATAGTGAGGCACCCGTGGGTGGCTAGCCAGCGTGAAGTGGGTAACCTTGGGCCAGAAAACCCAGTATCTTCACAGAAATGTCTATCAATCAAGCTTTCCCACAGCCATCACATACTTAGATGATCTCTCTGAAACTCATCTCTTTACTAGAGCTTGCCTTACCCCCACAGACATAACTCACACTAATACTAATACACCCTCACAACTGTCCCAATCTCCACTCTGAGCCACTCTCACTCCTCTTGTTTCAGTTATCCCCTCTCTTTACCGTGTTTTCATGTCTGCATTTATTTTGCCTACTTTGAATGTCCCTGTTTTATCTATGTCCTGTTTTCCCTACTGTACGGCACTGCGAAGCACTGTGCCGTCTTACACATCTGCAATTATAATAATGGTACTGTGACTGAGAAATAAAATTAAACCCTGCCAGCAGCGTAGATAAGGCAATAATGTAAAGAAGGTGAAATGTATACTGGGGTGTAAAGAGGATGGAGCATCAAGTTATTGCAGTGGAATACAGGTAAATTTACTTACTGGATATTGAACTTGTCAGTTCTATTATCTGAAGAAGTTTGGGATTGGAAAGTGCATTTTTGCCTCGTATTATAGGAAGAGTTTGAGATCTCGGATGTTTGTGGCCATCATGCGCAGACTGCATCCTGCAAGAAAGAACACACTGTACTGTACAACAAGAAGGATGGTAAAGGGCTTGTTCACCTTCATATAACTATCGGATTTTACAGGTCATTCAACAACTTATACTAAATGCATTGCTTTAGCTTCTTTATTGCCTACTATGTGCTAACTATGTCTTTATATCTCCAGGCAGACTTTTATCCCTGTGGGATACAGCACAGATCTGTTGCCTCATCTGCATTAGAACAATATCCAGATATCAGCTTTGTAGTGTTTCCCAGGGCAATGACCTGTGGCTGGGAGGTGATGGAGATGATGGTGGGTCTCTGGCCCCATACAGACATTCATAGGGTGGGAGAGTGGCTGCATGACCAACTATTGTTCTGCATGGTCACACACTGCAAGCTGCACTGGCTATTGCCAAAGTTGTGCACACAGCCTTATGGGGGTGCAATGAATCGTGTGCACCGGGGCCTGATGTTGCTCTCATCGTCCCTGCTGGTCATATAGAAATGTTGCTAAAAAGGTACAGAAGGAAATTAAGTATTAAGTAAAAGCTGCAGGCGGTACAAGGCAAATTAACGCTACATAGACACTAATGGGCGAGGTAATTATTAAAGTAGTTAGAGCAGAAACTATACTAGTAAATTCGCAATTATATATACATATTTTACAAGTTTATCAAAACAAAGCCTAAAACAACAAATAACAGACAGCTAAAAAGGTTATATTGCGTCACCTCAACTACTGCTTATAGCCGGGTACACACTACAGGAAAACTCTAACTCTAATGATACGATACATTCTACCAACGACAGGGGGTAAAAGTCCCGATCAGCATGCTGATGCATGTGTACACGTTATACACCGTTTACCTTCAGATCTGTGTTCTTCATCTGGTCCAAGAGCAGTGTAGTCGTTTAGAGAATGTTCAGTTAATTATAAGCAACACGTTCAAGCAGAGCCGTAACTTAGAATTCTAGCGCCCTGGGCGAGAAAGACAAATGCCGCCCCCCTAGCCCTCAATTTTAACCAAATTAACCCTAAAATATTCCTAAATTGCGCCCCCCTTCAGCGTTGCGCCCTGGGCGGTCGCCCCCTGTCGCACAGCCCTAGTTACGGCCCTGCGTTCAAGCAACTTGTACCTTTATAAAATGTTCTTTTAACCACAAAGACATGATAGTGGAATTAGTATGAAACAATGCAGAGATATAAAGTAGCATCCCATTAGCTCCAGGGCAGTGAAGAGTTAATGTATACACATGATTGGTAGTTGTGTTACATATTACCAGGTGGTTTGCTACTGTCCTAAATGAGTGGTAATATCATTATTTCCTAATTGTGCTAATGCTACACTACAAACATGTAATATGGAGAACATTGTATGTTGACAATAAAAAGGCACCCTACCGTCACTGTTAAACTTCCTATACCACACTAGTATATGTATCTAGATGTTCATACTCTTGTTTTAGATCACATAAATGTATTACATACATAATACTGTACTATAAATATCACAATTTATCATAAAATATTATAAAAACGTCTGTATAATCTTTTTTGGTTGGCAATCCTGTCAAATATTGAACGAAACATCTGAGAGATTTAATATACGTCTCTTGCTACAGACGAATTCCAAGTTATCAATCCAACTTGATTGAGAATATATAAACACGCACATGTTATTATTTTATATATCTATAACTAGTGCAGTAACATCACTTTGCGTTGCACCCTATTTATTTTTCTGCCACTGTAAATAGATCATTGTAAAGTGCATAAATACTGTGCTTTGTACCGTATGTATTTGTCCTTGTTTTATTTGTTTTCTTATATCTGACCACTAATAAGGAAACAATACCAAATAGTAAAGGGATTTATGGCCATTTCGATAAAATATATTGATATTCTATTATTAATGTCATACATTGTTCTGAGGTGTACGTGGGTAGGGTTGCACTTGTGTATTATATGTGTCTGCACTGTTCTGTTATCATATTTTGATGTGCAGCAAATGTACTGATTGATGCAGGTTGAAGAAGTTTGTGGCAGGAATACAATTTATTATCGCCGATCCACTTAGAGTTAATCCCACACATGTGTATAGGTATATTTGTTAATTAGGCGCAGAATTGTTTGTACCACGAATAGGCTATACAGTATGTTAAGAGATGTCACTAAATTATTGTCAAATAATCATCCTGCACATACCCAGTGCATTACTTTATGAGAGTATATATGCTATGAAAGGAATATTTGTTCATCGTTTATTTTTGTCTTAACCAAATTTACCAATAACCTATGGGTAACCTAATATAATCCCATAGGTCATTAGCAGAATAGCTGGCAGTCTTTTCTTTTCTTCACAGTACATGTTTAGCCAATAAGGCATTGAAATGACGGTAGATCGCCTCTATCACCCAATTTCCCAGTGTTTTAATCCCATCCTGTGCTCTTATCCAAAAATGCATTTTAATGCTGCAAATTTATGTATTTTTTTATGCTTTGTTGGGAGGAGGGAGGGTTGTTTTAACAAAATAAATAGTGCACATTTCAAGCTGAGTTAATGATGAGCTCATTCATAAATCTTTTCGAATATGACATGTTGCTTTAAGACTGTAAGAACGCTGAAAGCCTTTGTATGGAACCTTTCTTGACAAGTACGACAGCATATAATCGATGTATCCATTTAACAAATGAACGCAATTTGTTTTCTACATTTAAACTATATATTAATATTAATTATATCAGTGGCAAACGCAGGATTTGTAAACGGGGGTTTCCACACCACGCCACCAGTGGGCGTGACCAGCATGCATGGGGGCATGGCTATAATATTAGACAGTGCTTGGCTGCTCTCCAACTCTTCCTATCCCTATAATATACATAGGCAATGCTGCATGCACTACGGTTAGGTGCACACAGCTCTCTCGTTTCAAGCAGAGCCGAGTGAAGTGAGGGCAGGGTTCAGCCATCTCAATTATACAGTGCCCAAGGCTTGGAGGGGGGTTTCTGGGCACTATGAACCCCCCCCCCCTCTTGGTTTGCCTATGTATATTTTTGCTTATGTACATTAAGATTTAATATTAGGAGATAGTAAGATACATTTGGATCGCAAATGAACACTTGCTGATTGAGGAGATTCTGCTCCTGGGTCACACACTAAAATAATGTCAGACTCTAAACTAGATCTTTTGGGCTGTACAATCATTTAACCCATCACCAACCTGAGTGGGAGGCACATATAGAAACCGTTGCACTTCGTACACCGTTCACATGATTTGGATGTAAATACCCTCAAATTAAAGCTGAAAGTCTGCAGTTAAAGCACATCTTGTTAGTTTCATTTCAAATCCATTGTGGTGGTGTATAGAGCCCAAAATATGAAAATTGTGTTGATGTCCCAATATTTATAGACTTGACTGTATGTACATTTAACATAGTGCCAGCGCTGTCACACCTGTTACATCAATGGATGGTGAAATTCGGGAATAAATGGCTACTAAAATACACTATGGAAACAGCAGGATGAAATACAACCACACTACCATGGATACGTGAACAACTAAGTTATGTATATTGTTGCAACCAGAAGTATTTCTACATACTATTTATGAGATTAGTCTATTTATTGCTCATTGTTGTTTGGTAGTTGATTTATTAATAAAGTGCTTGTTATGAAATTCATATGGACTCCCCAATACATATGTAGGCGGTCATGACTAAGCTAAGAGAGGCTGTATACTTTGGGAACAGGCAGACCAGCCATTTTCTCTCTATGTTAGTGTTAGGTCTCGTACACATGGGAGTGAATTTTATGCTTTACGCCTATGCTTTTAACTAATGTGGTTTTCCGACGCCCGTGTGAACGAGCCCTTAGGCATAGTAGATGTTGATACCGTGGAAAAGTAATGTAATTTAATTGGAAAATCTAACGGTTTAAGTTCATGACTCACTAAGCATTTTATATTCACGAACAATCCACCCTAATTTAACTAATCTTGTAAAAATAACTCTGAACTGCTTATAATGTATATTTTGTACTTGATACACATGCTAACGAGATGAAAATGCAGATAGCAACTGCTGGACACGGCTACTGTTCTCATTAGCATTCAGAAGAAGGCAACAATGCAGATATTGCAGCTGTGTAAATACATTCTGACTTTTCTTGGATACAAAACACAAGTGTGTCCCTGTGTAGAATTGTTTCTGACTCTGTGCCAGGAGCATGGTTTACAATGTGGGAACTAAATTCTGCAAGCAGGTGGTCAGACATAGATCTGTGGGAATACACAGCGACAGTTATGTGTTCTCACAGAGACAGTCACCATATTAACCGTTTAGTTCCACATTCCACACACTGTAAGGCCAGTGTTATTATTTATATTATTCTTATTGTACATAGACAAGTAGGGGTTATTAAACCGTAACTGGGCAATGAATAATATCAATATTGTTGTTTACATTTATTCACCAGAGCAGTTCTTCTCATTAGACGGGAGAGAACCTTACCTCAGATGACACCATCTATAATGGCAGCAGAAACAGTGTTCTCACATCACCTCCTAGCGCCCAATAAGCCTCTCTCCAGCGCCACCTGCAGCTCTGCAGAAGGAGTGCAGGTTCTCAGCAGGGGAGGGCTGGCAGGCTTTACCACAGGGGGCAAGACTCAACTTAGTAGCCTATTTTAAATGAAAAAAAAATGCAGGTGGCCCAGTGACTCAGCCCAAGGTAGCCCACTTTGGAACCAGTCTGGGGGGCAGATGCCCCCCTGCCCCTGGTTCTCAGTCTCCCGCACTTCTTCCTCCAATCACTCTAGTGTGGAGAGGGAGAGGAGGTTCTCTACCGTCTAGTGCTGCCTCCGGTGGTAGGAGGAGGGGGGAACACCCCTGGCAGCAATAGCATTAATGTTAACCAAGTCCAAGAAAATGAGTTCTCATTGTTTCCAATAAAATAAATAATAAGCTATTTTAAAATGTATGGACAATAACACTACTTTTCTAAAATGAGTTTATTAGCTGTAACATTGTGCAGTATATATCACATAAATATGTGTGTGGGGGCATAGGGGATGGGAAGGGGATTATATGGGTTTAGATGAAAAAGTAGCTGAAACTGGTACAAATGACCTGAACCCATATCATTATTTTGATGGGGTCCTCATGGCCCTCAAGCTTCATTTCAGTCACAATCTCCATCTCACAATAATACACAATAAAGCATTGTAAAACATTACAGACGTGGTCCTACGACACATCAAGCACAGCTGTCTAAACTCAAAACAAGTGGCAAAAAGCGCTAATGAAATACCTGTCTAGAGTACGGGTGCCTGGACTATATGTACATTTATTTCACTTTCTGTGGGTATTGAAGAAAAAAACCAAGATGTAGAAGCGATTGCGTCTCTTATGCTGAGAACCATAGTCACATACTTCATATATTATACATATGACTATCACATACCTAGAATACAACAGACACAAACCTACAGTACTCAGGGCCCGAGTTATATCTCATGCAGCACTAAGGCACCTTTAGCTCACCAGCTCATGCCACCTAGTGGTTGGGTAAATGATAACATTTGGACAGCAGATAGTAAGCAGGCATTAATGACAAGAGCAGCAGGACCCTGCACCAGGGCTAGTGGGTATTTTGGTAAAAACATCAGGTTTTGTGTCTGGAAAGAAATAGAGTAAATACTAATAAAGGATTTACCACTGTGGCAGAAGACCGGCTTGGGAAGAAGATCCTTTCAGCAATCCATTGTTCATTGTAGTTTGGGCAAGTTTGAAAGCCGCTGTTATTTTCCTGTTTGGATAAATTTTAATTGTAATGAATCAAATCAGCTCTAAAGTTTGATTTAAAGATTGCTATAGGCAAAATAGGTGACGCCATTAAATATTTACACCCTCTTAGATCTGCATCTGACCTGTACCTCACTCATCTCTGATAATCACTTCTCACTCCTGACTACAAGACGTTCTCATATTGCTATCCATTATAGAAATCCCTACAATACGCGATCAGAGCATTCATGTTTTTACCCGCTCTCTGAAAAGTCACTTTTTCACTAGCGCTAACCCTACTCCCTCCAATACTACACTACTGCCCTAATCTCCACACTCTGTCCTCTTGTCTCAGTTGTGTCCTATTTGTTTTAATGTCACCATTTATTTTATCTACCTTGTCTGTCCCTGTTTTATGTATGCTCTGTTTTACCTACTGCCCAGTAAAAGTGGGAGGCACTTACAAAAACCGTTGCAATTCCTACACTGTTCACCTGATTTGGATGTAAATTCCCTCAAATTAAAGCTGAAAGTCTGCAGTTAAAGCACATCTTGTTTGTTTCATTTCAAATCCATTGTGGTGGTGTATAGAGCCCAAAATATGAGAATTGTGTTGATGTCCCAATATTTATGGACTTGACTGTATCTCCAATCACAAATACAGTCCCCATAGGTTTCTAAGGGGACTGCAAATAATTTGGAGCTTGACCCTGACAGCTAACGCCATCTGAAGATGGCATCAGCCCCTCTAACCTATGGAGGGAGCATCACAAGACAGATCTTCTGATCTCTCCCTGGCGGGCTTCATGCTCCTGCCCTCCTTCCTATCACAAATTGTAAACAGGCCACAAGAAACTCTGGGTAAGGTGATCGCCATTGCAATTACTGTACCATAGACTATTTGCGGCTGAAGAGTTTTAATAAATAAATATATGTTTATTCATTTCTTGTCACTGCGATGAGAAATGATAATTAACATATAAAAAAATATATGACTCCTATGTCATAACACAAGTCAGATATACAGTTATTATCACAGTTATTGCTTAAATAATATACTGTATATAGTCTGTTACAGGTATTAAAAGACAAACCAAGTTCATCTGCTATATTCTTTGGGAGATTGTCTAAATTAAGAATATAATATGTGGTCCTGCACTCGAGCCACACACACAGCTCCAACCTTTATTGGTATTTCTGAACAGTATGGTTTTTCTCTACATTTTGACCGGTTGATTGGTGATTGGTTTTATTACTTTACTTTGTATTAATTGTAATGGAGTATATGGAGCATCATTCCTCCAACATACCGTAATCTGAAGACTTGTAGAAGTATCTGTTTCGTAACAGAATAAATTTGCCAGGCACCCAATGAAACAAGAACCATGGTTTATGGCAATGAACTCCCCCCCCCCCCCCCGTTCATGTCTCTTCTCTCTTATTGCTGTGAAAACAGGAATTCACATTGACAGCAAAGTATGTGTACTTTTACATTAATATTTACTGCTACCATTTTAGATGGACAATGTTTGCATTTTAAAATTTAAAGTGTAAGGTAGTATTTGTGACTTCATTCATAAAAGCAGGTTATCTCATTCAGACACTGAAGCTAAATTTATGAATGAATGTGGGTGTAAGATCACTTCCAGTAGGAATGGTTTTACTGGCCAATCAATAAGAAGTGTAGAAAAAAAATATTCCTTCGCTTATAATTGGTTGGTTTGGTTAAATGATTCTATTACATTCTCAGCTGTTGCTGCTAGTGTGCACATAGGTTGATCATTTTTAACTGGGATATTTTTTGTTTTAATCTCCCTTTGGACTATGTTGGGTCAATACAGAAGACTGAGGATGTGGGCTCTGCTCGGTGGGATAGCACAATTGGTGCTTGGATTATGTCGGCTGTTAACACATTTTTGAATTTATAGACTTTTTATTGAGATGTTTTTTAACGTGCAGGTGGGGGAGTGGTGTTTATTTTGTTTAAGTTATTTTTGAATAAATGTGCGTGTGTGTGTTTTATTTCTTTTACACTTTTTAGGTTGAATGATCAGGGGTCTCCCTGGGGGTCTGGAAGAGTCTCCGCTATTTTCAGCGTGTGACTGGTAACCTCTAGGAGGGGATGATGCATCCAGGCCTGCACTAACCAGTATGAGAGCTGTCAATATAACCAAAGATGCTGGTTGCCCCATTGTAATGAGATTGTTGCACAAGATGGTCAGCTACGGTGCTCCCAATTTCAAATGAACTGATTAAATATTATCTGTACAACACTTCATAATCATCATCATCCCTGTTCTTTTTTGAAGTGTCACTAAACTGTGCAGCGCCCATCAGAGTTACAAATCATACAAATACAATACCCATGGTAGGCAGATTTCAGTGTGGTAAGGGGCCAGTGGAATTGAGAAAAACGCAGACATTATGTTTTCAGATGACTGAATGAATAATGAATAATTAGCCTGGAGTGGAATTAAAGGACAATTTCAATCAAAACTAAAAACTTAAACCAAAAAACCCACCTGATATGAGGAGGGGTAAGTAAGTGACATTTTGTTATTTTAGATATCTCACTAATTCCACCCAAGATTATGTTTGTAGTTTTGGGTGGAGTTATCCTTTAAATAAAGAATACAGAATTAAACTAGTGTCTTTTTTTCTACCATGAAAAATGGGAGGGGTGAGGGCACTAAACTGATCTTGATACAGGTAAATACAAAGGGAGAGCACTCACCTGGGGTTAGAAAGTGGCCAAGTAGTTCTACCTACATTTCATTTATGGGAGTAAGAATAAATAAACCATATGATAATACAATACTTGCCTTATAATATTTCTTTTTCCCAGGTATCTGAAGTTTTGGAGGCAGACTCTGATAGAGAAAAAAATCACAACAGTTAATATATTAGACATTCCGTGTTGCATTTGTAAGTCTGGATGCATTAGGCACAGTAAATCCATTGAGGTGTATTTAGTATTAATAATATTAAGTAATCAAGGCTTTTAGCTCTTCAAAGGCTGTTAACTGGCATTATAAGCTTTATTGTCTAGTTACACAACCTTTAAATGAATGAAGTGATCAACAATCCACAACCTGAAATAATATTAAACAGACATCAAGCTTGATTCAGTACACAGTAACGTGACATATACAAACATTCTATTTCGCTTTGGTAGATATTAATATCTTAGTCAGGTGATCATCAACAATCTTCACTACAGCATAGCAATAACATAGGCAATTCTAGAGTAAATAAAATGCTTTAAATACATCCAGCTAAAGGTTAGACCATCTTTTTGGCACAGGAGAGGCCTGGGTGTTGCAGACACCTTACCACAATAAGCACATGTTGTAACAGAAGCAATTATTTCGGTGTATAGGTCGGAGTTTGCAGTGTAGTAGTGTAGCCAGTGGTTAAAGTTGGAATTTAAAAGTGACGGTATGGAAAAGGTAAGTGAATGGAAGGTGATACTTTATAATGAAGGCAGTAGGAGAGGTATGGCAAACCACCATATACCAGTCCACTTCAAACACAGAGGGGGAGATTCAATCAGAAAAAAATACACGCATGGTGTCTCTGAAACGGCAGCGGAGACGTCTTGTACATATTATTTAGTGAAGACGTGTGAGCAAAAAATCAGCGTCCATTTTTACCGTACTAACGGTAAAAATCCACAGCCGCGAGGTTCCTGAGACCATCACGGCTAATTGAGTCTCTTCATTAGTGTAGCAGAAAAAAATGTGCATCATTACTTTATAAGCAGATGATCAGATGCTTTATTTAAATTCCAAATGGTGAGTATTCATCTTACGTTATCTGTAACAGTGCAATAAAGTCTGCTCCACCTGCATTAATATATCTGACTGTCCAATTCTACAATTGCTGGTGTTATGTAGTGACCTCATAGCTTGATATACGAGCTGCATAGTGTGCGTTCTGTCTGCATCCACATCACTTTATTATATGTTGTACTCAGGGCAGCATTAACTTACTCCAAAATACTGAAGAAATCATAGATCTCGGTGTTCGGCGCCCTCTGCCAGTACGTGACCAATGTATCTGTAAACAGAAGTGGATCAGTTACAGCTCAGCTCTGCATGTTCCTGTGTCAGACACTGAAAACATGTTTATTGATTACCCTCGGATATCATTTTCATAATATGCAGGAAACACATCAGAAGACATTTAGTTTCAGTGTGGTCGAGTTTGTCAAATCGAAGAGATGACCCAATCAGAGACAGCGGCCGTGTAATCTGTAATATGAAAGAACACAATTATTAATGCTTATTTATAAGGTAGAGCATATAACTCAGACATAACAACAGGCAAACACAGGTGGACAATGTGATATCAGACTGGAGGAAGGACTCTGCCTGTGAGAGTTTATAAGCTGATAGCACTCAACCCAAGTCTACATACTACACTCTTATGTAATACAGTGGCTGAAAATGGTTAACTCTCCATAGTACAATATATTTCTCCCACCTAAAACAGCATTGTCTTGTATATTATTAGAAACCACTATAACATACTTAATGCAGCTGCTAAGTCCTCTGACTGTAAGATGTTACACAGAATATAACACTTGGCGTCATAGCATTGCACGCTATAATCAGTTATAGTAGCCGGCACTGTGGGGGAAGCTGCAGCCGGGAATTCCAACATTTGAGTATAACAATGTACAGCTTGATTCCACAGGTCAGCGGCAGCAGCCAGCACTAGACAGGGGTTACAAGGTAAGTATGGGCTGGTGTTTCCTAGTAGAATTTGTTACTCTAGAAGTGGAAATAGGGGGCATAGCAAACTAAATAAAAATGGAGAACCCCTTTATATAATACAGACTACATGAATCATTCAGTACTTCCCAGGAGAAGAGGATAGTGAACATATGGACGCAGTTTCCAGCCTGCTTTACACAATAATAAGAACACATCTTCCAGGCTTGTGCACCTAGGGCCTGATTTATTAAGGATCTTAAATGGAGAGGTATCTTATTTCAGTCTCCTAACAAAACCATGTTACAAT
Source organism: Mixophyes fleayi (assembly GCF_038048845.1). NCBI lineage: Eukaryota > Metazoa > Chordata > Amphibia > Anura > Limnodynastidae > Mixophyes > Mixophyes fleayi. The sequence goes on from NC_134404.1 coordinate 89,025,764, forward strand.
GCAAGGGGTGCAAACTAGTTTTCTGTTTTGCACATAACTTAAATACTGACTTTTATTTCATGTAGCACACAAATATCAACTTAAATTTCAGTGTACAAATAAGCTATCAAGTAGTTGTGTGCTACATGAAAAAACAGTCAGTATTTAACTTATGTGCAAAACAGAAAACTAATTTGCACCCCTTGCATTGTAACATGGTTTTGTCCAGGAGACTGAAATAGGAAGTCTCTTCAGTTAAGATCCTTAATGAATCAGGCCCCTATTTCTTACACCAACATGTCTGAAAGATTCAGTGTGCAATGCTAAGAACAGGCAATTGCCTAAAATAAGTTTGAACAAACAGTACTTGAAGGGTAACTCCAGATAATTTTTTATTATCCAACTCCACCCCGAAATTCCCCCCCCCCCCAAATGGCAAAACCATAGAGATACTTCACCAGGGATTTTCACAATTAAGGAGAACTCAACCCAGCCAGTGCTACAATGTCCGGCCATTGACAACTAGTAGAGTGATAAAAGCTGTGGCTGTAAACGGCTTCTGGTCGTCAATACTAAGAGGAGAAGCTCCGACGTGCTGGCAGGGCTGAGTTCTCCTGAACGGCGGATACACGTGGCATGAATCCTGCATGGTTCTGCTAGTAAGGACAGTTATGTTGGGTAAAAAAGATGTATTTCCCGCTAGAGTTTCCGTTTAAAGATTCCATTGAGTTTCTTTCATATGAAAAAACAGGTGATATAATTTCCTTAGCTATAAGTAAGGGAACTAGGCAGGAACAGAGTTTGTGTAAAAATTCTCTGAAGGAACTGAAGACGTGCAAAAAGTATTTTAAACAACTATTGAACTGCAGTTAAACCAAAATGAAAGGATGGTATTCTGCAAAATAGTCTGTGAAGATCTTTAGGATGAAAACAGAAAGGTGAATACAGAACCTGTAATAAAACCAATATGGTTGCACCTCACCACCTACCTTTTCACAGTTTTCAGTCTTCTCATTTTTCTCATTGGCACTTGGGATGGATTCGAGGCTGGCCAGTGATGCCCTGGAATCAGCATTGTTTCCTGCAGTGATGGCAATGGATGAGAAAGCTGCAGGAGCAAAGTGATGAGATGAGAGGACAGCACAGACACAGATACTGTACAAGTGAGGAAATCACACAAATACAAATGACAAAGTAATACAAGGACACATCCACCAATGGCAAAGTAATACAAGGACACATCCACCAATGGCAAAGTAATACAAGGACACATCCACCAATGGCAAAGTAATACAAGGACACATACACCAATGGCAAGGTAATACAAGGACACATCCACCAATGGCAAAGTAATACAAGGACACATACACCAATGGCAAGGTAATACAAGGACACATACACCAAAGGCAAGGTAATACAAGGACATATACACCAAGGGCAAGGTAATACAAGGACACATACACCAATGGCAAGGTAATACAAGGACACATACACCAAGGGCAAAGTAATACAAGGACACATACACCAAGGGCAAAGTAATACAAGGACACATACACCAAGGGCAAAGTAATACAAGGACACATACACCAAGGGCAAAGTAATACAAGGACACATACACCAAAGGCAAAGTAATACAAGGACACATACACCAAGGGCAAAGTAATACAAGGACACATACACCAATGGCAAGATAATACAATGACACATACACCAAAGGCAAGGTAATACAACGACACATACACCAAGGGCAAAGTAATACAAGGACACATACACCAATAGCGAAGTAATACAAGGACACATACACCAATAGCAAGGTAATACAAGGACACATACACCAATAGCGAGGTAATACAAGGACACATACACCAATGGCAAGGTAATGGATGTATTTTAAAACGAAAAGGAAGCTATACATAAATTCAAAAGTACAGAGGTCTGAACCATAATGGAATTGTATTAGGAATTATAATGTATCAATCTATCTCAATATGTGATTAGCTTTGTAAATTCATTTCTTACTGTACTTGGTAGTGAATGAACTACATGCATTAAAAGACATGTTTTAAAACATTCATAACATTCATAAAACGTTATGAATGTTCATAAAAATAAACTATTACATAATGCATTAGCTTTATTATTCTGTGTATACTTTAAATAATCTGTGACGTACTAATGATATCATTGGGACTGTGCTTCATACACTGATATTCCTGCATTACCTGCTATGGAATTTAATACGTCTTTGGAAAATGAAGTATCAGCAGATGCAGCATGTTTTATGGCGGACTGACTTTGAGAGGCAGTCGCTGAGCTCAAGTCGTCTCGAGAACCCTGTTTAAAGAAAATCCAAAACACTTATTTTGAGACATTTCTGTTAAAGCTGCTTTTTCTAAGAACAGTTAAATTCATAGCACATGTTGTATTAATATGAAAACAAGCAATGCGGGCACAACATTGTGTTTAACATAGAACCATCCTATTAACTGCTTTATTTTACTTACAGTGAGAAATGTCTTTTATCATATAAATCATTTATACATTTATTATATATATGAGTCGAGGATAATCTAGAAGTTTAGTAATTAAACAATGCATAGTGTCAGCAACTACTTGGTTTCAGTGTGTGTTAAAAGTGTATATTTCTGTACATGCTGGATTATTTAGTAGCTTAGTAGAGAAAAAAAAAGCACCATACTAAATGAAAAATAGATGTACATTTATTATAGAAGAGAGAAAATGTGTTTAATTTTAAACTTGATGTGACCTTTATAACTATAGCAAGTGTGTGAAATTTGGGTGAAATGTGGAGGCACAATCTGACCATAACACACATCTGCCCTACTGTGTACAGACATCATTACACTTATAACGAAGCACCAGGAGAAGCATTCTGGCGGCGCAGGCTGTGTCTTCAGTGACAACGCAGCATCAGACTACTCAACCAGCGGGTTCATGAATGGTTGGAAACTGGGTGAGGCACACAGACTAGTATTTCTGACTTACAGTGTTATAGTCATGGGTTTCATCTTACTAGGTCCCTGTTTGAACTTTGTATGTTTTCCCAGTAGGGCAATTGGCTTCTGACAAAATTAACCCTATTGTGCGTCTGTGTGTGACTACCCTGTTGTACCAATGTCCCCGGTTCATGTTCTTAAATAAGAATGATGGGTAAGAAGGGCGGCCGTTTACCTGTTAAATATTGTCTACCATTTGCCCAACGTTGGTTTAGTAAATAGTCCTCAATAACAGCTGCAATAAGCAAACGCTCAAGTTTTCCACCAAACATTACAAATGTAGATAAAGTAACGTAGAACAAGCCAATAGTTATACGTAGGGTGGAATTTATATGCCCGTAGGAAAGAAACCATTACTATATATACATATAAGCTAGGGGATAATTGTCAAACTGGACTCTGATATAAAACAAAGAGATTGACAACTCAGCTCTGAAAATAGCCACAGCACTAGGTGAGCTTCCAAGAAATACTTGAAGAGGGGGTATGATAAACTGGGTGTCAGCATTATGTCATTAAGCAGCAGCACAACTGTCAGCCCTCTTTAACATATTTCCCGGGAGCTGTTGGTTGATGTAGATGTAAATAATAGGGCTGGTGGTGCTATAATGGATTTAGGTTACATGATTTCCTTCCAGCATAGAGTGTAAACCTAGTTACACATAACACATATTCTACATCAGCCTGGCATGATTTTCCTGCATTTACCTGGTTGGATGTATTAATTGAAAATGGGAAAAAGTCCTTCATAAATATACGTGGCATATTATCCAAGAGAAGACCATAGAAAGGTAAGTATAAAATGGCAATCTGGGCCTGCTTTTCCTAAAAAAAATAGAATACAAAATGTACTTTAAAATAAATAATTATTTTTTACATTTTATCAGCAATCACACTTTTATTATTACTATTATACAGTATGTACAATATGGAAAAATAGAATGTCAGCATTATATATATAACGAGCAACAAACACACTGGCCCATAAAAGCTTACAATCTAAAGGCATATGGAAATATACAAGACATTCGTTGTGCTAGGGTAAGATGAGATTCACTGAAAGAACTTTTGCCAAGGAATATCTGCACAGAGTTGAGGATGGGGGTAGGCTGCTTTTATATGTGCTTTATACCAAGTTGTAAATTAAATGAAGAAGAGAAGGCTTATTGTAAATTGTGACAAAAGCAACAAAAAACTCATACATTATATATTTAAATAGGACTCTGTTGATTGCGGCAATAAATGATCCACCAGCTACTGAGATGGAATTACCTTGTCTGTATATCTATCATCACATGAGTGCTTAGCCATGATGTTCTTTAGGGTTGTCAGGGCAAGGTGGCGGATATCCTGGTCCTCTTGCAATGCAAAGCCAACCTCCCTAAGAAGTATGCCAATCAGGAAGTGTTTCCGACAGAAATCATCTGTTAAGGTATACTCTGGCATGTCTTGATGAAAAATTTAAATATTACAGGTTTATCAATTGTTCATATCAAACAGATCATGCTGTTCATTAACTCAATCAGTACTGATATACAAAGCATTTGTTGCAAAACACTAGCCACCAATAAAACTGACTGTAAAAGTGAAAACCTTCTTTTAAAATGCTCTTTTGTGATGTCACACACTTATTTTTACACAAGCACGTCTACCTTTGTGTGGAAGTGCATGGATCTGTGAGCCAAGATAGGGGCGATTGTGAGAGTGCAAATGTTTGCACCAATGGGAGGAGTTGGACAGATCAAAGGTGTCTCTTTTTAAGTGCAAATTAGGTGGTGCACATGAGCATCTACTCACTTTTCTACTTAAGCATAGAAATTAAAATTGGAGATGGTTTTACAGCAGGGGGGGTTTCATCTCTGCAAAGGGCCTTGAACTCCCCATCACCATTAAGGTCCCAGATATTGGAATCCTCTTATACTTTTATTGGGACTTCCTTAGCATCTTCCATTTACACTTCTGTGGAAGTTTATTTCTAGGTGCACTTTGATCAATGTAATAAAAATATCCACGATCACAAAAAGTAACACCTGTAGTAAAGACAGCTCTGATGCCTCCTCACTATAAGGAGTAATTTAAGCCAAAAATTAGACTAACTCAAGAATTATTTTAGAAGAAAAACTGAAAATTTGATATTAATAAAGGGTGAGCTCCAAAAGCAGGAGTATGCAGGACTTTGTTGTTTCCACCTTGTACATTTTGTGAAGCATCTCTCAACCCTCTAAACTAGGTGCATATTAATTTTACAGGGGTGAATGGGGAGTTCTAAAAACCATAAAGTGTGCGTCCACCCTGAAATGCTCTAGGCGGACAAGTAGGCACAAGTGCACACATAGAGAACCATACACTTTGTGGTTTGTAAGTAACCCTAATTGTCAACTTGTGATTCAGGACCACCACTGCAGCACCTTGATTTCAGGGAGATTTGTATTGTGTTACCTTTTACCGGTACATTCAAGAATCTAAGCTTACTAGTGCCTTCATAGGCATGAGGCGAATCCATATTTGATACAACATATTTTAGACAAATACCAAATTATTTTACAAAAGAGTTTGCTGAATATCAGACTTTCTTTGCTTCCATAGTGAATGTATTATGATTCTCTGACACATGATTCCCCACTATCACGTGTGCTCCGGATGCATCTGTATACTATATTTAAAGTTGTACATAATATAAGACGTGTGCCTAAATGACTGGAGCTACTTAGTGACCACATTTACGGAATGAACTGTAAATTTAGGCATCTTTTTATAGGCATAATACTATATAGAACCACGTCAAACAAAATTACGTCTTTTTATGAGGTTTTTCCCACTTGATACATCGCATCATCTGTCTGGATCCCAGGTCAAAACAATTGGCATTGCATTTTGGATCTGTCTGATTGAAAAAAATGCACCTGCTGTGTGGTTTTTATTTTGATACATTGAGCGACTTGAGAAACGTACAAAAGATAATTTTTGTGGTCACCGTAAAATCTGTTTCTCTTAACCCATTTGGGGGGACACTGCTTACCATGTGGTATAGGGGGCGCTGTGCTGGGAGTAAGGCACAAAAGTCTAACAACTTGTCTGGCCTGCTCCCTCCCCTTTATGCCCCCTGAACAGAGGAGAATCAGCATTTTATAGTGGCTACAGAGTAGGGCACGTTGCAGTTAGTTCTAGTTTATTTTAAATTTAATTTCAAAGACATTTTAACTTGTGGTTTGGAAAAACCGCACTGTGACATACCCCCACGCTGCAGTTGAATCTCTCTTCTCTTACCTAATGTTTGATACACTTTAGTAGAGTCTGAGGGTGTCACTGGATCTTCATTGTATATAGGAAAAACAAAAAAACACATAAGACAATTAGTACCCAGAAAAAAGCTAAAATATGAGTATTTTGATACTGAAAATATTCTAGTGCCAAGTTGGTCATCGCTATAAAGAAACTGATTTAACTTCTAGGGTCACTTATATATAACGAATGGTGCTAATCTCAATAACTGCTCATAACTAATTCAAATTTCCAGATTTTTATATGCAAACTAAACACAATATTTTATATTAATATGCATTATACTACTTGAAATAAAAGCAAATAGAACATTGAATATCTGTAGCCCATTCTTGAAGATAGAATCATTTTATATTACAATGGGGGGTAGCTGGATAAGTGTACTAATTATGACCTTCAATAACAGCCATTGAACATATAAGTGTGGGGATGTATTACCTGGGATGTTTGTTGATCTTATAGGCAAACATAGAGGAACGAAATGCTCATGACTGCAGACCTCCTGGAGAAACTCAAACTTGTATTGATACAAAATCTGAAATATAATGACATTTGTTTGTATTGTATATTCATGAAGAACTGTGTATTGTTACTATGGCTGGGTGTAAAACTGTAGCTCACAGTTGTTTATTTGTTGTGTATTTTAGTGGTTCAATTAGTGCCAACTCTCTCCGATAGATAAGTGCTGTATGCGGTAAAGTACCACACTTGCGCTATGATCTGTTCCTCTGAGGTGAGAATACATAAGATTTATAAACAAAACCACCTCTTAAAATATTCCTATTTTCTGTAACTTAGTATAGAAGAAGCTGGTTCTATATTGTCTGGATAGCAGTGATATCCAACCTTATACACATGGTGCGACCCTCTAAACTATAAAAGAGCCGCACATTACCCTTAATCTCAGTAATAAGTTAAACTAATACAGTTAATCACAGAAAGAGACTCCTATCTGTAATAACATATCAGCAGGCATTTTAAACAAGTCTTACAAGCTAATAAAACAAATCTGACAATGAAGCAAGACAAAGCTATCTCCATAGGCGCAGACTTGTAGAGCTGCCTGTTGCTGTAGAGGAAAGAACCAGCCAAAGGGACAGGAGAACTAACACAGATAATTGACTAATAGATGATTTGTAAATTGCATTTTGCAATCTCATGATTCCGATATTCACCTTCCACTAATTTGCCCATATACAAAGCCTGCTTTGAAGATTTTCTTCTTACCTTGTGATCTCCCGGGCTAAACATACTGATACAGCCACTGATCATCTTGAATACGAAGCCACGATCCATGAATGTAAAACAACGCTAAAAAACAAAGTTTATATGTTAAATCTAAATAAAAGAGTGCTGGTATTAGTTCCTTACTTGTTCCAGACAAAAAAGAACTGTTGAAAATAAAGAGGACGTATCTAAGGTGCGTGGGATGTAACTGCATGGTCCTGTGGCTGAGCTCTGAGTTGGGTTGACGCGTGTTTCAATTTTTAACTGTAAAATAATGGGGTGTACATAGCATAGATTGGGACTCAAGTATAAACACAAAATATAAAGATGTGCAGCTCTACAGATGTGATCCTGTTTGTCTGCTTTTAGGAAATGCCCCAGTAAAATAGGAAGGCGCTTATTTTTGGAGGATTGTGGGTGCACAATAAATGTAAGCAAACTTTTGCTTCATTAATTTAAACTTTTTCTTTTTTCTCCTAAAAATACTACTCAGACATAATTTATGTGTAACATTAATCATGGCCCTTTAATGACATCAGGACTGTCCTTATTACAGGTGTCACTTTGAATGTTTCAATATTTTTATTACATTGGGTGTATGTGCTCATATAAATTGTCTTTCTTGCATCAATATGGTTGTTACAAATGCTATACTATTGAATGTATCATGGCTCCCACTTACTGGAATCTCCTGAGGACCTGTATAAACACAATCCCGTTGCAGGAGTAAAGAAGGTCTGTGGCCATCTGATAACAGGAAACAGCTCCCTAAATGTGCCCACTCCACCACCTGAATACCATTTAAATATCATGTCCTGATAAATTAAACTTAATTACTGCATGTGGGCACAATAGTGTTCCTAACCCACATTTAGCTAGGAACACCCCATTCCACCCAGCATCTTCCACCAAAAGATGCAATCTTTTGCACACCCCAAACAGACACTGCTAACTTCACTATCATGCAGCTTCATACACTTCTAGTTTGAATGGGTGCATATTTTCAAAAGGAGGCAGTATCTTTACAAAGCAGCATAAATTCTGCAATGCCGCATCTTCTACATGTTATTAAATGATACTTACTAAATTTTCTGCAGATGCTCACCATACTTAAAACAGCAGTTCCATGAACAAATGATGTGTGCTTTTTAAAATAAATCACAGTGGCAGGCTATAAGAAGAATATTGCTATTTATTTTTATAATTCTGCACAGTGTCTTGGGCTACCATGGCAACCACAGTCGCATGGATTTTTGAAAGCCGCTTTGATTGTGATGTAAAATCCCCTCCTTCCCCCCTCTTTTTTTTTGCATGACATGCTGAGCATTGAGCCTGTGTCTGCAGCTGGCAGCTATATTTTGTAACCTCCAGAGAGATATTGAAAAGGAGATAATGATTTGTAGATGGACAGATAAGAAAAATGAGTATCAAATGCATGCTTAAAATGCACTTAACTTGCTACTTAAGAAAATGTTATAATGGATCATTATAAGAACTAATAAATATATATATATATATATATATATATATATATAGTATCACTCTGTTACTGTACATGGTGTAATTATGGAGAATAGGGCTCCCATTCTTTTCAAGTACAAAACAGAAACATGATTTTTCAGACTATACATAGTATTTATAATGATTTTTTCCAGTAAAACACTCCTACTACTCTTGTTACCCCTCCTCTGAGATCCTTAAGATTGTAAGTTCCCCAGTTGTTATCATGACATGTTAATTAGATCAATATGAATAGACAGCACTGTGGAATATGTTGTAATAATATAAATAAATGAAACTAATAACCCAGAGGCCTTGTCAGCCTTAGAAACCTTAGTGATTTGGACAAAACAAACAACATATAGGAGCTCTAGCTGCAATGGTCACCTTCAGAAACCAGGCAACACTCAGGCTGGCTTTCTTAGTCTCTTCCAATGCATCTTTGTATTTCCAAATGATGTGATCTGAAAAGCTCATCACAAGTGATTCCAATTCACCGTGAAAGGTTTTAGGGAACCTCTTAGTGCGGTGAACCTTAAAAATAGAGGAAAGTTTCAATCAGTGATAAATTGCTGCTCACTCAGTCATTGGACATAATAACACAAATATACAAACCTAAAATGCAAGCACTGCAACTAAAAGTATATCTAAGAGCAGCCTCACGTCAGTTAGAGGAAGACAAGCTATAATAAGAACGCTTTTAAGAAGACTTATAACAGTGGTTCCATTATTGTGAGCTAACTTGTAAAGTTCCATCATTCTACACTGTGCATGTTAAACTATGTGGCCATATTTACTTTTATCCACAACTATAGCTGTTCTGTCTCCCAACTAGCACAGGCATTTTCTCTACTGCACAATAATCTCATCATTACACACATTTCTCGGTTTCCTTATTAGTGACAGCTGTGGTTTGTACTGCAATCATGGTACATATGAGTTAACTCTGGTTCATTGTGACACCAAGTTGATGGCTGTGCATAACATATTCTTAGATTCTTATAGGTTAAAGTGCATGCTATAGGAATGTCTCCTAGAAGCACATAAACAGAATGATGCATTCACTGATTCCTCCATGTTTTCATGTGAAGACTCTGAAAACAGAACTGAAAAATAATAGGAATGATAGGAAACTGAATTATTATGGGGTATAGGATGGTCCAGATGGCAGGTGACAATGGAACAGTGATTGAATCCAACAACTTGCAAAGTACATTTCTGCAAAGCAAGTATGCCAAGCAGTCAGTCATTCTCTCTCTGCTCTGTTGCAGAAGCACCTTTCACCTAACATGGCAACCTGCTAAAAATGAGTAATACACACACACATACATATATATATATATATATATATATAAACATACATACATACACAGAGAGAGCGCTGTTTCTATATATAATGCATATTTTTACACCTTCAGTCAGGGGAGGGCTGGCAAATTACAGACTGGGGGGCAAAGTTTGACTCAGCAGCCTATTTTAAAGGATCAAAAAATGCAGGTGGCCCAGTCACCCAGCCCAAGGTAGCCCATCATGGGCCCGGTCTGGGGGCACATGCCCCCCTGTCCCCCAGCCCAGCCTGCCCTTGTATTCAGTAAACCACAGCTTTTGATTTAATTGTTAAATAATGGACTTACTTGCTCTATAAATTAATAAAATGTCTTTACCCTAATAAATACTATGAAGTATACATTATATGTAAGTTACACCTCTCCACTATTTATACACTTTATATTGTCTATTTTTGCCCATATGATGACATTGCATCTACAACATTTAAGCCTCAGCTGTCAGTGGCAGTTGGTGCTGTTCACCACAAACCTAATGAATGTACAACATGAAACGTTGTATTTACGATGATGTGGTCCACCTTAAGCCTTTATCCAACAGCTTTCTGTGTTGTCTGCTCCACCTGGCCTCGAAGTGTTTGGATGACTCGTGGGCTTGAGGAGCTAGTTTTATATAAACCTACAGACTGACAGGTGGAATAGACAGGCAGAATGCAATTGTCTCCTCTTAAATTACCATCTGCTCCACTTATAACTTGTGAATCAATTTAGAAAAGTGACACAAGAAATAAAGAACAAATAAACCCCCATTCATTGAAAGCTGATCCATGATTTGCACATTTCAGTAGAACATTGAGCAGTGATAGGGAGTCTTCTCAGCAATGCTCCCACAGACAAATACTCAAATAAGCATCTTAAATCGCATTTTCCTGAAGTCGATTTTTCTTTTATTTGATTATTTTTTACCAAGGAGCATTGCATGAAAATTCTCCCTGTTGCTGCTCATTGTCCTAGTGAGGCTGATACGATTGTGACATTGCTGATCGGAACAACTGGCCTTACACTAATAAGATCAAGCTGACCTGGTCTATCTGCAGGTGGATGTTCTGTGTTAAGGATGTCATGTGCAGAACTGCCATAATGGCATTCTCCAGAAATCCCAACTAATTTGGGAGAACTGTACTTGTTGTAAAAGTCTAATAATGATTAAAGTGATTATAATTTGCTTTTATACTGCACACAGTTTATATACAAAATGTTTATAGCTCTTTTGTAAGAGGGATGCAACTAAGGATGCCTCCAATGGAATGGTAAGAGAATACACTTCACTCTCCTGAACAACATATCAAAATATTTGGGACAGCTGTATTTTATTTCCATCTGCTGAGTGGCACATAGAGAGAATAATTGTACCATTTCAGAGCTCACTCCCAGGTGAAATAACAGCCAATTTACCTGCATCATGTCGTTATCGTGGAGATGTTGAGCCATGGATTTGATAATGATCTCAAAGAAAAACTGTGAGTGCTGTCAAAAGAATAAAATGCAGTTATTTCTGGCAGAAATGTTTCTATATTTAGAGAATCTGCCTCCAGCATGTTGCATATGGGTTATTCTATAAAAACACTGGCAATCCTAGTTACTAGACATCCCTAGGCTTAATGTCGCAACTGGTCTCCTTCATGGTGGGTAGTAAATTATTTTATCGTTATTTGTTTAATTATATTACCGCAACTACTATGAAATGAGCTGTGGATGGTTGTATTTAACCTCTAATCCATATTGCACCAGCTTAGATCATTTCAGGACACAATCAAAGCCTTAGGTCTCCGTCATTGATGTAAAGTGTATTCACTCCATTTACTAAGGAAACAAATTAAATACTAGATGTTTTCATAATAAGATTAGATTGATCAGACACAGGAAGGAAAATGTAGAGCAATCAATGATACCAAATTCCTTCCAACTACAGGGAAGTGTGAGATCTTAAGTAATCTCTAGGCACTATGTGGACTCCTAACGTATTTTAATTAAATACAATCTATATTCTGCCAAAAAACAATTTAGCTAGAGAAAGAGCATTGTGTCATTAACTAACTGCATCTACTGTGACTGTGCTGTTCATACATGTGTAAGTAATCACAAACATAGTGTGCAGAGAAACAAATAAGCCCCATGGTAGAAGACTTACCCTTAGCACAAGTTTAATTGTATTTAGTTCGTTACATTTTAAAAGGCTCGTCACACCTTTGGCAAGTTCTTCATGGACCGACCGTTCCGCATGTGATTGTGTTTTAAACACATACTAAGATAAATAGAAGAAATGTATAATGAATGATTAATACATGGGTATCATAATCGGAACGTGAGTGTGAGTGTGTGTGTGAGTGCCTTGTATACACACCATTTTACCATTTTGGACAGTTTAATATGTGCATGTGTGTACCATTATATAGAGGGACTTACCTTTACATAAGACTGGACATAGTTCTCCAGCTGTTCTTCATAGCATTTAGCTACAATGTCTGTAAGGACCCTACAGTAGAACAATATGAATATAAAGGTCAATTCAAAACATGAGGCTCAGGCGCTTGTTAAGTACTGTGATACAACCATGTACAGTACATATCCACAAACATGAAGATTATCAATTGCTCAATGATGTTATATGAACTGGCCTTTGAGCCAGTTTCTGTACAAATATTGGTGGATGATGAAAGAAAGGCAGGAGGGTGTAGGAGTAGCCTACAGTATTATAGAGAAGGAACAGGCATTTCCAAGGTACGGGTACAGCAGGGAGTGATAGATGGTAGAGATGCAGGATGATACGTGTAGGTTCTTATCAGCTCAGAGACAACAGAGATATATGGAGAAAAGAGATGTTTCAAAGAGCAGTCAGTGTTGAGGGATTTATAGGCAAGGAGCAAAATTTAAAATTGTATCCTGGAGCAAACAGAGAATAACTGACATAATTGCATTTTTACTGATTGGTTAGTCTTTTTTATGTTCATTGAGATGTATTACAAGCAGATCCATGGTAGATTACCCATGGTTAACTGGCATGCCAACGACAAACATGCCAAAAGCCGTCACAAAAAAATGTGTGCATGAACATTGTTCACTAACTTGTTTAAGAAAATCCCTTAAATTGGTGTAATTTAAAGTGAACTTACCTGGTGGTCACTGTGATGACATCATCATCATTATGTTTTGTTAGAACATTGAAGAGTTGATTGAACAAAACAGGAAGAAAGCTTATGACCATGTGGATCTTGTCAATATTCAGCAGGTTCTAGAAATGGATAAATCATTGAAAAGTGATACCTCTTGTAACAATGGACTAAATCTAGCATCTTGCTGTAAGTAGAGATGGCACTGACCGCTTATAGTATATCTACCATCAGAGATAAGCAGCACTTTTGGAGTGCTGAATATCAATCTAGCCATTTGCTGCTCCATCTGTATGTAGAAGCTCAATTTCAGCTGTGCTGGCAATTATTATGTCTGAGTACAGATCTATGTGATTCTTTTAGCCACTTTACACCCACTTTTGTGGTGATAACTTAAATTGGTGTACCCAATATAGATACACTTTGCCTGATTGCAACAATGGCTTTAAGTGCTCACTGTGTGTATTGCATATGTACATATGGTACAGTGTTGCACATGTGGAAATACTGCTCACTTTTCTTTTTGGACAGTCCAAATTTCAAATGAAATTGAACTTTTCCAGCTCTTGTCCAATAAGTTTCCCATTTGACCCTCTTTAAGGAATTATCTAGAGAAAGTAAGGGGTCAATTGGGCAGCCTTTATTTCAAGTTCAATATTAAAAATATTGGTTTATGTGTGCTGCATGCTCAAATAATATTATGTGCTGGAAACTGAAAGTAGTGGTTAATGTCACCTGCAAGCAGATGTAAAGATCAAAGTAGTTTGCAGAGTGTAAAGTCCTTACACTAAAATACACAGTAAAGAACCCATTTTGCTCTGCCTTCTCCTCTTGGGCTCATTTATATACCTTTATACCTTGCATACAAAGTCTTTTTTTTTTTTAAGATTTGGACCTGGTACAAAATTATGCATGCACAACAGTCCAATCCACACATCATCCAACTCAGACATGTGCACCTTAGTTCTGTCCAGAGCTGTGGACAATGAGCACAACACCACATTGCATGCTTGTGCTTCTACACCATGGGGAGTCTATTTACAGAATAGAAGCATCTTATGTGATTTGCTCTGAGACATAACTGTACCTTACAAGACACCAGAAAGTTGAGTGATGGAGGCTTTGACAGCTTGTTTTCTCTTTTTTGGCATTGCTGGAAAAAGTTATTCAGATATGGATCCTAAAATGACAAAAACCATTGAGAATTTGGAATCCCACTGTTGATGGCTTGTCAAGAACGGATACTGTGCCGCATTAGAGCTCACCTGAGTATATACTGTTGACACAACAAGTGTTGATACTTTGAAAAGTGGTTTTCCTCCATCCACCCATTTGAGATCACTTCCAATTTGCTGTGACATAATCATACAGAGACAAAAGTATCTATTGTGATTTCCCACAAAACAATTTCAGAGTAGAGAACAAAATTAAAAATAATTTTATCAAGTTTTTTTTCTTATTAAATCTTATACATCCAAGAAGCAATTAACCATTATTCTTGAGGAACAGTGGCACATGCAGGGCTGAAGACCATCAGAAATTACTACTTATTTGAATTATATACTGTACCTCCTACCAATCAAAGCATGTTGTAACTAGAGATGGTCACCGACCCCCGTGTTTTGGTTTTGTTTTTGGATCTGGATTACCTTTGTGTTTTGGTTTTGCAAAACCGCCCTTGCGTGTTTTGGTTTTGGTTTTGTTTGGTTTTGTTTTGCTATTTTTTAAGGAAATACCACTTTTTTGGTCTAAAATAACCTAATTTAGTGCTCCACCAGTTTCTTAGATAAGTGAGGTAATTCTAAAGCTAATAAATTATGAAAAAAACAGTTTAATCCCTGGTAGGCCAACCTTAATGCGAACACTTGTCTGCAAATTATAGTCAAACCTGGTTGCCTACCTCCTCCATCTTTGATTATTGGCAATGTAGTATATTACACCCTACACTTGTAGTTGAATATAAAAAAAGCAGCCTGCACAGACTGTGGAGCTAGAAAGTAAAATTAAATGGACCATGGTACTTTGGTGGCTACCTTTGCCCCCCCCCCCCCCCGCCCTCCACTTGTAGTTGAATATAAAAAAAAGCAGCCTGCATAGACTGTAGAACTAGAAATTCGAATATACAAAGAAATGGACAAAGGCAGTTTGGTATCTGTCTACATCAGACCCCCCCCATCCACGTGTAGTAAAATAGAAAAAAAAGCAGCCTGCATAGACTGTAGAACTAGAAATTCAAATATACAAAGAAATGGACAAAGGCAGTTTGGTATCTGTCTGCATCAGATCCCCTCTCCACTAGGAGTAAAATAGAAAACTATTTAGCCGTTATATAATCTAGAATATAAATGGAAATTGAGAAAGGCAATTTGGTATCTGTCTGCATCATAATCATCAACATCCTCATTAGCGCCCTCGTCACCTCCATAAATCTCCCCCTCATCCTCCTTTATTTCCAAAGTGGCATCCTCAATTTGTGTATCACTGGCTACACTCGGGCTGTTCAGGTACACATCAGCAGAACTGCTGAAAGGGCCCTTCTTTATGGGTACACTAACAAAATGCTCACGATTAGACATACCACTGTTGGATGAATTTTCCACAGGGATTGGTGTCATTTGTGAATCAGAGCAAACATTATCTTCTAATGCCTTACTGTTATCTTGCAGCTCGGCTTTGACGCGTAACAGTAGTTGTGCACCAATTGTGGCTCGGTAACTTTTTGGGATCTGCCACTAATAGCCAAAGGTGAAGGCCTCATTCTCTTTTTGCCACTGCGTGTGTAGAATGGCATGTTGGCAATTTTTTTTTTTCATCGGCACTTAACTTTTGCTCAGTAACACTTCTTTTTCGCTTCAATACAGTAAAAAAAAAAATGTATTTTGTTTTTTGGACTGATTTCGAAACACTCTGTAGTTTGACATCGCCTTGCCCAGATGACGTACTGGGAACACTAGCATCTGGTGACAGAACCGGGTTGCTCATTCTGATCATATGTGGACTGCTTTGAATCCATTCTGAGCGCAAAGCACTTGTAGTGGTAAAAATTATTTGGTAAGATACTGCTGACAGATATGACTTTTGACAGCCAGAAATATTTATGCACAATTATGGGGGACAAACCAAAAGCACTGGGGAGTGCCAAATATTACCAAAATAAAATAAACCTCTATCCTCCTCTCTTCTCTAGCGATTTTTGTTACAGCAATTGGAATAAGAATATTATATTCGCTGTCCCTGCTCTAATCAGCCTGTGACTACACCCTGCTCTCTCCCTCTGTCGAATGGCGATGGATTGCTGTGGAGGCGTGTATTTATAATCTTGAAGTATCGCGAGAACCGAGGCACGAGATCCGACGATGTCACGATGACGTTCGGCCTCGATTTGGATTCGGAGCGGGCGGGAGAGTACCGAGCTGAGTACCCAAAGTTTGGGTGGGTTCGGTTCTCGGGGAACCGGACCCACCCATCTCTAGTTGTAACCCACAGGAACACTGACATTACACTATGTGTATGTTAAGAGAATAACTAATATTATTCTTAATCAGAAAATGTAAACAATAGGTAAACAAAATGCAGAACATATAATTTACTTAACAAGTGACAATGTGTGGAGTATATAGGAAATCCATCTTAATCAACTAAATAGATCACAGAATAGTTTTAGATGAATTCTCATTACATTTAGGATTTAGTGATAATTGGGGTTTACCAGCATTGAGGACCAGCTTAGAGAGGAAGGGAATTTCGGATCCTGCCTTCCTGTCTGAGCAGGAAGTGCAGCGACTATAAGAGGATGGCAGCCGGCTGTCCTGGTAAGGTAAATGAGAGGAGGGGAAGAATGGGGTGATGAAGGGAAGGGAGGGGGACCAGATGTATTACAGGAGCATATGTGTAGATAGTCACAGTTGGGTATTGGAGGCATTACGGGGGAGTATATGAGGAGACAGTCCACATTAGGGATCGGAGGCATTACGGGGGATTATATGAGGAGATAGTCCACATTAGGGATCGGAGGCATTACAGGGGAGTATATGAGGAGACAGTCCTCATTAGGGATCAGAGGCATTATGGAGGATTATATGAGGAGATAGCCCACATTAGGGATCGGAGGCATTATGAGGGAGTATATGAGGAGACAGTCCACATTAGGGATCGGAGGCATTACGGGGAAGTATATGAGGAGACAGTCCATATTAGGGAATGGAGACATTACGGGGGAGTATGTGAGGAGACAGTCTACATTAGGGATCGGAGGCATTATGAGGGAGTATATGAGGAGAAAGTCCACATTAGGGATTGGAGGCATTACCGTGTGTGTGGGGGGAATGTGTGGAGATATTTGGTGCTGAGGTCCGGAAGCATTACATGGGGAAGCAATACTGAAGCTAATCAGCATGGGGAACTGTATGGACTAAAAGGGAGAAAGTGTGTGAAGATAGTAAGGATTTGGGACCTGAGGCATTATAAGGGGATAGATGGTGTTATTTGGACATTGTTGGCCTCATGCCTCAGGGATGTCACTGATTTGTAGTGAAATTTATATTGGTTCAGCACACAAAATGATCAAAAAATCTCAGTTGTGTGTAGCTAACGGATGCCCTTTAAGGAGCATTACACTTTACACAACAGAAAACCATTAAAAGATTCCTATTAAAACATTATTTCAATGACATGCAGAGCTGTGTCTGAATATAGCTTTGTTTTCAGCAGAACAGTAACTTGTTTATGAAGAGACTTCACATCTGTAAGCAATGAATGAGGTTATCATTGGTCACAGTCCAAGCAGTACAAGATGTATGTGAAAACAAATTAAAAACCACTTATGAGTTTCACAACAAAGCTGAGATTTAGGATGAAGAATTAACAAGTACAAGGTTAATCAAGAAGTATTGATGTAGGAAATGAATGTGCATTATATAAACAACACAGAATAAACTCTGGTAGTGTAGTGCTCAGAACATTTCAATTCTGAAGCATAGATCTGAAAGGAAGAATGGCACTGACAGAAACTGAGACCAAAGATAAAGTATATTGACTTTCTGAACTGCTCATCTTTACATTATACAACACTAGCTCTATAGACCTAAACTCTTCAATATATAAAATACTGGGCTAGATTCATTAAGGAATAACTCTGCTCAGGCCCTGAACCAAACTATACGTCAGTGAATGCAGCAACGTCCAACTCATCTTCAGCAACCTACAATTTCATGGGCGGGATGAGGAGGGCAATGAGCATATGTACATAGTCAATGTACAGTAATGATGTGCCAAGCTGGGTTGCACGCAGCAGCGTCCAATTCAAGTGTTTGGCATCACAAACGTTCGTAATTTTCAGTGGTATTACTCGCACCAGCTACAGGTCTGGCGTAAATGCTGATTACTAGTGATGACGGCTTGTTATGCATGGTAGAACATGTGTTTGCAATCAGGAGCACTTTATATTCCACATATGTATAGGACGTATCCTGCAGTGTACAGTCTGCCAGAGTAGAGCGCACCTAGACCAACATGAAACGTTTCTTCAGGTTTGCTCCTAGTTGAATGCAGACCTTCGTATGCCCAATTTATGTGCTCTTTTAAAATAAAATGCTATTAATGTTTGTTTTGTGTGCTTTAGTGGATCAGGCCCACCTTATTAAGCTTCAAGCATACTCTTGGAAAAAATGGGATGTCAAAATTTGTTATAATGGTACAGGGAGCAACTACAGGTGCCACCATAACCTGACAGACAAAGCCTGCTTTGACAGTACCCAAAATATAAGCTTCTTATTGTTTAGCTGCCCTAGAATATTGAGAGATGTTTTCATTGATGGTAAATAAAGCCAAGGGTTCAATTTGGTTAAAATTGATAACATCTTTAGCTTGAAACAATTATCTGAATAACTACAAATCTTACAAATCAGGTTCACAACAGAGTCTATTTCCAATAATCATATGGATGAAATATTAATCTGTATAACTGAGAGCTAAACTCTGTGGGAAAGAGATTTTTATTGCCAAAGATTACAGTCCTAATCCAGCCCTTACTGCACTGTAAACAGAAGATCCATATAAAAGATACTGCTAGATCATAGGTACCTTTCCCGTTGCAGCATCTTCCACGCTAAGGTATTTTGCAGGTAAAGAGGCAGCTACAGGAATGAGGTGTTCTTGTGACGTGAGCTGTTCACTCTTAAACAGTGGCAGCCAGGCGAACCCAACTACAGCAAGAGAAGACAAGAGCAGATCACTGTGCATCTGACGTACAGCCAGGATAATGGACACGCTTACTTATGAGGTTCAATGCAGTGAAAATGAAAAATCCTTGCAAGTCAACGTATCCACTTCTACATGAAACACACAGTAGTAGGAAATGGTTACAATGTGCAGTGAACGTAATCCTTCTAAAGATACCTGGTGTTTCCAGAGCCTCTTTCTTTTTGGCATTAGCTTTTGCATTTATGTCACAGGTGACGTGATGGAATGAAAACAGAATGTGATGTTTCTCATGGAGTTGAGTGGGAAGCTCAATTTTCACCTGAAATGTAAAATATTACACCTCTCCTTAGACACTGTCAGACCGGACACCTAGATATCTTGTACAGACATGTTTATTAAATTAACCATAAAATGATAGAGCTGATACTGGAGACCACTAGTGGAATTAGAACTTTGAGGAACATGATATATACATTCCTGAACATAGAATACTTGTTTTATTTGCACAAATGATAGACAGTGAGGTTCATTTACTAGCAGTTTACATTTTATACCATTAGTATAACGCACATATAGTACTTTTTAATGTTTGTTGCCTGGTGTAGGTCACGCATCTTAAATTTAAATGAGTCACAACCATTTATATGAAGTTAAATTGCACAGTTAACCTATTATAACATATTTTATTGAGTAGAACAGCCTAATTAAAATGAACACCAAACATGATCAAACTTAAAAAAAAAGAAAAAAAAAAAAAGATGTATTTAAATGGTTATGAGATGCTTACAGCAAATCCAATACTACCCTCACTGAACTCTCCCTCTCTTTTTTTGTACAACCCCTTCAAAAACAGGTTTCATAAGTTACAATGCACTTGTCACTTACACGCACTGGAGGCAGCCAAACTATTTTCATGAGAACTAAGTATGTCAATTCCCAGGGAATCAATCTGTGGTTTTTATATACTGCATTGTCTTAAATATTGGTCAATCCCCCAAAATAATTGCTTCCACTTTAAGCAAGAAGTTGTACTAACTATATAATGACATATGATTATCAATAGAAGGAAGCTCTCAATAGATATGACTTTGTACTTGTTATATGTAGTGTCGGTAGTATTCTGCCTCCCAACCTTTATATTATTGCATTCGGTATGGTGGGCGCACATGAAAGGGGTGTGGTCATGCTATATTAGGGCGTGGCCACATAACAATGAGCCCCTTCCTCTCCCCTAACCACACCACATCAATGCCGTGCATACTTGTCACTGGTACATATGGCATTGAAGGGGTATCCATTATTAGCAGACACCTCCCAAATGTCCTGGAATCAGGGCAAAATTCCCCTCAAACCAGAACTGTCCCACCTAAATTGGGACAGTTGGGAGGTATTGTAGTATTAAACACTTCTGTATGATTTGTAATTTTGGTGCGTTTGTGTATTACTCTGAGCAGCTGAACTCTCTTGTATCTAAATATACCAGTAAATCGAAATAAAATAAAAAATGGTCATTTTTAAAAAAAATTTTTTTACATGCGCATAATTGTCCAACAAGCACATTTCAAGGTGCACGCACACTCCCCGATTTGGAAAACACTTTAAGTCCACGCCCTTCATTAATTTAAACTTTTTTGTTTCCGGCTAAAATACTGCTTAGTTTAGTCTCATTTATGTCTTAAATGAATCATGAGAGTGAAGGGGCATCAGAATTGCCCTTATTACAAGTTTCACTTTTGTTCGTTTGAATGTTCCATTGTTCCAAGTGCGCTTTACCGCAAAAGAGCAACTGGGAGGGGCAAAATACATCCCATTCATTGTACAGAGACGAGCTTGAGCTGAGCGGCTGAAGAATTCTAATCGTGTGGGGTGGAAAAGGCTGTGCGCCTATTAGTCAAACCGCAAAAGCCTCCATATCTTTGCCTTCTCCATTCCCGCCAGTTTATATACAGAATTCTGTCCCACTGAATGAAATCTCATTTCGTTCACTCTAGTGGAAAACTAGCCACAGGTATGCCCCATTTTTCCCTTACCAGAGAACGCCCCCCCCCATCCTCCCATTTATTAACCCCTGCAGATACCACATCTTTACCATACGCTTACTTGTGAAACAGGAATGCATTTACTAAAAAGTAGCGCATGACATAACAAAAGAGCACTTCCATTGTGGTTGTATAAATGACCATTAATGTTCTAAAATATTCAGATAGCAGTAAAAGAGTAAATGGCCTTGGATATTACAAAGATTACATATTACAAGAAGGAATAACATTCTGCAGTATCATAAAACCTCCCTGTTTCCCTGTTTCCATTGCAGTCTCTGGAAAATGCTTCACTGGAAATTGTCCTAAATGTTTATATATGAAAAAAACTTCCAAAGAGACTTGGCCAGAAACCTGGAGTGTTCTTGGTTGGAATAACCTAACCTGGCAGCATGTTTACTAAAATGACTTAGAGCAGATCTAGTGAAAATATCATTGTTTTAAAAAAAAAGAAAAAAGAAATCACAGAACTCAATGATAATATAATATAGTAATATAAATTAAAAAACACTTCAACAGACTGATATATTTTCATGAGCAACATTCTACACATATTTTGAGACAATTATGAAAATTGAAGCAAAGGAAAAAGGTGGGGTTCCTTAGCAACCAATCAGATCTTTGCTTTAATTTTCTAAGATACACTTTAAAAATGACAGATTCTGATTGGTGACCACAGGAAACACCTCTTTCAATCATACAGGGTTTCATTGGTGTTCAACATTCTCAGATATAGTAACTTGAAGGAAAACACCAAAAGGGATATTCTACCCTAAGATCCACTGGATGTTCCCAGCTTCTGAATGCAGTCATTGTTTGTTTATCCTTTGGCACTTTCATGCATTGCCGCCTATCTGTTATTTTACCTTTGTATTTATCTAATACAAATTGTGTGTGTGTGTGTGTGTGTGTGTGTGTGTGTGTGTAATACTACTAAACAAGATGACAAAGCCTACCATTCACTTGAGTGCATTTTATCTCCTTCCAGAGACCTGCTCTTATTCATGTGTTATAACACCCTCTCAAGAAGATGGTTTGTGGGAGTGGTTTAGTGGCAGAAGTGGGCCTGACAGCATTAAGAGACTGTTATGTTGTCATTGGATGCTCGGAGCCAGGCTCATAAAGGATTAGGAATGGTAAAAAGTAGACAATACACATAACCACCTTAATCCGCTGAAAGCCTGTATAGAGGAATATGATAAAACTATATCGAGCATGTGCAAAGTGAGAAACATTTGGAGGTTAGAGTGCCTTTAAATAATTTCTATTATGTGTAAACTAATTGCTGCTGGAAACCAATCAATGAAACACTATGGTTTCATGCTGTTCCATATAAATATTACATAAAAGATTATCTCAAGGTACACTGTTTTGAAATGATTTAATCAATACTCAGCAATTAAGACAAATTTTGTTTAATTCTTGAAACTTTTGTAAACAGCCAGCAGTAGATATTGTATCATTGAATTGCTACTAACGATGCCCATTATTCACCCTTCAAGTTCCCAGGCATCTGCTGTCTGAATAAGAACTTTCTACATGTTATGTACTATCTGCAGGAACACCTCTTATTTGAGTGAGTTTCTGTCTAGATCTAGAGTGAAGGTCATACACAACCATATAAACAATACAGGCAGCAGAAAGCAGCACGTTGGACTGACCTCATCATAAAAGTCTGGGTTCTGAGAATGATGTAGGATTGTGGTGTAAGCTGCTGTTGTAAACAGTGAACCACCAGGCTTCCCATAAATGCACTGTCAACAAAAAAGAAAAAAATATATATGAGAATTTAACGCTATTTACAAGATATAGAGATACACATAACAACCTAGTCTCACATTCAGATCAACACTACTGCACATACGATATTGGTCAATAGAAAACGTAGATCAGGAAAAATAAATAGTGTCTCAGTCAAAAGCCTCTAAATGACTTGTAGAGCAGGTTACAAAGCCTCATACATAATCTGTACTGGTACCCTCTGATTCCTGTCTGAAATTATTTCCTCAACATTCGGATGCCTTTTTATTGTATAAAAGTAAATTTTAATTGTTTTGTAATAGATGATGAATCTCTTTTGTTACTTTTTATAAATAATAAATAAACTAAATATATTGACTTATTTTACTGAATGCTGACAAAATTAGACAAAAGTAGCAAGAAGATTAATTTCCATCCTACTACATTTATTTTCACAATACTGGTATAGTAATCACCATATTGGACTGTGCTATTTATCACACTTTAATTTGGTGCCATCCACATGTCCTATATACATATATATATATGAGCCTACTTTATCAGCATCTATCTGCAATCCTTGATGAAAGTGCATTGATTTACTTTTTTAATAAAGTGCTATTGTATTATTTACACCTCCTTTTCTTGTCATTACTGCTGCCAATGATTAAGATTGGGAGGGAGAGAGTACAAATTTGATCTTCTGAAGAAACAATCCCATGCCAATTTGGAGAGACCATCTGGTACGCAGTTTATATTTCTTTATATGGTTGGAGCAACAGGGTGTCCCATATACTACAGTTGCTTTTATCCTGGGCCTAGGTGTTTTTTCACGCTAAGGAAGCCCTATAGGTGGTGTATATATTCACAGGTGGTGTGATCTCACATCTTGACAATACTACTCTATGTTGTTCTTTGTTTTTTTGCATTGTCCGATATTTGAACCATTGGGAGGAACAACCTATGAGGAGGATTTCCCTTCTCTGAATAGACGACCTACTAATACCTCATGGTATGCAATATATTACATCCATTTATACTATACAAGTGATAATACACATTGAGGCGCCCTGCCTGTCTTCTGTTGCAATATATATATATATATATATATATATATATATATATATCTTAATCACTGTATAATGTAATAATGTAGATGTTATAACATCTGTATTTCTATATATATCTATATCTACCTCTCTCTATCTCTATCTATCTATCTATCTATATATATATATCTCTATATATATATATATCTATATCTATACAAACACACACATACATACCTATACTATTCTCACTTAGCACCTTGTATTTGTATTTCTTATGTTATAGTGAATCTGTATTATTATACTACATAGTTCCAGTTCATATATATATATATATATATATATATATATATATATATATATATATATATATTGAACTAATTTGTTCTTGGTTCTCTTGGATCTTTTAGTCTCTTCACCACTCATCTCACATTAGTTCAACATTACAAACATTTCTGAATGTTGTTCAAAGATTATTATTAACTGCTCTCACATTAAAAGATTATTCCTAATCTCTGATTCATATCTCCAGTACCCAAGTGTTTCTGTCTGGTGTCTCATCCATCACCACACTTTTCAACCTCGCTAGTTTACCAATCAAATGATTTGGTAGGTTTGTGCGTTTCTATACAATTTAGGGTGTACATTTACACAATAAACACAATACACAGAATTGTATCTATCTCACGTCACCTTTAGTGGTTGGCTTTCTTCT
Source organism: Mixophyes fleayi (assembly GCF_038048845.1). Taxonomy (NCBI): domain Eukaryota; kingdom Metazoa; phylum Chordata; class Amphibia; order Anura; family Limnodynastidae; genus Mixophyes; species Mixophyes fleayi. The sequence goes on from NC_134404.1 coordinate 89,050,969, forward strand.
TCATCAGAGCTCTTAAATTCAACACACACCATTATGTTTCTTGCCTGTAAAAACACAAGATAATAAATTGATGCCCTAATTTGATTCAGATGTGGAATAAACAAGATAACTACAATCATTTGAACAATTATAGCCAATTCCCATGACGTGTTTATTTTGCTTTCTTTACAAGAAACAATAACATTATTCGACACTGGCCTATAAGTAATCATAACAAACTAATAAACTCAGCCGCACCAACTTTGCTCAGAAACACTCACTTCCCACCCGGAAACGCCCACTTTGGGGTGAAGACACACCCCTTTTACAGCCGTTGAACAGAGACAGTTGGGAGGTATGTGTTTTGCTAAAGTGCATATAGTGTCAAACTTCAGTGTCCGTCAATAGGATTACTGACAGGAAGTCTGCTGTCTGAACCAAATCAATATTTTATATTACATATATTCAATTCTAAGTTCCTGAAACTGTTACATATATTTCTGTGAATGCTATTAGAAGATCTCTTATAGAAGCCAACTTTTATTTTTGGTTTAATGGTCCCTTGAGAAAAATTCAATAAAACAGCCTCTCTTCTCTACGATATCCTCCCCAAAACTGTATATTGTCCCAGCTTATATAGCTATTATTATTATTGGATGCTAGATTTCACTAAACCACCCCTTCACCTATTCAGGGCACTGAGGGCTGCTGCATACAGCTGTTTTTCCTGAGGGTCTAGTGGTATGTAATATAGAACTGGCAAATCAATTTTGTTCACCACTTTAAAATTGCAACACAGGAGGCGTGTGTGTGAGAGGAAGCACCAATCACAAGCTGCAATCTGTGGCTTGTGATCCTCCCCTAGTTCCCAGCTTTTAAGAGGACCGTAGGTGTAACACATATAGGGGTATATTCAATTAAGCCGGCACGTTGCGGCTGCGCAATACTGCAGATTTCCCTTCGCAACCCCATGGGGGCGCAAATGAAAATCTGCAATGTTGCAGTAACGCAAAGTGCCTTTGGGACCGTTCCGGAGGTACTCCTTGTTAAAATTCAATATGCTCCATAGCATTACCTAGTTAAGCCCCAACCCCCCCCCCCCCCCCCAGTGATAGCAGGCGATGTAGTTGGGAGGGTTGTTCAAGTTTAGTGAGGCTAGTTCCTCACCTAACATACGGAGCTTAGTATTGCACTTGGGTCTTAAAAACCCAAAGGCTAAATATAGTATTAATGCCAATATAATGGGAACTACTGAGGAGGAAAGGGATATAGGAGTCACTATTTCAGGTGACTTAAAGGCAGGTAAACAATGTAACAAAGCAATGAGGAAGGCAAGTCAGATGCTTGGTTGCATAGGGAGAGGAATCAGTAGTAGAAAGGAAGAAGTAATGGGGAGAGAACCACAGAATGTAAAAGCCCCAATTTTAAGCAAAAGGGGGTGCCACGGACACATAATTTAGACTCCCCTAGGGGGTCAAGACCCCCAGGAACACAGGACCCCATTGGGGAAAAAGGGGGGATGTATGGTGGGTGCTGCTGATGCATGTTATGGGGTGCCCAGGGATAAATAAATATGAGACACCAAAGGAGTGGCCCCCATAGTGTGGGAGCAGCCCCAGCATGTTGGAGTGGTTGTAATTAAACAGCCACTCCAACTCCAAATGAAGAAGTGGGGGAGAGCCCCATAAGTGAATAAGGGAAGGGAGACTGCATGACAGAGGAGTCCCTGGATCAGGGAATGTTTGCACCCCATGAAAAGAGAGAGTCCCTGGATATTGGTATGGAGGTCCTTGAGGTTCTGTGTGGTCGATGTCTAAATGCCTGCCTGGGATCAGGTGAGCTGGATTCAGGGAGAAGCCTGTACTGGTGTGTGTCTGTGGAACTACTGCTCCCAGCAGCTGGAATGTAACACGTGGTGGATCTATAAGTACTGTGCAAGAGTGTGATGAATGGAGAGAGCAATAACATCTTCTGAAGGGAATGTGCAGGAGGAGACTGGTGTTATATATGTACAAGTATTCTTGCAAATGATTTTCTGTGCTTGAGGAAGAGGCGTAAATAAAGTTTATTTTTCTTGGTTTGAACCGGGATGGCCTGGTGGCGCCCAATAGAATTGTTACTCTAGTGTCCACTTCACATCATGACGGTGTTAAACACTCGTGTGTTTGGGGGGGGGGTCCTCTGGTAATGTTTGCCCATACTTACCAGATATCTGGGGCAATAAGGACCGCAGGTATATGCAGTAAAACTACCAGGGGCACCGTTCATAAAGGAGTCACAGGAAAAATGACTGCATGTAGCAGCCCCTGGGTAGAGCGAGGGGCACATTAGTAAAATCTTTTATATAGCTGGTAGTGCAGCTTTAAGTTTACAAATGAGAAAATCAATGAGTTTCAGAGGGGGAATATGATACAAATATAAATATGATAAATATGATATTTTTAATAGCAATTGTGTTCGATAATGCTGAAAACATAATTTAGTTAAGTTCATGATAAATACATAGTTATGTGACAATGTACATAAATCACAACTGACAGACACAAAAAAATTTGATCTATAACATAACATATTTGTCTCAACATTTAAATGTCAAGCGGGCACTTTGGATGAGCAGGTACACATGTTGTATATGCACATAATACACGTTGTCCCTATGTGGACATAGCCAACCATGACCTGGTTACTGAATTAAGTCACAATTAGACTGTGTTTTAAATAAACAAATACATTACATAATTATGTAATAACAGATGCCGAGAATCACATACAGAACAAATGAAGCACAGGGATTTTCTTTATGTATTGAGTTCACCATAACCATGAAAACTAACCTGGGTGCAATAAATGACCACATTATAAACAAGGAGAAACTGGTCCTATGTACTCAACTTTTGCCATATATTAAAGGACACTGGGGATTTTTTTAGCTTTTTTTTATCATTAATAATGTTTGTTTAGAAGTTTTGCAAATATATGGGATACAATAGATATCTCCGGCGCTAATAGGTAGCATGAAAAACATGCAAATATCAGAAAAACATCAAATGCAGCAAATCAAAAGAGGAAGTGCAAATCCTCTAATAAACATACAAAACAAACCAAAAAGCAGATTGCGCATGAGATGTTCAAATCAAATGAATACACATAAAAAAAAAAATATATATATAAAAAATATGTAAAAATAAATGTACAAACAGCTCACAATATGGTAATACCTCTGTTTACTGAATACAATGCATAAATAAAATCAATAATCACATAAAATGATCCACAGGCTCAAAGGGACCTATATGTATATTTATATATACACAATGGGACAAATATCTCTATATTGCAAGCCAATTTTTATGCTACTCTATAGAGATATTTATCCCATTGTGTATATATATATATACATATAGGTCCCTATGAGCCTGTGGATCATTTTATGTGATTATTGATTTTATTTATGCATTGTATTCAGTAAACAGAGGTATTACCATATTGTGAGCTGTTTGTACATTTATTTTTACATATTTTTTATATATTTTTTTTTTTTATGTGTATTCATTTGATTTTAACATCTCATGCGCAATCTGCTTTTTGGTTCGTCAAATATATGGGATACAGAAAATACTAAGGGAGTCAAACAGAGGGGGGAGGGAGAGAACACAGGGGGCTAGGATTTTTTATGATGTCATATAACTACTTTATAATGCAGTCTGGGGTCTGTGCATCAATAAGATGTGGTACAGCTAAATATGTATCGCTGCACATCGCAGTGATGCATATCTAGGTACCGCTTAGATGCACCATGCTGGGGCTACTCTGGGAGCACTGGCGAAGTGACCCCTATACTGCGCACAGCACTTCCACTGTATCGGATTCTGCGCAGCCAGAGAGGCTTCAGCAGAATCCCATAGGAAATAGTTAACGCCATCCTTGTCCGTGCAATGCGAAGCTTATCAAAGCTTCATGTATTGCAGAACATTGCAGTCCCCATAGTAATCTATGGGGACTGCGATGTTGCTCAGTGTCAGCCTAAACAGAGGAGATTTCTATGAATTCTCCTCCGTTAGGCAGTTAATACATAGCAAACTTACTTAAAAGATGTGGAAACAGCAATTTCCGCATCTTTTAAGTAAGTTTTTGCTTGATGCACAGACACCTCTGTATTTCAAACAGGAAAAGTTTCCATATAATGCAATACATGCTAAGCTGTTCAGCTCGCACCAAAGTCTTTCCCATATACTAATTTAAATAATGTAAAAAAATATTTACATAAATTATTATACTGTTAAGAAATAAAGTTGAGAGATGAATTAAGTCTGAGTGGAAAATAAAAGCTGAGATTTGTACATAATGTTGTGGCTCACTGAGGGTTAACAAAACAAGAAGTTGTGGTGATAACCAGGGATAGTGTCATAAGGGGAGGGACAGAGGAATAGGTTAAAAGAACTGGGAGGAGTTGGAATAGCTCTTTTGGCTCCAGGACAGGCTAAACCCTCCCTCCCATTCCCAACTCCTGGATCCGGTTCGCTCTCTGGTTGAGATGTCTTGCTACCTTCTGTTTTAAAGATGCAAAGCCTGGTTATCTCACAGGCAGGTGCTGGAACAGCAAAGACAAGAGCTTAGTGCATGTTAAGCTCTGCAGATAGGTTGGGCCAACCTGGAGCACGGGCCGTGGTGTGGTACAGGTGTGCTGATGTAGCCCTGGAAGCAAGTTGGGCCGATCTGGAGCATTGGCCTTGGTTATTGGTATGGGTGCTGGGTAAGCCCCAGAGGTATGTTGGGCCGATCTTGAGCGCTAGCCATAGTACTTGTACGGATGCTGGTTAAGCCCCGGAGGTAGGTTGGGCCGATCTTGAGCGCTAGCCATAGTATTTGTACGGATGCTGGTTAAGCCCTGGAGGTAGGTTGGGCCGACCTGGAGCAGAGGCCATTGTATTTGTACGGGTGCTGGTTAAGTCCCGGAGGTTTGTTGGGCAAAACAAGAGCGTGAGCCTTGGTTTCATGCGTTGGTGTGGCTTTGACGTGGTAGGGGAACACTGTACAAGATAAATAAGGTGGGTGAAGCGCACATTCATAGTAGCAGGCTTTTGGAACTCGTTCCCTTCAAAGAGTCGGCTTAGGTTTGGTGCAAGTACAGTTCATCCGGGCTGGCTTGCGGAGCATTATGTTTAGCCCAGAGGGTTGCGGGTTCCGCGGCGCTTGGGGGACGGTTGTCCAGTTAACATACAAATCCTAAAGGCGCTTACAGACAGACAAGGGGGAGTACAGTGTTCTCCTGTCTGCTTTTATTATAAGTACATAAGGTTTAAGGTTAAGACAGAAGGGTTTGACATTACGTCATCAACCATTAAACATTTTATTATTTTACTGTATGATCAAATAAAAGTTGTATGTGTTCTGATGTGCATATACTAGTTTATTGCGTGTGTCTCCATACAACATGTTTTGTGTAGGCAATAGGCAGTATCCTGAGAAACACTTGGATTTGATTATAGCAGAACTGTGCACAAGTTCTGTATTCTTCTTCAAAACACAACATGCGCACAAGCTGCATTCGGACATAAATCAGGAATATCTCTATTTATCTCTATTTTTATGGAGATCATGACTAAACTCTTGCAACTACCCTCCCTCTCCAGCTAGTGTCAGATGATTTCCTTAGTATTCAATAAAACTGCTATTGCTTGGGGCGTACTAGTGTTAAAAATCTATGTGCGGCTAGGATTTAACCCATTTAGAAAGCATAGCAATAATTGTGTTAAAATTCTTATTGAATTAATGTTTAATTGAGTGAAAGTACTGGACAGATGGGGAAGACTGTGATGTGTGATCATAACATGTACTACAATATATGAAACTAACATTCCCTGTTTTTAATACAGAATATGTTGTAAAGCATCAACAATTGTTTCAGGTTCTTGCCCATATTGCTGAAAGTGAGTGCAGTGGATCAATTTATATGTATATTGAAAGTACTACACTTGTTATTTACTTCTTACCTTGTTAAAGTACTTCTGGCTGTCGTACTTGAGGTGCTTCGGATAAATGTATATTTGGTTTTTGTAAGTTCTGTGGGGCTGAGAGTATTTGGTTGATGCCTGTACAAACTCTTCAATCTCCACAGTGGCTGGATGTTTCTCTATTTCACCAAATGGCTTAACTGGTATTAGAGATGAGGTAAGACAGTCTGGAAAATGGAAAAGAGTAGAGATATTTACAAACTCAATACATCTACAAGGCCTGATACATCAAAAATAGCTTTGGACCTCCTGAGCTCCTTTATTTAAACAAGTGCACCTAGATTTGTGGAGGTGGTTCATGGGACAAGATGGCTGCACTTGCAGGGTACAGCTGACAGGACAGGCCAAGGGGAGGAGTTAGGCGGAGTGAGGACGTTCCCTGCACCTGATGGTGTAGCGGCATCGGTGAGTCACGTTCTGCAGAGCAGAGCAGAAGCGAGATTTCATCTTTCAGAGCGTTATTACTGAAATGATATATAGGGTTGAAGAGGGCACATTTTGTGGGCTGTTCCTTGATGTACTGAGGGGTGCACGGCCATTTTCACTCCAATTTTTTTTTTTATTTTGCATCAGCTTAGAACTGGCGTTCTTTACATCTTGCCCTATATTTTTAATCAAACCTGTTTAACACCTCCATCGTGCACTTGGCAGAGAATGACATTGTCGGGCACACTGCAAAACAATGTCATTAAAGGTTTCCCACACACAACTTTGCCACATGTAACAAAGTCTCTCTCAAGTTCCCTCAATCTCATGATTAATGTAAGCAATAAATTAGGGTAAATTTAACAGTTTTAGGAGAAAAATGAAACACATTTTTAGTTATATTGAAAGGGGTGTTACTAAAGTGGCAGGAGGTTGTCATTTGATGTGACATTTTTACAAAGTTGGCTTATTGAGTTTTTGCTACCTCTCTGCACACCTAGGGACACTACATAATGATGCCGGCATCTCTTGGAGCAGAAGGTAGACGTGTCCTGGGGCTGCAGTATCCACCAATGCAAATAAAAAGTAACAAATGCCTTTTTGAGGTGTGCATGGAGTGCACTACGTGAATTACCTCCAGTGATATTATACATCGTTTATGTAACATTAAGGGCTAACTCTACACAAAACAAAAAATGAGTTTGGTGGAATTAGGTGAACTAAACCGCAAAGTTTTTCTAACCGATAGTTGGTGGATCCACTGATTCATGAGAATTCACTGCTAAGAAAATTTGACAACCCCAAAGAAGGCCTGGTGTAAGAGGAGGGGGATATACTACCTGAACCCATATAGTCTGATCGGGAGACCCAACGAGCCAACAGATGCACTAAGTGGCAGTAAGCAAAACTTCTTAATTTATTGTACCCAAATCTAAAAATGTAATATTAGTCAGCTTTTAACATTTCCATTTTGTTTTTAAATATATTGTACTTTTAGTGATCTAGGGCCTGATTCATTAAGGATCTTAACTTGAGAAACTTCTTATTTCAGTGTCCTTGACAAAACCATGTTACAATGCAAAGGGTGCAAATTAGCATTCTGTTTTGCACATAAGTTAAATACTGACTGTTTTTTCATGTAGCACACAAATATCAACTTTAAATGTCAGTGTACAAATAAGCTATCAAGTATTTGTGTGCTACATGAAAAAACAGTCAGTATTTAACTTATGTGCAAAACAGAATACTCATTTGCACCCCTTACAGTGTAACATGGTTTTGTCCAGGAGACTGAAATAAGAAGTTTCTCAAGTTAAGATCCTTAATGATCAGGCCTCTACTTTTTAAATGAAAAATAGTCATAAAACAATGTTAATTATTGTTAATTGCAGCAAATTTTACTTTAGCTCTCCTGCCCTGCCACATGAATTAAGAACTTTTTGAGCTGAATGGAAAATGACATAGGTAGCTTAATGGGTGACATTTGGAATAAGGATAGAAGGTGATGCAGAATATTCAGTTTTTATTATTTCTCTTCTGCCAAGCCATGTAAAGTGTAGGAAATTCCATTTGAGGAGGTCATTAGTCATCCGATTTAACATAGGTGAAAAATTTGGAGCATATAATTCTGCAACTGTTTCAGTCAAATAAACACAAAGGTATTTTATCAAGTCCTATTTACCAGTCCAATGTACTCATGATTTATGGTGCCCAGACTTTATTTTTAAAATGGACTGGCAACCAAAAAGGTCCAATTATAATTACACCCTGACATAGAAAGTAATAGAAATATATCCTACTTGAATGTCCCATGGGTACAGTGTCTACTGATACATCCAGGCTTCCAGGAATTATTTGTATTTTGCTAATTTTCTCAGCCCTGAATATAAAAAAAATAGAGACATTGTCCATAAAACAGCAGAAACAAACATGATTTTGCTCACAAAGATAAAGAGAAAACAAAAATAACAAAAAAACATTTGTGGTCATTAAAATAGACACATTGCTTAAACAGAACATTTACTTCTTAAATAAAATATAAAAGTATAAAGTATTAAACTAGTAAACATTTTAATGAATACAATGAAAGCTGAATACTCATGTTATTTAAAGTAGTCTCACTGAAAGGCCAAATGTTAAATTCCTCAGATTGAAAGTGAATGTGCTATGAGTGGGGATTATCTTCAGTTGATTTTTATTATGAATAGAATATAATAAGTCTTCTGTATATTTGCACTTATTAGCACATAAGAACAAACAGTTTAGTCCAAACCTGTGCAGTATATGACAGACCAATTGACACCAAAGACACAATCCCTCGGTTTGTTTGAAGTTGAATTATGGGAGTAATGCAAATAAGTTTTCCATTGATCACGTTGGTCTGTAGCAGTATGTGTTATCTCTAAATAATGTTTGGGGTTTTTTGTTATAAAAAATTGTTTATAACTTAGAAACCTTAGAATTTGGACAGCCAAATCCACACTGATTCCATGTGATTTTACTGTATTGGACAAGAGGCTATTTCATCCATTAGTTCTCTTAAGTTTAATTTTAATCTGCAAATAAGGGGTCACATTTTGCTCAATATACAGCAGACTGTCCTGTAATATTTTTTTTTTCATGCTTCAATAATAAATATGAATTGAAACTGCTACCCTTTATGCTCGGCTTGTATGTAATCTGTAAGCAACAACACACATAGGGCAGGGACAGATCTATGAGGAAGGGGGGGTTTGGTGCAGGGGCTGTGGCCGCTACGTGCCCAGAGGTGAGGGAGGCCCCGGAATGCTTAATTACCACCCATCCGAGGCCCTGCTTCCTCTGAGACCCTGGCTCTGCTCACAAAGTGCGCCTATGCTGAACCGCGCACACTCAGAAGAGATCCCCGCTCTGCTTTTTTTAGCGCAGGGTGTCCAGGAGGCTAGAACAGCATTGCTGGGCCACCCAAATTGTGCCTGCACCTCCCCAGACCTAGAGCATGATTTAGAGTTGGAAGTGGGAAAGCGTCTGTTATATACACGCAAATATGTATCTGCACATTATGTTTCTATAACTGTATTTTGAGTTGCATGCATGATAAGACATGTGCATCTTTAAAAACCATTGTAAAGATATGTCCATTACAAAGATGCAGCCATCATCGTCATGGAGAATTCCATGTCCCTACTGTACAGATCATACACATGAATGCCCCTGATGCCTCAGCAATCACAAGGGTCAGCATATGTAAGATATGCTCAATTCAAAATACAACCGTAAGCTGTGTGCATGCGCAGTGCAAACAAATGTACAAAGTCGTATTCCTCTGTTGCGCAAATGGACCTATGTCCAACTGTTAATCAGGTCTCTAGTATTCAAAGTAATACTATACTAATAGGAATGTCTAAATAATTTCACAGTAGCCTTACAATAATAAATCCCTCAGCTATAGGTGAACTTGTTTCAAAAATCTCCATTTTTGTTTTTTAAAATAAGTTGCTGCAAATTTAGCAAACAGTATATTTTATAATAATAGTTTGATGTGTTCATGTTAATTTACTCATTGAGTGGTACTGAACATACAGTAAAAATAAACAATTCCTATTAATAACGTTAGTGTAAGCCATGGTGTATGAAAGTAGAATAAACAATTGGTATTAAGTGTTGACATAAATAATAATTAGCATTCTCTTCCATGCTTGCACATGTGACACCTTGATAAAGGTTATTCATTATTCAAGCATATTTTGCGTTGTACTGAAAATACTGTTATTAGTCTCATAGGAAACAGTCAAATAGGTATGATCCCATGTTTTCTATCCTTACATTGACTAATGCTGGACATTGAAACTGATCATTAACTCACTTGGGACACCCAAGACCAACTCATATATTTGACATTAATAACGGTATTCTATTCCATGCTAGTAGTCTACTTATTTTTTTCTGTGGATTAGATAAGTACCTAGTTTACATTGTGTACTATAATACATATATCTAGATATCTCTCTTGATATCTCTCTCACTCTCGACATGTCTCCCTCTCTCTCGACATCTCTCGCTCTCTCGACATCTCTCGCTCTCTCGCTCTCTCGACATCTCTCGCTCTCTCTCTCTCTCGACATCTCTCTCTCTCTCTCTCGACATCTCTCTCTCTCTCGACATCTCTCTCTCTCTCTCTCGACATCTCTCTCTCTCTCTCGACATCTCTCGCTCTCTCTCGACATCTCTCTCTCTCTCTCTCGACATCTCTCTCTCTCTCGACATCTCTCTCTCTCTCGACATCTCTCTCTCTCTCGACATCTCTCTCTCTCTATATATCTATCTCTATCTTTCCCTATATATCTCACTCTATCCATCTCTCTCTCTATCTATCTCTATATCTATTTATCTATCTATCTCTATATACACACTATATATATATATATATATATATATATATATATATACACACACACACAAAATGTTGATTCTGGACAGAACAATGGATTGTGCTATGACTTCTATATCATTATATTTGTGTTAATAATATTGTATTTATCATATTTAGCACGTTGAGCTATACCCTTCCAATACATATTTATGCACCTTGGATATTTTGCTTTCTATTAATGTGTACTAATAGGATTAGAGGTTTTCCTATTCCACCTCCTAGTGGCTGCATAAAAGCACACCAGACATAAGAGGGAGCGCAGGTAAGGTCCCTTCCACATTCCCAAGACGTTAACAACCCATTTGTTTAATCTGGGTCTTAGACCCAGTAGCCCTCTCCCCTACAGGGGGCCTCAGTAATGAGAAGGATGAGGAAGTACCGCATCCTGTACACACTTCACAGCGCTGTTGTTAAGAGTAGCGTGCTGCCGCCAATTTGCCATAAAAACATAATGCATAGGTTTAAAGCCTACACCTGTCCTACATAAAGAGGCATTAAGGATGAAAATAAAACAGCATACAATATTGTGTTGTTGGGTAACATTTCTGGTTGAAAGTCACAATGACACGTAGGGCACTTCACAAAATTTGAGTTGCTGGTCTGTAGCCAGCGTCCATTCCAATGCAGATATAATTCATGTAAGGTGCTCTTATTGCTTTTATCCTTTATAATGACACCCTCCTCCTTGTCTCAATGTGTATTTTTTCCATATAACTGACCCCCTTTATTATGTAACCATCACTAAAACTCCTGTTTTGACCTATGATTTAAGGTTGCGTTGTAAGTAAGGCGCACTGGTATTATACGAATCAGCTTACGCACTACTACTAGTTTTGATGTTGCTACTCACTGATAACATCAAAATTATGTATTAGGTATTTATGTCAAAGTACCAATATTCATGTATTATGTTAGTGATAACTCTACTAACTATTGTAGAGCAGAAAGCTGAGAGTGTCACAATACTATCAGTGTAAAGGCATAAGGAAGCACCCACACATGCTTACAATGGAACAATCCTTAGTCACATATTAGTTCATGTATGTTCTCGATAGACAGATTATATAATCCAACCTTCTGTATTCTGACACCAATTTAATGAGATCCTCCGTTGAGATCTTGCTGCTTTCTTGTCTGAAGAGATGGGAAAACCTGGACTCTCGATCAATGTTCCCGCTGTTATCTTTAAATAATGGCCTAGAATAAGAACCAGCATTTTTAAGAAAATACACCAACATTATTAGAATTGTAAAGCTTGTGAGGTATATGTAAGATATCTAAATGAAATAATGGTGATAGGTGAAAGTCTATATAGAAGTAACATAATTTGTTTTTAATTTGGGACATGTGATACTGTTATAATCACTAGTGCGAGTGGTCTACTTGTATCTCTAATAAGATACATGAAATAATTTGTTATGTTATAGAATAGGTTAATAAAAGATCCTTCAGAAACAGGCAATTAAGGGGCACACTAATATGTGTAATTATGTAGGTTATATGAGTTTATATACTATACATAATACTAATATTTACATACCTAACTGTCCATGCAAACGGCATCCGGTACTTTCCCAACCTGCTACAGAACTGCTTTGTTGACTTCAATAATTTCTGTGCTGACTGAAAAAAACCCATATATAATTAGCTTACTATCTACAATGTTGGTTTGAAAAACAAAAACATTACTGAATTAAGAGTTATGTCTGAGATGATAGGATGGTATAATAAAAAATCCTTTATACTGGATCATATACAGCTTAAGGAGTTTTCGCTGATGGAAAGGACTCAAGAGCCTTTATTATTACCCCTAAGAGTCATAGAGATTTGTTCTACAGATCAGACTGTGCACAGACAAACATTCTATTTTACTCAATGTTCCAGCAAGTGTCCTCAATTGACTACTTACTGTAGGTTGAAGGATAACAGGCTCTCAAATCACATTAAAACACTATTTAGTTCCGTTTAGTATGTAAGAATATGAAATCCTAATAATAGATTGTAAGCTTGCGTGCAGGGCCCTCTTACCCCTCTGTCTGTCTGTACTACCCAGTATTGTATTCTTACTGACGTTACTGGCGCTATATAAATAAAGGAGGGTGATGATGATATATTCACCCCCTCCCCGTCCCCCCCCCCACTTATCTAAAGCGTGCTATAAAACAAAGTGTATGGTAAAGACATACCTTGCTGGAATCTGAATTCTTTATATATGGATCAGCATTACTGGCGATGTTTCCCATAAGAACTTTTTCTATCCTGGCGATCAAAACCACCTCATTATGTGGATTGGACACAGAAAAAACTGCCTGTGAGAGTAAAACAACAGAGACACTTAATGTTAGACTGTGCAGAAATTGCTTGCACACATTACTATAGGAAGCAGTAGACCATGGTATACCACAACATGTGACTGCTACCAGTGTCAGGCATTTTGTTTCCAGGCACCATAAGGCAGTGGACTATATACAGATGGGTGTTTTTGGTTTGTTTCTGTTTTTTGCAGTGCATTTCAATCATTCTGGCACGTCAGATACGCCATAAGACCCTTCTCTATTCAGATTAATTGGAGTTTAAAAAAAACACTTATTTGTTGTTGCTTGTACTAGAAAACCCAGGTACCAGTGCGGAAAATCCGGACTGCCTCATCTCCCATTTTCTGGATGCAGAAACATAACTAAATGAACACCTATATGTACAGTCTTTTATCATAGCTCTAAACACAATATTACATACTGGGACTTACTTCCATAAGCATGTGTTAACGAGAATTATGATAAATCATGGTTAATATCATTATGCCAAACTCGAAGCTATGTGACATATCCAATTTAATTGTGGTTCAAATTCACACATACAACATACATCATACATGTGTTAAGAGAACCAGACGGACATTAGTCACATGTTCTGCAGTTATTTTCTCTCATATATCTTTTTTGAAATAGCTCAGTTTATTTATTACATGAGATATCCTACACAATGGGGGGAATTCAATTGGCCACGTTACTGTAAAAAGTAACGCAGCCTGCGCCCTATTACCGCTATTACGGTAGTTTCAACGCTGGCTTTATGTCGGATTAAATTTACCGTAATAGCGGTAATAGGTTTAGCGATACTCTGGGGGGGAATTGAATTCTCCACAATGTTTTGTATTTGGTTATTGTTAATTTAACAAAGAAGACTCTTTATGAAATATGCATTCTTGAGATTATTAAAGGACAATATACTCCTAATACAGCCCTGTATATTGACTGTCTCAAATGTCTGCCTTTAAAGAGAAATACATCCAATATTTGACACAATTAATGTATATCAAATGCTGCATACAACCGAGCTTAAAATACAGTATATAAAAATGAAATAACTGGAGTACATTACAAAATAAGTGAAATATGTTCTATTTCATTCCTCTGCAATAGGTTGGCTGGTTAGGAGGTAGGTGCTAGAGACACAGGGCCTGAGTCATTAAGGAAAGTAAGGCAAAAAAGGAGTACATTTCTCTGGGATAAACCATGTTACACTGCATGGGGTGCAAATTAGTTTATTATTTTAGACATAAGTTAAATACTTGCTGTTTTTTCATGTAGCACACAAATACTTGATGGCTTTATTTGTACACTAAAGTCGATCTAGGACATGTCCTACTCCAATTATAAATCTGTCCCCACATATTAAATGTACCCCCCCCCCATGCAACATGGTTTTGCCCAGGTGCACAGTTACTTCTTTTTTATGCTTTGTTCTCCTTAATGACTCAAGCCCAGAGTGATTAGCAGCTGACCAGTCTCGCTTTGCAGAAAGTACAGTGAGAATTGGTGGTTTCATGCACTGGAGCAGGGCCATTGATTTACCCATAGCAAAAATAACTGCAGTCTGATCCTTTTTTCATGTATCAGTTCCCATTAGAGCACTGTCCTAAATATGTAGGAATGGCTGCAGCTGTCTGTGATGTAGTGTGTGTGTGTGTGTGTGTGTGTGTGTGTGTGTGTGTGTGTGTAGGGGTTGGGGGCAAGATAACATTGTACATGTAACAATGTATTTTACCTTCATGTTTTATCTCTGGAAATGATGATTTTTGGGTTTAGAGAGGTCCTTTAACATTTCCAGGCCACATATACTAGGGATCATTCGTGGACAATCTCTAATATATGACTTTACCTGTCTAGGGTACTGCATCCATTTCTCAGGAAATCCGTGGACCTGGGGTTCTTCCAGTTCTTTAGTGATACTGACAGATGGTGACGTTGTACCATTCCCCACAGTTCCTGTGGAAGTGCAAATCATTTGTCTCACAATGTCGTGGTTGAGGTCTACATGGAAATCTGCTGATATCTTCCTCCCTTCTTTGATGTCAAACAGAGCTAGACTTATAAAGAAGGGTTCAATCTGTGAACATGGGTAAACAGCACACACATTAACAGGAGCAGAAAAATACAGCAAAATATAGAATTACCAGTATCACCCAAACCTCATATACCAACTTTATTGCATGTTCATCTAAAATTATAACAAATCATTGGGACCACAATGTAAAGCTGAGATTCCTGGATGAAGTCCAGGTACATGATCATTCCCATGCTCTTCCACTTTTAAAGTTCAGGGATATAAAGGACAACTGTGGCAAAGCCCAAGAGAGGTTTAAGTTCCACATTCCTGTTCATCAGCAAGAAGTGCATCAAAACAATGTGTTACTACACTATGAAGATAATATCATATAATGGCCAACTTTTTTTTCAATGAGAATAATTAAACTTTATTAGAATTTCCCTGCATATATAAATGCACCTATATTCCTCCACTGATCATATTTTACTTTCCCTCTGCAGACTAAGTGCAAATTGATAAATACAAACATGATGAATAAAAAGACTCTAGGGAGTATATTTACGGAACCACGTATTCCTGGCGCTTTGAAGTCAGTTTTTAAAACGGCACCTTTATTAAAGACAAAGCCCATCGGGTCTTGTCTTTAACAAAATTGCTGTTTGAAGAAAATGACTTTAAAGCACCAGGAATTGGCGGTTCTATGGAAACCACCACAGAGTAAATAAACCGCCAGGGCTCATGTAGAGTTGGACATACGTCTGTTGTTTTTTCATATAAAGTACACATTTCCGTAATGCAAGGCATTGGGGGAGGGGAAGGGCGGACAAGCGTAGGTATCTGTATCTCTATCGGGGGCTGCAGAGCAGGTGCAAACAGACGCAATGATGTAGCACTAGCCAACCTGTTGTGATTGGCTGATTGTGGCTGACTTCTCTCACAGATGGTGCTTAATTAACTAATGTGGCTAATATATTATAAAAAGTTGTAGCAATCTAGTCACATTATTTAATAATATTTCAATATCCCTATGTTTTCTCTACGCTTTTGTGGTGAGTATACATGCTTGTTACTGCTGACATAAACCTGGTGCAGAGCTGGACGCATTGTGAGATGCTTCTGAGTGACCATGTGCAAGTAAATGCAGGTTTTCATGCGTGTGCCTTTTCTGCTTAAGTTCAGTGCGCAAATGCGTCCAACTCTACATGAGCCCCTCTGTGTGCAGTGTAAACTCCATATGCTGAACTTTTGAACATTTATAAACTTGTGTTTAGCAAGAGCAGAAACATGCAGATTGACGTGTTGATTTTATATACTTAAATAATGTCGCGTTTTCACCCAAAAGGTGAAAACACTATGGGGGAATTCAATTGACAACGTTACTAGTGAGAATAATACGGCCTGCGCACTGTTACCATTAGTACGGTTATTTTAACACAGATTTCTGCTTACGGCTCTCAGACCCACAAGCAAAAATCAGCATTGAAATTACCGTACTAATGGTAACAGTGCTCAATGTTACCGTAGTAACCGTAATAGTGCGCACTATTACCGTAGTAACTGTAATAGTGCGCACTATTACCGTAGTAACAGTAATAGTGTGCTGGCTGCACTTTTCTCACGAGTAGCGCTGTCAATTGAATTCCCCCATAGTATGGTATACAGAGAAAGCTAGGATTATGGACCCTACATTCATTGCAAAACTATATTATTTAAATACACCATTTGGGGACATGCAGACCCCCATGCATTCATGACAAGAGTTCTTAAAACCTTCCCTCTCATTTGTCACCATTTTAAGG
Organism: Mixophyes fleayi; assembly: GCF_038048845.1. Lineage (NCBI taxonomy): Eukaryota > Metazoa > Chordata > Amphibia > Anura > Limnodynastidae > Mixophyes > Mixophyes fleayi. The sequence continues at coordinate 89,067,927 of NC_134404.1, forward strand.
TGTGATCTGGAAAGTATAGAGTTAAAATAGAAATGAGAACAAATAAATTAAACAGGGTTGCAATGAAGAATGGCTCTTCAGGGTCTAGACTGCACTAGATTAACTATTTCATTTCCAGGTTTCTAAGCTTAGAGAGAACATTGTCTTACACTATCTGATCTGTAAAATATCACACTCTACACACAAAACATGGTAATGAAGTTATCTCATAATAGGAAGTCTTGTCGTAAATCAACAAGCTGTTCAAGATCCAGTAGTGCAGTGTGGGTCTATTATCTGCTATGAAATAAGAGTTTTTTATGCAACGTACGTTTGTTACTGGTTCACTGTCACTGTCTCTGAGGGAGGCCTGAAGATTCAGACTGAGAGATTTACACCATATCATAATCTTCTTAGCTGACTTTTCCTCGAATGGTCTGATCACAGAGTCACTTGCTGCGTTCTGCTTTGTTACCTAAAAATATTAGCTCAAAGAATTTTACTGTGAAGAAAATTAATTTTGCACCACAAATGCCTCTGTCATTGTTATAAATGTGTCATTTTTAAGGAGCTTCTAAATATATCATGGCAAGTATGTATGAATAATGGTGCACAGGTAAAAAGTTTCAAAAAAGATGGTGTAAGCTATAACAACCAATCAAATGTTTCCTTTTCTAAACACTACTAGAAAAATATATACATCACCTTTTCTGTACGGTTACCTCTGTACTAGTTTTATGTATTTTATTGTAGTTGAAAATGAAAGGCAAACATGGTTTGTAGTTTATAACATACATATAAAACTAATGAACAGCTGTAAAAGTAAATGTGAAACTAACATTGGGAATCCAGAAATGAGCTGGTTCTAAACAGTACTCGGTTACTTACACATAAATCGGGGTCTAAAGAGAACAGATTGTGTCGTTCCAAATTCCTGGCAGCTCTTATGCACTCTTCAGTTTCTGTAAGGTACTGGGTAAAGATGAACATTGTAATCTAATTATGATTCAGTACCTAATTATAATCACAAGACTTATTAAAAATGTTTAAAAAAATGTTTCTTTGCCACAGTAGGACTCTTTTTAAAGCAAGTCTTAAAGCAACCTCAGATTTTGTACAAGTGGTTAAATAAATTAAATTTGGGTTTTACATATGAGATGCTCTGCAAATATATTTGTCATCTCTCATGGTGCAATTGGGAGAGGACCATATTGTACAGACTTTTACAGATGTCAGTAAAGCAATCTTTAGCGCAGGTAACAATACAATAAAGGACAATTTGGAAAACAAGAATTAAGAAAAATGAACTGAAAACATTCTCTGTCATGACATGCCATTCACTGCAATAAGCTGTCATTTCTACAGAGTTCCTGGTCTGAGAAGTTCCTAGTTTGATATTTAATTTAATGTGCTCCTACATAAAACATTTATGATGATAACAGCTACTCCACATACAGGAATCACCTGCTGTCAGTGCCCAGTTCAATAACAATTGTGATGACAAATGTTTGTCTTTATGTATTAGGATTTACTTGGTTTAAAGATGTGTATTGTTGTACATATAAGATGTAATTATTGTTGTTGGGGGTGTCTCACCTTTGCTAGATCAGGGTGCAGGGAGTTGTCTGCACTATCTGTTTCCTCATTTTGGGTCTCTAAATTCAGAATGGATTCTCCTGGATCCCCTGGGAAAAAGCACATTTTATACGTTTTACCTCAGAGATGTTTTAGTGTAATACAAATAATTGTATACATTTTCACTTTAAATTCTGAAAACCTTCCGCATAGATTGTCAGCTTGCGGGCAGGGCCCTCTTACCTCTCTGTCTGTTTATATTACCCAGTATTGTTTTATTACTGTTCCCAATTGTAAAGCGCTACGGAATCTGCTGGCGCTATATGAATAAATGGTGATGATGATGATGATATACGTTTCAGGCATACGGGTAATTTTATCTGCAACCTTAGCAACTGTCCACCAGCCCTGCGGTAAAGGCTATTCCAAGGGGGGAATTCAATTGCTGGTGAAGTGGCACATGGACATCGCGCCAAGCACATTGCCGGCAATTACCGTAAAAATCTCCGCTCATATTTCCTCCCACCTCAATAGGGTGCAAGGGAAAATGAGCAGAGATTTTTGTCAAAATCTCTGCTGTGAAGTGTCTCCGGAACGTCAGTGAGACACTTTGCGGCTAATTGAATTCCCTCCAATAGTGGCACCGACTTATCACCAAACCCCAGTGATAGCTTTTTATGATGTATCACACAATATTCTGCCCCTCATGACAATAACAATTTACTCTGACACCAGTTTCTCTCCTCTTTGTTGCTCTATGCTGGAAGACCCAGCATGATCTATTTAACTATTGGGGATAGTAATGTATAAAGTTGTCCTATTCTACAAATATTGCTCAGAGAATTCAGTTATTATAAAATGAGGAGTCACTGCCAAATGAGCTGCAGAACACAGATTCTTGTCATTGTAAAAAGTTAGATTGAGTATAAATATTTCTTGTACCGAGTTTATGATCTGATAAATCTGCACTTTTTCTCTCTGGAATGGTTCCTTCTGGATTAATTTGTAAGATTTTGTTGAGAGTGGAAATCCAGTCATCCATATCCTGTTCGTTTTCAGCTGCCAGCACAAAGTATGTCAGATCATTCATTTTCAGCTCAAAGGCATGCTTCCTAAGCTGTTTATTCTGATACAGACAGAGAGAGGACAATCAGACCATTCCCAAATCAGACATTATATAAAGATACTGGATATAGGAATCTATTATAGTTGTACTTCTGACCTCTGTCTAAGAAACTAAGGGTTTCACAGGATCCAATTTCATCTATGTGCTAAAATAATTATAGTGTTATCTTCGAACATAGCTCTAGACAGTAATGTAACCTATAGCAACCAATCATCAATTTGCTTTAACCGGTCTGGGATAAACAAGAGTAAAGTGGCAACATGAGCTGTAATACAGGGCTATTGGCCCAATATCACCGCACACGGCCATAAAATGCCAATGCAATGCCAAATAATGATCCTATCAGAAATTGACGGGGTCATTATAGGTCATTGTTGAAAATGCTAAAAAGATGACTATGCTAACGGCCTGTGTATCATCTTCCGTCTGCAATTAAGCTGCAATCAATTCGCCCACTCCACCTGAGAGATGAACAGCCAGATCTCATGCGATCTCATAAGTGTTTAACACTGATCCTGTTGCTTGGCTCTCAGGTCCAAGATTGGTTCACGAGTGGCCACCTTTAGACTAGGGACTAAAGAACACTTGTGCACCTGAATAGGAACCCAGCTCATATACTGAATGTGTCTACACATAGCAATAATGCGCTATGTGAAGCCTGTAGTGTAGCAAACACATTTGCCATCCAGTAATAGAACAAGGAATTACTTCCAATTTTTACAATTCAACCACTGGCAAACGTACCAATTAAAGTCTAATTCTGATGACAGTTATGTTTTTGGTATGTTGTATTCTTCGTTAGCACCAAAATAAGTGAAGATTTATGTAGTTTACAAAAAAGTTAAAAAGTCTCAAACATTTTATAACCAGCAAAAGGTACAAATAAGATATCATTTATACAATAGAACAATATAGAATGTTCTCGTAGACCGTGAAAATTGTATATTAATACTAACCTGAATTACCCCGGTGCAGGAGTCTAAAAATATACACCCTTTTGGTTCCTTTGATATTTTTTCATCTTTATAAAAATTCATAATGTAAGAATTATCAGACAGCTGAGTCAACTGAAAGAAACGCTTTTTGAAGGACTGAAATAAACAAAACCAAAAATATAAAATGATTATATGAATAGTACCAGGATGTCTATGACAAACTCAGCTTATCCAACAAATGAACACACACACACACACACAAATTCTACGTAATCCAGATAATATACAAATGTGTCCAAACTGAAGGGGCCGTCAACTCTACTTATACAAAAGACAGAGTAATTTTGCCTACTTACGCGTACAGTAATGCTATTGTTCACAGTGCTATTAAAATTCCCTTTATACAGCCAGCCAGATTTAAAAACTCCTGATCCTCCTCCTCCGCCACCACCTCCTTTAGAAGACGAGAGGGACGTTGTATCCTGAATGAAAACAACAACATACATCTTTCATGGAACCAGAGAACAATGAATGCTCGCAGTACACTGGTTTATCACAAGTCAGTGAAGTAAGTTCATTGTTCAAGCAAGCATCTAGAATACGATGATGTGTTTCAGTTATACATAATGGAAATCCACGTGGCTTACTTCATCCTTGTCTGCTTCTTCATGGTCAATTTCAAAGGAATGTGAAGGAAGCTTTTCAGTCTTGGGGTCATTTCTGTGTAAAGTGAAAAAAAAACCGCAACCCTTGTCATTATCATCATTGTTACTGTATTTAGTCTTCTACTGTAACAGTTTTTTCATTTCAATCACAAGAATACATCTTTACAGATTAATTTACTTTGGGCTTGGTACACATACACATCTCCATGTATAGTAGACATCCAAATAAGCAGACGCCATAAACTCCACACCAGGTAAATTAGTAAAATGGAAATATAGTATTAATTATAGAGAAGCTTTCATTTTTATTAATCGCTGTTCTATATGAAAACTTGTAGTACAATAAACATTATGGGCCAGAGCCAGGTTCAGATGCGACCTGCACGTAGCTTGTGTTTAAAAGATGAACACGGAACGTGAACGTAGTTCTGACCATATACAAACTGAAGTGTATCTGAAGATTCCATTCCATTTGCATCAGGATATAACTACGCTCTGCCTAAACGTTACTTGACGTATGTTAACAGACAGAACAGAGTGCAGGACCAGCACATGTATATGTACAATACTCTATAAAATCCAATCAGAACGATTGCAAAAAAAAATCTCCTATAAAATAAATTAACAGCTTATTAGAATATAATCATTAATAAAATTATGTTTTTTTTAAAAAAGTCTACATTTTTTATACATTAAATACATAAATCAGAATGATTTTAATGCATACTGCACAATGCATGTTTATATTCTCCCTAACTTGCATACAGATGTGTTTTGCTATCTAGTGGCACGCATACGTGTAGGTTTTATTACAAAGATGATGCCGTGACAGTCATCACAATCAGTCGGAATTACACTTGCCCTGTAGTGTGGTACAAATTATATGGCTAATAAAAAAGTACTTTAGAGAAAACCAGGACTTGATCCGGCCACATCTGCACTGGCATGCCCTTACACTATATTACATTGTCCCCCGGTCCGCCCTTCAAACTATTGGCAAAAGTAAGTGTTATTTGGGTTCATACATGAATTGCATGCAATTGCATTCATTGACGCAAAGGGACTGATGTCCGAACATGAATCAAACGCAATGTGTGTATTGTGTACCAAATCCAGTTCAAAAGAAGGTATCTATTCATTATAGTAGATATAGTATTATGAGGAGCTGCCCGCAAAGACCTCCTTTATGAAGCACGCACAGGTCTAAATGCCCTGCTTACCCACTGGTGTACCTAAATGGTCCATCCTCTACGCCTACTCTCCCCTCTTAGGAGGCACCTCTGCTAACTAGATTTTGCCTGTATTTGCAGGGAGGCAGAAATATTTCAAAAGGCGAATTGTACAAAAGTGCAACCCTTCTCCAAAGTACAACCTCCTATTAAACGTTTCCATACTTTTCCTAATTGACAGCTTGGTTTAGCCTGATTCACGGGTCATATTCATCATAAGGGTGATAGGACACAGGGTCTGTCTATACTCCTTAAGAAACACTGTTGTGTGTTAGAAGCTTCTTTTCATTTGGGCAAAATGTGCCTCAAATGCGAGAATGAGGCCCAATCTCTGGCTCCTCAGAACTGACGCAAATTAAAGTCCTCGGCTGAGTGGAAATCTCGTTACGTAAACTAAAATATTTTTATGGCACTGCTCTGCACAACTAAGCTCCATACTTCAGTCCATCCAACTCTTCCATCATCTAGTGCAAACTGCTGATCATCCGCAAATACTGCCATCTTGCTCTTAAGACCCATTCGCTTTAGCAGAAATTTAGGCACACAGCTGCAAATTGAAACACACACTACCACCAAAAAGGATTTTGCACTGCCAAAACGTTTCTGAACACTTACATTTTGATGTCTAGATATAAAGTGACTTGTTAAACAGGATGGAAAATCACCAGCTACAGTAATAATTATATTATAAAAATATTTATGACAACTGCAGCAGCACACCTAACTGAAGAGGTTGACCCAGGATAGGATGAGGGCCTATCTAGTGATGCTCACATCACACCTTTGGACAGCCTGTTCGGCCAGCTAATCCCTGCTGCTAACCATTTTACAGCAAATTCATATGAAAAAACATTTTAACCCACAGTATTCAAATTGGGTTATCCGCTAAATTTGAAAGAAAAAAAAAAAAATGAAATTAACATTGCCATCAATTTTGAAAAAATAATAATTGATTGTGTTGGGAGAGTGGTCAGCAAAATGTCCAAAATTCTAATGAAAAATTGCAAAATTGTATCAGATCAATCAAAATGAACAGTATATGTGTCCATTATTTTCAGAGCATAGACCTGCAAATAGATTTATGATATAGCAAAGTTCTTACATGTGCAACTGACGAATGTCTCCAGAGTATTGTTCATACTTGAAGTTCACCACGTGCAAGTGGGAGTTATAATATTTGCAGGCCTGGGAAGAGAAATATCATTCGACTTAATAATATTAATAAAAGCAAAACAAACCAGAAAATATATTTTCACGTCTTCAGTGCTAAATGATAATAAGCAAGAATTAGATATACAATACAAAACGCACATATCAAATGTAAAAGCCATTGAGACTGGAATGAGCATCAAGAGCTACTCTGAATTTATATGAGTATAAAGGTCTACAGCATTTTCTACATCCTTGGGGGGATTTATGCAGGATTATAGGGTGTAGGGTTAATGGTCTTGAGGATTAATTAGTGAGTGTGGGGTTCAGTGTCTTGATGACCTGCAGTGACAAAGCTAAAAGGAACAATTGCGGGATTGCTGCTCCTATGGAGTCAGAGAATGGGTGATGGCTAGAGACCCCCAAACTTTGGATGTGATATGTAAACCAGCTTCCTCAATGTCCTGTCCTTACAATGCCTATGGAGTGGTCTCATGTGCTAGGCAAGCCCCCAGAACTATGTTGCCACAAACCCATGGTGTATAGAATGTGTTCTAAGCATCTACTGAGGCAGTCCCAAGAAGCTGCCGTACCAGGATCCCAAATTCCTCTTGGTGGCCCTGGATGTAATCTCAGTCACAAAAAGGACACCCTAAAGCTTTGACGCCTAATCTCTTCTAGGGGATGGGGGAACATCCTTTCGAAACATTAACAAAGTAAACTATGGATCCCTGTGTGCACAAGCTACGGGTAAATCCTCCAACAATTGACAATATTTGTTTCACGTATGGATCAAAAAAACACTTGGTTGTTATCTTTCTTTTGTCTGATCATATTCCTTTCCTGATACCCAACATCAGAAAATCAGTTCCTCAGCTTTTAGCTACAGCTGAATAGCATGAAGACATTCCTCTTATCTGCCAGTACACCTCAGTACATGACTCCTTCCTTCCAACAGGGCATGTCTTCTTTAGACAAGTGCCCACTGCTTATCTGTGCCCCAGTAGGCTGTAGGAGAAAGTGACTTTCAATGTTGCCTCAAAAAAGAGAGTCTACTGCGAATAAGAGGGCTCAGTAATACCATGGCTGACAGCCAAGACTTTCTACAATGGAGTATAGACATTGGCAGCACTATCACTCCTTATATTCTGTACGATTCACCTTGGGAAGAAGAGGTCTTTTGAGCTGCCCCCTTCTTGACTCTTCTAGTTACAGATTTTCCACTATATAGTACAAAAGATTCTGCACCTGGGCTTGACAAGCCATATAGATGGTTATAAGCATGTATATAATTAAAATAAACTCAAAATAATTGAGACAATTTAAGATAATACGTCAGACTTTTGGCCTCTTTGGGGACACAATACAGTACTATGATTATGTGCAGTAATGCACAGCAGAGTAGTTCACTTTTCCTATGCAAAAGAGTATAAAAACAATGAAAATCACAAACATATATTTAACCTGCAAACAATATTCTTTTGCCTATTAACAGTGATACTGATATGCTACAAAATGAGAATGTCATTAACAAAGAATTCCCAAAAGCATGCAGTGTGTACTTTAATACATTTTCACAAAAATCACTATTAATCATTTATTTTTTTTGTATGTTTATACTGTTTTTTAGACTTCTGCAGAATATATTATTTAGAAACTCACACCACTAAAAAATAAACCGCACCCTTTGCACATTCTCTACCTCTAATGTTTCCATCTTTGATATTTTAATGTCATTTCAAATAAATAGCATGGATATTGTTACAATCAAAAAGCATCTTATAAAGCTTCAGAAAGCATCTTTCCACAACAACATGTGATTACTTCCCATCTCTGTTTTGATATTGGGGCTTGATTTAATTATGGCGATTTTATGATCTGCTACTAAATTAAATTGAGGATACTTTAGATAGATTGCATCTCTCCTTTTTAACTGTGTGCCTATATCATTGTTAATGTAAACACATTTTTTTGGCTAACCCACAATCACCAGTCATGGCTGCATGTCAAAGCTGGCTTCTAGAGTGAGCTCTGAGATTCCTCAGCTCCTAAGGAACAATGAGCAATATAGTTACTTATAGCAGAAGTACACATTTCTAGTTTCTCTATAGCTGAAATAAGCAACATGCACATTGGACCTACTACTTTTTTACAGATACAGTTTTTGCAGAACGTCTGATCTGCAGGAACAAGGTACTTTATTTATTTTGAACTCTTGGTTCCTGAATATTTAGAAGTCAAGTAATACTGTTACTGGAAAACATTTCGTGCAGGAACTCCCAATCTACTTCTCTTTACTTGCACCAACACTTTTATTGATTTAAGGTTGCAAAATTATGGTACATTCTCTTAATTAAATCATTACTTTACTTTCCTATAAGCAAATCTGACCTGGATATTGATCAATGTGAAATTGTTACTTAAAGGATTAAAATGGCATTGCCAACAACTGTCTGAATGCCTGAATGTTTGTGCACAAGTTTGTGTTTCCCACTGAATGAGTGTGCATCAAATGGTGTGTGGTTTTTATAGGTTTGGCAAGTAGTATGTAGAATTAATCAGTACTAATTGTAATAAAAATGGTATTGGGGATGCCGTCCTCTGGGACGGACAGTGCACTTCAGCCAGAAAAATCACACAGATCCAGTGTTTCAAATTCTTCAGTTAGTTTTATTCACCAGCTTGCAAACATAAACAAAATCCTAGCCGTCCAGCTACTAGCTAATGCAAAGGTATTCCCTCTCTAGATTGAGGGGCCTAGTATCCCTCATTTAAATCAAACAAATGGAACTCACAGGACAAAGTTGCAATTTCTCTCAGGAGCCATCTGACCTCCTCCCCAGACAGTGAGAGACTGATTGAGGCAGAACTGCAACCTTTTACAGACACCACACAGGTGCAGCTTCTAATTAGTCTGCTGTGAGCCTGCAGACCAGAACACCCAGACTGGGCCTTTTTTATGGAGCCCCCCCTATTCTCTCCATACAAAACACCAGGGACCCTTACCAGCCTTTCCAGAAGCTGAGAAACACATCTTGAGAAGCTTTTCCTCAGACACAAACAATCTCCCTGGTGTTTTAAAATACAAATGACAGGAATCTAGGACTTATGTACCTGTCATTCACTTCTTTCCCAGCGCTTCAGTCACATAATTCACACAATCGCCAACCAAATATTAAGGGATCTATTTGTCAAAGGGAGATGAGCCCTAAATTCATTGAAAACGTTAGTTTACGTTGGATTTATCTCCCGATTTATCAAGGCCCCCAGGTCGGAGAAAGGACTATTTCTGGTGACAGCCTTTTCGGTGTTTCTGCTGACCTCCTACTGCTATCACCATCTCAGGGTGGCGATAGATGGGCTCAGCAGAGGGAAAAAATGCTCTGCATAAAAATGCTTTCATAGGACCATTGTCCTATTAAGCACACAACATACATAAATACTGACCAAAATCATACAGATGCACAAACAATGGGCAATATCACACAGTCCCTAGTTATATGGACCGTCAAGTCACCCACTGATAAATAAAACAGAGAAGCTATTATAGTGTTGATGATAGGGGCCCATAAATAATACTAAGTATCAGACTGAAGCTTGGAACTGTGAGAAAGAGAGTTTGCTGGTGGCGGGGGCTACGTTTCAGGGGTAGCGAGTTAACGGTGTGAGGCTGTCAGTTCTACAGTACAAAGACGTATAAGACAGGGGACTGTGCAGTGGGGAGAATAAATGAGTTGGAGGAAAAGTTTCTGTTAGCTTCACCATGCGTTATATTCTGAGAATGCTATCTCCGTTTACACTGTGAACAGGAAGAGAGATGAGTTCTGTGCAGGCAGCTCTGTCATGAACAAGAAGAGGTGTTTCTAGCAGAAAGGTGTCAACTTCACTAGAATGTGTGTGTCTACAGCAGGGCCGGACTGGGACTAAAAATCAGCCCTGGCATTTAAAGCACACAGGCCCACCTCTATTCCAGATAATAATATTACAGTACTTTTTGTAAAGGTCACAGCTTGACTCTCTATTTGAGCTTACCAGTATTAGCTAATGGTATGTACAGGACCAGCAAGATAAATTTGGGAACTTTTGGTGCCCCCTCCATAGACGATTAGCAAATAAACTGCACAGCGGCGGCACCAAAAAGGCCGCGGACGCATTGTGGTGGGGTGTGGTCAACATGGCACATTGATACATATATTGTAATAAAACATTACATTTATCTTGCCCTCCCAGCCACATTATGACACCCCAGCCCACTGTACTTATCTATGCTTCTGGAGCTACTGACATCCATAAGGGTGGGAACTTCCTGTAGAGTGAACAGGGAAGCTCTTTGTCTCACGAGATTACCAAATCTTGTGATACTTAGAGCTCCTCGGCTTGCTCTGCAGGCTGTGTCCTGTCCGGGAACTGGGAGCAGCTATCAGTTCCCTTCCCCTAACCAGAGCTGGATTAAGGCTCGGGGGACCAAGGGTATTTAAGACAGCAGGGCCCCTATTAGGTAACATGGTTATCATTTTAGACAAATACACAGGCAATACTGTGTGCACTACTGTTAGATGCACACAGCTCTGCCTTCACAAGCAGTACGTAGTGAAGCGTGACATACCTCACAACTGTCCTTGCAGTCGGACCAAATCCTGACTAAGCGAGACAGCCACCCAAATTCAGGGCTGCCCCATCAGATTCAGGACAGTTTGCAGAATGATCTGCTCTCTCCTACCTGTCTTGTTTCTTTCACCACTTGTAGCAGCTGATTTCTTTAGCTCAGTTCCTGCTTGTCTTGATCCTCGAATATTGGATGCCCTATTTTGAAAAAAATGGGTACATGAGATTTAGAAAACTACAACCAGTCCTGGTGTTAAATCAGTAGCACTCACATTTTATAATTAGGCCTCCCTCCATTTCCAACAATAATTATATTCACATTTAATAAGTAGACCTATTTCCCTCCAACCAGCCCCAACATTAAATTACCAGTATACCAATTTACTCAAAACATATTTCCCTCCCTCCAAACAGTCCCTACAATAAATTAAATAGCATTCAAGTTTAATAAACATAGCCATTTTCCACAACCGTTCCCGAGAATAAATAATTCATATACACATTTAATAAATAGCCCTCCTCCCCAAAATCAGCCCCATATTCAATTGATAACCTTAAACCACCCTGGCATGAAATTAAAGGTTTCTTCACCTCACCTTAAATAATTAGCACCTACCTACACTCCACCATTAAATAGCCTACCTCCCACACTATATTAAGATCCTTCCCTCACACGCCATATTAACATACTGCGGCCACCCACACACACGCCTAATTAAAAAACTGCGGCCACACACACACACGCCTAATTGAATTGCTGTGGCCACACACACACACACACACTATATTAACATAGCACACACACTCCCTCTATTAACATACATTTTCACTTACTCCCCCCCTGCAGCCATGTTCACTCTCCCCCCCCCCCGCAGCCATGTTCACTATCTCACCCCTCCCCCTGCAGCCATGTTCACTCTCCCCCCCCCCTGCAGGCTGCAGCCATGTTCACTCTCCCCCCCCCTTGCAGCCATGTTCACTCCCCCCCTGCAGCTGTGTTCACTATCCCACCCCTCCCCCTGCAGCCATGTTCACTCCCCCCCCTGCAGCCATGTTCACTCTCCCCCCCCCCCCCGCAGCCATGTTCACTCTCCCCCCCTGCAGCCATGTTCACTATCTCACCCCTCCCCGTGCAGCCATGTTCACCCCCCCCTTGCAGCCATGTTCACTCTCCCCCCCTTCAGCTATGTTCACTCTTCCCCTCCTGCACTTATGTTCACTATCTCACCCCTCCCCCTGCAGCCATGTTCACTCTGCCCCCCCCTGCAGCTATGTTCACTATATCACCCCTCCCCGTGCAGCCATGTTCACTCTCCCCCACCCTGCAGCCATGTTTACTCTCCCCCCCCCCCTGCAGCCATGTTCACTCTCCCCCCCCCTGCAGCCATGTTCACTCTCCCCCCCCCTGCAGCCATGTTCACTATCTCACCCCTCCCCGTGCAACCATGTTCACTCTCTTCCCCCCTGCAGCCATGTTCACTATAGCACTCCTCCCCGTGCAGCCATGTTCACTCTCCCCCCCCCCTGCAGCCATGTTCACTCTCCCCCCCCCTGCAGCCATGTTCACTCTCCCCCCCCTGCAGCCATGTTCACTATCTCACCCCTCCCCGTCCAACCATGTTCACTCTCTTCCCCCCTGCAGCCATGTTCACTATATCACTCCTCCCCGTGCAGCCATGTTCACTCTCCCCCCCCCCCCCCTTGCAGCTATGTTCACTATCTCAACCCTTCCCCTGCAGCTATGTTCATTTATCCCCCACTCCCCCCTCCAGTAACTGTCCCTATCCCCCGGAATTAAAATACTAAAATAAAAAGAAACCACTTACCTAATCAGCCTGCTGGCTGGCATCCACTCTCCGTCCTCAACAGCTGAACCACAGATTGCAAGAGTTTCTGCGCGGCAGCGCATGATGTCACGTCGCGCGGCCGTGCAAAACCTAAAGTGTCGGGATCCAACAGCGCCAGGAGCTGGACCGGCCCACACGGCCATCGGCCCTTCTGGCAAATGCCAGAAGTGCCAGATGGCCAGTCCGGCCCTGGTCTACAGTCATGGCCAAAAGTTTTGAGAATGACACAAATATTATTTTTCACAAAGTCTGCTGCCTTATGATGCCAATTTGCATATACTCCAGAATGTCATGAAGAGTGATCAGATGAATTACAGTTAATTTCAAAGTCTCTCTTTGCCATGACAATGAACTTTATCCCAAAAACAACATTTCCACTGCATTTCAGCCCTGCCACAAAAGGACCAGCTGACATCAGGTCAGTGATTCTCTCGTTAACACAGGTGAGAGTGTTGACGAGGACAAGGCTGGAGATCACTCTGTCATGCTGATTGATTTAGAATAACATACTGGAAGCTTTAAAAGGAGGGTGGTGCTTGAAATCATTGTTCTTCCACTGTTAACCATGGTTACCTGCAAGGAAACACGTGCAGTCATCATTGCTTTGCACAAAAAGGGCTTCACAGGCAAGGATATTGCTGCTAGTGCACCTAAATCAATCATTTATCGGATCATCAAGAACTTCAAGGAGAGAGGTTCAATAGTTGTGTAGAATTCTTCAGGGAGCCCAAAAACATCCAGCAAGCTGGACCGTCTCCTAAAATTGATTCAGCTGCGGGATTGGAGCACCACCAGTGCAGAGCTTGCTCAGGAATGGCAGCATGCATGTGTGAGTGCATCTACACGCACGGTGAGGCTAAGACTTTTGTAGGATGGCTTGGTGTCAAGCAGGCCAGCAAAGAAGCCACTTATCTCCAGGAAAAACATCAGGGACAGACTAATATTGTGCAAAAGGTTGAACTGTTGTGGACTGAACTGCGGAGGACTGGGGTAAAGTAATTTTCTCTGATAAACCCCCTTTCAGGTTGTTTGGGGCATCTGGAAAAACCCTTGTCCGGAGAAGGAAGGTGAGCGCTACCATCAGTCCTGTGTCATGCCAACAGTAAAGCATCCTGAGACCATTCATGTGTGAGGTTGCTTCTCAGCCAAGGGAGTGGCCTCACTCACAATTTTGCCTAAGAACACAGCCATGAATAAAGAATGGTACCAAAACATCCTCCAAGAGCAACTTCTCCCAACCATCCAAGAACAGTTTGGTGATGAACAATGTCTTTTCCAGCATGATGGAACACTTTGCCATAAGGCAAAAGTGATAGCAGACTGACTCGGGGATCAAAACATTGAAATTTTGGGTCCATCGCCAGGAAAATCCCCAGACATTAATCCCATTTAGAACTCCAAGCATTGATTAGGCAAGAATAAGCGACCATCAGTCAGTATGTGGCCCAGAAGTTGATTGACAGCATGTCAGGGCGAATTGCAGAGGTCTTCAAAAAGAAGGGTCAACACTGCAAATATTGACTTAATGTAATTGTCAACAAAAGCCTTTGACACTTATGAAATGCTTGTAATTTTACTTCAGTATACCATAGCAACGTATGACAAAAAGGTCTAAAAACACTGAAGCAGCAAACCTGTGAAAACCAATATTTGTGTCATTCTCAAAACTTTTGCCCATGACTGTAGATGTGAAGAATGTGTTGTTATTGGGTGTAGGTGATGTTAGGAAAAGGTGAACGTTCACAGCTATGCTAATGTGTCCATAGAGATCTCTTGTACCTACAACTTTGTTACTTTGCTTTAGTATACAGATTTTCTTTTATCCATTTACAGTCAAAATCATGCCGTTTAAATGTGCAGTGTAAGGGGGAGATTCAATTAGATGCGACGTGTCTCTGGAAAGTCTGCGGCAGAGATTTGACAGAAATCTTCTCTCATTTTTCCTCACACCCCATAGAGGTGCCAGGGAAAATGAACGGGGATTCCTACCGTAATTGCCGGCAATTAGTGCAGCTAGATGTCCGCATGCCAAATCGTCGGCAACTGAATCTCCACCTAAGTGTGCAAAACTACTAACTAAAGCAAGTGTCACTAAATTTTTACATCTAAAAGTACATAGTATACAAATTGAATGATACATTCAATAAATGTAAATGAATGCATACATTTATTCGTGATGGCAAAATAAGCACAATCTGCATGGTTTCCACTTAAAGAAAAAGCTCTGGAGCAAATTGACTTACGTACAAATAATACAATGTGAAAGGTGTACATTTCTATTAACATCAAATCAAATATTTTGTTGCTAATAATTTGAATTAGTGTAATTCTTCAGGCTTACAAAGTGAAACTGCACTTTAAAATCCTAAGGGGCATATTCAATTAGCTTTCCGGTTCGCGAGATCGCGCCGGAACGAGCCGCAAAGTCAATCCGCGGTACCGCAATAACGTGGATTTTCGTTCGCAGCCCATAGGGTTGCGTACGAAAATCTGCGTTATTGCGGTACCGTATTACCAGCAATACTGCGCAGGTTTCGCGGTGACGCACGTTACCGCAAACCGGAAAGCTAATTGAATATGCCCCTAAATGTCTTAAACTCATTCATAGTTTACAATAAAACTAAAGAAGTTACATTTTCCTGCAACTCTTATGACATTTGCGGGCAGAACGGTGGCTCAGTGGTCAGCACTTCTGCCTCACAGCACTGGGGTCATGAGTTCAATTCCCGACCATGGCCTTATCTGTGTGAAGTTTGTATGTTCTCCCCGTGTTTGCATCGGTTTCATCCGGGTGCTCCGGTTTCCTCCCCACAATCCAAAAACATACTAGTAGGTTAATTGGCTGCTATCAAATTTGACCCTAGTCTGTATGTTTGTTAGGGAATTTAGATTGTAAGCTCCTATGGGGCAGAGACTGATGTGAGTGAGTTCTCTATACAGCGCTGTGGAATTAGTGGCACTATATAAATAATTAAATGATGATAATGATCTGCAGGGGTTTAAAAGCTTGCATCTTCTAATGAGTGGAGCAGGGTGGTTTTGTACTCAATGTAGGCATGGATTTGCACCCACTTGCAAAAAGTAGATTTCATGTTGTGGGACAAGATATTTAAATGGTCTTTAGAGAGTGTGCATTTACAGAGGAATTTGTGTGTTTTGGGCCCACATAGATGTTTTCTCCTACGGATTTACTTTTCACAGGTGCTCTGGAGGTGCTGGCAATTGGTAGTAACCCTATACTTAGGTTTGCTTTTGCACTAACCAGAAGCTTGTGTGGTCAAGCTTACTTTTTTTACACACAAGTATACAAAGGTGGTACATTTAATAAATATCGTTACATCATCACCTTTTCTGTTTAAGACAGAAATCAAAGGATCAAATTAGCATTATTGAAGAAAAAATGTAAATGTAAATTATTTAGAGTGTGACCTTACAGTGGCAGGATTTTGTTGTGACCTTTTCTCCAGTATGTATATTTCTATGTAGACTTAGAAACTGATTCACTAAGGAATGTAAATGCTGATGCGTGCTGTATTTTGCATAAAATCGCTCTGTACATGTCCGGATATGGACTGTACTCCAGAGAACGCAAAGGACATCCAATAAATCTTCAAGCTCAAAGGACACATACGATAGCCTATGATTTCAGGGGAGGAAGGGGGAGGGGAATGGGCCATTACAGGTAGTCAATGTAAAATAACGGCACGCTAAGTTCGAGAGGACGTAGTAGTGCCCCGATTCAGGCTTTAGGCATCTTAAAGGTGCGTTGTTTTCTGTCATATCACCAGCTACAGGTATAAGCTCCGATTAATTTGGAAGCAGAGCAACTGTAAAAATGCATTTTATGTACAGTAGATATTGATACCATCATGATAAATGTATTGCATGCGGGAAAAAATACTTTTTTTTATGTTTTTTCATTAATAACTATAATATTAACAGGTGACAATCATGGAATACTTTTTTTTCTGTGCTTTCCGCTGGGACTTTATATTACACATATGTATTGTACGTATCCTGTAGTGTATTGTGTCTGTCTCAATACAGCCACTGCGGTATATGCAGAGCGTACCTAGATCTTTATTCAACAAGAGATGTTTCTTCAAATCTGATTCTAGCTAAATACTGACAAGCATATGCCCAAATTAGGTGCGTTATAACAAGAACGCAATTTAAGTTTTTACATTTCGTTTTGCGTGCCAGGAATTTAACACGGCAAGTTCTAAAAAAGAAGAATGTGGGCCTATATATATGTATGTGGGCATGTCCTTTTGTACGCGACAGGCGGACAAATAGGTGTATTTGCATATAATGAAATATTCTGGGCTTCAATATATGATGCAGATTTATGAAGCTGACAAAGTGTTACTGTGTGATGTAAAATATATACATAGTGCTTTGTATGGTTACTTATGTAATACCCTGGGAATCACATGCATTCATTCAGAAAACTACATCTCTCAGAATGCCTCTAGTAGGTTCATTGCAAATTGCTTTGGCCATTTTGGGGTGGACAAACTACAAATAACAGCCCAAAGCTGCCTGCTAGAGCCCCAGACTGCATTAAGAGCATGCAGAGACATTAGGACACTGCAATTTTGGCGACAGAATGTACTAGAATACTTCAGAAAATTTTTGGGGGAAAAGGGGAAGTGCCAAAAACTGACTGCTGGAAGCTAGTAAGTTGTGTTGTGTGATTGCTGGCTGAGGATCTTCCCACAAAGAGCCACTGAATGCTGTTGCTGGACTGTTTTCCTGAGGGATATTTGCAGCTAAAGTATGTTAAAACCAGATAATAATAGCTGATCTGCAGTTTTGTAAATTACCCTTTACCTTCTAAATAAACAGACAAAATCTTGGCCAGAAAACAGCCATTGTAATTTACAAAACATAATATGAGGGAAAAGTGAAGAAGTGTAAGCAAAGAGAGATGTCACATCTGTTATGTTCTGCATATGAAATTAATTACTACTGGAATCTGATACAACAAGTCCAAAGCTACTGGTGATTTCAATGACAGATCATAGTTTACTGAATACAGCTGTAAATAATTGAATTAATATATTGTTTTAAAGCACAGTTCTCCCCATGTTTCTGTTGCCATGACATGTCACTTTCCACTTGCAGATTGCTTCCACAACAGACGATAAGAAGCATACATTTAGCTCAAGTACTCAAAGTTCTGTCCTAATTACTGTATATATAATGTAATCCTTCAATGAGAAGTTTACAAGAGTGCAAAACTGTGTTATTATTAAGTTATTTTAATAATGTATTAACAGCACAGTGAATTGTAGTTGATTATTATGTGAGTGGTGCATATTTACCTCTTTGACCAATAAATGCTCAACTTTCTGATCCGCATCTTCTGGTACAGTAGAATACACTGTTTGGTTCTCCAGAGGGATAGTCTCTACCTATTAGTGAATAAGAATAATAAAAAAGATTAACAGTGTAATTAAGACAACATGATTTACAAGACAAAGTACTAAAAATTCTTAGATGATCACTAAATAAGATGCACATAAATGACATTATTTGGAAGTGGAGTATCTGGATTTTGAGACACATGTACGTTCTATGCATGTGTCTAGGTATCTAAATTTCTGCGCATTATAAACTTGCATCCCCTTACGCCTAGTGATGTGGAATGGGGACGTGTATGAGTGAGCAAAAGTAATCCGAGTATAATAAGAGAGAGTTCATGTAAGTATGACATGACTTTCCAGACACATTTTAGGTGCAAAGATACGTGATCATGATTGTACTTAATTCATAAACTTTGCAGATATGTTATATCCAGTCACAACTGTCTATGTAGATCACGTATTTATCATTTCTATGTCGGCTACTGCAGTGAAGATGATTCCCATTGCATTTCTAAAGGGGTAAACAACAGATGTGGGCAGCACGGTGGCTTAGTGGTTACCACTACTTCTGTATAAAATAAAAAGTAAATGACATACAAAATTGCTTCCCTGCCCCCCAGGCCTAGGTGTATGTGGCCTTTCCAGAAATGTAGACCCATGTGTATGGTGGCTTAGTGGTTAGCACTTCTGCCTCAAAACGCTGGGGTCACGAGTTTGATTCCAGACCATGGCCATATCTGTGCAGAGTTTGTATGTTCGTCTCATGTTTGCGGGGGTTTCCTCTAGGTGCTCAAATTTCCTCCCAAACATACTAGTAGGTGAACTGGCTCCTATCAAATATCTCTCGGTCTATCTGTGTGTGTGTGTGTGTGTGTGTGTGTGTGTGTGTGTGTGAGGGAATTTAGACTGTAAGCCCCAATGGGGCAGAGACTTATCTGAGTCAGTTCTAAAACAAAATAAATAGCTGATGATGATGATGTGGGGGTGCTTTTATTCAATTACATTTTACATGGACTATCCAACTTTTGCATTTATAAATAACACACAAGGCACTATTCTCTCTTGTGTATATGACACTTCATTACATTATTATATTGTATACAAATAGGGTAATTTGACTTTATTACTAACACTGTACAGTGGCCAAATGAGGCCAAAACCTTTGCAAGTTACATCAAAATATACCAAATAACTTGTGAGAAATAAACAGTATTTGCCTTGGTTGACAACAATCTGTAAATTTATACTAATAAACAAACATTTTGTGTCCGTCAAGTATCACCAGGGATTGCTAAAATATGTCACACTTCTGCTGCCACTAAATCACACACAACATAAACTATGCAAGTGGTTTGGGTTTCAGTAGGGTTGAAAAACCCTTATTTCCAATTTCTCAGACTCCTTGACCTTTAGATTGCACATCATTTCATTTTTCATATGAAGTATTGTGTTAATAAAAATAGTAATTGTCAGTAAATTATTTTCTAAAAATATCCATAAAAAAAACATTTTACGGGTTGCTAACCCTACTATATGATGATTGTTTTCTTCTGAGATAAACAAAATAGCATATAAAATGTGGAACGGAAATGAGTTTAGTGATTGTGTGCAGCCCACTATAGCTCCATTTTGGTTTTGGAGCTTGTAAATATAGTTGGGACATAGCTTCCTTCAAAATAAATCAGGAGAGGGTTTCCAGAAGTAATAAGAAATATGTGTACACAATCCCAGGTGTTTCCTGTACTTGAAGCAATTCAAAGACAATAGGAAGCCATCTCAAGGTGCATTAGAAAGTGGAAGGAAGTTTCATCAAATACAGACTGAAAAATAGACTACAAAGTGAAAGACATAAATAATGTAATTTTTGGGTGGGGACGAGGTTTAAATGGTTTAATATATATGCATATAACACACAATATAAACAGACATATCTGATGTCATTGCTTTAGTGTTCATTAGGAAAATGTGGGTCCTAAGAAATAACACACCCCTATTATATATTTATACAGATATTAGAAGCATCTTGGAGATCTGTCACCTATATCTTGGAACACTTCTGTGATTTATAATGTCCGCAATAATTAAGAGTATGGAAGGTTATACTGTATATGAAATATAAAATCAGTATACACACAACAATGCTTTACAAATTAAACAAAAGTAACTTATATAGGGGGAGATTCAATTCGAAAAAAATACGCACTCCAGAACGACCGCGGATACACCTCGCGTGTATTTTTTTTTTTGTGAAATCTTCAATGATTTTTGCTCGCGCTCTATAGAGGTGCGAGCAAAAATTTGTGTATATTTTTACTATACTACTGGTA
This sequence comes from Mixophyes fleayi, assembly GCF_038048845.1. Classification (NCBI taxonomy): domain Eukaryota; kingdom Metazoa; phylum Chordata; class Amphibia; order Anura; family Limnodynastidae; genus Mixophyes; species Mixophyes fleayi. The sequence goes on from NC_134404.1 coordinate 89,088,733, forward strand.
AAAATGCGCAGCCACAATGTTCTAAGGAACATCGCAGCTAACTGAAGATTCCCCATAAAATTTCACTTAACAGCTATATTTATGGTCTCACGAATTCACAAGTATTGCTCAATCATTGAGGCACTGTTCCTGGCTACAGGTCCCGGTATGGCTTATTTATTTCTTGTTCCATGGCCCTATCACGCCAGCAGCAGTCCACTTTTGTCCTCCCCCCCCCCCCTTGACGGCAGTTGAGAACACTGGAGAGGACACGATACAGATAAGTCGTTGGCCTCAGGATAATTAGATGAGATGATGCTAACAGCCTTGTAATCAAGAGTGAGGGGGGCATGGTCAGCAGCAAGATGTCTAATGCTGCTGATAGGGCTAATATGCTGGGGAACCTAGTTCAGGAAGAAGTGAGTGCCCAGACACAGGAAGGCAGGTGTGTGCTACTGGGTCCCTGGTGTGCAGTGAATTGCACAAAGGCACCAGTTTATGACCCCATTAGGGGGTTCTAGAGTCAAATATTAAGGAGACCCCAGAGGTGAACTCCCCCAAAAAGTTGAGTATGGGGACGTGGTGGCTGCCATGAGGACCAGTGATATTTTACAGAGGGCCCCCTGTATGTGAAGACTGTCAAGGGAGCCAGCATGGAGATCTCCACCGTTATGGTTACCCCAGAAGAAGGGCCACACTTAAGGGTAGGTATCCCATTTAGGAAAAGTGCAGCTCCAGGGAGAAGAGGCGCGTGTGCATGGTGGAAGAGTCACAATGTTCCAGATGTAAGTTGCTCATGTACGACATGTGTGCCATATTTTGAGCCACGAGCAGTCTTCAACAACAGTTGCTGACATTAGCTTAGTTTTGAAGGAAGATCTTTGGATATCTGGAATTCAGCAATCAGCAAGAGGAGAGCCCCATTGGAAAGTGCCTCCATACCATGAGAGTGTCTGTGTAGGGGTTGGTGTGCACGTATGCACGTCATCATCATCACCATTTATTTATATATGAAAAGCTGTGACTGTATGCTGTGGAACTACTAAACCCAGAAACACTGGGTATGTTGCAAAAAAATATTTTACATTTGCTTAGTGTGTGCTTGAGGAGTTGGCATTAATGGAATGGAATTTTATTGCAACGGTTATGTTTATGTGGTGGAGGAAGTCTGTGAAAATAAAGTTTTCTTCACTGCACCACCAGTAAAAATCACTCCACTCTATTTGTGTACCCTCTGGTCCCAGATGCCATACCCACGTCATAGCCGAAGCAGTAGAGAAGGGCAACAGTGAGTAAGGTAGCACACTACACCATGGGACCCCAAGTGAGTGATCACACACAGCACCAGTAGGGTTTTACAGTCCTTGGAACTTCTGATTTCATCCTTCCTGGTTCTGCCTGTGTCCATGGCCGGCGGAACGTGGTAAGCAAGGTGGGGGGGCGGGGGTGTGCCATGAATTTTGAGGCACTCCCCTCCGTCTGCCATCCCTGCCAATGCGCTGGCACAAAATACACCGAAACAACCAAAAACCCAGCGGCGCTCAGCGCCCTAAGCACTGTGAAACATATGATTGTTTTGTATGCAAGAAACCTGGACACCTAAAGTTGGCTAGAGCTAGGGTGTATCAGCTGAAGAAGCATAGAAATAATTAGTCATGAACAAGGTAGTGCACAGAAAGCCAAATGTCCTTTAAAAGAGGATGCAAACAATTTAAGTATCGAGACTTTAACACCAGTGTGGCTGTATCATCAAAGCATGCATGGTGTACTAAACCAAGAGTCAGATCACTAATGAATGGAACTTCTTGTTTCACCTTGGCCATCATTACAAAAGATAGTTAGAATCTAGCAGAAGGAAAAATCTCTTATGAATTGCATCAGATGAAGTGCAAAGAAGCAGTCAAGACGTATGAACTGGATCCATGTGTGGCATTGACATCTAAGACATAGAAACCTTTGATAATGCTGCTGCCTTGCAATACCCAACTCTATATGAGCCTCTTTATGTCTATAACAGTTAGTCAGGGCTAAATTTAGCATTAGACACAGTAGGAATGGTAGAGGCTGAGAGGCAACTCCTTCCAGCAAATTAAAATTAATTTGGGTAATTAAAAAAATGTTAATTGAACTCTGTGGGGGTGGGTTAATTATTTTTATTATTTATTTATTTATTTATAAGGGACCACAAATTCCATAGCACCGGATGCAGAAGCAAGTAACAAATAGATGAGGTAATACACTTAAGTAGCACAGATGAGTGTGAGTAAAGCTATGGGGACTCACACAGAGTGCAGCAAAGAACATGACAGGACATGCAAGGGATAGACATGGGACAATAGGTAGAGAGGACTATGCCAGCGAGAGCTTACATTCTAGAGGGAGGGGTGGTGAGGGACAGTAGGAGCAACTGAGAGAAAATGGAGTTGGCAGGTGAAGGAAGAGGAAGTGATGGATCAGGAGGTGGTAGGATAGGGGAGCTTGAATATGTGAGCTTTGAGTGAGCCTTTGAAGGACTGAAGGTTGGGAGAGAGTCGAATGAGGTGGGGTAGGGAGAAAGACTGGAGGCAGCATGGCAGAAGTCTTGGAGGCGAGCATGGGAGGTAATGAGACCTGAATTAAGGTGGTCAGAGGAAGAGCGGAGTGGCCGGGTAGGTATGTACCTCAAGACAAGGTCAGAGATGTAAGGTGGAGAAGTGTTGGTGAGGGCTTTGTAAGTGAGGGTAAGGAGCTTGAACTAAATTCTGAAATGGATAGGGAGCCAATGAAGGGATTTATGTAGAGGAGTAGCAGAACAGAAGAGAGCACGCAGCATTCTGTCTGGACTGAAAGTCAGAAAAGTGAGAGACAGGGAGGCCAGTGAGAAGGAGGTTGAATAGTCGAGACAGGAAATGATGACTGAATAGACCAGAATTTTGGTTGCTTCCCTAGAGAGGAAGGGACTGATTTTCGTGATGTTACGGAGGAGGAAGTGGCAGGATTTGAGGGAATAGATATGAGGGGTAAAGCTGAGGGCAGAGTCAAGAGTGACTTCAAGGCAGTGGGCTTCGGTGACAGGAGCAAGAGTTATGTCGTCAACCAAGAGAGAGATATTGGGAGGAATAGCAACATTGGAAGGAGCTTGAATTTGAGGAAGTGTTGTGACATCCAGATAGTTACAACTGAGAGACAGCTAGATACTTGGATTAGGAAGGCAGGAGAGTGGTTGCGATGAAAGAGAGATTTGTGTGTCATCATCATACAGATGATATTGGAGGCCAATTGATTTACTAAGTCCACAGAGAGATACCAAAGGACCTTTACTATCTGAGAAAGGGATGAACTATACATTGCAGTGTCACTAAATTTTGCTTTTGTTTAGACTATGGAATGTTCTTTGTAAAATGGGTGTGGCTAATGGTTGGGGCGGGGCTTAGTTCACAAAAAAAAAAAGTGAGAGGCACATATTGAAACCGTTGTAATTCCTACACCGTTCACCTGATTTGGATGTAAATACCCTCAAATTAAAGCTGAAAGTCTGCAGTTAAAGCACATCTTGTTAGTTTCATTTCAAATCCATTGTGGTGGTGTATAGAGCCCAAAATATGAGAATTGTGTCAATGTCCCAATATTTATGGACTTGACTGTATATCCACACTTCACAAGGTATTGTTAATAAATAACAGTTTCTTATTAGGATTATATCAAGTGAGTCCTGTGCATGAATGAATCTACTATTCATGCAACAAATCTTTCTACACTAGTATGTTTGTCTAAAAATGACTCATTATTTAAATTACTTGTCTTGCAGAGCAAAGAATGAGAAATAGTCAAGTTTCATACAGGTGCATTTTGTGGTGGGATTCCCCAAGGTTTTTGTTTTCCTTCTGAGAATCTTTTTTCTAAATAAATATACAAAAATATTTGATTTACAGTAGACTCACTGTCATAACAAATGTTTATGGGGCTGATTTACCGTTAATAGTAGGTCCAGCTACCAGATGCTAAATTTGCACCTGGAAAAACCATATGGTGCTACAGAGGAGAAAACCCTGATTTAGAGTTGTGAGGGGTCATGGCCTAGCCTAGCTCTAAACTCCAGGGTGAAAATAGAGCTGGCCAGTATGAGAGCATGCAGTGATTACAGTATCTGAGCATACAGTTTTTGCATTTGCACCCACAGCAGTGTACCATGGAATTCTGTACACAGGCAAGATTTGTGCTTAACTCTAAATCAGCGCCTATAAATTAAGTAAGGGAAATAATTTACTACTTAAATTCAATTTTGTGCAATTAGTGTTATGAAGATTTGTGATGCCTTCAAGTAAACAACTTTTGTAATCAAAGTTTCAAATAAATCTAAACAAAATACTATCAAACAGAATGGGTCATTTAGAAAAACATTTACTTGCAGTAGCGCAATCCTGCAATGCAAACACTGTTTTGTGATATCAGCACCTACTTTTGTGCAAATACAAAGATTTTTATGGGTAACTGCACAGGACCATGATGGCTGTGTCTGTGGGGGTGATATAGTTTGCAATGGCAGATAGAAGGAGTTGATCAGATCAGGGTTAGGTGTATGAATGTGCCTTCTTAACAATAACATGCAAAAATTAGATTTCAGTTTGCAGGACGAGATCAATTTAAATCAGATAGAGGGGTGGAACTGCACATTTTGCCTGTATTCCTTATAATGGGGAGGTTGCATAGCCCTTTTCTCCCTGCAAATGGATCTATTTATTAAAGGGCTAAAAGCTCTATCTCTGGTGTTTTCTCCAGAGATATTGCTTTGCCATATGCATCAAGTGGTCACTGCTGGCAATAATGGTGCTTAGTAACTTAGCAAGCGCCGTTGGTAAGAGTAACCGGTCTAACCTTTGATAGCTTTCCCATGCAAAGATCTGCAGAACATCTTAGAAGGTAAATTTGATTGGATATTAATGTAATGTGGAAAGAGAGGGTGTATTAATGTAACATAGGGGGGTATTTATTCAATGTGGGGGTATTAATGTAATGTAGTAGGGATTATTAAGATTAGGTAGAGGGATTAGTAATGTAATGTGGTGGTTGCAGTATTACTAATGAAATGTGGGAAGTGTTCATTTTATATAGCAGCAGGTGAGGGGCTACTAATTTAATATGCAGGTCTCATCATTATTATTGCTGTTATTATTTATTTATTTATTTATTTATATAGCACCTCCATATTACACAGTGCTGTGCAGATAATATTTTAATCATTCACATTGCCTTATTGGAGCTTACAGTCTAAGTTCCCTTAGAAAAAAATGGAGAGCAAAGGTTGAACAGCAAAGCACTCCAGTCCTTATCCCAAACAATGTAAATTAAATTTTTTTTTTAATTAGTAGCCTTAAAAAACACTCATTAATAAATTGATTGATAATTGGCGAAATATCTTAAAAAATAGTGAAAAGATAGAAAAACAGTGAATTCAAATGTAGACCCAGGGGAGGGATTGATCTTATTTAACTAGCAGCTTATAGATTATACAGTAGTAATCTAGTCTTTGGTAGGTAATATATCATCCCTATGACTGGATTCTTTCTTACATGATAATGGACATGAAATACTGCATTGCCAAGTTCCTATAATGCATAGGAATGTTATATATGTATAAAGGAAATGTGATATACAATGAGAACACAGGCCAAATTATCTTTTAGTAATATCTCATCTATTCGCATAGGCTAGACCTGTTAAATTCTCCTTCTCAAGAGCGGCGATTCGCTGTGAGCATTCCCCCCCCCCCCCCCACTTCAGGGTCTGACCTCACCTAGCGTGACGTACAGCCCCACGTACGTTTCGCCTGTGCGGCTTAGTTCCCTTGACTAAGATGGGATGATTTGATTCATGTTGAATAAAGCAGCCCCTCAAAACTGGCCACATTAATCTGCATATGTGATCAGTGAGGCTGGTCCCAAACCTGATGCGGAACCAAATTCCTCTTTCTCAGTCTAAATTCCCTACCATGCATCATCATCATTTATTTAGATAGCGCCACTAATTCCGCAGCGCTGTACAGAGAGAACTTACTTACATCAGTCCCTGCCCCATTGGGGCTTACAGTCTAAATTCCCTAACACACACAGACAGACACACACACACTAGGGTCAATTTGTTACCAGCCAACTAACCTACAGTATGTTTTTGGAGTGTGGGAGGAAAGCAGAGCACCAGGAGGAAACCCACGAAAACATGGGGAGAACATACATTCTCTTCACAGATAAGGCCATGGTTGGGAACTGAACTCATGACCCCAGTGCTGTAAGGCAGAAGTGCTAAGCCACCGTGCTGCCCACATTATGTTTGTGGAGCATGGCAGTAAAAGGAAAAGGTGACTCCTGCCACTATGGGACTGGGATAAAGAATGATAAATAAATCCCCAACTTCCCTACTCTTTTTAACGCATACTCAATTGATGCAGTAATTGGAGTCTCAGCAGTTGCAGCTGCAACTGGGTCCAGGTTTCTGGAGGGTGCCAAAGATACAATCCCTAATTCCATAAACAGATCCCCTTGCGTTGACATTTATCTTTCTCCCCCTGTGCATGTCATCTTATCTCGCTTCCCAGCTCCTGCTCAGAATGTAAATAGTGAACTCAGATTTTGAGCAGACAGGAGAAGCAGCTTTGTTTGCTACAAATAGCCATAAGTCCAGATCCGTAACTACATTCCATTTAATATGGTAATCTGAAGGGGGCAGCAAAGAGGGGCACATGGGTGTACAAACCCTTTAAATGCTTGTTCTTAAAAAAAAGTACAAGCAATGTGTTCTGTATTGAGAAAAGTCCCATCACTAAGCTCAATGAAATTCTACAATTTGCTGACTTATATCATTCAATAATATTTATCATAATAGAGGTCAGAATGTTCTGGCTCCAAGAATCCTAGTGAAAACTGCGCAGATTGATTTTATATATTGATGGAACAATGACTGATGCTTAAAAATAATGAGTTTAAACCCATTAAACTTTCAGTGCAGTTTTGATTATATCAAATAGGAACATAATCTCTCTAACATCAAATATATTGTCCTGTATTTTTCAGTACATAACCCCCCTCTCTGTATTTCTTCCAAATCATTCACAGAGATATCTTTGACCTTCTTATGCATTAAATGAGAGTATAAAATATTTACATTCCCACTCTTGCTGCCTTGCAGTAGATATATGTTCTTGGTCTACTGGTACTTATTACAGAAAGAAGGGAGAATGAATAGTTCAGTGGCTAAGGGTGCTGACCATTTAACAATGAAACTGAAAAACTCACTGGAGATTTAAGTTCAAATCTTAATGTAGCTAATTGGGGCCTCAGACAAGTCACTTTGCCCCCCTGTCTCGCATGACCAAAACTAGCTTGTAAATTAATTTTAGCATATACTGTACATTTTATACAAAATAGTAAAAGCAACAACAATAATAACAATAATAATAAACTTGAGTTCCTCTAACAATTAAGAGGCAATAGACCTGAACAGAACAATTTTACTTTACTGCATGTTTTCATTTGTTTAGATTGCAGAAGTGAAAGAGTGCCCTGTGACCCATACTCATTGAAATCTTGTTTTTACATAAGTAATTGCTATATTATATTGTAACAATTCAACGTGAAATGTGATGAAGATGGTTTATAACAATAGTAAATGCTACAATACATCTAAAATACTTAACAGCATAAATGGGAGGAATTCATGCTATTTCCCCAATGAATGCCAGCACACCACATTGTTTACAATGTACTCTTCGTCATTTGCTGATTGTCTCATAAGGCTGGGAAAATGGGCTCATTTTCCTAGTCTTTTAAGACATTCATAAAGTACACATAACCCATGCAGTAACCCTTAGCAGCCAATCAGCAATTAGCTTTGATCAATCTGGTTCAAGTTAGACTTTGGGAGCAGAGGTGCAGAGTAACTTACCAACAACTACTGCATGACATGACTAATCTGCATTGAATGATGCTGCACATACGAGACCATGTGTATGTTTTTGTACCAAAATACAGAGTAAGCAGATATTGATGGTTACATGTGAGGATGGTGCGTCCAGGTGGGTTCTTTGGAAACCACCTAAGCGAATCGTTGCAACCAAACCTTAGTTTATTCAGTACTTGGCTACATGCTCAAGTATCAGCTCTTGGAATTCCTGGAACGCCCCCTCCCAACTCTCCTGAATTAAGTCTAGGGGCTAAATGTATTAAGCAGTGTTTTTTGCAAATCGCCGACATTCTGTGACTTTGCAGGGCAAATTTAAAACGGCAATGTCTTTAGAGGCAAAACTTGTATTTCAAGAGATTTCCATTGTCAATTTGCCCTGCAAAGTCGCCATATATCAGCGATTTGCAAAAAAAAAGGTGCTTAATACATTTACATCTAGGGGTTGTCGAAGTCAAATAATTGGATGAAGTCGGCTAAATTGATTAATATTGGTTTACTATGAGGTTACGATTAGCACACCTTGTCTCATAATGCAATCGCACAGGCAAACAACACACACACTTACATTTACATTTGTAAATAGTACACATTGAATAAAGTTCTAACTCACATCAGTTTATTAGTAAGACTTAAAGGTTATTTATACAATGATACATTTACATTAAATGTATTTATGGTTCAAGTCCAAAGAAATATATTATGTTTGGTCTTATATTATTCCTCATTTCACCAGAAGAAATCTTGTATCCGCGGCTCTGCGAACGCACACTGCGATCACTATTTATGATTATTATAGAATTAATACTCTAAAATACTGTATGCAAAGTTAATAGGTTGGATTAACCTGGATTTAGGCGGTTCCCGAGGCAAGACACTTACACAGCTGTTTGGGTGACTTGCCCTCACCTCTGGAGAGGAATTATTTAAACTGACCTATGATCTGAATTGTACTGGACTGACTAGACCCTTGTGCAAATGAAGAAAGACCTTAGTTTATCTTTGTGTACACTGTGACATCATCACTGTTTTTTTGTTAACTCAAACTGTATATAAGCAAGCACCTGGCCCAGTAACAGGTATCTTTGACTGCAGACTTCAAGACTGAAGCTGTACCTGGATCCAGGGGCGCATGCGTAATGTATTTGATTATACTTTCTTGTATTTTGTTGTACTCCATCATAGTTTGTTGTAATTCTGCTATATTTTGCTATTATATCTCTTTGTGCGTTGCAACCACATTAGTCGCATCAGACAATATTTATTGGTAGCGACTATACGAATATAACAGGGTGCGACTTATAACAATTCAAATGGGGGAAAACCCAATGGAAGCTTGCAGCATTTTGCGATAATTGAACAGTAATTGCTGCCATGCCTTCTCCCAATCACCCCCCCTCCAAATGGACAGTTCCTTTTAGTAAGTCCTTCAGGGTACCAATGAATCTCTCGCACAATCCATTTGTCTGCGGATGGTATGGTGTGGTACACATCAGTTTTATTAAATTTTTTGATTTGCATGAGATTGCAATTGAACTGCTTTCCCTGATTACACACAACGTCCTCTGGGAATCCTACACAGCTAAAAATGTTCATCAGGGTCCGAGTTATGTGTTCTGCCGCGTGGGAGGTTAAGGCCTATTCTTCAGGATACCTGGTTGCTATCAACTATGGTTTGTCAGACGCCGTCTCCGCACTGACACTTGGTGCAGGAGACGGATGCCTCCACCTTCCAAGCAACCACGTCCTGTTGCCTAGCAGCAGGACGCTATCTCTGCTCACCTATCTGCAGCCAGCATGTGTTACCGCCAAAATCTCACTAACCCTATCAGGAGGCACCTTAGGGTATATAAAGCAGCCACTGACACATGTCTAGTGCCAGAGTATTTAGTCTTCAGCCTTGCTCCAGCATTTGTTCCTGTGTTGCTGTTACTTGGATTCTGACCCGGCTTATTCCTGACTTCTCCTTCGGTTTCTGATTCTGGCTTAGACTGATATTTGGTATTGACCCGGCTTCCTGACCATTCTCCTGCTTCTGATTTGGCTATATCCGTTCCTCTGGTCTCGTTGAGACCCGGCTTGTTGACTACTCTTCCATCCTGCATCCTGGTGGGCTGTCACTGCTACCTCAATTGTTATCTCGCCAGCTGACTGATACTGAGGGCCGCGACCTGCGCGTCCCTTGCATCGAAGTCCATACCTCCTTGCGGGGGTTCCTGGTGAAAACCAGGGGCGTGTTAGACTCCGCGCCTCAGTACTCAGTAGCGCCAACTGCTGGCAGGTATCATCAATTCCACAGAGTAATTCTGACATGGTTATAATAAATTGTTTCCCAGAATGGCTAGGTTTTATAAGGGGTCCTACAATGTCCATGGCTGCTCTCGTGAAAGGCTCCCTGATGATAGGCATAGACATTAATGGGGCTTTGCTAGAGGCTCCACCAAGTCTCTGACATCCTTCACAGGACTTGCGACATTTAAGCACATCCTGAAACAAGCCTGGCTAGTATAAGCTGTGTAATAATCGTGCTCTGATTTTCTTAATCCCCAAACGCACAGTTACTGGGATGTCATATACTAGTGCAACTAACTGGGACCTGTATTCTCAGAGCACCACTAACTGCTTGTGAGCCTGACCTACCGCTGGTGCCTTAGCTACCTGGTACACTAAATCATTCTCCCACACAACTTGAGCCTGCTGTCCTTCACCAAGGGGCTGATCATCTTGTCTGCGTATGCCTACCATGGAAGGGCCCCTCTGTTGGGTATTTCTAGATTCTATTCGGTCCACCTCCCGCAAGACCCCTTGTATCAAGGTCGGGTTCACATCAGACATACTTACCAGCGACGATTCAGGGACTGCAGTTGGTGACACATCCAAGACTTCCGGTTCTGGTCTGGAGATCTTGTTGGGATTTAAATGGCCCGCTCTAGTTTGGCTGCAAGTCCTGACATTCACAAAGTGTCTCGTTAACCTGTGGCCCAGATCACTCCCCAACACCACAACAGCAAGGAGTACCTTCATGAGCCCCACTTTCACTTGGCCCTTACTGTGTTCCTAATTTAGCCAAATTCCCACCATATGTATGTTTTTTACGTCCCCACCAGTAGTAAATATGTGAATTGTTTGCTTAGGGAGTAGACAAAACCTCAGGACCAAGTCAGGGTGAACCAAGGTTATAGATGTGCCCGAGTCCCTCAGCCCTACGTATTTTTGCCTTCCCAGCCATATGGCCTGGAGATAGGTACATATATTGACTAGAGTAATTCTCCTCACATCCTCTCCAGACCTGCAATGGTCTCAAATTGATATACTACTCCCTCTGCCTCTGGTGCATCAGGGTAGTAGTCTGCTTCAGCAACATACTCAAACACATGCTCTCAACAAGCCACCCATGGGGGCCCAGCCCAAGGACCTGGAGGAGGCCTGTGACTGCTAGTACAGTCCCTCAGAATGTGACCCAAATTACCACAGTGATAACATTTGCTCGACTGCTATATTTCAACCGGATGTGATGGGATTGTTCCACTTGGTCTTTGTGGTTGTGACAACTGGGTTCGATTCTCCTATCTCCTCGTGCTATTTTCCCTTTGCCAAAAAAATGCTTCTCTTTGGGGCATTGTGGGGGTAGTTCTCTTGTGGTCGCAGATCTCCATCACAGCCGGTTAATCATATACTCACCAGCCAGATTTGCAGCTTGCTCAGAAGTGATGGGTTTTTCTACCCTCACCCATTCCCTTATTTCTGGAGACAATTTTGAGAGTAGTTGCTCTAAATGAACATGTTGTGCATCTGCTCCATCTAGGAAATTTGTTTTCCTTCCAGCCATCGGGTGATTGCTAGCCGCAATTGGCTATTAAATTCCTTATGTGAGCTATCTCCCTTTTTGTTAAGTGCCAGGAGCTTCAGCCTATAGGTCTCTGGTGTCAATAGCACGCACGGCACCGCTTTGTATTGCTGGCATGCCACAGGGTTCAGCATCTGGTATGCTTCTAGGGCTTGCCCATTTAGACTAGGACCCTAGTAACATGGCCAGTCTTCCTCTTTGATGCCATAGATCACCATCATGTTCTCAAATTTTTTTAGATATGTGCCAATGTCCATGGTATTTTCATTAAATGAAGGCACATCCCAATATCCTAACCGGGTCACCTTTTCATGGTCTCCATTAGTTCTGCAGTCCTCTCCAGCAACCGCATGGCACAAGTCTTACTGCTTCCATTACGCAGGCCATTTCATGGTCCTTAGGTTGGCGTCCCAGTACGTTAAACATAGCCTCCATCTGTTCAGCTTAGGTAAAAAAGGTTGTCCTGAGTTCACACTGCTCCCAGATGCATTCCCTAGCCCTTTCTCTGTCTCCAACATCTCCTCCTTAGATTGACCCATCGGATGTTCTCGCTCCCATTGAAAAAGCTTGGCTTCCAACACATCCTTTGTGTCACCTTCTGCGACCACAGTTTCTCTGCCTCTGCAAATCCCTTGTAAATGTTCTTTTCGCATTTTTTTGTACACCTGTTCTCATCCAGCTATTACTCTTGTGCAGTTCATTAGTGAATTTGTGGGACCCAAGTGTCTGCGTACGGTTGTGCACTAGGTGATTCCACTGAAGCTGCCACCAAATATGAGGATCGTGCTTCCTGGTGAGTTCTTTGAAAATCACCTGGGTGAATTGTTGCAACCAAAGCGTAGTTTATTCAGGAGATCGCAGAACAAGTGAGTCGATGTACAGATACAAGACAGAAGAACTCCTCACAAGCACACTGTATTCACGCAATGGAAGCGTGATTCCTAGTTACAACAAAAACAAGATCTCTCTGCACAGCCCAAAGGTACAGGTTATATAACCCTTATTATTTCCCCGGTGATGGAGCTAATGGGCGGGCGTATTATGGCTGTGGCTAGCTTGGGATAGATGATAAGATGATAGGGTTAATCCCAGAGTCTCCTCCCCATGCTGGCTGGGAAACATTAGTTCCCTGGTGAGAGGGTGTCTAGGTGTCTGGGCCCAGTTATTATTATGCAATGACCTTGTTGGTCAGATGACAAAGTGGATCATATGGAGTTTGTTTATGCTCATTGTTTAGCTCAGACCTCTTATTCTGTCTTATCCCTGAGTAACTATTCTACCTGGTGACAATTAAGAACAAATTTGTCCAACATATAACCAATAGACTAAAATATGCATATAATATAACGGCATATGTTAGCAAACACATATGAACATAAATTACAATAATCTAACACAGCAAGATGAGGACAGTTCGGTTTGCAGAAAGATGCGATGGAACGAAATGTCCTTGTCTTATTCGCTTGAATCCAAACTCACAGCGTGCTCTCCATAGTGCATCTGGGCAGGTAGCAAGGGCATAACTACAACAGGGGCAGTGGGTGCTACTACCATGGGGCTCACAGCTGAGGGTGGCTCATTTCCCCTATCAAAGCCCCATATATACTTGAGATTGTCACCACAGGGCGATATGTGTGGGATATGGGATATGTGTGGCCCTTACAAACTTTTGCCATGGGTCCCACAAATGTCTAGCTAACCCCTGACTGGTAGACAGGTGAAGATAGTACTACAAGCCAAGTGCAAGATGTATCTTACATAAATTAGATTTAATTTTAAGGGGGATGTTAAATTAATGAGTTATAATAAGTTTATGGGTTGCTGTAGGGCTTTTCTATGTAGCTGCATAAATAAACATACATCGCAAGGCGTGATAGTAAATGGCCGTGAAGAGAAAGCAAATGCCTTTTTGGCTGAGATAAGTAACTACAAATTTGTATTTTATTGTTAACAATGTCCCATTTATATATCGCTTTTTACCTATGTAATGTTTAATGAGCTCAGAACTACAACATTGTTTAAGGGACAATGAACTATATGATATAAGATTGTAATTAGTAGCATTATAACTCAGAAATAATTCAACATACTCCAGTAGACTGCAAACTAAACATAACACAAAAAAATAATAACTTCAGCAACGCCATAAGACTCATTCAACAAGCTATTAATGTGTTTTTATGCAAGCTAAAAATTTTGATACAAGAAGCAGACCACAAGGTATGGCTATATTTTGTTGTCTTGTGTGATCTCACTCTTTCCGGAGAAGTCTGCATATGTCACAGGAAAAGGAAAGGAGATGTGGCCAAATGGTGGTTAGAAACATAACAGTGTGTCTCTGCACATACAGGATATTTAGGTACAAGTGTTAGAAGACAAGTTACTACATTCTATGTATTTTATCTTAAAGGATCACTAAATATGAAAACTGAAACTTTCAGATATAAGTTAGAAAGGTTACATACATTATATTGTGTTAGCCTGACCTGCCAATGAAGCTCTTTTACAATGTAGTGTTAACTCCACTAAGAACAAATGAAGCATCTCCCACATCGTTATGACTGTACTAGTAGGATCTGATATAGGACAAAAAACTGAAGGATCAGCCAGTTAAAGTTATTCGGCCCTGCCATCCCTTTTTATGAATCAACCAATCACACGAAGGGCATTTTATTAGAATAAACCCAAAAGCACGTCACTAACACAATGCTGGCTCAGAAGCACACCCTCCTAACATGGTAACCTGCTGCAAACCAGAGACAAAGCGAACATGATGAATCTATTGAGCAAAACATAAGCACTATAGTAATTTCCTGTATATTATAGCGATTACTAATACTCAACCTTCAACTTATCAATATGAAATAGCGGCTTAATACAACTACAATTCACATGACATACTGCTCAATATGACATCAGCATAAAGGCTTTTAATGTATCCTTTTAGTTATCATGTGTTGTTGGAGTTTATTTTAAATTAACAACTTGTTAGATATCTCAAGCCTATTGATCACTGCTATTGGTGTGACAAAGCATGAAGAGTTCTCTTTGCAGTGGATCTGACACAAGTGCTGGCCATTAAACTTTCCCATAATGTCCAGGAGACTCCCGAAATCCGGACTCCCGGGAGAGCAGGCAATTCTCCCACATCCCGCCCACTTCCTAGCGCAGTGGGCAGCCTTAGTGACGTGATTCGTAGCGATTTGCATCATTTTGGTTCTGCCTCCTGCGAAAAAAACAACGGTTTCATTGTGGTGGGGGTGGGGCTAAAATCATGCGATTAACTGTGTCCCGCTCTAACACCACGCCCCCCTGACCGTCATCTCCCAGACTTTAATTTAAAGTTGGCATGTATGATTAATGGACATGGTCAGGACACCTCACTGATTCCTATACAGCCAGTTTCTTTTTAATGACATGTATTTTTTCAGTTAAATTATTTTCTTTTGACATTTTCTTGATACTTAAGTCTAGTTTGTGAAGTGCTGTGAAGTGAAGTTTCTAAAACATTTTTATTTGATTAAACAGGATAAAGTATTACTTAGAATATCCCACAACACAAGTGTATGTAGCAATTAGCTTGTTTGACCTTTTAATTTACGTTTGTTTGTTTGTTTTTTATTAAGAGCCTTGCTGAATACTATAGTAAAATATAAGGGTTTGTTCACATGACTGTTCTTGCTCACTCCAGAAGCAAACCACCTTGGAAGTCACGCATGTGGTTCAGGCTATATAGGCAACTAACATACACATTGACAAGCAAAATGCCTATGGTAAAACCACACCAAAATGTGACTCATTCCCTTACTTCCTTATTTTATATCTTACACCTTGCAGAATGCAAATGGAAAAATATGGGGAACAACACAAAACTTTACACAAAAAGAGAAACAAATGAGAAGAGAAAAGCTTTTGTAGTTTGTTGCTAAGAGATGCATTTGGCAAGAACTGATTGCCATGTTTTCCTTGAGAGAGCAAGTTATTTGTAGGCGATGATACCTTTCACTGGACATTCATAATAGATGAAGAACAGAGCATTCTAAGCGACGTTTCTTCTCAAACGCTAGCCATTATAAGATAAGTTCTGCTAATATCACTTAGGAATGGAAAAGCTTTTATTGTCAGAAACATGTTAAAATGTTTAAATTTAGCATGGGCCAGAATAAAAAAGACCAGAGAGATTGATATGTATATATATTTATATTTATTTTTATTTAATGTTTTACCAGCTATCTACTTGCAACACATTTTATTACCATATGGTTAAACCTTGAATTTATGTCTCTGCAATTCACATTTGACTATAATGTACTCCTTTTTTAATGGTCCCATTATAATCCAATGCATCTCTTTCTAACCATTCCCTGCAATTTACCCATCAAGGTTCTGCAATCTACCATAGAAACTCAACCTGCACTTTCATTCTAGCAGTCTATAATCACAGGACTGCAACCATGGTGGCACATTCTTAGTACCGCTAATTTATGTTCTGGTTTACCAAGGGCAAACACCTTAAATGTTAAACTTTCATTCCTTAATTGTGTAATATTCACAATAGTGACTCTTGAGAAATCACAATTTAAAGTTAGAAAAATTATCTATAATTGTTATTCTGTATTTGATATTAAAAAGCAAACATACAGAGCATAAGGTAGGTCCAGGGTGCCTCAGTTGTTTGATTAAAAATGGGAACCAAATCACGGTGATCCCAGCTTTAACAACCTATAACATTTAATTCAGTATTTAGAGCTGCCCAAGCACAATGTAACCTTATAACACGGAATACACTATGCTGTAAGAATGCATCACTTTACTACAGTATATAGCTAGCATTTTGACTATTTATTATGTTTATCCTGTACATAAGCCAAATAGTAGTATGCTGGTGAATTACTTAGCAGAACTTTTACCCATTACTATAGAACAGTACTTCCAACAATATGTATATCTTCCATTATGGAAACTAGACATTTACATCCAATGAGAGAAGCCAAATATTTTTAACACATAATTTCAACATTTTGGTATAGGAAGTTCCTCATTTTCATAGTTATGGTCTTTGAGCTCTAGAAGTGACTTAAACCTTTAAGTGGTCCATTAGGAACTCTGTGAATAAATGTAGCATTAATTGTAATATACTGTATATACATTAATCTGACTCTCTGTTAAGAACGTCCATAAAAAGGGAGAAAGAAAACCAAACCCTTGTGCAGCACTGTATATGGGAGAGGGGTAGGAAAGACAGAGATGTACACTTGTCAACCGCCCAAAACAATCTATCTGTGCCTGACAGGAGTTAAAGGCTTTTTCCGCTTTTGTAAACAAGCCCCCTTCATTAAGTCATTTACCCATTTAGCAAATAAGGGTTCCCTCTCCCATAACCCAATGCCCGGAGCTGGACCATGTTGTATATGACAAGACAGCGGCTGTGGATCCTACTGCAGAAGGACACAAGACATGCACTCTGGTTAATGAGAGCTGAATAGAAGGCTTTAATTCAGCTCTGTTCCATATTACTGCATGAACTGAGTCATCTCGCAATGCGATACACCCCATTTTTTTGCTGTTTGTTACAGATTCTAGAGCAGAATGTAAAGTGAGAGACTTTTCCAAAAGTCAATAAATATGCCAACAAAATCAATGGTTTTAGATTCTATAGTAAAGTAATTATTCATACAAAAATCCGGTCTGCATCAGTGCCTAGCAGAACAAGCAAGCAATGAAAATAATGACAATACAGCCCATATAGGGAGTACTTACTGAAAAGTCATCTTCAGGGAATAATACCAGGTCCTTCAGCGGGTCATTGGAATAGGTACTTTCCAGTTCTGTAATGGCAGTTTCATAATCCAATGGTTCTAGGAGTTTAGGTTTTTCATGCTAGAACAAAAAATATAAAATATTATAAGTGGGATATAAAGGCACAAACTATAATTATAGAACATATTGACCAAAAGAAATAAAACTGTGAAAATTATTGTTTAAATACACATAAGGAAATGAAAATTAATAGTCACGGTTGTGAATAATTTACTCCAAATTTAGTCCAAATATGTCAGGTTTTTTTTTTATAAAAGTTTACATCAATAGCGACACCCGAAAGGACGAGATCATGGTGCCTTATATGAAAACTACAAATAAAATAAGTTCAATAATCAGAAAAAATATAATAATCCTCCTCTAGCTAAACTGATGATTATTTCCATTACTGTAATAAATGTTCCTGCTGACATAATGTAAACAGTAATAGTCACCATCGACCTCTTAAATACAAAACATTCCAAATGTAAATTACATTACAGTGAACATAGTAATACAGTTCTCTTCTTAGGAAATCTTAAATTACATAAAAGTTATGTCATTTGTATCAGATCTAAAACTGCTTCCAGACAACACCCTTTAAATCAAAATAATAAACCCAGTCTTCTGTTATAAATATTTACTGTAGAAGACGTACATTTTTACACAAATATATGTTGGTCCAAACAGCGTTAAATATTAAAAAAGTTACATTTAATTTAAACTTTCATGAGTATATTTACTTTAAACTTTCATGAGTACAATTACTTGCAGTCATTTGCATAACTAATTTGCAGTACATATTTAGATATTACTGTGTTATTGATAGTGATCAACATGAAATAAATCTGAATGAGAGGCCACTGGTAATTAACCTTACCAAAGGAAGACAATCAGACATCAATATGCAAACTAAAATTCCTTAATCACTAAAGGGAGTACTGTAAAATGCTATAAAGTGGCCAGCTTAATAGATAATAAAACAGGAAAGGGAAGCAAGCAAAAGTTATCCAAGAAGCAAATCAGCATTATTGGCAAAATAAAAATATAAATAAATAAATGTTGGAATTCAAGTAACAACAGAAAGTAAATGATAAATGTTCTTCATAAGCTTAACTTTATTGGATGCACTCCAAGAGTAAAGCCCTTCAACAACATATAACACAAAAAAAGCAAGATTGGAGTGTTCTAAGGGATGTCTTTACAAACAAGTGAACATTTGACATCTGGGGTAAATTTACCAAGCTGTGGGTTTGAAAAAATGGAGATGTTGCCTGTTACCAATCAGATTCTAGTTACCATTTATTTAGTACATTCTACACAATGACAGCCAGAATCTGATTCACTTTTTCAAACTCGCAGCTTGATAAATTTACCCCCTGGTTTTGCTTAATCGTGAGGGCAAGTTAAACTTATTGGGGAGTGGCATCTACATACAGTATGGATAAAGTGTAACTAGGCCCTGAATCCAGAAAGCATCAGATTAGCTTTGAAGCATGGTATACTCTTCATGTTGCACCTTCTAAATCATACTCCTGGAACTTTCCATTTTCTTCTCTTACTTTGAACTCCACAACCTCTGTCTACTCCATCAGCACCACATTTATATTGCTCCACAGATCCCCATTTATCTCCCCAGGTCCAGTCTCACCCCACCGTATACCAAACTCTAGTTTACCTCATCGACCTGTCTCTCTTCTCTGACACATTCTCATCCTCCTTCAAACACAAGCTTGTTCCACCAATCCTAAAGAAACCAACTCTTCATCGAGTCTCTTTCTCCAACTATCATCCTATTTCTCTCCTCCCCTTTGTCTCCAAACTACTTGAGCAACTTGTGTACAATAAACTGACAAACTTTCTTTCCTTTCACTCCCTTCTCAACTTGTTGCATTCAGGTTTCCACCCACAACATTCCCCTGGGACTGCCATTACAAAAGTGACCAATGATCTAATCACAGCAAAGTCTATGGTTCCTTTCTCTGTACTCATCCTTCTGAAGCTCTCTGCAACTTTCCACACCATTAATCACCCTCTTCTACTGCACATGGGCCTTAATAACACAGTTCTTAACATATCTAGACACTTTTTTAATTGTAATCTCCTTCACTGTCCCTGGCACATGCTCATTTCACTCCCACTATCCGCTGGGGTCCCACAAAGCTCTATTATGACTCTACTCCTTTTCTCATTGAACACCTCTTCTTTTGGTGAACTAATTTACTAATCCTTCAGTGTCTGGGAGCCGCCGAATCACGTCACTCCAATTGTCTCAGCTCTGCCTTTCTTCCACTAGATTGTAAGTTCTCACACACAAGGCCTTCCCACCCATTGTATTCATGTCCAGGTTTATTATATCTACCAGTTTTATTATGCACATCCCTGTTTTACGCTTTGTTGTCACTACCTGACACTGTGAGCGCTGTGGTATTTTTCAAATAAATGATAATAGTAGTAATAATATCAGGAATTATAGGAAATTGTGATTTCCCAATGAACTCTATATCAGCAGCACATTTGTCCGATTGCTTTGCTGTGTTCAGACAGACAGGGCTGCCCACATATGAACAACTATATTGCCTGCACAAATAATTTGACTAATACATGTTGTTCAACAGATAAAAAATGTTCTTGAGCTATTCATTACAGATATATATAAATTATTAAATCAAATCAACAATTTACCTACTTAGCATTCACAAATGCATGCATCATAAGCACCAATATCAATTATAAAAAATTTCTTTTTTATAAAAATATATATGGAATGATGTACATTGAATTTTCAGGCACAGTTTCCCTAACTAAGGACGAAGGAGGACAAATGAGGACAAAATTACTTATTTAAGGTCATGAGGAGCTGCTACAGAGGTTGAAACCAAGGCCTTCAGCAAATCTCTCAATATCATTGTTAAGATAATATTCTACAGTTCAAGAGAGTAAGTACATGTATATTGTGTACTCCTTAAACCTACAGTTTTAGAGCCAAGGATTATATTTCTGAAGTTAGTAATGCTGTCATTGAGTAACTGTTCTAAGAATGAAGTTTTGGTTCTCAGGAGTCTTGCATTAAATTAGATATAACTGCCAAATCGAGCTCTGGGATCATTTGCAATATAATGTTATTGTCTTCATTCATTCATTTCACTTTATAATACCCTAAAGGATGCATCACTCAACATCTAAATGAAACCACTGACAGAGAAAAGCATGAGGCTGCTACATTGTAACTGCTCCACAAACCTTCACATTTGTTGAAAATCATCTGAGATTGCATAAACATTGATAAAAGTTAATACCACACAATACAGTTGCTTGTTACAGGCAGGATTAGGATCTGGCAGGCACAGGTAGGGATTAAAATAACCAACTTGGACCTGTGAATTTTGGCCTGTCTGATGATCTGAAAAGAAGATCCAGACAGTAGAATAGCTGAACACCCTAGCTGAGGTCAGGAGATTAGAGAAGGTAGGAAAATTGAGATCACAAGCTAAGGTCAACGGTCAGAGAAGGCAGGGTAGTTAAGTGCGCAAAAGTTCAGCAACATAGTAACAAAAGACAATGGACTTCTCACAGCTAACGTACAGTACTAATACCTTGATCAAGCAAGGAACATTAGGAACAGATGCCTTGGAAGGGAGAAATTCAGGTGTAATGTCATAATCCCATCATCATTTATTTATATAGTGCCACCAATTCAGATCACTCCCATTGGAGATTACAGTGTAAATTCCCTAACACACACAAACTCAAACACAGGCTAGGGTTAATTTTGTCAGCAGCCAATTAACCTACCAGTATGTTTTTGGAGTGTGAGAAGAAACGAGGAGCACCCGGAGGAAACTCACGCAAACACAGGGAGAACACACAAATTCCACACAGATAAGGCCCTGGTTGTGGATTGAACTAAAGCCTCCAGCGCTGTGAGGCAGAAATGCTAACCACTGAACCACCGTCCTGCCATAGTCCTATACCAGATCCAAAAAATATCATGATGTTACTGTGTACTCAGGTAACACGTGTGAAGCTGGGACTTGATGCATTTGCAGAAAATAATAAGGAAGTGCATGTATACGCTGGGACCCAGGTAAGTTAAAATTAGATAATGTTCCAAAAACCTAATGTATAGGAATTGTCCTATGGTCCTCACAGCTTCAGGGGGATACCCAGGGCCTGATTAAGGGTTCTGGCCACCCTAGGCTAATACGGCCGCAGCGCCCCCCCCCCCCCCCCCCCCCCTACTCCGAATATATAGGTGTATAGGAACACTCCTGAATATGAATGTTCAGGTGTATTCTCCAGCATTCAAATTTAGACAGATTGTGCCATTGTCTCTTACCTGTCCTTGCTCTTCTCTCTTGCAACTTTGTTATCCTCTCGTTGGCTTCTGGAAAGTTGGCGTACTTTTTTGAAAATGCAAAAATGTATTATAATGCAAACCCTGAATGATTAGGCCCTTTAGTTAAAACAAAACACTCCATTATGGCCAGCTAAAAGTACCCCATTGGACAGGCATATATAAGCAATATCTGAATATTTGTTGTCAATCAAATACAAACCTCTACCAGCCCCATCTCACTAATATTTAGTATACTAGTGATTGCTGAGACCACCCATGTGACCACCACACAATCATGAGATTCTGCCCCCCAAAGCTGCTCTATTTTTTAAAAAGCCCCTGCAGCCATTTTCCTTAACCACAACCCCCCCCGCACAGCCATTTTCCTTAACCCCTGCTGCAGCCATTTTCTTTACCTCCCACCCTGCATCCATCCCCCTTGCAGCTATTTTCCTTACCTCCACTCTGCTAGCTAGCTATCCCCCCCCCGTCACATCAAAACTCCCCCAGTCACATATATCAGCCCCCCTCCTCTGCCCTCCTTCATACATATCAACCTCTCTACCTCCCTATAGATTTTCATGGCAGCCCCCCCCCTCCCACCCTATAGATTTGTATGACAGTCCCCCTCTCCCTCCCTATACATATGCATGACAGTCCCCCCTCTCCCTCCCTATAGATATGCAGGGTAGTCCCCCCCCTCCCTATAGATATGCAGGGTAGTTTCCCCCCTCCCTATAGATATGCAGGGTAGTTCCCCCCCCTTCCTAGAGATATACAGGGCAGTTCCCCCTCCCTATAGATATGCAGGGCAGTTCTCCCCCTCCCTATAGATATGCAGGGCAGTTCCCCCCCCCTCCCTATAGATATGCAGGGCAGTTCCCCCCCTCCCTATAGATATGCAGGGCAGTTCCCCCCTTCACTTACCTGTAGTTGTGCCAGCGTCGCTCCTCTCCTCAGATCGGCAGATAGGAAGTGAAGATGTCCTGCTTACTGTCTGCTGCACAGCAACAGGCAGCCTGGCGATTGGCTGTGTGTTGCTAACCACTGACCACCAATGCTTTTGATCAACGAGCCCTCCACCCCCCCGCGGCGATCACCCCCCCGCGGCGACCCCCCCCGCAGCGATCCCCAGTGGCGACCCCCCCCCCTCCCCCACCCCGAAAAAAAAAAAGAATGAAAAAAAAAAAAAAATGTAAAAAAAAATAATTTTTTAAAAAAAATAAAATAAAAATACCCACAGTGCAGCGCCCCCCGGGACCCAGCGCCCCAGGCTGCAGCCTGGTCAGCCTAGTGGTTGATCAGGCCCTGGGGATACCGAATTGGCACTAGGCTGTGAGTTATTACTTTATCATTTACAGGAACACATCAAAGGAGTACCTAGGTAATTAATTACCCTGACGCTATACAGCATCAGGGGTCAGAAGCATTCTCCCCCCTCCGGGCCAGTACCATTATTATATTATCCTACATTACACCTCGGTGAACGGAGTTAGAATATTTATTGTGCTACCCTCCGTGTCCCATCCTATTGCACTGAGAGTCATGTCATACTGCAATGAGGGTACTGTATACCCCATAGTTAGAATTCAGGTGCTTTAATGTATACAGCGTTTATTTAGCTTTATGCTGTATAGCAGGGGTGTCCAACCTTTTAGCTTCCCTGGACCACATTGGAAGACGACAAGTTGGTTTGGGCCGCACATAAAATACACTAACACTAACGATAGCTGATCATCGAAAAAACCATAGAAAACATAGTTAACATATTAAACTTACTTGGAAATGAAGTTAGTAAGAGTTAGGAAACCTATTGCAGAATCATGATTAAAGCAGTAGTCCCATTACCAGCTACAATTTAACTTACCTGCATCTGCCCCTTAGTGGGGTTCGGGGAATTAAATGCCAAATACTTTTTCCTCTCTTTCTGCACCCATGAATCATTTTTTTTATTGACCAGTTTGAAATGGTCACCGATATAGGTAGCATCAGGAGGACTAATAGAAATCTACAGAGATTTAAAGATAGGGTGACGGGAACAATGGCTCATGAAGCAGCCTCCGATGAGGGTAACAGTGGGTGATATTTTCACCCTACTCAGCACTGTACTTTTAAAATGGTTTAAAATCTTAAAAATACAATTATCTCTTAATATTTATATTAGATACATACAGAGAACACAGCTAGTTCATAATTGCATGGTGCAAAAAGTCCAAATTCAAAGTAACAACAATAAGATACTGGATAATCTTTCACTGCTGCTGATAGTTTGCGCGGGTGACTCCTCTGTGCTGCGCTACGCAATGGATGTCGGGTGTGATGACGTCACCACCGACATTCACTGCGAGCGCCACACGGAGGAGGAGACCAGGGAGGGAGCCGGAGGGCCAGCTGACGTGACCGCAAGGTAAGTATTTTCTTTTTTTTGCAGGATTTTTTTTTATTTAGCGCTGCCCCCTTGCCACAACCAAAACTCCTGCTGGGCCACATTTACAGGCATGCTGGGCCGCATGCGGCCCGCGGGCCACAGGTTGGACAACCCTGCTGTATAGTTACTACTAAAAAAACAAAACAAAATGCTATACAATTAGCACGCAAATATAAATAGATTATTAAGAAATTAAATTGAAAACCCATCGTAAATACATTTTTGCACTTTATGATAATTGGTAACTGTGTTTAATTATTATCTATAATAATTATATAGTAAAATGGTGTTTAACAAATAGACACTTAGCAGCTGGAATAACTAAATCGTCGACTGTCAATACTAAAATTTAGCATGACAAAAGCAGCACTCCATTTATGAAGTGGTTAAGCTGTATATTTAGTCTTGAGAATATTTAGAAGTGAAACTAATGAATTATAGGAATGACTATGAGAAGAGGGGGAATCAGGGAGGGACACCGCCTCTTGTTGCAATTTTGGAATGTACATCCTGCACATATGGTGAAGAACAGTTGAAGATAATTTTGGCTTCCCTCCACTACATGGCTTTACAGAGCATTCAATTTAATATTGCATATCACAGCTTTTAAATTATTTCCCTAATGACAGCATTATTACAACATTTGAATGCTTGCCATGTAGTTTTGCCATATGCGTAGGTGAGGTGGATGAAAAGTGGAAAATACAACATAGCTACCATTCAATGTTATGAAACAATATAACACTAGCATAGTTCCGATGTGTATAAAAGTGACGTGAATAGCCAAGAACATTCCTCTAATCCTGTTGTACAGAATGAAAGTATAAATGATGGTGATGTCTTGTTTTTATGGTTTGTTCACAGTGTCAACATGAAAGCTTTCATCATCAACATCATCATCATTTATTTATATAGTGCCAGCAAATTCCATAGCGCTTTACAATTGTGATGTACTTCCTAATGCAAATACCAAGCCATGGGGCAGAGGCAGAGGTGTGCGTGGAGGGTTTGCTAGGGGCCTTAGGGGGTTTCTATGTTATAGCAGGCATGTGTCCAGCATCAGGAGCTTTCACTGCAGTGGCCACTGCTCCTGCAACAGACAGCAGAATTCTGTGCTTTCAATACGTCAATGCTTTATAGTGTCGAGAGCAATGAGTCCAATAAGTTGAAATAAAATATTAAGTTATATTTACCTGATGTGTGGCGTTTGCAGGGACTGCTGGACACCTGTAACAGCATAATGCTCATCCGCACTGATTGTTTTTTCCAGTAGGCTGAGTAAATGTGAAGTTCACAGGAGAGGGCCAACAAAAACTTGGCCTGATTGAAGCATGCGAATGGGAATTTCACTTTAGAGGGGCATCTACTACTACTTGGCTGGTGTAAATGCTGGCAAAAGGCTCTTTCCTTGTTGTTTCTTATTTAACAAAGGCATAATGCCAGAGAAATTGTTTGTTTGTATCCTTTGCTGCACTGTTACCATATGTTGAAACTTTATGTAAAAAACATAAAAATAATAACGGGGCACATTTAGAGTTGGACACTTTTGGGCTCCAAAAGTACGCAGAAAAAGAGGATACTTACGAAGGTATCTTGAGTTGGATGTATGTCAAGATGCATCAAAATCAGTACTATTTGCACCAGGAATATCATCATTTAAGTGTACAAATGTGTATGCTTACGTCTTAGGACAGCATAGACATGTGGCTTTTCAGTGTATGTAGTAAATGTTAAAGTTGCATTATCCCAATTGTACACAAAATAACAATGTAATGCCATATACACAGGGCCGGTGCTAGGGACCTCGGCGCCCTAGGCACAATGTAAAAATCTGCCCCCCCGGCACAATGTAAAAAACTCCCCTCGGCACAATGTAAAAAACTCCTCCCCCCTGGCACAATGTAAAAAAACTCCCACCCGGCACAATGTAAAAAAAACTCCCCCCCCCCCCCCCCCGTCTTTCCTTACCTTGGCTCCATAAAGCTGGTCCTCTCTGCCGGGTCCCGTCCCTCACTGACACTGTCGGGCCGTGATGATGATGTCACGCCCCCGACAGTCAGTGAGAGGAGGGGAGGAGACAGAGCGCCCCATCAGCTGTTGGAGGGGAGGGCGGCGGTGGTGATCCATAGCCCCTCCTCCTCCCCCTCCCTGTGGATCGATCTCAAGCTGTGCGGCGGCCGTTTAAGGTATGCTCAGCGGTCGCCGCACAGTTTTAAACTACAATAGTAATTGTTTTTTAATTCTGAGGCGCCCTGCAGAGCCCGGTGCCCTAGGCAACTGCCTAACCTTGCCTAATGGGAGCGCCGGGCCTATATATACACAAGAGAGAATATTGTCTTAACAGTTATTATTAAATGCAAAAGTTACAATTTCAATCTAGAATCTAATGACACACAAATAGGTCCACATCTGTTGTTTACCCCTTTAAAAATCCAATGGGAATCTTCATTCCTTCAGTTTTCAAAATGGGAATATCTATTAAGTAATGTCACAACTTGATGACTAGATAATTAATGATTAGTATTATCAGCTGAAAGGATCAATATGCAATCAGCCACTCAGATGTAGACCATCATCACTGCATCTTGCTGTACCAGCCAACCAGTACCCACAAGAGATATGCCTCCTAAAAGGTGTATATGGGGATGCAACCACCTCTGATTGTATCACAATTATATGAACACACAACTTTAGTGTACTCAGCTCACGCTTGCCTGGCCCCATTCCACCTTTGTAGGCGTTAGGGGATACAAAAATACTATTTTTCACAAAGACTGCTGCCTCAGTTTTTATGATGGCAATTTGCATATACTCCAAAATGTCATGAAGAGTGATCAGATGAATTGCAATTAATTCCATAGTCCCTTTTTGCCATGACAATGAACTTTATCCCAAAAACAACATTTCCACTGCATTTCAGCCCTGCCACAAAAGGACCAGCTGAACAGGTCAGTGATTCTCTCGTTAACACAGGTGAGAGTGTTGACGAGGACAAGGCTAGAGATTACTCTGTCATGATTGAGTTAGAATAACAGACTGGAAGCTTTAAAAGGAGGGTGATGCTTTAAATAATTGTTCTTCCTCTATTAACCATGGTTAACTTCAAGGAAACACGTTCAGTCATCATTGCTTTGCACAAAAAAGGGCTTCACAGGCAAGTATATTACTGCTAGTAAGATTGTAACTAAATCAACCATTTATGGGATCATCAAGTACTTCAAGGAGAGAAGTTCAATAGTTGTGAAGAAGGCTTCAGAGCACCCAAGAACGTCCAGCAAGCACCAGGATGTCTTCTTGGCGTAAACGTATCAAGCTGAGAGTTTTCCAGCGGGTTTGAAAAAAGGAGATGTTGTCTATAGCAACCAATCAGATTGTAGATATCATTTTGTAAAATGTACTAAATAAATGATAGCTAGACTCTGATTGTTTTTTCAAACCTGCCAGAAAACTCTCAGCTTGATACATTTACCCCCTAAAGTTGATTCAGCTGCGGGATTGGGGCACCACCAGTGCAGAGCTTGCTCAGGAATGGCAGCAGGCAGGTGTGAGTGCATCTACACTCACAGTGAGGTCAAAAACTTTTGGAAGATGACCTGGTGTCAAGAAGGCCAGCAAAGAAGCCACTTCTCTCTAGGCAAAACATCAGGGACAAAGTGATATGCTGCAAGAGGTAAAGGGATTGGACTGCTGAGGACTCAGGTAAAGTCATTTTCTGTGATGAATCTCCTTTGAGATTGTTTGGGGCATCTGGAAAAATGCTTGTCCAGAGAAGGATAGGTGAGCGCAACAGTAAAGTATCCTGAGACCATTCATATGTGGGGTTGTTTCGCATCCAAGAGTTTGGGCTCACTCACAATTTTGCCTAAGAACACAGCCATGAATAAAGAATGGTACCAAAACATCCTCCAAGAGCAACTTCTCCCAACCATTCAAGAACAGTTTGGTGGTGAGCAATGCCTTTTCCAGCATGATGGAGCACCTTGCCATAAGGCAAAAGCGTTAACTAAGATTCTCGTGGATCAAAACATCGAAAATTTGGGTCCATGGCCAGGACACTCCCCATACCTTAATCCCATTGAGAACTTATGGTCAGTCCTCAAGAGGTGGGTGGACAAACAAAAACCCACGAATTCTGAAAAGCTCCAAGCATTGATTAGGCGGCCCAGTAGTTGATTGACAGCATGCCAGGGGCGAATTGTAGAGGTCTTCAAAAAGAAGAGTCAACACTGCAAATATTGACTCTTTGCATAAACCTAATTTAATTGTAAATAAAAGCCTTTGACACTAATGAAATGCTTGTAATTATACATCAGTATACCATAGCAACATCTTACAAAAAGGTATAAAAACACTTAAGCAGCAAACTTTGTGTAAACCAATACTTGTGTCATTCTCAAAACTTTTGGTCCTAAATATATATATATATATATATGTGTGTGTGTGTACTCATTTGTCTCACGTACATACGCAGTACAGATAGGACTGTCTTGGGAATAAATAGCAGACATTGAACTCTAATGGGCCTATTTACTTTGATGCCACCACTACAAAGACTTTCTATCACTGCTTAATGCAGCTACAGAAAATCTATTTTTGGTTGCGATATACTTAGGGAGTATCGACAGTACTCGCTGATCCACTTTGCTATTTCACACATGCGTAGTGGAGCTGGAAGACTTGGGCTAGTAAAAAAAAATGAAAATTATAATGTTAAAAAAATCTATAATAAATATTAAATAAAATTAATTCTTTTGCATCTATTTCTGCCCTAATTAATATAACTTTATTTGAATGTTTAAACTTCACCCAGTATTACATTTAGGGGAATATTCATTTAGCTTGGCAGTCTGCGATTACATGGTCGCTGCCCTTTACTCAAAGGAATACGGTACCGTAATACAGCGGATTTTCCTTCGCAACCCTATGGGTGTTCCGGCACATAATCACGGATCGCCAAGCTTATTGAATATGCCCCTTAGGGTTTTGTGTTTTTTTCATTAAGATCTCAGACAAGGATATTTCTGATGGCAGTATAAGATTAGCTGAATATCTTGAGCACTGATTGTATATATAAATTTTGCAGACAGATTTATTTAGATTGTATCTGTACATTGTGTAAAATGTTTGTAAATAAAAGTTGATAGACAATTGCTATGGAATGGGGACAAAGTTACTGGTTATGAGAAGTAAATATTTAGTAGCTAGGAGACAAGAAGTATACTACAAAACAATTACTTAATCTACTTCGCAAACTGCTTGGACTTGTGACAGATAAAACAGTGCCTTGTGACTGACATCTCCATTCATGCAATACATAAGAAGGGAAATTAGAATTCCACTTATTTAATTCTACCTAGTCAATTTGTAATACTGTGAAATATGTTCAAATGTCTAGAAAATTAATCAAAGCTCTGAATGTGACAGTTAAATACTTAGTAGCTAATGCTGAGTCGTATATGACGTATATGCATTTATTAAATGCTTAAATCAAATCCACGTAAAAAATAATGTATTCACACCCATATGTTATAGATGCATCCAGCCCTGCACCTTTAGCATATGTGACAGGTTTATGTCAGGCGTACATCAGATACACTTATACACAATCGTGTCATAAGCACCAGAAAAGTTTTTGAAAGCAGAAAATTCACTTTTAGCTTTGATTTAAATAAAAAAAAAACTTGTAATACAACAGGTAAAATTTTCCTTCTTGTGTACG
Source organism: Mixophyes fleayi (assembly GCF_038048845.1). NCBI lineage: Eukaryota > Metazoa > Chordata > Amphibia > Anura > Limnodynastidae > Mixophyes > Mixophyes fleayi. The sequence continues at coordinate 89,118,776 of NC_134404.1, forward strand.
AATGAAAGTTTCATAAAAATAAAGCCTACCTATGAAATTATATAATATAGGTATGATCAATGAAGAACGCAACTCTGCTCAGAGGTCAATCCGCAATCAGCCAATCAGCAGCGGCGAGCATGTGCTGTCGATCATCATCATCATCATCATCAGTGTGTATATGCATCAGCCCTAAGGCATCCACATGAAATATGGCTACAGACAGGCGTATCTGTCATCAGTTTGCACATGTCCTTACTGTACTAGGACTGCGTTTCTCTGCCCCTTCTTCTCGTTCTGCCTCTCCGAGCATATGGAGGCACAATTGTCTGATCTGCATACAGACGCAAGCGTACACATTTTCGGTGTGCATGCACAATACAAATTAGCGTATATTACGCAAACAGGTGTACGCCCAACTCAGCATAAGCCCCTTATTGGTTTCATTAATATAGTTCCATCTCCCAGCCTCAGTTGGGGTAATTTATTACTGTACTTATTAGTCATTGAAGGTCTATAATAATTTCATGCTGTAGACAAGTAAATGTGTGACAGCCAGAAGATTTCTAAGGGGTTTATTAAATTCATTTTCTGGCTTCATTACACCACAATGGTTGGGATCATTTATGGCTGGACAGCACAGAGCAACAGTGGGCAAAAAAATATTTTTTTCTTTCTTTTGCAACGTCTAACACCTGTATTTCACAATGCACAACAGATCTTGAATTTACTAACACCTCTTCAGCTTATTTTGAATACAGTAGAAGTATTTTGCTTAAGTCAGGCACACAAGATATATCTGGCCAGAAATGTTCTAAAATAACAATCCATTCAATATTTTACATTAGATATTGAAATAACATGCCTTTCGAAAATAGCGTGCATATATGTAATTTACCTTAGATAGATATTACATATGTGCAACTTTATGGGTGGCTGCACCTAGCCTAAATGTTGGCTCCACCACAACCCGCATTAGCCACTCCCAATCGATGCCTATGATCCATCCAATCATAACTTGAATTAAACAGTGACCACACCTACATTGTGATAGACCACACCGCCGCTGCTCCCTGAAAATCTAGACTGTTGAGGTATAAATTATTTCTGTGAAAGAGCATGAGTTGCAGTATGCCTAAAAGGAAGTACATATTTTTGTCATATACAAAGTATCACTTGGGAAAAGTGAGCTAGACACAACATTGAGTCTGTTATAGTTTTGTGAACTTTGGACTAAAACAATGCAGCAACATATTCAAAGGACCTTATTTAAAGGAGATGTACACTTTGGCTCAGAGTCTTGGCTGTTGTGGGGTGTAGCCGACCAGAGAAGGCATCACAGGAGTGGATGTAAGCGCTAAGTAATCTGCTCATGTGATGTCCACCTTGTTTACCGTTGTTTACATTTGGGAACAAACAGTAATAAAACAATAATGAGTATGAGTATTATATTTGTTTGGGCAATAATGAGTATTACTTACATGCAGAGAGCTAAGAGGGCCCTGCTCGCAAGCTTACAATTTGTGGGACAATGGTTTGATACACAAGGGTAAATGCTACATCATACTGAATATTTGACCACCTAGAATGCAAAGGTTACAAATTATTTAGTGGGCTGTATGCACAGTCACACAACTATGTTGGTCAGAGGGTTGCTGTCTTGTGTTAGCTGTGTAGAGGAATATTAAAAACTTGTCTGAAGAGGTGGGTTTTCAGAGAACAGTTCAAGGTTTGAAGACTAAAGGAAGTCTTGTGATCGAGGGAGTGAATTTCATAAAGTAGGTGCAGCCCGAAAAAAGTCCTGTAACCGAGAATGGGAGGAAGTGATGAGAGTGGAAGAGAGACGCAAATCTTGTGCAGAACGGAGGTGTCGAGTTGGGTGATATTTTGAGACAAGTGAGGAGATGTATGTTGGTGCATTTTTGTTGATGGCCTTGTATATAAGTAGAAGAATTTTATATTGGATTCGATGAAATACAGGCAACCAATGTAGAGACTGACAGAGTGACTCAGCAGACGTAAAACGATTTGCAAGGAAAATCAATCTAGCCGCTGCGTGCAAAATAGATTGTAGGGTCTCGAGTCTTACTTTGGGAAAACCAGTAAGGAAGAATTACAATAGTCGATGTGGGAGATGATGACTGCATGAAGTAAAATTTTTGCAGTGTCCTGTGTGAGATATGTACGTATTCTGGAAATGTTTTTTTAGATGTATGCAGCATAATGTAAATATAGTGTTGATGTGGGGAACAAAGGATACTTGCGAATCAAGGATTACACCTAGGCAGCGAGCTTGTAGGGTTGGATTGATGGTCATGTTGTCAACAGAAATAGAAATGTCGGGCAGGAAGCTTCTATTGTTGGGTGGGAATATTATTAGTTTTCCAAGAGAAGTGGTGTAGATAGAGAATAGCAGAGGACCGGACTGAGCCTTGTGGTACTCTAACTGATAAAGGAAGCTGTGTGGAGGTTGTTGCAGAGAAGTTAAAACTGAAAGAGCGATTAGATAGGTAGGATGAGAACCAGGATAGGACAGTGTCTTGAAGACCTAGGGATTGTAGCGTCTGTATGAGGAGAGAGTGGTCAACAGGTCAAATGCGCTGCGGAAACCTTGTGGCGCCTAACAAATAAATGATAATAATAATAATAATAATAATAATTGTGAACTTTAATGATAACAAATGTGAATATTGTGAGATATCTTTCAACTTTCTGAGAAAATAAATGACTGAATAAAATATGTTTGGACAAACGGGTTAAATAGTTTCTTAATTGATGAACAGAGAGAAGGAGAGAGAGAGTCAGGAATTGAATTATTGAAATTATTAATGCAGTGTTAAGCAACTGTTCTTAATTATCTTGTTATTTAGAGAAGATAATTTGTAAAGGAAGTGTCATTATAATTGCAGTAAATTATTTTTTAAACACTCCTTTTTTTTTTGCACAAGGCTGTGTACAGACATCATTTTTTATCTTACTTGTCTACTATTCATTATTATCCCTTAAGAGCAGAGGTATGAATATAAGTAGGCACCATTAATGACATCAAGTGGGTGGGGCAAATGCCTCTTCATGCCTCTGCCCACTCTCTCTGGAGTCCCGTGGACATTCTAGGGGAGTAGGTAACATATGCAACCATGGTTCATGAACACATGGTAAACGCAGCATAAACCTTATTTAGCCTGGGGATCTCAATCCATATGGAGAAGTACACACTATGTTCATAGTGAATAGATGGATCATTGATGGTATTTGCTGTAAGAACAATGTTGGTAATAAGTGTAGAACTAGGATTCAATACCCAAATGGAAAATTGCAGCCATGCAGATATATTAGAGATTTTTCTCACAGAGCCCCCTTCCCCCCCCCCTTTAAAGCCTTGTGATACACTGTGCAGTAGGTAACCCTTCCATACATGTTCGCTTATTGTTGTCTTTAATTACCTGATGGGTCTCCCTATGTATTGTTATTTACATGGGGATTCCAACAAGTATATTACATTGTTAGTTTCACATGAAAGGAATTGATGTAGGTTGAATGATTTATTGGCTATGTATGATTTGAATGTATGGATAGCTTTCTATTTTTTCCTTTATGGATAACTCCACCCTTTCAATCACCTACTGTGAAAGGGTGGGGTTATCCATCCAATATATTGATTGAACAACTTCCCTTTCTGCCATGCAGAAATGTTACCTAGAACCATATGTATCCAGAGTATGCAATGCTGGAGCAGACAGTGTTCGATAAGTGTCTGTTTTCTTTAAAGAACACTTGGGCAAAGATTTGAACTGTGTAACTTGTGCAAGTAAATCACAAACAAAAGGGTGTGTACAAAGTATTACACTGAGGAGGAAATCTGTTGAACTCAGAAAACATACTGCTGTATATTTAATCTATCTGATTATGCTTTGAACCTCAGGAAGTTCAAAATAATTTGTGTGCCAGGTTTCAGAATTTTAGGATTTTGCAGCAATATGTATGTTACAATGTTAGGGTTCATGACTCAGCTAAAGATTAATTAAATAGCTGCAGATGAATAAATTAATAATATTAGAATGTATTATTCCTATTTTTATCATCACAGTTTATATTTGTTTATATTTGTTTTTCATGTTATGCATGCGTTAATAATCTGAAATATTGGCCTGCTATCAAGACTTGTGAAAAGATATAGACAAGAGGGTATATTTACTTAACTGCAGCTTTGAAAAAATGGAGATGTTGGCTATAGCAACCAATCAGATTCTAGTTAGCATTTATTTAGCACTTTCTACAAAATGAAAGCCATATTCTGATTGGTTGCTATAGGCAACATCTCCACCTTTTTCAAATCCGCAGTTTAGTAAATATACCCCCAGAGGTCTTTCTGGGGTATTACTAATCCTAACCTAAATCTTATATACCCTCATATGCAAATAATTAAACAATATGTATTATGCTGGGGGTATTATAGGGCTGTATTATGTTTTGGGTTAATATATAGCGGCTGGGTAATGGATATACAGTATGTTGTATATACCTATGGACTATGCGATAATAAAATAATTTGCGTTAAAGATAAATTGAGAAATATTATATGATTCATTGTCTTATTGTCACTGTGAGTTCCTAGTAAACAATAATGTATATATCTTCTAGCACAACAGGCCAACTGATTCCAGATATTATAATCATGTCCAATAATGATGCTGGGCAAATATAATGCTGTCCTTTATGTCTGCAAACATACAAGTGTACCCACCCAACTGCAAAATGTATATGGATATTTTTGGCTGTGTCCACCCTTCCTACTCACATTCATAACATGGGAAGCTCTTTAGTTGACTGCACTTTGACGAATGGGTGGACATACACCCCTAAAACTATAGTAAATGTCCAAGCTGAACCCTGTGTACAGATATTAGGGTCAATTTAAATTTGTTAGGGGGGGGGGTGCTGTTCTGCATTGAGACCAGCATTCTGAGTCAATGCTCTGCAAGCTACACTGCAGTTCTGATCCACAGTAAGCAGTCAGGAAGGATTCAGCCAGAACAACCAGCAAAGAGCAGCAGCTGCAGCTATACATTGCCCCAGAAGTGTGAGCAGTTCCGGGTGCAAATGAATAACCTCTTACAATTGGGGGCATTACAGTGTGCAGTTGACACACACAGTCGACTAGTAGCTGACTTGATCAAGCGTCACTAGTAGGAGTAGTCAGTGATGATTAGCTGATGACAACAAGTGAAATCCCGTAAGTTGTCACAAAATTATTTGTAAATGTTGATATATATGCATCTACATGCGATACATACCTACAAATATTATATATATATATATATATATATCAACATTCCATGGCTATCCACGTCTAGTTCACTTACTTTCTGTCAGGATAGAGAAAAGGTATAGAGATAACAGCGCTGCTCTAAAAGGTATGAAACTGCCAGGGTGGGTCTGTGTGGGGCGAATTCCTAACTTCCCAATAGAAATAGGCAAAGACATATAATGCTGACCCACGGCGCCGTGGGTCAGCATTATATGTCTTTGCCTACTTTCTGTCAGGCCTAATAATATTCACATAACCCTCAGTCGTTCCATTTGCACTTCATGTGCTCACATTCTGTGTTACACACCAACGCCCACACAAGAATTCAGAATGAATGCTGGGTTGACAATATATGCAAGAAAAAAACCATATGCTGCATCTATAATCTGTGTGTATGATCTGTCCAGCATTTACATGAATGCTTTTGTGCACTATGGGTGTGATCTCTACAAAGGTCAATGATTGCATTTGTTGAAGTGAATTTAATCTGTGCTTCCTGTGCATTCCAACAGGCTTTAAAGCAATATACCCAATATGCCCAAGGGCACAAGAAAATTACATATGTGTACATACTCTTATATACAAAATCATACAGAAAGTGCTGTCAAATATTGATATGGGGCTTTCCTGGAGTTGATGCCAAAGAATTATGATGGCAGCAACTGAGGAGTGGTTTCAAAAATTTTCAGGCTAATTAATTTTTAGTTTTATGTTAACTCTAACCCAACCTTTAACTTCACACAAAAACTATACTTCAGTTTGCCCTAAAAAGCTTACTTGTCTCTCTATAACATACAAAATTGAGTTTATAGTCATCATTCTTTTCTCTTTTCGGATTGACCATAGAATTTACAAGGAGATTTCCTAATAAGCTGATTCCCTCCATCATGGGGTCACTTGGGGGAAAGAATGGGCTGATCTGGTCCCAAATTCAATGATTTGCACCTGCATCTTTGTAGGCTAGACTGTGCGCTGCTTGTTGCCTTAGAGAGGCAGCTCATGGCATTTTTGTCTCCAGCTTTGTAGAAGTTTTTCTATCTACAATTTTGTATGTATACCTTTCTCTCTGTCTCCCCATGTGTGCACCTCTTTCCAGCCCTTTATGTGTGTGTGACTCTGTCCCTCCCTTTGTGTGTGTGTGCCTCAGTCCACCCCATTTGTGTGTGTGTGTGCCTCAGTTCACCCCCTTTGTATGTGTGCACACCTCAGTCCACCCACTTTGTGTGTGTGCACCTCAGTCCACCCCCTTTGTGTGTGTGCACCTCAGTCCACCCCCTTTGTGTGTCAGTGCGCCTCAGTCCACCCCCTTTGCGTGTGCCTCAGTCCGCCCGCTTTGTGTGTGTGTGTGCGCCTCAGTCCACCACCTTCGTGTTTGCCTCAGTCCACCCCCTTTGTGTGTGCACCTCAGTCCACCCCCTTTGTGTGTGTGTTTGTGCACCTCAGTTCACCCCCTTTGTGTCTGCGCCTCAGTCCACCCCCTTTGTGTGTGTGTTTGTGCGCCTCAGTCCACCCCCTTTGTGTGTGTGCGTCTCATTCCACCCCCTTTGCGTGTGCCTCAGTCCACCCCCTTTGTGAGTGTGTGCGTCTCAGTCCACCCCATTTGTGTGTGTGTGTGCGCCTCAGTCCACCCCCTCTGTGTGTTTGCGTTTTATTCCACCCCCTTTGCGTGTGCCTCAGTCCACCCCCTTTGTGAGTGTGTGCGTCTCAGTCCACCCCCTTTGTGTGTGCGCCTCAGTCTACCCCCTTTGTGTGTGTTTGTGCGCCTCAGTCCACCCCCTTTGTGTGTGTGCGTCTCATTCCACCCCCTTTGCGTGTGCCTTAGTCCACCCCCTTTGTGTGTGTGCCTCAGTCCACCCCCTTTGTGTGTGTGCCTCAGTCCACCCCCTTTGTGTGTGTGTGTGTGCACCTCGATCCCCCACTTGGGTGTCTGTCTCCAATATTGTATGTGTAATTCCTCCCCATATATTTCTGGCTCCCCATGTGTGTTTCTCTCTGTTCACTCCCCCAATTGTTCGTGTGTCTTTATCGCCACTTTGTGGTTGCCTGTCCCTTTCTTTCTCCCCTTTGTGTGTATGTCTCCCTTTGACACCCATTCCATCAGTTCCCTCTCCTTTTTTCCCCATCTGTAAACACAACCCACAGTCCTCTTGCCCCGCACCTTCTCCCCCTCGTCTTCTACTACTCCCATCTTCATGCCTTTCATTCCTCCGCTGGAGTTAATGTGATAGGCAGAACCAGTGCTGGTGGCTTTTGATCAGAAGTAATGTGGACAAACAAAAGGATAACCGTGTCTTACGCCATATAATTTAAAGGATTGCAGGTAACTACCGTTTTCTCTCTGCGATCCACCAACCCTAACAACAGGTTTAGTTTAAATAAAAGTTAAATAACAGCATTGTCCCAATCAGTGGGAAATTGGGGAGGTATTACCTGTTCACTGCTGCTCTGAATGGCATTAAACTATACGCGCTGTTAGGGTTGGTGGATTGCAGAGGCAGCAAAGAGGGGCCTGGTTTTTTTTTGTTTTGTAACACTTTTACACAAATGCATACAGATATGCAGACCAAGATGGCAGCATCTGCAGAGGTGGGAATGTCTGTCTAGTGGAAGGTGTTTGGCCAGATTGAGGCATTCTTTGTGAATTAGATGCATGAGTGATTCTAGTTTTGAACTCAAGTCACGATGAGGGAGGGTTTGGTGTGGAAAAGCCACATTTAAAGAAGCGTTCCTTCTTTTTTTTAAGTAAGACACGCATCCTTTTCTTCCCTGCAAAGGACTTTTGGTCTCAGGTTGTCCCTACACTTTGATAAAGGACACACTTTGCACCTATCATTAGCATTTTGATGGAAAAGCGCCTTTTTAGATGAATTCAACATTTAAACACATAAAGATAGCACCTTTAATAAATAAAGCCCTAATGTGCCCTCACTCTCATGTAAGACATAAATTAAGCTAAATCTAGCAGTATTTTAGGAGAAATACTGAAATGTGTTTCATACAATAAAACTGGTTTTACGGTTTCCATCACAAACCTGCAAATGTTGACACATCCCCTTTAACACACTGTAATGCGCAGTGTGGGTCTGTAGGTAACTGACCCTTACTGCTTATGATGTTACTAAGTAATATGTGAGATTCCGCTAAGGCAATTCCAGTAAAAAATATATAAAAATATAATCAAGGAGAAATACGCTCAGGCCTGATTTCCATAGAGATATATCATGCTGACCTTTCTTACACATAACATACAACCTTCTCAGTACTTGGAGGTATTTCTGATAACATACTCCCCACTGGACTCTGATATCATCTTTCATGGGACTTTTTTTGCCTGGCCAATTGAGAGACTTATGGTCTGGACAGTTGGGATTCATTAATGCTACACAATTCTGTTAGCTGGTACCTTGGATTACAGATAATTATTACTACTTGTAATGCTCTATGTATACTACACAGTGCTAAGGTTTTTGTGTTTCGTGTTCTGTTTTATTGCAAGAGTCGTGATCTAATAATCTATTATTTGAATTTGTATTTCTTGGTCTAACAACATAACAGTGCATTCATTAGGTTATGTGATCATTAGTTTGTCCTCACAAGTCAATATGTACAACTAATAAGGTTGTACACATTTAATTGGCATTGTGCACTTTATATTATCTCCTTCCCCTGTTGTCTGATTTTACTGTGCTTTGTTCCTTGTCTGTATTTGTATTATTAAACCATCAATTGTTTAATAGTCCTATGCCTCCCATACCCTTCACCACCATATTTAGCCATTCTATTAGTGTGAAGTGAGTTTATCCTGACCCAACTATATTATTATAATAGAGCGTATACCATATTATCAATCACTCTTTTAGGTTACTTTCTGGTATGAGCGCAGTGAATGGTGTGTTTTTTGTTTACATAACATGCAACTATATTATGAAGTGCTGAGGAGATGTTACTATGCAATTTCTCAAGTAATGTACACTTAACAGATTAATATCCTTCAATAAGATATAGGTGTGTTAAAAAGCAACTTAACGGACATACACTTGCTCTCTCATTTAACTGTATCCAAACTTCCTGCTACAGATACAAGACAAAGTTACAGACACTGACTATGTCTGAAGAGGAACTGTCTGATAACCACAAAATTTCCACATTAGCAAACTGATACATGTTGTCTCTGCCACATTATACAGATGTTAATGTAGAGGAATACACATAGTTTACAAATACAAGTCTGCCTTCATTCATGATTAGTAAAACTGAAGTCAAATGATCAACGAAACAGTCATCATTAGCATTGAACAATAGAGAAGGGTTCTTGCCACTGAGCTCTATAGTCCTCTTGTTAATAAGTGTTAGTAACACAATAGAGGTAAATACAAATACGAGATCCGGAACGCTTGAGATTTAGGCTTTTCATATAAAGTTTTTGTTATGTAATTTGGATTACAACTAAAATATGAACCCTGTCTTTCCCCACATCAAACAAGTTATTATCCCCCCACAGGGGGATTAAAATGTGCGGACATATTCGGAGTTGGGTGAGGGCCGTGTCTGAGCACAATGTTAAAATAAAGCTGGCCCATGTTTGTGTGCTGCACACAGGAGCAGGCATTTTCCCTGTATGCAAAAATAATAAATAAATACATTTGCACCCCTTGTACCGCAATGTGGTTTATCCGTGTCCAAATCTGCACACTTTAGCTGGTTTGCTCCTAATTCTAAATTAGGCACTTATATGTTTAGTACTGCTCACAGAGTGAATGTAGGGGGGATGCACCTGGTGATCATGGCTGCATATAAGAGAGGATCACAAATTATTATCTACTTTTGTGAACATTTTGAATACCTGGTTTCTAGATAAAAGATCTTTTACACATACATGCATGGTTACTCCTATTAGGCTAGATTCTATGGTAAGGAAATTACAGCTTGCTGACAAACCCAATGAATATGTTGAATAGAACAATGAATGAACACATATAAACAGATCACGTAGTGTCCTATGAGAATTCTGTGATTCATCCAATAAGCTCTCTGACTTAGCCCACTGGATGCGGCATGACTTTAAATCAAGCTCACACATAGAAAAACAAATAATGGCATCACCTACACAGCTCATTCGCGGAAGTCTCCCTTGGTTGACTCTTCTCATGGTCTTCCTTTTCTTCCATGCTTCTGGGCACTGTTCTCTCCTGAACACTTTACCTTTCAAGCTCATTGTATTGAGTATCATAGCCTCCATAAATGGGTTGCATGTGAAATCCTCTGTCTTTCAACAGCTATGCACAATGCTTCCTAAACACAGTTGTGAAGGGGAAGTGCATTAGCCTCATACCGAAAGGAAGAAGTACTGCTCACACCTACCAATAAGAAATCAGATTCTGAAGAGACGAAAGTGTCACATTTACATGAATAGACTTAAAATAGCAATTGTATCTGCATGTGTAATTGAAATACATTTCTCCTTGTTGTGTTTCTATAGCGAAAGAAATCCAACCAGCGCTTTATTTACTGTACAGCCCTACATGGCATCTACCTAGGACACCTCTGTTCAAGACACAGCAAAGAAAAGTGTTTATGTTATATTTTATTTATTTAGTTGGCAAGTCTTACTTTTGGGTGTTTAGGAATCAGTTCCTTCTAAATTTATTTAACTATTAAATTAACTATTGTAATTCAGACGCCATATTCAGTTAATATAGCAAATTAAGCAAAATGTAATTAAGCAAATCATAAAAACAATATATACATATTATAATATAGTAAATATGATGTATTCATTTAATTAAAGTAAAATAAGCATTATAACTTACAGGAAACTGTGTTTGTTTAACCACTTTTATAAGTTTGTTTCCTAAAAGCAGGTTAGCCTTAGTTTTAGATGTTGTAAAATCATTTTCACCATGTGCTAGTAATCCTTCTGCAAAAGTCTACAGTTTTGAGGTAACTAGATGTGTTATGTGTGGTTGTAGTTCTTTTGTCATCAGTGAGTAAGGGTTTTATTGTATGTCAAGTAGCTAAGCTTGCAGGCTCAATGTGTGATACATATATTTAGAAGACTCTCTGCATTGGTCTATCAGCATCTGTACTGGAGACCCCAGCGTGGAGAACATGTGTCAAAAAAATCACAGGGAAACCCCAAGTCGGGTACCTCTTATACTATTCATTGTCCCTTGCCACTATATTAGTCAAAGTCCCTGGGTTTCCATACCCCCTTGTTCATGATGTACAGTATGTGCAATTGCTTATCACCTTCTGATTCACCAAAGAGATAATCTAGCACCCACATTTCCAAATTAATTTGGCATACTTTTGACATTAAGGCACTTAATAGTCATCATCATTAAATCAGCAAGGGGATGAGTAATGACTTCTCTGATAATGTATGCACATACCTATGTGTTACACATAAGTCCCCAGGTATAGCCCGCACTAATCACTTCAAAACTTTCCAAATATGACCAATCATCATCACTTTGTGATATCTTTATTGTGCCCTAACTCTTCAGCTAAAGAAGTGGTAAATTTAAAATGGGTGATAATATAGATATGATCAAAAGAGAGGGGTCATGAGAGTAATGATGGACTGTCTAGAGATACCAGGACATCCTTGGATGAAGTCTTAACATTTTTTTACTGATGATGATGGATCTGTAAATATGGATGGTGATTGTTTGAATATGGGAGACTCTAAGATGTAATTATTTGAAGAATTATTTTTCAATCTTGCCAGTTGAAACATTTGATGTAAACTGCTTGGACGGAAGGGTGGGGAACAACAATGGTGAGAGATGAATTAATAAGAATTGTTTGTGGTGACAGATGAGGGCCAGTGAGAAGATAGATCGGGGTTTACTCCGTCCAGCTCCCTCTGAGCTAGGATACAAAGGTGCAGAATTGACAGAGCAGAAACCACATGGTGGCTAACGCTGTGACTAAATAAAGGCTAGGTGACAGTAGATGCTATATGGATATGAGAGCAGTGGTCATACTCTGGACAGAATTTGGAGAAGTCGGTACTAATTCAAAATGTTCAGCCTTATTTTTAACTGTCTTGCTGATGGCTGTTGTCAAAGTTGAAAAGAATGTCAGTAAGTACTTTGGAGATTAGAAGAAGGAAGATGGAACAGCAGAAATATTATTTACTTTCTATTACAAAAGCACCTGCTGTAGAGAATTTGGCTGAAACAAATGGCTATTGGTAACTATAGTAGAGCACGGACTGTTGCCAGAAACAATCCATCTAATGTATATTTGAGGGCTTTCTCACAAGCGCTGAATAAGATACATCATACCAATAGTTGTTAATATAGGTTAAAGTGGTTCAAAAAAGCTGCCATCACACAAAGGGTTTTATCTCTTCCTTAATTCAGACAAATGCACCTATTTATTAATGCTGTGCAGTGAGAATTAACATGCATACTATGGGAACAGTGGTAAACTCTGATAATTAGGTCAAATCAATGATTTCTCCATCATTAACCCTTTGATAAAAAAAAAAAAGTGGTGACAAAGAACCGCCAGTATTTTGACTCTTCAACGCTTCTTAAATAGACCCCTTGCCTAAAAATCAAACAAACTACTGTGCAGTATTTTAAGTCTACTACCAGTCTCTCCCATCATCTTGAAAACGCTAAAAATATGGTATTATTCAAATACTCTTGGAATTGGCCTCAAGCATAAATTATTTTTACTACAAATAAAAACCTATATATATATTAATAAAAACATTAATCTTTCAATAAAAACACTGGAAACACCACTAGTCAGTGATTAATTATAGACAACAAAACTTCAACGTCAATTACTGCTTATTCTTATAGTTACCACACTAATAATGATTAGGAGCTGTAAAAGTTTCTAACACCATTTTATGTGGCTTGCATATAAATAGAGAGATACTCCCCGTTTAGCACACAAATATCAGCATGCAAATCCATGAAAAGTCAGTATTAAATGTTGGATAAGTCAGTAATGATGTTTATTAGTTAGATTGTCAGTTGTCTCCCTCGTGCCGCCAAAACAGCTCTGACCTGTCGAGGCATGGACTCCACGAGATCTCTGAAGGTGTCCTGTGGAATCTGGCACCAAGACATTAGCCACAGATCCTTTAAGTTCTGTAACTTGTGTGGTGGGGTCTCCATGGCTCAGATTAGTTTTTTCAGCATATGCCACAGATGCTCGATTGGCTTGTGATCTGTGGAATTTGGAGGCTAAGTCAACACCATGAACTCTTTGTCATGTTGTTCAAACCGTCCCTGAACAATTTTTGCAGAGTGGCAGGACACAGTATCCTGCTGAAAGAGGCCACTCCCATCAGGGACTACTGTTGTCATGAAAGGGTGTACTTGGTCTGCAACAATGTTTAGGTAGGTAGTATGTGTCAAACTAACATCCACATGAATGGCAGGACCCAAGGTCCAGGTAGAACATTGACCAGAGCATCGCTCTGCCTCTGCCGGCTTGTCTTCTCCCCATTGTGCATCCTGGTACCATCTCTTCCCCAGGTATACAACGGACACGCACCGGGCCGTCCACATGATGTCAAAGAAAACCTGATTCATCAGACCAGGCCACCTTCCTCCATTCCTCCATGGTCCAGTTCTGGTGCTCACATGCCCATTGTATGCTTTTTCAGCATTGGACAGTGCTCAGCACAGGCACTCTGACCTGTCTGCGACTATGCAGCCCATATGCAGTAAACTGCGATAAACTGTGTGTTCTGACACCTTTCTATACCACTTTTGGTAGGTGCTAACTAATGCATACCGGGAACACCTCACAAGACCTGTCATTTTGTAGATGCTTTTACCCAGTCATCTAACCATCACAATTTGGCCCTTGTCAAAGTTGCTCAGATTCTTACGCTTGCCCATGTTTCCTGCTTCCAACAGATCAACTTCAAGAACAGACTGTTCACTTGCTGTCAAATATATCTGATCCCTTCACAGGTGCCAATGTAACGAGTTAATCAATGTTATTAACATCACTTGTCAATGATTTAAATATTGTGGCTGATCAGTGTATATACATAAGGTATGTAGCCCCTAGGAAGGTAAACACTCTAGAGTATAGATAAAGCTATATTGGATTAAAAAAATATCTATTCTGGATCTTCTACATAGGTCGGTTGTTGATTACTATATACTATAATAAACAAATCATCATCGATAGGATTTTAACATGCAGGTATTATAACCTACTCACAACATATAATTTCACCCTTTCTTCTCCATTCAACTTAGACTAAATTCTATAATAAAGTACTAAACTGTAATGAGTTTATTTATGAAAGGGACAAAATCCCTAAATAATAAAAGGTCATCTATATCTTGGCCATAGAGAAGTAGTTCATCCTGAATGGGCCATCACTGCTACTCAAATGAACTGCTACTCAAATTTGGCCATATAAGTTGGCAAAGCTCGGGGTGAACCAGATCCAGTTTAAAAATAATTATGTGTGAGCATAAATGAAGTGGAGTGAAGAAAAAACTCATGTTGTCTCTCTGAGATACCCATATCATTCCATAAGAAAAGATTGACTGCCACTACTCCTTCTATATGCAGAATATATATATATATATATATATATATATATATATATATATATATATATATATATATATATATATATACAATGCCTGTACATCAGATGTTAGAAATTTATATCTCTTTGCAATCTTGTCTTACCTTAAACTATGAGTAGTATATCTGACATGGATCTCTCAGAGGCAACATGGTTTTGTATATAGTGATCAACAGAAGATTACATATTCAAAGTAAAAGCCAAAGCCAAACCAATACCTGAAATAACTGGATGACCAGTCACATCCTGATAATACATAATTATCAATACAATTGATATGATGACATTTTTGTAAGGTATGATAAGACAGATTTCATCATATTATTTATTATTTCTAAACATGGTGCTCGTGAGACACCCAGAAGGGGACTTGTTTTAGCCACAGACAATGTTGCAGAGATTATATTCCCACAGTAATGCTCCTTGTGGTCCCACTTAGAAAGGAGGCAGCTTCACAGGCTTCCAGGGTTTCAAAACATATACCAGGATGTACCCATATAGACCCCATAGGAGGTATTAATTAACATTTTAGGATTAAGATTCATTATTACATTTTATCAATAACCCTCATTGATACAAGAAATATCTCCACTTATTTATTGTATAGAAATATGACCCAGTGTGGGATAGTAGCATAGAAGGTGACTGTAGAGAGGTGGGGTATGGGGCTGCCCTCCTATAAAGCTAAAAATGTAAATACTGGACTGACAAAGTAGTAAAAATATTTAGTCTAAAAAGAGTTAAATATTTTATACTATGTTTCCAACCCTTATGAATATAAACTTGCAAACCTAATAGCACATTTAACATGTTCCAGTTCAGTGTTTCCTGTTGACTAATTAATGAGAGGTATATAAATAAAATGTAACAATGACTCTAATGAGGTTTCATAGCACATAGCTGTTTAGCAGTCCTCTTGCATTGTGTATGCCTTATTCTCTGATATATCAATTGCATGCACTGCATTTGGATACTGAAAACACCGTAATTGCCTTAAACAAAATAGAGGAGAGGCACACGGAACACACACAAAAAAGCTTACATGAAATCAATGCACTGCCACAGACTGCAGGCTCAGTGCATCATCAATTTATGAAACATTTTCTCGTGTTTTACTCCACAGATTACTAGCACCAGATGTGCAGACTACACATGTTTAGTGTCAGTGCCAAGAATTTGCCCACGTCACGCCAAGGCCAGTCATCTACTCATGTTTTTCTCTTTCCTGCTGTCATGTCTGTTTCTAAATGTAAGGCTGGGTGTAATATTCTGTACATTACTATTATCCTTTATTGTACCTACATATTCTGCAGCACTGTCCAATAAATTATGTACGCATATAAGCCGCAGTGGACCTTACACTCTAACTCCCCCTCCACAGGGGCATGTACACTCACACTGTCATCACAAGGATTAACCTACCAGTTAGAAATGTGCAAAATTGCAGCTACATTTCGTGCAAATTGAGGTTTTCTTTGTCAAATTAGCACATTATGAAAGATGAAGAAAAAATACCTAGTGTTTTTATTTAATAAAGTGGTTAATCAGGGTTGTTCTTTATGCTAGGGCACAGGATTATTTATTAAGCAGGGGAAACCCTATCTCCAGTGAAAACACCATAGGCTTCTCACTATCTATCAAAGCCTACCACCATACTAGAGATTTGCCGGGTTTCTACACCTAGTTAACAAGGATCATAGCGGTACAAGTACTGCCACAATCCTCTTGCTGTTATCACCATCTCAGGAAAGCGATACTGGGATATATTCAATTAAAAAATGCTTTATTTATTTAAGCAAACACTTTATTAAAATGGGAATACTAGCAAAGCGGTTTCAATTGCTGCGATAAGCGTTGATAGTAAACCAGCTCGTCACTTTTAATAAATGGACCCAAACTCTTTTTAATTACTCATGCTCCCACCGCCCAAGTGGGGTCGGAAAGAAGCCCAGTGCTTTTTAGAACAGACAAGCAACCTCTCAGATAGGGCACTCACTCCCCCTCGTGGTCTCACTGTTGTAGTAGAAACGAGCCCAGGCAATATTTCGATGGGGCTGGTTGAGCATTTGAAGGGTGTGGGGGTGTTTTTTTTATTATTTTTTATTTAGTTTAAAATTTTAATTTACTGTAGAAGGGAGATGTGGGTGGGAGGACCAATGAGGACCCAGAAAGTGATTTAGACTTTTCATTGGTCATCCTGCTACCACACCCCTGCAAAGCATCACACAGCCCCAATTTGCAGCCTGGGGTTGTGAGACTAGTCATGGCAGCTATAATGTTCTGCTCCCTCCATAGGTAAAAGTTCAACATTAAGCAGTGTGCCCATAGTTTAAGCTATAAAAGGAGATAATAACATTTTAACACATATTTTATCTTTTTATCCAGCGGTAGAGGTGGAAAACTCAAAGTTACACTTTTGTAGCACGTCATGTAGTATTTTAATGAATTTCCTACATTTCTCTGCCCCAAAGACCTACTGCCAAAGATTGTTTCAAACTCAGGTTGTTTAATTATTGGCCACCTCTGATAGTCAGAACTAAATAAAATACTTGTATTTTTGAAAGTGTACTTATGGTCAGTGAAAACCAAAGGCCTTTGTGCCACTTTTTTTCCAATTTCTGCAGTTTCAAATCCTGATGTAGTTTCAGCAAAATCACCAGTTCCTTAAAATGCATGACACACTCAGAATGTTGGTGACAATGAAATCTCACACCAGCTTATTAAGCAATAGTTTAAAATAAATTATTTTTATTAACCATTAAGGTAAGCTCAAACAACAGCAGAAACGTTGTTCCCCAATCAAGGAAAATGCTTAATCTGTGGTGATTGCATAACTTTATTTAGTAAATATAACAATGGGCAATGTGCCCAGAGTCCAATGAAGAACCTCACTCCAAGTTTTATGGAAATTTGAGGACCATTAAGACCCCAATTTTTATCAACATATTCCCTAAAATATTTTCAGTCCCTCTTTAGACTAACAGTTTAAAACACAGACCAATATGTATATACACAAGTATACTTGTATTTTTTAAAACACAAGTTAATTATAAAACACACCTGGGGGTAAATGTATCAAGCCAAGAGTTTTCAGGGGGGGTTGAAAATCCAATCAGATTCTAGCTATCATTTATTTAGTACATTCTACAGAATGACAGCTAGAATCTGATTGGTTGCTATAGGCAACATCTCCACTTTTCAAACTTGCTAGGAAAAGTCTCAGCTTGATACATTTACCCCCTGGTGTTAGGCAATGGGTGTTATACACTCAGGGTTGGTCTGGGGGGGCAGGGGAGCTTATGCCCCCTGTTTCTCATATACTCCTGAGCCGAGTCTCGCCCCACCCGGGGGGGGCTGCAGTTTGCCACCCGCCCCTGTGTATACAACACTATATTGGCTATTCACAGAAGAGTGGCCACCCAGAGCAAATGCCGTTTATGAGGTCACATTCCTATTTTTACAGATGAACTCGAGGATTTGTGCATGAAGATGGTCTGTGGCAGTGCAAAATGTTGTATCTTCCAATTAGTTAAAAAAACAAGGCATTACTTAAATGCGCCTAAATATGCAACTACATACAAAAAGAGATTTCCTTTTTCAGGTCATCATTATTTAAATGATCCAAGGACTGGAAAAGTTTATGGGGCATTCCCTAATTAGCTGGGGGCAGGAGAGCATTTTACTTTCCACTAAAAGACATTGGGGTCTGTTTAAGAGGCGTTTACTTTTTGCTATTTATCAAACAGTTAACATCGGAGAAATCCTAGATTAACTTAATTATTGGAGTTTACCGCTGTCCCCCATAGAAGTCACCCCACCTAGACAGCTGCATTTGTTAAGTTATTAAGATGACAAAAAGCAAAGCTTTCCTTAGCATAGTAACACCATCTCAGGATGGTGTTATTGCTTTTTTTAATGGGATTCAGCTGAACCCTGTTAGGGCTTACGACCACCAGGATGAGCTTTTAGAACAGCAGTGTAGAGATCTTCACCTTTAGCAGTCACCTTTTCCATAGAGCTTTATGTGCTCACAGGTACTCAGATGCACCCAGGACTTAGGCTCCCAGTAGTACAAGCTCATCCAAGATGGCCGGAGATGTAACCGGGGGCGCTAACCCAGACTGGAGGGGGTGGTCAGAGTGCCGAGGTCAGAGGTCTGCAGCAAAATAGCGAAGTCCAGAATACATGCCAAAAGGTCAGGGTCACAGGCAAACAGCAAAGTCCAGAATACAAGCCAAAAGGTCAGGGTCACAGGCAAACAACGAAGTCCAGAATACAGGCCGAAAGGTCAGGGTCACAGGCAAACAGCGAAGTCCAGAATACAAGCCGAAATATCAGGGTCACAGGCAAACAGCGAAGTCCAGAATACAAGCAAAAAGGTCAGGGTCACAGGCAAACAGGCAAGGTCCAAGGTACAGGCAAGGGTCACAACAGCAGATCAGGCAAATAGATATCCAAGAGGAGGTCAGCACAGCACAGGACTGGAACGCTATAACCGTCAGGGAGGCTAAGTCCTCTCTGCCTTAAATACTGAAGATAGCCAATCAGGGCCTTGCCCTGAAACCAGCCCCGGGCACTGCATAATTAATAAATCAAAAGTTCATTAGCCCGCAGGCTGTTTTCATTTACCGTGCACGCGCCAGGCTGCCCTGTATTGCCGGGACGCGGCACTGAGAGACAATGGTCAAGCCGGAACCGGAAGTGACGTCCCGGTCCGCAAGGAAACGGCCAGGATGACAGGCAGTGAAGAGAGTGAGCCGCGTCAGCTATGGACACCGCCGCGGCACGTAACAAACCCTCTCTGGGTTTGCTGGATTCCGCACTTCTTTCACCATTTGACGGCAGCAGGCTCCAGCGGTGGAGAGAAAAACACTTGGTTGAGGAGAGGGATCTACTCCGGAGCATCTCCAAGAGGAGCATCCCCAGCAGGGCCGTCTTTCCCATTGGGCACAATGGGCAGGTGCCCGGGGCCCTGCAACCCAGGAGGGGCCGTTGGAGGCAGCAAAAAAAAAAAAAACCTGGAAAAAAAAAAAAGACAATACTTACTTTGCAGTCAGCTAGCGATCCGGCTCCCTCCATGGTCACCTCCTCCATGTGGCTCTCGCAGTGCATGTCGGGCGTGACCTCATCACGCTCGCCCGACATCCATTGCGGAGCGCGACGGAGGAGGAGACCATGGAGGGAGCCGGATCGCCAGCTGACCGCAAGGTAAGTATTGTCTTTTTCCAGTTTTTTTTTTTTTTATGCTGCCTCCGACGGGCCCCCCTGGGCTGCAGGGCCCATATATATAATCATTTAATATTTTTTTTGTATATATAGGGGCCCCGGTGCACTGCTGTGCCCGGGGGCCCAAGATGTTCTTAAGAGGGCCCTGATCCCCAGCATAGTAAATTGCAATTTGAAGCGATGAATATTGATTTTCATTGCACAATATTGATAAATAGACCCCTTTATTTTTTACCAGCACTTAAGATATGTAAAAATAGACATCAGAATAATCTTTTAATTTGGATGCCTTTTACACCTTCCAGGTAAATTTTATATTGGAAAAACGACTTTGATCAATGTAATAAAAACATTTCAAACAAACAAAAGTCAAAAGCAACAAACACATTTCACATACTCATGATTTATTTAAAACATACAAGAGACTAAACAGTACATTAGGGTGAAAGTAATTAAACTTAAAATTAGTGAAGCGATGGTCAGAAGGTCATAGTATTTCCAGCAGCATCTAAAATCCTCAAAAAGTTGCATAAACATTTTTACTGGAGAAGTTCCAAATTATAAAAAGAAGGATTGCATGGCATTGTGCTCCCTTTTATGTGGGGGGAGGGCAATTAGGCACATCTACATAAATAGAAATGTATTGCAGACCTGTATATTTTATGGTTACTCAATAAAATTTTATGTGTATCAAACACCAAAATTAAAACTACAAAATGACAGAATGATGAATAAGAGTTCATGGGAATGTTGCTGCTCCATTTGGTACTCTAGATCAACATCAAAAGTCACCCAGGATTAAGATATGATTTAATGGTAAGGTACTGTTATGGCTGACGGTACTGACATGAACTCCTAGAACAGATGATAGAGGTATTCGCCTTTAGCAGTCACCTTTCCCGTAGAGCTCGTTATGCTCACAGGTAATCTGATGCCCCCAGGTCTTAAACTCAGCGTAGTGGCTACTTATATACAGAGACCGTAGGGCAGGCATTGGGAGGAGTAAACGGAATACAAGAGACTAACCAGGAACAGTCCAAGGGTCGTGGGTCAAAAGCATCAGAATAACCAGGGACAGGCCAAGGTCAGGGCAAGTTGCAAACAAGGAGAATCCAGTAAACAGGCAGAGGTCAGGGGCAATCAGCAAACAGCACGTTCCAGAACAAGCCGAGGTCACAACAGATATTAGTCATATTACAGGCAGAGTATCCGTAGGGATGTGGAGCAGGTCAGCTAATTTGTGAACAGAAGCTATAACTAGCAAGAAGGCAAAGCCCTACCTGCCTTATATACTAATGGTAGCCAATCATCAGGTCAGACTGATCCCTCCTCCTATCGTTCGAGGGGGCCAAAACATTTAATCAAGGGAACGCCTCCTATGCCCTCAAGAGGTAGATAATAATATATAGCATCTGCGCACATGCCGGCTGCTTTTCATGCCGGGATGCGGCGCTCATTGACAGAGCGTCCCAGCCATTGCCTAGGTGATGGCCGGGACAAAGAGAAAGTAACGTCCCAGTCATCATGGTGACAGCCGGGACTGACCCACATGTAAAACAGTGAGCCGCAGCAGCTTGGGGCACCGCCGAGACTCGTAACAGGTACCAAACATTCATAATATCATCATTTATTTATATAGCGCCACTAATTCTGCAGTGCTGTACAGAGAACTCACTCACATCAGTCCCTGCCCCATTGGAGCTTACAGTCTAAATTCCCTAATATAGACACACACTCACAGACAAACAAAGAGGAAGAGACTATGGTCAATTTTGATAGTAGCCAATTAACCTACCAGTATGTTTTTGGAGTGTGGGAGGAAACCGAAGCACCTGGAGGAAACCCACACAAACACAGGGAGAACATACAAACTCCACACAGATAAGGCCGTGGTTGGGAATTGAACTCATGACCCCAGTACTGTGAGGCAGAAGTGCTAACCACTAGGCCACTGTGCTGCCCATAATATATGAATTGTCATAAATGACACAAGACGGATACAGAAACTATGGCTTAAAACAGGCTTAAAAGAGGGACACATGAGCAATATGATAACACTTGATGATTCTTGAAGTAACCTGTACTTCCACTGTTACTCATTTAGAGTTAAGAGCAAAGCAAAGAAAAGGCGCAAATTTGCTCCTGGACAAACTATAATGCAATGCAATAGGAAATATGCTCATGTACCGCAGCCGCAATCTCAGGATGATGATAGCAAGAGACAATAGGGAAAAATACTTTATTTAAATAAATAAAAAAATCATATGTCATATATTTATTTTATTAAAATATTTGAGAAAAATTATATATTTTTATTTTTAAACATTTTTATTCTATTTTCCTTTTTTATTAAAAGTTGAACTGGAAGCTCAAGTCTGGGTTTCTAGTTCCACTATGTATGCGTGATCCTGCATGCACAGATTCGCTTACACTGACCCGGCCAATGGGTAAGTTACCTCATACCGCTGCTGGTGCCGGTCAATATTGCTGACATTTTATTTTTTAAATAAAAGTGATATGATTGCTATCTATTGCAGCAATAGAAAACTACCCCTGGAGCTTGTTATTGATAAATAGGGCCTTAAATGAGGCCCGTCATTCACAGTTTTCCTCTGATAACTTATTACCACTGAAAATCATAAATGGAGACTATTATAAACTGTAATTTAAATATATTCTGGTCATCATTAATATATATCTTTTTCTGACTTTTATTAAAAAATAAGTTGAAAAGATCCTCCCTCCCCCTTTCATGTTTATAAGGTGATAAACTGTGAGAGGTATCTATACATATACATCAGAGGTTATCACCCATAACAGCTGTTAGATGAGCATCCTAACAGGACAAGCAATGCCTCTGATCTATGTATAGACCTGCAATAAAAGTCACTTTGCAGCCTAGAGTAACTTGAGGCATGAGAGATGAAGAGGGTGTCAACGCTACTTAGTAAACCACATCTTGTCTCTAGTATTACTCAGAATGCATAGCAACCAAGTTACCCACAAGTGCACCAAACCAAAAAAACGGTAGTTTTAGTTAGTCCAAATACTACTATTACTACTAGTTTTAGTTTCGCTATTTCAAGGTACTTTCCTTACATTTTATCTAGGTCTGAATCAGTGACTTAGTTATGCAGTATAAAAACCTCATACATCCCAATTTCGGCGGGAGTGTCCTGAAGTTAGGGCTCAGTCCCGCTGTACCACCTGCAGACAATTTTGTCCCACAGGTGGGGACATTAGGAGATATCTTCTGTTCACTGCTGCGCTGCATAGTATAGCAGCAGAGAACTGGTGCCTCGCACCTGCTACTGGTGCATGTTCCTGTGTTTGGAGGGGAAAGGAGGTTACTGCTTTACAGCAATAA
This sequence comes from Mixophyes fleayi, assembly GCF_038048845.1. Classification (NCBI taxonomy): domain Eukaryota; kingdom Metazoa; phylum Chordata; class Amphibia; order Anura; family Limnodynastidae; genus Mixophyes; species Mixophyes fleayi. The sequence continues at coordinate 89,142,239 of NC_134404.1, forward strand.
GCAGGCCTATCTGGGAGTGGCCATAGCTCAATTGTGACATAGCCCCACCCCATAATGACATGGTCACCCCCCCTGTTCCGATGGCAGGTCCTAAAATGTTGCGAGGTATGAGACCTAATATTATTATTATTATTATTATTATTTATTAGTGACATAATTACAAGGCCCTAGCATTTACTGTATATTGCTTGGTGTGCTTTTCTTGTACCTTCTTGCACCAATCACAACAATATATTCAATATAACAAACTACAGATTACAAGCATTTTATACTAAATAGCAGATATTACCATAATGCTAGGCTGAATATTGTCATCGTCATCATCATCAGTGTATGACATATTGATATATAAATTACTACTAATACATGCTGCCTTTGTACAATACTGTGCATCTTAATAACTTTATCCTGGAAAACAAAGATGAGTCAATTACTAAAATTATATAAATAAGGAAATAACAGGTAATTTAACAGTAATTACACAATCTTTGTCGTGCAAAGCAACCATCAATTTTAACTAATAAATCAAACGTGTGGGAATCTGTGTGTGCGCATTTAGTTTGGAAATTGTTTTAAGATCTCATATATTTATAAAACTCATATAATTGATCACATCCCCTCAGATAACTGAGCTATTAGACTGCAATAGACGCTAAGGAAAATGGAAGAGGACCATTTCCTGCTACTGTATCTATACAGGAAGAATTTACAGAGATAATTAACCCTTTTAGGTTGACCACATGATACAAGTGAATTTTATTTCAGGAATTGTACTTAACTTTGGTAACATATTAGACCTCTTGACCATGTTTGTGGAGCATGGCATCTACACCAGTATTATGCACACAGTCCACAGTCTGTATTGACATGTGCTATGGGACATCCTAACCTTTCATGTCATAAATAACTGCAACAGGGTGGGTAATAAATATGGGACTATTTACTAAGCAGTGATTTATAATTTTGCTAAGGTGCAATGTATTAATGGTATGTGTATTTTTTATTTCATTTATACATTTTTAACCCCTCCTGAAGGAGTTTAACATTTAGTAGCAACAACATGTTTCCATATGCAAAAATCTAAGCTTAGATGTCAGATAATATGTGCTCTGACAGAGGGGTGCGAGCAAAAATCGGCAATGTGTTAGGTACCGTACATCCCCGAGGAGTCTCATCACGCAAGGCTCACATAGGACTTGCCTGGAACTGAATTCCAATCCTACTGTGACCTGGAGTTAGGGGAAGCCTGGCAAACATTAGTCCAGGGGACAAGAGTCTATTAGGAAAATTTTAAAGGTTAAAAAAATGCAGGTGTCCCAGTGACCCAGCCCAAGGTAGCCCACTATGGGACCAGCCCGGGGGGCAGATGCTCCCTCTGCGCCCCAACCCAGCCAGCCCCTGCCTGGAGTACACCAGCATGTATGGCCTGTTGCGTGTAGACACAGTATACCAGGACTTAAGTGTTGTGCTTGAGGGTTTGGTCACGTTATAAGTGATTTGGTCGCTACGCTTCATGCCCTCCCTATTACATTTTAATCAATAAAGGCTGTGGTCATTTCTCTTCATGCCCTTTGTTGAATATTATGGTTTTGTTCCTTAGAATTATTTGCGTCAAAGGAAAGAGGTGGAAACTTGTGTGTCATGGCAGAAATGTAGGTGCACTTGGGCAATTGAAGTTACGTGTCACATCTAGAGCTGCATGTGTGCTTCATAAATGAGCCTCTTGGTTCTGGGCTCCAGGTGGACAGTCTCCAGCTGATCCTAGTTTGTATTATTCAACTTCCCTGTCAGATCCTTCCTCCAGTAAAACACACACCAGCTGCGTTACTAGCTCTCATTTACAACTTTCATACTAGTGCTTGGCATGAAATGTCTGGTAGTTGGCAACTTGCCTGCCAGTGTTTAATAATGAAACACATAACAGATCACAGTCAGGCTATGAGATCAATGTACATAGCAGCAATTGCTGTGAAGATACATACATCTTATTCACTTACAATAAGTACAATCTACTATATAAATGCCTAGTGGCGTGTGTGAAAAAAAAAAAACAAGCTACAGCGCCACCTGCTGGGCAGAGTTATACACTGACCTATATATTTCTTGAAGGAGAAGTGACAGTTGGGAGTGGTTGGTGGTTGCCGGGGGTGACATTGGGGAGTTTTTAACACCTTAAGTAGCTTGATGAAGGATGTGGCGATGAAGATGAAGGATGAGGTGATGGAGAAAAATGATGAGGTGGTGACATGTGGACAAAACCACGTTAAAAAAGGGCGCTTGCGTCGGAAGTAACGCTCTTCCCCTGAGGAGGCCTAGGCTAGGCCCAAATGCATGACAAGAACCTTTTTAACACCTTAAGTAGCTTGATTTGACTAGAATGCATGAGTATCATGCACGGGTTAACTTGTACAACAATATAACATAACTGATCTGTTTCACTTTGAAGCTCAGAGTAGACAGTGCAAAAACATCCCCTGATACAGTCAAAGATACAGCAACAACTTACAACAGGAAAGGAATTGCAATTTTTAAAACCCACACAATATATAAAACAAATAGTAATGTAGACACATTAGAAATCTTAAAGTACAAGCTTTCCACACTGTTGCTTGAAAAAACTACATTGACACGAAATATAACAACCAAGAAGATACAGTAAATCACTATACTGTACATTGGTGTGAGAAACAAATCTGTTATTTAGATATAACACACATGCCAACACATTTTAAATAGATATGACTAGGATTGTATGTCTACTGTTTATATCTGTTTAAGTCTACTAGGATTTTAGGTTTATCCAACGCCCCTTCCTATTGGCTGCTTTTACCTTTTCACAGATTTAGGGCAGTGCAGATAAGGCCCCTCCATTTACATTTTAAGTCATAAAACTCTAAATTAAATGGAGAGTAGAGCATTTATATTGTTTTCATTTACCCATATTTAAAAATATATATACAGTTTTCTGGACATCCCAAATATTTAATAGACCTAGTGTTCATTCCTAATAAACCCTGTGTGGTAGCAAAGATATTTTTATTAAGAGACTCAGGGGCAGATTAATGAAAGGGCAAAAAGCCCTGGTGCTGTCGAAAACACACGTAGCGCTCTATCTGCCTGTACATGCTGGTGACAACATTGCTAACACACTCTCGCCGGTGAAGGCTTCCCCAAGCCTGTGCATAGGAGAACCTATCTATCAAGTACTTGTGCCCAGACAATGCCTGTTCTGTCAGCACCATCTGAAGATAGAATTAGCAGAAAGAGAAAAGCAAAATATATTTATTGATGAAATAAAATTATTTTTGTTCCTGTCTCCATCGCTTTAAAATGAATGGGGCTATTTCCTCGACCCCAGAAAATAAATATTACTTTCTGAGGAAGGGGATGGGGGTGGTAGATATAATATAATTTATCCTATATGTTACTTTATATATATAGTGGAGCAGAGGGAGGATTTAAAAGCAATAATTAACCCTTATCACTCAGTTGCCACAGAAATAAAATAATGTTGAATCATACGATAAGTAATTTGTACCGTCACAATAAGTGTTATTTTAGTAAATATACCCCCTCCTCCAACTACTGGCTGCACTGCTAATACAATTGACACTCTGGAAAAAGCTCTAAGTAGAAAGGAATATATTCACAAAATGTTAAAAACCATCTTAAAGCAGACTTTATGAGCTCTTTTAAGTTCAAAAGGTCACAGCTATGCAGAGCCATACTGGATGCCATATTTAATATGCTAAGCCATATTAGGTGCAAAGTTGGGCTTTACCTGGTACCAAGCATATTATGCTGTGCATTATCATGTGCCAGTCATATTGAGAACTAAACCTCTTATACTGCTGGTATTTCCTCCTCAATGGCCATAGACTGCAGTATGCAAATTAGAGGGAGTAAACAGGTACAGCAGCATTGTAAGAAAGATAGATTACTCCTGTGTGTCTTATGTTTTGTGATGCCCGTAGTTATATATAGTAAACTGTGTTTTATCATAATCTAACATTCTAATGATGTGTGTTGTCAGCGAGACCCGACTCTGCCAGCTCCCTGATCTGATAACTTATCAAATAATCAAACAGTCAATATAAACAATATATCCCCTCTATTTTTTCAGGAAACCGCTCCTAATTTCCCTTAACTATCACAAACTGTACTCTGCACACTCATGACTTGGAAGTTTACTGTAAGGGAACCCACAGGATTCTAGCAATTCAACCTTGCATTCACCTATCCCTAAGGTTACAGATCTAACTGGTACCTTCCCCAACACAGGCACCCACTTCCACACCTCTCCTGTGCCACCATCTAAGTATTAGGCCGTTAGAATACCTATGACTTAATTACCCAATTGCGCATACTCTGCACTCTAATAGCTAAAAAAAAACAACACTTTCCACACTGGTATTTAAATGGTTAATACAGCCAAGCAATCAACCTCTTCTAAACAGGCAATGAATTCAGTTAGAGCAATAAGACAGCACTTATTAATTTTAGATGTAAAATATGAAAAAGTACAATGCTTATAGGTTAGAAAAACAATTTATAAAAGATGACATAAGATAAGCAAAACATGTAAAATAAAAATGGAGAAAGTTTCACAGTATAAACTTACATATGAGTTGTATAATCTGTGCCAAGGGAAATTGACTCGGAAGATGGACAATTTATCAATGTTGATTGGTCTCCTCTTTTAAAGACACTTTATCCACCTTTCCCCTCCTGCAGGGGTTGGTCTCCAGGGGAGACCTTTGATACAGTTTTACAACCACAATTCACATCTTCCCTGTTTAATCCCCAATGCTAAAATGTAACATATATTTTCTGGGGAGTGTCACACAGACTCAATTTTATCATTAATAAATCCAATACAAATTTACAAATCTACAGATATGAGAGAGATATGTTAAGTGTATTAGTTGAGCCAATACTAATTTCCTCTAATTCCCTGCATGACGGACAGAATTATTCGACGTATGGGCTGCCCTTCATCATACTACTGAGTATGTGGTGATCCCTAATTATATTGATTGTAAGTGGTATTTTAGAAATGGAATTATATTTGCCTATATAAAAATATAGCAAGCCTTCTTGTGACGTCCCTTGAGGTGCCAAAAACCACTCCAGTACCAGGATATAGCGAACACCAGTGGGCCTTTGAAGCTGCTCACTTGCCCCTAAAGGTGATAATGTTATCGTTTAGTCCTTGGGTCTGCAGAGCCACAGAATAAACACAAGCCAGTATTTCTGGCTTCATACTTTACACCTGGGGTTAACCCTGTGAAAGCAGGCTTTCCTTTGTAGTAATTTGTATTAGACCCTAGCTTACAGAGAAGCACACATTATAAATTGATTAATTTGATATACATTATTTACAATGCTGTCCCTCATGATTATGCTTTATTCAGATATCAGATACACTACAGTTATGTTATGGGTTAATCCTCCCCTTTCACTACATGTGTACTTCTCTTTAATTGCATGAAATAAATGTTGGCTGTATGAATTTTGTTTCATATCTCTCTCAAAATCTAAGCAGTTATTTAGAAGCATTAGCAAAGCCTAGTTTGTAGGTGTTGAAGACTTGAGAACTCTGAATTGTAACCATAGTGCTGGGTAGTGCAGTCATCTCAAATTACTCAAGATTTAGAAAGCTTCCTATAACAGTCCATTCTGGTGCTTTCACACATACTTATGGCAAGTTTGATCCAGGAGATGGCGAGGGCAGGTGGGCGTGCAGAGGGCGGGGCACCGAAAATGGTGTAGTTTTTGCCCCACCCCCGTGACGTAATGACGTTACAGCGGTGGGCGGGGCTAAATGCAGCGATTCCCGGTGAATCGCGGCATTTTGGAATTAATACTGCCCACTTCACTAGGAAGTGAACAGATGCGGGAGATTGTCATACTCTCCCAGGAGACTTACCCAGAATTCGGGAGTCTCCCGGACATTCCAGGAGGGTTGGCAAGTATGCTTTCACAGTCCCAAAAATATTGAAACAACCAAGCGCTGAGCCTGCATAGCATATTGGGGCCACAATCAGGCATCTGGAGACACTAGTGTGGTTGTTACAGGGGGTGTTTTATATCACAGTCTTCCCACATCAGCTTGAAAGGGGCCTCACATCACTACTCTGGAATGTTGGTGATCCAACTCCTTTCACTATCTAAACCAGTTTGGGGCTTCCTGCTTTCTCAAAGGTAAAATCACAAGAGGACAGGTCATTGACTTCCACAAGATCAGCACATTAATATCCTGAAATATTCTGTGCTGCTCTGCTCATTTTCATGATCTGATTTGCTGACTACAGGCAGTATTATCCACTCCCACTTCATAAGCAGGTATGCACAGACAAGCAGGGGATGAAATGACAACATACGATTCTGATGATTCTACCTTAAAAGTTCCCCTTTGGCCATTGAAAATAGGAGGTAGTCATATAGTACTTCAGAATATGGCATAATTATTTAACAAATGAGACATAAAAGGTAGAAGAAATGCATAAAGCATGTTTTAAAATGCTAAGTGTACTTGTCACTCTAATAACAGTGAAGGCAGACATTTTGCGTTAAACCCATATTCATGAGCATGCAGTTTATCAATTCACTAGAAACTAGTGATGTCAATGAGTATGGTGCACTTGGGGCCCTTTTTATGATAGGGAGAAAAGCCCTTTCTCTGGTGGCTTTAGGGCTTCTCCATATATACTATACTTTCTTAACTTAATTATATGAAAATATTTATTTTCCTGTTTCTTAATAACTTTTTTTTCTATCTTTAATTTTTATCAAAAGTGCAAATGGAAGAACGAGTCCAGGCTTCCAGCTCCACTGTACATACGTTAATCAGCAAGACAGTTCAAGCATGCGCGTATGCTCTGACAGGCAGTAAAAGTATTTTTACAGCTTCCAGTATTGCAGGGGAGCTGAGTATTACTAGACTGCCCTGGCCAAAATCGCATCTACAGATGGTTTTCTATGCTGCCATCTCTTCCTCCATAACAAAATGCGTCCCTTTCTCTCTAAGGAAGCAACCAAAATCCTGGTCCATTTGTTCATGATTTATTGTTTTGACTACTGCAACATTCATTTCACTGGCCTCCCTGACTCCCACCTTTTCCATCTTCACTCCATTGTTATGTAAATATTTCAGATCATCATCATCATTTATTTATAAAGCGCCACTAATTCTGCAGCGCTGTACAAATAACTCACATCAGTCCATACCCCATTGGGGCTTACAGTCTAAATGACCTAACATTCACACAGACAAACAGAGTAAAGTCAATTTGATAGGAGCCAATTAACCTACCAGTATGTTTTTGGAGTGTGGGAGGAAACCGGAGCACCCGGAGGAAACCCATGCAAACACGGGGAGAACATACAAACCCCTCACAGATAAGGCCATGGTCAGGAATTGAACTCATGACCCCAGTGCTGTGAGGCAGAAGTGCTAACCACTTAGCCACTATGCTGCCCAGATGTAGGAAGTCTCTTCAGAATATGCTCAGTTTATTTTGTATGTACAGTACAGACCATTAAATTGAAAATGAACAATGGCAATCATTAATTAATTTTACATTATTTTTATAAGCTTAAACAACAAAATACATAGATAAATGCATCACTAAAGCCTTATTGCCAATTATATCACTGTAACAATGGGTCCATCCGACCTCCATTTGATAACTATTGTCCTGGCACGTAGGCCCAACCGCAACTTATCTTTTTCCCATAATACAGGTGAGGTACATTTCTAAATAAAGAGCAAGATTAGATACTGTATAACAAATTTCTGCATAGATTCTTTATTAACTTTTGCAAAAGCAAATTCCATAAAGTTGCGGCTAGGCTCATCTTCCTACTGTTACTCCTCTTCCGCTGTTTCTCTGCGTAAATCCCTTCATTGGCTCCCTATGCATTTTATAATTCAATTCAAGCTCCTTATCCTCACCAACACTTCTCTCCCATACAACTCTGACCCAGTCTTGAGGTACACTCCCATCTCGCCACTCCACTCTGCCTCTAACCTCTCATCACCTCTCATTATCTCCTCCCATGCTCACCTCCAAGACTTCTGCCGTGCTGCCCCCTACTTCTGAAACTCCCTTCCCCGCCTCACTTGACTCTCCTCCAACCTACAATCCTTTAAACGCTCACTCAAAACTAACCTCTTCATGCTCGCTTATTCTACCACCTCTTGACCATCTTGTCCATCACCTCCTCTTCCTTTACCCACTATCTCAAATTTATCCAAGTTGGTCCTAGTGTCTCTCACCTCCCCTCCTTCTAGAATGTAAGCATTCACGGGCAGGGTCCTCACTACCTACTATCCAATGTGTGTATACTGTCCGTCTCCCTGGTATGTCCTGTCATGTCATGTCTTTCGCTACATTCTGCGTGAGTCCCCACAGTTTTACTCACACTGTGCTACTTATGTGTATTTACCTCATGTGTATGTGATTTTTCTTACTGTATTAATTATGGCCTATCTGTATTTGTATGATTGTCCGGCGCTACAGAATCTGTGGCACCTTTTAAATAAATAAATAATAATATGGCTGAAATAATCTTTCATATTGCTCTGTAATGATAAATAAGGGCTTTTGTGTCTCATGTCTTGGAAATGTCCTAGCTTCTAGTGAATTTAAAGGCTGAATATAAGTTCAGCTTACAAAATGGCTGCCTCCACTGTCTGTTTACATTGGAAGTGCATAAGGTTTACATAAAAATCATACAAACAAGCATAATTTATTTGCATGACATCATAACATAACAGAAGCAACAAGCGTTGTTTAGTCGGCGGTTTTATAATGGGCAAATAAACCTAGCACAGGCATAGAATTGAGTTATTATGAATAGTATACAGGTTATACTGTTTTCAAAATCTTCTCTAAGCCTAGGGAAGCAGATCGTGTGGTTCTAGGAGCTGCCATTTAGCCAGACTTTTACTGGCTGACTGGTAAACACAAGTCTAAAGGCCAATAACAACATACAGCCTGTACAAGAAGATGCTACTGTATTTTTTTCAAGTAAAACTTCATCCTTGTCATGTTTTAAGTAGATAAATACAGAGGAAATACTGTAATGATGAGTATTATTATTCTTCTACTGTAGAAAATGCTGGGTGCCAAAGAGTTCACCAGACAGCTTTAATATAACATTAAAACAAACATCTGCATTGGTTTCTGCACTGCATTAGACAAGCTGTTAAAATGTTACACATACTACATATCACCTCTAAAAGTCTGAATACGTGTAGTATTTTAGCTTAATACCAGGATGAATGCGGTAAATACAAATTCTATTATTTAATGATATTACTCTACCCACTTCAAAAATGTCACGGCACTAAAAGACAGCACAAGGAACACAAACACCTCACAGATTGTGCAGACATGTGATATAATGTATGGCATAAGTGCTTTCAGGACCAGATAACACAAAACAAAAGTTGCTGTGTTACAGATAGGAAGCCTGTTATACATAATAATTCCATTACAGCATTCATGTCAATCTCATCAGAAATGCAGAATCAGTACGTAAGGACAAGACCTCTAGACAACACCATGCAAAATAAGTAACGACATGCATCTGAACACTGACAGTACCATTATGTAAGGTATTGACTTACTTAGCGTATGTGTGTGTATGTATGTATATATATATATATATATATATATATATATATATATATATATATATATATATATAAATAAATATATATATGTGTATATATATATATATATATATATATATATATATATATATATATATATATATATATATATATAAAGGCACATTCATACAGGCATCAAGGAATGAATGTACAAGGGCTAAATTGGATTATGGCTGTGTCCATATTAATATCAATAAATGACACAGCTGTATCTGTATAAAATAATCCTGTTGCTGCTGTCACACTTTACTAAGGCATACTCTACCATTATGATCAGAGTTCTCGGTCTGCTTATTTCATCCACATCATCCTGTAGCACAATTTCATGTGACAGATCCTCCTGACGTCTTGTGCAAATGTGGGGACAGCTCCTCTGTACCACAGACCGAAAGGCTTGGAGCAGAACAATGCTGGCAGCACAGCCCATATCTGCATCCTGAATCCCACAAAATAACTTCTATGCTGATGCTACGTTTGTACAACAGTGGCTCCTTGTCCCTGAAAGCAGCCTACACTGCAGCCGCAGCCAGCCAGCTCTCCAATCAGTTCCTGCTGCACTGATCATCTGATCACAACTAAATAGCTTGGATGCAGCTAGAGGAAAAGACTTCATCCACTGTAACTGAACACTTGCAGAGACATTAGAGCATGAAACAGTCTCCAAATAATTCTGGAATCTAGAGAAGTCCAAGGTTTCCGGTTTTCTTATTTCCACAGAACACAGAATGGCTGCATTTCCATGGTACTTTTATTAAAATCATCTGTTCAAATAATGTCTTTGGTTGTTGCAGTAATGAAAGTCAGGAAATAGTCTGATCTTGTATAAAACAACATTAAACAGCAAATATTGCACTCAATTTACAATTGTTCTTTTGCAATAAGCAGTGGAGACAATGCATTAAGCAGGTTAGCTAGTTTTTGTTACTGCACATTCAACTATGAAATCCAATGTAATTAACAATTATAAATGCACTTGACTCTGAATAATATATATTAAAGTAAACCAGTTCTATATTTTTGGTGTTTGCCGCCATATAGCTTTATCTTAGTTGGTGGTATTCTGTCAGGGGCAAATGCAGGATTTGTAGAGGCGGGTTTCCACACCACACCGCCAGTGGGCGTGACCAGCATGCATGGGGACATGGCTATAATATTAGACAGTGATTGGCTGCTCTCCAACTCTTTCTATCCCTATAATATACATGGGCAACGCTGCATGCACTACTATTAGGTGCACACAGCTCTCCCTTTTCAAGTAGAGCCGTGTGAAGAGGGGACAGGGTCCAGCCACCTCAATTATACAGTGCCCCAGGCTTGGAGGGGGGTTTCCAGGCACTAGGGACCCCCCCCCCCCTAGATTGCCTATGTCTGTATCTGTACGACAAGCAAATAAATGCTGAGAACACTGCCCATGTTTGCAGTTTTGAAAACTTTAGGGGTACTTTTTAATATGGATTATTAGAAGATAAAATAATATATTGTGGCTTATATGGAAACATCTAAAAGGGTAGATAAAAGGAAAATTCACACAACATTTTTATTACAAATTAGCTCAGATCTCCCAATTGATAATAAACCCAATAACAAATATTTGTTACCTGTTTGACTGTCTTTTGTTACAAATATAAACATGTTTTAAAGTTTTTCCTAAATAGTCTGCTTTTGACCTGGAAAGAACAGGTATCATGTATCAATTCAGTTTGAAAAGATATTAGCCAGACTTCATCAGAAATATGGCAGTATCTGGTAAACAATGAGTAACAATACGAAATGAAATGTCAATACAGACAGAATAGCTCACAGTTTGCTTCAATAAAGGTTTAGTTTCCTGTTATATCTACCCATTGCCATTACTTTCAATAAAGGCATTTAGTGGAAGTACTTTCAGCCTTCTGGGGGTGGAGCCAAGGGGACATCGTGAAGCTCCTTGCTCTAACCCTAAAAAAAATTAAAGAATATAATATAGTAGGGGATGTTTTATCACCCAAATAGTGCTGGGTATAAAGACAGGCAAAGAGGTCAAATTTTCAGCTGTCTTCCACAAAATCCCGGGATTTGACCTTTGTACAGGGTGTCGGAAAGGTGCCGGCCATTTCTATACATAAATATACACCATGAGGATCAACCTGTCAAACATTTAGCCACATAATATTAAATCTTCTTTATTTTTTATGTATTGCCATGATTCCTCATCTATACCTGAAAGATTGATGTATCTGTGTACAGTCATGGCCAAAAGTTCTGAGAATGACACAAGTATTGATTTTCACAAAGTTTGCTGCTTCACTGTTTTAAGACCTTTTTGTCGGATGTCACTATGGTATACTGATGTAAAATTACAAGCACTTCATAAATGTCAAAGGCTTTTATTGACAATTATATTACGTATATGCAAAGAGTCAATATTTGCAGTGTTGACCCTTCTTTTTGAAGGCCTCTGCAATTTGCCCTGGCATGCTGTCAATCAACTCCTAGGCCACATACTGACTGATGGCCGCCCATTCTTGCCTAATTACTGCTTGGAATTTGTCAGAATTTGTAGGTTCTTGTTTGTCCACCCGCCTTTTGAGGATTGAACACAAGTTCTCAATGGGATTAAAGTCTGGGTTGTTTCCTGGCCATGGACCCAAAATTTTAATGTTTTGATCCCCGAGCCATTACCCCAGTCCAATCCCTGTACCTTTTGCAGAATACCTGTCTGTCCCTGATGTTTTTCCTGGAGAGAAATGGCTCCTTTGCTGGCCTTCTTGACACCAGGCCATCCTCCAAAAGTCTTCACCTCACTGTGCGTGCAGATGCACTCAGACCTGCCTGCTGCCATTCCTGAGCAAGCTCTGCACTGGTGGTACCCCGATCCTGCAGCTGAATCAACTTTAAAAGACATCCTGGCGCATGCTGGACGTTCTTGGGTGCCCTGAAGCCTTCTTCACAACTATTGAACCTCTCTCCTTGAAGTTGTTGATGATCCGATAAATGGTTGATTTAAGTGCAATCTTACTAGCAGCAATATCCTTGCCTGTGAAGCCGTTTTTGTGCAAAGCAATGATGATAGCACATGTTTCCTTGCAGGTAAACATGGTTAACAGAGAAAGAACAGTGATTTCTAGCACTCCCCTCCTTTTAAAGCTTCAAGTCTGTTATTCTAACTCAATCAGCATGACAGAGTGATCTCCAGCCTTGTCCTCGTCAACACTCTCGCCTGTGTTAACGAGAGAATCACTGACCAGATGTCAGCTGGTTCTTTTGTGGCAGGGCTGAAATGCAGTGGACATGTTGTTTTGGGGATATAATCCATTGTAATGGCAAAGAGGGACTTTGAAATTAATTGCAATCCATATGAACACTCTTCATGACAATCTGGAGTATATGCAAATTGCCATCATAAAAACATGACACAAACATTATTCCAGCCATTAAGGATATTTTGGCACTAGACATAGCTACAGAAATCATTTTCACATTGAATACTTATTATGATTCCTATTACCACCCTCTTCACAGCTAACACAAGACAACAACCCTCTGACCAACATTGCTGTGTGACTGATCACACAGCCCGCTCAATACTTTTACCTTTGCATTCTAGCTGGTCCATTATGCAATATGATGTAGCACATGCCCTTGTGTTTCAAACTCCCATTGTCCCATAGATTCTAAGATTGCATGCAGGGTTCTCTTACCTCTCTGTCTGTATGTATTACCCAGTATTGTTTTATTAATGTTTGTTCCCAATTGTAAAGCTCTACGGAATTTGTTATATAAATAAATGTTGATGATGATGATGATAACCTATATGGGGGACACTGGATAACTCACTGTAACGAGAGACGGATTTATTCATTAATTATGCTATTGTTCATGTGCACAATAACAAAGCCCCAGGTTCAGATGGCTTCACTTTCTTACTACTACTGCAGTGGCGCACGCAGGGGGGTTTCTGAGTCTCTAGAAACCCCCCCTGCGCTAACTAAGTGGCCACTGTCCTATACAGCAGCCGCGGCGCTGTCTAAGAAGCGTCCGCGGCGGTGCTGTATTGTATACAGCACCGCCGCAGATGCTTCTTAGACAGCGCCGCGGCTGCTGTATAGGACAGCGCTGGCGAAACGGAGCTAGCAGTTCTCTCTTGGGTTTTTTTTTTTTTTTTGGGTCGGCGGGGGGAAACCACCCCCCGACAATCCTCTGTGCGCCGCTGTACTGCTGACATATTATTGGGTATTACCACCTATTACACATTACTACTACTGGGTATATTACTGCTTCATGTATCATTGATTTACTAGTCCTTAGTGAATTACTGTAAATATTAATTGAGCCCACAAAATGGCTGTCTGCACTGTGTGTAGAACATAATCTACTATAGCAGACAGTTATATGTAAATAAATATGTAAAAGACAAATATTCTTAATACCTTGAACTACTTTTTTAATATAATTGATCTACTTTGTGATTGAAAGAAAGTTTCTAAGCCTCAATGAAAATGTTACTGATATAAAACAGTACATAATACTCTGCAATCACCCAGAGTCAGACTGGCTACAAGTGTACCAGGGAAATCCCTGGTGGGTCCTGCCCACTGCCATAGTTAGGGTGAGACCGTGCACTGCACACGTAAGGTTTACGGATGTGACCTAATGACGTTGAGCCCACCAAAGAGGGTGTCGACAGAAGAGAAGAACAAAAAGAGATGCTGACAGGAGCCTTAAGGTAAGTAAACTAATGTAGGGGTTGGAGAGAACTGGGAGTGGTTGTATAATAGATATAGTGATGTGACAGTTCATGAAACTCTGGATTATTAACATTAACATCAATAATATTCATTTTATCTAAAGCACTGAAATTAACCCATTTGACTCTGCATCAAACATCCAGACCTGCAAAAGATGACAGATATATCAAAGCTGGTAATAATCTTCAAATATGAAGCAAACTGTGTTTATAGGTACCTGCAATGTTCCCCTTTTTTGTCTGAGCAGACTTTTTATGCAATATTTATCAAAACGTGAGAGAAACGCACATGGCCAACACAGCTAAAATATTACCTCAATTTACATTTGAACCTCTGATTTCATTAAAATGAAACATATATTACACATGGAATAAACATATTGTACTAGTCATGGCATGCACATACTGTACTTATTAAGCAGGCAATGAACAAGGTTTATTATGTAGGCCCAGGCTCCCCCCTCGGTTCCCCTGTTTGGCTGGATGGTAATACAGAGAACTGGCTGGGGGGGGTGTCAGAGAAGAAGGTAATAGTAGGAGTAGATCTCTTTATGCATTGAAGGGGAATGCTTGGGCTAGTAATTTAAGGGTGGAGGTGAGGGCTAGTAATTTAACAGTGGGTGGGAGATATTCATTTATTGGTGGGATGATGGTGGGGATTATTTCATTTAATAGATTTAATAGGCTAGTGCCTATTAAATTAAGGTGGGGTGATGGGTTTATTCATTTAATGCTGAGTTGGTTTGGGGGCTAATACTTGAATGCAGGATTGACTTTAGAGAGAAGAATGGCTATTTATTATATGTGAATATATATTATTTACTGTGAGTGCTGTTTGGAAGGGAGTTTTTTTTATTAAATGTGAAAACTATTCATTTAATGTTGGGCTGGATGTAGGTAAGGAGTCATATTTATTAAATATGAGTGCTATTGGTTTAATTTGGTTTGGTGAAAAGAGGTCTAGATGGTTCACTCATTACTAAACTTTCCATATTTCATGTACCTATCATTTTTCCAAATTAGCCCCAACATTCCAGGATCCAGACAAGCAGCAACTAAGCTTTCAAGACCAAACTTGCCTTGAAAGCCATTGTCATTTCCCCCAGGAGCAACAGCTGGTGAACGAACAGGAAAGATGAAGCAGCGCTGTCTACCCCTGTCCTGATACTGGTGGTGCAGTCCTGATTTTGGGTGACTATCCCGCTCAGTCAGGACTTTGTCCCCGCTGCAAGGAAAGTTGTGAGTTATATCCCACTTCTCAATGCTCTAAAGGTGAAGCAGCATGCACCTAACATTGTGCCAGAAGGAAAGAAGAATCACTCAGATGCAATGACTGGGGCAGCGATTATTCTTTATGACACTTCCTCTTGCGTCTGGCCAACTCCCTTTAGCTCGAGCGCATGCACTATTTTGTGGGCCCCTACCATTGCAATCCCCCAGTGGGCCATTCATGCCCCAGTCCGACAATGATATCACCCACTTTGCTACCAGTATCGGTCAATACAGTATTATCCAATAAATAAACTCTGCTCACATGTGTCAGTTTAATATTAACAGTGTTCTAAATTGGAATGCCTAGCACTCAGTGAATGTAAGATGCATTCAGATATGAGAGTTGCCTCTTACAAGCAACCTGTTCAGCTATAGATGTGATCCACAGCTCTATCCTATTTAATCCTTTACATCAGTATAATTGTTCTACAATTGTTCTAATAATATATTTTTACAATTGCACAGCCAGCCAGCCAGCTTACATGACTCAAGAAATCTACTCTTGTCATCCTTGGTCAGAGAAAAGCAAGATTGACCCATTTATTTTAATCATTAGAAACGCCCCATGCACAGAGGGTCTAAAGGCACTTAGTGGTTAACGGAAAAAAATGTAGAATCCTGGATGACTAACCATTCGTACAGCAGCTACATAAATGTTTAGAAATCACATGCTGGGCCTGGAATCACTTTAAAAGCTAATGGTATATTGGAAGATAATAGCACATCAGGGTGAGGTTCAACTAAAAATAGTTTGGAATTGCCTTTAACAACTGAAAGGATCTTAAAATCCCTCCAAGCTCTTTCACTGTACAAAATTCCACTTAGGGATCCAATGTATTGTATTATCTAATCACAATAATTCAGTATCTTTGTAGTTCTTCTGGCAGAGAGGTAATGTATTGTACTTGGATTTTTACAGTGTATAAATGGCACATTGTCTAATACCTTTGTACTTCCAGCATTATGAAGGCATGCAGGAATCTAGAGGAAGCTTGTATAGTCATTAAGTGAGGAACAATACTTAGGTGCTCATCATAAAGCCAAGATATGGGTAAACTGAAAACTCTTTTTATCACTATATGAATATTTTGCATGTTTAAGGCATTTTGATGCAAAACTACAAGTTAACTACCACTAGACTAATATTCAGGGCCATCTTTTCCATTGGGCACGATGGGCAGCTGCCCGGGGCCCCACAGGCAAGGGGGCCCCATAGGCACGGCTCTTAATGAGAATAAATAATCCTGCAAAAGAAAAAAACCTGCAAAAAAAACCTACAAGGGTCACTGAGCAAGTACATCTATCTATCTCTATCTCTATATATCTATATCTATATCTGTATATGTATCTGTATACATCTATATATATATATCTATATCTAGGGGCCCCGGTGCACTGCTTTGGCCGGGGGCCCATAATGTTGTTAAGATGGCCCTGCTAATATTCACTGGTAGTTTTAATCTGCCCATGTATACAGAAGGGAGATGGGGTTGCACAAGGGATCATTGATCCCTATAATAAAAAAGGTGACTGACACAAGTATTTTTGCATAACAGAGGACTGACCATTACTTTCACAGTTTGAATACTACCTGACACTTTTAAAGCTGTGTGCTTATTGAGACTTCATCATCATCATCATCACCATTTATTTATATAGCGCCACAAATTCTACAACGCTGTACAGAGAACTCATTCACATCAGTCCCTGCCCCATTGAAGCTTACAGTCTAAATTCCCTAACATACACACACACACACACACACACACACACACACACACAGACACACACACACACACACACACACACAGACAGAGAGAGACTATGGTCAATTTGATAGCAGCCAATTAACTTACCAGTATGTTTTTGGAGTGTGGGAGGAAACCCGAGCACCCGGAGGAAACCCACGCAAACACGGGGAGAACATACAAACTCCACACAGATAAGGCCATGGTTGGGAATTGAACTCATGACCCCAGTGCTGTGAGGCAGAAGTGCTAACCACTTAGCCTCAGTGCTGTCACTTTGACTCCTGTCCTCTGCTATTATTGATGAACTTCAAGTCTATGTCATTCTGACATCTACCCACGTGGACTTACCTGATACTCATTCATCTCTGGATCTTCAGATTCCATCTCGCAAGGTAAACTAACTATTTGTATATTACTCCTGCTACATGGTGCATCATTGCCTGTATCTAATCAGATGAATTATTATGTATTACTTTAATATTTATTCTACATCAATAATTTGTATTGAAATGTTCAAAGGCATATAAGGGGATACTGAAAGCAAAAAGGGAGGTAAAATAGGGAGTACACAGGGAATCCCCACGTCGGGGGGGAGGGCAGTGTTACTCAAGTAAAACAGTACAATTACTTTAATATCTATTAATCATTGTATTATTATTACTAGCCAACTTAATTTAACATCTACTTGTTTCAAATTGGGGTTAAATAGGCAGTATATTTAATGGTACATTGATGATGTGTCATCTGCTCAACCTCCCTATGACCCGTCTCTCCCCACTTCAATCCATCCTCAATACCACTGCTCAACTTATGTTCTATTATCACTGCTCTGCTTCAGTCTCCCCTCTCTGCCAGTCTCTACAATGGCTCCCTGTTCCTAACAAATGCCTCAGTCTCAGCTATAAAGTCCTCAGCCACTCCTCTCCCCCCTACAACTCCAACCTCATCTCCATCCACACTCCATCCCACCAATGACCTCACCTCCTGGCTATCTGCTGAACATGAGGGTTTGAGTTGTCCTATCTTTTGGTGGCATGAAAGCTGAAGAGGTGGGGATCATACCCATTTCTAGCAGAAGTAAAGACTGGAAGGATTGCATGGATCAGGTGCCTATACATTTGTCCTATGATTATAGAGGATGATATTCGTCTTCCTCTTTACAGCTCATAAGGTGCATGACGTAGAATGAAAGCGGAATCTGCAGAAGAGCACCAGTGAGAAAGTTCTTAAACCACCACAAAACTGGTAATGTATTTCAACGTATATAATGTAAAACGTCTATCGGTCTAGCACAGCCAGATGCTAAAACTATTCAATCCAGATCGAAATCGACTAAAACTGGTTCGTTCCAAGCAACTCAAACATTTAGTTTAAACAATCTTAAAAACACTGAAATAGTTTTTTAGTTTAACCCTAATTGTGTGCATCTTATAACTGCTAAGCTGCTAACTGCTATAACTGCTAACTATTAAACCGCTGCTAACTACTATAACTATTAAACTGCTGCTAACTACTATAACTATTAAACTGCGACTACTAAACATGTTATATTAGCTCTTTCAGTTTACATGGCAATATCTTAATATATTTAATATTTTTTGTTGTTTTTAATTGTAGCAGTGAACATTATTTTGTTCAAATTTGAGGTTCCAAGTTTGAATTTCAAATTCATCATTCATATTTAAAAAAAAAACATTTTTAAAAACCCTATACAATGTAGACATTTAATCTTGAATATATTTGAACTGTCTCGAACCTGGTTAAACCTGTACGCCTTGCTTGAATTTAGCTAAATTGTCTTATTCTTACTAAAATTCAGGAACTTTTTGCAAATTTATAAAACTTTAGAACTAGTTCAATAAACCAGTCCGAGAACCATCTTGAAACAATTTCAGGCATCTGCCATTACAATACAGGACTGGACAGAGTGCTAAAGTAAGCTACATCTGTACAAGGCCAGATGGGATACAACTGATATAATATTTTTTTATTCATCTAAATGTTAAACAAGAAAAATAAGAGTAGTATTAGCCACACTTTGAGGCTGAACCTCCACTTGAAACCAACTGAAACTAACACCAAAACAGGGCCATCTTTTCCATGGGGCACGATGGGCAGCTGCCCGGGGGCCCCATGGGCAAGGGGGCCCCATAGGCACAGCTCTTAATGAGAATAAATAATCCTGCAAAAGAAAAAAAACCTGCAAAAGAAACCTTCAAGGGTCACTGAGCAAGTACATCTATCTCTATCTCTATATATCTATATCTATATCTGTATATATCTATATATCTATATCTATATCTATATTTAGGGGCCCCGGTGCACTGCTTTGCCCGGGGGCCCATAATGTTGTTAAGATGGCCCTGCACCAAAATAATAAGTTAACAAGGCAGAGTGACTCCTACTCCCCAACAATAACAATGCCCCTCCCAAGCATCTCCATTTCATTCCCTTTGACCAAGATTATTCCATGTAAAGCCTCAAATTGCCTGTGCCCCCCATTCTATAATAGAGGCATGACACACCACCATAATAACCATATTGTTTCACATGTCTTTCCATATAGAAATCTAAACCAATAAGAATCGATATTGATAAGATTGGATAAGTGTCATTTTAATTCTGCCAATGAATATGAGTCTTTATAATTGTATCAATGTTATCTGAATTGTTCCACTCACATTCCTATCTCCCATTTATCTCTTATGTACTCTGTACCCTACTCCTGAAATATTATTAATATTCAATAAAAGGTTTATTTAAAGATTAGTAATACAGTATAGTATAAAGTAATATATGAAAAAATGTAGTAATATATTGTATTTACAATATGTAGTTATATACCGTATTTATTTTACCATGAAGAGCCTGAGAGGTATAGTTTACAGACTATATATATCAGGATTGTCATGAACAGACTTGTTCTGAAGGTCTTATATGCCAGTATTGGCGCTGCTAAGCTAAGAGGGGCGGAGTCTAAACACGCCTTAGGTCTTTGGGGTTCGCTGCGGAGATGTGCAGGTTGCGGCCCTCCCAAACAGCTACCAGCGAGGTGTAGGTGAACTAGAGTAGTCGTGAAGTCCAAAAGGTCAAAAAGTGCGGGCTAAACAGGTACCAAAGGAGCAGGCAGAAGTGGGGTCAGAATGACTGAAGGTATAGATCAGGGGATCAGAATGAGTCCAGAGGGAGATTCAAAGAGTAGTCAGGCAGAACCGGGTCAGAATCCAAGAAGTCAGGTATGCGCAGGAAACAAAGATGTGCTGGAGAACTAGAGACCTAGATACTCTGGCACCCTAGTGGTGACAGACTCAGGTTTATACATGGCAGTGGCATGTCATTGGTGGGTGTGGGATCGGCGGTCATAACGGGGATTGCGCAGCAACGGAGATGCAATGTTCGGGCTCATGTGCCCGAAGTTCTGGCCAAGAACCGTAAATAGTGTTCCGTTGCTTGGCAACAGGACGCCTGGAGGGCAAAGAAGGCGATGTCCCTGGCACCTGGCGTGTGAGTGGGGATGGCACCTGACAAGGATAAAAGAGATTACTGCCAGCAATGTTCCCACATCTAGGGATCACATGAGTGAAGTTAAAGGCTATTTTGAGCATTGTATTTACCTGGTATAAGCATTTAGATAGAAATATAAGAATTTAATTATTTTGAATCCTCATTGAAAATTCCTTTGCTGGCTGCTTTAATCTTTTATTTTTAATTCAACTTTGTTTGTAGTTGTAAACAACAATACACATTAATAACAAGAGACAATAGCACACATACACACCAGCACCAATATTAAATTAGCAGAAGACAAAGTAAAATGTAATTTATCAGATAAAAGGACACTCAATTGAAGGAAACCATTTATTTTGTAAGTTATTGGGGCAATGATCACTAACATATGTTATGCTATACAGCCTTAATGTACTATTTTATGCACTATCCATTTTTGACCAATGGCAGGTTAAGTATCTCCACCCAACTCTACCTCCCTGTTATCATAGAAAATCAAGAGCGAAGGTGCCATAAGGTCCATAAGGATAGGGATTACGACCAGGGATGAAATTATACCATCAACCTTCCTACAAAATCATGGAATCACAAGTAAGACCAAAATAAGTAAAAAGACAAACAAAGTACACCCTCTGCAGTTCATTTTATGTAAGCGAAAGGCAGTGCAATACAACTTTTGTACATACTGCAGGTGAATCATGTATTCCTAGCTGAGTTATGAATACTGAGAGCTAATCCAACACCTCCTCCACACTCAAAGAATCGAGGGATGTCCTCTTGGATAGGGTAACAATGCAGCATATGAGCAGTCTTCCCAAAATGCAAAAATAAAGAAAAATATAAACAGAGGCATGACACACCACGATAATGCACAAGAATCAGTGTCAGACCAGTGCTGCGTTTCGTCCCAACAAGGAGGCTTCCTTAAGAGCCTAATGAAACTAAACCAATAAGATATTTAAGTAGCCAGCCAACTAAGGCTCCCAGCTGCAAAATGAAAATATTGCATTGGCTAGCTAATACATAATGAATGCCTAAATATGTACCCAAGCAACTATATTATATCTAACTTTATAGTAAGTAAATTAAACATAATTGTTCTAAGAAACACTGCTAGCTCTTAAAACAAATTATTCATTGAACCTTTGATTACCCTAATATAATGAAAGGGATATATACTAATGCATATTATACAATATAACTCAATCTATAAGTGTATGTGAATTAAAAAATATGGAATATATATCTATATAGATATATATATGTATATATATAGATATATAGATATATAGATATATAGATGATATATATATATATATATATATATATATATATATATGATATATATATATATATATATATATATATATATATATATCTTTCTATATATTTATATATATATATATATATATATATATATATATATATGATATATATATATCTTTCTATATATTTTTATATTTTTATATATATATATATATATATATATATATAAAAAAAAATATATAGATATATATATATATATATATATATACATATACATATATATATATATATATATATATATATATATATATATATCTAACATGTTCTTATTTCTAAATACTTATATGCAAGTACATTAATCAAATACATTTACTAAACCTTCAAAATCCACCAGGGCATATACAATTTAAGTATTTAAAAACATTAGCTATTCTTCATCCTGAGGGGAAAAAAGAAGAAATGGAAAAATGTATTATATAGTATATAATTCCAAGAAAGATATGAGACTGAAATAATCATTTAAGCCCCTGGAAGAAAGATAATGTAACTGATAAGTCCATTTTGATTCTAATTGTACCAGGAACTATCACTCTGTTTCCAGTGGCATCATATAGAATGAAATACAGTTTAGTACCTCGAATATTGTATTGTGAAATTTAGCAAAATGTGGTAAAAGACTTTGGGCCTGATTCATTAAAGATCATAACTGGCGATACGTTGCGTATTTTGTGCACAATTACTTTACATATGCCCAGAACTGGATCATACGCCAGAGAACGCAGAAACATCCAATTCATCTTCAAGTGCAAAGGCCCCTTACTACAGCCTATGATTTCAGGGGCAGAGCCAGGAGGGGATTTGGCGTATGCACGTAGTCAATGTACAGTAAGGACGTGCCAAGCTCAAGCACACGCAACCTCCTCAGATTCAAGCTCTGGGCATCTCAAAGGTACTTCTTTTCTTCCTATTTTTTTCCCGTTTTGTCATTAATGACTATATTTTTAACAGGTGACATAAATTGAATGTTTATTTTATTTTCATTGCATTCTTTGTGACTTGAACGTACACACAAAAGTATAAAAAAATTAATTAAAAAAAAAAGCGAAGTTATGCTGAGTCAAATGTGTCTCAGGAAGCACCTATACTTGACAGCATTAAGCATAAACGCTAGAGTTACATTACCTTATTTGTACATAATATAATAATGTAATGAAGTGTCAAATACACAAGAAAGATTATTGTCTTCACACATATTAATAAATGCAAAAGTCGCCTTTCCCGTATAAAAAGGAATGAACTACAAGCATCTCCACATCTGTTCTTTACCCTTTTAAACATTCCAAAAAATACCTTTTAGGTGATCTGGTGCCATAAATAATTTGATTGATAACATTGTACTCATGGTACTTTGGGGAAGTGTAGCAGCTTTGTAACTATCAAGGATCAGGATATTATAAGATAGAATAGTATTGAATAGATAGGAAGGGAAACATGTAAATATGTTATGGAGATTATCTGACTAGGAACTGTCCTGGTGATCCGTTGCACAATCGGCCAGGAAGTATGAGGCTTTACTGGTGCTTTCAGTTCTTCCCTTACTGCTCCAGGAGTCTCTACTTGCTGGATTTGGATGATTGTAAAAGTCTTTCAATATTAGTGAGAAAGTCTCTGAGTTATCTCAGACTACTGGTTTTCATCCTTCTCCTCTGGGTGCCACAATCCAGAGCTATTTTAGAAACGCACGAGTCTGTGCTTCCTGAAGAAGCCGGTCATCTGGGAACTCATTTACATTTTTTCAGCTTAGGAGACATCACAAGCTGTTGCTAGTATATCTCATGGATGGGTGAGAGTTGCTTTGGAATCAGTGTAATTTTAGCTGATACTCTGTCTGGAAGGGAGCCTCAGTTTTTAGCTAGTGTATTAGCGTTTAATTCACTTGAGTATATGCATAAAGATTCTGTCACAAAAGATCATACTTAGATAGGTAATGAACTGTCATATATTCATGAGAGACTAGTGTCTTGAGGGTGTTATTAATAAATGCTAAAGTCACATTGTCCATATAAGATGAAGTTAAATAGAAATACCATCATATATGTACTTTACCATTTAGAATTAAATGGGAATTTTCTGTCTTGCAGTAGTCCAAATGGAAATGACAAATAAGTAATCTTAATAGATCACTGTGATTTGATATAATATAGAGCAATGCTAATGAGTACTGTCAGCTGAATGGGTCAATATGTAAGAAGTCAATTAGAGACTAATGGTCATTCGTACCATCATTGCTTATCATTACAACAGCCCTCCACCACCCGCAAGGGAGAGATATGCTTCATTAAAAGCCTATCAGGGGATATGTCCTTGTCTAATTATGTCACATAGACATTATGGGCCTGAGTCATTAAGGAGAGTAAAGCATTAAGAAGGAGTAACTTTGTACCTGGGAAAAACCATGTTGCATTAGAGGGGGAGGTATATTTAAAATGTGGGGACAGATTTATAGTTTGGGTAGGGCATGTCCTAGATTAACTTTACATTTCAGTGTAAAAATAAAGCTATCAATTATTTGTGTGCAAGATGAAAAAAACAGCCAGTATTTAACTTATGTGCAAAATAATAAACTAATTTGCACCCCTTGCTTTGTAACATGGTTTGTCTCGGAGAACATTTACTCCTTTCTTGCCTTACTTTCCTTAATGACTCAGGCCCTATATGTCATGCTAAACTTACAAGAAGATGCCCTTACTATATCAACTAACTCTTGCCTCCACCCCTCCAGGCAAGTCTAAGATACACACAAAGCTAGATATGGACACCACAAGAATTGACATATGTCCAACTCTAAATAAGGCCCTATAATTTTTATGGTGTTTACTATTAAAATAAGACTATTGAGTTTATCAGGTAGTATATTATCTAACATGGAATCTTCCTTTATTTAATCTGTTTGCAAATTATTTTATTTATCCATAAGCATTATTATATTTAGTTATTAATGGGTCTGTAAGTAGAAGGATTTATATATTCCTCTTCATTATTATTATTGTTGTTGTTATATCTGTGGGGTTTTCTCTCTATTCCTAAGGGTAAGATCTATACAACTCATACACCTAAATGTTTGTCATTAGAATAACCTGTTCCTGTCATTTCTATCTTTAAATTTTATCCATAAGCATTAGAGATTGTCTATTGTAATCACATACTTTTCTACAGTTGTGTTTAATCCTCCCCTGCTGACTAGAATGGATGTTTTTAATCCAATTTCTATGGTGGTTGTATGAGTGTAAATATAGTTTTATATTTATCAGTTAGCTAGAAAACATTTGCAGTTTGTAATACATACTTTTTCTATAAAAAAAAACTAAATCTAAAAAAGAAATGATCTTTTGACTTGTATTGATTACATTTT
Organism: Mixophyes fleayi; assembly: GCF_038048845.1. Lineage (NCBI taxonomy): Eukaryota > Metazoa > Chordata > Amphibia > Anura > Limnodynastidae > Mixophyes > Mixophyes fleayi. The sequence continues at coordinate 89,167,855 of NC_134404.1, forward strand.
TATTGGTGAAATTAAAATTTAAAGTAGTTTATTCAAATTAGAGATGAGCGGGCTCGGATATCTGAAATCCGAGCCCACCCGAACATTGCCGATCCGAGTCGGATCCGAGACAGATCCGGGTATTGGCGCCAAATTCAAATCTGAAACTGAGGCTCTGACTCATAATCCCGTTGTCGGATCTCGCGATACTCGGATCCTATAAATTCCCCGCTAGTCGCCGCCATCTTCACTCGGGCATTGATCAGGGTAGAGGGAGGGTGTGTTAGGTGGTCCTCTGTCCTGGTAGATCTCGTGCTGTGCTGTTTAGTTCTGTGCTGTGCTGTTTAGTTCTGTGCTGTGCTGTGCTGTGCTGTGCTGTGCTGTGCTGTGCTCTGCAGTATCAGTCCAGTGGTGCTGTGTGCTGTGCTCTGTCCTTCTGAGGTCAGTGGTGCTGCTGGGTCCAGTGCTGTGTCCTGTTCAGTCCAGTGGTGCTGTGTCCTGTGCTCTGTGCTTCTAAGGGCATAGTTATTTCCCCAATATTCCCCTGTGTTTAAAAAATTAAAAAAAAGTTATTTAAAAAAATACCAAAAACTAATTTAATTTTTTTTAATTACCACAAAATTTGCACAACCAATCCTGCAGTATAAGCCCATTGGTACTGCAATATTACCAAGTTCACACATTCAGCAGTAAAAGTCCAGTGGTACTGCAATATTACAAAGTTTACACATTCTGCAGTATCAGTCCAGTGGTGCTGTGTGCTGTGCTCTGTCCTTCTGAGGTCAGTGGTGCTGCTGGGTCCTGTGCCGTGTCCTGTTCAGTCCAGTGGTGCTGTGTCCTGTGCTCTGTGCTTCTAAGGGCATAGTTATTTCCCCATTATTCCCAAGTTTTTAAAAAATTAAAAAAAAAGTAAAAAAAAAATTACAATTAAAAATTAAAAAAAAAAAAAATATAATTATAACCAAATTTGCAAAACCAATCCAGCAGTATAAGTCCATTGGTACTGCAATATTACAAAGTTCACACATTCTGCAGTATCAGTCCAGTGGTGCTGTGTCCTGTGCTCTGTCCTGCTGAGTTCCGTAGTGCTGCTGGGTCCTGTGCCGTGTCCTGTTCAGTCCAGTGGTGCTGTGTCCTGTGCTCTGTGCTTCTAAGGGCATAGTTATTTCCCCATTATTCCCAAGTTTTTAAAAAATAAAAAAAAAGTAAAAAAAAATAAAAAATTTAAAAAAAAAAAAATATATAATAATTATTATAACCAAATTTGCAAAACCAATACAGCAGTATAAGTCCATTGGTACTGCAATATTACCAAGTTCACACATTCTGCAGTATCTTGTGCTACATATAATGGAGACCAAAAATTTGGAGGATAAAGTAGGGAAAGATCAAGACCCACTTCCTCCTAATGCTGAAGCTGCTGCCACTAGTCATGACATAGACGATGAAATGGCATCAACGTCGTCTTCCAAGCCCGATGCCCAATCTCGTAGTACCGGGCATGTAAAATCCAAAAAGCCCAAGTTAAGAAAAAGTAGCAAAAAGAGAAACTTAAAATCATCTGAGGAGAAACGTAAAGTTGCCAATATGCCATTTACGACACGGAGTGGCAAGGAACGGCTTAGGCCCTGGCCCGTGTTCATGACTAGTGGTTCAGCTTCACCCACGGATCTTAGCCCTCCTCCTCCTCCCCCACCCTACAAAAAATTGAAGAGAGTTATGCTGTCAGCAACAAAACAGCAAACAACTCTGCCTTCTAAAGAGAAATTATCACAAATCCTCAAGACGAGTCCAAGGGTGTTGGTGGTTGTCAAGCCTGACCTTCCCATCACTGTACGGGAAGAGGTGGCTCGGGAGGAGCCTATTGATGATGTAGCTGGCGCTGTGGAGGAACTTGATGATGAGGATGGTGATGTGGTTATTGTAAATGAGGCACCAGGGGGGGAAACAGCTGATGTCCATGGGATGAAAAAGCCCATCGTCATGCCTGGTCAGAAGACCAAAAAATGCACCTCTTCGGTCTGGAGTTATTTTTATCCAAATCCAGACAACCAATGTATGGCCATATGTAGCTTATGTAAAGCTCAAATAAGCAGGGGTAAGGATCTTGCCCACCTAGGAACATCCTCCCTTATACGTCACCTGAATAACCTTCATAGTTCAGTGGTTAGTTCAGGAACTGGGGCTAGGACCCTCATCGGTACAGGGACACCTAAATCCCGTGGTCCAGTTGGATACACACCAGCAACACCCTCCTCGTCAACTTCCTCCACAATCTCCATCAGATTCAGTCCTGCAGCCCAAGTCAGCAGCCAGACTGAGTCCTCCTCAATACGGGATTCATCCGAGGAATCCTGCAGCGGTACGCCTACTACTGCCACTGCTGCTGTTGCTGCTGTTAGTCGGTCATCTTCCCAGAGGGGAAGTCGTAAGACCGCTAAGTCTTTCACAAAACAATTGACCGTCCAACAGTCGTTTGCCATGACCACAAAATACGATAGTAGTCACCCTATTGCAAAGCGTATAACTGCGGCTGTAACTGCAATGTTGGTGTTAGACGTGCGCCCGGTGTCCGCCATCAGTGGAGTGGGATTTAGAGGGTTGATGGAGGTATTGTGTCCCCGGTACCAAATCCCGTCGAGATTCCACTTCACTAGGCAGGCGATACCAAAAATGTACAGAGAAGTACGATCAAGTGTCCTCAGTGCTCTAAAAAATGCGGTTGTACCCACTGTCCACTTAACCACGGACATGTGGACAAGTGGTTCTGGGCAAACGAAGGACTATATGACTGTGACAGCCCACTGGGTAGATGCATCCCCTTCCGCAGCAACAGCAACAGCTGCATCAGTAGCAGCAACTACAAAATGGCGGCTCGTGCAAAGGCAGGCAACATTGTGCATTACAGGCTTTAATAAGAGGCACAATGCTGACAACATATTAGAGAAAATGAGGGAAATTATCTCCCAGTGGCTTACCCCACTTAGACTCTCATGGGGATTTGTGGTGTCAGACAATGCCAGTAACATTGTGCGGGCATTAAATATGGGCAATTTCCAGCACGTCCCATGTTTTGCCCACACCATTAATTTGGTGGTGCAGCATTACCTCAAGAGTGACAGGGGTGTGCAGGAGATGCTTGCGGTGGCGCGCAAAATTGCTGGACACTTTCGGCATTCAGCCAGTGCCTACCGCAGACTAGAGGCACATCAAAAAAGCATGAACCTGCCCTGCCATCACCTCAAACAAGAGGTTGTGACGCGCTGGAACTCCACCCTCTATATGCTGCAGAGGATGGAGGAGCAGCAAAAGGCCATTCAGGCCTACACAGCCACCTACGACATAGGCAAAGGAGTGGGGATGCGCCTCAGTCAAGCGCAGTGGAGACTGATTTCCGTGTTGTGCAAGGTTCTGCAGCCATTTGAACTTGCCACACGAGAAGTCAGTTCCGACACTGCCAGCTTGAGTCAGGTCATTCCCCTGATCAGGCTGTTGCAGAAGCAGCTGGAGAAAGTGAGGGAGGAACTGGTAAGCCATTGCGATTACACCAAGCATGTAGCTCTTGTGGATGTAGCCCTTCGTACGCTTTGCCAGGATCCGAGGGTGGTCACTCTTTTAAAGTCAGAGGAATACATTCTGGCCACCGTGCTCGATCCTCGGTTTAAAGCGTATGTTGTGTCTCTGTTTCCGGCGGACACAAGTCTACAGCGGTGCAAAGACCTGCTGGTCAGGAGATTGTCCTCTGAAGAGGACCGTGACATGCCAACAGCTCCACCCTCATTTCCTTCCACATCTATGGCTGCGAGGAAAAAGCTCAGTTTTCCCAAAAGAGGCGCTGGCGGGGATGCTGATAACATCTGGTCCGGACTGAAGGACCTGCCAACCATTGCAGACATGTCTACTGTCGCTGCATTGGATGCTGTCACAATAGAAAAAATTGTGGATGATTACTTTGCTGACACCATCCAAGTAGACATGTCAGACAGTCCATATTGTTACTGGCAGGAAAAAAAGGCAGTTTGGAAGCCCCTGTACAAACTGGCTCTATTTTACCTGAGTTGTCCCCCCTCCAGTGTGTACTCGGAAAGAGTTTTTAGTGCAGCGGGGAACCTGGTCAGTGAGCGGCGAAGGAGGTTGCTTCCTCAGAACGTTGAAAAAATGATGTTTATAAAAATGAATAATCAATTCCTCAATTAAGTACAGCACTGCCCTCCAGACAGTACAGAGGGACCTGTGGTTGTGGAGTCCAGCGGGGACGAATTGATAATGTGTGATGAGGAGGAAGTACACACTGTAGGGGGAGAGGAATCAGAGGTTGAGGATGAGGACGACATCTTGCCTCAGTAGAGCCTGTTTAGTCTGTACAGGGAGAGATGAATAGCTTTTTTGGTGTGGGGGCCCAAACAAACCAATCATTTCAGCCAAAGTTGTTTGGTAGGCCCTGTCGCTGAAATGATTGGTTTGTTAAAGTGTGCATGTCCTATTTCAACAACATAAGGGTGGGTGTGAGGGCCCAAGGACAATTCCATCTTGGACCTTTTTTTTTTGCATTATATGACCAATCAACAGTCGTTTGCCATGTTCAAAAAGTAAAACCAAATTTAAAAAAATACAAGAAATTAAACCAAAAGTAAAATGCCGTGTCATAATTTAAAACAAGAGGTATTGACGTGCTCTAAAACTACTGTATTGTTGTTTATATTTTATAAACACTACACTTGAAAGCTTGAGTCTTTCAATAAAAAAGTAACTGTCCATTGCACGAATATTTGCAACAGGGACAATTTTAGGGTTAAGAAAGTCAACTAATAACACTTCGACGCTGTCTGTCTTTATAAACACTACACTTGAAAGTTGGAGGAGGTATTGTGGCCCCGGCACCAAATTTACTACCGGGGCCACTCCACTGTGCAGTCCATATTTAGGTGTATCAGATATTAAACAACGGTGACAGTTGATGCCCAATTTTTTAATTATATTGTGGCCTCGGTACCAAATTGTGTACCGGGGCCACCACACTACGCAGTCCAGATACTTGTTTGGTGGAATTCAGACCAGTTGAGGGTTTTATTATTATTATATTGTGTGGACCACTCTATCTATACCACACTACAACTCTATATACCACTCTATTTCATACTTTAATTCTATTTCATACTTTAATTCTATTTAATACTTTAATTCTATTTCATACTTTAATTCTATTTCATACTTTAATTCTATTACTAATTACCATAAAGAGGAACAAAATAAACCAATTTTACCAAAAGTATAATATGACTTAGACTTACAAACACTACACTTGAAAGATGGTGCCTTTAAATGAAAAAGTCAGTCTTCATTGCACGACTATGTGCAACAGGGACAGTTTTTTGGGTTTACAAAGTCAAACAATAACACTTCGACCCTGTCTGTCTGGGATCTCAATGACGAATTGTCTGTACCATGTTTGGAGGAGGTATTGTGGCCCCGGTATCAAATTGGGTACCGGGGCCACCCCACTATGCAGTCCAGATACTTGTTCGGTGGAATTCAGACCAGTTGAGGGTTTTATTATTATTATATTGTGTGGACCACTCTATCTATACCACACTACAACTCTATATACCACTCTATTTCATACTTTAATTCTATTTCATACTTTAATTCTATTTAATACTTTAATTCTATTTCATACTTTAATTCTATTTCATACTTTAATTCTATTACTAATTACCATAAAGAGGAACAAAATAAACCAATTTTACCAAAAGTATAATATGACTTAGACTTACAAACACTACACTTGAAAGATGGTGCCTTTAAATGAAAAAGTCAGTCTTCATTGCACGACTATGTGCAACAGGGACAGTTTTTTGGGTTTACAAAGTCAAACAATAACACTTTGACCCTGTCTGTCTGGGATCTCAATGACGAATTGTCTGTACCATGTTTGGAGGAGGTATTGTGGCCCCGGTATCAAATTGAGTACCGGGGCCACCCCACTATGCAGTCCAGATACTTGTTTGGTGGAATTCTGACACGTGGAGGGTTTTTTAATTATATTGTGGCCTCGGTACCAAATTGTGTACCGGGGCCACCACACTACGCAGTCAAGATAGATAGATGCGTATCATAGATAAAGTACATTCAGTGGTGTGGGGCAAATTGAAAAATATTCAAAATGCACTGACATTATCAAAAACAAGAGGTTGTCACACGCTAAAACTCCAACATGTATATGATGGAGAGGATGGAGGAGCAGCCGTATGTGTAGTGTAATGCAGACCTGTTGAAGGTTTTTTATATATTTTATTGTGGTGCCCAGTGCCCACTCCTCTACGCAGTCCAGGTACATTTATTGGTGCGATTCATAAAAGTTCAGGGTTTTTAAGATATTGTGGTGACCCACTCCTCTACGCAGTCCAGGTACATTTATTGGTGCGATTCATAAAAGTTCAGGGTTTTTAATATATTGTGGTGACCCACTCCTCTACGCAGTCCAGGTACATTTATTGGTGCGATTCATAAAAGTTCAGGGTTTTTAATATATATTGTGGTGACCCACTCCTCTACGCAGTCCAGGTACATTTATTGGTGCGATTCATAAAAGTTCTGGGTTTTTAAGATATTGTGGTGACCCACTCCTCTACGCAGTCCAGGTACATTTATTGGTGCGAATCATAAAAGTTCAGGGTTTTTAATATATATTGTGGTGACCCACTCCTCTACGCAGTCCAGGTACATTTATTGGTGCGATTCATAAAAGTTCTGGGTTTTTAAGATATTGTGGTGACCCACTCCTCTACGCAGTCCAGGTACATTTATTGGTGCGAATCATAAAAGTTCAGGGTTTTTAATATATATTGTGGTGACCCACTCCTCTACGCAGTCCAGGTACATTTATTGGTGCGATTCATAAAAGTTCAGCATTTTTAATATATATTGTGGTGACCCACTCCTCTACGCAGTCCAGAAAGATACCTTGTTGCAACGTTTTGGACTAATAACTATATTGTGAGGTGTTCAGAATACACTGTAAATTAGTGGAAATGCTTGTTATTGAATGTTATTGAGGTTAATAATAGCCTAGGAGTGAAAATATGCCCAAAAACTTGATTTTTAAACTTTTTATGTTTTTTTGCAAAAAAATCCGAATCCAAAACCTTAAATCCGAACCGAGACCTTTCGTCAAGTGTTTTGCGAGACAAATCCGAACCTCAAAAATAACGAAAATCCGGATCCAAAACACAAAACACGAGACCTCAAAAGTCGCCGGTGCACATCCCTAATTCAAATATACTTCTTCTGCTTGCCTTCTGAGCATCTTCATATAAAGAACAGGTCATCAGTATAGTATGGTGACACTATCAGTATGGTGTCACCATACAGGCAGAGTCTCACTGAATGGACTATGATTCCAAACCTTGGAAAACTTCTAGAATCCTAATAATAGTTTTTCAAAACTTGGTGAGACTCTCGTCCCCATGTCTGGGGTTTTTCTCTGTAAAAACTTTTTCTAAAATTAAAAATAATTGTGTTTTAAAATCTGTAGGGACAGATGAATGTGTTCTTAGGAAATTACCTGAAAGATAGCTTTCGTGGACACAGCATGGTGGCCACGATCTGCAGGGTACCTGCAGATCATGGCCACCAAGGTCAGCTTCTTACTAAACAGGACAAAGACTAAATAGTTCTCGAAAACTAACATTAAGTCTGGACAGACAGGACAGGTTCTTGAACAAGAAAACTAGCTCAGGTAGGGCCAACTTGACTTCAGTCAAAGATACAAAAAATGTCAGTGTTTCCTTTTGCTCAGAAAATAAGCAAATAAATCACAATATTTTAAATATGGCATATCAATGATGTCAGCAATGACAAGACCCACACAGTATGCACCCAGAGAGGTGGAACTATAAGGAGCAATCAAATATGTGTCTAATAAAATGGAAACCTGGCATCTCAGAAAGTGTCCCTGGTATCTAACAGTGAATCAATGGATCAATGATTCCAGTTGGCTATTAGGAGATTGAAACTATGAGGGTGAGGTTGTCTTTGACTATACTAGCTGAATAAAATTATGTGCTGTTTTTTGACATGATAAACAGTGGATCATCAGCTTCAATTGGTCATTGGAGAACTGCGTTCTCTCTCCTCAGGCCTCCTCATAACTTGTGCCCTACATCCCTCCTCACCTGGTTATCTTCTGAAACGCTCATGCAATTCTGTATAGGAAATGGAGGTATGTGTATACTCTGCACAAAGCCATTTTCTCCTTCAAGATTCCTGGTTGTCACGTTACTGGTGTGTTAGCTAAAGTCCAATGGTTGACAGCAGATATACCAAGTTACACTGGATTGATGCACAAGCGGGTAATCAGATGTATGCCAGGGTCGGTACATAAGCGGGTTGTCAGACGTATGCCAATGTCAGTAATAAAGCAGATAATCAGATGTATGCCAGGGTCGGTACATAAGCGGGTTGTCAGATGTATGCCAGTGTCGGTAATAAAGCAGATAATCAGATGTATGCTAGAGTTGTTGCTCAAGGGGTTAGACAATAGTTCACAAGGTACAGAAGCTGGTAGCAGGAGCTGAGCAGGCAGAATACTCAAGCAAGATATTAATCAGGAAATGCCTGTTTATAGGGCCAAACAGGAAACAGGATCAAATATGGATTACTCAGAGACAATACTGGTCATTCTAGATAAGGATAACTTTAGGGACGAGTTCAGTAACAATAGCAACCTCTGGAATCTGGAGGAGAAATTATCTAAGACATTTCCTAACATAGGTCATTGTATCGATATTTGAATCACAGTTAAGCCATTAGAATATATACTTCAGAACAATATTGAATCAACTTACTAAAATCATATGTCACACACACTTTGTTTCAGCAAGGACTCATGAAACCAGTGAGTCTCAGCAGTCCACAGCCTTCAAATCTTTAGGCACTCTCTGAAAATCCTTCTCTATTTTAGAGCTTACCTTATTCCCAATGACACTATTCACACTTTGATTTCATGTCTGAATCTATTTTGTCTACCTTGTATGTCCCTGATTTATGTATGTTCTGTGTTCCCTACTGTACTGTGCTTCGAAGCACTGTGGTGCCTTACAAATCTTTGATATTAATAATAAAATAATAATAATAATACCATAGTTATCCAGTCTTACTGACCTTCCATCCTAGATAGTGCCACAATGGATAATGACTAGATAAATAAGATATTAAATTATACAAAATAAAGCCCCCTGCTAGGAATCAACCGGTTGTATGATGACCTCAATGGAGCCTGCTATGGGGCCTACTGTTAGGTTGGTTAGAGGATCCTTGCATTGCAAGCATGTAGCAGGATTTCCCTTGAGTGAGTGAGGGAGGGGGCTTATTGTTTGTCCTTTCATAAAGTGGGATTGTACAAATACATTTTTGGAGAACCTCATGAATTGTCCAAGGCGACCGTAAAACTTCTTAGTTACCATAACATAACAAGGTTATTTCTTATTTAACAAATCTAAGCATCTAGAAAGAATACACAATCTCTCTCTCAGTCAGAGTTGCCATCTCTCTGCTGCATATGATCTCTCTAAAGTGACACACAGCCCATCTACATTAGCTATAATGCCCACAGGCCTCTGTGTAGGGTAGATATTTTGTCTGTGTCATGTCTTATTTGGAGACAGGGAGAGTCTCATGTGTATCTTCCTATCTCTGTGACTAACTCCCTACAACTAGTTGGGATCAGCAACGGAAGCAATGGGTATCAATTTTCCTGGGATAATTCTCATGCACAATGAATATGATTGTGAAACTAGCCATATCAATAAGCAAGCCTGCATTTATCTAATCTCTAGACTTAACGATTATGTAAAAATAAGAAATATTAATAAGTCTGTAATAAACTGTCACTGCTGTTTATCAATATCTGTAACTACTACAGAATTGTATGCATGAATAGTATTTGTCCTGCAGCAATATATTCACACACACACTGTATAGCCTACCACGTAAGATTCTTGGACAGAACTGACTTCTAGTAACAATACAATCATTTTTAACAGCTGCATGAACATTTTTTTATACTTAGAAACTGAAAACCATAATAGTTACTCAGAATAAAATGAGCTTACTATACTACTCTGACATTGAGCAATGAAAGACCCCTTGTATTTATATTTATGCAGTGCTTGAGATTGCCGGGCCCTCTGTGCCAGTCGAGTCACAGAACATCTGCTATTATATTTTTTTCATCACAAATAGTTTCATTTATACATGGATAATGCCAGGGCCACCCACAACATGTGGTTAGTGGCTACAGACCACAGATGTGAAAACTAGTCTGTTGGTTCACTTTGGCTGCCCATGACTACTATGGCAGCAACAGGACTTTTTTTCTTTTGATGTAGTGACTGGCACACACTGCGTCCAGAAAATGGCACTGCCAATAAGTGCTGAGAATGCAACCGTATTTTACATTTTGGTAGGTCTTTAATGCTTGCATTTTAACATGCATATTATAACTGTAATGAAACACCTACATACTTCCATATGTTTTCCTATTTGTCCTCCTCTGTGTCTATTACATTAATACATCCATTATGTGGCTTTCAAGTTCAAGTGAATAAATAAGAATATAGCTTCTAAATTCAATTTGGATAAATTTCTCCAAAAGTAAGCAGAAAGTCCAACAGTCCAAATCCAACATCATTGCAAATAAAATCTAAAACAGTGGAGTTAGGCATACTGTTTGGTATTCATATGTTAAACAGTGGTTGTAGTTTCAATGAGAGCATGCAAGTCTGTTTTTTATCAGTTTTTATCTTGCACAGGCTACAAATATAACCCCCTACGCCACTGTCACTGCCTACATATCCTAGCAGACAATGTTGCTGGGAGGAGAGGGCGAGAATGAGGGCAGAGCTGGCCAGAGGCCACGCTGGCATGAACTGGGTGAGGAGAGATAATAACTAGAGGACAGAACAGCAGTAAAGGGGAGCCACAAAGAGAGGAGCACATCCAGGATACCCAGTCCATCCAGAAAGGAGGGCTTTGAGGGAGAGAAAGACAGAACTTGCTGAGTGTCCTGAGTAAGAGACACGTTTTACAAAGGACCAGTGCCACCAAGTGAAGACCTACTATTGTGAGTATTCAAAGCTAGTCCCTGGCCAGAGAGGTAGTGTATGGCCTTGGTGAATTTCAGGTGAGCAGAGTAGACAGCAAAAAAGAGGAGGTCTGGTTCCTGCGGATTACTGCTGAGTCCTGGCCAGTGTCCTTCCTCCACAGAAATAGATAAGGGTGCTCACAGTTGATACTGATAGCATCTATATCATACAGAGACTTAACTACAGACGCATTTGGTTTCTGAGTTGCGTGATTACTATACTGCATTTCTACATTGTACAAGAACACGGACAACTTTAGCTCGTTAGTGTTTCCTTTCTGGAGCCTGTTAAAGATATCCATTAAAGATATATATTACTCATAAGTTCATGTAACAAGTGCACCAACTGTACCCAATGTTCCTTATTGTTATTATATTGTTTGCATTAGATAGTCAGAGTGAAAGTCTTCTGGTCTGAGTGTAAGTGTGTTGCAATCTGTAATCTCTTATTCTAATCTCATTAATTTCCATTGCAATCAAGTCTACTCTACTTTGTTTTGATTACTGACAGGCAACCAGGTTTGGTTTGTGCAGTATATTGTGACTGTCAGAGCGGTAGGACTGTAGGGACATAAAATCTGAATATTGAAAGGTGTCTCATACTGAGATCATTTAAAAGTTGCTGGTTTGAGAGTTTCCAGACTCTTCTTTCCATTGCCTATCGAGAGATGTATTATAGATTATACTGTATATTTGTGAGGAATTTACCTGATCTGTGCTCAGGGTCCAGTCCTGTTGCCGCTCGTGCCGCCTGACTTCCCGGCAAGGCTCTGTTGTAACTGTGGTCATGTGACCTATAGGTGGGGATTTTGAATCCCCATGCCATTTAGTGCAGCTCTGACATTGAATCAGGGTCAGAGCAACGAGTTCTACTTAGCAGCTGACAAGGGGACCCTGCACCCTGTGCTATTTCCTTTGTCTCCTTGTGTTACAGTTCTGTATCCCTGTGTGACCCTTGCTGGTCTGACCACGATTTGGATTTTCCCTGGTACTGTCTCTCATTGTTTCGGAACCTCAGCATTGACCTCGGCTATTTCTTCTGACCAGGGCTCCTGTTATTCCCCTTGTACCACACAGACAGTTTGTGTATCAGACCTCGGCTATCCATTCAGACCACAGCTCTAGATCTCCCCTCATGTACTGCATTTGTCAGATTGTGTACCTACCTCAGGCTGCAGACTATGTTTTCAGCCGACTCCTCTCAACTACTTCCCCATCACGTCAGACAGACCACAAACTGATAAGTCGAAACGCGTCGGCTGTGAATTTGTGACATTATCCAAATACCGGAGTTCCTGCACATACTGTCATCAGTGCAACAGATAGAACGGAGTGGATATGAATACTACATGCTGTTTAATCTTGGAGTTCTGGTAGGCGACCTTGCCACTTCTATATATGTGCTGCTACATCAGTTTGAGATTGGATATTATTGTTTTTATTGTTGTTTTTATAGTTTATTTTTAAATAAAGGATATTACACTATGTTACCCCATTTGTTCCCTCCATTCCTCTGTTCTTTATATCTATGAATGGAGCATACATGTATTCTGATGCAATTAAGGAGAGAGTTCCAGAAGGAAGGAAGTGACGAATTTTGGTTTGAAGCCTGTAAAAGTCTTTAAATGTGTAAGTGCATCCACAAGAGGGGGCTCCGAACAACAGGTGAAGGAGATTCCCTCATTATATTGTGGTGTGTGCACCTCTTCTACTGGACTGTTTCATCCTCTCTCTATCAGGGAATTTGGTGAGTGTACACCATTTCTGGGGTTAACAGCGTGAAGGTGTCAATTACACAGGGTGTATACACGAGAAATCTTTATATACCACACCATGTTGAAGTATTCTTGGACATTGTACTAGGCGATTGCTTAGGGACTGTAAATATTATTTGTGGATTCCTTGAAGATTGAGGATTGCATTGAAAAATCATATATAGAGACTGATATCAACCACCTTAATGGAATAGTACATGCTCCTTATATTTATTATTTATATCTCTATGTACAAGAGATCAGCGTCTTATTTCTGTATATTTTTTTCATGTTATTGGAGAAAATTTATCAAGCTGCGGGTTTGAAAAGTGGAGATGTTGCCTATGGCAACCAATCAGATTCTAGCTGTTATTATGTAGAATGTAATAAATAAATGATAACTAGAATCTGATTGGTTTCTATAGTAACATCTCCACTTTTTCAAACCTGCAGCCTGAAAAATTTTCCCCATTGAGTTTGACTGATCATTTCTAAGATGGAAGATGATGTTCATGGGTACTGCAAGACAAGTGGGATGTGTTTACTGAGGAAGACTCTGCCTGCAATAACAATGCCTCTTCTGAATATTTCCAGCAGCGGATCACTGGAGCCAATGTGTATTGACTTCCTCTCCATTGAAAGCAATGACGGCTATGTAAGCAATATGCTGGTAGTAACAGAAAAATAAACAAGGTATGCCCAAACCTATTGTTAGGAACTCCCAAGCCAGTACAGTGAAACTCGGGGACTACTCTGAAGGCCCGGTGTTCCCTGGAGCCCCTAGTGGTGGGGACAGACTGGGCTGCGGGCCGACTGAGGGTCGAGTAACGTATACTGGCTTAAAGGAGTACCCAGGAGTGGAGTGATTGGCGGGCTGTAGTTGAGAAGAATCCTAGGTCAAAGGGTCACAAGCACAGATGCAAAATCCAGAGACAAGCGAAGGGTCAGACACACAGGCAGAGAAGCAAAATCCGAAATCCAGGCAAAAGGTCGAGGTCAGAAGAGAAGGGTCACAGGTCCAAGAACAAGCAGGGGTCAAAACACGGGTAGTCAAATCCAAGGTAGCAAGAACCAAACGGATAGTACAAGCAGGCAGCAGGACTGAGGACAGAACGCTATAACCGGCAGTGAGGCTGCAGACCTTACTGCCTTAAATACCAGTAGTGGCCAATCAGAGCCTAGCTCTGAAATCACATGGGCAGGCTCAATCCTGCCACATTAATCAGCCCACAGGCTCGTGGGCGCTTCTGCGCATGCGCCCGGCTGTTCCCAGCTGCCGGGACGCAGCGCCCCTGTAGTTAGCGTCCGACCGTTGCCCTGGCAACGGTCGGGTAAAGGCAGGAAGTGACGTCCCGGTTGCCATAGTGACGACCGGGACGCCTACAGGAACCAGCTGAGAGTCGCGGCGGTGCCCACGGCCGCCGCGACTGCTAACACCTATACTGCACAAGATCAGCAGGCATCCTCCATGCCCAATATTTTGTGGGAGAAATTCTTTGTCCTTTATGGTTTCTTGCCATAATACACTCTGATCAGGGTACAGACTTTGAGATACAGGATCAAGAAGTCCAGGATAACCCGTTTTCATTGCCAAGGAAATCCAGAGCCAAAAGGTTTAAGTCATACCCTTCTTAGCATGTTGGGCGTCCTGGCCCACAGTAGAGCAAGCACATCAGTCAGTTGGTAAATGCATACAACTCTACGAAAAAATTAGGTCATCGGTTACTCTCCATATGTCTTGATGTTTGGAAGACATATGCTTTGAGGTTTCTATAGACAGCTAGGTACCATGATCCCACTTGACGTATATGGCTGAGTTAAGGAGAGAACCGCATGCTTGCTGAGGATGCCTCAAAAGGAGCAGGACAGTGAAACAAAGTGAGACAGGTTATGCGGGTCATGTTCTGCACACAAGAGTCCTACTCGGTTATCTATGGATCACTGGCTAATACAAATTGGCCAATAGATCACATGGTGATCCACATGTAGTTGCAAGTTGCCAGAAGTGCCATTATACTGTTAGGGAATCACAGGAAGAACAAGATTATGTTGTAGTAAAAAACATTATGGAGTTTATCGCAGTATCAAGAACTGACAGGAAAAGCACAAGCTCTGAGGTAATGCGGTGATAAGCAATTAGGCACAAATTAATGCAGGAATCATGCACTAGTATCACAATCTTCTCTGGCAACACAGATATAAACAATATTTATGAAGAAATACTGGTGTAGGTTTATACAGTCTAAGGCAATGCAAAATAATCACAGCGAAGCCCCACAAAGAGCTATACAGAGTTCCTGCAGTCCATGCCTGAGGATTCTGAATAGAGATATATATATATATGAATAGAGTGTAGATGCAGATCAGAAAACAGGAGCCTGCAGACTTGTATAGGCAATCTAGGAATAAAGAGTCCAATATAGGTTACAAATTAATGCAGAGCCAGGATACAAGGTCAGGAACAAATAGAACACAGATACAGGAACCAGGAAGCTAGCATGTCCAATGGTATCACTGGCAATGACTGCATGACATGAGAGGTTTTAAATAGTGGAGTTTTCCAGTCAGGTCAAAGAGGAAGACATAGCTGAAATGTAAAGTAGATCTGAGTATTCAGTAATAAGTAAGACAGATTTAACCCTAACACATGCCAAATTTAACCCTAACACATGCCGATTTGTTGATCAGGTGCTGCAGGAGGCCAATAGCAGAGAGATCACCGGAGCCTTCGGCATTTGACATGGTCAGAGTATACTGTCAGAATCACTAGGTGGAATTGATGATACCTGCCAGCAGTTGGCGCTACTGAGTACTGAGGCGCGGAGTCTAACACACCCCTGGTTTTCACCAGGAACCCCTGCAAGGAGGTATGGACTTCACTGCAAGGGACGTGCAGGTCGCAGCCCTCAGTATCAGTCAGTTGGCGAGGTAACAGTTGAGGCAGCGGTGACAGCCCACCAGGAGGCAGGATGGAAGAGTAGTCAGCAAGCCGGGTCAAAACCAGAGGAACGGATATAGCCAAATCAGAAGCAGGAGAATGGTCAGGAAGCTGGGTCAATACCAAATATCACTCTAAGCCAGAATCAGGAACCAAAGGAGAAGTCAGGAACAAGCCGGGGTCAGAATCCAAATAGCAGCAACACAGGAACAAACGCTGGAGCAAGGCTGAAGACCAAATACTCTGGCACTAGACATGTGTCAGAGGCTGCTTTATATACCTTAAGGTGCCTCCTGATTGGGTTAGGGAGATTTTGGCGGTAAGACATGCTGGCTGCAGACAAGTGATCAGAGATAGCGTCCTGCTGCTAGGCAACAAGACGTAGTTGCTGAGAAGGTGCAGGCGTCCGTCTCCTGCACCAAGTGTCAGTGCAGAGATGGCGTCTGACAGTCAAGTGGAGGCCGAATAACCTCAGGAGAGAGGTCACAATTTGAGAGGCTAGTGTTGAAGTCAGATGATAAATGTGGATGTGAAAGCGAACATTACACCTGTGAAAGCATACTAGTGGTGGAAATAGAAGACTTCAGGATGGAAGGATTTCTTTGCTTAGGGTCAGAAGAGGTGACTCAGTATTTACCTATTGAGTGGTGGAGAATCAAGAGATAGAGAGAGAGCTGCCAAAGAGACTCGTGATACGGAAGAAGAGTTGCAGGGGAGGATGGAGGGAGCCCCCAAGATTTCATACAACCAGAGTGTGAGGTAATGAGGTGACTGCGGACTATTAAACATATACTTTTTCTAGCCCTCTGGTTCCCCCACATTTGTCAGTCATATTTAAGCTTGTGTATATTCTGTTTTGAAGTAACTGCCAGTTTGTATCATTAACATGCAGACTAGTCCATTGTTTCAGTCAAGCCAAAAAGGGTTATTGTCCACCAGTCCTGTATGAATGGACATCACACCAGGGGGTTCCTGTCTTCGTTTAGCAGTGGGTCTGTGTGTGCTAGCATAAGAAAAGGCCCACAGACAGAGCTCTATGTTTAATGGCAGAGGACTGCATTGTGTATTCACATGTAAAGGTGTCTGGATCTTGATCTCTGTTTAAACAAACTTTCCTGTATAGCCACATAACAATATATGTTCCTAATTAAATCAGGAATGATTCATCTGCTATCTCCTGTTCTGTATGTTTACCTGTGAAAAGGTAAAGACAGGAAAGGACCAATCAGGCTGGTCCTGGAATTGCTGATGAGGACATTTCTGGGTTTAAAAGAGAGCTCTAGAGGACAGCAATTTGGCATTCACTTAAGAGTGATAGCTGAGGTCAGGCTGGCGTTGAGATATATTAATCTCTGTCCCTGACAGGAAAGAAACAATCGGTCCCTGGAGTACTGCCGTGCCCTGATCTACCTCTCCAGGTCTTGGGGAGCTGTGTGTCCACTGAAAGCGGAGCGACAGTGACTAAAGGCTACTACGTTTGCTGGTAGTCTTAAAGGAGAGAGGCAGCAGTCCCTGAAAGTAACAAGGATACTGATGAGGTGTTTTTATTATATCCTGTATGTTATCTATGCCAGACTGCAGTGTCATGTGTTTCAAGTTATTATTTACATTTGTTCATTGCTGTTTTGTGCTACCATTATGTTAAATAAACTTGTTTGTTTTATTTCGGATATTTGCCTGGGTGATGTTGAACCGTGGATAGGTACAGGGTAGGCCAGCTGTGCGGCCCAGAAGGTTACGTTAAACCCGGTATCCTAACACAGAGCCATAACGATAAATGGCAAATCACCACCAAACAATTATGCTGTGCATGCCACGTGGCAGCACCGGAGGGCTGTATTTGCCTATTGACAGAGAGCAGTGCAATGGGGAAGGCCCCATCTCCATGCAGCTCAAAAAGGACATAAGGATGCTGTCAGAATAGAACAAACAAAAGGAGTCATCACGGAAGCAATAAGAGGAAGGAGCAAATAGACACAGAAAGAAGACTCAGCGAGGAGAAGTAGAGAGAAGAAGAACAGAAGCTCAGAAGCACTAAGGTAATGAAATTACTGCAGTGGCTGGCGAGAAGAAGGGGCTGGAGAGACCAGGAGGGAAAGCAGGGGAGGAGAGGGCCTGGAGAGAATAGAGGGGGGTGTGGAGTGAAGGAGGTCTAGAGATAATGGGGGGTGGGCCTGGAGAGAATAGAGGGGGGAGGTGTGGAGTGAAGGAGGTCTAGAGAAAATGGAGGGGTGGGTCTGGAGAGATTAAAGGGACTTTCAGGAGGCTGTGAGGTGGAGAGAGGAAGGGAGAGTTTGGAGTACATAAATATATAATATATTCTATAAAAACATAAGTAATATAGAAATAAAATCAGTAAAATATTTATTAGCAATAATAATCTCTATCAAATGGTCTTTGTATTAAATTGGAATGGTAATAATTTAACGTTGGGGCTGGTGAGAGGTAAAATAGATCTGTTTGTTAAATGTGGAGGTTATTACTTTAATGTTGGGTTTGGTGAGGAGGAATATGTCTGTTTATTGAATGGAATGCTATTTATTTAATGTTGGGGTTGGTGAGTAAAATATGTCTTTTTTTATTGGGGGGGATGTCTTTTTATTAAATGGGAATGTTATTATTTTAATGTCGGGGATGGTTGGGGAGGGGTAATTATTAAACATGGGTGCTATTCATTTACTGTCAGGGCTATATGGAATGGAAATGGACACATTTATCAAATAGTGTCAGTCTGGTTGTGGGGAGGGAGGCCTAGTTGGCTCACTCACTGCTCAACCTTCCAGGAGAAGAATTTTAATAATCTCTTTTACAAAAAGGGACTCACCAACCCAGGAACCAGCCAAGCAGTGACGGAGCATAAGACACCAGCAACAACATCAGGTAATTAAAGCTGCAAGAAAAGGTAGGAGAGTGCAGCACTGTGTTGGAGAAAGGTATTGTTCTTCTAAAGGTCTAGGTGCATCCCTACACCTTTACAAGCTGAGAGGCAGCATCTACTTCCACCAAGGTGCGTTGGGGGGCAGTGTTCTGTTTTGTCCAGGGCACTAAAATGACTAGTTACGGCTCTGCACTCAACCTAAGAGGGAAGTTTGGCCACCCATGAAGCTCACTTGTAACCAGCTAGAAAGGGCATCCAGGGTGCATAGGCTTATATACCTAGCGTAGTGTGTTCATGACCCTTTTTTGGCTTTGTAGTATTCCGCTATCCTTTGGGAGTGTGTGACAGACAGCGTTTGTGGAAGTAGGCAGGATGCACTAATTCAACATTGTCGTTTAGGTGACTTACTGCCACTGAAGGGGTAGTGCCAATCCACCAAAGGGAGAATTTCACTGTGGAGCTAAATCAAAAAGGCATCACTAGAAGGGTTGGGTATGAAATTCAAATGGAAGAAATACCGACACTTAGCTTGCCGACATGAAAATTCCGACAAGCTAAATGCCGGTATGTAAATTTCCCCGACACAGATAAAATACCGACATTGTGAAAATGCCGAACGCCATTAAAATGGCAATGTCAGTCGGCTATACAGCCGCTAGACCCGCTGGCAGTAAACAGTGTTAAAAATAAATAAATACATAATCACGTGATCCTCCCCTCATATTAACCCTAGTGCTGCCAGAAGCAAGCAGTCTTACCTGTGAAGCTGCCAGCTACTAATTCACCATGTCTGTGATGGGCTGTGGGTGTGAGGTTTGGCTAGGATGTCACAGCAAAGTGCCCCACTCACAATATGAGGCGCAGTGGATGTCAATGTTTGAAGAGGGGGGCACCGCCAACAGCACCTCCAGAACTACTTCCAGCCCGGCTCCCTATACATTTTTATTTGAGTGACATAAAACTGACCAATTGCCAATGACACCATTGGTCATAATGATACAGAATGCAAAATAGCCCCCGTTTAACCCTAACTGTTGCAAATGTTAGTGGTTTTCATTGGACATGACAAGGCTTCGTGGCTGTAGTGTTTGTTGTTATTTCTTAAAGCTCAAATGTTTAGTGGCAGCACAAGCATAGTAACATGTACTGCTACACCATACTTAACAACACCAATGTGGTACTGCTGCATCTCCAGGGCTTCATTTAGAGTTGACAGCAGTTCTGTGGCCTGAACGTATACAAAGTCTTCTGTGTGTATTTTTAATCACACATATAATAAGAAGTGTCCAACTCAAAACACAGCTGTATTTCTCCTTCAGTTACACGTACGATTGTACACTTACGCTAAATTATAGTGTAGAATTGTAACAGTGTTGAGACACATTTACATATAAAGTAGTTAAATACAAACACTCCCATATCCGTCATTAACTGCTTTATAAGTCCGATGGAAATCTTCTTTCTTGCAGTAGTCCAAATGGAAATGACAAATATGAAATGGATGCAATTGGACACATTATAGCTACAACCCTGATGAAAGAAGTACTCTCAGCTGGAGAGGTCAATACACAAACAGAAAATTAAAATGCCATATAGTTCTGCTGGTGTCTTCAGCATCGCTGTACTCTAGGCCTTCAGGACCCACAAACAATAAGTGTATCTGCAGTGTACATGCCCTTACTGTACTTAATTTACACACACACACACACACACACACACACACACACACACACACACACACACACACACACACACACACACACACCCCTCACCATTACTTCTCTCTTGGTATAAAGGATCACAAATTTACTGCATGGACAGTACAGAAATGCATATTTTACTACTGTGCAACTGAATGAGGCCCACAGTGAACTTAGACAATTGGAGTTCATGTATTAACAAACTAAATAGACTGGCTTCTAAGGAGTTCACTGTGTTAATTTATGAGCCAGGAGATGAAGAATCTTGCTTCTGGAACCAGTTAGTATGAAACAGCAGCCTGAGAGGGAATTGTTTTAAATGCTGGATAGGTTCCAAAGAGGGTGATCGCATGTGCTCATACCTAACAACAGTACCGATTTTAGCGACACTAAATAAGTGGAGCCTCACAAAAAATGAGCAGATGTTGGAAGGATCAGGTCTTAAAATGCCTTGATTTTCCATGTAGGAATGACTGAAAGTGTGCTGTATTGTCGGTAGCTTCTCTCACTGACTTACAAATAGAGTCTGGCATTTGTCCATTCACATTTCATCATTTCAAATCAAGCTTGGTACTATAAATTTAGTGATCTGTAGTGTTTGTGGCTATGCATATTAAATTGTACTTAACTGTTTTAAGGAATGTATTTATTTCACTTTGTTTGTTTGCCTTATGTACAGAACTATTAAAAATTGATTGATTTAAATATTATTCTCTAACAGACATGGCATAAATAATATAAAAAAATTTAAAGTTCAAAATGTACTCCTCCATCTACAAAGCAGACCAAACCCACAAGTGGTTTAGCTGAAGACGCTAAGGAACAAATTAAGGTTATGTTGGGGTCACATAAATATTCAATTTATTTAGCAGTTCGTGCAATTTTTAAATGCACTGTATCAATCCCTAGTGACAGTATTTAGAGGACGTTTCTTCCTTGATTAAAACATATGACCATCTTAAAGTCTTTAAGGCATCTGTAACGCAGTGGAGATTGGCATGGTGTGACTGAACAGCTTAGGCACAGTTTCCAAATGCATAGAATAGAGAAATTGAACCTGACAGATGATGAAAACTGTGTATCTCACCTACTGCACAGTCATTTGTAGCAATCCCACGGCTCCGTGAGCCTTCTAACAGTGTGTGCCCATGCCAAGCTAGATGCAGTACATGGATCTGTCAGCTATTATTTCATCTTCTTTCTTTTAGTTCATCTGATAAAAAGCCACTTGTTTCTGGTTGTTTGGTTTAATAGTTAATGCTATGTCCAAAGGAAAAAACTGCACCTACATTAGAAAAGTACAAAATAAATTGCAAAAATTCTGCCTTAGCATAAATACTCTTTTGTGATGTCATGCACCTATTTCTGTACAAATGCTCCTATACATATATGGGCTTGTGCGTCAAGATTAGTGTTTAGGCTTAGTGTGTCAAGATGTCGGCAAGACAACATAGGAAGCAATGAGTGGATCGCGGACTTGATTGCAGGATGGGCGCAGGATGGGATGGTGTGTCATGCAAAATATACCTCTAGTAGGCAGGACAGCATGCAATGGTCGAGTGGCCAGGAGTCAACTTGGTAAATCTGCTTCACAAGAACTTCTTTCTTTGTGGAAAAATACAAGAAGTTTTTGTGAAGTCGGATTCCAAAGTGTGCTTCTTATAACAGGAGCACAGATTCACACATCAAGGGGGAAGATACTGATTAAGTCTCTGCTAGCTAAATGCGAGCTGTGCCCACGTGCATAAATGTGATTTGGTTTAGTGGGACAATATATCTAAATGGGATGCAAAGGGTGGAGAGGGCGCATTTACAGGGGTAAGGTGCAAGTATTACAGACAGCAATTTCAATGAGTCGGTTTTTGTAATACCGAAGCTCATTCCATGTAATTCCATATGCTTGCCCATGTAATAAAAATATTTAAACACACAGAGGCGTGACACATGTAAAAAGATAGTTCCAATGCCCCCTGGCAATTCATCATTGACAAATTAATAAATAAATTAATCTGGGACCAGCAGTATTTTAGGAGAAACATCAATAAGTTGAATTTAACTAATTGGTTGGTCCTAAAGCTGGACTAAAAAGTGATGTTTCCATGTTTCCACCAGACAAATTTGTAGCTGGACCCAGAGTTCCACAAACGTAGGTGCATCCCTATATTCCCAGTCAGCTCCAAAATGCAGAACGTGGGGCTGTGCAAAGTTCTAGACATGTAGTTTTGGGAAATGACTTCTGTGGTAAATAAAATAGTTAACAGTAGCAAAGTGTCTTTAATGAGGTCAGCAGTCAAGCAAAAATGTTTTCCCTTCCTCTGGTATTTGAGAGGAAATATCAGAAGATTAACGATAAACACAAAACATATACAAACTTATTTGCATGCTCATGCTATAGTTATTAGTAACTAGTCTATTTGGAGACAGTGCACTTGTATTACCCCCTGCTGGTTGCTGTGAACTAATCTTTCCATATGATATAGAACATAGACAAAGTGATTTAAATATAACCACTTGACATTTACATTTCAGAATTTCACAAGACATGTTATTAATTATATATTTATGATTTACATAGACTCAGTAGAAATAGGTCTTAAAAGGTGTTCTATTTCACTTAACAGTTGTACTCTGTAACAAAGTATAACCTAGGAAGGTAAATATTGAATTCACTTGACCTAACCCCTAGAAATACCCATATTACTTCTTAATTCATCTTGTGTTGTAAACAACTAAAGTAACATACATGAGACAGAATGCAGAGTAAATGACAAAAGAAGTGATATAGTACAACTGGCTTATAGTGATAAATTAACATTGATAGCACTTAGCCTTGGCAGTATTAAGACAAAGAAACACCCAGCTCCTGGTCTCGTGTCCAAGCTGACCACACTCATACTCACTCCTATCACGACATAGGTAAAAGTGACAATAAAAATAAAATATAAAAGAGATGTACATTCATGGCCAAAAGTTTTGAGAATGACACAAATATTATTTTGCACAATATCCTCAGTTTTTATGATGGCAATTTGCATATACTCCAGAATGTCATGAAGAGTGATCAGATGAATTACAATTAACGTCAAAGTCCCTCTTTGTCATGACAATGAACTTTATTCCAAAAACAACATTCCCACTGCACTTCAGTCCTGCCACAAAAGGCCCTCAGGTCCGTTGGTGGCAAGTCCTCAGGTCAGTGATTCTCTCGTTAACATAGGTGAGTGTTGGCGAGGACAAGGCTGGAGATCACTCTGTCATGCTGATTGAGTTAGAATAACAGACTGGAAGCTTTAAAGGGAGGGAGGTTGGTGCTTAAAATCAGTGTTCTTACTCTGTTAACTACAAAGAAACACGTGCAGTCATCATTGCTTTGCATAAAAAGGGCTTCACAGGCAAGGAAATTGCTGCTAATAAGATTGCACCTAAATCAACTAATTATCGACTCATCAAGAACTTCAAGGAGAGAGGTTCAATAGTTGTATAGAAGGCTTCAGGGCACCCAAGAACGTCCAGCAAGTGCCAGGACCGTCTCCTAAAGTTGATTCAGCTGCGGGATCAGGGCCCCACCAGTGCATAGCTTGCTCAGGAATGGCAGCATGCAGCTGTGTGTGCACCTGCATGCCCAGTGAGGTGAAGACTTTTGGAGGATGGCCTGATGTCAAGAAGGTAGGCAAAGAAGCCACTTCTCTACAGGAAAAACATCAGGGACAGACTGATATTCTGCAAAAGGTACAGGGATTGGACTGCTGAGGACTGGGGTTAACATCATTTTCTCTGATGAATCCCCTTTTTAGATTGTTTGGGGCATCTGGAAGAACGCTTGTCCAGAGAAGGAAAGGTGAGGGTGAGTGCTACTGTCAAGAATTGGGGTGCTACTGGACTGAGAACTTTTTATTCATCACCCATTTCCAGGACAGCCGAGACGGGGGGAGGGGGGGTACTAATTACCCGGGCATGCCAGGGAGCCCGGCCCGGGCCCTCACTGCCCACGTTTTTTGGTTGTTTTTTTTTTCATAATTTTGAAACTTTTTCTTTTCTCTGTTGCAGCTTTTTTTTTTGCGGGGGGGAGTTGCGGGTGGTTTTGTGGCTCAGCCATTTCATTGGTGGGGGGAGCAGGGTAGTAACAAAATAAAAATAAAAAATACATATACTCACGTAATGGCGGCGCCGGCATCCCTCCTCCTTCCTCTCTGTTTACACTGAATGTAGGGTGTGACGTCATCAGGTCACGCCTGACATTCAGTGAGGAGCAATGCAGAGAGGACCAAGAAAGAAGCAAGAAGAGAGAAGACAGAAGAGAAGAAAGAAGCTAATAGAAAGGTATGTAAAAGAAGGGAGGAAAGCAGAAAAGCACAGTATAAGGAAAAAAGGGGGGCACAGTATGAGGAAAAGGGGAGGAGAGGTACAGTATGAGGAAAAGGTGGGGGGAGAGGCACAGTATGAGGAAAAGGGGGAAGAGAGGCACAGTATGAGGAAAAGGGGGAGAGAGGCACAGTATGAGGAAAAAGGGTGGAGAGGCACAGTATGAGGAAAAAGGGGAGAGAGGCACAGTATGAAGAAAAGGGGGGAGAGAGGCACAGTATGAGGAAAAAGGGGGCAGAGGCACAGTATGAAGAAAAGGGGGGGAGAGGTACAGTATGAGGAAAAGGGGGGCACAGTATGAGGAAAAGGGGGAAGAGAGGCACAGCATGAGAAAAAAGGAGGGAGAGGCACAGTATGAGGAAAAAAGGGGGGGAGGCACAGTATGAGGAAAAAAATGGGGGGGAGGCACAGTATGAGGAAAAGGGGGGGAGAGAGGCACAGTATGAGGAAAAAGGGGGGAGAGAGGCACAGTATGAGGAAAAAGGGGGGAGAGGCACAATAATGGGGACTATTAATTCAAGATGGGGTGGTTTGGGGGCTACTGAATGTGGTGTTGAGTTTGGGGAGAATGTGGTCTCTTTGCCTATGAATTATTTAATGGCAGTGATGGTTGCAGGAAATAGGTTTATTTATTAAATGTGAATACTATTATTTTAATGTTGGGGCTGGAGGAAGGCCTAATTATTAATCATGGGTGCTATTGATTTAATGCTGGGGCTGGCTGTAATTTTCTAAATGTACCCATTTTTCCAAATAGGGCCCCCAACATTCCAGGATCCAGACAAGCTGCAACTAAAGAAACCTGCAGACACAGGTGGTGAAAGTGAGAACAGGTAGGAGAGAGCAGCAGAGTCTGTGAGTTGTTGTAAATCTAGTGGGGCAATGCCAATTTCTGGTGACCATTCAATGGTATGCACAACAATGCAGGGTTTTTTTCTGTAGGAGGGTGGCCTGGCTATGCCCAATTAAGCATAGCCACATCCCCAACTGTATGAACACACCCATTAGCAATGCACAGTAGTGCAGCATTTTTTTACATTCTCAACTATAAGGGGGCCCCATGAAGTTGTTTTACCGGGGCCCTGAATTCCTATTGGCAGCCCTGCCCATTTCTCACTGTTTAGTATACTTTTTAATGCTTGGCCCAGTCTAAGAATATACACCAGAGCATCTGTGTATTATGTGTATTATTATTTCATGTTATTAGATGCATTTTGCCCTCGTTATTACCTGCACTATTGTATGTATTAGAAATAGAAAGAATATTGTAATATTGTGTGAAAATAACAGGACAGCAGAAGTGATTTTTCTTGTGTTAGCTAATGTAATTACCATTTGTCTCAAATGTCTATTGTCATAAGGTGTGGTTTAGATCTGGTTTGTAAGCAGAACAATGTCTGAGTAACTTGACATAGCTAGCTGGCAGCCCACATTAATTAGCTAGGTCAACAGGTCATCTGAGAGGTAATTAGGTTAGAACTTCTAGATGTTATGCAATGTGCCTCCACAGTAATATAGTGGCTGAAATAGCATTGGGAAATGTATTAACATGTATTAATATAAATGTTATTGTATCAAAATATATCACAGACTCAGATTGGGTAATGTGGCAGATACAATGTGACATATGTCTTGTTGTTTCATGCAAGCGTGAAGTGTCATTCCCTGATGTTATAATGTAACCCTTTGTTTAGTGTAGTCAGCCAAATAGCTAATTGAGTCCAGCCATCTTATTGTATAATCAAAGTAACAGAGACAGTGGGATAAATGTATCAAGGTCCGATATTTTCAGCGTTTTTTTAAATTGCGGAAAATCGCGGGTGATAACCTGCGATTTTACTCCCCAAGTTGCCAGATGTATTAAACTGCGATTTTTACTCTTACCTTAAAAATCGCTGGTCATCTCTGGCGATTTGCTGCGATGTCAAATACTCCCATATTTAGCTAACTTTCCTGTGTTTCCTAACTGCGAGATTAGTAAACACATCACTGTTACACTGTCTGACAATATAGTGGCAGGTCCCCGAGGCTGTGAAAAGTTTAAAAACAGATTTAAGTTTTTTTTTAAAATGCGTAGGGTTCCCCACCCAGCCACTATTAACCCTAGTGCTGCCAGCCTACTGCTGGTTGCGTGAAAGTTGGGGAAAAATTTGCGTGGGGTCCCCCAGATTTTCATGCAACCAGCACTAGGCAAACCAGCCAGGGGTGGGTGGCACTATAGCAGGGGGACACACTGTAGGGGTCGGCCTGCCATAATGACAACCAACACCAGGCTGTTCAGCGCTGGGCTGGATTCCCTAGGGAGTGGGGTCTGATGAAAAAAACAAAGGGGCCACCCTTTTAGGAATAACCAGCCCAGTGCTGAAAGCACTAGGGCTCTTCCTACCCCTGTGGGTTGTGGGTAGTAGGGTAATAGCGGCGAAAATTATGTAAAAAAACAAACGGATGCCATTTTGTTTAGTGGAACTACAAGTCCCAGCCATGCCAGGGTGCCATAAACAGCCTGGGCATGCTGATGCTTGTATAACTACAAGCACCAGCATACCCATGGCAGCAAGGGCATGCTGGCACTTGGAGAACCACAAGTGCCAATATGCCCCGACACCCATGGCTGGCTGAGACATGTAGTACTACAAAACAAAATGTTTACAAAACCACAACTTCCTCATTAAAACCACACACTGTTAATATAAATAATACAACCCCAATGCACTAAACACCCTCATTCATACCACATACCTTTATTAAAAATAATAAACCCCAAAATACTCACCAATTTGATGTTTTCATCTGTTGTCAGCTGCTTTTAATCCAAAAATGTTTTTTAAATTTTCCCCGATTTTCACATAACCAGCAGTAGGCTGGCAGCAGTAGAGTTAATAGTGTTTGAACGGGGGGACCCCACACATTTTTTTTAAAAACTTTTATCAGTTTTTAAACTTTTCACAGCTGCGGGGACCTGCAACTATATAGTCAGAGTGTAACAGTAATGTGTTTACTAATCACGCTGCCAGGATGCAGTGTGTTGTATCTGGCGATTTTCCAAGCAAATTCAGGAGAGTTTGCTTAATCACAGCTTCATACATTTGAGAGTTGTATAGCTAGAGTGGCAAACAGTCGAGACATTGATCTCTATCGATTTGGAATTTTGACAGAAACACATCTCTGACGATTTTACATTAAATATCAGCTTCATACATCTGCGAATTTCAACTCTCCCGAGAAATCCGCTGGATTTGCAAAATCGCACCTTGATACATTTACCCCAGTATGTCTAACAGTTAAAGTATCCACTGATAGACCCCTGCTATAAGGGGGAGGATTGAAACATTTGACCCAACTCCCTGTATATACAGCCAAGGATATAGGGAGCGCAGAATGCCAAGAGAGCTATTCTAGCTTGGAGGATCCTCGTGTACAAGACATCAGCAAAATGGACTCTGGGGAGGCATTGTAGTGCCGCTGGTGGAAACCCCACCAGGACAGGGTCTGTGTGAGCCAGTAACACAGGCTGGGCAACACCATAACTGTTCAGCTAATCGGTAGTGGTAATATTGCGGGAGGGAAGACTCTGAAAGAGACTGAGATTATTATTTTGGACTGCTGACTGCAAGAGGCTGCTGGAGGATACATGCTACCATGTACCATGTATCTTGTGAACGTCTTGTGTTGTTGTGCTGTCGTAAAAAATCCTTATTTTGGATATATTCTGGTCTACCTGAGTGAGTTGAATCCCACAGAGGGTAACTGCCATCCCAGCTAAGGGTGGTATCCTCACAGCTACCATCAGTCCTGTGTCATGCC
Organism: Mixophyes fleayi; assembly: GCF_038048845.1. Classification (NCBI taxonomy): domain Eukaryota; kingdom Metazoa; phylum Chordata; class Amphibia; order Anura; family Limnodynastidae; genus Mixophyes; species Mixophyes fleayi. Next base: position 89,196,413 of record NC_134404.1, read on the forward strand.
AACTGTAAAGCTTTCTGAGACCATACATGTGTGGGGTTGCTTCTCAGTCAAGGGAGTGGACTCACCCACAATTTTGCCTAAGAACACAGTAAAAAAGAATGGGACCAAAACATCCTCCAAGAGCAACTTCTCCCAACCATCCAAGAACAGTTTGGTGACGAACAATGTCTTTTCCAGCATGATGGAGCACCTTGCTGTAAGGCAAAAGTGATAACTAAGTGGCTCGGGGATCAAAACATCGAAATTTTGGGTCCATATTTAGGAAACTCCCCAGACCTTAACCCCATTGAGAACGTGTGGTTAATCCTCAAGAGTCGGGATGACAAGCAAACACCCACAAATTATGACAAACTCTAAGCATTTATTAGGCAAGAATGGGCGGCCATCAGTCAGTATGTGGCCCAGAAGTTGATTGACAGAATGCCAGGGTGCATTGCAGAGGTCTTCAAAAAGAAGGGTCAACAGTGGAAATAAACTTAGCGTAATTGTCAATAAAAGCCTTTGACACTTATGAAATGCTTGTAATTTTACTTCAGTATACCACAGCAACATCTGACAAAAAGGTCTAAAAACACTGAAGGAGCAAACTTTTTGAAAACCAATATTTGTATCATTCTCAACTTTTGGCCATGACTGTATGCTTAGTGTAGACATTCTGGTGTAATAATAATACAACAGTTAAAGTTATCAAAAATGTTGCCATGAATGTTTTAAAAATCACTAAATGCTTGTGAGTCATATGGAGAATGCATAAAGTTTATATATTGTAAAGTAAATAAGGCATTTGTATTGTGATTGTTATGAATTAAAAAATAGGTAATCATTGGAAGTGGTTTTAAATACAATGTTAAATGTTGCTCTATATGTAGTGTTCATTAGGAATTGAAGACAGGAAGGACTGTTCAAATAGTAAGTGCACACCTCCTAACATTTAAAGAGCAAACTTGGGACATAATAACCCCTTCTCATGATCCCCCCAAACCACAACCAGATCCTCCCAACCATTCCAACATCTAATAGCGTTACACCCCTTTCTGAGTCCAAGAATCTGAACAGACCCACCGTAATACTGTACACCATAGGTTCTGTAGGGAGGCATTAAAGTGTATGATTCAACTTATCAGTTTCCTGCTAAATTTACATCACTTGATCAAATATTTTTTAGGCATATGTATTTTGTGACCCTTTTTATGCTACTTTCAACATTTTCATTACAACTGTGTTAAACTGCCCTAGAATATACAGTAACAATTTTGAATTGCAATACAAATAGCCAATAATAAATCTAAAATCCATATTCATATTTATCTATAACAATTGAAATTTTATTGGGCACACAAATCCCCCAGATATTTCCCTATGGAATGTTTGTAAACTTCATAAAGCAATGTTTTATACCCCATTCATACTGCACCAAAATCCCGAGTTTTTGCCGGGGCGAGCTCAAACGACCCGGGTCTTGGTGCAGTATGAATGGTACAAGTCAAAAATCCCGGGTCTAAAAACCCGGGTCTTCAACCCGGGATTTATCAAGGGGTAATTCCCGGGTCGGACCCAGGTTGCCTGCACTATGAATGGTGCAACCCGGGTTTTTCAACCCGGGTTGCACAGAAAACAAGCTGATTGGCTGTCTGCCTGTCTCTGGAGGATGATGTCATCAGTGGGAGCCCGTGGAAGATTCGAGAAGGAGTTTAGGAGAAATGGTGGATGGTGGAGTGCAGATCAAGCTGAAGCAGAATCGGAGTTTGTTGGAGAAAATTGCTTTTATTTCACTGAAAAAGTGTGTATTAATAGTGTGTATGCAATAACGGCCATGATGAAAAGTAATGTGGTAAACAATCACCACCCACTTTTGCATCATCTTTATGCGTCAAAAAACCAGTCACCTTTCAATGACATCACCATTTTTCAGCCAATGAAAACTGCTCTGGTGATGACTCCCACAAATTGCCAGGGCACAGACTTGTGCAGTATGAATGGGGTCAACCCGGGAAATTCCCGGGTCCGAGGTGCAGTATGAATGGTGTTTCTGAGCTGGGACGCTCCGAGCCCCGGCAAAAACCCGGCTTGAAAAACCCGGGATATTGCCGGGGCTGCAGTATGAAAGCGGTATGCGTTGCAGTGTGTAGTGCATAAGCAGGGCCCTAGCTGGTAATGAACTGGAAACAGAAAACAGTCTGGTTTAGACAGCCATATCGAGGTCTAAGGTAAATTGCCCAGGCCTACAATTTCAGATACTGACTTGTATGTGAACTTTTACTAAATCTATGCTTTTCTATACTTTTCAGCAATATATTTATATTATTGGAAAAAGTATTTATTTTTGTTGCCATGGGATACGACAGCTACCTAAACTGCATTGTTACAGAACAATCGTATTGGCAAATCTGCTTAAATATATAAAAAGTTAGTAAAAGCTGCAAGAAGATATGCACAAATAAATAAATTATAGGTATATGATGATGGAAAACCCCCTTTAAGACATAGGTGCATATTTATTTTATTGGGTGATTACACAGATTTTTTTTAACGCTACTTATCGCAGCAACAGAAAGTCATCAATCAAATTTTGCCATGGTAGTTGACCGTTGCTCGTCTCCCTGGTGATAATGGCTTAAAGTGGTAAGATTCATTTTTTTCTTGTTCAGAACCCCGGCTGTTGTCATCCAGAAATGGCAATGCAAAAAATAGGACAGCGGTGATATAGTATGCTTTGCATGGGGAAGCTTCGCTGGAGGCACCTGCGAAGGCTGCCGCTGGCGATATCTAACGATAGTCTTTACTGGGCTGGGGGTTTTGGTAAACAGGGAGAAGCCCTAAAACTGGATTAAGGGCTTTTCAACCACTGATAAACAGACCCCACAGCCTAAATGTATAAGCAAATAAAACTCTGATTTCTTCATGCCATCAAGATTCTACAACACACTAAAGGCAAAAATCTGTCCAGGACTTTCTAAACATTTATTAACTCAATAGAAGCTCAGCTTTCACAGCCACTTTAAGTAAAGGCAAGTGATTCAAGTTACATGAACATGTGTGTCAGGGATAGCCACCTCTGCCCACTCTCTAATTTAATATATTAGCATGTATTCACACAGTCAAACAATATATCACCTCTATTTTGTCAGGAAACCGCTCCTCTTCATCATCTATTTATTTATATATATAGCGCCACTAATTCCGCAGCGCTGTACAGAGCAGGGGCGCACGGAGGATTTGTCAGGGGGGGTTTCCTCCGCCCCCGGAAAAAAAATAATCTAGAGACCTTTCGCGCATGCATACAATACAGCACCGCCGCGGACGCTTCTTAGACAGCGCCGCGGCTGCTGTATACTACAGTAGGGCACTTGTAGGGCACTTTTTAGCGGAGGGGGGGTTTCTGGAGACCCAGAAACCCCCCTGCGTGCGCCACTGCAGAGAACTCATTCACATCAGTCTGACCAACTTTACGTGTTACAAACCGCCCTCTGCGCACTTGTGACTTGGAAGCTTACTGTAAGGGGATACACAGGATTTCAGCTTAAATCTCACACTCATCTCTCTATAAGGTTACAAATTTAACTGGTCCCTCCCCAACACAGACACTCGCTCCCATAATTCTAACACACTTCGGTTCTGCCACCATCTACGTATAAGGCCCGTAGAACGCCTATGACTTAATTACCCAATTGCGCACACTATGTGCTCTGGTAGTTAACACTTCACACACTGATATCTAAAGGGTTAACACAGCCAAGGAATCTATCTCTTCTAAACAGGCAGATAATTTGTTGAGAGAAATAAGGACAGCACTTATTACATTTTAGCTTTAATATACAAAAAAGTACAATGTTCACAAGTTATAACTAAGGGTGTGCACTGGGCACTTTTAGTGTTTTGGGTTTTGAGGTTTTGGGTTCTGATTTGTTTTGCCAAAACACCTGACGAAAGGTTTTGGTTCTGATTTAGGGTTTTGGGTTCTGATTTATTTTTAAAAAAGCATAAAAAGTGCTAAAATCTAGTTTTTTGTTTGTTTTTCACTCCCACGCTATTATTAACCTCAATAACATTCAATAACAATCATTTCCACTAATTTCCAATGTATTTGGAACACCTCACACCTCACAATATTGTTTTTAGTCCAAAACGTTGGACCAAGGTAGCTTTCTGGACTGCGTAGTGGAGTGGGCCCGGTACCCAATTTGGTACCGGGGCCACAATATATCACCCTCAACTGGTCTGAATTCCACTGCACAGTTGCCTGCTCCTACATCCTCTGCAGCATATACAGGGTGTAGTTCTAACGCGTCAATACCTCTTGTTTTTGACGATGACAGGTCATTTTAATTAATTTTGGATTTGGACCCAACATTGAATGTAGTTTAATATCTGATACGCATCTATCTGGACTGCGTAGTGTAGTGGCCCCGGTACCCAATTTGGTACCGGGGCCACAATAAAAAAACCTTAACTGGTCTCAATTCCACTGCACAGCTATCTGGACTGCGTAGTGTAGTGGCCCCGGTACCCAATTTGGTAACGGGGCCACAATAAAAAAAACCTTAACTGGTCTCAATTACACTGCACAGCTATCTGGACTGCGTAGTGGAGTGGCCCCGGTACCCAATTTGGTACCGGGGCCACAATAAAAAAACCTTAACTGGTCTCAATTCCACTGCACAGCTATCTGGACTGCGTAGTGTAGTGGCCCCGGTACCCAATTTGTTACCGGGGCCACAATAAAAAAACCTTAACTGGTCTCAATTACACTGCACAGCTATCTGGACTGCGTAGTGGAGTGGCCCCGGTACCCAATTTGGTACCGGGGCCACAATAAAAAAACCTTAACTGGTCTCAATTACACTGCACAGCTATCTGGACTGTGTAGTGGAGTGGCCCCGGTACCCAATTTGGTACCGGGGCCACAATATAAAACCCTCAACTGGTCTGAACACCACTGCACAGATGGCGGACACCGGATGCACGTCTAGCACCAACATAGCAGTTAAGGCCGCAGTTATTTTTTTTTGGAACTACAAAAAAACAAAACGTAGCAATAGAAATGGCAGTTCGTCTTTTTTGGAAATAAAGAAAGAAAGTAGTAATAGAAATGGCAGTTCCTCTTTTTTGAAATACAGAAAGAAAGAAAGAAAGTAGTAATAGAAATGGCAGTTCCTCTTTTTGGGAACTACATATAGAATGAAAATATCAATAGAAATGGCAGTTCCTCTTTATGGGAACTACATATAGAATGAAAATATCAATAGAAATGGCAGTTCCTCTTTTTGGGAACTACATATAGAATGAAAATATTAATAGAAATGGCAGTTCCTCGTTTTTTGAACTGCACAAACAATGAACGTAGTAATAGAAATGGCAGTTCCTCTTTTTGGGAACTTAACAAGATTTAGAGCATTTTTTTTATTCAGCAATGATGAGTCTCTCTATTAGAGTGTAATGCCCCTTAAAACTCCTTTAAATAAAATAGTACGTATTCTAGGAGACCCTGTTTATATATTTAAATTGGTTCTGCAAAAATATGCATGATGATCACTGTACAGAAATCTGTAATAGAGCAGCGATTAAAGTGCCCTGATTAAAGGTCATGTAAGATCTTAAAGCACTCACAATTATATAGATACTGTATTCTCGTTAAAGACGCTGCCTAACGTGTATAAAAGTTGGCACTTATATAGTGCTTGCTTCACTGGGTGATGTGAGCAAACGGAGTGTGTTAATATGTAGAGACCCTATCTAAACATTAATATGATAGAACAAATAGCAGCGCTGTATACGCTGTGTGTAGGTAAGGTAAGGATCTCAAATACCATGACAATCTGTTTAGCCTAATCCCTGACAATGTAATATCACGGAAAGCCTATTTGATTATCAAGGCCAATGGCTAGCTTCTGCTAAATCAGACAGAGTATGCAGCGCACGTCTAACACCAACATAGCCTGCAGGAATATCTCTGATGGAGATAGAACTAGGCCCCAAAGAGCACATAATGCCAAAAAAAGAGTTGCAAGATGGAATTGTCCTTGGGCCCTCCCACCCACCCTGATGTTGTTGAAATAGGACATGCACACTTTAACAAACCAATCATTTCATCGACAGGGCCTACCAAACTACTGTGGCGGAAATGATAGGATGTCCCTAGGTGGCCAAGATCCTTACCCCTGCTTATTTCAGCTTTACATAAGCTACATATGGCCATACATTTGTTGTCCGGATTCGGATAAAAATAACTCCAGACAGAAGAGGTGGATTTTTGGGTCTTCTGACCAGGCATGACGATGGGCTTTTTCATCCCATGGACAACAACTGTTTCCCCCCCTGGCGGCTCATTTATGATAACCACATCAGCATCCTCCTCGTCAAGTAGCCTCCTTGACACCTTGATTATCCAAATCTGAATCTACACTGTGGGTCATCCTTCCAGCATATGCAGAGGGTGTGCTGCAAATGGTGGATGGAGTCACCTCTTCCCGTACAGTGATGGGAAGGTCAGGCTTCGCAACCACCAACACCCTTGGACTCGCCTTAGGTATTTGTGATGTCATCTGTTTAGAAGACAGAGTTGTTTGCTGTTTTGTTGTTGTTGCTGACAGCATAACTCTCTTCAAATGTTTTGAGAGGGGGGGGGGGAGGGCTTAGATCCTTGGGTGAAGCTGAACCACTAGTCCTGAACACGGGCCAGGGCCTAAGCCGTTCCTTGTCACTCCGTGTCGTAAATGGCATATTGACAAGTTTTCGTTTCTCCTCAGATGTTTTTAATTTTCTTTTTTTGTAAATTTTAGTCAACTTTGGGTTTTTGGATTTTACATGCCCTGTACTAGGAGATTGGGCATCGGAAGTTGATGGTATTTCATCGTCTATGTCATGACTAGTGGCAGCAGCTTCAGCATTAGGAGGAAGTGGGTCTTGATCTTTCCCTACTTTATCCTCCAAATTTTGGTACTCCATTATATGCAGCACAAGAGAGCGTACCCCTAATCCACACACTGGGCAAAGCCTTTACAAATTATTTGCGGCACAGGAGAGTACCACTGGACTGTAGTTATACAGCAGTACCTATTTTTAGTGACAGCTGGAAGAGGGAACCTAATGTGACTTTGAATTGAAATAGTACTACCTATTTTTTGTGACAGCTGCAAGAGTGAACGTAGTGTGACTTTGAATTGAAATAGTACTACCTATTTTTTTCAACCTAATTTTTTTTTTTTCGTATAATTTTTTTATAATTTTTTTATTTTTTTTATATTTATTTTTTTATAACTTTTTAATAAATTTTTTATAACTTTGGAATAATTTAGAAATAACAATGCCCTTAGCAGAACAGAGCACAGGACACAGCACCACTGGAATCAGCAGGACACAGCACTACACAAAGCACCACTGGATTCAGCAGGACAGAGCACAAGACACAGCACCACTGGACTCAGCAGGACAGAGCACAGGACACAGCACCACTGGACTGGACTGAGCAGAACACAGCACAGCACAGCACGAGAAATCACAGGACATAGGACCACCTAACACACCCTCCCTCTTCCCTGATCAATGCCCAAATGAAGATGGCGGCGGCAAGCGGGGAATTTAAAGGATCCGGGTATCGCGAGATCCAACAGCAGGATTATGAGTCAGAGCCTCGTTTTAAGTTTCGGAATTGGCGGGAATACCCGGACATTGCTCGGATCTGACTCGGAATCACACTGTTTGGGTGGGCTCGGATTCCAGACATCCGAGCCCGCTCATCCTTAGTTATAGCACAATTAATAAAGACGGTAAAGCACACAGAGTAAAACAGATTTAAAAATAAAAAGGACAAAGTTCCAGAATATAAACTTACATATGATTTGTAAGTTCTGCGCCTAGGGAAATTGACTTGGAAGATGCACAGCTTAGCAATGTGGATTAATTTCTCAAAAGTCTGACAATTTCTTGTAACTGGTCTGATTATTTCAAAGACACTTTTACACCTTTCCCCACCCCGGGGAGGGGGGGTTGTGTTGGCTTCAGGAGGGGGGATGGGGGTTGCTGACACAGTTTTACAGCCAAAGAAATTTACGAATTTATAGATACCAAACAACATAGGTCCAATGTATAGGTTGAGCTCATTCTGATTGGCTTTACCCTGAATTCATACAGTAAAATACCTGATTTAAGCAGCTTTTCAATTTACAAAATCGATGAAATACAACATGCATTCCCTCTAAGGAGCCCCTTACATTCAGGTTCATGCATGAAGACAAATAGGAAATGATTTGAGAGTATTAGAATTAATGCTTTGAATCTCTGTCCAAGGAAAGCAGCTGTGGTACAGAACATCTTTGCACCATAAACTGCTGACTAAATACTGGCGGATTTACGTGTTTCATTCAAAATTCCACGTTACTACAGACATGTGCCAAACATCTTTAATATATAAATTGAAAGCACATTTATTATCTGTATCTACTCTTTTTACAAAGTCATAACTTTGTACTCCAATTACAAAGCCCGGTGGAGTATTTTTTTTACTAGAGGCCAACAAACATGTTATATAAGTCTGATTAACCTTTCTATTCCCAGTGGAACATGAATCTTCAGAACAATTCCTCACTGGTTGAAAAAATGTTACCATTGTAATTTGCTCTTGCTCCACTGTTTATACCTCCCAACGGACCTGATTTTGGTGGGACTGCGCCAAGTCTCGAACTCAGAAAGAGGTGTAGCTTCATGAGAATTTGGGCACGGTATGGGCAGATCAGGATTGGTTGGACATACTGAGGCATGATTTCTGCAGCCAGTTTTTAAAATGTTGGGAGGTCTGCCTTGCTATAAGTTTTATTTTATTGTCAATCCAAATAAAACTGTTTTAAAACAATGTTTTATTTATTTTCATAAACAACCTAAAAGACTAAAACAGTCGCTGCATCTAAAAACAAAACACAAAACTGTCATAATGGACCTTGGAGCACTACAATCCCCTCCACCATGCTTACTGAATTTGATTATAACATGTGCTTTGATTGTTTAAAACTCCTCTTAAAAAAATATAAACTTATATAGAATTGCATCTAAGAGACACAGAAAAAAAAGGAATTGTATTGTGGGATTTAAAAAAATACAGGAAATATTTAAAAACTAGGACGGTCCCTGTAAATTAGGAATAGTTGACAACTATGAAAATGTTCGACAGCTGCTGAAATGAAAATACATAGTCATGAAATATTTATTTGTGAATAAGATTTGCAATTTCCTCACTAAGGGCCTAAGGAACGTAAACAGTGATTTTGTGCGCACAATCCGCAAAATCACTGCGCAAGCCCAGAACCAACTTATACTTTACAGAACACAACAATTTTCAATTCATCTTCAGCACAAAGAGCACTTACTACAGTCTAAGATTTCAGGGAGGGGCGTGGAAAGGGCGCTGTCCGTTGTCAATGTACAGTAAGGGCACGCCATGTTCGAGAGCAAGCAGCAATGTCTGATCCGAGCGCTGCGCATCCCAAAAGTACTTGTTTTCCAGATGTATTTCTTGCTCCAGCTACTGGTCTAGTCTAAGTGCCAATTATTAGTAAGGATGGCTGTGTATGCATGCTATTACATGTGTTTGCAATCAGGAGCATCTATAAAAATTTATTTTATGTACAGTAGACATTTATAACATAACAATAAATGTATTGCATGGGGGGGTTTAAAAAAACCCTTTTTTTATTTTTTAATGTTTTCATCATCATCATCGTTTATTTATATAGCGCCACTGATTCCGCAGCGCTGTACAGAGAACTCATTCACATCATTCCCTGCCCCATTGGAGCTTACAGTCTAAATTCCCTAACATACACACACAGACAGAGAGAGAGAGAGACTAGGGTCAATTTTGATAGCAGTCAATTAACTTACTAGTATGTTTTGGAGTGTGGGAGGAAACTGGAGCACCCGGAGGAAACCCACGCAAACACGAGGAGAACATACAAACTCCACACAGATAAGACCATGGTCGAGAATTGAACTCATGACCCCAGTGCTGTGAGGCAGAAGTGCTAACCACTTTGCCACCGTGCTGCCCAATGTTTTATCATTAATGCCTATATTAACAGGTGATGTTAATTGAATAATTTTTTTCTCCTGTGCGTTCTTTTGGATTTTATATTCCACATAGCTAATGGATGCACCCTGCAGTGTCTTGTCTAGTAAAGCAGATCATACCTACACCTTCATCACTGCATGTACCTTCACAGCCATACCTTGCTGAATTCGGGCATATGTATACGCGATTTACGTGTGTTCTAAAACCAACGCACATTGAGCTCAGTATACATGCCTTGATGAATCAGTCTCTAAAACTTTATCCAAGTGGGAATGCACTGTATCATTGTTTTTAAAAATATGCATATGTTGAAGGGCTCCATCTAATGGCTAATTTGGAGGCAGTATAGCAGCTAGGGTTATGCATCAATATTTTCTAAATGTATATTTAGGTGATTTAGGTGCAGCAATGTACTTTATTAAAGCCTGCATGTACCATCACAATCCTTCTTCTTTCATCTCATGATATTGATAACAGAAGAACAGATATTAAAAATGCTTTATTCTGTGAATTATTTTTTGGTGATCAAAAAAAATAAATAAAAATAAATATATATATATATATATATATATATAATTTTTACAGATTTTATTATTTTCTTGTAACCATATTTTTTTTTTCTAAGTGGACCCTAAAGCCCAAGGGCTAAATAACAGGGTATCTATTAACAGGGTTTTGCTCCGTTAATTATTATCTGTCATCACAAGTATGACATATGATTTTTTGGCCCCATTTATTAAAATAATCAGCTTGGGACAGCGCATCTGATAGGAGACTGTCCTGGAGATGATTTCAAATGTCCAGTGTGTGAGGGGCTGGGAAACGGGTATTTCTCAGGTATTGGGGTGAAGAAGGGTGGTGGACTAGGCCACCGAGAATCCTTGCACTGGCCCTGTGACTAGTCACTTGTCTACCTACTACTAGGAGTGTTTGTGGAAGAATTAGGACATCACAACCTCCAGGAGCTAATATTCACAGCTTCCTTTTCCAAGATCAACATCTGTGTTAATTTAATTCTATCATTTATATATTCACACACTTGAGACTTCTGTTCTAGTGTTGCAGTTATAGTTTTCCAGGCTTCCTGTGGCTTCTGTGTTTTCTAGGCTTCTTTCTACAACATCCATGTAAAAGGACATGTATATAGTTAACACCACAGTACATGTCATGTATGACTTTCTAAATGCACAGCTCCTCTGTGCAGCTTTTGTCTCTCTCAATCTATTCTGCGTATGTCCTGTGGTCAAGCAACGGTTTCACACGTCATTTATATCCCAAGGCATGTAAGCATTACATGACCTTGTTTCACAATATGCAAACTGCAGTTAGACAATAAGTCCATAGTAACTGATTGTGGAGCATGAAATCACATTAGAAATGTATGTATACAGTTTATCTAATCACTACAGAAAAGAGAAGCATAAATGCATGTTGTATAGGTACATTTAGTATTTGATAAATATTACTTCAGACATAAAGGCACAAATAATTATATAAATCATACACAAGTGATTCTAATATATGTAAAACTCCTATAAATAATATCAGTATAAATGGTGAGTTCTGATGTCATTGCTTATAATTGATAAGTTCTTATACTATTATTTCAGTGTTCATTAGAAAAATATTATAAAGAATAATGCAACCCCTTCTGTAAATGATGACAGATATTCAACGTCTCCCACTTCTAATATCCTTATCTTTTACAGTAGGGTATACATTATTCCACATATTGGGCCTAATTCATCAAGGGACGCATACTGAGCGCTTGTTTCAGAGCACATGTGATTACGATCGGCGTACGCCCAAATTCAACAAGGAGCAGATCTGAAGATACTCGCGTTGGTGAACATGGGTGTAGGTCTGCTCTGCTCTACTAGATCAGACACTGATATGTCCAATACCTATGTGGAATATAAATTCTCAAAAGAATGCACAGACAAAAAATAAAAATAAATAATTAATGTCACCTGGTAATAATATAGGCATTAATGACAAAACATAAAAAAAAAAGTTTTAGTTTTTTTTGTTCCGATAAAATACATTTATTAGGATGTTTTGAATGTCTACTGTACATAAACTAATGTTCGAGCATGCATACACAGCCTTCACCATTAGTAAGCAGCAATTGGCCACATCCGGGAGTTCCTGGAGGCAGGAGGGGTGTATGGGCGGAGGGGGCGTAGCTTCGTGAATTGCACCATTTTGGCCCCGCCTCCAGTGACGTAATGCCTGTTTTGGGTGCTTTTACAGTGGTAAAAAGACCAAAAACAGGCATTATGTCGCTGGGGCGGGGCCAAAATTATGTAATTTGTGAAGCGCAGCCCCCTCCTTCCATATATGCCAGCTCTAATCTGCAGATGCGGGAGAATTGCCAGCGCTCTCAGGATTCCGGGAGACCTACCCGGGATTTGGGAGTCACCTGGACATTCCTGTAGAATTGTTATGTATGAGATATGGCTGAAAAACAAGTACTTTTGAGATGCCGAGAGCTTGAATCAGAAGATGCTGTGTGTGTGCTCGAGATTGGCACGCCGGCCCTTCACTGCACACCAGGCATGTCAAACTCAAAACCCTAATTGGGCCAAATAATCAAAATCTAAGATTGTGTGGACCGAAAAGAAAAAGAAAGTCTCATATGCAATTTGGTAAGGTTTATTATTAAAAAATAAATAAATAATGTTTAATGTTTTCTTTCCCATGCTTGAAACTGTGCCCCCCATGCTGGTTTTGCTCCCCTTCATCCGTCTCCCCTAAATCACACTGTGCCCTACATGCTGCATTTGCTCCCCTTCACTTGTCTTCTTTGTTTCACACTGTGCCCTCCATGCTGCTTTTGCTCCTCTTTATCTGTCTCCCGATTCATACTGCGCCCTTCATGCTGCTTTTGCTCCTCTTCATCTGTCTCCCCTGGTTCACATTGTGCCCTTCATGCTGCTTTTGCTCCCCTTCACTTACCTTTACTATTGCCTTCTTTCTAATAATGAAGATATTGAAGATCCTGATTCAAATTCCAATATCTTCATTGTTTTGGCTAAGGAATGTTATCTTGCTTCGCCCCATATACCATAGATTAGACTGCAAGCTTGACAGTGTGGGAACCAAGCGAAACAACTATATAGCAAAGGTAACTACGCTATAAAAGGTAAGGTTCTGCTATGTTTATAGTAAGTAGGGCTATTGTTAAGTCTGTGACTTATATTTCAATAAAAGTTTTCTTAATGACCAAGACACAGTGGTTATTGCACATTTTACTGAATAACTGCAGGAAACACATTACACAGAATATAGATTCATACACAAACTATATACAGCACAGAAATAGATCTGGTGTATCCCTTCACGGAATACACACACAGTAACAGGAACTACATACACCACACTTCTCCCAGCAAAGATAAATGCAGACATAAGAAAATTCTATCCCACTACAATGTGTATGTTACCCCAGAAGGCTACAGACAAAGCCTTTGGGGTGCCTTACAAACTCTGTCTGGGTAACTATGTTTAAACCCCAGAGCGACAGGCTGCTCAACTGGAATCACACTAGGAGATTCAGGATCAGATGTTGCCACTATGGGAACCTCAGGCTCCGTATCATATTTAGGAACAGTCTCTGTAACAAACCCAGATGGGTTTACAGTTTCCATAACGTCCGCAAAGGCTGTTCAGAAACCCCCACATCTCTTGCTTGGCTATACTCAGGTGTTGAACTACAGTCCATTTGTGCCCTGGCCTCTATTATTTGGTCAATATGGCAACGCCACAACTCTCCACCCACTTTAGTCACATACATCAGAGGACCAGTTTTGGAAGAGATTATTCCCGGTTGTCATTTATTAATTCTGTAATTGCGTACAAGCACTTATTGTACAATGTCAAAGTTCCAAGTAGGTTTATCATAAACAGTTTGAAATTGTTTGTGATGTACCTTTCGTCTCACATAATGTTTTCTAAAGTCCCATTTAGACCTTAAATTCCATTGCATAAAGAGAATAAAGAGCACAGCAGGTGGTTAATCGGTAGAGAAGATCTTAGTTATACGGTATATAAACAAGAAGCTGTCAATCTTGTGTTGTAACAGCACATGTACAAGGTGCGGGGACTTGATAGCTCTTTTGAAAGTTTGATCGAATCTCTCAGCCAAACTGTTGGTGATTGGATGGTGTGAAATGTTTAATAGTACAGGAAAAGAAAAGGGACTGTGATCTCTCCAATGGTACAAGAGCTGCACTAACCAAGGGTATCCCTCCCTTAATTACAATAGTAGTAGGTAATGATTATGCACTCATTGTCTTATATTATAAATAAATATATAAGTGGGTAGTATGCTCAAAGTCTAATGTTTGTTATTTATCTATTAATTAGGAGATATAAGGCGAGTGTCACGATTCAACGTAAATCACAGCTATGGAGTCTGGGAAGTGATGAAGCATAAGGTGTTAATTGCTTAGAAAATACAAATAAATATTACAAACCAAATATAGTTGAACCTGCACAGGGATTTCTGATAAGGCTGAATTCAGATTGCAAGGAATACCACACACACAGGAAGCAAGGTAAGTGGAGAGAGATCCGGAGAAGTGGTATTAGTCGCATAATGTGAAGGGTCCAAAAGCACAGAAGCAGCAGGAGTACAAAACCATAGGAAGAGCAACAAAACAACAATGATCAGCACAGGAGAGGAAGAGAGGCAGGTATAAGTAGGGAACACCCAGGTGCAGATGATAATTAGTGAGACAGGTTAACCCCTAGAAATAGTAAAGGAAAGGCACAATAGCAGCACCTCTAGTGAACAGAGGTACTGCAAGATAACATAATAAAATAAGTCCAAGGTCCTGGAGGCAGGAGCTGCCAAAACACAGCATGCAATGCAGATCCTGACAGTACCCCCCCCCCCCCCCCCCCCAGATTCCAGATGCCCGTATTACTAGAAGTGATTAAAATCATCAGAATCATAGCCCACAATGGGGGGCCTGGCAGAGAAGTCCTCGTCCAAGGGCGGGAAGGCCAAATATGTCATGCCAGAGCAAAGTTGAAGTACCACAGACCCTTTCTTCTTCTTTCGTCCTCTCTTTTTGCGGGATCTCTTCAAAATTGGAGCCTGAACCAACTTGGTGGAGCACAAAGGTAGTTCTTAAACTGCCGGATGCACAGATGTCCCGCTAGATGGCATTGCAGGAGATGGGAGTAAACTTGCAAATTACTACCTCAGCAAAGAGTTGCAAGTCCAATAGGATAGAATGGTTAGTCTCCAAATAGGAGATTACCCATTCCAAGGCTTCCCATCTAAAGTGAGATATCAAAAACAATAACTGTCTCTTTGGGTCACTAACGAGAGTAGGTACAGAGGAAATATATGAAGCACCAAATCTCAGAAGAACACTAAGTTGGGAAAGGTGCCCCTCAAAGATAGGTGATGGTTCAGGCTGAAGACGGTCGGCAGGAGACGGCTCAGACTGAGCACACTGGGAGGACTGTCTGGACTGGTCACACTTGGAGGACAGCCCAAACTGGGCACACTTGGAGGTCGACCCAAACTGGGCACACTTGGATAAGACAGCACTGGGAGAATCCTTGAACTGACAGCACTAGGTGAGGCCTCAGACTGGACAGCACTGGGAGAAGACTCGGAACGGACAGCACTGGGAGAAGCCTCGGACTGGAAAGTACCAAGTTATAACTTGGGCTGAACCACGTCAAGTAGCGACTCAGGCTGCACCGCTTTGAATGGCGACTCGGACTGTCTTTTTGGCTGGTCATACTGTCATGCTTCAGAGTAAATCACAGCTATGGAGTCTGGGATGTGATGAAGCATAAAGTGTTTATTGCTTAGAAAATACAAATAAATATTACAAACCAAATATGTTTGAAATTGCACAGGGATTTCTGATAAGGCTGAATTGCAAGGAATACCGCAGACATAGGTAGCAAGGTAAGTGGAGATCTGGAGAAGTGGTATTAGCAGCAAAATGTGAAGGGTCCGAGGGCACAGGAGCAGCAGGAGTACAAACCAATAGGATGAGCAACAAAACATCAAAGTCCAGCACAGTAGAGGAAGAGAGGCAGCTTTAAGTAGGGAACACCTAGGTAGATCCTGACAGTGAGTAGTAGGTAAAGGACCACAATTTATTGCACAATTAAACAAATAAAAACATAAATAACTATAAATAAATAAATCTAATACACCATAATCTAAAATATCCAATAGGATTATCAATTAAGATAATGTTACTGTCCCTATCACATTAAAACCAACAGTATAATGGTTGGATATATGAATATAAACACCACATGCCATTGAGAAAGTCCTGCCCGGATGAAATGCGTGGAGACACGCCCCTAAGTTATACGGAAACAGGAACTGCAAAACAGCATGTGCGTTACACTGTGGAAATCTCCACAAGTGCAGATACTTCTTTGTCTTTCTTTACCAGGTAAACTATAGGCGTAGCCCAATCATTCCATTCTACAGGGAAGAGTATACCATAGTCTTCCAGTTTCTGTAATTTCTCCTCCATCCCCGGTAGGATAGCATATGGTACCGTATGGGGATTTATGAAATTTTGGTATGCCATTTGGATCCAACTCTAAACTAGTCATAATGCCTTTTAACGTGTCTATCCCTTTTATGAAAACTGTTTGAGCGGCAGCTAGCAATTCTGATTAAATCTGTCCTTTAGTAGCTGCGCCATTTTTGGACACATTAAATGTAGTAGGCTCAAACATGTCAATGGACTGCCAATCAAGTTGAGTTTTTCTTATCCATTCGTGGCCCAATAGTGCCAGTCCACCCTGTGGAAGGACATATAAATACAGTTTTTGTGCTTTGCCTTTGTATTTCACCAGCACTTTTATTTTTACAAGCAGGAACACCGGTTCCCCAAGCATGAACATTACAGATAATACAGAGAACCATTGCTGCGCTCTGTATTATCAGTAATGCACATGTTCTCCGGTGGGGGCTGAAAGCGATGCCATTCTGAGAATTAGGTTTTAAGCTCTGGTGGAGAAAAGCAAAACTTTTCACTGATTGATAAAATGAGTACTTTTGCAGTCCATTACAGCATTAACCTGAGTAAAGTAGTTTAAGGCAGGAGAAATAACTGATGGCATGGGGAAGCCTATTCAACTAGGATTGGGACAGTACAAGTACCGCCGCAATCCTTATTCAGTTATCTCAATCTTAGGATGACAATAGCAGAACACATTAAATGAAAATATGAATTTATTATTTAAGTAAGTAAAATAAAATTCTAGTTTAGGATATTATTATTATTATTATCATTTATGTGTTAGGCGCCACAAGGTATCCGCAGTGCCGCACACAGTACTAACAGTGGACTATACAGGGTGAAACCATACAGAACAATGAACAAAAAGTACCAATACTTCAGAAACTCCGGCCAGTCATATGCAGTAAAGACGGAGCGGAAGAACAGGTATGGAGACAGGAGGGGAGGGGGCCCTGCTCATATGAGCTTACATCCTAAGGGAGGGTAAACAGACCAGGCACAAGAGGAGCCAGTTGAGGCAAGAGGAGAGAAGGGAGGACGAGCAAAGGGAGGAGATGGGGGTTAAGTAGATGGTTGGTAGGCTTTGAGGAAGAGGTGAGTTTTGAGTGCACGTTTGAAGGAGCACAGAGTAGGAGAGTGACGGATGGAATGAGGGAGGTCATTCCAGTGAAGGGGGGCTGCACGGGAAAAGTCTTGGTTTCTGGAGTGGGAAGAGGTGATAAGAGTGGAGGAGAGGCGGCGGTCGTTGGCCTTGGAGCGGGCAGGAGTGTGAATGGAGAGGAGGTTAGAGGTATAAGAGGCAGTAGAGTTGGAGAGAGTCTTGCAAGTGGTGGTGAGGAGTTTGAAAAGAATTCTGTAGGAGAAGGGGAGCCAATGTAAGGCAAGGCAGAGAGGGGAGGCAGAGGAGGAGCAGCGTGAGAGGAACATGAGTCTTGCGGCCGCATTGAGTATAGAGCGGAGGGGGGAGAGGGGAGAGTGGGGGAGGCCAGTGAGGAGGAGGTTACAATAATCGAGGCAGGAGATGATAAGTGCGTGGATGATAGTTTTGGTGGCATCCTGAGAGAGAAAAGAACGGATGCGGGCGATGTTGCGTAGTTGGAAGCGACAGGCTTGGGCAAGGGAATGAATGTGGGGGGCAAAAGAGAGAGATGATAGAATTCTTCTTTAACATAAATCAACAAACCCCCATGTCACTATTGACAAGTCCTGTTTAAAAAGATAACTTTATTAAATCAATCTTAGGGGCAGTTTCTATTAAGCGCAAGGTGATGTTGGTGCCTTGCATGAAGGACTCTTGTGCGCATTTCCAGTTATTACTCTATGAAGTGTGAGCAAATATAAGCAGAGTTTTAGTATACCAACATCCCATGGAGTTGAATTACTTAATTGAATCTGGCCCTTAGTTGTGTGGTTTTGGAGTTTTATGATAGAGGTTTAGTGTATTTTTAACCCTAATAAACGTATTTAAAACTATTATGTTATATTGAGAGATGGGCTCTTTGAAAGCTAAAGCCAACCATGATGGGAGCATGTGCAGGAGCAGGAAAAGAAGAACATAAGTATCATGAACATCAGTTCCAGGGTCACTGAATGAAACATGTAGCTGTCATTGAGTGACTTAACTGCAATATCTGCTGTGCTATCACTAAAACTGTCATGGTAATGGTGTAAAACAGACAAAAGACACATAGTCAGTGTGGCGTTCCAGGTCCCTGTAGCATAAAGGCAGAGAATAATGCTGATGTCTGTTAGCCAAATGATGGATTTGCCATCTTGGTAGTAATTCCTAGTGTATGTGATCATTCGAGATGTTGTAAATGTCCAGAACAAGCCACGGCTTTTAGCTCTGTAATTTATTACAACTCCGAACCCGACTGGCAGAGAGAGAAATGTGTTCCATCACACAGAAAAAATATATATATTGGTATAGGAATATTATTATTTATTTTATTGCTAAGGAAATCTAAAACAATTTTTTAACAGAAACATTTTTTATCATAATGGCCTTTTCTCTGAACAGTACACTATAGTCCGCTTTTACTCATTTCTGCAAATAGAATTTATAAACATCATCTAATACTCTTTGGTATGTTAGCTACTGTTCAGAATCAGCAGAGTCTTCTCTTACTCATCGGTGTGTTCAGGGCCGGTGCTAGCCTCCATGGCGCCCTAGGCATTTTTGCAAAATCGCCCCCCCCCCCCCCCCCGCAACAATCGGCGCCCTCTTCCCTTCTCCCTCCTCCCTCCGTCTTTCCTTACCTCACCACCGCCGCCTCTCTGCTCCGTCTCCTCCCCTCCACTCACTGACACTAGTGAGTGGAGGGGAGGAGACGGAGCAGAGAGGCGGCAGTGGTGAGCAATAGCCTCTTCCCCCCTCCCCCGTGCATCTGAATGCTGTGCGGCGGCCGTGACAGGTATGGTCAGCGGTCGCCGCACAGTTTTAAAGTAATTTTTATTCATTCATTCCAGAGCCCGGCGCCCTAGGCAAGTGCCTAACCTTGCCTAATGGGAGCGCCGGGCCTGGGTGTGTTAGGTAACAAAAATGTCTGTTCTACTTATATAATGCACATGAAATAGCAATGCATTCATTTCAAAATAAGAACGAAAGAAACAACTTCTAATGCTGACTTCTACCATCTGGACCGATGGGTTTTCCATTGTTTACCCTGCCCATAAATTGATAACATACGGGAAACAGATACATGACTCACTCAGTGAAATACTTGGAAATCAAGATGTTAGGTCAAAACTTACTTCTACGAAACATATTAAAATTCTTCAGGAATGTCTAAGTGAAATAAGTGCTTTTTGGCTTTAGAAGTCAGATCTGTAAGCGAACTGAATAAATAATGTTTCTGCTATCAAAGACAAATATAGGTTTTGTCTACATTTAAATGTATCTAGCAGTCTGAAGTGCACATAAGTTTCTGTTTTGTATCAGTACTAAATAGGCTGATAGGTATTATATCTTATAATAATAATAAATAGCTAATGCAATTGCTGAGTTCCCTTGCAAAATTGCTGTGGGGTGCGGCAATATGGTTCCATGAATGGGCACCCCCAACTCCCAATTGTCCCCGAGACACGTAGCTACCCCCTGGGTTGTGTATGATTATGTACCTGTACTGGATCTTTGTTTCCATACTGTACTGTGTATTAAGCAAACCAAAAATTATTTTCTCAAGATTAATTTGCTTTTATTGTAGTAAATAGAGAAAGTGAAACTCCAGTGTTTGTTCTCAGTGAAATAAATAAATGTTACTGAAAAGCCACAAAAATGGGTGCAATCTGATAACCATCTGCTGCCTGCGGAAATTCATAGGGAGAATTTAGAGCAGCTACCAACCACTGAGTGAGGTGAGAAATAGAGCTCTTCAAAATAAATACAAATGATCCTACAATCTACCAATGTAATCTTACTTGCTGAAATTATTCCAATCATACAGTGGAAAAAAAATCAGATCATATAGTGAACCATTATAATTCTAATTATTGCAAACGACAATATTAGATTCCTTAAAGCGGTACTACCACTAACTTACGTAAAAGATATTTACTAATATCTCTCTCCCCCTAGTCAGAGACCCAGTGGTTGTTACATGCAGCCTTTTTCTCAGCACCAGGAAATCAATGTAGTCCAGCACTTTTCAATTATGGGGGTGTGTGTGAGTAGAAGACCAATCAAAAACCAGGACTGTAAAAGGAATGGAGGAACCCTTGGAAAATGGCATGTAACAGCCCCCGGTTAGCTGGAGAGGCACCTTAATAAAACCCTTTTATCTGTAGGTGAAACTACAGCCTTAAAACTTAATTTTGCCTGTTTTATTAAAGGAGCAGTGAAGGCAAAATTATATGTTATGTTTTAAATGATGCATAATATAGTTTCATCTTTTCAGAGCTACGAAAATATCTCAGTTTACTGAAAATCTCTATACTTGCCCCCTAAACTCAGGCTTCTATATAAGTGTGAACACCCTTCTCAATTTATAGATGATTTTTTACAGATCATTTTTTACCAGAGGATTCTGTGCAATTACATTCCCAAGTAACTAGTCACAGACAAAAGTTCACAGAAAAAGCTTTGCATACCATTGGGTACGTAATTCCGCCACTGGAAACGTCGGCACTTAACCTGCTGACATGAACATGTCGGCAAGTTAAATGCCGACAGTTCCATTGTGCTGACAGGTTCACAATGTCGATAGTGTGATTGGCGACATTGACAATGTCGCTAATCATAATGTCAACATTAAAAGTGTAATGGAAGCGGGTCCAGCATCTATACCACGGAACCGGAATGTGAACGTGTCAGCACAATGGAACTTTCACCATTTAGCCTGCCGACATGTTCATTTCAGCAGGTTAACCGCCACCGTTGCATACAACAGACAATTTTTCTACTGTTAGTGCAAAGAGCTTTAGGTTCTATTTATTTTTAGTCCCCCGATCGCAGTAATATAAAATCAGTGATTGGTGAAATCTAAAGTACAAATATCGCTGGGGCAAGTGAGTGATACTCAGCTGCCCCGAAGATACTGGCCCAGAGCAGTAAGGATTAATTTACCTGTTCTTCGAGCTTTGCACATGGGAGATGGCTTGCTCACTCGCTCATGCTCAATGGAACCGAAAACGTAAGCCCCACAAAACAATTAAAAAGTTTAAAAATAAATACAATTTATAATTTTAAAAATAAATAAAACATAAAACCTTTATACATTATTCATAGAATAAAACATTCCTAAAATTATATTATTATTATTATTATTATTATTATTATTATTATTATTATTATTATCATTTATTAATATAGCACTAATCATATTATGCATCACTGTACAGAGGATATGTAGTCATTCACATCCTGACATAACATGTAATTGCAGAGACCCCTATCAAAATTTTTGGAGGCCAGCAATGCATGTCCATTCCCCCTGTAGACCACTGTTCTGGATTTCTGAGCATGTGCAGTGGCTAAGCCAAACAGCAGAGCAGGGTCAGCATAGAGAATGAATGGGCATTGCCGTGCTGCTTATTAACTCCGGGCCACATAGCCAGGGCCGCCGAGAGGGGGAAGGTACTAATTACCCGGGCCCGGGCATGCCAACGGTTTTTTTTGTTTTTTTCAAAACTATTTTTTTTTTTGCAGCGGAGGGGGCTCGGTCTTTGGTGGGGGAGCAGGGTATTAAAAAAAATAATATTCATACTCACGTGATCGCAGCGTCGGCGTCCCTCCTCTCTGCTGCTCTGTGCTCCATTCAGACTGTCTGAATGCCGGGTGTGACGTCATCATGTCACGCCCAGCATTCAGTCAGTCTGGAGCAATGGAGCACAGAGCAGCAGAGAGGACCAAGAGAGAAGAAAAGGAAAAGGTAAGTAAAGGGAGGAAAATGGGGAAAGGCTGTCATAGAGGGGTTATAAAACGAGGGGTGGGCCTGTCATAGAGGGGTTAAAAAAGCGAGGGGGGGGCCTGTCATAGAGGGGTTAAAAAAACAAGGGGGGGCCTGTCATAGAGGGGTTAAAAAACGAAGGGGGGCCTGTCATTGAGGGGTTAAAAAAATGAGGGGGGGGCCTGTCATAGAGGCGTTAAAAAAGCGAGGGGGGGCCTGTCATAGAGGGTTTAAAAAAGCGAGGGGGGGCCTGTCATAGAGGGGTTAAAAAACAAGGGGGGGCAGGCACAGAGGGGTTAAAAAAATGAGGGGGGGTCTGTCATAGAGGGGTTAAAAAAGAGCCTATTGATTTTGATGTGTTAGCCACGTCCCAATGGCGCATTTGCCACGCCCCCAAATGCATGACCACACATCCGAAAAATTTTGCGTCACCGTTAGGCGTCGCAATTTTTTTTTACCATACTCGACTATAAGGGGGGTCCCATTAATTTGTTGTACCGGGGCCCTGAATTCCTCTTGGCAGCCCTGCACATAGCATCACTGCAGCAGCTATGATTTCGTCCCTGTGCAGGATGTTTTTGTTCACTCTCTGCTTTCATGAAACCACATATGCGAAACACACCAAAAACATAAATACTAAAGAAGGAAGTAAACAATGCATTGATAAACTATCCCACGCTACTGTACCTCTGCTCCCATCCTTTACATTATTCCATATAGCAGTTTTCTTATTAGTCAAGTTTTGCCTAAATAATGCAGACATTAAAGGTTGTTTAGTAATGTGCAAACATTGGCCATTACAGTACATTTCTGTTTGTGAATATGTGGACTATTTATCCAGTTCCCTCATGCAAAGATTATGGATGTTTTTTGGAGCTGTCCATAAACAATCAGAGTGCTCCTACTTTTGAGGGATTGAAAGTGTCCCTGGTAGAAAGTGTAAAAATATAACGTCCAGCCTACCAAATACTTTAGGGCCACTTCCTTCATTAAATTATCCATTTTTATTTTTCTCTCAATTTAAACAATAAATAGCAAAACCACTTCCTGCACCAATAACATTATTTCAGTAGAGGTCTCTCCACTAATTGCTCTACTACATATAATCAAGACTTCTGTCAATCACTTAAGGTGCTGCTCTGTAGCAGGTGAGATGGACGCAGCGTTTGTGGATGAGAGCCGGCTGTTGGATACATACAATATATATAAATACTGAAATGCAGTAAGTATCATGTGGAAGGTTTGGCTTTCAATCACAAGTGAAAACTGTAGTAGAAAAGGCTTCAGTTAAACACCAATACAAAGTAAGATGAACGCCAATGAGTTCATGCAGTATAGATCATGAGTCCTCAATTCTGAACTTGGATAAACCACAATATTTCAGATATTCCAAAACCAACATCAGTGATTCTGACTGAGCCCATCTGGTTTGAGATTTAAAGTATACCTGAAACATCTAACAATATTAGCATATTCATCATCACCATTTATTTATATAGCGCCACTGATTCCGCAGCGCTGTACAGAGAACTCATTCACATCAGTCCCTGCCCCATTTGGGCTTACAGTCTAAATTTCCTAACATACACACACACAGACAGACAGACTAGGGCCAATTTTGACAGCAGCCAATTTACCTACTAATATGTTTTTGGAGTGTGGGAGGAAACCGGAGCACCCGTAGGAAACCCACGCAAACACGGGGAGAACATACACAGATAAAGCCATGATCGGGAATTGAACTTATGACCCCAGCGCTGTGAGTTTACAGTTATTATTAGAAAATCAGCTATAAACCAATCTCTGTCTCCTATGTCCTGCTATAATGCTGAGGTAGTATTTACATTAACTCCTGGGGGTAAATGTATGAAAGTCCGATTTGTTCAACTCGCCAGAAATCGGCGACTTTGCAGCTAAAATTTAAAGCGGCGATGGCTTGTAAAGGCAAACTTTCATACATTTACCCCCTGGTGTGGATTATCCCGTGGGCTAAACAGACTGTGGGGTCTATGCATCAAGCTTATTTCACACTTAAACTACCGTTTCCGCATCTTTTAAGTATGTTTCCTATGCATTAACTGCCTAACGGAGGAGATTTCACAGAAACCAGGCAAATATCGTGCAGCATCACAGTCCCCATAGATTACTATCTTGTGTGATCACCAGTCTGTTTGAAATGACAGACTTACTAAGATTTGATGATACCACAGATACTTCGTCATGAGCAAATTAAGAATTATCTACCAGTATCTGGGAACTTCCCTTTCTCAAAAATATATCATAGCTGCACAGAAAACGCCTAATTTTATGCAGGCATGTAAAAAAGTGAATATAAAAGACAGTCAGTAGTATGGCTCCAAAACATAATAAATGTAAATTATGTTACTTTTATGTTGCCTACCTTTGCAATGTTTTATTATACATACTGTAACTGGTAGGTCCTCATTACAATGTGTTCTACTATGTGCAATTGTAAACTCAGATCTAGAAGAAGAAAGGAATTAAGAGGAACACAAGTATGCAGCTCAGAACTGTAAGCATTGGAATGAGATACAAATAATAACATTGGCAGAGCTGCAAGATCTGACTATGCCAAGCGTTACACTCCTGAAAAGGACCCAGTGTATTTGGACAGTGAACATACACTCCTAGTCATTAGTGATTTTGATCTGCATCACAATTCTCAAACAAGCCTTGGGAGCTGGAGCATGAAGTTAATTGCTGAATTCATGACCTCACAATAGACTACAAATCCTTGTATATCTCAATTCATGGGCCAAACATTGACACATCTGTATGGATATATCCACAATGATTCCAACTTGTGTCACACCATAATTTACTCAACTTACATAACGGTTTCATGTTACCCTTTAATTCATATAAGTAGGTAAACATATGAATATCATTCAGCGTTCAGATTATGGTATAAAATCTTTTATTTCCTATAAGTATAAATATGTATATAGCGCAATAACATTGTAGAAATGGATAGTTCATCATATGGACTCACAAGTAAAGATAGAGTAAATCTACAAAGTATGGTCGACATGGGAGAACTCAAGATATGTGTTTCGTTCTCTGGCTGCAGATTTCGATCCTATCTGAATACTAACTAATCCCGGGATGGTTCTGAGGATTGCTTCAGCTGAATCCCCATGAGTATTTTAGATATCATTACCCGATTCCTCTCACAAATGTATCCAGCTGCTTGTAATCGATATCATTATACCATCTATGGAAGGAGTTTGGGGACCCGTATACAATCTAGCAAACTGTCGATTTCTATAACCAACCTTGTGTCATGGTTGTATTGTACTAGTCAATGTGATATTTGGAGGTGTTAAATTGTTTTCTATATTATTGTGGAATGTAACTTTCTTTGGAACCATGTAAAGTTGTTTATTTTTCTTGTAATGTTTTTGTTTTGTTTTTTTGCCAAAAATCTTAATAAAAATATGTGATTTAAAAAAAAAAAAAAGATAGAGTAAATCACTAAAAATCCTACTTGGTGGAGGAGAATGTAGTGTATAACTTCTGTTCCGTTTCTTACTGCCTGCAGCATCCCACAATGCACCTTTGGATTTCAAACACAGTTCCAGCGCTTTTCTTGATTAAGCCAATCATTTCCTCAGGGGTACAGTAATTAGGGAATCAATAAGGAATGGGTATAGTTTATATCAAAAGCAATATAAGCATGATAATTACTATTGTACTATGTATTTCTACTTTGGTACTGTGTAATGTGTTCCTCCCCACTATGTACTCCTCCTTCCCCTCTCTTTTTTTTGGCCTCCCCCCCCCCTTTCTACTTTTCTGTACCCCTTAAACTTTGAATAAAAAGTAAAAATACTATTGAAGTTAAAAGCAGTATAAGCAACACAATTTCATATAACATGGTTACAAAAACATATATGTTTACATAACATAATAGACCAATACATATGTATATATATATATATATATATATATATATATATATATATACACACACACACAGATAGAGAGAGAGAGAGTATTCATTGAATCGTGTACAGTGCACCTCTAGCTCCATGACAGAAAGAAGCAGACCAGCCCTACCCAGCCCTATAAGAGTAAATTAAAGTCAGCTCAGTAAAGAACTATGCATAAAGTATATAGCACATACTGTACGTAGGTTGTCTTTTGCAGATACATTCACAGTAATTGCACAAATAACCCCCCACTGACTTCTTGCTGACCACAATTGCTGTGCCTGGCAGCTAAAACACCCAGGGCAGGAAGGAGGGGAAGAGCATGCAGCTTGCTGGGGAGGAATCAGGAAGAAGTGGGCAGTCTCTTCACTGATCTCCTCTTAGGCGGGGTTAAAATACATTCAGATACATGGGTCACGCCATCCATAGATGGTGTTAACTTTTTAAGAGATAAAAATCCCACCTGTGAAAAGTTAACCTTTTCACAACGTGATAAATTGACACTTTTTGCCGTTTCCATAGAATTCTACGAGGACAGTGAGAATCTGCAAAAACTAGGTTAATGATGGAGAAATCAGTGGTTTTTTCCTGACATTAAGCCTTTAATAAATTGGCTGAAGCAAAAAAATTGCTTTTCTCTGGCAAAAACAGATGTTTTTGTTCACCTAATAATAAATAGAGCTGCTACCTACTTACTGGAGTCCATAAAGTACATAACAAAAATAGTATTACAAGTATCACTTAGGATGTTGCTAGTAATTTCATATTGTCTTTTTTTTGTCAATAAGGACACTAAAATAATTTTACTACTAAACCATGGGTTATAAATGACCCTTAGGGGTATATTTACTAAGCTGTGGGTTTGAAAAAGTGGGGATGTTGCCTATAGCAACCAATCATATTCTAGCTGTCATTTATTTAGTACCTTCTACAAAATGACAGCTAGAATCTGATTGGTTGCTATAGGCAACATCCCCACTTTTTCAAACCCGCAGCTTAGTAAATCTAGCCCTTAGTGAGTGAAACTGATTTCTATCAACTTTATGTAAAAAATGATATCTTACCTCCTGTTCCATTTTCAAAATCCATATTAAAATATAAATGGCACATCTCAAAATCAAAATACAAAATGACATGACTGAATTTTATATTTCAGACAGATGTTAGGAATATGTGACCTTAAGGCTAAATACGGAGTGATTCTGTGATACTAACATTTTATTCAGTTGACTAGAAATGAAGAACACATGGAGATAAGGCTGTGACAATTGGGATGTTTTTTAATGCACCTCAGACTTCCTGGTTATAACCCTATTGCTGCAAGCGGAAAGACGCTAATGAGAACATAGTGGAGATTATGGAGGAAATTTACAGAGGACTATAGTTATGACTCTGCTGCATAATAAATACATATGACTGTTGTGGAGTGTTATGTATGGTAAGGTAGACGTCTCCTAATTGCAAACACTTATATAAGCCATTAACCAACATGAATCCATAAAGTCAAAACATAAACATAAATGTAGTAATAACATTTAAACCCATACAGTCAGGGAAAAAAGAGATGATTTACCAGAATACAGTATATCCTCACTAAGTTCTTGAGTAATCTCACACCCCATTGAGAGTGACCTGCTCCCAGTGGTCTTCATAACATCCCTACGATGTCCCCAGTTATGACGTAACTTCCCTAAACTGTTACGTGCTCATTACATACAACAAAGAAGATTTCACCAATACCAGTTGCATGCTCTCTACAACTGTACCATCCACTATTGCTTGGGCCTGGTGGCTATGGGAAGATGGCCACTGATGTTGTTTGTTTGTTTTTTAAAAAAAAACCTCTCCATTGACCTCAATATGTTAACATGCATTAACACAGTGATTGGAGCAGGAAATGTTTGTAAAAACTCCAACACGGCCAAAATGGTCCAGAATGCGAGTTACATCATGAATGGGTATTGGTGATTGTAAACATTGGTTTCCATCTATAGACCTGTCATTGTGTACTAACAACAAAAACAGTATAATGCACAAAATTGATGCCGATTGGTATGAGGCCTAAACAAAGGCAGAAATAACGCTCTGAAGATCTACATGGCTTTCTATAGATATTACACTGTTCCACTTATCTCTCTTTGCCAGAGAGAACATGAATTCCATATTCTTAATATCCATCAAGTACTGTTATTCTGTTGCAGATTCACTAATGTGCTAAGCTGTAGTGGGAGGTGATATATATTCACTACAACACACTGTCCTCAACCTAATAACCCTAGAAATAGTATTATTATCCATGCACTCATCTTATAACGTATTGATCAGTGTAACCTTCTGCTCACCAGCCTCCCTCGCTCCCACCTCGCCCCCCTTCACTCTATACTCAACGCGGCTGTGAGACTTCTGTTCCTCTCACGCTAAACTTTTTCTGCCTCCCCTCTCTGCCTTGCCCTTCACTGGCTCCCATTCCCCTACAGAATCCTTTACAAACTCCTCACCTTCACCTACAAGGCCTTCTCCCACTCCACTGCCCCATGTATCTCCAATCACATTTCCATTCACACTCCCTCCTGTTCCCTGTGATCCGCCAACGACTGTCACCTCTCCTCCACTCTGATCACCACATCCTACACCAGAATTCAAGATTTCTCTCGGACTGCCCGCTCCACCTGAACAACCTCCCATGCTCTAACCAACTGTCCCCTAATCTGTGCTCCTTCAAAAGGGCACCTAAAACTCATTTGTTCCTTAAAGGTTACCAACCTTCTACCAAACCAACTCCATGCTTGATCGCCTCTCTCTTCCTCTGTCCCTGTATGTGTTCGTCTTTCGCGTGATCCCATACCGACTCCCAATTGTGCCTGCATCTGATTGTCCTCCCTTTAGTATGTAAGCTCCTGTGAGCTGGGCCCTTTTCCCTACAGCCTCTTTACCATGTCTTCTCCTCCTTCACTGTATTAGCTATGCTTGGAGCTATTGGAGACTTGGTTTTACTCGTTTATTGTTGTGTACTGTTTTACCCTGTATGGTCAACTGTTTGTATTCTGTGCAGCACTATGGAAACCTTGTAGCACCTTTTAAATAGAGAATAATAATAATAATATTTATCTGCTTATTGCCATGGAGCACTTGGTGGATACTTAGATGTGTGGAGTGGTGCTGCATCAGCCACTATTTCCAATTGTTTCTCCTGCATATCCTACCACAAGTCCCCACTTTCCGCAACCCCCCACACACATTTTTTTTCCACTTCTTGGTTATAGCCTGGATTCCTCTTCATCACTTCTTTTTCTCCTCTTTCCCTCTAAGTCGATTGATCATTGGTGGGCAGTGGGCAGCAAGAATACTTACCTGCCATGCAATCCTAAGTGAAAATCCCTCTCTGCAATGAGACTCTTGATTTGTTGCAAAAGAGACTGGCTCCATCGAAGAAAGAGAGTTCACTAACTGTGCATGTGCCGATGATTTGTCATGCATGCGCAGTGAAGTCAACTCTGGCTTAAGGAAGGAAGGAGCATGCAGCCTGTGAATAGGATCCTCTCCAGTGGGGCCGCACTTCATTAGAAAAGATTTTAGTGCTAGCGGTGAAAAGCAAACCTTTAACTTAACATTATTATTATTATCATTTATTTGTTAGGCGCCACAAGATTTCCGCAGCGCCGTACACAAAGCAAACAGTAGACTATACAGGGTGAGACAGTACAGAACAATAAACAAAAATACCAATGCTTCAGAAACTCCAGGCAGGTTAATGCAGTAGAGGCGGAGTAGAAGAACAGGTGTGGAGACAAGAGGGAAGAAGGCCCTGCTCATTCGAGCTTACATCCTAAGGGTGGGTGAAACGAACCAGACACAATTGAAGGAAGTTGAAGTGTAGGGAGAAGGACCGGGAGGAGAGATGATAGAACGTTAGGAGGAGATGCGGGGTTAGGTAGAAGGTTGGTACGCTTTGAGGTACAGGTGACTTTTGAGTGCTCATTTGAAAGAGCACAGATTAGGAGAGAGACGGATGGAGCGAGGGAGGTCGTTCCAGTGAAGGGGGGCAGCACGGGAGAAGTCCTGGATTCTGGAGTGGGAAGTGGTAATAAGAGTGGAGGAGAGGCGGCGGTCATTAGCTGAGCGTAGGGAGAGGGCAGGAGTGTGAATGGAGAGGAGGTTTGAGATATAAGGGGCCATAGACTGAGAGAGAGCCTTGTACGTGGTGGTAAGGAGTTTGAAAAGGATTCTATAGGGGAAAGGGAGCCAGTGTAATGCAAGGCAGAGAGGAGAGGCAGAGGAGGAGCGGCGTGAAAGGAAGATGAGTCTAGCAGCCGCATTGAGTATAGAGCGGAGGGGTGCGAGGTGGGAGTGGGGGAGGCCAGTAAAGAGGAGGTTGCAGTAATCAATGCGGGAGATGATGAGTGCGTGTATGATAGTTTTGGTGGCATCCTGAGAGAGGAAGGGAAGGATGCGGGCAATGTTGCGGAGTTGGAAGCGACAGGCTTGGGCGAGGGATTGAATATGGGGGGTGAGAGAGTGGAGTCAAGAGTGACCCCAAGGCAGCGGAGTTGGGTGACAGAGGAGATGGTGGAGTTGGTAACAACGATAGAGAGGTCATGGTGGGAAGGGAGTCTAGGTGGGGGAAAGACAATGAGTTCGGTTTTAGAGATGTTAATTTTAAGAAAGCGCGAGGACATCCAGGAGGTGATGGCTGAGAGGCAGTCAGATACACGAGAGAGGAGGGAGGAGGAAAGAACAGGAGAAGATATGTAGAGTTGAATGTCGTCAGCGTAGAGGTGATACTGAAGACCGAAAGAGGAGATGAGAGCGCTAAGGGAGGAAGTGTAGAGCGAAAAGAGTAAAGGGCCAAGAACAGAGCCCTAAGTGACTCCAACAGGGAGAGGGGAGGGGTGGAGGAAGAACCAGACGTGGATACAGAGAAAGAGCGGTTAGCAAGGTATGAGGTGAACCAGGCATGGACAGAACCAGAAAGGCAGAGAGAGAGAAGAGTTTGCAGCAGGAGGGGGTGGTCTACAGTGTCGAAGGCTGCGGAGAGGTCGAGGAGGATGAGTAGGGAGAAGTGACCCTTGGCTGATAGTAGATCATTAGTAACTTTCACCAAGGCAGTTTCAGTGGTGTGGAGGGGGCGATAGCCAGATTGGAGGGGGTCAAGGAGGGAGTTGACCGAGAGGTGTCTGGTGAGGCGGCTGCAGACAATCCGCTCGAGTAATTTGGAGGCATTGGGAAGAAGAGAGATAGGGCGATAATTCGCAAGGGAGGTGGGGTCAAGATTGGCTTTCTTGAGGATAGGAGAGATGAGAGCGTGTTTGAATGAAGAGGGGACTATGCCAGAGGAGAGTGATAAGTTGAAAAGGTGAGCCAGGTGAGAGCAGGCAGTAGGAGAGAGAGAGCGAAGGAGGTGAGAGGGGATGGGATCAAGAGGACAGGTGGAGGGTGGAGAGGAAAGAATAAGGGAGCGAACTTCATCACCAGATGTAGGGGTGAAGGAGCACCAGAGCCGATTAATAGCGGGCGGTGAAGCGATGGTGGTGGCGGGAGAGGGATTGGAGGAGGAAATGTTCAGTCTGATAGCCTCAATTTTGGAAGAGAAAAAGGTGAAGTCAGAGGCAGAGAAGGAAGGTGGGAGAGGGGGAGAGGGGGAGAGAGGATGGGGTTGAATGTGGCAAAGAGGCGACGGGGATTGGAGGACTGAGAAGAAATGAGGGACTTAAAGAAGGATTGTTTTAGCAAGTGACAGGGCAGAGCAGAAAGAGGAGAGCATAAATTTAAAGTGGAGGAAGTCAGCCAGGGAACCAGATTTCCTCCAGAGGCGTTCAGCTGTGCAAGAGCATTTTTGAAGGAAGCGGGTAAGTTTGGAGTGCCAGGGTTGGGGAATAAGGCGGCGGCGGATAGAAGATAGAAGGGGCTGGGGCGACAGCGTCTAAGGCAGTAGTGAGGGATTTTTTGTAGACAGAGGACGCCTGATCAGGGCAGGCCATAGAGAGCAGCGGTGATAGGAGAGTTTCAAGAGAGGAGGAGAAAGAGATGGGGTCAATGGCATCAAGGTTGCGCCTGGTGAGGGTGGCTTTAGGCGAGGTGGGAGCGGGGGAGGAGGACTGAGTGAAGGAGAGGAGATGGTGGTCAGAGAGTGGGAAGGGAGAGTTGGAGAAGTCAGAGAGATCGCAGAGATGAGAGAAGACAAGGTCGAGGTAGTGACCAAGACAATGGGTGGGGGAGGAGGTCCACTGAGTAAGGCCTAGAGAGGAGGAAAGGGCGAGAAGTTTGATGGTGGCAGGGTCAGAGCAGTTGTCAATAGGGATGTTAAAGTCTCCTAGTATAATGGACGGAAGGTCAGAGGAAAGATAATGGGGGAGCCATGCGGAAAAGTTGTCAAGAAAAAGAGAGGTAGGGCCTGGGGGACGGTAGATGACAGCTAGGGGATAGGAGGAGGCCCACTCCACCTCCTGGACGCTCATCTGTTCTGGTGGAGTGAGTGAAAGAGAAGCCCCCGTAGGAGAGAGCGGCAGGAGAGTCAGTATCAGAGGGAGTAAGCCAGGTTTCGGTAATGGCAAGAAGATTGAGAGAGTTGGATATGAAGAGGTCGTGGATGGAGGACGGTTTGTTACGGACAGACCTAGAGTTCCAGAGAGCACACGAAAAAGGGAGGGAGGAACAGGGGGAGATGTGGATGCGATTGTCAGGGTTGATGGAGCGAGGGGAGGGTGAGAGATGGGATTGTGAGAGTTAGGCCATAGAAGGGGGTTAGGGGAGAGGATTGGTGTAGGAAAAGAGCGAGGTGGCATGATGAGAGATGGGGGACAAGGGATGAGAGAACGGCCAGAGGAGGCAGGGGAGGGGTAAGGGAGTAACACAGAGGGCAGCAAAGGGACATTGTAGTGGAACAGAGCAAATTAGACGTTTAGCTCCCTAAGGACTGACGAGCAGAATAGAACAGAGATTAGAACAGTAGAGGGCTATGGACCAGAGTGGAATAGAGAGGCAATGTCAGAAAACAATATGGAGTTCAGTAGACATAAAATAAAATACAATTAAAATTGAAATAAAAATAAAATGGAATGCAGTAAAATAAAATACAGTAAAATAGGCTTAAAATAAGAGTAGGTTAAGGTGACATAATAGTACAATTGGAATGAAGAATGCAATGTAAAATTGAACTGAAAATCACAATGTAAAATTGAATGAAAAATACAATGTAAAAGTAGTAAGGAGGACAAAGAGAGCCTGGTACCAGGAAGAAGGAGACCACAGGAAACCAGCGAGTCCAGGCCTCAATAGTCCAGGCAGGCGAGTCCAGGCAGGTCACGGGTAGTTGCTGGAGGGACAATGGTCTAGGGGATCAGTGTTCAGGCTAGACGATTGATCCAGAAAGTCAAGTAGGACCAAAGTACAGGTGACCAGAGATGATGTGGGTCCAGGATGGCCAAAGGAGAACAGCATTGGAACCGAAGCAGAAAGACACCGATTTCGAGGTATGGCAGCGTGGAGGCAGCTGTGGCCGGAAGCAGGGATGGCGTCGGGACCGGAGCTGCGGGACACAGGGAGTGAGGCACCAGAAAGACGTGGCAGCAAGCAGACCAGGAACAGCGTCAGGAACGGAGCTGGAGCAGCAGATGGAGCCGGAGCAGCATTTGGGAGCCAGAGGAGTGGAGGCCAGAGATGTGGGAGCCGGAGCAGCACACGGAAGCGGGAGCCTGAGAAACACGTGGAGCCGGATCAGCACTTGGAAGAGACGTGGAGGCCAGAGGAACAGGTGGAGCCGGATCGGCACTTCGAGGGTACATGGAGGCCGGAGGTCAGAGAAGCGCGAGGAAACGGGAGCCAGAGGAGTGCATGTAGCCAGAGCATCACCTGCAGCGGGAGCCAGCGAAACACGTGGTGCGGCACTTGGAAGCGTGGGCCGGAGCACGGAGAGGTAGACGCCTTCAGACAGAGCAGAGAGCGGCGTCTGGCGTCGATGGTGGAGCTGGAACGGTGGCAGGTGGGTAAGAGACAGCAGACCCCATTGGAGATTAGACCAGGAGTAGGGCACGGCACATAACATACACATGAATGCCAGGACCGAAGGTTTCCCAGCAGAACAATGCCCAGAGCATCAAACTGCCTTCGCCGGCATGCCGTCTCCCCGTAGTGCATTCTGGTGCCATGTCTTCCTCAGGTAAACAACGCACACACGTCCACATGTTGTAAAAGAAAACATGATTCATCAGACCAGGCCACCTTCTTCCATTACTCCATGGACCAGTTCTGGTACTCACGTGTCTATTGTAGGCACTTTTGGCAGTGGATAGGGGTCAGCATGGGGACTTTGACCGATCTACAGCTACTCAGCCCCATACGCAGAAAGCTGCGATACACTGTGTGCATTTGGACACCTTCCTATCATAGCCAGCATTAACTTTAACAGTAGCTCCCCATGAGCACCAATGAGCCTAGGGCATCCGTGATTCTGTTGCCAGTTCACCAGTTGTCTTTCATTTGACCACTTTTGGTAGGTACTAACCACTGCATACCATGAACACCCCAGAAGACCCTGTTGTTTTGGAGATGCTCTGAATCAGTCGTCTAGCCATCACAATTTGGCCCTTGTCAAATACGCTCAGATCCTTACGCTTGACAATTTTTCCTTCTTCCAACGCAACATCTTCAAAAACTGACTGTTCCCTTGATGCCTAATATACCCCACCCCTTGACAGGTGCCACTGTAATGAAATAATCAGTGTTATTCACTTTACTTGTCAGTGGCTTTAATGTTGTGATTGATTGGTGTCTTGTGGACTAACTTTGGATATCCTTTGACCATAAAATGCTTGTATTGAATAATACAATGTATCTCACTTGTGCTTTTGGACATCTTCATTCGATCGTTGGATATGTTAGGTTATTGTGGCCATCTATCCCCTACAATTACAAAGTATAGCTTTCATTAAATGTCCCTTTCAGGATTGTATATTGCAATGACAGGGCCCCATAGCAAAATGTATGGGGTGGCGGGTGGTAATACCTATCTATATGTATATATAAGCTTATTTATAAAATGCCACACTGTGTACACAGTGCACTGGAGCCTCCCTCTGCTCTTCTGGGCATGCGAGGGAGCTGGCACATGCGGAAAGTACAATCAGGGCTCCAAGGCACAAGCACCAGTCCCTCAGAAGCAGCGGCATTCAGGGCTCTAGTGGTAGTTATGCTTCTGGTCCCTTAGTAATGCTAGAGCAACTAGAACAACACAGAAATACTACAAAGATATGTTGCCCATCTGTCTAATTTATTGATCGAACTTTCAGTTAATATGTACAGTTCAATAGTCAGTATTTATAAATTGTAGTACTAATGTAATATCCTTTACGTGTTACATGTAAACATGATATATTACAATATATAAATCTATGACCACCATCTGCTGTAATATTTTTACTTACAAATGAGTATGAAACCATTTTTGTAACTACTTATATCTTTCAAAACATGCAGTAACTCTGTTTCCTGGTGTATTTTACACAGGGGGGTGGTTAAAGTGACATGAGAACTTGTCCTTCACATACTGATATAATTCCCAAGGGCATTGTGTAAACTGGGGATTGAGACAGCTAAATCAGGCACTATTAGTATATGTGCAGAAGGAATGTTAGATCTGGGCCCCTCTGCCAGATAGGTCCATATTTCCATATTGTTTTCCACATAAATGATGGACATCATGGAGTTTATTTATCACGTCAATAGAAAGAAAACACAGTTTTCACGTTTCAGCATCAGTAATTCCTGCTCCAGTTAAATTAGGCTCATAGTCTGAGACTCATCAGAAAAAGTTGACATATTAATATTTATAAAGTATATTTAAGGTTTCATTTGAAAATATTTTTAAGTAGATTTAATTATGTACAACCTGAAGCTGATAGCACTAAAATACTTATTTATCAAACCCACATTTGTGTTGCTTTAACAAGTCGCTGAAGCAGCAAATTAGTGTAAATTAGAAGTGCCCTAAAGCATTTAAAACAAAATAGTTCTTAGAATTTTCCATAAAAGTGGAATTATTAATTTAGCTGCCATGCTTAGTAGTACATGGATGGTGTGTATATTAGTAATTATGGCATACAAAACAAGAACAACCCAATCACTAAACCAGGACTTACATTGCTACCTTGTGGTTCTATATGATAAACAACCCTCATTTCCTTTTCACACTGCAAACAGATTA
This sequence comes from Mixophyes fleayi, assembly GCF_038048845.1. NCBI lineage: Eukaryota > Metazoa > Chordata > Amphibia > Anura > Limnodynastidae > Mixophyes > Mixophyes fleayi. The sequence goes on from NC_134404.1 coordinate 89,233,027, forward strand.
TGCAGACGATTATTAGCAAGTTTAACTATTAAGACCTACATGGAATAATTAGATTGAAACATAAATTTCATGTGCAAAACTAATATTTATTTGTTTCATCATGGGACACATATCGAATAGTAAAATCTACAGATCATAAACTACTTACTGCATCATTTTACTATAAAGGAACAGACTTTTGCAGAAAATGTGTATTTAGTATTCATCCTTTGATTAACCCTCTATGGCTGCTCACTGCCTATAACTCTGTCCACAGTATCTGTGATTATCATTTGAGAGACAGGCATCCATCACCCACACTGTGGCTGCCAGTCAGCACTCACCCTGCGTTGCTCGGAGCGCACAGCCTTGGAAGCGCTCTCCCTGATATCCGCAGCAACACCTGGCTTCAAGATGCTTTTTGTGAATCTCCGAGTAGGTTCCATGAAACCGATAACCTGGGGCAACCGGTAGCGCGATGGCTAAGGGGAGGTGCAGCAAGAGAAGAACGGGGGGAAGGGTAACAAGAGAACGAGAGATGGTGTTAGAGAGCAATAGGAACACTGTAAGCATTGAGTAGAGGGATGCAGGGGATGGCAGTCAAAACTGCATTTAGAGGGAGAGGCCAAGCATTGAAAGAAGGTCATAGATGACCCGTGTTTATAAAGGGCAGCATTAGAGGCATTAATTGCGTTGTAATCACACAAAGATATATTGAGAATAGCAGAGACTAGGAACAGGTAACACTGCTGAAGATGCTAAATTTGCTCCGAGGACTTGTGCTGCCCTGATGGTCGTAGCTGTGAACGCTGCTCTACTACTTAGTAAAGGAAGCGGAACTTACTTTCTTCCTCTTTATCTCTCAAGCAGCTTGTCTTGTTAAAAGGATCAGCCAGTGACTAGAGCTTGTAGAAGAAAGTACTGTACACACAAATGAATGAGACGCGAATGCTGATTAATAGAGAGGGGTTAATTGGCTCTGGAATCTCTGGGGATTCCCAATTAAAATGACCACACTTTCCCAGATTTTAGGGAAGTGACAGGAATTTATTCTGTGCTCTTGGAGTTTACAGTAAATTCCATAACACAAAGTAGTTATTGAACAACCATTTCTGCTTTCTGGTTGGGAATGTATATAGCAGATAGGTATACAGTATTATAAGTTAAAATATGTATACATTTATTACTATAACAGCAGTACCCTTTAATTATACTGGCAGCATGAAAATGTGGACAGATGAATGTATATACTGTATAAGTATATTTATAAGGTGCCAGACAGTGCCCTATAAGACTACTATAAACAAACTGTGACAAGAGTAATAAGTGTAATAGGAAAAATGTTATTGAAGGATATGCCCTGAAGAACTGTTTAGATGGGTGATAAGATAAAGCACATTTTCAAGTTTGATATACAAGTTCACAAGTACAAAGGTTTAAGGCGGTGAACACACTACCGGTTGTTCAGCCGATTATCGAGCCAGTCACACGATAAACGACCGTTGGACCTGATATCACTTTAGTGTGTACGCTCCAAAGATGAACGATTATCATTCCAAAGCATTTTGTATTGATTTTAAACCAAACTAAAAATCTCATTCAACGATGGAACGATGTTGTTCCAATTGTTTCCAATTCCAAGTGTGTATGCACTCAGGACCGGCAGTGTCCATAGATCTCTAGGGAGTGTGCACATTCTCCATCTTTTCAGCCTATGGTTATGATAGATAAAGAGCACAGATCTGAAGGTAAATCTTGTACAACCTGTGTGTACACGTGAATTGGCATGTTGATCGGGACTTTGTTTTTCTTCAGTCGTTGGTAAAACATTAATTATATCGCATCTGGAGAAATTTTCTGTTGTGTGTACCCAGCTTAAGTAGTGTACATGGTAATAATTGACAGGTATATGTAAGACTGCTGCAGTGCTACTGATTTAAGAGATGAGAAATCAACTTGGGTGTGAAGTTTGCGGTTGAAGCTCCAATGGGGCAGGGACTGATGTGAATGAGTTCTCTGTACAGCGCTGCAGAATGAGTGGCGTTATATAAATAAATGGTGATGATGATGATAGAGGGATATAGTTCCCAAGGTTATGAGCGTACAAGGAGAAAGAGTCTTGTTATTAAACCAACAGACAGGGCCTATTCATGATTATACCAGCAGTGACCATACTTTATACCAGTTGCCAGTGCCCATACAAAAATACCATGTTACCTATATATTATACAAGAGGCTCATTTGGAATTGGACATCATTTTTTGTGTAAGATATACACTTCCGTATTATGTGGATGAATACGTATAATTTTTCGGATTTCGTTGTCTTTCCTTCTGCCCAGGGAAGCGTATCATGGGCAGACAAATATAGGCCAAGTACGATAAGGGCTGCAGGGCATGCTCACATAATTGCCTCAATATTAGACGTGGACTCATCCACAGATACTCCTTTTAGGAGGTGTATCTGTGTTGGTGCCGGAAGGCTGGTGCAGTGATACACAATGATGACAATGATTGTCAGCAGCACTATCTAGCTGCTTCTGGTTGGATGATTGCAAACTGACCTCTCCAGATTATAGTACTTAAATCATTAGCATTATAAAATAATCCTAATTTATATCAAGTTGTGACCTTCTATTATTATTTTTCCCTTTGGTCTATGCCAGAAAGAAGATTTGAATTTCAAAGGGGAAAACAACAGATGTTTGTATTTAATTTAATTTGTAATTTATATTTGTGTTTTTATTTAATTACATTTTATAATGACAATGCAGCTCACCTTTATCAATGACTATCAAGCCATTATTCTCTCTTGTGTATACAATATCTTCTATATTTATTAATACTTTTTCATAGTGTGCATAGTTTGACTCACAGACACTGGGGATGCTTATATGTCACACTACAGCCCCTGCCTCTCCAGTCCTGTAGAGGTCACTGACAAGTGGGAATGAGATGAGTGGAAGTCCCTGTCTGATGTGACTCAGGGCCGGATTAAGGGAATGGAGGCCCCTGGGCTAAGGGGGCCTCCATTGCCCCGTGAGGGCCCCCCCCCCCCGTGATCCGAGCTGCCCGCCCCCCCCCCCCTGGCACTTACCTCCTTCCCCGGCGCGCTGTGCGCTCTTTACTGAGGAGATCTCGTGGGAGTGAGACTCAAGAGATATCGTCAGTAAGGAGACTACAGCGCCCGGAGAAGTACTGCAGGGAAAGTGCTCAGCAGCACTGATCGTGCCAGGGGCGCCCCTGCCCCCCCCCCGACCAATCAATACTGCTGCTGAGCACTTTCAAGGGCCCCCTGGATGCCATAGGCTCCTGGGCTGTAGCCCAGTTAGCCCTATGGTTAATCCGGCCCTGGATGTGAGTCATCATCAGGGGAGGGCTGGCAAACTTTAGCACGGGGACCAAGACTCAACTCAGCAGCCTATTAAGAACATTTCAAAGGGAAAAAAATGTAGGTGGCCCAGTGACCCAGCCCAAGGTAGTCCATTATGGCGCTGGCCTGGGAAGCAGACACCCCCCATGCCCACTGGCCCAGACTGCCCCTGAGCACCATACAACTTGTGAAATCAGTGTCACCTTGAGTTTACTTCTGCTCTTCAGTCAATACACAACTTGATTAGTTACTGCAGAAGTTGGAAGCACAACACTGACTTAAAGGGGCATATTCAATTAGGGTTCCGGTTCCTGGGATCGCGCCGGAATGGGCCGCAAACTTAATCCACGTTACCGCAATAACGTGGATTTTCATTCGCAGCCCATAGGGTTGCGCACGAAAATCTGCGTTATTGTGGTGCCGTAATACCGGCAAGAACGCGCACTTTTTGCGGTAACGACATGGGTGCCAGTGCCCAAAGCTCCAACTGTGCTCCCAACCGCCTAGTGGGGTAATTTGTTCTAACAGCATCTGATACAGGACGTGAAGCTGAGATTTCACAGAAAACGTTGGTTATGCTGCTGTGATACCACCTGCCCTGCCTCTGTAGGAATACTCTGATCCTCACAGTGAATTTCTGTTGAGCATGCTAGTAAGACAGGTATTCACAATATCCTGAGATGACAATAGCCCGCATAGAGGTGAAGTAGACCATGATGGGAATAGTTAATTATAAAGATGTTTATATTTTTAGATTTATTTAATTTATTTACCTCAGAGTCTCAGCAATATAGATGTTTGTTTTGCTTTGTTATTTTTATGTTGCAACAGTTTGCCTCAAAGTTCCATCCAAGCAGAGGAAATGAAAGAACTAAAAACATATTTTAATGAGAATACGTTGAAAGGCTGCATTGAGAATATGCTGTTCAGTGGAACCCTGAACAATGGATTAAACCTAACAATTTTAGATAATCCTATTTCTTCCAGATTACTTATTTTAGAGGGAAAAGTAATTATCACCCCCTGTTGATAGCTGAAGATGGCGTGTGGGTAAACTATGGTGCCAAGAACAATTTTGATAAACTGTAATTATTGATGTTGGTAATTGCAGGCAATGTACCCTGAATCATCATAATGTAGTGTGCTGTTACCCTAGCCAGCCATCGGCTATCACCATTTACTACAAAGTAATTATTGACAGTATTTTGCCGTTTCCTCAGCTACTTGTAAAAGTGAATATTGAACAATTCACAGCATACTTTCAGCATCACTCAGGTGAACAGTAGAATAATACGGATGTAGCCTAATACAGACAACATACACCAGTGAGAAGGAACACCATTACCTTTGAGAACAGAAGAAATGTTACAACTCATCTGTAAAATTGTTCCTGACAGTCTCGATGAAAAGCTTGTTACAGAAAGCTTATGGTGCATGGCTTACAGGGGAGTAAGACAGAAAGAGGAATATGTAGACTGAAGGAAACAGGCATTTGCTCTTAAAGGTATGGTCCTTTACCCTCCAAAGTTGAGATAAACTAATACAATCAATGCATGATATCCAGACACTGTTGTCTTCTTGCAAATTAAATATACTTAAATTATTATAGACAATTAAATACACAAAATTCCGCAAATTAAAATCCACTGCATCGGAACATTTTTTAGTTTCATAGGTAAGGCCCATTGACTTTGTTTTTTTTAATATGTAAGACTATGTAGTGCCTGTATTAACTCCATTGTTTGGCTTTACATTTGGTGGTCCTAAGCTCCACTGCATCCATTTGAGGCCCATAATACAATTACAAGGGAGTGGGCAAGTGACAATTATACAGTCCAGGTACTAAGGCCATCCTTCTGAGAAAGAAGGTAATTTAGATCAATGCCTTGCTACCAGGGCCGGTGCAAGGTTGCTCGGCACCCTAGGCAAAGCTTAAGCTTGCCGCCCGCACTTTTTTTATTTCCCAGCCCCTAACACACTTGACATTTCTAAAATAAAAATAATAACTCTCACATTCTCCGTTCTCTCCCCTCTGTCTGCAGCCTCCGCTCTCTCCCCTCTGTCTGCAGCCTCCGTTCTCTCCCCTGTCTGCAGCCTCTGTTCTCTCCCCTCTGTCTGTCTGTAGCCTCCTTTCTCTACCCTCTGTCTGTCTGTAGCCTCCGTTCTCTCCCCTCTGTCTGTCTGTAGCCTCCGTTCTCTCCCCTCTGTCTGCAGCCTCCGTTCTCTCCCCTATCTGCAGCCTCTGTTCTCTCCCCTCTGTCTGTCTGTAGCCTCCTTTCTCTCCCCTCTGTCTGTCTGTAGCCTCCGTTCTCTCCCCTCTGTCTGTCTGTAGCCTCCGTTCTCTCCCCTCTGTCTGCAGCCTCCGTTCTCTCCCCTGTCTGCAGCCTCTGTTCTCTCCCCTCTGTCTGTCTGTAGCCTCCTTTCTCTCCCCTCTGTCTGTCTGTAGCCTCCGTTCTCTCCCCTCTGTCTGTCTGTAGCCTCCGTTCTCTCCCCTCTGTCTGTCTGTAGCCTCCGTTCTCTCCCCTCTGTCTGTCTGTAGCCTCCGTTCTCTCCCCTCTGTCTGTCTGTAGCCTCCGTTCTCTCCCCTCTGTCTGTCTGTAGCCTCCGTCCTCTCCCCTCTGTCTGTCTGTAGCCTCCGCTCTCCCCCCTCTGTCTGTCTGTAGCCTCCGCTCTCTCCCCTCTGTCTGTAGCCTCCGTTCTCTCCCCTCTGTCTGTAGCCTCCGCTCTCTCCCCTCTGTCTGTAGCCTCCGCTCTCTCCCCTCTGTCTGTAGCCTCCGCTCTCTCCCCTCTGTCTGTAGCCTCCGCTCTCTCCCCTCTGTCTGTAGCCTCCGCTCTCTCCCCTCTGTCTGCAGCCTCCGCTCTCTTCCCTCTGTCTGTAGCCTCCGCTCTCTCCCCTCTTTTCATATCAACAGAGAACCATTGTGTTTTATTAGGGGCACTCATAGGATATCTTGATAATTAAACATATTAAAGTTTATTGATATGCATTAAAAAGATAGTGATAATAATAGGTAGCAGTGAAATATTAAAAATTGTTGATTATGAATAGAGCCAATGAATGGTTAGTCACACTTTCGGGAGATGCACCAAGTTTAAAAATCTGAGAGAAGTGCACTGTATAAAAGTGTAATAATGTAATCATCACATCAACTGTCCAACCTCCTGCCATGTTCTATCACCCCTTATAATATATAAAAGTGCTATGTTTCTCCTAAAATACTGCTCAGTTTAGCTTCATTTATGGTTTCAATTAATCATGATAGGGAGAAGACATCAGGACTGTCTTTACTACATATGTTTGTATGACATTGGGCATAGTGCACCCTATAAATGCTCTTCTCCGCCCAAGAGTAACTGGATGTCACAGAATAGGCCCCATCAATAGTAGGATGAGTCACAGAGCTGGTGCAAGACACAAAACCATTTACATAGTGGACAGACTGTGCTCTCCATTGTCCAGAAAGTATTATCTCTAAAAATGATTCGACTTGACTCCTTTACCTCATTTCATTAACACTGTGTTATAAAAGGAAATGTTTTTTTTTGCCCTACTTGACAAAACTAAGGTATTGATTGCCCACTCCATACTTTGCAATAAATGTCCTCGCGCTGCCAAGCTTCTGCCATTGGCTGCTGCAAACATCTGCTCCTCCACTAATAATAATAATAATTACAAAATAATTTTGTACTGTAGCTGCAGGTGGTAAGTGATTTCATTGAGCTTGTGATTTCCACTGCATTTTGATTTCAAGTGCTTTTGTTTAAAGTGTGGGGTTAGATCCAGTAAGGAGTTGAATCCAGATGGGGGTTAAATCTTGTAAGGGTCTAGCAAAGGTTAGTACTTTAGAGGTCACTTGATGATCTCAATCAATGCATATCTTGTCATATGTATGCACACTTGGAGCAATTGTTCCAAGGTTTATACCTCTGTGAGAATTGTGAGCAATTGGTTTCTTTGGAAACCCAGGTAACTGATCTAAAGCACACCATTCCAACATTGAGAGAGATTGCCAACCTGGAGCAGAGTTTACATCTCACCATTGATGCATTAGCTGAGCAGGGTGGAGCAGAGACAGAGGACAGTGCACAGGTAGGCAGCTGGGTAATAGTTACAAGGGGTAGCAGAGGGAGGAAGAGTCCAGCCAGTTATGAGCTAAGAAATCCCAGCAGATTTGCCAGATTGGAGGAAGATACTGTGGAAGGCAGTTCAGAATTGGTAGAGTTGAGTGAGACTGCTTCCTTTAGCAAACAAGGGAACGGTCTCTCCAGCATAGAGGGGACCAAAGTTACTCAGGGACACAGGCAAATTGTGGTCGTAGGGAATACAATTATTAGGAAGGCAGATAGGGCAATCTGTTACCGGGACCGTGCATACCGAACAGTGTGTTGTCTCCCGGGTCCTCGGGCTCGGCATATTGCGGATTAGGTGGACAGATTGTTGGGAGGGGCTGGGAATGACATAGCGATTTTGGTGCATGTTGGCATCAGTGACCGAGTTAAAGGAAGATGGGGTGTCCTAAAGAATGATTTCAGGAACATAGGTCGCAAACTTAAGGTAAGGACACCCAAGGTAGTATTTTGAAATTAGTTTCCAGAAGCAACAGTATAATGGATCATCTAGGACTTTAATCTTTAGAAAGGCAAATTTTAATATGCTAAAGGAGTCTATAAAGTGCATACACTGGGACAAAGTTTTTGAAGGAAAAAATACAGAAGAAAAGTGGGCTGTCTTTAAAATGTTGTTGGAAACATATACGTATAAGTTCATTCCTATGGTTAATAAATGTAAATGAATTAAGTCTAAACCAATGTTGCTAAATAAAAAGGTAAGGGAAGAAATGCAGAGGAAGAGGCGTGCATTTAAATTGTTAAGTCTGAAGGGTCTGAGGAGTCCTTCTGTAGGTACAAGGAATGTAATAAAACATGCAACAAGGAAATTAGAGTGGCTAAATTAGAAAATGAAAAACAAGTTGCAAAAGAAAGTAAGACAAACCCCAAAAAGTTTGTTAAGTATATAAATGGCAAAAGGATCAAAAAAGATAATATAGGACCCTTAAGAAGTGAGATGGGTGAATTGATAAATGATACTAAGAAAAAAGCAGAGGTAATAAACATTTTATTTGCTTCAGTATTTAATAGAGAGGAAAAAATAGTAGGAATAATACATAAAAATGAAAATGAAACCGTTAATTAATACTTGGATTCAAATCTCATCAGGCTAGGTACCCAGGGATTAACATATAGCAGATGTGGTGCCGTTGTTTAAAAAGAGGACGAGATCACAACCAAGGAATTATATACCTGTAATCCTGACAGTAGTGTTGAAACTACTGGAAGGTATATTAAGGGATAGTTTTCAGGGTTACTTGGTGCGCAATAAGATTATTAGTGGGAATCAGCATGAATTTCTGAGGGATAGGTCATGTCAAACTAATATAATTAGTTTCTACGAGGAAGTTAGTGGGAACTTAGACCAGGGCAGCACAGTAGATGTGGTCTACTTAGATTTTGCAAGGGCCTTTGACCTTTGCAAAATTTAAGACCTTTGACCTTGTGCCACACAAGAGGTTAGTTTACAAAATAAGGGAACTGCATCTAAGAAACAACATTTGTACTTGGATTGAAAACTGGTTAGAGAATAGGGAACAGAGAGTTGTTATAAATGGAACATTTTCTAATTATTCAAAAGTTTTAAGTGGAGTAACCTCAAGGTTCCATGCTGGGGCCACTCCTTTTAAATATATTTACTAATGACCTTGGTGATGGTTTAGAGAGCAAAGTTTCCATTTTTGCAGATGACACTAAACTCTGTAAGGTCAATCAGAGCAAGATGTAGCTTCTCTACAGAGGGTCTTAAATAAGCTGGAGGATTGGGTGGCCAAATGGAATATGAAGTTTAACATAGATAAATGTAAGGTTTTGCATTTAGGGATCAAAAACGAGCATGCACTCTATAAATTAAATTGGATTAATTTAGGGGAATCTATAATGGAAAAGCATTTGGGAGTGCTCGTAGACAGTAGACTTAGCAATAGTGTTCAATGTCAAGCAGAAGCTGCAAGGGCAAATAAAGTAATGGCATGCAGTGTAATTTTGCCACTGTATAATTCCTTGGTAAGACCTCATCTTGAATATGCAGTACAGTTCTCGGCACTACTCTATAAAAAATATATTTTGGAACTAGAAAGGGTTAAGAGAAGGGTGACAAAATTGATAAAGGGTATGGAGTCATTAAGTTATGAGGAAAGGTTAGCCAGTTAAGGCATGTTTACTTTAGAAAATAGGCGTCTAAGAGGAGATATGATTATTATGTACAAATACATTAAGGGTCAATACAAAGACTATATACAGGACATGTGGTCACCCCCTAAGGTTAGAGGAGAGGAAGTTTCACACTTTACAGTAAGGGCAGTCAAGATATGAAATTCACTGCCAAGTAAGGTTGCGATGGCAGTGTCGAAGTCAGCTAATTGGATAAAGTAATTTCAATTAATATCTAACAACTTGATTGTCTTTGTCTGAAAATTATGCGTATAGCACGCTACGGCGTGGAGAAGCGTATACAGCTGCAACACGTGGCAATAACAGGTTTTACACATTTACACGCATTCACACGAACATACGCATTTAAAATTAGTACACACTAATAGTAGTTGCAACACATAGTTATTTATGTTGAAATGTAGCAATGTTTACGGTTAATATTATAAGTTATATACATGTTAGTGAAATCAAAGGTTCAAGTTACAGGAAACATATAATGTTTATATCATTTCCATCCCCTATTTATCTGCAGTTGTCCGGTTCATTCGCCGAAAGAATCGCACATTGCATACTCTAGTTAGAGATGATAGGGAATAAATATTTAAAATGATATTGTCTGTGTAATGTAAATAGACTAGTTTAAACTGGATTCTTGGTGGGAAAATCGGAGTGCATCCCCTGGAGAGCTGACCCCCACCTTTGGATATTTTCGTTTGAACTGGCCTATGACCTGCATTACACTGGACCCTCCTGAAGCCTGGACCTATAGAAGCAAGCCACATCATCTGCATTGTTTTACTGTATTCACTGACTGTATGTAAGCAGGGGCTCTGGACCTAGTGGACAGTCTACTTGACCACAGCCTTCAGACTTGAATGACTGTACACTGGATCCAGGGCGCCTGCGAAAAGTAACGGCTGTACTTATTTTATTCTGATTGTTATTCTGCTACTTTTGGCTATTAAATCACATTGTGCTTTGGAACCACATTTTGGCAATCGACAATCGTTATTGAATAGCAACTAGACGTGCATAACAACAGATTCAATAGATATGTTTGAGAAAGCATTTTAGCAGAAAAGTGTATCCAGGGATACGACCATTAATTAAAATGAAGGATAGTAGTAAATACAGGGAATAAATATGATTGCAATATTGGGTCTGGAGGGTTTTTTCCCGATTGATACAGATTGTCGGTTGCTTAATCTGGATCAATTTCAAATGTAAGTGAGGGATCGCAGGAGATCCAAAATAGGTTGAACTTGATGGACTGGTGTCTTATTTCAACCTCATCAACTATGTTACTATGTTACTATGCAGTGGCAAATGCCTGATTTTTAAAGGGTGGTTTGCAAATGCATATATAGCAAAATTACAGACAAAATTCCTAAATTACCATACCATTACATTGGGAGCACTGGGGTGGCAAAGCTGCCAATCCAGGGTCCTATTTTTTGTATTACCATCAATCCAATGTACCCAAGCAGAGAAGTTGATGATGATGACTGCCATATCTTTGCTTCAGACACATCTATACACCAGTCATTAGTTGATAATGATGACGCCCCTATGCACTTTATTTTTACATGTAGATACTTAGCACATCTGTACTTAAATCAGGCTCTAAGTGTTGATTTTTTTGACTATTGCATATCATTGCACATCTGTCAAATGTACAGGTCTTTGCAATAATGGAGCCGATACTGATCAAAGTAATAAGCATATTGTTAAAGATACATTGTTATTGAATATTATAAGGCCTGAAGATGTGCCTGCATAAGAGTGTAGAATAAGAACAACACTTTAGACCTGTAACCCATTTTTATTAAGCTACATTTACATTTCCTGCTACTGTCCTTGGTAGCTTAGACAAAATAACTGTGGTTTCCTTGTGCAGAGGCTGCTGACAAAAATGTATTAAATGTATTAAATCCAATGAGCCACTGCAACGATCTGACTTCTGGCACCTAAAATAAAATGCTAATTAGTGAGGTTTACTTGTATAATAGGTAACTAATTTAGTTTACCTATATGTTATAGCCAGTGGCATTGCAAGAAAAGTTACATCTTAAAAAATAAACAAATTATAATTATTTATGTAAATTTTCATAAATGATTTCTCTCAAACTGTTTCTTTTACAAGTGTTGCAATATTGTGATGAACAAACCAGAAACTATTAAAGTAGCACACAACAGACTTTGTGCATGAAATTTAGAGGAAGAATAGGCAAGAGAAAAGATTTCATGACTTTTGACACAGCATGGCAGACATGGTGGCATGAGTGTATCAGGAACATCAATGTGATTTAAGTTTTCATGCACAACAGTAACACAGGTGTATGGAGATAGTGCTACAATTTAAGATAACATTTATTTGTGGTTCTAATGTCGGAAACAGACTTTAGTGTAATTGAGCTAACTGAGGCTGGCAAGTATTGTGCAGTGTAACGGAAGGTCTACAGTAGATTGTAGAGCAGAAAGAGATATGTTAGCAGGCAGTAGAATACTCCAGTGAGTTTCACTCCCGTCAGTGAGTAACAAGTTGTGGCTTCAGTAGTCTAGAAAGCACAAACAATGTACACTGGAGCATTGGTCTACTGAGTTCTAGTTCCTGTTATTTCACAATGATAGATGGACCAGAATATGGTGAAGAGTGCAAGAGACTATGAATCCACCCTGCCAATAAGGGTGATGATGCAATGCTGTGGGGTATGTTTTTTGTAGAAAATATTAGTTCGCTAAATACAGTTTCAAAAGTCACAGGATATCTTAAAATTGTTTTCAATGAAATGTATCCATTCATAGCAGCAATCAGTGTACCTTGCAAGCATCTTCCACCTTCTCGGATCAGTTCTCAAAATGGACTTGAACTTCAACTATTATCTTGTAACAAGATACTCTCCCTCACACCCTCTTAGATCCACCTCTGACCTGTGGATAATCATTACCATGTGCCACATGCGTCACTCTCTCCCCTCCTCCATGCGCCAAATCCTCTGCCACCTTGCAGGTCACTCTGCTCCGTTTAATAGATTAATAGATTATTTACTTATTAATTGTTACTTATAGAACACCTGTGTTGTATTTAATAAATAAATATTACATGTGGTGCTTCTCTGTTCCAAAAACACAATAAGATTATACATTTTGCAAAAATATACGTAAAGCTACTATTCACTTTTTTCAATCACATATAATATTAATTCTGGAGATAGATACCATAGGCCGTATGTACTAAAGCTATCAGCTACCATCACTATGCACTATGGGGGGTATTCAATTGACGACGGGATCGCCAAAAATCCCGCGCTCTAAAAATATTACAGGTAATACGGTAATCCTGCGCGTAAATACTGTTAATACAGGGAGCTGCGAGCTGAAATCCAGCGAGATATTACCGTATTACCGGTAATATTTTTAGAGAACGGGATTTTCGGAGATCCCGCCGTCAATTGAATACCCCCCTATGTGTATTAATAAAATACAGCCTATGTTTTTTTATCTCTAGCAGTGATAATATACCTGATTGAAAAAAAATTGTCTTTAGTAACAATAATTGTGCAATATTTAGAATCTTATTAAATATACACTGTATAGTGCACTCATTTTTAAATTTAAAGTAATAGAGTATTTTTTTTTTAACATGATACAGTACCCCCAAGTTCAAAAGCTAAATGTCTCTCAAATACCATATTATTATTATCGTAGATTTGTAAGACGCCACATTCATCCGCAGCACTATATAAATCCAAATAATTTGAAGCAACCCCTTTACTTTGCCAAACTCCTCCCATTGGCTGGTGCAAAATTCTGTTCCTTTGCAAAGGCCATCAATAAAAATATTGATGGCCTTTCCAAAGGAACAGAATTAGAATGATTTGCACAATAAAATTCAAATGCCATGTTGAGCACTTTTTCTGTAAAATATTAATGTCTGACAACTATGCTATGACATGATAGTATTAATAGCGCAGTTTCACCCCTAGAGGGACTCATAGGACAATAATGTGCTCATCCGCACTTGCAGAATTAAGAAGAGCACTTAACTCTTGGCTGTGTCTAACAAAATAATCTTTCAAACATCAGTAGGTGTCTGCCAAATGAGAAGTGTAAGCTGTAACCTGGCCAAACACTATGTGTAACAAGCTGCAAATAATAGTAATACAAAGAGTAAAATAAGATGCCAGGTTGCTAATTCTCTCTGTGCTTAAACCTAATTCTTTCCAGTCATTGTACTCATCCAGGAGCATTTTAAGCTAAGGGATTCCCATTAATTTCCTGAATAGAGATACATTTTGTTTTGGGTGAAGAATCTCAGCTTACTTACATAATAGTGCGTGTTATTCACTGTCAGTCAATGAGTTTGCTGTATGAAATACTTCAATAACTAATATTGATATGGCCAGCGCGCATGAAGGTACTTGTCTACTCTCTGCTCTTGGGAGACACCTCTGCATGTTAAACGTGGGTCTAGGTTTGTAGTGAGGCGGAAAACTCGAAAAGAGGGCAATTCACAAATGTACAACTACAACTATCTTATAACAACTCTAGTTTTGCTCCTACAATACTGCTTGATTTAGCCACATTTAAGGATTGCATTAACCATGAGGGAACATTGTGTTTTTGTAGCTTTGTTATATATTGGGCAAAGTGTGCGTAGAAACGCGCTTCACTGATGTGGAAGATGCAAATGTGCAAATATAAAGTCCTTTTGCTGGGTTGAAACAGCCTTGTACACCTCCGCACAGCAAGAAAATTGCCCTCACTCATCTCACTTTAATAAACTTGCTCCAAACAAATGTGATCTTATTCTTGCACTGCTCCGCTAAACTAGGCACATTGTTGTTCCTACCACGTAGTTTGCAACAAACTCCATCACTCTGCCCAATAAGGTGGTGCAAGTTTCTGTCCGTTCACAAATGCTGCCATCTTACTCCATAAACCAAAAATGGAACAAATTGAGGCACACTCTATCTCCCAAGAGAAATTCTCTCTACACGTTGGGCCCCTTTCCGCTTCTAAAATGAAGCCCAGTGAAGAACAGTGTGAATGCTACTTAATAAATAGTTTGTTACATTTGAAGAGACATAAAAAAACTAGATAATAATAATAATAATAATAATAATAATAATAATAATAATAATATACTTTGTATCCATCAACTGACTGCAAAATGTTATTATATAATTGTAAAATCACATCAAGCTATTAGCACAACAAACATTGTAAAGAAAACAATGATATTATTATATTTAAATAGTTTACTGATACATATTAATTCAGTTATATATTACATCATAAATCCTATTTTAACAATGACTCATATCATGAACAGAGTGGAGTTTGATTTTGAGTGTACTGAGTAGACAATGGTAGGATAAGAAAGTAAAAATCTATAAATAAATAAAGTAAGGACAAACAAGAGAAACATTGTCATATTTCAAAATAAATTCTTATAAAAAACTTTTATTTATAACAGACCCTCAATTGACCCCATAACAGCCTGAATTCTTTGTGGCATTGATTTAACAAAGTGCAGGAAACATTCCTTAGAGATTCTGGTCCATGGTGACAGGATATCATCACTCAGTGGAGATTTAGCAGCTGCACATTCATGCTGTGATATTCCCGTTCCACCACATCCCAAAGGTGCTGTATTGGATTGAGATTTGGTTACTGTGGAGGCCATTGGCGTACACTCAACTCATTGTCATGCTTGTTAAACCATCCTGAGATATGTGCTTTGTGACGCATTAACCTGCTGGAAGTTACCATCAGAAGATAGGTATTCTGTAGCCATAAAGGGGGAGCATATGGTCAGCAACATTACTCAGGTAAGCTGTAGTATTTAAATAATGCTCAGTTGGTATTAGGGGCCTAATGTGTGCCAAGAAATCAGTCCCCACACCATTATACCACCAGCTTGCACCATTGACACAAGGCAATTCTGACCCTATGGGAGTTGGAATCTGAGGGAGCAGGAGCACACTATGAGAGCCTGAGTCCACAGAAAGTGTTGAGGGTCGAAGGCTGACACAGGCCTAGCAGTGCCAAGACCATGAGGCAAGTGTTATACAACCCAAGAACCTCAAAGAAGGAATCGGATGCAAAGATTTTTGTATAGCATCAGGTATGTCAACCCAGAATGAAGTATTAACCCTGTACTGTGCAGGCGTAGGGTAAGCCAAGGAGTGGGTATTCGATGAGCTGTTGGCTTACCAGCCCAAATGGGTACAAGGGGAAGTGGCAGATCATCTGTTGATCCAAAAGAGGATCAAAACTTAGTAGCAACACTATGCAAGGGTGTCCGTTCAGATCAGAAAGCAGATGAGTATATGGACCAGTCCACACTGTTATTAAGCACAAGTTCATCTTTGTGACTGACCGTAAGAGAAAGACTGGGTATTCTGAGCACTACCCTGCATACAGAGATCCAAGATTCAACATAATGAAGTCATTATATCTTATGGACACAATAAAGCCACCATCTATTTGTGTGTGTAGAAGCTGATGATTTGTGATGGTTGGGCACTGTTTATCCCTCTTGCAGATAATCCTGTAACTATGGGCTGTTTCTTAGACCATAACATGGCTTGAGGATTAATGTTTTTTGTGTTGTGTCTACCTCAGTGGTAGGCCCAGAGAGCTCCTGCGTTATCCTTATTCTGGAAAAAAGACGGAGACCTGGGCCTAAAAAGTTTCTTGAACCAGTTATTTTTCCAAGTCTGGCCGCAGCGTGATGAGAATGAACAGTTCGAGGAACAAAATACATATGTAACTGTAGTTATTAAGCATTATCAATTATATTTTGGGGAAATGACTGTTTCCAGGGGGACATTTATTTTACCATCATGCATTATTTTATTATCAGGGCCAATAGGACTTAAAGAAAGTTCCACGAACTGTTTTATTTGAAGGACAGGAAATCTTCAAGAAGGTTTGTTGCATGTATTTTTATGTGGGGAATTTCATACTGCATAATAAAGGCAAATTGTGAGTGGAGCTAAGTCTGGTTCACTATGTGTGCATTAGTCTGATGTTCCTTAGAGAAGGGGTACATCTAGTAATGTCACAATGGGCCTTAATCTCTCCTCCATTAGCGTAAGTGTCTATGTGAAGCCCTGGGTAGCTGGAATCAAGAATGGGAAAGACATAAGAGATGTTCCAAATGCATTCTGTAAAGTCGACAGTGGGAGAAGAATGAAATAAGTTCAAAATGAGTTCTGAGATAAAACAACGGGAGAGAAATGAGAAAGTCAAAATAGTAAATGAAGAGTTGAAAGAGAGAGATGCACGAAGAAGATGTTTTATGGGAGAGCATTTATCAACTGAAAAATAAGTGAGGGTTACGATGCTACAGAACATGATCTATGTGAGAGTTGGAATCTGAGAGCATATGGGCCCGTTGTGAAAAACTTATGTAAGTTGCAGAGGGAAATCAGTTATCCTTGTCAAAGAGATCATCCAGTCCAGTGAAGTAAGATTGTACCTTGTTTCATGCGTGATGTGGGGCCATAGTCACCTGGGGACTGAAAGACAGAGTACAAGGAGAAGAAGAGTGCCAGAGCTATCTTAGGATGGGAATGCCACAGGCTCCTATCTGCCAATATTATTATTTTCCCATTATCACACTGTAGGTGGGATAATAATGTCCATTGCTACTTTGTAAATAATTTATTCACATCAGAAGATGACCTGACACCTATTATTCTAATGACATGTGAATGTACATCACTTTACCTGCCTGATCTCTAACACACCAGCATGTGCTGGGACTGTTTGGCCACTTTAACTTGCATGGCCCTGAGATAGGAGAGGCTGAGCTAAAGCTGGGTGGTCACACTAAGGACAACACAAGGTAGCTGTCATTAACGACACACTGCAAAAGAAGAAAAATCACCTTAAAAAACATAAATATCAAGGAAAATAAAAAGTCATAATAAAATCTAATAAAACCCAAGTGCTATCCTATAAATAATTGGAAAGAAAAGGATAGAAATAGAAATAGAGAAACTAACACTGGTGACAGCTGAGAGCAAAATTCCAAAAAATAAAAGTTAAAAGAGTACAGTCCAAGGTCAGGTCCATTCACGTTAACTCTTCATTACTTTAATGTATATGTTCCAATTAAATTTACTCGTAATTCTCATCTTATAGCATCTTCTGTTCTTAGTTTGCAGTGGCTTAGTGTTAAACAGCAGTCACATCTAGGATAGAAAGGCCTTTTTCCTTTTTCCATTGGGAGTCATCACATTTTACCTTCAAAATATACTCAAAGTATAGTCTATACAGGACCTATTTATAGATAAGCTGCGATAAGGAAAATTTTTTTATCGCAGCAATAAAAAAATCTCTTATTGCCGAAATTTATAAAAAAGTCTCGCTGAGGCAATTTACATTACTTAGTTACCACTGAGATACTGGGCAGAGTGGAAAGAGGTGACTTTTGCCTTTTGATAAATTGATACCATAGTGTTTAAATCGTTTGATCTCTGCGATTCTAAAGAAAGTTTAGTTTCTCAGCTGTTATGGGTGTTATGGGCAAATCTTACCCAACATCTGTGACTTACTCTTCCAGACCACTCTTCAGGCATGTCACCAAGACTGATTTAGGTGCAGAAGTGTAGTGCTAATGCTGTTTTGTGACATCACCTGTCTACCTTTGTGCACATGCACCTTTGTTAATGGGTAAGCAGATGGATATGTCTAAGGGGGTTCAATAGTTTGCACTACCTGCTTGGAGGAGTAAACACTCAAACACACAAATGTGACATAATAAAGACAGTCTCAGTGTCCCCTGACTCTCATAATCAATTTAGGACATAATGGGGGGAATTTAATTGGCCGAGTTACTTGTGAAAGTAACGTGGCCCGTGCACTATTATCATTAGTACAGTAATTTTAACGCAGATTTCTGCTCTCAGTGCTCCAAGCAAAAATCAGCATTGAAATTACCATACTAACGGTAATAATGCGCACTATTACCTGTGGTAACGGTAAAAGTGTGCTGGCCACGTTACTTTCACGAGTAACACGGCCATTTGAATTTCCCTCAATGAGACTAAAACAAGCAGTATTTTAGGAGAAGAACTGTAAAGGTGATATTAAGGTGGTGATCTTAAAGTGGTAGCAGGTTAGATACTTCACTCTTTCCACAATGCCAAGATCCACAATCCAAGCTGCAGATTTATTTTCTGGAAGCAGTTCCAAGGACTTGGAAGAGGGAGTACACCTTGAAATGTGACTGTCTACTTGGGCAAATAAAGAAGCAGTGCAGGGCCTCATGTTCTGCAGTTTGTGAAGGAAACTTATGGGGTGATTCAATTAGGGGCATCATTTTTCCACGTACAATGCACCGTAGAGCAATGTAATTACAAGACCAGTAGTACTGAACCTGACTGAAAATGGGGCTTGATTTTGCTTTATTTTATTTGCACCTCTTAACATAAGTCATCATGATTGGGAATTATGTAGGGACCTCATAGACACAAAACTATTGCTGGGCAAGTTGTCCTCTTACATGCTGTGTCTCACAAGATCAGAAATCATTGTTTTGCATGCACTTCTTGAGTTAGAGCATCTATTTGTGTTCATGTCCTCATTATCTTCTTAGCCTATTCTTTCCTGTCTGGTTACATGCTGGTCATAGAGGATTCATAAAATAGGATGGAGTAAAGAAATGACATTTGTAGAGTTTTACATGCTGTTGGTTTCTTGGTGTGTTCAGGTAGAAAGAGTCATATTAATATCTACACTTTTACGAGCATATAACCTATGGTATTATCTAGTGGTTTTGAGATCAGGTCCTAAACTTGAGCTTTGGAGTTTAGAACAGTTTCTTGTGATTCACACAATAAAGATATGGGTAATGGATCACATTATTTGGCATGCAATATTGTCATCTTTTTATTTTTGTCTGGTTGTTTAACTTTGCATAGTTGTTGTGTTGCTAGGGAAACATTTTCTAGTTGTTAAGGTGCTCCTCTGGGCTTAGGGTGGCCTCTCTGCACAGATTTCATGTCACAGGGAAAAACTTTCCAACCCACTGTTCCAGAAAGCTTTTTTCATTTTTAGATCCAAGGATCTGTAGATGATGAGAGTAGTACAGGTACAGTATATTCTGCTCCAGTAGACATTAGGGGGTATATTTTACAGAACTGCAGGTTTGAAAAAGTGGAGATGTTTCTTATATCAACCAATCACATTCCAGTTATCATTTGTTTAGTAAATTCTACAAACTGAAAGCTAGAATCTGATTGGTTGCTATAGGCAACATCTCCACTTTTTCAAACCTGCAGTTTAGTAAATATTGAAAAATATATATTACCCCCTGATCGGTAAGTGCTTGCTAAATTATCCATCTCTTGATCTATTGATCCTTGCCACCACTGTCCCTGATTTGCACTGTATAATTTTGCTCCTAACATGATTGGATGGCAACATGAAGTCTTTGCAGACCACTATTAGCTATTGGTTTATAGCTCTTTCAACAAGCATTGTAACAGCTGATTCAGTGGGTACAGTATTAGACTACAATTTCCACTATTTTCAGACCCAGTGAAATCACTAAACAGTGAAATAATTACAAAAATGGCTAAATCTGGCATGACTGTTACGGCCATGCAAAACAAATTATTGAATGATTTATTTATTTACAGACATCAAGCAAAGGACAAGAATAAAACAAAGTCACATACCAGCAAAAGCTAACTCATTGCTCCCTAATTCCTGGGAGAGAAGACAATGTAAACACATTCCTGGGAAATACATGAATTACTGCACACAAGTTGGGGCAACAGTTGGGCAAGTTCTAACTTGCCAGGCAATATCAGTGGTCATGGATTCCCTGTGGCAATCATTCAGCATCAATCTTTAAGGGAAGAATTGAAAAACTGGTATCATGTTGTGTACCAACTTCTGTATAGTACTTTACAGACACGCTTACAATACTGCTCAGTACTCCCCCACATCATATGAGTGGACATATCATAGATGAACTCAATTCACACCAATACACGTGGGTGAAAATAATGTAAATCCACTTACAACATTCAATAATCCCAGGAGATACAAAAAAGAAGTGACAAGTTTAAACTTGCCTTCGGGTATCAGCTGTCTAATGGCATGCATGGTTCTACAGAGCTACTGAAACTGTTATACAGTTGCCACATCAGTGGCAGTATTGCACAGTACTGTACAAAGACCATAGGACAAATAGTAGTAAGTTAATGTTTTATACAAAAAGTTGATGCCGTTGTGTGTGCTTGAGCTTTGCACGCCCTTACTGTACATTTACTACGTGCAAACACCCATTCCCCTCCCTGTTCCGCCCATGAAATCATAGCCTGTCTTAATTTCCATTTGCCTCAAAGATTAATTGCATCCACTTGTGTTCTCTGGTGTATAGTTAGTTTCGGGGCATGTGAGGTGCACTTTAGCGCAAAAAATGGAAAGTATTGGTATTTACGTTCCTTAATATTTCAGGCCCTAAAGGTATACTGTATGAAAGAATGCAGACTAACAGAGGCATAGTTAAGTGTGAGGTATGAATTCTGGGTGCTGCAAGGCTGGAGGATGCTTAGACAGAGCATTTAAATAGAAGAACGCAACGGTGCACTTGTAGTCGCACTTTAAGTAGCATGCGATGTGTAGGATTGTCTAAGCGATGTAATCAGACACAGTAGTAAAAGAATAGCACAAATGAATGTTTGGTGGCATTGTACAGTATAATAAAATTGCAGTGCAATCAGTACAAGTATCATGCCAAAACAAATAACATTGCATACTACATAAAGTACGACTACAAGTGCACTATTGCTTTCTATACAAACTTGTGGTGCGCTTAGACTACTCTCCTTGCTACAATTTTTAAAAAACACTGGTGGGCAGGGGTTACCCCATTGAGTCAGAGTAGCACTACACTTGCCACTACCTCACAACCAAGGGCAGCTCCTAGAATCTACATACTTAAGAGCATTTAAATAGCAGAATATAGAAAAATGTGGTCCACAAAATATAGCATTTGTCTTTTGCACATCTAACCCACAATGCCTACATGAAAAATACTTTTAGTTTTGTTTGCCAATAACTTTCTTTTTTAGCTTCCTAGCATACGTCTCAACCAGGGCCGGATTTACCGCTAGGCAACCTAGGCACCTGCCTAGGGCCTAGCGGCTCTCGGAGGGAGGGGTGCCGCGAGTCGGGGGAGGGGGGGGTCGGGTGCCGCGAATCGGGAGAGGGGGGGTCGGGTGCCGCGAGTCGGGTCCCGGCAGCCTCTTCTCCTCTCAGTGTCTCAGTGATAGAGAGAGGAGGAGAGGCTGCCGGGACCCGACGAGCGATCACGTGACTCTTTCTTTTTTTTTTTACATCTGGAATGACCGAGGAGGAGCAGCGCGCAATAGAAAGGTAAGTAAAACAAGGGACAGAAGTGGTGATGGTGAAGGGGCACAGAAGTGGTGATGGTGAAGGGGCACAGAAGTGGTGATGGTGAAGGGGCACAGAAGTGGTGATGGTGATGGGCACAGAGGTGGTGAAGGGCACAGAGATGGTGATTGGCACAGAAGTGTTGATGGTGATTGGCACAGAAGTGGTGATGGTGAAGGGCACAGAGGTGGTGATGGGCACAGAGGTGGTGATGGTGAAGGGCACAGAGATGGTGATTGGCACAGAAGTGGTGATGGTGATTGGCACAGAAGTGGTGATGGGCACAGAGGTGGTGATGGTGAAGGGCACAGAGGTGGTGATGGTGATTGGCACAGAGGTGGTGATGGTGAAGGGCACAGAGGTAGTGATGGTGAAGGGCACCGAGGTGGTGATGGTGAAGAGGCACAGAGGTGGTGATGGGCACAGAGGTGGTGATGGTGAAGAGGCACAGAGGTGGTGATGGTGATTGGCACAGAAGTGGTGATGGTGAAGGGCGCAGAGGTGGTAATGGGCACAGAGGTGGTGATGATGATTGGCACAGTGGTGGTGATGGTGATTGGCACAGAGGTGGTGATGGTGATGGGCACAGAGGTGATGGTGAAAGGGCACATGTGATATTGTGAAGGGGCAAAAGTGACAATAAAGGGGCACAGTGTGATGATAGAGGGACAAAAGTGACAAGAGCACATACTTGGATTTATGCGTATTATTTTTGCAAACACCTTAAGTAAGTATTTCTGCCCTGACTTCAATATTTATTATGTTGTTTTGACCCAACTACTTGAAAAACAGGACTGCTTGGTAATTATTTAGGGGTGCCTTTTTCTGCAGCAGGGTGGCCTTGCTCTTTTCACATGTTAGGTACGCCCCCAAAGATGCAAGCCACGCCCTCACCTCCTTTGGCGGCGTGGCGCCGCGGCACATGCTTTCATATCTACTTAACTATAGGGGTATATGGTAGGCATGCGGCGGCACATACTTTCACTTCTACGTAACTATAGGGGTATATGGTAGGCTGCAAAAATATAGTGCTATGGATTGTTTCAGGGAGGGGGCCCAAAAACAGTATCCTGCCTAGGGCCCTATGAGGTCTAAATCCGGCTCTGGTCTCAACTGTCCGGAAGTTGGTGGGACAGTCTCGATTTTAGTGGATTGTCCCAACAGTCAGCTTTTCTGTCCTGACTTTTGGGAAGTTGGGAGGTATGTCCCTGCTCATCATGATCAATGTTTAAATGTATGTGCAATATATGAATTGTTTCTTTTGAAAACAAAGTGAAATCCATCTATATTGGAGCATCATGTGTAGATCCATAGGAGCAGATACTGAAGCTGGACAAATGTCTGTTTGTTTAGTGCGTAGCCACACATAATCACACATGCATACATCTGTGTGCAAGATTGGTAGCATCTGACATTTGCACCTCCTTACATTCAGAGAGGAAAGACAAGAGAGTGAAGGGATAGGCAACCATAGGCCGAGTACAGTAAAGGTGTGTTCTACCTGGAGAGATAGAACGGGGGAGGAAAGTGACAGGCAACCATAGGCCGAGTACAGTAAAGGTGTGTTCTACCTGGAGAGATAGAACGGGGGAGGACAGGGACAGGCAACCACAGGCTAAGTAAAGTAAGGACATGTTCACATAATTGTGACATAATTAGTTGCAGACAAGTCCCCAGATATGCTTTTTATGAGGCATGTCTGGAGGGCTGGTGTAACAAT
The DNA here is from genome assembly GCF_038048845.1 of Mixophyes fleayi. Taxonomy (NCBI): domain Eukaryota; kingdom Metazoa; phylum Chordata; class Amphibia; order Anura; family Limnodynastidae; genus Mixophyes; species Mixophyes fleayi. The sequence continues at coordinate 89,256,785 of NC_134404.1, forward strand.
ATGCAATGATGATAACGACTGTCAGCAGCACTATCTAGCTGCTTCTGATTGGCTGATTATGTATTGATTCCTCCAACTGATAGTGTCATATCATTCACTTAACTTAATTTACATTTCTATTTGGACTACTGCAGGATGGAGTAGTCTAATTTGAAATTTAAATGGTAAAATAGAGGTGTTTAAATTTAATTACATTTTATATAGCAAATGTGACATTCACATTTATTAATTACCGTAAGGCAATATTCTCTCATGGGTATACAACAGTACAGTACATTATTATTTTGTGTACAAATAGGATAAGGGGACTTTAGCATTTGCTATTAACCCTGTTAAGTCACATCTATACACTATTGTGGGACATACGTATGTTACCCCCTTAGTATGTGAGGCGCACATCCTTCTGTTTTTGAGCAGGCTGCATCTTGAGATGCATCCCACTCAACATATACATGTAAGTACACTTTTTTAGGCGTACATCCTTTCCAATGCACATTTGGGGGTAAATGTATTATACTCCGATTTTTTCAAGTCGCCAGAATTCGGCTAAAATCTGGCTTGTAAAGGCAAACTTGCCTTTACAAGGCAGCGCCGCTTTAAATTTTAGCTTTAAACTCGCCGCTTTCAGGCGACTTGAAAAAATCGGAGTATAATACATTTACCCCTTGGTGTGCAACTAAGTCCCCATTGTACGATCTTGAATTCTTCCATTTTTAGGGAGAGTGTTCTAGGTGCCGCATTTCTTTCTTTCCAGCAATCTTAGAGCTATACGTGGCTACCAGACCCGCTGCCATCAATCAAAGAAGCTACCATCCAGAAAGTATTACAAAAACCTAAAATCATATTATATATATATATATATATATATATATATATATATACACACACATACAGAAACACACACACACACATATATATATATATATATATATATATATATGTAAATACATATATATATATATATATATATATATATATATGTATATATATATATATATATGTAAATACATATATATATATATATATATATATATATATATATATATATATATATGTAAATACTTACGTAATACTTATTTACCTGAAATATAGCCTTTGTCTGCAGTTCCATCAATAAATTGACTAATCATTTATAATAATAATAGACCAATTATTTAAAAAGTAGCTTAGGACACCCTCTTGTGGCCATACAAAAATATAACCAGTTAGAGGGAGATGCAGACCAAGCAGATATCTGTATAGGTCAGGCTGGCATGAGGGGTCTACAGAAAGCTTTACGCAGAGGGCAATTAGCATTGTTTACAGAACACTATTTGATGCAAAGTATGTCTTCTTTTAATAAAATAGTGATTATAACTAGGGAAATTCATTGAAGGCCAGTATTTCAGCTAATACCATATTAGTTTGGAATGCAATGACAGGTTCATTCAGATATCACACTGACCTTCCAACAATATGGATTACACAAAGTACACAGTTCCCCAGATTTTCTCTCCATTTTTCTATTGCATCATTGAACAACTTAATTAATAAGGAGGGTGTTGTAACATCATTTAGTTCATAGATATTGTATAGATAGTGCACTTTTTGGCATAGTAACTAGTGCATCAGTTTCCATAAATGTGCTCCATTATATCAGACAGAAACACTGCAGTATCTCAAATAATCAATTAATCATTCAAAATAATTTGGCCCACCATTCAATAAAAAACTTTGCAAATAAATATGTCCTCCAAATTAATGTGAAAGGATATGTCCAGTATGGGATATGTCCTATTGGTGTCCATTCTCTGTGAGTAGTCCCTCCCCACCAGGGTACCACAAATAAAAGATGTTAGTATTATGTCATTATTATTTTTTGCCTTTCACTGTAGCGTTATATTGTTCTTTGTACACGAACCCTCCTTAAGCTAGGTACACACTGGAGAGGTTTCGTCCAATAATCGGGCAAATCAGCCGACATACGTTCCAAAGTGTCGATTGTCGGCTCATTTGGTTGGTCGTACTGTTTAATATTTTCCGATCAATCACCTAATGATCGTGTAGTGTGTATGCACTCTTGCTCACGATTTTCATAGATTATACAGAGTCGGGTTCTTTTCAGCTGATGCCAGCAATGAATGTCCCAGTGAATAAATGTAGAGAGTGATGTAGAAGCAATAATTAATTTGTTTGTTCTGAGACAAAATGTTTAACTTCAGAGGCACAGAAACTAACGAGATTCGTTAGAACATGTGGATAGCTATAACAAGGTGGTTTTAATCAGTGTAACAATGTGCCAAAAACAAATAAATTAATATTGTGCTGTCACTCTCTGAAGACTAGAGGACCAGATGAAGAGCACAGATCTGAAGGTAAATCGTGTCAGCGTGTATGCATGAATCGTCAGACTGATCGGACCTTCAGTTGTAGGTACAATCGTTTGAGATAACACGTCGGTCAGAAAATTCTTCAGTGTGTACCTAGTCTTACTCAAATTCATGGGGATAAGGAAGGTTATAAAACATTGGAGAGGATGTAATTATATCAGCACTATATCTAAGAAAGAGGCAAGGTAGATTTATAACTTGGGCACCTTGTCCCCAAGAGGTCTAAACCTTGATTTTGATCTGGGTACTGGGTACTTTCCTAGAGAATGACAATTGAATAAGCCATATATTCCACAGATTGACAATTATCACCTAGTAGGTGAACATTCTCACTTCTGTCGATCAAGAAATAAGGACATATAAGTATCTTTTGTAGGCTCCCTCTTCCTGGCTACATACCACTTTACTTAATTTTATCTTATATATATATATGGTAATTATTTTTTTTCTATCATGATACCATTACCTACTATATATATTTTAGTTCACAGTATATGGGTACTTTAGATCCATTGTATGCAATGTTATTTGTTTTATTTGCACTATGAACTATTACATACTCTACCTCTGGTATATGTTATTTAATTATTTCTATGAACAACAAAGACTACCTATGTTACTAATTAACCACCTCATATTTACAACTGGAGAATATCATCATCATCATCATCACCATTTATTTATATAGCGCCACTAATTCCGCAGCGCTGTACAGAGAACTCATTCACATCAGTCCCTGCCCCATTGGGGTGTACAGTCTAAAATCCCTAACACACACACACAGAGAGAGAGACACACACAGACAGAGAGACACACACAGACACAATTTGTTGGCAGCCAATTAACCTACTAGTATGTTTTTGGAGTGTGGGAGGAAACCGGAGCACCCGGAGGAAACCCACGCAAACACGGGGAGAACATACAAACTCCTCACAGATAAGGCCATGGTTGGGAATTGAACTCATGACCCCAGTGCTGCAAGTCAAAAGTGCTAACCACTATGCCACCGAGCTGCCCACATAGAGGTGTATTTTAGAACTACGCCTCTTTTTGACTGTCCAATAACCTCTCAAAGGGTACTACAATTAGCAGTCCTACTGCACTATAAGAACATGCCCTTTTTAATGTTACTATTTACCCCTGAGGAAGCCCTTGTGCATATCGGGCGGAACGCGTTGGTATTACATTTGAAAATTGGGACTGCATCACTTTAGCTACTTCACATCTATTACCCGGACATGTTCCAGGGACTGAGCCTACTTCTGACTTGCACATACTGTTTGCCAGCCTGGAGTGGTGACTTAACATCTGGGACCTATACACATTTCTGCGCATGCGCGGCTAGCCGGGCTTACTGAAAAGTCAGACTCCAATGGCAGACCCTATGCCACCACCTGTGTACTGAAGGGGAAGTAAGGATTCTTCATTTTGCCCTGCAAAAAAAGTAAGTCCCAGGTTTACCTGAATATTGACTTTTATTTGGAAGTTTTATTGATATTGGATTTGTTTGCATCTATATTAAGGAACTACACTCCCTTTTTGGATTGGGATGGAGTTTTAACCATAGAGCATCCTATAGGAAAGTAAGTGTAATAAGACATTCATGAGGATTATCTTGATTACCATTTATTTCTGTTTATCATTTAGCAATATATATGTGTCTGTGCTGAAAATATGATTTCCTGGTTGGGCTTCTAAGTGCTTTTATTGATTGTGCATATACCATTTGAATATACAACTTGTGTTCTGGGCAGAACTTTATGTTTGATTTATTTGTTTATTAAATTAGTTTATTTCATTTTACTAGTCGACACTATTGTGTTGTTGCACCTGGGAGCTCTATCTCTATTTTAAAATTACAAAGGGACCCTTTAGATTTGAAGATTTTAGGTTCATTTTGAGCTACTTGCATTAAAATGGTAAACTCAAAAAGTACTTCTAGTAATTAAAATTAAGTTATGGGTTATATTAATTTTGAAGGATTTAAGTTAATTTCATGTTGATATTAATAATGAAAGCTTCATATTAATTTGGAGGGGTTTGTATTGATGTTTCCAGTTGGGTACTTTACATTGAATTGCAGTATTGTATATTAACTAAGGGATCAATATTGATATGGGGAGATGCTATATTTGTATAGTTAAACAGTACAGATCAATAGTATTACTTAATGTCTGAACAAGGCTTTGTAATCACAACTCAAACCCAACCTGAGCATGTGCTAAGTGTTTTACTTTTTCTTCTTAATAGAAGAATACAGTACAGAGGGGTGGAAAGCATAAGTGTGTTTTAACTTAAAGGTTAACCTTAGTTTCATAGAACGTTTATAGCAATCATTGTCTCTTGCTACTAACTGCCTGGGGTCACCAAATTTGTTTGTAAACCACCCCTGTGATGAGCAACAAACAGTAGCTGGATGCGGTAACAGGTCAAACCCGCTGTGTAATAAATATACTTATTATAGTCTTCGCTTATAGTCCAATGGAAAAATCTGCCTGTATGTGACCTATATTTTCTTATGTCTCTTCAGTGAATTTCCTATTCAGTGAACCTCAACTTGTCCCCTCAAACCTCATGTTTCACATTTCCCTTCCTTCTTAGAGTGTAAGTTTATATGACAAGGGGCATATAGGCCTAATGCATCAATATTCCAGTGTATGTTTATTGTTTGGTATTACTATTTCCTAAATTGTGCAGTACTGGAGATTATATTGGTGATTTATAAATGCTGAATAATAATAATAATAAATATAACAATGTTACTTTCTAACAGATTGTAACATTTCATGATACATGAAAAGGCTGTGTTTATTAACCTTAATCAGCATCAATCTATATCAGTTAGAGATTATGCAGATTCACATCTAGGTCTTCCAGCTATAGAAACATACACAATTTAAAGATCCTGGATTGCCTCACAATCAGGGCCATCTTTTCCATTGGGCACGATGGGCAGCTGCCCCGGGGCCCCACGGGCAAGGGGGCCCCATAGGCACGGCTCTTAATGAGAATAAATAATCCTGCAAAAGAAAAAAACCTGCAAGGGTCACTGAGCAAGTACATCTATCTATTTCTATCTCTATATATCTATATCTATATCTGTATCTGTATACATCTATATATCTATATCTATATCTAGGGGCCCCGGTGCACTGCTTTGCCCGGGGGCCCATAATGTTGTTAAGATGGCCCTGCTCACAAAAGCATGCTTAGCTACAGAAGCTGTAAAAGTGTTATTTCCTTTTGCAGAACATAAGGCACGTTATAAGCAGTGGCTGCAAATCACCTGGACAATTCTAGAGAAGAATAGGGAAGTGGCTGCAACTATAGTGAGACCAAGAAAGAAGTTGAAGGAACAAAAAGCAAAAAAACACAGTTATTAGTTTAAAAGCCGCAGATCTCCCAGCTAACAGCAACAAAGACTAGTAGACATCAAAAAATACAATAATGTAACGTTTGCTGAAAAAATCATGAAAGACATACAGCAATAATCCCCAGCCAGCTCTGTCGGTGCTTGAGCACCCCCAATATTTGTGTTGCCATTTTAGTTTCTTTCTCAGTCTGCCAGGTGTAGCTGACAGTCTCACACCACATCCAGTATAATAATGAGGTGGTGGAGCACAGTAAGCCCAGCCGGAGAGCCCCATTATTCAGAGGCGCACCAAACCCCTGCCGGCTCCTCTCACAGCCTTTGAAGGAGGCAGCACAGCACTCTGGGAACCAGCTGGCCCTCAATTTTGGATAAGTAGTGAACGTATTCCTTGCATGTATGTGGCGTGAAAATTCATGGTTTTGTTCATGACCTGTTACAATGTGGTAATGAGGCAAAAAAGTTTTGTATAATGTTATATATTAGACACAGGCTGATGCAATGTGATGAGAGTACAGGCTGGTATGACGTGATTGACACAGGCTTGTGTAAGTTAGTGATGGGCAAAACGCGGTGATGTGCACAAACTAGTGTAACGTGGAAATGGGCATAAGCTGGCATAATGTGATGTTGCTCATAGGCTGGTATAATGTAATGGACACATGCTGACATAATGTGGCATTAGTCATAGGCTGGTGGAATCTGGTTGGCACACACAGCCAGTTCTACTACTGGACACATGCTAGTATAATGTGATGGACAGATTGCCAATTTGTGTTTTGAGCCCTCACGGTTTGTGCTTGCCACAAAATATTTTGTATAGTCATATCCAGTGTTTAAAAAGTAGTACCTCTCCTTCAGCTGGTGGAGGATTAGGCGTTTTCATGCCTAGCGCTGGGAGCTGATTTAACTAGAAACAGTCCTGGTGGTGTTTGCAGTAAGTCCTCATTGCAGTTCTCTCTCCTTGAGCAGAGACAGCAAACGTGACAGACCGTGGAGCAGGCAGGTGTGATATACACACACAAATATATATCAATGTCTGTTTTTAAAGAAATATTTTTATTTCATTAACATTAATGGAAGAGACTGAAAGCACAAATCTTTACTTTCAGTTCCATTGGGCATGCACAAAATTGAACATTGATAAATACTATAGACCCCTGTATGATACATCTATTAAATGGTGATTAAAGCCTATTGCACATACGAGGCTCATGTACAATAGAGTATACGTTTAACTCTTAAGTACCAAATGAACTTTTCCGTACTGCACATACTCCGTAAAAGTATTTATGTCTAAATCTGTATTTGGACTTAGATGTATTTGTCCCTTGTGCCACTGTACATTTAGAGAGATGGAACGGGGAGGAAGGCGCGGGTTGGCCTAACCCATGTAAGTTTCAAAACACTTTGCTTTGGGGTGGAAGCAGGTGCAGATGTGACATTAAATACCAAAAGGGGAGAGGAAAGCGGGTGACTGAGGGGCACTCAGAACAATGGATGAGTGTAAAAATTTGAATAAAACTCAATTTTATTGATGTACCTTAAAAATATTAGTACTAATTCATCCTATACCCAAAAGCTGGCGAAATATTAAAAACCAAAAACATAATAAAATTGCAGACCCAGAGACAGAAATATTAGATATGAATCTTAGAGTTATTAATCTCACTGATAGAGAACTCTCTCTTCATCATATACGACTTTTAAGTAAAGGTTTAGCTTATTCACCCGTCCAATCAATGAATAGATTTGAATGGGAGAAAAATCTTTCCCTTTTTGCAAGAAAACTACTTTTGAAAAAACCATTTTGTCCTAAGACAGATGGAATTGGGTCTAATGCTGACATTCTTAACCAGAGCAACACAGATTTGTCCCCATTAATATTGTCTAACATTATGACCCCGGATGTGACACTTGATAGTGAAACTGACCAACATGCACTCACTATTTTAGAAGAATTACAAACTGCCTCCTCTGAACTATCTATGGAGATTTCTCCTAAACCTCAATTAACATTAAAGAAAAAATCATCATTCATGCCGAACATCAATATATGCCCCCAAGTTAAAGTTTATATGGATCTCGTATCTAAGGATTTAGATAAACTTTATGCTAAAAAAATGGAACATACTAGATTAACATCTAATTTGGATAAAGACGAGATTCAGGCCCTCAAGGATATTAAGGGATGGGAAGATACTATCATAAAACCCTCAGATAAGGGGGGCAATATTCTTTTATTACCAAGGGAAAAATATGTCAAGGAAGTTTATCGCCAATTAGGTGACACCACTTGTTACCAACGACTTATTTTTAACCCCACGGCTAATTTTACATCTATATATAAGAACTTGATTAACTCAGCATTGAATGAGGGTATTATACCTAGACAGGACTATGAGTATCTTTGTGTCAAAAACCCCAAAACACCTACGCTATACATCTTGCCAAAGATACATAAATGTGAACGCAATCCCCTAGGGAGGCCTAAAGTCTTCGGGATCGGAGGACTTACCGAGAATGCGAGTGTGTATGTAGATTCACATTTACGCAAGTTTGTGTCTAGCCTACCTTCATACACAAGGGACACTTTGGATGTTTTGTCTAAAATTCAAGACATTGTGACAAATGAAGATACATGGCTAGCATCATACGATGTAGAATCTTTATACACGAACATTGACCATATTCAGGGTCTGGCTGCAGTCAGATATTTCCTAGAAATGGATACACAAACGGATTTCAGTAATTTTCTTCTAGCATTATTACGTTTTATCCTCACCAAAAACTATTTTGTTTTTGACGACAGATTTTATTTGCAAGTTAGAGGCACAGCTATGGGGACATGTTGTGCCCCTACTTATGCTGGTCTCTGTTTAGGCTGGTGGGAGAGAGAGGTGGTGTTCAGTGAAAGATATGAGAACTTCACCAAACATATCACATTATGTTGAGATACATCAATGAGGTGTTTATCCTATGGGAGGGCGAGAAAAGATCTTTTTGAGGAATTTACCAGAATTCTAAATATAAATAATCTTAATCTAAAATTAACATCAGAAATTAATCATACTACCATCAACTTTTTAGATCTTACCATTTATAAGAATTTAAATGGCTCCCTCGAGACTGATATCTTTAGAAAACCTACATCCACGAATAGCATCCTCCACCACTCAAGTGCCCCTTTCCCACCAGTCCTCAGAGGTGTTCTGAAATGGGGATTTTTTACGCATGAGGCGCAACTGTTCAGATCCAAAAACATATCAAACGAGATCGGCAGAAATTACTAATCGTCTAAAGAAGAGAGGCTATGGAAATAAAATCATACAGAAAGCCAAAATCTCTGCAGATCAGAGAGATAGACACACTCTCATTTATCCATCTTTGAATCCAACCAAGGATAAAGCTTCAGTTAGAATGGTAGGCACCTTTTGTGCAGAGTGGCGTGATCTATCAACTATTTTCCAGAAACATTGGCACATTTTACTATCTGACGAAGATCTTAAGAAAGAGTTAGATGAAAATATTGCCTTTAGTTGGAGAAGATCCAAAAACTTAAGAGACAGATTGGTCCATAGCCATTTACAACCTCCAAGAAGAGAAGATAACAGACCGAAAGGTTTTTTCAGTTGCGGTACATGCAAGCTTGCCAATTTACTATTCCAACAAAACAATATGTAGACAAATATGGGAAGATTTGGTACATTACTGAATTTTTAAATTGTAACTCTTGTGGAGTCATTTATTGTCTAATCTGTCCCTGTGGATTAAAATATATAGGGATGACAAGCCGCCCCTTTAAGAAACGCCTCTTGGAACACATTGGCAACATAAAAAACGCTTTAAGAGATCAGAAGAACTTTAAGAAATTGACAACTGTAGCCAGACATTTCATGAATTATCATAATTGTGATCCAAAACATATGAAAGCTTTTGTTATGGAGAAAACTGTTTTAAATCTAAGAGGAGGTGATTTACAATTACAATTATTGAAGAAAGAGACTAGAACTATTTTTCTAATGGGGAGTATGTTTCCAAATGGACTGAATGATTATAACAGCTACTCTGCCTTTTTATAAAATTTGGTTCACAACTTATAATCTTATATATCTGATTAGTGACCCCTATCACATTGGGTATAGTCTTTTCACTTATACCTAATTTTCATGGGTTTATACCCCCTATATCACTGTATGAAGTCATACCTATCACCATTAAATATAATATCACCTTTTTTATATAAATTTTATTTTCTCTCTCACTCCTTTCCCTCACACCCCCCTTTTTTGTCACTTTTTGTCACCCCCCTTTTTCGTCAGGTCCTCTAAGCATCATGATGCCATTCTACTCACAATATTAGTAACACTTACTTTTCACACGTGATCACCATGGATCACCACTATCACAATAAATAACCAATCTCTTGACTCTTTACATTGGTTTAATCATTATTTACAATGATTCCGTATGATGTTACATGGGTAATACATATACTTACCAGAATTGAGATTCAGTTTCCTCTATAATCATATCATTTTTAGGATCCAGTAACACCATAATTATTGCATGTAAAAAATCATATAATAGAATAGTGATCTACCATTTATAATTTATATAGATATTTTTTTATATACACCATTGCAGCTGCATAAGCTTCACACTTATCAGTCTATATGACTGACAACCTAGATTTTATTAGACTTATAATTCCTCACTTACATATTTTTGAGCACAATTTCCCTTTTACTATGTGATTTATGATCCACAAACTGTATTTTCCCCACTTTAAATAGGAACGGATCTTGACTGATTTATTACCTTCTCTTAATGAACCATACATAGTCATCATTCTCATTCACAATTTAATATGGTTATACTCATTATACTAACATATAAGCCGATCGTTTTGAGCAATACCGATCTTCCTCTTATATGTTAATTTTGGATTATAATCGTCATTCTCGAGTAATTCCTCTTACGCTATTTGTACTTCCAATATCCACGATCTTATCTATAGATATTTATCTCCTGCTTCTTTATTGTTACCCTATCATGGCGAGTTTGAGGCGGAACTTAATCGCTTTGACTGCTTCTATTGGTCAACAGATATATCCATCAATGTTATCCACACTGTGGCGTGATTGGTTAAATTCCTCCACGTCATCACAGGGGCCGACCTAACTCTGATTATTTAAGACATACACGAACGAGGCTCTGGTTAGCCTTGATAAAGCTGATAAAGCGAAACGCACGTTGGCATTTCTTAGCTCTGTGTGTCAATATGCTAAATTAAGTAGGAAACGCTCTGATCATTTTCCCGCCCCCTTAGATTTATAGATCATTACAGAAGATATATAGGGTATTGGGGGAGATTCATTCTGACCAACCTAGCGTTCTAATCCTAGGGTACCTATGCAATTTTCAATTAGATTGATCTCTTTGATGTTTGTTCAACGTTGAAATCCATATATTGTTCATCTACTATATTGTTATTATATAATAGATAGCCATTACTTAAGCTACCACTAGGGAGACTTTTTTGGATTATAAAGGTATTTCTCATAGATACAATATATATCGTTTGAGACAATTAAGGAGATATATTTGCAATTAGGAAATCCTTTGGAGGAAAATCTATATATAATTCCTTTAAATAATAAACATACCTTATAACTAACATATTTAACCTACATTAGCGATAATCTCAATTTAGAGTTTATTATTTACTACAGGACCACGGAGCTAAGCTTGCAGTGGATCTGCAGTTTTATTCAATTTTGTTTTTAGTTTTTAATATTTCGCCAGCTTTTGGGTATAGGATGAATTAGTACTAATATTTTTAAGGTATATCAATAAAATTGAGTTTTATTCAAATTTTTGCACTCATCCATTGTTCTGAGTGCCCCTCAGTCACCCGCTTTCCTCTCCCCTTTTGGTATTTACTGTATTACTGGTGTATGGGTGCACCGTCCAGGATGTTTTTTGTTACATCATAAACATCCTGATTAATAAGCTACAAAATCAAGAGTTTATTAATAGACTTTGGTATGAGATCCACCTTGTGCGGATACTTTTCTTTTCTATTGCAGATGTGACATTACCTGTATATATTATACAGTTACCTTTATTTGATAGGACTTGTTGCTCCTACAGTCACCTTCTTGTAGAACCCAGTCCCTGTCTTTTCCTATTTACTTGTACTAGGAGCATTTTCATACTGTCAACGTATATTCTGTTCATTATTGCAACAATAGCTGAGGCACAGCTAATACCCATTTATTTATTATTAGTTTGAAGTTCACATCGTAAACAGAACATGCACACGTTATAAAGCATATTAGCTGTTATCATTTGGGACATGTATAGTGAAATGCTCTGGGCAACAAAAAGTCTATTTAATAGAAAATTAATGTAGCTGAAAATGAGTTCACATCAGTTCTAAATGTGTTTTCTGCGCTGAAAAGCTCAGTATAGAATCAGCAATTATATATACCTATTATAGACTTCAACAAACATCAGACGCTGTGTTTAACAGGTTCTTTTAGAAACAGCTATAACCAGGGCAACATTTACAAGATGCCCCATCAGCCATCATCAACCGGGATTTATAATGTAGCCGTTAACAAGCCACATAGAATTTGAATTCACCCAGTCTCAAAATCATGACATCATGTATATATTACTTTCAATATTTCATGAATACAGTTCAATAAACGGATCCATATAAAGAGTGGCTAGAAAGTACATATATATCTAGGGATGAGACCAAGGGGTATATTTACTAACCTGTGGGTCTAAAAAAGTGGAGATGTTGCCTATAGCAACCAGAGACTAGTTATTTATTCAATACATTCTACAAAATGACAGCTAGAATCTGATTGGTTACTATAGGCAACATCTCCACTTTTTCGAACACGCAGTTTAGTAAATATACCCCCAAGTCTATAGCACCTCAGAAGTGACAGAGAAGTCTAGCCCATTTACGGGGAGAAAAAGACTGTTTCCTCCCACAAAAAACACTGTGTAATTACAACATTAAGTCCACAACATTCATATTTTAACCTATTATTTGTTCTAATACCGTAAATTAATCTCGCTAGTATTCAATAGCAGGAACATCTTTCATTTCTAATGGTTTATTATTATTTGAAATTAAACATCCTCCACTTGAATTTGATTGTCCCAAAAAGGATAAAACATTATTATCAAAACACTAATAATAATTGAGCAGGTGGCAATGGGCTCCTATGGAGTAAGTATGTGCAGCAGTGAATATATAGAGTACAGCCTTCTTTTAACTAGGGCAGTATAGAGGATTTGCTACACAGTCACTAATGATAGTAATGATTATTTTATGTGCAGAAAAGAGCCGTCTTGGCAGCATATTTCCTCTTGGCTTATAAATAAAATGGCAGCTGCCTGATTTCTAAAAATAGACTTTTATCTGTCAAAGTGAAACTATGGTGACAAATTGTCTCTCACACAGAAAAGAACATGCTAGGATCAACATACGAGGATCAGAGATAGTGATCAGTTACAGACCATTTATGATTCTTTATGGACTGTTGTACTGGGCCTATGCGACTGTTAGCCACAAAACTGAACACAAAAGCCTACCTTTAACATGCAGTAAAACAACATCGATATGTTTTTAGATGTTAAAGTACTGTATTTGAATCCCTCTGATTGTAACCTCTGGTATCACAAGCTTACTAAATGTGCCTCACTTTGACAGGTGTTTCCTTCTCAACTTTTTTTTCTATCGTTGACAACAAGATTATATTTGTGCATCAGTTTTGCAACCTGTTGTCTTGTAAAGAATTGATAGTATAATACTTTATATAATAATATTTAGCAGCAAAACAAATGTTTATTTCAGAATGACAACAAAATGTTTATGCAAAACAGATCAATAAAACATTCATAATACAAATGCTTTGGCAGTTTTCATATGGAAAGTAAATTAGGTAATGAAATGAAGGAAAAGGGAATAAACCAATAGGGAAAGGGAAAATGAGTGTGTTCCCCAGAAATAACTTCTCAAAAAGACATCTGAGCCTGTTGGGAAAATATAAAATAATATTTGTAATTAATAACTACTAAATTGAGGAAGTAGTGTTCTAGAGAAGAGACCTAGTAATAGTGGAGTAATTGAGCTAAGGGTCCCATATTAAACTGAACTTATGCTCATTGTTTCGCAATTGATAATTTCTTTTTCCATAGCAGCAATAAACCATATTTTATTTATAGAGGAGGCAGGGAAGCTGAGCCCTTCCAGTGCTGAGCTACAGCCTATTTAGATGTGTTTATTAAGTAAAAGACCAGCCTATCTTAGTTTTTAGTAACATTAAGTATAACCAGAACAGATCTGACCCTGAAGACAATGGAATATAATTTTCAGCTCTCTACTAATCATGAATTATGGACAGGTCCACCAAATATGTGATCCCCTCTGTGACCACAGCCTCAGCAAGGATGCGAAGTGGAAGTGAGGATTTTATGAAGTCTAGAAGGTACTAAGTATCATCCAGTGTAGATTTCCTAAGAATGTTTCTATATTAAAGTAGAGATAGAGGCCTTGGGTACTACTAATTATTATATGCCACAGATCTGAACTAGGGGAAAAGCCTAATGGGGGAATGTATGAAGCCAAGGTTTGTAGAAATAGCTGGTTTTCTGTGATTTTTCTGGGCAATTTGAAAGTCACATATGTATGAGGATTAATAGAAAACTGCTGGAAATGCAAAGTTTTCAAAGCCACTTTCAAAACTGATTTATTTTTTCCATGCAAGAAATACAAAGAGTTACATTTATCAATGTGTAATTTGTCAAACAGCCAAATAATGGGTAAAAAAAACTCCCTGGAAAAAAGATGTGGTTGGGAGAGGCGAGATTGTGGTTTGAGCTAACAAGCCTCTCAATAGTGAAAAGTATAAATAAACATATAAAATAAATATTCATAAGAACCCCCTCCTCTCAATAATGTGCCAAGTTACTTAGCATTGGTCCCAATCCTCCAGGGAGGGGGGCCCGACCAAATGTTCAAGCCCTCATACACAATGCAAAGTAGTATTAATAAAATATACTGCCTCCGAATAGATAATAATAACAATATATAGTGCCCCCCTACAGATAATGAAAACATATAATGCACCCCAGATATAATTGTAACTAATAGTGTAATGGTATGTTTCAATACTTACCTACAATCTTCGTCTATTCATCACAATTTATCCCTTGTCAAAGTCGATCAGATCCTTACGCTTGCCCATTTTTCCTGCTTCCAACACATCAACTTCAAGAACTGACTCTGCACTTGCCAGGTGCCATTGTAACAAGATAATCAATGTTATTCAGTACACTTATCTGTGGATTTACTGTTGTGGCTTATTGGTGTACATATACTGCATATATGTATGTGTGTTTTGTTTTTATCACCTAGTTGTATGTAAAAAGCTTGTAGTAAAGGTTTTAATATTTAATGCTCTATGAGCTCTCCTTTTGTTACATTTTTCATTATTGGTTTTAATAATTAAAGCAGCAGGTAGCTTAATTTTTATTATTATTTTTTTTATTGTAGATATATTTGGCGTCAGAATTTTGCAAGGGTTTTTCGCCTCTGATATTTCTTTTAATAAGTACACCTGTATAAGAGAAACACTCCAACCCTGATGTACAAGTGTTTCCACAATGAAGATACCAGGGGGTATATTTACTAAACTACGGGTTTGAAAAAGTGAAGATGCTGGCTATAGCAACCAATCAGATTCTAGTTATAATTTACTTAGTACATTCTTCAAAATGACAGCTAGAATCTGATTGGTTGCTATAGGGTTAATGCTACCATGCACAATGATATCAGTAGGATCACTGTCATTTTTTATCACAAAACAGAATGCTCTTGTATGAGTTCTATTATTGATTTGAGTATTGACCTTTGCTGCAGTGTCAGTTAGTGACCAACACGGAAGCCAAATATGTCTCATGCAATCTCCCCAATATGTCACATACATTGTTTCTCTGTTTTTTTCCAAAACAACATTATTTATTTAGGCTACATCATTTGCCATATCTTCATTCTGATATTTTGATCCTGTAGGGAATGGCAGATAGTGGATGTCTTGGCACTAGTTAGCCAGACTCACTTATACAGCTATACCACATGTGGAACTGACAATCCCTGCATAGACACAGGTGAGGTCAGAGGGTTATGTATCTGTATAGTTATCTTTGCGTAGGGCACTTATATGCTCTTAGTTCTGACACAATGAACAATTGTCTAGAAACATGGTGCTTTGTAAGGACAAAGGATAAAGAGTGAGAAAATATTAGCTTTGCTCTCTGAATAAATCTAATAAAACAATGAAGGAGTTTTTGTCAGACCTTTAAACAAGTCTTGATATTAGGGACTAGAGGTGTTAGAAATTCAGAATAAAGAATGTACATTGGATGATATTGATAGTTCATGATAAAAGAAATAATTGTTCCCATTTCTTTGCCCATAGAAAGACCAGCTGCAGGAAATAATTGATATAAACTGTAGAGGTTTATCAAACACAAAGAGGAAAGTAGTTTATTTTCAGAATTGGTTATTGAAAGAAATCAAATACCTTAGAATTCCAGAAGAACTTATCTTGATTGTTTTTAGAGACGTGTACTATTGCTATTTTTTATGTCGCCTGTTGTAGCAAAGACTGGATGTGATTGCAAGTGTATTTATAGTCACACTGTGCATAAGTCTCAATTGTTCTGCTCCTCTTTTTGTCATTGATTGCAGCTAAGCGGAACTGATGCCTTAGCAAGCTGACTGAAGGAAGATGATACCGCACTATAACTGACATATAAATTGTATTTATGTGAAAGGTCCAAACTCTTTACTGATGGAAAATAAAATTTATGGTGAAAAAAAACAAACTTACAGTATATTGTTTTCAAGAATTGTATTGTTTTAAATAGTGTCTCGACCATAGTCACATTTTCTCTAAACCCCAAAATATATTTTTTAAATCCATTTTAACCTGAAGCTTTGCATCCACCTATATACATCAGCACAACAGGTTCCTCGCCCAAAGATCATTACACACAAAATACATCAGTAGGGACAGAGTACTAAGATCTGTACCACTACTTATATTACTTTGTACACAGGTTAGTTTGATAAGTAGCAGGGCCAGGCTGACTAGGCTGCAGGCTAGGGTGCAATGCTTTAAAGGGGGGGTGGTAAAAAATTTTAGGGGAGCAAAATTATGACAAGGAGAGGCAAAAACTGTAGTAAGGGTTTAATCTTGATGTACTTTATGGTATCACCTGAAATTCCATATTCTACCTCTGATGTTTTCAACTCACTCTGGCTACAAGCTACATGCAACATGAGGACTGTTTTGGACTCTGATCTCATTTTCCTCTCATCTCATGAAAGTTTGTTCTATTTGTCAGTTTGTTTTCAATGCAAAATCCACTCTGTTTAATCAGACTGCTGTACTACTTGCTCAACCACTCCCTACCCATGCTACAGTTATTTCAGTCCCCTATCTCAGCACTGTACTTCAATTCTATTTAAGCTTTGTCTCCCTTTACAAGTAGGAAGAAATTATACTGTCTTTCAACCAATCTCCTCTCTCATGAGTCTGCAAAATCTCAGCTACTCAATTACCTGCTCTTTATTACTCTCCAACACTTCCACCCACTCCCCCACATGGCTCCCCACATCATTACTTTATACTATCCAGACATCCAGGTATACACTACATTTGCTGCAGCCTAGCTCTGCACTACTTATCTGATTACACTGGACATTGCAATTAGGCAATTCCTTTAATTCCTCATTTGTGCTATTTGACTACTAGTCCCAATGCTTGCCAAAATATTTTTCGTTCTCTCTTATCATGGCATTATCTTTAGGACTATATCATCCCTCACCCATCCTGCAACACACACCTCTGTCCACATTGCCCCTTCATTACTTCACTCACCTCTAGTGAACACTCATGAACTCTTTTGCTATTTAAATTCAATAACTTTAACAGCCTCACCCTGCCGCCAGAAACTAAAAGGACACACATCTTACAATCATCTTTCCTACCTTTCTTCCTCCCTGCTTCTATTAGCTGGTGATATATCACCTAATCCAGGCCCCCCTCACTTCTCCCACACACATATATCTGAACACTACAGAAATCTGGCAAACCTCAAACACATAACCTGTCTCCCCTCTCTTCCAAAGTCCTTTAGATGTGCACTTTGGAATGCACGCTCTGTTTGTAACAAACTTACCTCTGTACATGATCTCTTCCTCTCATACAACCTCAACCTCCTAGCAATAACAGAAACATGGCTCACGCATTCTGACACTGCCTCACCTGCAGCCCTTTCACATGGTGGTCTCCATTTCACCCACACCCCCAGACCAGGAGGCAGACAAGGAGGGGGGGTTGGACTACTTCTCTCCCCACAGTGCACATTCACAGTTCTACCAAGTGTCCCTTCACTCACATTCACATCTTTTGAAGTACATGCTGGTAGGATTTTTAACCCATTCTCTATGCATGTTGCTGTCATCTATAGCCCCCCCTGGTCCACACCAACAAATTCTTGAACACTTCTCTGCATGGCTCCCTCACTTCTAATCTACTGATATCCCCACCATCATCATGGGTGATTTCAACATCCCTATTTCCAATCCACGTTCCAATGCTGCTTCCAAACTACTCTCTCTAACCTCCTCACTTGATCTCTCCCAGTGGATTGAATCTGCTACTCATCAGGATGGCCACTGTCTTGATCTTGTTTTCTCTAAACTATGCTCAGTTTCTAATTTCCTTAACACTCCTTTCCCCCTCTCGGATCATCACCTTATTAGCTACGCACTCACCCCCAGTTCTTTACCCTCCCTAGTGTCAAACTCTTCCAAGCCTCCTCGTACCCGCAGGAATATCAACGCTATTGATTTTCAACAGTTTTCCACCTCTCTCCAACACCTTCTCTCCCCAATTTCTACATTCTCCTCCCCTGATCGGGCAGTACCCCATTTTCATCAAGCCCTAGCAACTGCCCTGGATCAAGTGGCTCCAGCGACACTACATACTTTGCGTAGAATTCGTGGCACACTACAGTAACACGAATTCTACAAAAACTTTCTCGTAAAGCAGAACGTCAGTGGCGTAAATCTTGTGCCTCTAATGATTTCATCACATATACTGATATCTACCACTCCTACAGAAATGCTCTGGACACTGCTAAACAAGCATACTACCGATCTCTCATCTATGCTTAGGCTTCTAACCCCAAACGCCTCTTTAACACATTTAACTCTCTTCTGAATCCTCCTGCCCCAAATCCTCCAACTAACATCAGTGCACAGGATCTTGCTTCCTATTTCAAGGACAAAATTGATAAGATCAGGCTTGAAATGGTATCTCCCTTGACAAGCAATCTGCTCAATTCCTTTGTAGCACCCTCTGACACTCTTTCTTCATTTGATCCCAGAAATGAAGAGGAAGTTTCTACTCTCTTCTCATCTTCCTACTCTACCTCCTGTCCTCTTGATCCCATTTCCTCACAAATGGGTATGTCCCTGTCTCCTGTGCTCATTCCCCCTCTAACTAAAATCTGTAATCTATCTCTTTCTACTGGTATTTTTCCATCTATATTCAAGCATGCAGTGATTACTCCCATTTTAAAAAACAGAATTCTGACCCTAACTCTCTCATAAATTACCGCCCCATCTCCCAGCTCCCATGCCCCTCCAAGCTTCTTGAGAGAATTGCCTACACACGCCTCACACACTTTCTTACAGCAAAAAACCTATTGGATCCTCTTCAGTCAGGCTTTCGCTCTCAACACTCCACTGAGACTGCGCTGACCAAAGTTGTCAATGATTTGATCACAGCAAAAAATAATAACCAATACTCTCTTCTAATTCTCCTGGATCTCTCTGCTGCATTTGACACTGTTGACCACTCTCTCCTCATACAAACGCTGCAATCCCTAAGTCTTGAAGGCACTGTCCTATCCTGGTTCTCATTTTACCTATCTAATCGCTCTTTCAGTGTTAATTTCTCTGGATCCACCTCTGCTCCGCTTCCTTTATCAGTTGGAGTTCCACAAGGCTCAGTCCTAGGTCCTCTGCTATTCTCTATCTACACCACTTCTCTTGGAAAACTAATAAATTCCTTTGGATTTCAGTATCATCTCTATGCGGATGATACAGAAATTTATCTATCCTTTCCTGATCTTTCACCATCTGTGTTGTCTCGCGTTACTGACTGTCTTTCTGCCATTTCATCTTGGATGTCTTCTCGCCAACTCAAACTCAATCTTTCAAAAATGAATTAATAATATTCCCACCCAGGAACAGAAGCTTCCTGCCTGACATTTCTATTTCTGTCGATAACATGACCATAAATCCCACCCCGCAAGCTCGTTGCCTAGGTGTAATCCTTGATTCACAACTGTCGTTTATTCCCCACATCAACTCTATATCTAAATCATGTTACATACACCTAAAGAACATTTCCAGAATACGCACATATCTGACACAAGACACCGCAAAAACATTAATTCATGCACTCATCATCTCCCGCATCGACTATTGCAATTCCCTCCTTACTGGTCTTCCCAAAGTCAGACTTGAACCCTACAATCTATTTTGCACGCAGCGGCTAGACTGATTTTCCTTACAAACCGTTATTCCTCTGCTGAACCACTCTGTCAGTCTCTATATTGGCTGCCTGTATTTCAACGAATCCAATATAAAATTCTTCTACTAACATACAAGGCCATCAACAAAATTGCACCGACATACATTTCCTCATTTGTCTCGAAATATCTCCCTTCTCGACACCTCCGTTCTGCACAAGATCTACGTCTCTCCTCCACTCTCATCACATCCTCCCATTCTCGGTTACAGGATTTTTTCCGGGCTGCACCTACTTTGTGGAATTCCCTCCCTTGCACAGTAAGACTTTCCTCTAGTCTTCAAACCTTCAAGCGTTCACTGAAAACCCACCTCTTCAGACAAGGTTATGATATTCCTCAACCATCATCTTAATTTCCCTAGATTACCCTATTGCCATCCTCTACACTGCTAACACAAGACAACAACCTTCTGACCAACATTGCAACACACACAGCCCACTCACTACTTTTACCTTTGCAGTCTGGCTGGTCCATTGTGCAATATGATGTAGCACATGCCCTTGTGTTTCTAACTCCCATTGTCCTATAGATTGTAAGCTTTCGAGCAGGGTTCTCTTACCTATCTGTCTGTATGTATTACCCAGTATTGTATTATTAATGTTTGTTCCCAATTGTAAAGCGCTACGGAATTTGCTGGCACTATATAAATAAATGTTGATGATGATGATGATGATGATACTAACTCATCCTTTATCAGGCGCTTAAGGATAAGTGAGTAGGAGAAACAATGGTGGATGGTGACGGGCGCAGGCATGACAGCCCCCTTCACATCTTCACTATCAGTAGCGCTCCCCTGTGCCTCCATTCTGCTATACAGTTTTGATTTTAATGAAAATGGAAAAGAGTGAAAAAGATTGCTGTGACCCTTTTAAAAAGTCAAGTGGAGCTAAGTTTGAAAACACAGGAAACCAATTATAGGTGGTGGTGGTGCCGGGGGGGAGGGTGAAGGAAGCTGTATTTTAAATAAGGGAAGAGTTCATTTATACCTACTGAGTATTCGCCTGGCGTGGAGGAATAGGGGGTTATACAAGCATATTAGGCTAGGGTGTCCTGAACCATTAATCAGCCCTGGCAAGAAGGCACTGATTGCAGAAGAAGCACATGTATGTCTGACTTATATTTAGAACTGGTTATTGTCACAAACTTACTTGCTTTCATGCTGCTGATTTTC
This sequence comes from Mixophyes fleayi, assembly GCF_038048845.1. Taxonomy (NCBI): domain Eukaryota; kingdom Metazoa; phylum Chordata; class Amphibia; order Anura; family Limnodynastidae; genus Mixophyes; species Mixophyes fleayi. The sequence goes on from NC_134404.1 coordinate 89,278,395, forward strand.
CTGTCTCTGTGTACAGCAGCACTTCCTGGTTTGGGTGGTCACATGATCGTGGCTGGGAGGCGGCTTTTACTATCTACAGACTATATTAAGCCCACCTGGACACTGCAACTTTGTCAGAGCAACAAGTTACCCGTTAGCATCTGGCATTGTACTGCAATTTTGTGACTGCAGGAATAGTATCGCTATCATAAACAGATATTTCCTGTTCTATTAGTGTTATTGTAAACCACATGTGTGTGGAAGGAGCAGCTACAAATGTAAACAACTTGGCTGTCAGAGTGGGCCCTAATTCCCTTCACAATCTCACATCACTCCGGCCTAGTTCATTTTTATAATTTTTAGAATTATCTGTCAATGGATATATTCCAATACATATAGTTAAGCTGTTGATTGAACATCATAGCTATATTATATAGAAATGTGCTCTTTCATCAAAGCCACTTGTAACTTTATTAACAAGTGACTTTGAGCATGATAGCTTAGTGGTTAGCACTTCTGCCTCACAGTGTTCAGTCATGAGTTCAATTCCTGACCAGGGCCTTATCTATGTTGATTTTGTATGTTCTTCCCGTATTTGTGTGGGTTTCCTCCAGGTGCTCAAGGTTTCTTCCCACATTTCAAAAACATAAGCTCCAATGGGGCAGGGACTAATGTGAATGACAAATATTCTCTGTACAGCGCTACAGAATTGATGGCGCTATATAAATGATGATGATGATGATGTGTATGGGAGGAAACATAATGAAGATGGTGATGTTGTTTGTGGTACTGGGCCCTGGTCTTTTAAGAATTTAGCAACCGTCTAACTATCATTCAAAGCATCTGCTCAGGCACACAGCAAAAAGTCTAAATAATGCTAGTAAAAAAAAAAAAGAACTATATTTGAATTTTCCAAAGCTTAACTTCTGCGCCATGGTAAGATTTAACATCGTGGGAGCTGTAGGGGCCAGTAGTGTGTTGAATTATTCTGCATTTCCCATAACACCGAAGGATTATTTAAGATAGTCAGGCAGCACTGAGTTTGTCCTAACTTTAGCTGCAGGATTTGCCAGAGGATAAAAATATGTTTAATGGACAGGAACACTGTATCATTTAATCTCTTTTATCATTAATCAACCAAATCTTTTTGAACATTACATTGTAAACCTCTAAATACAAAGCTTGAATCTATTAATTGCTACATAATTACCCAACACAACATATTACTTAAAAAATATTTATTTTATGGCGAAATTTTAAAAGAGGATTTAGCATTAACAATGTAAATAATTGAAAAAAATGAATAGCAGTATAGTATGTCAATTTGTTGTGCAGAAAAATGAAAATTATATTTATTCAATTTCAGGTTAATACAATGTTTATATGCGTTTTAATCACTCATTAAGCCTTAATGGGTCAGTTATGTAAAGAGATTTTATTAAATGAAATGTGCACATTTCTTTAAATTTGATAGGTAGATAAATGTTTTAAGGTATACAGCGCTAGGGAAATAGACTGTCAGCTCTTTTTTTTTTTTTTCTTCTGTCTCATGTTACTGTATGCTATTTGTGTTAGTAGACATTGTATATTGATTCCCCAATGTATGGCATTGTGTAATATGTTGGTGCTTTACAAATAAAAAAGTAATAACAATATTATTAAGCATTATACATATACATATATATATATATATATATATATATATATATATATCTATATCTACTATATAAATGCCTAGTGGCGTGTGTGAAAAAAAAAAAACCAAGCTGCAGCGCCACCTGCTGGGCAGAGTTATACACTGATCTATATATTTCTTGAAGGAGAAGTGACAGTTGAGAGTGGTTGGTGGTTGCCGGGGGTGACAGTGGGGAGTTTTTAACACCTTAAGTAGCTTGATGAAGGATGTGGCAATGAAGATGAAGGATGAGGTGATGGAGACAAATGATGAGGTGGTGACATGTGGACAAAACCACGTTAAAAAAGGGCGCTTGCATCGGGAAGTAACGCTCTTCCCCTGAGGAGGCCTGGGCTAGGCCCAAATGCATGACAAGAACCTTTTTAACACTTTAAGTAGCTTGATTTGACTAGAATGCATGAGTATCATGCACGGGTTAACTTGTATATATATATATATATATATATATATATATATATATATTCTTATATGTAAGAGGGATTAAATATCTTACTTAAATACTACATTTAATAAGTATTGAATCCAGGCTTTGTATAGTGGAACTTAGGAGACTGCCATGAAAGGCAAAATAGAGGGCAAAATAATTGTGTTTTGCTCCAATTGTCTATTTAAACAAAAGTGTGATACATAAGGAGATAAAGAATGTTAAAAGTATATAGAAGTACTAATTACACTACACTAAAGTTTGCTACTTAAACGCTAAATTAAATCCAATAAGAGAAAACTGAGATGCAGAAAAACTAGGTTTGTTTTCTTTGGAAAAATGGTACCTTTAAGGTGACATCATTTTGATATATAACTCTTTTCAGGGCCAATGCAAATAAATACACACTTTTCATACCAATGACCATACAGAGGACAATGGGTCATCAATTGAGGATGCAAGAAAGATAGTTTAATCATAAGAATAAGAAAGGGTTCTTTACTGTAAAGGTGGTTAAGCTGTTCAATTTGTTATCACATAAGGTTGCATGTGGCAAATTCACTAGCAGAATTAAAAAATATAATTTGATGTATTTCTTACAAGCAATTGCATCTATAGCTATAATTAGTAGAGGACATTATGGGTAAATTGATCCAGGGAATTTATCGGTCATTTGTGGTCAGACATCCCACCCTCCATTCGATCTGAGGCTTGCAGTCACATTGGGGATTTTATTTTGTTTTCCTCTACATATAAGTAATACTAAATTAAACAAATGGTAAAGGTAAAATGGAACTCAAGGCAAAATGTTATCAAATCCACTTTTATCTAACAAACATGCACAGTTCTGTTTGCATTCCGAGTTCCCAGAATAGCAGGCAAAGGGGGACAGGTGGCATTTTAGGAAGTGGCTTGGAGGAAGATGGTTTTATCTAGGCTCAGCTTCAAATGTCTATGAGACATTCAAGAATACTTGGCAGAAACACTGTGATTCCACACAAAACATCAGGTGTGGGAAACAGGCGAATATGTGTATTATAAGCACAGATGTAACACTGTATAACCTATACAACTAATAGAACATAAGGCTACAAAGAGAAGTGTAGAAGACCAGACAGTGCCTTGTGGCATCTTAATTAAAAGATGAAAGCCCCAAGGATGAAGTAAACAATCACAATTGTACTTACATGTGTTCTCATACTACTATACTTCTAATTTTTCCTTTTTCCTTTATCCCAAATCGTCCTATTCTGTATTCTGTTTTCAAATCCTCTTCCCCACCTTCTGATACCATATATTCCCTATAACTCTCCCTATCCCTCTGCATCCCTACCTCATCCTTTCTACAATCTAATCCCCATTCATACACTATTCCTCTGTCATCTCTCAACTAGTCACTCAGCCATATGCACATGTATATTCTTTCCCTTTAATCTGTTTTCCCATTATGCATTAAAATCCATTTTTCATTTTGAATGCTTCAGGATTCATAGTCATACAATTGCTTATTCCAATACTCAGCTATTAACTCTTGCACCTTTTAAGACTCCATATATGTAACTACCTACTTCAAACTCTCCCTCATCAACCATCTATGAACCTCGTTTGTATCTAATCATCCTTCAACTACAAACCCTGGCTCCTGTACAACACCACCACAACCACCTCCTACAAGCAGCGTGTAGCAGGACCATGCAAGTCTCAACTTCATGTCCAACTTACACTATGCAATGCATGCCATGCTGCATAATGTATGCATATTTTTTTATGTTTGTGCTTATCTATGTTTAAAATGTAAAGTGTGACACTCGTGTGTGAGCCAATGGTGAACATGCAGTCCAAGACACCACTGCATCTTAATCCACCTCAGTGCAACTCTTTAAGAACAATAAACCATCTATCTATCTATCTATCTATCTATCTATCTATCTATCTATCTATCTATCTATCTATCTATCCATCCAAGGCTGGCATTTCCAGCACCCCTCCCCCCCTGCCAGAGTTTGTACATGTGCAGTCACTGCACATGGGCCACTCACCCATACTCAGGCGCCTATTATGATCCCTACTCTGTTGAGAACAGGGACTGGGAGGCTAAGAGGGGGCACTGCTGAAATATGTTTTTCCGTGGGCAGGTTGGCAGGGTGGCCTGGTAAGAGCAGCACCCTCCTGGGCTTACCGGTCTTACCATGTTCTGCCAGCCTTGTATTTATCTATAATTCTGAGTATGCAAATATGTACAAGAAAACACATTAACTATTGCACTATATTTTTGTAGAGGGAGATAAAGATGTTGTCTATTTTACAATAAAATAAACCATTGGAAACAGCTAAGATGGCATTAAGAGTTAAGAACTGCTCAGAAAATATGATTTTGTAAAAAAACATATAAAACATTTTCTTTCCTTGAAAATGAAAATGAAAATACTCATTATAAATTGACCTTTAGACTTCAATGTGTATATATTACACATATTTACACAACTGGTAAGACATCTATCTGTGTAGGAAAAGCACCTATTTGAAGAACAGTTCAGTGATGGACACACACAAATTTGCTTCAATGATAAAGGCACGATTAATGTATCCTGGTTTTCACAAGTATGCAATTTATATGACCTTACATGCCATTGTCACACATATACTCCTCCTTTTATTTTGTGTCATTTTTAGGATTTATTGAATATTCATTCAACTGCAGCCCTTCAATTATCTATGAACCAGTGACATCACTGAGACACTTCATGCCCAAATATTCATGAGGCACTAACTCCTCCTGATTGGCTGCCTCCTCTGTATGTAGGTGACAGGTGCACTTCAATTACTTGTATGTACCATATGCTTTCATAAATAATGTGACTTATTCAAATTAATCTGGATAGTTTGCTTACAATCCAGCATCCTTATGGTGAGGAATACATTATAATTGAGCTAAAAAGAATTTGTATATATATTTTTCATGATCAGACTATGTCAGCTTACAATATTGGTAATGATTATTCTCAATCAATCAGCTTTTAATCAGATAACTACAAAAAACAGCTTTCTACATGTTTAACGCAAATATTTTTTTTTATACTAGATAGTATTATAACATTGATATTAACCCACCATAGACTATGAATAGATGTACTTTTTAGTAGAGATGCTCACTGACCCCCGTGTTTTGGTTTTGGATCTGGATTACCGTCGTGTTTTGGTTTTGCAAAACCGCCATTGCGTGTTTTGGTTTTGGTTTTGTTTAGCAATTTTGTTTAAAAATCAATGTTTTTGGGCATAAAATAACCTAATTTAGTGCTCCACATGTTTCCTGGATAAGTAAGGTAATTCTAAAGCTAATAAATTAGGAAGAAAACAGTTTAATCCCTGATAGGCTGTCCTTAATTCTGCACACGAACCTGATTGTCTTCCTCTCCATCTTAGCCTATTGGCAATGTAGCCATCATCTTTGGGTGTATATTACACCCTACACTTATAGCTAAATATATAAAGAAATGGACAATGGCCGTTTGGTATCAGTCTGCATCAGCCCCGCCCCCCCCCATCCGCTTGTAGTAAAATAGAAAAGAAGCAACCTGCATAGACTGAACAATATAAAAATTTAATGGACCAAGGTAGTTTGGTGGCTGTCTATGACCCCCCCCGACCTCCACTTGTAGTTGAATTGAAAAAAAGCAGCCTGCATAAACTGTAGAATTAGAATATAAAAAGAAATGGACAAAGACAGTTTGGTATCTGTCTGCATCAGCCCCCCCCCCCCATCCATTTGTAGTAAAATAGAAAAGATGCAGCCTGCATAAACTGAACAATATAAAAAATTAATGGACCAAGGTAGTTTGGTGGCTTGCAGCTCGGCTTTCCCACGTAACAGTAGTTGTGCACCACTTTCAGAGTCCAAATTCCTTGGTTTTGCTTAGTCATGAGTGACCGTACAAGAAAAAGGCTCGTTAACATTTTTGGATCTGCCACTAATAGAGAAAGGCGAAGGCCTCATTCTTTCTTTGCCACTGCGTGTGTAGAATGGCATGAAGGCAATTTTTTTTATCGGCACTTAACTTTTCCTCAGTTACACTTCTTTTTCGCTTCAACACGGTAAAAAATTTTTTGGTGTGTGTTTTTTTCCCAGATTTAAAAAGACTATGTACTTTTACATCGCCTTCCCCAGGTGACGTACTGGGAACACTACCATCAGGACTGGTGACAGAACCTGGTTGCTGATTCTGCTCATATGTAGACTGCTTTGAATCCATTTAAATGACCCCAAATCACTTGTAGTGAAAAATATTGTATTAGATAGATACTGCTGACAAAGATTACTTTTTTTGACAGCCAGAAAAATTAGTGTAAAACACTGGGGAATATGAGACACCCCAAAAGCACTTGGAGTGCCCAAAAAAAGAAAAAAAACCCCTCCTCTATACTCCTCTATTACTGCTCTAATAATTGCAAATGGTATTAATATTATAATTGTAGAGATTAGTATAGAAGCAGTTGTGTACAATAATTGCTCTGTCCCTGCGCTAATATAGCCTGTGACCTAACCCTGCTCTCTCCCTCTGTCAAATGGTGATGGATTGCTGTGGAGGCTGGTATTTATGCTTTTCAAATCTCGCGAGAACCGAGCTCACAAATACAAATACGTCACAATGACGTTTTGCCTTGATTTCGATTACGAATGGGCGAGGCTCGGTACTCGGATAGGGTGAATTCAGATGGATTCGGATCCCGGGGAACCGAGTCCGTCCATCTCTACTTTTTAGACCTCATTAAATGTGAAGCAATAACTGAGATTATGCACTAGGGGCCTGATTCATTAAGGAACTTAAATTAAGAAGTTTCTTATTTAAGTCTCCTGGACAAAACCATGTTACAATGCAAGAGGTGAAAATTAGTTTTCTGTTTTGCACATAAGTTAAATACTGACTGTTTTTTCATGTAGCACACAAATACTTGATAGCTTATTTGTACACTGAAATTTAAAGTTGATATTTGTGTGCTACATGAAAAAACAGTCAGTATTTAACTTATGTGCAAAACAGAAAACTAATTTTCACCCCTTGCATTGTAACATGGTTTTGTCCAGGAGACTTAAATAAGAAACTTCTTAATTTAAGTTCCTTAATGAATCAGGCCCTAATACTTTAACTAAGAAGTGACACCCTTTATCCACAGTGCTGCACACTGAAACAATGAATAAATATATTATTAATCAAAATAAGAATTATAAAAGGAAAACAAATAAAAGAAATTACCAAAACCAAATGTTTGGACACACTGGAGTAACCAAATTGTGCACTCAGAATTTCCATCTTTTGTCTTCAACAAATGTTTCAGACTTGTTCTTTGGCTATTATTGACAAAGTATACACCATATTATCAATCAGATTCAATGTATGACTGTAACTGAGCCACTCAAGGACAATCACTTATTTCTTGCTAAAATGTTCCACTGTAGATTTGGCTTTGCACTTCCAATCATTGTTTAGATGAAAGGTGAGTTTTCATTACAAGTTTCATTTTCAGGAGGCTGAATCAGGTTTTCCTGTACTTTCCTTTATCCATTTTCTTCACATTTTCAACATGCTACCATATTCCAGCTGCGATAAGAACATTTTCTTACATTCCCTTCCTTCCATATCCATAATCACTGACTAGGAGAGAAAAAATAAAAACCCTTGATGGCAACATTATATGGTAAAGGAGATCATTTTTCCAGACTCTTCCTTTATATATGGTTACATATATTGGTTTAAAATATGTAGACAACAAGGACAAAACTTTATTTTTATTTTATATTTTGTTAGCTCTGAATACATACAGTACATTACTACCTAGATTGAAAAACATCTGCCATCTACCATGATCAATCTAAAACTGGAGAACGCAGCTTTGTAAATTGGCCATAATTTTACGCTAAAAAAACAGCATGTAAAAATAGCATATTTACACCCACGTGCTGTGCTATACGCATCTTATATCCGTACAGGTCTGCTTCATTACCACATGCGCCCAGATTACTCCAGGCACACGTCACACTTACACCCATTTTTTATCCATTTATTTTACGTGCAAACACATTCACTATTAGTCATCAATAAAAATATGTGCGCCCACTTTCTGGACACACAAGAGAACCTATACAAACTGGTGTAGCATGTACTTTGCATCAGCCCCTATGTGTTCACTACGATCATGCCCCGGCTTAAAGTGCAGACCTTGCTCTCAGGACCATTTTCATGATTGTTGTCCCTGATAGGAGCACATGCAAGCAAAAGTAAAAAACACAAGAAAACTTTGGACCAGTTGCTTAATCAATTCTCTCCCTCTGAAATACTAGGCATCTGCCATCACAAAGAGAAAAAACAATATTTATACTTCAGGTTCATAAATTGTACATATGTTGAAGGTGACTCCAAACACAGAACCAGTCAGAGATGTAGCCTCAAGTGGCAGAATCTAGGGGGCAGGAATACAGTAGAAGATCTCAGGGGCAGGTATACAGCAGAAGATCTAGGGGGCAGGTATACAGCAGAAGATCTAGGGGGCAGGTATACAGTAGAAGATCTCAGGGGCAGGTATACAGTAGAAGATCTAGGGGGCAGGTATACAGCAGAAGATCTAAGGGGCAGGTATACAGTAGAAGATCTCAGGGGCAGGAATACAGTAGAAGATCTCAGGGGCAGGTATACAGTAGAAGATCTAGGGGGCAGGTATAAAGCAGAAGATCTAGGGAGCAGGTATACAGTAGAAGATCTAAGGGGCAGGTATACAGTAGAAGATCTAAGGGGCAGGTATACAGCAGAAGATCTCAGGGGCAGGTATAAAGCAGAAGATCTAGGGGGCAGGTATACAGTAGAAGATCTAAGGGGCAGGTATACAGCAGAAGATCTAAGGGGCAGGTATACAGCAGAAGATCTAAGGGGCAGGTATAAAGCAGAAGATCTAGGGGGCAGGTATACAGTAGAAGATCTATTGGGCAGGTATACAGTAGAAGATCTAAGAAGCAGGTATACAGCAGAAGATCGAAGGGGCAGGTATACAGCAGAAGATCGAAGGGGGAGGTATACAGCAGAAGATCGAAGGGGGAGGTATACAGCAGAAAATCTATCATCATGCAGTTTTATCTGCAGTCATTTCATGTGGAAGCTGTGATTATTGATTCTAGGTAAGAGGGTTTGATAGCCATGTGTCTTAGTTGGAATAAGGGGATGTAGTGTCTTGGGTACTAGCACATGTTTTCTTAAGTTGACCAAATGATTAAATCTAGAGTATAACTAGCACATCATTTACTTACATGGTTAAAAAGTCAGTAAGCTTGAAAAAATACATAGGTTCATCAAGGAAAGTAAAAATCACCAGCGTCATAATTGTCAAATTAGCCTCACAGGGTAAAAATTTAATTCTAGACCCAAAATGTCAATCAAAAAAATTATCTGGATAAATCAACCATAACAATCAGTATCCTTTACTAATTAGAGCTTTGGCTCTCCTTACAGGAAACAAGCTCTGCTTATGCTCATGGCAAAACCATCTTTCTTCCATTTATAATTGATGACTATTTGTCCTCTGTATGGTTCTAGGAGCAAAAAAGTTAGTTAAATCTTTTCATTGACCTCACAAATGTAATGTACTCCCATTTAGCAATAAACTCTGCATCAGCCCCTGTTTAATAAAAAAAATAAAAAATAAAAGAAGTCTCTTTTTGTGCTCAACAATTCCACTTTTTAGAGAAAGCATTTTGCATGACATACATAATCATTTGCATGCCCCTACCCACAATTCATTTTTATTTCTTATTTAATGTTATTAAGTAAACTGCCCCTTTAAGAGTAGAAACATTACTGTCGGCGTCCATGCGGACGTCATTCTGTGGTGTGCCGCCCTCTTTCTTAATTGCATTCACTGCAAGTCAGGATAATAAGGTATCGAAAAACAACAGTACGTCTTGCTCCTCAATTATCGCCCTCAATATGCTGTGCTCACTCGTGTCGGGGTTCCCAGCATCGTATTTTGGAGTACCACCGGTTACATCCAGGTTATAAACACAAGAAAAGTTTTTAAAGTTTGTTTTGACAGTGAAAAACTCATTCACTGTTAGGATTTTTATTTAAATCAAACCTTTCGATAACAGTATGTATAAGCGTCCTTCTTATATACGCATGAAAGTAGCAAAATAATATTTCTAAAATGCGCACATAAAATAATATAATACAGGCATGTGATGGTATCAATCAGAGGGAGACCAATTAATTGTTCCTTCCATAAGATTTCAATAATGAACAAAAGTTCTATAGCAAGATCTTCCAATGATGTGCAAGAATGTTTTAAAGGCTGTGGTAGTACTCTTCGAAATCTCACACAAAAGGCAAACAATAACATAACAATATAGTGTAGTATTTTCACATAAGATATTATATTCAATAACAAACGTACTGTCACTGTGTTAAGGGGCTCAAGTGAGTATATGATACACTTATTGTTTGCAATCAAGTGTCACCAACACTCTTTTGTGCTTCAACTTACCAGACATATAGTTGCAGATTCAACTGGCCGCAATGTTCTTCAGAACTTCATGGCTGCACAATTTTTGCTGGCAGTATGGTAAAAACTAGTGCTCATTTTTGCTCGCACGTCTATGGGGTGCGATCAAAAATGAGTGAGATTTCTGAAAAAAAAAATCAGCACAAGGTGTCTCGCATCTGTTCCGGAGACACCTCGTGCGGCTTTTTTGTCAATTGAATCTGCCCCGTAAGATTTTGGCGTTTTAAGTACATATGTATGTTCTCCCTGTGTGCGTGGGTTTCCTCCGGGTGCTCTGGTTTCCTCCCACACTCCAAAAACATACTTGTAGGTTAATTGGCTGCTATCAAAATTGACCCTAGTCTCCCTGTCTGTCTGTGTGTATATGTTAGGGAATTAAGGCTGTAAGCTCCAATGGGGCAGGGACTGATGTGAATGAGTTCTCTGTACAGCGCTGCGGAATCAGTGGCGCTATATAAATAAATGTTGATGATGATGATGATACTCCACAATATTCTTTCTAGATAAGGTACTCGGCTTTCTCTCAAGGAATAGATGGGAATTGTAAAAAAGAGGGAAGAGGCTCCATACAGTCCGTTACCACTTATAAATAGGTTTCAAACTAATTAAAAAAACATATGCATAAACAAATAAAAACCAACAAATTATGAGATGGCCTCCTATCAGATTGAGATGGTAAACCAGCATAACAAGCAAAGCCCGAGTACTATGCTGCAGATTCTGTGTATGGTTTTGGTTGGGGATTGTTTGACTGCTTCTATTGATTGGCCATACACAAAATCTTCAGCATAGTACCCAGGTGTTGATCTTCATCTTCTGTGGACTGTGTTTGACCAGCCCCTCCCTCCCTTTTTTCACCTCTCAAAGTGTAAGAAGGCACAAGAGTCAGATCTGCATAAGGACATATGTGTATGCTTTTTTTTGTAGGCATGAGCAGTACACATTTGTGTATTTTACATTATGCATATGGATGTATGGCCAACTCAGCATGAGCTACTGTGTATTTTTGTGCTGTGTTAAAGTCATGCAACTTCCAATACCCTCGTTGATCTCCCCTTAATCACCATCCTGTTCTTCCCATCTAGTACAGCCTAATGGATTAGAAATCCAGTTATTTTTCAAGTCTCTTGACTGTCCTGGTTAAACTCCTTCTCAATCATGTAAGTTCAGTTCCCTTGTAAGTAAAAACTCATCCCTGGCTATCTTTATTACCTTTATACAGCTTAGATAATATAGTTCTTTATTTATTTGCTTATCGTCCCTGGAGAGGACTATGATCGGCAGTATAAACTCATTTTGCTAACTGTTCAAGTACTGTACCAGATTCGATGCTAGCTCGGGGAAACATTATTGAATCTCTGCAAGTTCTACCAGCAATAGATTATGCATTAATAAATATCTCAGTTGATTAGGCTCAAGTCTGTGTAAGCAGAGGAGCCACATCCTAAGCACTCATGTAGCTCCATCTAATCAGCCTGCTTTTGCAAATGATTTCTAATCAATAAACTGCCCACTATAAACAATAACTAATCAATATTATACTGACAATATAAAGTTACAAAGAAATCACCCAAATTTAATTCATTTTATCAATATATCAAAAACACTGGTATTACATCCGTGAAAACTAAAATCATGTTTTTAAGTCTATGCACTTGACAGGGAGATTACATAGATGTATATTACAAGTTGTATGAATTATTTTTTTCAAGCGTTGTGGCTAGTTCTCACTTAACTGATTTAGGTGGCCAGTTAATAGCAAAAATATTGTTTCCAAGTTATGCACAAAATGATACATTGAAGTGGTGTCTCAACATTTAGGTGGCATTTGACACTTTAAGATATTGTCAGGGTCAAAAGCTTCATTGCTAACAGGTGAGTTCATTGTGGCCATATGCCCTTGTTACACCTTGCCAGCATAAAAACATTGCATTGAATTGCACACTAATGGGGTGCCAAGGCAGTGCAATATCCATGAATATTCCCCCAATAAATCTACACTGTGCATAGGAAAATACCCAGAATATGCCTTCATATGGGGCCTGATTCATTAAGGATCTTAACTTGAGAAACTTCTTATTTCAGTCTTCTGGACAAAACCATGTTACAATGCAAGGGGTGCAAATTAGCATTCTATTTTGCACAAAAGTTAAATACTGACTGTTTTTTCATGTAGCACACAAATATCAACTTTAAATTTCAGTGTACAAATTTGCTATCAAGTATTTGTGTGTTACATGAAAAAACAGTCAGTATTTAACTTATGTGCAAAACAGAATACTAATTTACACCCCTTGCATTGTAACATGGTTTTTGTCCAGGAGACTGAAATAAGAAGTTTCTCAAGTTAAGATCCTTAATGAATCAGGCCCATGATTCATAGTCTATAATAAATATAAGATAGAAAAAAACGATTGTAACATCAACCCTGAAGTGTGTATTGGTGCCATTAGGGTAATAAGAGCTATGATGAGGTTAATTGATGTTTAATAGACCATTTTAAAAAGCAATGAGCATGAATAAACACTTGCCTATGCATAATTCATTAGCATGTGAGAAGCAGAGAACAATAATTATATGTATGGGATTTTGAATGGGAAAAATCAATTAATAAGTGGAAAAGTCTTGGTAACTAAAACCCCCGACATGTGGACTAGTATGTGTATGGGACATCACATTCACAATACATGTGTAATGTTCCCTTTTTAAAGGGAACATTGTACATATAGGTAACATCCTGTATTTATTCTTGGGGAAAATTCCTATAGTGCTTTAGCAGCGTCAAATTGAAATATGGATAATGGATTCTTTGTTTACAGTTCATTAGGTTCTCAATATTAGCTGTGATGCACAGTCAAGTACTGTAAATATGAATCTGGCCGGTTACATATAACTATAATATCTCTCAATATATTTATTTTATTAATCAAACACATATTGGCTGGGCATACAAAAAGTTAACACTTAACACATGATAATTTGTGCACAGATGAGAAGTATAGAAGTCAAATACTTTGCTCACTTTGCATTCCCAAACTACCTTGCTGATCTCATGTTGTGATTCAATTCACACATCATACATGGTTATTCTGTTCCGAGCAGTCATGTTTTACATTGGACACAATCAGCCACAGAGGTCCTTGTTCTCTATGTTGAATGTGCTTTCCTCACTGCAGAGCAGGGAATGTGGCACAAACAGAATTTTGCGGAAGACCAGCCGTTTCCCGGAGGTGCGAAGTTGAAGCCATACAGTCTTCTCTATTCTGTGCAATGGCATTCCATGGCGTATTTGTAAATTGTGCATTTCATGTAGTTTATAGTTTATAAATAAAATTGGGAATATGACAGTGTTGATTCATTCAGTGGTGTGGTTGGGTTAGGAAATGGAAGTCTGAGGCGAAAAAAAAAATAATAGGAAAATTTCGGACGAAATCAAAATGAAAGGGGGAATTTCTACAAGGAACCATTAAGGCCAAAGCCAGAAAAGAGTGCAAATGGGTAATTAATTTAATTACACTGAAGAGTTTTAACATTTCACTCATCTCCAGTCTCACGAGAGCTGGATGAATCTATAAATACAGAGACCCTTTTTGTGTTAGATGCAGCTGGATGCAATTGAAGAAAACACTGGTTTTAACCAATATCTATACGTCTTTAGCAACCTTTGTCACTTCTGCTCTTGCGGCTCGTACCAGCCAGAGGCCTCAATAGCTAGAAAGCCACTAACTATATGTATCATGGATCCATGCTTTAAATGGGAAAGACAACCTCACCAAGTAATTTCCACTGTTGTTTAACCTATAGCTCAGAAAGTGTTATTTACACACAAGCAAACTAATGGATGTGCTGCACAAATGCCAATTTTTTTTCTCCTTTGACATCATGCAACTATTGTGTTATTTCACCTATTTATACAGATCTGTATCAAGATAGCAGTGACTGCAGCAAAGCCAATTTTGTTCATTCTGAATGAAAGTGTTGGCATACTGGGACATGACTTTCTGGCTGGTTACAGTAGTGCACATGGCACTGCACACAAATACATTTTGTAATATTATCTACTGTATTTACTACTGTATCTTCCAGCTGTCTGGACTCCCTCTCACTTATCTTTCTGAACTTCAATCCATCCTCAATGATAGACTGATTTCCTCTCCTGCAGGTCCACATCTACTTCCCTACTCAGGACACTGGTTACTTGTTCCCTAGAATCCAATTCTAACTCCTTACCATCACCTACAAATCCATCAGCCACTTCCCCCCACATCTCTCACCCAATCTCACTTCACACTCTGGCCCTCAATTCTCTGCCAATGACAGTCTGATAACCAAATCCCACTTCTGACTCCAAGGGGTATACGTATCAAGGTGCGAGTTTCTGGCAGGTTTGAAAAGTGGAGATGTTGCCTATAGCAACCAATCAGATTATAGCTATAATTTTGTAGAATGTATTAAATTAATAAGTACAAACTGGTTGTTATAGGCAACATCTCCACTTTTCAAACTCGCCAGAAACTCACAGCTTGATACATTTACCCTCAAGACTTTCCTGTGCAGTTCCCCACCCATGGACTATACACCAAATCAGACTGTCCATTAGCTTCCAAAGTTTTAAATACACCTTAAAAATCTACCTCTTCATAAAAAACTACTAATCTCCCACCTCACATAATTGCTGCCTGTCTCTGCCCATTTCCTCATGTTGTGTTAGCCCCGTCCCCTCCCATTAGGTTGTAAGCTCTCACAAGCATGGCCTTCTCCCTTTCTGTTTTCTTGTCCGCTCCTCCAAAACAACAATTTTTTAAAAAATTTTGGTCCAAAAGTGGAAAAAAGAAATTCAAGTGAGATTTTTACTGCACAGTCCTATGTTGGACTGCAATTACAAACATGCAGAGAGCACAATGTCACTTCTAAAAAGCTGGATGTGGGCATCCACCTGTGTATGGACACTGCAGTCAAAAAGGTTAATCTGTGGAAACATTAAGCATTGCATGCTCACATATTTTGTAGTTCCTAAATTATCCTTTATATAGTCTCTATTTTTTTTTACTTATACATAAAAATATAAAAATGACCAAAGTGTAACACATAAGTAATTTAGGTCTGCCTATTGTTATTTTACTAACATTGACATCTTTGGTTGAAACATCACAAAAAGAGAGACAGTATTCGAGATCTGAACATTTAATAGTATATATGGCTTAATTTGAAATTTTATTACATTTTTCTTGAATTGAGCACTGGATGTTTTAGTATTTATTAGAATGTGGAGTACTCTACCTACAGCTGCCTTCAGCTATTTAAGCAGGTCCAGTTTTGATTTTTGCATAGTATCTTTTTTGTTTCTTTTTCTGCCTATTGCTATTAAAGGGATTTTGACTTTGTTTAGGTAAATGAAAAGAGTAGAAAATAAGATAATATAAATTGTGTGCAGTGGTGGAACTACCATGTTAGCAGTGGGGTACATAGTAGTAGGGGCCTGCTGCCTGCCAAAGCAGCAATGTTGTTTTTCATATGAAATCGGCTCCATCTCATTGTGCACATGTGGGGAGTGGGCAGGGCGCTATCATTAAGCAGACCTAGTTGGGCACCAATGAATAGGGGCACCTAAAACACTGAATGAGTAACATTATCAGAGATTTTAATGACCCCGCATCTCCTCCACACGAAGCAACAACTGCTGACATGAAGGAGAAACACCCAGCAGATTTTTACATGTGAAGCTACTCGCTACAACTGCCCCGTGTCAGTGTTATGCTGGGACTGTAACCAAGCACCACACTACCAGTCTGAGGAGCCGAAGATGCAGCCTGCTGAGGAATCTACGCGCCAATTCTGAGTGGGAAGGGCTGCCTCTCCCGAGTAGGCTAGTGCTGGCCCTGAGGGTGAGGGCAAAGCATGCAGTTCCAAAAAACAATATATGGGTACCCCTATTTATCTATTAAGTGGAGAAATAGGTACATTTGGACAAATAAATTTATGGTGCGGAGGTTTTTGTAAATGGCCTTTAAGATTTTATTTTATAGAAGTAGCATACAGTTTAAATTAAAAATGTAAAAAACTTACCTAAAAAACGTACTCCATGTTTAAAGTTGTGTTTACAATTTAAAGTGTTTTTATAATTAGTAGAAAAGTCAAAAAGTCAAAAGTTAAAAATGCAACCAGGAAGGAAAGTATATTTTGCTGACAAAAATTTTGTCCAGGAAAAAAATTCAAAAACTAGTAAGCAAAGTATGGGCTATTCCATTTCTGGCTGCTGAGCAGTTGTTCCTACTCATTTTTACTTAAGAACATTCAATATTAATTATTAGTTGTCAATGAGAAGTGTTTATTGTAATATTCTTACGGATGTGACAAACATGAGTATTATGACAGATGCAGGTAACAGTGACGAGAATACAATTAAGCATAAGATACAGATACATCTCCACGGATGGTCTCAAGCTAGCATTAGAAGCATGAGGCAGCGTAGGACTGAGGTTAACACATGACAGCAAGGTCATACAAAGGAGACAGACATGATGCGCAGAGGACCTTGCCCGTAAGAGCTTGCAGTCTTTGATAAATTGTACAATCTTCAATCTATCAAAGCAGTAAATGGCAAATTACCCCATTTCAATAATGTGAAGTTATTGTAGCATTACATAATTCCCTTTAGTTGGGATGTTGATTAGATGATATTACTATTTAGTGTGTATTTCTCTATTTGAATAGCTTTAATGTTAATGCCCAAGGCACATGTCTTTGGATACATATGTGATTCAGATGACTTTACTCTAAGGTTAGTATAGATGAGGTTCTCTCCTCAGGACCATGCATACATTCTTGTTTTTTCTTCAAAGTGCCAGTCAATGCCTCCATGCTACACTTCTACCCTGAATGCGCGAGGAGGCGTATGGTTAGGTGTATCACTGTATGCTGCTGAAGCTGATATGTGAGGAGTGAGATATCCAACAGCTGAATAAGATGTGTACAAGGTAGTTAGATTACTTCCACTCGTTGCAGTCCTGCTGTCCACTGTGTTCCTTACATAGTGACTATGTGTCACTGTGAGTCTTGACCTGTCTTCGGGGGTCATTTATGAAGTGCACCTAGATGTTCCAGCCAGTGAACAGCAAGGTGCACACCTAATCTCTGGTCTTGGAAGACAAGGGGATTTTGGGACTGTCTTTATTACATGTGTCACTTTTGTGGGTTTTAAACTTATATTTACATTGGTCAAAGTATGCATAGAAATATGCTTATCAGACTTCAAGATACACAGCAGTAAAAGTATAAGATCAGACCCAAGGTCAGAGCTTTTGCAAAAATGTAAGTCCTTTTGTGGAGCTGAAATTGCAACGTGCACTTCTGCACTGTGGAGAACTCCACCCCTTTATTTCATATCAATTATTTCACTACCCATGTGATAACTTGTTTTTGCACTATTCCGTAAAACTAGGTACACTGGCACAACTACAAGGCTCTTTGCACTCACCTTCATTTTCCCCATCGGCCTGTATGCACTCCATCTGCTCCATAAACTCAAGTGACACTGTGAGCTTGCTGTATAAAATCATGAATCTTGATCAACCCTCAAGCTGCTGTTAGCTCCATGTATCCATACATAGTAGTAAAATGAGAAAAGACACAATATAGACATGTGTATCTCCCAACTCGGCAACTCCGTTCTGCACAAGATCTGCATCTCTCATCAACACTCATTACATCCTCCCATACCCGGTTACAGGACTTTTTTCGGGCTGCACCCACTCTAAGGAATTCTCTCCCTCGCACATTAAGACTCTTCTCTGGTCTACAAGCTTTCAAGCGTTCTCTGAAAACCCACCTCTTCAGACAAGCTTATAATATTCCTCAACCACCCTCTTAACCTCACTACATTACCCTATTACCACCCGTTATACAACTACCCCTTGACCAACATTGTTTTGTGACAGGATCATTTAGCTTATGAGTCACTTTTACCTTTGCAGTCTGACTGAGCCGACTGCAAATGTAGACTTAACCTCATGTGTCAAACTCCCATTGTCCAATAGACTGTAAGCTTGCGAGCAGGGCCTTCTCACCTCTTTGTCTGTTTTACCCAGTTTGTTTATTAGTTTACTATGTTTGTCCCCAATTGTAAAGCGCTACGGAATATGTTGGCGCTATATAAATAAATGATGATGATGATGATGATGTGTACATGTACACTAAAGAAGTGGCAGCGTACCAGAAATATTTCTGCACATACTTGCACAGTATTGTTAGACTATGCCAACTACCCCTTGCATATATTCCCCCACTTATCCTATGGTGAATACATTGCTCCCTGCTTACACACTCTGTTGCCATCTACTTGAATTCTACTTATTATAACCTGCAATATCAACTTTGTGTAATCTTACTGATACTGGGAGAGACAAGAACAGTTTAGCTTGCCAGTAAGCTGTTTGTCCCTCCATCCTCCCCCTATTCTTTCTCTTTTGTTTGTAAATAAATTACAGGAGTATTGTAGTAGTATATGGCTTATGAAAGTTGTGACTCATGGCAAGGCGAGTCACGTTCTCTTCACACATCTTCTGTGACAGGGGTTCCTTTCTGTCCCTCTGTCAGCAGATAGTGTACTGATAGGAATCCATCCCCATGGCAACCACAGCTGCATCAGGCAAGCAGTACTCATGTGACTTCCTTACAACATATGAGGTCACTGGAACATACAACAGCTTCTCTGCACTGGCTTGTTTTCTCTGGGCCAATACAATCTCTCATTTATTACTCACTCACAGGAATAGGCAATAATAATCTTGCATTTTCCATGAGGCACCTGCCTGGGCTTTCCAGCAGCAAATGTAAATTATGCTAAACATTGTTTAAAACAAGAAGACAGTGCATTTCAAAGCAAGCTAGGCAATTTTATGAATACTCCACAGTGTAATGTATGCAACAATGATAAATAAGGATACTTGACACCGTTACAATTGCTTATACAAACATCTGCAGGAAATTGGTTTCATTCAAATATATAGGATCGGAATGGAGAAATGTTCTACAAACATCTGCATTACTGTATGTATTTGTAATTATCATTTACCTGGTCTTAATTTTGTTTACTTTAATTATTTTTTTAAAATATCACTATGCGGCATAACTCCATAAAATTGAGTTTTGAAATGCCTCCAGTATATCCTATATGCAAATGCGGAGATTCAGTGTGAGCATTGGCTCCCAGTCTGCAATCTGGGGTGGTTATCATCTTATGTCCAAATCTCCTTCCCTTGCGAGCACTGGCAAGGAAGGGAAGCTTAATGCAAGTATACACCAAACTGAGGGTGGACTCTCACACTGTATCCCCACATTTGCATACAGTGTGCTCTCTTTTCTATGAGTTCTCCCAAGGTAAGGTATGTGTCAGTGTACATTTCACCAAAAGCACAATAATTACTTGACTCTGCCACCTGTCATTTCAGTAATCACTGTGTTCCAGGGGCATGCTGGGCAGGTGGGCATCTGCCCCCCAGGCCGATCCCATAGTGGGCTACCTTGGGCTGGGTCAATGGGCCACCAGCATTTTTTTTCTTTTAAAATAGGCTGCTGAGTCGAGCATTGCCCCCAGGCTAATATTTGCCAGCCCTCCTCTGCTGTGTTCCCACCATCTTTGACCTGGTCCTGACCTGGCATGAGATCAGCTGCCCTCTCTGCCACCATTGGTGTTCCTGCAGGCATAGGCTGTCATGCCACCCTTGCACACACAAGCACCATTTCTTTCACTACTTTTCTGCTTTTCTGTTTGGTCATAATATCCACCTTTGTCTCTCGGCACACAGTTCTGGTGGCATGCAGCAATTGGGCATTCATAATCGAATTCTCCTTGGAATGACTGGTTGATGACGTAAACTGTCGTCCGTATAATTGTTGTTAAGGGGGTAATGTAAGTATGCGGCCATGGACAATGAACAAAGCTTTGTAAAGTATATTGTCCATGGGCGCATACTTGCATTACCCCCTTAATAACACTGATAACAGTGTTGCAGTTCCCAGTGACGTCATCAAGTCTTGCCGGCTTCTTCATTCATCGCGATTGCTTGCAGTCGGTGGCCACATCAGTCGTCCTACAGCCTCGTCGGGAAGGAGCCCTACGGTGTGAAGACGTCGGGGTAAGTCTTGTCGGAATAATAAGTATCATTATTCCGCACCCCACCCAAAAGAGAAGCTACAGTAAGTGAATCTACCCCAGGTGTGAAATATACTGTTTGCAGTAATTGAGGACATCATTA
Organism: Mixophyes fleayi; assembly: GCF_038048845.1. NCBI lineage: Eukaryota > Metazoa > Chordata > Amphibia > Anura > Limnodynastidae > Mixophyes > Mixophyes fleayi. Next base: position 89,299,291 of record NC_134404.1, read on the forward strand.
ACAACTTATTACAGGCTGTGCAAAAGAAAGCATTTTAAAATATAGAATTAACTGAAGTTAGTGGCCTAGTTTTAAAAATAAGATTGATGTCCAAGGCCTATACATTATGTAACCAAAACAATTCTCAGCATCTAGCTATGGCAATCTATAAGGAAGCAATAACTCAATAAATATATACACAGAAGTTGCAGTCCCTTATTTGTTGCAATTTAATATATTATTTTAAAGTGTCCTATGAGAAATGTCATACTTTGAGAGTTCCAGTAATCCAATTTAAGAGGTTAACAGTAAACAAATTGAGCATCAATTGGATTTGAATTGGATGTAAAAATATGTCTTTGCCTACATGCAAAAATGCATCTGTGTTTTTATATCTGTATTTTGAGTTGTACATATTTTGCAACCTAAAAAAAGACGCATAGATGTATCTGGAGCAAAGATAAGTATATTTTGCTCTGTAAACTTATGAAGATACACCTCCTAAAAAGTGCATCTAAACATAATTGCAACTCTATATAAGAACCACCTCTAAGGGGCATGCTTCTCTTGTGTGTGGACATCACTTGCATATAAAGGCCACTGATCTGACAATCAAGGAACAAGCGGTCACAAGATCAAGTCACGTGTAACTCTAAATAGGGGCACGTGTAGTACCACAAAATCTATGAAAAATGCAAAATTAGGAAACGCAAATTCATCAAATATAAATGAGGGCCATTATGTCTTTTGAACAAGAAGAAACAAATCAGGTGCTAAATGACTATATCAATAGTACAAAATAAACAGTAACCTGTATAGCTGCAGCTCTCTTAGCTGCAACTCTATACGGACATTCAAATTTAGGAGTGTTCTTTGAAGTTTAACAGCAGTGACAATCAAGAGGAGCCATCATTGTAAATATTGATCAGTTTGCTCTCCTACATTTCTAATAACCTGCAGGTTGCCTATAAGTTCTTATAATACCCGGGTTTTGACCTTTCACTTCTGCTATCTATTAATATTTGTTTTTATTAATGTATATGTTATTTTTTTAATTAAATTATGCAATTTATTTAGCTTAGCGCTCTCTTTTGTGTTTTTTTTATTTGTTACATTATGTCTTTTAACTACCACAATAAATAGCAACTGTTATATTTGATTTGACTTTGCCTTGTGTATATGCAGGTAACATGCACTATGATTGCATTGCACTTTCTCTTAGATAAACCTAGATCGAAACAAGGCGGTAAAAATGACCATTTTCATTATGTTCATGCTCTGTGATTGGCTCACTCCTACAATTTTACCTAGTGAACTGACAATGTGCATAATTGCATTCTTTGTAAATCAATCACAGAGTGACTTTATAAAATATAGTATATTCCTGAGGCAGCATGTAGCTTGCATTTTATTTTTAACAACATTCTGATAAGTTTTATATTTCCAGGTTGTTAGTTGCCAAGACTCTCCATTAGGATTCATTATTTCAGCATAACTGTATTTGAACTGCATCATTTGACCTGATTTTTAAAAGATGTACACTTATTGAAACAAAGTTTTGTATTTTGCATTCAACTGTTTTTTGTTTTTTTCATTTGTACCCCAATAATACATATATACTTGTTTAGTCAATAAATGTAATAATAAAATCTAAAATTGAGTATGCAAGGACAGTGGGCATTGATAATATTTTGTACATTAATAATAAAACCCCAAATATACTTACCATCTGTTGTCTTCATCTGTAATCATTCCGATCTTGTATGCTTTTAATCAATAATGCTTGAGTTCGTTAAAAACCCCCAAATCAGTCTCAGATTTTGACGATGTCCAAAAAACAAACCCCAAAGCCCAAACAAGCCAGCTTGGCAAAATAAAAACCCATAAGTAAGACAACGTTAACTATGATCCTCTATGGAGGAACAACCCGCGCAGACTAAATTATGGACAGGCGTGAGGTCTACTTATAAGCTATTGGTTTTCCCATACTTTCATGGGATACCCCCTGGCATATAAATAGACCTCACATCTGTTAATATTTCATTCTACGTGGGTTGATCCTCCTTTTGTATGTTCTATGTGTTGTCATCAGTGATGTCATTTGTCATTTTATGAATGATATCTTAGGAAAATGCTTGGTGTCAGTTAAGTTAAGGTTAACAGTGCCTTTCCTATGCTTTGAATCTCCCAAAAAGTCCTGCTGGAATCTCCAATGAAAAGTATAGAAACAATGTAACTGCATTATTTTAAATACAACTTTTTATATTTAAACCACATTTAACATTTATGAAACCCAGACTAGAAAACAAGGAAATTCCACTCCCTCTCACCTCCATGTGTAATGATAAAATGAGTCAGAAGGATCTCTGTCCAGTTCACCACAAGCAAAAGGAACAGTTTGCGTCCTCTCTTATAAGTTTTAACCTAAAGGTAGCCAATGTGGTGTGGCTATTATGATTTAATGAATGCCTAGTTACCTTTAATATCTTCTTTTACTTCAAGTTCCCTTCTATACTAAATTATTGGAACTGTGGTTAAAATAAGTAGCGAGGCTTTAAGAGGTGGCAATTATACCAAAGTCCCTGTGTAACATTAGGCCATTCTTTCTCATAGCAGTCCGTTTAAGGATAATCTATGTGGACTGTGCTGGTTACCAGGATTTGTGAAGTCCTGAAACATGTGTTGTCCCCAATCAAACTAATCAGACCCCAGGCTTTTCAGAGCTCTGCTCATTGTGCTTGGTAAAGAGGGGCAGGAAAATTAAGATGTAAACCAATCTGCAAATTGCATCCAATTGCTCTATCTCTTCTCTTCTCTTTGTCCTCATTCAAGTGTGTATTTGAAAATGTAAATACATTTCTTAAAAAAAGGAAAAACAAGTGTGTGCTCTGACTAGCCACCCTGCTGCCCAAACTAGCTAGGGAGACAAGGATGGAGGAGATTGCAACAATGCCACCCATCTAGGGTGCCTGTGTAACAGGATCCACAGAAGCTCATGCCCATTACACAGTAGCTCTGCACTTGCCAACCATGATTTTGGTAAGACCCATAACATAGGGTCACCCCAATCAGAGTAGCAAGCCCTTATTCTACTCAGAGCTGAACTGATTGCTTTTAGTAGAAGGAGCCTAACAGAAGAGGTAGTGTCAATCTGCTAATTATAAACAGTCCCAGAGCTTAAAGTTGCAAGGGCTCTTTCTAGCCACCCTGGTGCAAAGTAACTTTCAGGATCCCAAACAGCATGGATTTACTGCGGAAGGGGGGAATCATGTCAAACAAATCTTATTGACTTTTTTGACTGGGTGACTAAGGAAATAGATCAAGAGCAGGCCGTAGATGTAGCTGATTTAGATTTTAGTAAGGCTTTTGACACTGTCCCACATCGCAATCTGTTAAATAAACTCAAAAGCTTAGGTTTGGATTCTAAGATGGTTGAGTGGATAATAGCTTAGTTGCATGTTAGAAAACAGAGAATTATAGCAAATGGAGTTCATTCACAGGAGGGAAAGGTTACCAGTGGAGTACCACAAGGATCTGTACTTGGACCAATTCTTTCTAATATCTTTATTGGTGACATTGCAAATGGGATTGAAGGGAAAGTATGCTTTTTTGCAGATATGCAACAGGGTTGACACATCAGGAGAAGTAAAACAAATGATTAATACCAAAAAATGCAAAAACCCAAAAGGCTAAATATTGTATTAATGGCACTATAATGTAAACTACTGAGGAGGAAAGGGATCTATCTATGAGTCACTATTCCAAGTGACTTAAAGGCAGATAAGCAATGTAACAAAGCAATGAGAAAGTCAAGTCAGGTGCTTGGTTGCATAAGAAGAAGAGTCAGTAGCAGAAAGAAAGAAGTAATAATGCCACAGTATAGTACGGCTTCATCTAGAATACTGTGTTCAATTCTGGAGGCCATATCTGCAGAAGTATATAAATACATTAGAGACTATACAAAGAAGGGTAACTAAAATTGTGCAAAACACAACACTTACCCAGAAATACTGTTGAAGTTGAATATTTGGATGAAGTATTTATAAATTAATAAATATCGATTGTAATGGTTTTCCCTGCGATGATTCGCACGCTACGTCATGCCAGGGTTATATACACAATCACACAGGTAAACAAAGCAAATACACTTACATTCACACCTACATTTGTATATAGTTCACTTTTAATAAAGTTCCAACTCACATTCTTTTATTATTAAGGCACGGAATTATTTATACAAAGATAAACCTACATTAAAGATATTTATGGTTCAGGTCCTATGAAATGTATGGTGTTTGGTTTTATATTAATCCACTATCGCACATAGTGGTCGCTAGTTATTATTAGCACAACATTAATTCTCATAGATACTCTGTTAATTGGTTAGTTTAAACCTGATTTTAGGTGGTTTCCTGAGGCAAAACACTTACACAGCTGTTGGAATTAGTTGCCCCCACCTTTGGGGGCAGAATCGTTTGTACTGACCTATGACGTGCATTCTACTAGAACATTATAACCCCTGAACCAATGAACTCTTTTAGTTATCTTTGTGTACATTGTGACATCATCACTGTTTTTTGTGAAATCAAACTGCAAAAAAGCAACTGTATCACTCACTCGCTTTGACCACAGACTTCAGGATTAAATGACTGTTATTGGATTCAGTGCACAAGCATAATGTTTCAGTTATTTTTTCTTGTATTTGTTATACTTTGATATATTTTGCTATTAAATCTCTTTTTGTGCATTGAAACCACATTAATCACATGGTGACAATAGAAATGGACGTAACAATGCATATAGATATTAATATGTATAGTTTGGAGCAGAGAGGAAAAGGGTGGACATGATAGAAACTTTCAAATATATCAAGGGTTTTACAAAGTATATTTACCGCCGCGGCGGGCTCTCCTTTGGGCCCGGCGTCCCAATCGTCTACTTGACGACCGGGACGTCACTTCCGGTTTCTGGTCTGACCGTTGCCAAGGCAACAGCCGGACGGTGCGTTGTCAAACGTAGCATTCCAGCAAGGAGATTAGCCGGGCACGTGCGTCTTAGTGAATAATTTATTATCAGCCTCCTGTGGCTGACTAAGATAGGCTGGGGTGCTTGCTTCTCATACGCTGCTCTAGGTATTTAAGACAGGGAGGACTGGACCTCCCTGCGGGTTATAGTGTTTCTAGTCCAGTGCTGTTGCTGACCTGCTATTGGATTCCTGTCTGCCTGATCTTCCGTTTTGACCTTTGCTTGTACCCTGGACTTTGTCTGTTTGCCTGTAGCCCTGACCTTTTGGCCTGTATTCTGGACTTTGCCTGTTTGCCTGTAACTCTGACCTTTTGGCTTGTATTCTGGACTTCGCTGTTTCGCTACGGACCTCTGACTTCGGCCTGCTACTGATCACCCGCTCCAGTCTGGGCTAGCGCGTCCGATTTCATTTGCGCCATGGCTACCACTGATGAGCTTTTACTACTCTGAGCTTAAGACCTGGGGACATCTGAGTACCTGTGAGTATATAAAGCTCTACGGAAAAGGCGGCTGCTAAAGGTGAAGATCTCTACTCTAACCTGTTTTAAAAGCTCATCTTGGTGGTCGTGAGCTCTAACAGGTACAGGACTGAAATATTTTTCAAAGGAAGAGAAAATATTAAAACAAGAGGACCTGCACTGAAACTGGAGAAAAGTAGGTTCAGAGGAAATTTGAGGAAAAACTACTTCACAGAAAGGTTAGTGGATAAGTTGAATAGCCTCCCATCAGAGGTGGTAGAGTCTACTACAACAGAGCAATTTAACATTCTTGGGATAGATATAAGGTTAGCTTCACAAAGAATAAAAGATCAAATAGGGTTTGAGTTTACCATAGGTAAAAAATGGGCAGATTAGAGGAGCCAAATGGTTATTATCTGCCATCAAATTCTATATTTCTATCCTGCTAAATCTGTCATTAACTACCCAAATAACAGTAAAGCCTTTGGAAACTGGAAGTTCACAAACAAAATACATGGAAATGTGTGACCATGGACATTTAGGTATCGGTAATGAATTCTGCAGACAGTAGGGAGTGTCAGGCACAACCTTGTTGTGGTAGCACACCTCACATGAGCGTACCAAGTTACAAATGTCTTGTCACCAGGTTGACTACCATACCGATCTCAAAAAGGTAAAGGTCTGTTTCCTAAAACCAGGCTGTCAGAGAGTTCTCTACTTTCTCTACAAGTCCTGATCAGCTGGAAGCTAATTCTGGCTGAAAAAGGGGTTAATACTGGGAGTGTCACGTAATCATCTTGGCCTTGCCCCTTATTTAACCTGAGAATGTCTCAGGTTGTGTTCCACCAGACTCCTTGTCGTCATCCCAGCTGGGGACCAAGGGACAGCCCTGCAACAGCGCCATTTGACAGACACTCTCTAAGGCCAGCCCCTGGAATGTGGAAAATCTTCAGGGTATAGGGGAATGAGTGAGAGCCAGAGATTCTGGATTGTTTTCTTTTTTATTTGATCCTGGGAAGAACTCCAGCATCTTGCTGGTACATCTGTAGCTCAGGAGAACTCCATGGGTCTTGGATTCTGCAAGTCAGCACATCCAGGTGACTTTAACTCCTTGAGTTAGTGAGGTAAGGTACAGATAATGTGGCAAACCTGCCTGGCATTTATTAACTGTTTGTATATAGTATTCTAGCGATTGTTTTATTATAATAAATGTACTGTTGTACTTTTCTAACTGCATTTGCCTGAGTGACTATAAGACCCTTAGAAGGTACTGGGTAGGCTTCCCTAGCATAGTAAGGCACCCTTTGGCAACCAGCCAGCTTGAAGTGGGTAGAATTGGTCCACATAATCACAGTCACTTTGTGATTTGCACCCTCCAACCTGTACTGTTCTTCTAGAACCCATTTTACTGCTAAAAGCTCTATGTTGTCTATGTCATAATTATACTCAGCAGATGAAAATGTTTTAGAGAAGAATGCAAAGCGATGTAGTTTCTGAGACTCTGGATCTGCTTGCTAGAGAATTACTTCAGCTCCCACATTCTTGGCATCTACCTCAACAAAGAATGGCAATCGATGATCAGGATGTTTCAAAATTGGTGCCGAAGTAACAGCTTTATTTAAGTGTTTAAAACCTTGCAAGGAATATGTTTGTGAGTGTTGTGACTAGTGCTACTATAAAAGAAAATATTGGTATGAATCTTCTATAATAGTTAGGGAACTTCAGAAATCTTTGGATGACATTGAGATTAACAGCCACTGCCTAGGTCAATATGGCTTGGACCTTGATGGGATCCATAGAAAAGCCTTCAGTAGATATGATGTAGCCCAAAAAGGAGACCTGAGGCAATTTAATTCACATTTCTCTATTTTGCCAAACAACTTGTTAAGTCTTAGGTGTTCAAGGACTTGGCATACATGGGCTCAATGTTCTGTGAAACTAAAGGAATAAGAAATAAGAATATTGTTAAGATAAACCACAACTAAATGTCCCAAGAAATCTCAAAGAGTATAATTTATGAGGTCTTGGAATGCTGCAGGTGGGTTGCAAAGGCCAGATGGCATTACCAGATACTCATAATGTCCTGAATTGGTATTTAAGGCCGGTTTCCATTCATCACAAGCTTTTTTTCTAACTGGATTGCAGGCCCTTTGAAGTAAAAATGGTAGCTTCCCTAAAATGGTCAAAAAGTTTAATTTTTTTTTATTGGAAGTCGATATAGATTCTTTATAGTTATTTTAGAAGTGAAAACAGGGGCAAAACCCTTCATTTTTTTTTTAATTAAAGAAAAATCCAGCTCCAACTGGTGATATAGAAGCATGAATAAAACCTTTCTCAATGTTTTTTTTTTTGTATTCCTCCATAGACTTGGCTTCAGTAGCAGATAAAGAATAGATTCTATCTTTATGTGAGGTAGCCCAAGGAACCAGGTCATACTATCTGTGGGGAGGCAGAGTGTCAGAACTTTTACTAAAAAGCAAGTGGGATGACACAAATCCCTCCAGTGTTTTATCTCTCTGGTTTTCCAATTGATGTCCAGATTGTGTCTAACTAGCCAAGGGTATCCTAGGAAGACGGGAAAACTTGTTGAGTTGATGAGTAGAAATTTGATCTGTTATGAGTTAAGCATCCCAATGTTTGTAATCACTGGTGAACAGAAAAACTTAATGTGACTCCCAGGAAGAGGTGAACCATCCATTCCATTCAAAGAAATGCTGTTCTGTAGAGGAATGAGCGGTTACCTGCAGATTCACTATTGATGAAGGCTGAGTTGTGGATCGCAGTCTTGTGGGAGGTTTTAGGGAGCTGTGCAGAGTTTCAAGTGTTGCATGTCAACAATTCACAAATATAAAAAAAAGACTTACATGTTACATGAACGATGTTTAATGAATCTGAGAATTTGAAAGATGAGTTCCTCAGAAGTCCTTTCTCTAGGGGAAACACAAATTTTCGCTGGAAACAGGACTTTTCTCTGCTTCGTAAATAGACCCCTAAGCCACTTTATGGACAGTAGTAACAACCAGACACAATAGAGTTATAAATTGGAAAACTCTGATTGCCCATCATAATCAAACAATACATACAATGCAAAATATAAAATAAATAGCAAGGAGTAATTATACTTAATCTTAAATAGCATATTAAAAATTTATTTTTGTGCTGTGTCTCAGCTGTTTTCTGCTTTGGAAATTCACCATTGTCTTTTGGACATTAGGCATACTCATACATCCCGTTATTCCAGGGCCACTGTTCTGGACTGTCTTTCAAACATTGGGACTGTTGGGGAGTATACACTGTGGAATGTCAATGAACAAGATATTTCAATAAGAACAAAGGTAAGTATTGTGACCTTCCACTCATGTGTGGTTCATATGACAAGCAAATTATATCACAGTAGTTGAGGTGCAGGAACTGATCATGGAACAGACTCAGGCTGATTCTCCAAATTTATAGTTAGAACTGTAAGATTCTCATAGTCTAAATGAATAAAAACACAGTAGGTCCGTGATGGCTAACCTGGTGACACGCTGAGGCAATTGGGCTGACACGCAGGGCCGGCGCTTCTGGATGTGCTAGATTGGCAGCTCCCGACTTCCTCCTGTCCCCGATGCTTCCGGCTCCCGACTCTCAGCTGTGACTGGAGCTTCCCCTCTCTCCCAGCGCTCCCGGCGCTTCCAATGTGACGTGATGAAGTCACGCGCTTTCGCGTAGTCGGCTGCGCGGTCTTTCTTCCCGAGGTTGCGAGCAAATAGCAGGTAAGGAAATACCTGCATTGGGGGGGTTTCAATTACTAAAAAATTACAAAAAAAACTGGGCAACGGCTGTAGGAGAGATGAGGAGATAACTGTCGGGGGACAACTAAAACTGGCTGTGTGGGGGGGGATAGAAATACCTGCAGGGGTTACAATGACTGTAGAAGGAGGTAATGCAAATATCTGCAGGGGAGAGTAAGGAAAAATGGCTAAATGCAGGGGGGGGTAATGAAAATATCAGCAGGGTGAAGTAAGGAAAAATGGCTACAGGGGAGGTGTCAATGGCTACAGGGGGGTAATGATAATACATGCAGAGGGGGTAAGGAAAATATCTGCAGGGTGAAGTAAGGAAAAATAGCTGCAGGGGGTGGGGGCAATGGCTGTTGGAGGGAGAAATGAAAATGGCCAAAGGTGGGTAATGAAATGATTTTTACTATTATTAGTTAAGATTTTTTTTTATGTATACATATATTTTTAATGATATTATCAATTATATAAATTTTTATACACTTTACTACCCACAGCGCTGTTTTTCTTATGTTTAGTGTGGTTTAGTAAGAGGGAGTTAAATAGTCCCTTTTAACAGCCATCATCTTGACTTTTATCTTTCTCCAGGGTTCTTCTTCTGGAGGCCTTGTTTTTCCTGTCCTGTCATCTGGAGCCTCTTCTACTGTTCCAAGCCCAGTCTAGTTCCTGCTCCACAGACTTGCTGAGTTCTGCCAAAAGTGCTGCAGGTACGCGCCTGCCTACTGCTAGTTACAGAAGGGAGTACGTAGTGTAGTGCTTTATATGATTTTGTACAGGAGTCTTTCCAACAACACCATTACAGAGGTAATAAAGCGGTCAATAGGTTTTTAATTATCTCTGTAACAGTGTTGTTGGACTGACTCCTGGTACAAAATAATGCAAGTTAATTTATGAATTAACATTTTATAGAAAATGCCCTGATTTTTATTTATGTATTGTTGCAGCCCTGAGATGGAGAATCCAAAACATAAAAAAGCAAGATTGAATGATAAAGAGAGTGGTAGTAGCAGTATCAGACCCTTTCAAGACATATGGACAGAGATGTATGGCATTATAGACAGAAAAAACAGATCATTGTGCATACTATGTAATGAGACAGTAGTAAGCAGAACGTGGAACATAAATAGACATTTTGAAACTAATCATCGCCAGCTCTTGGAAATAAGTCTGGATGAAAGGAAGGAATACATTTCTAGGCAGTTACACCTCTATAAGAGCCAATCAAATACCCTCCTTAAATTTGTAAGAGGCTCTACAAATTTAACATCAGCAAGTTTATGCGTTGCTCACTCCATAGCTCAGCATGGAAAAGCCCTCAGTGATGGAGAATTTATTAAAGAAACTCTTCTAAAGTGTGCACCAATTTTATTTCACGATATGCAAAATAAAAATGCTATTATTAAGCGAATTTCTGAGTTACCAATCAGTAGAAATGTCATCAAAGACAGAATAATGAGATTTAAAACAAACATACAGCATCAATTATAAGGAGACTGAGATAATTGTAAATATTTTTCAATTTCTCTTGATGAAACTACTGATGTCACATCAAATGCTCGGTTGGCCATTATTGCTAGATATTCAGATGGTCTCACAATGAGAGAAGAGTTGATAAAGTTAGAATCAGTGCCAATATGTACATCAGGGAAGGAAATATGTAAGGTTGTTATACAAACATTCCGTGACCTAAGCATTGATATGTGTAAAGTTGTGTCAGTGACGACAGATGGGGCACCCAATATGGTGGGAAAAAGTGTAGGATTTGGGAAGTTGTTTATGGAAGCTATTGGATGTCCACTTGTGCCTTTTCATTGTATTATCCATCAGGAGGTGTTGTGTGCCAAGGCAGGATTCACAGAATTAAATGATTTAATGTCAGTTGTAACAAAAATAGTGAATTTCATAGCTGCTCGACCCCTTCACAAGCGAGAATTTACTGCACTTTTACAGGAAGTTGATTCAACCTACAGTGGACTGTTGATGTTCAATAATGTGAGGTGGCTAAGCCGAGGGAAAGTACTTGAGCGATTTGTGGAGTGCTTTTCAGAAATTCAGGTTTTTCTGGAGAATAAGGATCTTGCAAACTTTCCTCAGCTCAATGATCATAAGTGGGTCAACTCATTGATGTTTTTCACATCTCTGTTCATATGAATGAGCTAAACTTACAAATACAAGGTTTTGTCAAAAGTATTGATGTTATGTTTGGATACATCAAAGCCTTTCAAAGTAAACTTCAAATCTTTAAGCGAGATATAGAAAGTAAAACTAAAGTATTTTCCTCGAGTAAAAAAGTATTTTGAGAACAACAGCACAACTGTACAAAATGAAATAGAGCTCATGCACATGAAGTACCAGCATATCGTGAACTCGTTACTTGACCAGTTTGGTGAAATATTTAATCAATTTCGAAACCTGGAACAGACCATCAAAATAATTAAGCATCCGGATTTAGTAGTCTACAGTACTTTAGAATTAAATAGTTTCGAATGGATGCAAATTGATGATTTGGAGATGCAACTTGCTGAATTTCAAGCCAGCATCTGGATTCAAGTGTTTGTCGATTTGAGGTCCAGACTTGAGAATCTGGAAAGAAATCCTTTGGAGAATGAAGAAGACTGCAAATACGAACAGGAAATTTGGAGTGCTTGAAACAGATTTACCAGACACTTTTAGCACCCTGGAAAATCTAGGAATGGCTTTACTCACAATTTTTCCCTCAAAATACTTTTGTGAGACTTTATTCTCAGCATTAAATAATATTAAAACAAATAAAAGAAACAGACTGACAGATGAAGTTAGCAGCGCTTGCTTGGCCCTACAAAGCCTACAAATCTGCAATTGAAGATCTATCAAATGCAATTCAGCAACAGAAAAGTCACTAAGGTAAATCATTATTTGTTTTTGCTTTTCGAACTAATAAATAGTACAAATATATTAAAAATATAACTCTTTCTTTATTAGGGCTGTAAATATCACCAAATTATGAACATTTCTTGAAGTGACACACGACCCAAGGACAGCAACACTTTTTTCAGATTTTCGACACACCAAGCTGAAAAGGTTAGTCATCAGTTATACTACTGAGCTACCTACTGTATGAGAGGTATATGGCTTTCATCAATGTGATTGCTACAGGATATTATAATCCAAATTTGGTACAGTATAAATACAAAATAGAAAATTGTTTGCAGAACCCATGAAATTTCTGCTGCAGAAATTTTATTTTTGGAAAAATCCAAGAAGAACTAAATAGTCAAATGTTAGTCACTCTCAGCGAATTACCAGGCACTCTGGTATGAAAATGTTATGATTTTATTATGTAAAGAAAATATTATGTTAAGCTTGAAGCACTAATGATTATCTGGATTTAAACTTTTAAGCTGTCTAAAAATACATTTCTGATGATGTTAAGAGCACTCATGTAATGCATAGAAGAAAATGGAGTTGTGCTGCTTACATGCACGGTGGGGAATGTAGCTTTAATTTTTTTAGTTTAAAGCACCAAACCCAGAAAGCAATGTTTAAGTGTCCAAAGATTGTTCAACCTCCCTCTTATTTTCCAGTACAGCTTTTTACAGTAAAGTGTGAAGGGTATATTTGCCTCAGCTATATCACAAACAGAATAAAACCTAGCCCACGGCTTGCAATCAATGACTAAACAATTGCTGACATGAGCTTCAAAAAAGCTAAAAACGTAAATGGGAGAATACTTATTATAGGTTATTTCCTCACATTTTATTTATTGATTTTCTCATTTGCAGCTTTAAGGTGTTGGTGGCTCAAGAAAAAAGTTTTCATTGGTAGACTGTACATTTGCAGTTTCCCTGTATTAACCATTTGTGTGCTATTACTGTTACCTACCTTTTAATTTTCCCCTTGAAGTATGTGGGGGGGATTCCATGTGCAGAGGGGAGCAGGGCATCGCAAATCATTTTGGTCCGTCCTGCATTGCAAAATTACACTATCAGGTAATTTCGGCATGGGGGTCGGGGCCAAAATGACTCATCATCGAGGCCGCCTTCCTGCAGGATGCGGGAGATTGGCCTGCTCTCCCGGGAGTCCAGGAGACCTTCTCGGAATTCAGGAGTCTCCTGGAGATTCCGTGAGAGTAAGCAAGTACCAGTGAATATGTTTAGAACTATTAAGAGCTACTGGAATTTGATTGTGGTAACATTAGTGGAAACCCAGAATGACATATGATGACTTAAGACACTGTGGGTCATTTACAAAGCAATGCAAAAGCTGCCTGTCCTGTGTTATACATGAATTCTGGTTTATGCCTCTGTGCTCCAATTTATGTGGCAAGTTGGCATCTTTTGTGAGGAAGAAGTTGTTTACTCTGGATTATGGAAGGTTCTGGAAAGAGGTTTTGCTTAGTATGCAAGAGATTTAAATGAGCTGAAAAGAGACGCAATAAAGCAAACTGTAAGACATTTCCGTATTTGAAAGATGTCCCGGTGGTTTTGCACTGTATGAAACGTACTAATTTTACCTTGCTCCAGTTGTCTGCCACAGTCCAAAAAATACTGGTAGGTTAACAGGCTTCTGACAAAATGGACTGCAGTGTTAGTGAGTGTGTGTGTGTGTGTGTGTGTGTGTGTGTACTTGCATTCATATGCTTGTGGGAACATTAACCTGTTTACACACCAACATTGTGGGCACCTGAGTCGTAGTGGGGACAAAATTTGAGGTCCCCACAAAGCTTTTCAAGGCTAATCAATGCAGGGGACCTTGCTGATATGCTCAGCATAAAAATCTGGTCACATTTGTCGGAACAAAAGTGTGCGTGTGTCCGATGGAGAGGTGCGAATGTGTGTGTGTGCCTCCCACCACTATAGGCCAGTATTCCGTCCGAATGTGTAGCAGGAGCAGGAAACGGAAGTGACTGCATCCTGCGGCCCTTTTGTACATTAAGCGGGTAAAGGCACAGTGGAATCTGTCTGCTGCTGAAGGTAAAGCGGGGATGCTGAAGCATGACAGAGCCCACTGGTAGCTCCGACTATAGCCCAGAGAGCAGGGGAGACGAGTATGCCCCTGACACTTCAGAGGAGAGCGGTTCAGACACCAGCGGTGATGCCCAGTTGCCCACCAATGCAGCAGAGTGCAGGTACCCAGTGATGAGTTCTATGTACAACCATTCTGGATTTTCTGCTAGCCGTGTTTTAAACACACAGGGTTGGAGAGACAACGCAATGTCTATCCAAACGCTATCCAGAAACAGTGATGGCTCCAAGCGTATAACAAAAAGCAGTACTGCCTGTACTGTGAGAAGCCCCTCTTAAAAATTGCCCGGCACATGGAGCATGTACACAACAATGAGAATGAAGTAGCCTGGACCCTGAAATTCCCCAAGCACTCGAAAGAAAGGTGCATGCAACTGGCACATCTTCGCAGTAGGGGAACTTTGCAAAAACAAAAAATGCTGAGGCAATGAGGGCAGGCCATGGCGTTTTGGTCCCGTACAAATTTCCAGACAAAGAGATGGATGCTGAAGGCTTCATGCACTGTGTAGCCTGCCAGGGCTTGTTTGCAAGGAAATACCTGTTGCGACACATGAAAAACTCTAAGCTAAACCGAATGGGCAAGAAGCGCCCACATAGCAAGAACAGAGTCCAGTCACTGTTCACCTTTGCTCAGCCTGTTCCACCTGACATCAGTGATGGCTTTTGGAAGCTCTTGAGTGACATGACCCAGGAAGACTCACAGTCAAAAATGATCGATGCATCATGCAGATGGGACAGCATCTGTTCAACCGGGTCGGATCAGATGTTGGCAGGCACAAGTACATCCATCAGAAGCTTAGAGAAATGGGCAGGCTACAGCTAGAGGCCAGAAGAGCTACCCCCTTGGAGAGGATGGAAGAGTTTACCGCTCCATCGAACTTTCTGCACGTTGTAGATGCTGTGAAGTTGGTAGCTGGCTATGACGAGGAGACAGGTACATTTAAGATGCCCTCGCTGACACTCAAGATCGGGCACAGCTTGCAAAAGATAGCGAGCATTGCGGAGTGCCAAGCCATGATGGAGGGCTGCACAGCTACAGTTTAAAACACACAAAATTTCAGGAAGCTATATGAGGCGAGATGGAACGAGTTGATCATATCGGCTTCCTTGAAGACTCTTAAGGAGTCCAAGTGGAACATGCCTCATTTCTTACCTTTCACAGAAGATGTGAAAAAGATGCACTTGTACCTCAATGAGAAACAGCAAGCCTACCGAAGTGGGCTATCCACCGAGCCTACGGTTAACCACTGGGCACTACTTGCAAAAGTCACCCTGGCACTGGTGATCTTGTCCAATTTGAAGAAGGGAAGGGGAAGTTTCAAAAATGTTGCTGACTACCTTCTCCTCAAGAGATACCTCGGATCTACACGAAGATGTGTCCCTAGCGCTTTTCGAGGTTGAGAGGAAGCTCTGCCAGAACTTCACTCACATTGAAATCCGAGGAAAACAAGGGAGAAAAGTCCCCATCCTGCTGACACCAGCCATGCAAGCTGCAATGGAACTTCTCGCAGAAAAGCGTGACAAATGTGGAGTGAATAGCCAAAATGTCTACATGTTTGCCAGACCAGCTGCCTTGTCACACTTCAGAGGCTCCAATTGCATATGACTGTTTGCCCGAGAGTGTGGGGGAAAACATCCCCACATGCGGTCTTCCACGAAGCTTTGAAAGCACATTGCCACTCTCTGCTATATTAAAGGAACTAAAGAATTTCTTTATACACAACAATATATGTATAGCTTCTTCTATCAAAGTTACATTGCTGGGAATGGTCCTCGCAAGATGTGCTGATATATGTGTCTGCAAATAGTTGTCACAGTTTCCAGACCACCCAGCAGGTTACATGTTCCAGGTCACCCATAAGGGCTGCAAATAACTGTCACAGTTCACAGACCACCCAGAAGATCACATGATCCAGGTTGCCCAGCAGGTGCACAGGGAAAGTTCATTAACTGCCACAGTTTCCAGAGCAACCAGCAGGTGTACTGCCAACTGTTACATTTTCCAGCGAGGATGGTAATGCATTGTTGTAAATGGCGGGTGGGCGTTTCACGAAATAACTTTGAAATGATGCAATCCATTACAATGCCAGTATTTTTATGCAAATCTACAGATACAAACCTTTAATTTGGTATATGACAAAGGCATCATAGAAATAAGTCACTCATAAAAGTCATATTTATGCTATTAATATATAGCTTTTTTGTATTCCTTTTTTAAAAACTTAGTTTGTAATAAAGGGCAGCACAGTGGCTCAGTGGTTAGCACTTCTGCCTCATAGCACTGGGGTCATGGCTTCGATTCCCGACCATGGCCTTATTTGTGTGGAGTTTGTATGCTCTCCCTGTGTTTGCGTGGGTTTCTCTAGCTTCCTCCCATACTCCAAAAACATACTGGTAGGTTAATTGGCTGCTATTAAATTGCCCTTAGTCTCTCGGTCTGTGTGTTTGTATGTTAGGGAATTTAGACCGTAAGCTCCAGTGGGGCAGGGACTTATGTGAGTGAGTTCTCTGTACAGCGATGCGGAATTGTTGGCGCTATATAAATAAATAGATGATGATGATGATGATGAGCTTAATTTTGAAAACTAAAACATATAGTACTACATCCATATTACATTAATTAGTTCCAGTTAACCTATACTGAGAACTTTCTTAATACATTAAGTTTCTTCATAGAAACCACATCATTTTCAGTCAGTATATGTTCAAAGGTGAATACTACTGTACAAGATGTGAGTGCATGACTCATACAGAAGCACAGATATTGGGGATGTCAGTACAGGAGGAGCATTGTCACAGTAGGATACCTCCACTAGCTACCAAGAAAGATGAAGACATGCTGTAGTGAAGGCCAGACAGGTGCTGGTGGTAGGGGAATCAGATATGAGAATAAAAGAGAGTATTGCTGTCACGACTTAGTATATCGTACCTGCTATCGTTGGCACTACTCGGAGGAAGGTGCGGAGACTAACGTGCCCCTGGTGTTCACCAGGGACCCCCGCAAGGAGGTATGGACTCAGCTGCAGGAGACAGGCAGGTCGCGGTCCTTCCACGAGTCAGATAGCGAAGCACGAGAGAAGAATTGTCAGACAAGCCGGTTCAGTAACTGTGCAGGCAATAAAGGTACACAAGGAGATCCGAAGGGAAGGTGAATCAAGCCGGGTCAGTAACGTTCTGAAAGCGCGGCACACAGGGATATCCAAAAGGGGTAGCCAAAGGCAATCCGGGTCACAAGAGTCACAGGCAGGCAGGCAAATATCAGGAGACAAGCAATAAACTGGAACACTGATGTAATGCTGGAGGCAGGGTAGAGACCTGAAACTCTGGCACTGGTAGGAGGGAGGGGAGGGGTTAATATACTGCTGTGGGCCAATGGGAGGTCAGCGCTGTAGCGCTGTCATAGTTAGCGCCATCGTGCTCAGTATAACGTCCCCCTGTAATACGATTCAGGGGCCGTCTTTTTTCTTGACAAAGAGGAATCCGGCCCCAGCAAGAGCAGTCGATTTGCGAATGAATCCTCGTTTCAGATTTTCTGTGATGTATTGAGACATCGCCAAGGTCTCCGGGCGAGATAGAGAATAAGTTCGCCCTTTGGGTAAAGGTTGGTCAGGAAGCAGAGTAATGGAGCAGTCCCAGGGACGGTGGGGGGGTAAGATTTCGGCTTCAATCTTGCTAAACACGTCCTGAAAATTTTCATACGCTGCTGGAAGGACAGATTCCATAACGGTGGAATGAGCAATAACTTGAGAACCGGGAGGCTGAACACTGGACAGACATCTGTGATGACATTCCGTACCCCAACGGGTAACCTGAGCACGATCTCAATCCATTTGCGGAGAATGCCTTCGTAACCAAGATAGCCCCAAGATAAGCGGATTAATGGATTTAGGCAACACCAAGAACTGAATCATCTCACTATGAAGGGTTCCTACCATCAATCGAATAGGTGAGGTGACGGAGGAGATGGAACCGCTGACAACACGGTTACTGTCCACTGCCGTTAATGATAATGGTTGAGGCAAAGCAAGTATCGGAATTTGGAGCCCAGAAACGAGAGTGGCAGATATGAAGTTCCCGGAGGAGCCAGAATCCACAAAAGCCGTGGTGGAGAAGGGACCTTAAGGGGTGCTCAGGGTGACCGCCATCAGAAGTTCTGGAGTATGTTTAGAATAGGGAGCAACTGTGGATTCTCCTAAACTGGCCTCCCTGCTACCGTGTAGGAGGACGGGCTCCCGGTCTCTTAGGGCAGACATTGAGAAGGTGTCCGGAATCCCCACAGTAAAGACAGAGACGTTGAAGCGCCTCTCCCTTTCTTCCGGAGATAACCGAGAACGTCCAACCTGCATGGGTTCGTCCATGGACAGCACCTGGTTTTGGAATTGTGGCGCTAGATGAGGTGCAATCCGCTTAGTGACTGGACGTTCTTGTGTGCGTTCTTTGTAACGCAGATCTACTTTGATACACAGGGCAATAAGGGTATCAAGGTCAGAAGGAAGATCTCGGGAAACTAATTAGTCTTTGATGCGTTCAACTAGACCTTGCCAGAATGTTGCCACTAGTGCCTCTTTGTTCCACTTTAGTTCAGATGCCAAGGTCTGGAACTGGATGGCATACTGCCCCACAGATAAGTTGCCTTTACGAAGACTTAGCAGACTGGTGGCCACAGAGGCTACTCTCCCAGGATCATCGAAGACTCTCCTGAAGGCTTCAATAAAGGAGGTGGTGTTATTTAGAAGAGGATCCTCTCTTTCCCACAGGGGCGAGGCCCGGGCTAGTGCTTGACCACTCAGGAGGGAGATGATGAATGCCACCTTAGTGCGTTCTGAAGGGAATGCTCCTGGGTTACACTCAAACTGAATGGAGCACTGGTTTAAGAAACCCCTGCATTTCTTGGGATCTCCATCGTACTTCTCGGGCGCTGGAATACGCAGCCTGGAGGCCGCTGTGGATACTGTAACCATGCTAGAGGATGCCATCGTGGAGGAGGTTATGGCTGGGGTAGCAGGCAGGGAACCCTGTAAAGCATCGAAGCGGGTAGCGATACCTTGGACACATTGTAGAAGATGTGCTTGGGCTGCTTCTTGCTGTTCTACACGCAGAGCCAAGTGAAGGAGTAACTCCCAGACTGAGGGTTCATCTGATCCCTCTGTAGTCATCGCCAGAGTTTACTGTCACAACTTAGTATATCGCACCTGCTATCGTTGGCAGTACTCGGAGGAAGGTGCGGAGTCTAACGTGCCCCTCGTGTTCGCTATAGAGGAGACACAGGCGGCTGTCCCGGGGATCACGGGCCGCGCCTGACAATTGCCAATGAACAAGTCACTAGTTAGATAACATCTTGTATATGGGGTACATTTTTGGGCGCCTCACTGTGAGAAAGAAATAAGAGAACTCCAGTGTTCAGAAGGGAGCAATCTCATCAGTAATGGGAATAAAACTGTTAAATTATAAAAAGAGGTTAGAAAACTAGGGCCATCTTAACAGCATTATGGGCCCCCGGGCAAAGCAGTGCCCTGCAGCCCCTACATACACAAACACTCACAGGAATAAAAATGTAAATTATCGATAAAATGAAGCTTATATTTATTGTTACCTGCAACAAAATCAGTGTTTAACATTAAAAAACATGCTGATTTTGCTCCCCTTCTGTCTCCCTTATTTCACTCCCCCCCCTTCACCTGCTTTCTTCTGAATTACTCTCATCTGTCTTTCTCATCTGTCTGTTCTTCCAAAGTTTTCATACCGAGATGCATAGTAATTGCGAATGAAAGAAAGATGGTCTCATCATAAGCATAGGAGGAGGCTAATATTAGAGTGGATTAGCTGTAGTATTTCTTACTACATGAGGAAGATATTTTTTAACCTGTGTAACTATGTAAATTATTACAATTATTAATTCTTCTAAAGTATGGATACTATCATTTTGAAATGAAAAACACCCATGTTAAGTTTGCAGATTTAGAAAAAAAAAATCCACCCCTTACTTTTTTTTAGGTGCCAAATAAGGTAAAACAGTTATAAGAACCTATTTCATACAGTCCTGTTAATTTGGTTCATTAGGAAATATTAGAAAATAAGCTTTGCCAGTTTTATTGTTATAAAGAACACAGTCCTGACAAAACCGAGACACCTGGAAACCCTTTTTCACCTCATGTTTATGAGGACCTACTTTTGAATGATGCATGTGCAGACCTTAAAGCATAACAATGGCATTAAATACACATGTAATTTCTAGTGAAATTAACAGGACTTCAGTCAATTGAGTTTGAGTTCTGGTGTACAACTGTATAAAATGCATCGAAACTGCATTTTCCATAATAGATAGAGATTAACCCTAGACTCCCCGTCACTTCCCCAAGAGAGCTACCCTTGTTACCATAGCAATCTCTCCAGATTTCACATAGAACATAACAGAACTTCTCTGTATCAGGTGTGTGTACAAAGAGCTATGCTCCTGTGCATGACATAGGGAAGTTCCATTATGCTCTAACAGGCTTTATGACCCGTCGCATTTTATTTACGTTAATTACGTTGCTTATAGCAGCGATAAAGACATTTCAACCAAACTTATCAAAAAAAATCACTGATAATATTGGATCACTAAAAATGAAAAGGGATAACAGATACCAATGAGAAGGAGAACACCGCCTTCTTCAAAACCCTATTTTCATCAGTGTTCATCATCATTTATTTATTTCTATAGCGCCACCAATTCCTCAGCACTGTACAGAGAATATTTGCCATTCACATCAGTGCTGCCCCTATGTTTATGTAGGAAGAGAAATACTAGGAACTATGTTGTGTTCCTGTATGTTGTGTTCCTGTGGTCCAGCCCACCATTAAATAGTACTGTCTAATACAGGAGGTGCTGCAGGTAATGCTCTCAGTCACTTATCATTGTCACCATTCAATAAACTGTATGCCTAGGTTTTAGAGACAGGTACTATTGGTTCATTCTAAGAAGAACTCTTTTGGGATAGAGCTCTATATCTATAAATGAGCTTATCAGTATGTTCGAATGAGAGCAGGACATTTGTGCACTATAGGAAAAATGGACAGATTGGACAGGGAGATACCGGTCGAGAATAAATACAGAATAATGTAAAGTGGTGCATATAGGCCATAATGATCTTATTATATTAAATGTGATGTAATTGAGGAAATGAAAAGATTAAAAACAATGTACTGTAAAGAGAAGTAAACGGAGTAGCAGCTCTCAGTGCCAGCAACTGCTGGAAGAACTAATCATTTTCTATCATGTAGTAAAAAGGGGAATAAGTAAAGTGATACAGACACCGCATTTTCCATGAAATGGAATTTACTATAATAGCTCCTGAACACCGTGATATTTGTCTGAAAAAACATATCTTTGAAAAGTCTAGTATGATACTATACTACGGGGAGTCAAGTTGAGAAAGATGGTTATAGCAGATTAAATAAATAGACTTAAAAATGGGTTGGATAACTTCTCTTAAAAAATGGTATCCGAACCTATATTATTACTGAAGTGACTGATATGAGTTTATTACATGTCCCCTCACCTGGATTTTTTGCTCCTTCTTCTCGATCAACACATTTGCAAAGTGAAGGTTGACGTTTACGATCATGTGTTTTTTTTATCTTCTATATGTAGCAGTGACTTTGTCTCACAGAGCGAACACTGAAGAATTACCTTGTTTTTCCATTAATTGTTCATTGTGATTTATGACCATTTGTTAATTGAAGAAAGTATCTTGTTAATAATTGGAAACAAAGATGTGTGCCAGTTTATCTTATATTTCATTGTAAACACAGATGCAAATTAATGTTACAGGGTCTGATTCATTAAGGGAAGTTAAGTAAAAGAATTGAGTAAGTAGTCTCCTGGACAAAACCAGGTTACAATGCAAGGGGTGCAAATTAGATTTCTATTTTGCACATAAGTTAAATACTGTCTGTTTTTTCATGTAGCACACAAATATCAACTTTAAATTTCAGTGTACAAATAAGCTATCAAGTATTTGTGTGCTACATGAAAAAACAGACAGTATTGAAACTTATGTGCAAAATAGAAAACTAATTTGCACCCCTTGCATTGTAACATGGGGCCTGATTCATTAAGGATCTTAACTTGAGAAACTTCTTATTTCAGTCTCCTGGACAAAACCATGTTACAATGCAAGGGGTGCAAATTAGCATTCTGTTTTGCACATAAGTTAAATACTGACTGTTTTTTCATGTAGTACACAAATACTTGATAGCTTATTTGTACACTGAAATTTAAAGTTGATATTTGTGTGCTACATGAAAAAACAGTCAGTATTTAACTTATGCTCAAAACAAAATCCTAATTTGCACCCCTTGCATTGTAACATGGTTTTGTCCAGGAGACTGAAATAAGAAGTTTCTCAAGTTAAGATCCTTAATGAATCAGGCCCATGGTTTTGTCCAGGAGACAACTTACTCAATTTTTTTACTTAATTTTCCTTAATGAATCAGGCCCACAGTGATTAAAGATGATGCTTTCTAACTCACTGTAATATAGTAAGGTTTCTGTAATCTGTTCATGTTGTCTGTTATGTGTATTTCATCTTTCAACTTGGAAAGTTCCATAGTATTTAGCTGCTCATGGGTTCAGTTAGACATGTACCTTTGGCACACACATGACAAATGGCATGTAAATTGTAGAGTCGGATGCATCTTAAGATGAGATCAACTCCAAAAGAGCAGTACTTACGCCAGGCCTACTAGCATGTGTATGTGTGCCTGAGGGAAACTAGGATACGCAAGCTTTAGGTAGTATTACCCTATTTGTACACAACCTAATAATTTAATAAAAATATGTTTTAATATATTATGTGGTGTACAAATATGGTAATGCAGCAAAAGTTGAATTTATCATATTGATAAAAAAAAATGAAATACAACACCGCTACATTCATTATCTCTTTATAAATCAAATAAGAAATGTCTTTACTGCAATAGTCCAAATCGAAATGTCATTAAGTAATACGAATGGACACCCATGATTTGACACTAATATTTTCAGTACTATCAGCTGGAGAGGTCAATCTGCAATAGGCTAATCAGAATCGCCTTCATATAGTCATAATCATCATTGTATATATTTGAACCAGCCCTCCAGCACCCACAAAATATACGCCTCCCGAAAGCCGTACATCTGTATGTGTCCTTATCTAATGGAGTCCCATTCCTCCATTCTACCTTTCCTGGTTCAATGCACAATGCAAATACACAAAAAAAACAGCCATGGGATGTATGCGTACACAATACTGATGTGCATGCATATTACAAAAATATGCATTCAATGAAAAAAAAAAGCATGTACATCCGTCCATCTCTAAATAAGTATAAACATTGATTATTCCAGCAATCCAGGGGTTTCTCCCTGCTGCCGTTTGTTCCCAGGGCACCATGGTTCTAGTACCAGCTGAAAACCTGGGCATTCTGAAGTTGCAGGGGGAGTATAGGAGGAAGGACTAATCAGGAGCTGCAATCAGGAGATTGCAGCTTTTGATTGGGTCACCTTCCTTCAATGCTATTTTAAAATGATGACTGAAAAAGATTTACAGGTTCTGTTTTACTGTGTCACCAGGTCAGTAAAATGTACATAGTGGATAGTACTAAAGCTGTAAGGTCAGCATGAGGTTGGCCAAAAGTAATGGGAAACTATGGCTTCTATAGTGCCGAATTTGTAGTGAACCTACACAGAGCAATCAATAAGGTTAGGGTGCTGTAAAGAGTGCAAGAAGAAACATGTTACTTCACTTAAAAATAATTTAATACCATAGTTTTCCTTGATGCTATCTTCACGTTGCCTTATCTATGAGAAAATATGTCTCAAGCCATAGACTCCATTTCAACTATTCAGACAAGTATTTCTTATATTTATAGCAGTGATGACAAAATTCCTTGTTATACAGCTTAAAACGTCCTGTAGTGAACAGAGGCAATGATAGAAAATTATTTCTTGTAAAAAAGAAATTGCATTTTACTCAGGGTATGTATATATGGGCAGATTCTAATGTGCCTGATGTGCATTCCGTTAGCAGTAGCCTGGGGCTGGCCTCCGGCAGAGAAAAGGATCATTGATCCCTATTGATTATTGGATGACATGTGCACAGGACTTTCTTACCCAACATACAATGGAAATAGATCACACAGCGGGAGGATTATAACCAGCCAGTGTGCACATACGATTAATTTAATTTAAATAAGGTGCAGTGGCTTCTTTGAGAAAAATAATGTTTTATATAAATGATCAAGCTTTTATCATATTGTAGCAAGTAAGTCACTCCAAAGTAGAGCAGTCTTCTGGATTATACGGGAATACCAGTATTAAAGTAATTCTATCGTTTTCAAGTAAGCATTGCCCAAGCGATTGTATTGTGTTTCTAACGCACAAAGTGATTTATTTTAGCAGATGTAAATAGTCAACAGTTCAATACATTATTATATTAGGATACTGTACAGTACAGCCAATACCAAAAGATACATACATACCGCTGCGCTAACCACAGGCCCAGTGGACAGTAATTCAGCCTTGAATACTGGTTCAGATTAGACTGAGGCTGGTGGGGGTGCAGCTATGATTATATATACAGTCAGTGTTGCAGAGTGAACAATAGAGAGGATGTGGCTTGCTTCTATAGGTTCAGACATCAGATGGGTCCATGCTAAACAGGTCATAGGCTGATTCAATCTAAGGAATCCAAAGGTGGGGGTCGTCTCTCCAGAGGATGAGCTCCTTTCTTCCCGCCAATGCTCCAGTTACATCTTAGTCAATTAGCATTTCATAGCCAGCATCATACAAAGGTTTATTCCCTAACATCAATAACTAAAGTATGCAATGTGCGATCTCTTCACCGAATGCACCGGACAGCTGCTGATGATTAGGGGTTTAATATGATATCAGACATGAAACAATTCGGTAAATGTATCAATCTGCGGGTTCTTCAACACCCGCGTGTTCAGCCTCTTCCGCGATTAAATTTCAAGCGGCGCTGCATTGTAAAGGGAAGTTAACCCTTTACAATGCAGCGCCGCTTGAAATTTAATCACGGAAGAGGCTGAACACGCGGGTGTTGAAGAACCCGCAGATTGATACATTTACCCCTAAGTGTGCATATAATCATATTATATAAACTAATAATAAACCAAATACTATCTGCTCATAAATTACAGTGTGACGGAACCAATATGAATATGAATTATATAAATAACTAAATGATGTAATGCGAGTGTGTACGTGCGTATTTTACAATGCGATCGCAATATGCCACGTGTAGCGTGGCATACTGAGTGCAATCGACCAATAAAACAATATCAACCAATATACTTTCGTTCATCCAATTATACGACTTCGACAGTTCCACACTTTGATAGTATAATAAACTATCACCTAAAAGATGTTATATGCAGGATCTCAGTACCACCTTTCATTGCTATGTAATGCAAGACCCCCTTGGTGCATGAAAATAAGTTATCATAAGAGAGAGTCTTAATCCTCAAAACGATTTCTTCTTTTACTATAGACTGTACACTTCTGGAGCTTGGAGATAACCTTTTGTATGACCTTCAAGGGTGCAATAAAACACTTAATACATTATTTGGAAAGGTACAAAGTACAATAGAACATGTATCAGCTATACAGAATACTGTACTACAGTTCTTCAAGTTTAACAGGTTCATTTGTCCAACGCATGTCTTTAAGCTCAGAATACATTTACACACTTCATGTTCATCAATAGCATCATCCTATATCTATCAATAATGTCATTTACAATCTCCTTCAGCTTGCGTTAATATACACACTTCTAATAATGTCATCAGTTCTTTTCATCAACACTTGTGGGCGGGCTATTGTCTGTTCGTTCTTCCCAGTCTCCCAATACTCAGGTTTAATAGCGGTTGGCTTGCCAAACATTGGGAGACTCCAGATTAAGGGACCTAGGTGTCGTACTTTTCCCCTAGTGGCCTCCCACCCATAATTTGGGTACCTCAAGAATATTTAGTGGAAAGAGAACTAATCCTACTTAATATAATCACTGAGGCTCGTGAGAGCACACCCAGCACTTTGTTTGGTATAAAACTTTACCCTCCCAAGAATGATAATCATTCTCAAGGATGCCTGCTCAAGTCCGAATATTACTGGACTGGCATCGCTGGGTGTACCTTTTTTTTTTTTTTACCATGGGGTCAACGTACTTACGGACGTAATGCTACTCAGACAATAGCCCCTCGCACTTTCTCCAAGCTCCAGGGTTTCCAAATTTTCCTTTACCCCTGAATTGAATAGAGTAATTGGCTGGACCGATTATGCTACTAACTTCTCCTCCATCCCCAACTCCTCAATATCATTACCTGAACCAGCCTCTGTCACCTGTCAACAATTAAAAGAATTGACCATCCTGAGAAGAGAATGAAATGAGAGAAACACAGAACAGGAAAACTACAACTTCATGATGGACAGCTGTCTTAGCCTTTGGCTCAGGTGTTACTAACTGCATTCGAGGCCTTCCAGAACAGACTCATGAGTGCCCTTGGACCCTTCTCTGAGTGTTGGCCCCTCTGCAGTGGGTGTAATGGGCACCAGTGTGTCTCTGCTACCCTTGAAGCCATGATGCTGGTAGCTTACACCTGGTACCTGTCTGTTAAATAACCTGAGCCTAAGAAATTACTGCTCCACAACTTACTTTCCCAATCCAACATCCTGACAGTTAGTGTGACTTTTCAGGAAACAGTGTTTTAGATGTTCTCGGTTGCTGTCTCACTGTTTACCTTCTCTCAAGGACTAACCTAGCCTCCCAGTTACAATCTCATCTCACAAGAGGTCAAGAACATTTCAAAAACTGACAGGTTAAGAGGCTGCCCAGGAGTGATCTTTTGGTAGCAGGGAAGGACTAGTGGCCGAAGCTATCAGTCACTTCAATCAAGTTCCAACTCTTATTCTATTCAATTCGTTCTACCTAGTACCACTACTTTATGTTCACACTGGTTTATGGCTAATTGAAAGTATTGGATTTGTTACCACTACTCATACATTATACATCTATTATCAATAACATAAATACCCCTATCACCTATTATAATTCTAGGGCTATCACATTGAATAACAAAAACTTTGAGTATGACATAGTAATACATTAGACACATTTCAATACACCTTTACCCAGACATATTTCATTGGTACACCAGTGTATACTTGAGGATCCTACATGGTGGTAATTGGATGACGTGGATTTGTTTTACCTGGAGGGAAACCCATCTGCAGGAGGGATATGGGATGGCTCTATTGGTATCATTTTCCTGACATTCTCTTAATCAAGATAGGATGTTGCCGTCCTACTAGCTTGAGACGAAATGTCTGGTGCACCCCAATATACTCTTACCAGCTTGCACATACCTTCTGTACCCAGCTGAGCCAGACCATTTGCTGCCTCCTCTGGGTCTGGGAGATACACTCTGGGAGCTACTGGTCTACCTTGTCCATCTCTCCAGGGTCCTCCAGACTCCTCACCACATCTCTTCACCTTCCAGACAGTTTATTCCTTAGGTAACACAAATCTTCATATATTAACCAATATGTGTATGTGTGCATGTGTGTGTGTGTGTGTGCTCACATTTTAAAACTAAAACAATACAACGAAAAACAAAACAAAACATAGATTTGTTAGCTGTCACGTAAAACCCTGCTGTCTATTTGACAGCTATGTTCGCCCTGGTGTGACAGCCATGTATGGTCGTGTGTGTAAGTGTGGACTTTATTAGCAGCTACTTCAGTTGGTAACTGTATCACTGTATAAAGTCCTCTATGTAGTGTCCTACTCATGTGCTGATATTGCTATAAAAAGATTTTTCAGTCAACTCAACATCGCCCCCTAGACTAGAAAAATGCTGAAGGCCAATGTATATCAATCCATTTTCCCTCTGCCAACTCACATGCCCTTCTCAGTACCTCACATTCAGCTACTTGACTAAGTGAGAAAGACAAAGGGGTCTATTTCTATAACACTTTCTTCAAATATAACAGTAGCCAGTACATGTCTGTCTAACAGTGAAAAATATAAAACAGGAAAATTCTACATTTTCTAGGGTTTCACATTATGTCGTATCTTGTGGTAAAAATCCTACTCCAATGTTCTACACGGAGATGCATATCTGTATACCTAACCTCCATCAATCTCTCCACCCTTTGTGCATAAATATAAAGGCACACTTTGTACAGGAGGCAAAAAGCAGATATGCATTCTAAATAAACAACATGAGTCATTTTCTTTTCACACAAAACTTTCTGCTTAAAATTAGCAGCTTCTATACACATAACACCAAATCCCTGACTGTTTCTGAAACTCATGTCAATCTAGTGTGTGTATCCCTGAATTTGTCTTATGTAAAAAAAATAAAAAAATATGTCTTAGCCCCATTGATGAGACTGTGCCTGTTTCTTATCTCTACCAGAGCAGAGAGAGAGAGAGAGAGAGAGAAGTATAGATGTACAGAATGAGAAATAAGAAAGCAATGAATAATAGGAATACAAAGATTTGAATACAAAGGTTTGAAAACAAACATACATGCAGTAAGGGAGATTCTACAACAAAAAAAATGACAGCTGGATTGGACTCTATGGGAAAATGGCTGTATTGTATTCATTCCACTAATCCCCTTAGCTATTTGCTAAACTATGACGCCTCCACATACTTGACTAGGAGGTCTTAAACCAACCGTGCAATCCAGTGTCGTCCGTCATTTGTTCATTAAGAACTCGGTATCACATTGACTACAGACCTTTTCAAAGGACTTTCTAACTTATGGCAGAGAAATATAGAAGTTAACTCTTAATGACTCATCTGAGATACATAAAACTATATTTTTGGAGAAAAGTATGTACATACTTCATTTTTGGATAATGATTCTCGATCAAACAAATTATCATGAGTCACTGCAGCCTGAAACATAGAGTGTTCCAATGATCCATTGTTAATTAGTCTTTCAAGAGTAATCTTTCTATTTCTCTATTCCACCCCCTTTTAAACACTGAGTCTATATTTCTTCTGCGTACCCTTTATCTGTGAGAGGAAAACAAGATAGTTATCTTAAAACAGCAACAAAACAAACATTTCCATTCTTTTCCCTCAGCCAGCGATTAGGAAAGCAAGCATGTGACAACATAAAACAAGCAAAATCAACAAAGATGACCTTTTAAATCAGTTTTTCTTTCTAAACCTGCACACTGATACTTACCACAGATTAAACCCCACCTGGTTATAGGACTACAGGTCTGACCTGAACTCTAGGGTTGGCTATAGTTCTCCCTCAAGGCATTGGCTGTTATGAGGTGTACAGGCAACTGTTGAGAAGCCTCTGAGACTTGTGTGCACTGTCTCTGTGGGTGTCTGTGTGATTCCCCCTTAGATGGGCCAAGTCTCTTTGCTTCCGCTCTTGTCATTATACAGTCCTTTGCTTGGTGTCCCGTTTTAGCGCATCTAAAACACTTCCTCAACTCATGTTGTTTCTTTTCCTTAAACCAGGTGTTATTATGCTGTGGTTGTGTGTGCTGTCCCTCTAGTGCTTGGATACTCACCATCATTAACCTATCACTTAGTGTCTCTTTCTGTTTATTTATATTCTTATCATGTTCTATAGCTGACTCCCTGAGAGCATCTACAGTGATCCCTCTCCAGTTCGGTAATGAAGTTTGCACCCTTGTTTTCAAATTTTCTCTGAGGCCATCCGTTAGAACTGAAACAGCAACCTCCCTGTAGTGTACATTATCCTTTATGTCTGATAACCCAGTGTATTTGGCCATCGCTATCAGAGCTCTAGAAAAATAGTCCACTGCATTTTCACTATCCTGTTGTTTGATAGTGAAAATTTTACTCCAGTCCACTACCACAGGAAAGTATATGGCCAACTGAGAGATTATGCGTTTAATATTTTCCTGATTGTCATCATCTGTTAAGGACTTCTCTTCCTCCAACATACAATCCTTAATAAACTTTTGTATATCAGTACCGGGAGGAAGACACACCCTAAACACCACTCGCCAATCTTTATAAGTTGGCTCATGTGCATAACCTAAATCACTAACAAATTTCTGACACTTGGCTAAATCTTTCCTAGGGTCTGGGAACTCAGACATGATTGCACGCAGTTCAGATCTAGTCCATGGACAATGCATTTCTACATGTCTTATGGGAACTACGCCATCTCTGTCCGCCTTCCCATTGGGAACTGCTATTGTGTGGACAGGATGCAAACCTACTAAATCACTACATTCTGAACTAGTTGCGGGAATTGCTGTTGCAGTATAATGGATGTCTCCCCTTCTATTAATCTCTAAATTATTCTCACCAATTTCAGCCGCTGCCCCTACTGGTGGGACCATATTCTTTCCTTGTTCAGGTGGTGCCTCTTGCATGTTACTAGCATGGGCAGTGGCCGAACTGACGGTGGGTTCACCTTCTTCCCTTGATAGCTTATACTTAACGTAAATTATAGTCTACAAGTTACTGGTTACATTCTTAACATTTTTGGCTGTACTTATCACATCAATCGCATGTGGCTGCGAGGGCGCACGTGCGCTCAGTTCTCCACGTTTCTCAACGCTCACTTCCGCTGTGTGCATGTTTTTCGCCACGCCTACTTCCGCTGTGCACTCGCTGCTCTGCCACGTGTTGCCTTCCATTTGCCACAATTTTAAACAATCCTCATGTTTAATTCATGTTTTTGTTGATTTAATCAACCGCACTTTATTTCTAACAATATTTAACACCTCTGACTCAAAACTACCCATGTTTGGGAAAGGTCTTTCACAATCCTTGGTCATTTTGACCCACTTGTCGCAATATGCAGTTGCGTATGCACCATATTTATTAAACATGAGAAATCATGCTGAACTAACTGGCCATTCATTAGGCAGCACAACACGAACTATCTCTAGCATTTGCTTTGCATCCATTGTGAAAACAACCTATTTCTCAACGATACGCAAAAACACTTTTTACCTGTTCTCCTTTCAAACAGAACCTCCTAGAGATTTTTATCCGTAGATGGTTTCACAGGCTACGCCCACACACCTCCTAACAAAAAAATATCATTGCGGATTAAAGGGCTATCAGCTCCTCGATACCCTTGACTCTACCACAAAATCTGTTTTCACCGTATACCCTGTATACTACTTATTCGAATCACGTACTTCTTCAATACACCGTATGCTAACAAAGAAATATCATTGCGAACTAAAGGGCTATCAGCTCCTCGATACCCTTGACTCTACCACAAAATCTGTTTTCACTGTATACCCTGTATACTACTTATTCAAATCACGTACTTCTTCAATACACCGTATGCTACTCAAAATACCACATACTACCATAAAAACCCACACCATATACAGCTTAGAATACCGTATATTACCTATAACACCGTATGCTACATAAAATTCCACATACTACCTGAACCCACACCATATACAGCTTAGAATACCGTATATTACCTATAACACCGTATGCTACATAAATATCCACATACTACTTATTAAAATACACCATATGCTACATAAAAATCCACATACTACTAAGAATAGTGTTCTTATTTCAAACACAACCTTGCCCATCCAGTCCCCCTGGTCAGGCAGCAACCGATATCCCTGTCTTTTCAATAGTAAATCACCTCTTTGTCTGTCTTTAACAGTATGCAAATTCTTCCCTTATCTATCTCTGTCACGGGCACTAGGAGTCTTTACCCAGGGATCACCAGATGGTAGGCTTACCAGAGCAATGTAGATGGTAATAGGGTACTCTGGTAGCTGGGTGATCACGGAACATGAAATGATGGCCGATGAGATGCTCAGGAAAGTCTATGACTAGCAACACTGGTAATAATGAGGTAATGATACACAAGGAACTGTATGGACAAGGACACGTGAAGGTAGTCAGTGGTCTGCGGTAGCAAGTTGTACCACTGCTATAGTGAGGAGGAATGTCCAACAGAAACAAGGAGGTGATGAGAGTCAGCGGTCTGCGGGTAGCAAGTTGTACCGCTGTCTGAGTGAAGGAATGGAATCCAAGTGGAGGTATCCAGGTAGTCAGTGGTCTGCGGTAGCAAGTTGTACCACTGCTATGTGAGAGGATAATGGAACAGGTGATACCGGAAACAGGGATCAGTGGTCTGACATCAGCAAGTTGTACCACTGCATATATATGTGAGGAGGTGCACGGGGGAAGACTGCAACACAGGATATACACAGGCACCTTATACACGATCCACAGTAATATGCACAATATAGGTATATATATATGTAAATGACTGATCAGGTCTGCAATCTAGAAAGTCTCTTGAAGTAGTCCAGCACAATGATAACACAGTCAATGATGGCAATAGACTCAGCGGATAGCAGACTCCAGAGAGAACCAAACACAGTCCAGCAAGATATGCAATACACAGCACAGTCAATGAGAAGTATGCATACCGTGGTTCAGCAGTAGCAGTCAGATGGGATTGCAGCGGTACCTGAGCGGCTGGAGGCCGACTGGATAGGAAGTCCCTGGATAGGAGAAGCAGCGGTCTAGCAGGTGCAGCGCACAGGTGAGTAGACCGACAGGGACACGAATCCACAGGAGTCAGCAACACGTGGAACTGGACTCATAGGAAACCCAGGAGAATGGAGATGATCCAGCAGAGGGTAGTAGAAGAGATACAAATCCAATGCTGACAGGAGGGTAGAGGCCAGTGGAACACGTGAAGGCGTGGAGAGTGGATCAGCAGGAGATGGACGATAGCGCTGACCACAGCGGCAGGACTCAGCGGCACACGGAGGTAACCAGTAGCAACCACAGGAACCAACAGCGATGGGAAACAGGAGTGCAGCGCAGGGCAGGAGCTGTAGATCACGAAGTGTAGCAGATGGTAATGAAAAGTGGCAGTCTCGAGGAAGTCACAGCAAAGATGAGATGAGAGTGTAGTGCACGGAGGCAGCGGATAGTAATCAGCTGGCAGTCACGATGTTGAACAGAGGCGAGTTCCAAGCAGGAGACTGTAGTGCACAGAGGCAGCGGATAGTAGTCAGCTGGCAGTCACGATGTTGAACACAGGCGAGTTGCAAGCAGGAGACTGTAGTGCACAGAGGCAGCGGATAGTAGTCAGCTGGCAGTCACGATGTTGAACACAGGCGAGTTGCAAGCAGGAGCCTGTAGTGCACAGAGGCAGAGGATAGAAATCAGCAAACAGACTTGATGAGAAGCAGGTGAGTGAGGTAAAAGCTGGAGTGCACGGAGGCAGCGGATAGCAATGAGCAAACAGTCACATTGATATAAAATAACGTTGAAGTGGTGTAGAAGACTGTAGTGCACGGAGGCAGCGGATAGGAATCAGCAAACAGTCATGATGATACAGTTGATGGTAGAAGTGGTATGGAACCACAGTAGTAGAAGTGGTTTGGAAACCACAGGAATCAGCAGCACTGAATACACAAGTAATACAGGAACACCTTCAGAGACTCATGAGGAATGAGACTCCAAGATCAGGCAACGTGGTGGTGACCACAGGTGCTTAATATAGGGAGGTTGCCTGATCTGCCAATTAAGTTAAAGGGGTATACACTGAAGTATAGAAAAGGGCTGCGCATGCGCAGACCCTCAGGATGGTGGACGGCCACGGTTCCTAAATGTCCGGGAAGAGGCACTCACGGTCCGGTGAGTGACAGTACCCCCCCTTTTAAAGGTGGGCACAGAACGCCTGGAACCGGGCTTGTCCGGATTTTTGGAGTAAAACTTCTTCAAAAGGGCAGGAGCATTAAGATCTTCAGCTTTGATCCAAGAGCGCTCCTCAGGACCAAAGCCCTTCCAATGAACGAGGAAGTGGAGGACTCCTCGCGAAATTTTTGCATCTAGTACCTCGGTAATCTCAAAATCCTCCTCCTGATGGACTTGAACTGGCTGCGGAGCTGAGGGAGGAGTTGAAAAACGGTTGATAATAAGAGGTTTGAGCAAAGATACATGGAAGGCATTAGAAATCCGAAGACTCTTAGGAAGAAGGAGTTTCACACATACTGGATTGATAACTTGAATGATCCTATATGGACCAATAAAACGAGGGGCGAATTTCATGGATGGAACCTTCAAACGAATATTTTTTGTGGATAACCAGACACGATCTCCAATTTTTAGTGGTGGAATAGCCCGCCTCTTCTTATCAGCGAAAGATTTATATTTGACAGATGTCTTCTTCAAACAGGTTCTAACCTGAGACCAGATATTTTTAAAGGTCTGACAAACAGTCTCCACCGCAGGAACTTGGGTGGGCGGGAGGGCAGGAAATTCCGGAAAAGACGGATGGTGACCGTAGACCACAAAGAATGGAGTTTTGGATGATGACTCATGGTACATGTTGTTATGGGCGAACTCAGCCCAAGGGAGTAACTCTACCCAGTTGTCTTGATTGGCTGATGAAAATATCCTTATAAAAGTCTCAAGATCTTGATTAACGCGTTCGGTTTGTCCA
Organism: Mixophyes fleayi; assembly: GCF_038048845.1. Lineage (NCBI taxonomy): Eukaryota > Metazoa > Chordata > Amphibia > Anura > Limnodynastidae > Mixophyes > Mixophyes fleayi. The sequence goes on from NC_134404.1 coordinate 89,334,037, forward strand.
TTGGATTGTGGATGGTAAGAAGATGAGAGTGCTAATCGTATGCCCAAGGTTTTACAAAGGGCTCGCCAGAATCTGGACACGAATTGTACTCCTCTATCAGACACAATCTCAGATGGACATCCATGGATACGGAAGATCTCTTTAATGAAATGTTCAGCCAGGATAGACGAGGAAGGCAAACCAGACAGAGGGATGAAATGAGCCATCTTCGAAAATCTGTCCACTACCACCCAAATAGTGTTATGGTTCTTACTAGGTGGTAAGTCAGTAATGAAATCCATACTAATATGGGTCCATGGTTTGGACGGAATGGGTAGTGGTCGCAGCAACCCTGCTGGGGTTCTGCGGGAGGATTTGAATTGTGAACATAATTCACAGGAAGCAATGAACTCTTTGACGTCTCTCCTCATTGAAGGCCACCAGTAACTTCGAGAGAGGATCTCAAAAGTCTTGTGTTCACCGGCGTGTCCAGAAAAACGAGAGGCATGGAACCACGAAAGGATTTTCCTCCTTAGAGTAGGAGGCACGAGGGTCTTCCCAAATGGTAGCGTTTTGGTGGATGAAGCAGCCAGTGAGATACATTTGGGGTCTAGAATGGTATGGTTGGAAACCTCTTCTATATCAGAGGACGTAGCAAAGGCTCTAGATAAGGCATCAGCTTTTTTGTTCTTGGCAGCTGGTTTGAAGGTAATTATTAATTCAAAACGGGAAAAGAAAAGAGACCATCTTGCTTGACGAGGGTTCAAGCATTGGGCAGACTGGAGATATGACAAGTTCTTATGATCCGTGAAGATCGTCACCGGATGGCGAGCTCCCTCCAACAAGTATCTCCATTCCTCTAATGCGGCTTTGATAGCCAGTAATTCCTTGTCTCCGATGGTATAATTCTTCTCTGCGGGTAGGAGACCCCGAGAATAGAAGGCACAAGGGTGGAATTTTTGCTGTTCCGAGCGTTGGGAGAGAATAGCTCCTAAGCCCACATTAGAGGCATCTACTTCTAGGAAAAAAGGGAGTGTCACATCAGGCTGACGAAGGATTGGAGCCGAAGAGAAGGACTCTTTTAATGTTTGAAAGGCTTGAATAGCCTCAGTAGACCATTGCTTAGGATTAGCCCCTTTACGAGTCAGGGCCACAATAGGAGATGCAATGGAAGAAAAGTCTTGAATGAAGCGTCTATAGTAATTGGCAAAACCTAAAAAACGCTGGATGGCACGAAGAGTAGTTGGCTGGGGCCAATGTAGTACAGCATTTACTTTGTCAGGATCCATCTTCAGACCAACTCCGGAAACAATATACCCCAAGAATGGAATCTGGGGTAATTCGAATGAACATTTTTCTAATTTACAGAACAATGAATTTTTCCGTAGCCTGGAGAGGACTTCTGCCACATGTTGGTGGTGAGAAGGCAGGTCCTGTGAAAAAATCAATATGTCGTCCAGGTAGACGACGACACATACATATAATAAGTCCCGAAAAATCTCATTGATGAAGCCCTGAAAAACAGCGGGGGCATTACATAGCCCGAAAGGCATTACCAGATATTCGTAATGCCCGTCTCTGGTGTTAAACGCCGTCTTCCATTCGTCACCGGAACGGATTCTGATTAAATTGTAAGCACCACGAAGATCCAACTTAGTAAAAATACGGGCTCCCTTAATGCGGTCAAATAGCTCAGTGATCAACGGAATGGGATACCGGTTCTTGATAGTAATGGCATTGAGTCCACGAAAATCTATACAAGGGCGTAATGATCCATCCTTCTTTTTGACAAAGAAGAACCCAGCTCCAGCGGGCGAGGTGGAAGGTCGAATGAACCCACGCTGGAGGTTCTCCCGTATATATTCAGATGTAGCTTGAGTTTCAGGTAACGAGAGTGGATAGACCCGGCCTCTGGGAGGAGTCTTGCCAGGAAGAAGATCAATCGGACAATCCCAAGAACGATGAGGAGGAAGACGTTCAGACTGAGCTTTATCAAAAACATCGGTAAATGAAGCATATTGAGGAGGGAGTCCCGGTGAAATAGCTGAAATGGAAGCTTGCTGTACCTTGAGAGGAATGACTTGGGAAAGGCAATGATGGTGACATTCAGGCCCCCAAGACGTGACTTGAGGGGTGCGCCAGTCAATCTGGGGAGAGTGACACTGAAGCCATGGAAGGCCTAGGACAATCGGACTTGTCGTAACAGGAAGAATTAAAAACGATATCTCTTCATGATGCAGAGCACCAATCTGAAGGGTTACTGGAGACGTACTCTGGGTGATGAGACCGTTGATGAGACGTGATCCATCGATAGCCGTCACAGTAATGGGAGTTTTTAAGGTAATCATTGGTAGAGACCATTGATTAACTAACGATTTGGAAATAAAATTTCCTGCTGCTCCGGAATCAATCAATGCCTGTGACTCAAAGGTCTTGGTAGCAAAAGAAATAGTCACATCAAAAGCGCAGACTTTAGATTTCATAGACGATGGAGAGGACTCCAGGGACCCTAACTTCACCTCTCCAGAACTAGTTAGGGCCTGGCATTTCCCGATCTCTTAGGGCAGGAGCTGAGGACATGAGTGGAATCAGCACAATAGATACAGAGTCTATTCTTGACTCTTCGTTTCCTCTCCTCAGAAGATAACTTGGAACGTCCAATCTCCATGGGAATCACAGCGGGTGACACTGGACGAAATTGAGGGTTAGAGCGAAAAGGTGCTTTAGCAGAAGTCGTTTTCTCAGCCTCTCTTTCACGAAATCTCATATCAACACGATGGCATAGAGAGATCAAATCTTCAAGTGACGAAGGAAGCTCTTGGGTAGTCAGTGCATCTTTAATTTTATCGGAAAGCCCCTGCCAGAAGGCGGCAACTAGGGCTTCAGTGTTCCACTGAAGTTCAGAGGCTAAGATCCTAAATTGAATGACGTACTGGCCTACAGTATGAGATCCTTGTCGCAGACGGAGGATGCTGGAAGCAGCGGAGGTCACACGACCTGGTTCATCGAACACACTTCGGAATGTAGAAATGAATTTGGCACTATCTTGTAATATTGGATCGTTCCTCTCCCACAGAGGGGAGGCCCAAGCCAGGGCTTGTCCTGAAAACAAAGAGATAAGATAGGCCACTCTGGAACGATGGGTAGAAAAATTTTGAGGTTGGAGCTCAAAATGGACTGAACATTGGTTAAGGAAACCCCTACAAGTTTTGGGGTCTCCATCGTACTTTGACGGAGTAGGCAGGTGAAGCGTGGAAGCTATAGACACCTGGGATGGCAATGGGGAAACGGAGGAAGGCACAGGAGCATCAACAGTAGTTGTGGCATCTTGCACGGACGTTCTTTGGGAAGCTAACGCCTGGTAACACCGCAGTAAATGGCGTTGGCGAACCTCCTGTTGCTCAATACGGGTAACCAGATGCCGCAGCATCTCTTTGGTGGTAGGTTCCGTATCTGGGTCTGTCATGGCCTGATCTTACTGTCACGGGCACTAGGAGTCTTTACCCAGGGATCACCAGATGGTAGGCTTACCAGAGCAATGTAGATGGTAATAGGGTACTCTGGTAGCTGGGTGATCACGGAACATGAAATGATGGCCGATGAGATGCTCAGGAAAGTCTATGACTAGCAACACTGGTAATAATGAGGTAATGATACACAAGGAACTGTATGGACAAGGACACGTGAAGGTAGTCAGTGGTTTGCGGTAGCAAGTTGTACCACTGCTATAGTGAGGAGGAATGTCCAACAGAAACAAGGAGGTGATGAGAGTCAGCGGTCTGCGGGTAGCAAGTTGTACCGCTGTCTGAGTGAAGGAATGGAATCCAAGTGGAGGTATCCAGGTAGTCAGTGGTCTGCGGTAGCAAGTTGTACCACTGCTATGTGAGAGGATAATGGAACAGGTGATACCGGAAACAGGGATCAGTGGTCTGACATCAGCAAGTTGTACCACTGCATATATATGTGAGGAGGTGCACGGGGGAAGACTGCAACACAGGATATACACAGGCACCTTATACACGATCCACAGTAATATGCACAATATAGGTATATATATATGTAAATGACTGATCAGGTCTGCAATCTAGAAAGTCTCTTGAAGTAGTCCAGCACAATGATAACACAGTCAATGATGGCAATAGACTCAGCGGATAGCAGACTCCAGAGAGAACCAAACACAGTCCAGCAAGATATGCAATACACAGCACAGTCAATGAGAAGTATGCATACCGTGGTTCAGCAGTAGCAGTCAGATGGGATTGCAGCGGTACCTGAGCGGCTGGAGGCCGACTGGATAGGAAGTCCCTGGATAGGAGAAGCAGCGGTCTAGCAGGTGCAGCGCACAGGTGAGTAGACCGACAGGGACACGAATCCACAGGAGTCAGCAACACGTGGAACTGGACTCATAGGAAACCCAGGAGAATGGAGATGATCCAGCAGAGGGTAGTAGAAGAGATACAAATCCAATGCTGACAGGAGGGTAGAGGCCAGTGGAACACGTGAAGGCGTGGAGAGTGGATCAGCAGGAGATGGACGATAGCGCTGACCACAGCGGCAGGACTCAGCGGCACACGGAGGTAACCAGTAGCAACCACAGGAACCAACAGCGATGGGAAACAGGAGTGCAGCGCAGGGCAGGAGCTGTAGATCACGAAGTGTAGCAGATGGTAATGAAAAGTGGCAGTCTCGAGGAAGTCACAGCAAAGATGAGATGAGAGTGTAGTGCACGGAGGCAGCGGATAGTAATCAGCTGGCAGTCACGATGTTGAACAGAGGCGAGTTCCAAGCAGGAGACTGTAGTGCACAGAGGCAGCGGATAGTAGTCAGCTGGCAGTCACGATGTTGAACACAGGCGAGTTGCAAGCAGGAGACTGTAGTGCACAGAGGCAGCGGATAGTAGTCAGCTGGCAGTCACGATGTTGAACACAGGCGAGTTGCAAGCAGGAGCCTGTAGTGCACAGAGGCAGAGGATAGAAATCAGCAAACAGACTTGATGAGAAGCAGGTGAGTGAGGTAAAAGCTGGAGTGCACGGAGGCAGCGGATAGCAATGAGCAAACAGTCACATTGATATAAAATAACGTTGAAGTGGTGTAGAAGACTGTAGTGCACGGAGGCAGCGGATAGGAATCAGCAAACAGTCATGATGATACAGTTGATGGTAGAAGTGGTATGGAACCACAGTAGTAGAAGTGGTTTGGAAACCACAGGAATCAGCAGCACTGAATACACAAGTAATACAGGAACACCTTCAGAGACTCATGAGGAATGAGACTCCAAGATCAGGCAACGTGGTGGTGACCACAGGTGCTTAATATAGGGAGGTTGCCTGATCTGCCAATTAAGTTAAAGGGGTATACACTGAAGTATAGAAAAGGGCTGCGCATGCGCAGACCCTCAGGATGGTGGACGGCCACGGTTCCTAAATGTCCGGGAAGAGGCACTCACGGTCCGGTGAGTGACAATCTCTTTTCAACAGTATGCAAACTCTTCTCTTATCTTTATGCATACCATTCACATACAACCTTTTGTTTTCTACACAGAAAATAGACTTCCCAATCAATGGTAGTTTTACAGAGGTTTTAACAAATGCTTATATAACAGACTATGAACATATTAACACATATGTAGACTCTGTTACATATATAACAGACTATGAACATGATTGTTTAAACACGTGGTAACAATACCGGAAGTTGATACACGCTAAACAGGAAGCATACATACACTAGGAAATGCAATACCTTTTAAAACGCAAAATGACAATAAAAAGAAACATTTTTCTTTCTTGTCCCTAGATTCTAGTTAGCATTCCTTCAGATTACGCAACTGCGGACATTCGGCTTCTCAACACAAAATGGACAACAGGTTTTGAACACATTGCGTTCTTTCCCGTATGAGACGCGTCCGTCAATATCCACCCTTTGTTGAGGAACCAAATTCCGTCAGCGTTGCATACCTTCCGGCAACGTAACCTCCTAACTCAAGAGCCCCCAAATTATTAAAGTAATTCTATCGTTTTCAAGTAAGCATTGCCCAAGCGATTGTATTGTGTTTCTAACGCACAAAGTGATTTATTTTAGCAGATGTAAATAGTCAACAGTTCAATACATTATTATATTATGATACAGTACAGTACAGCCAATACCAAAATATACATACATACCGCTGCGCTAACCACAGGCCCAGTAGACAGTAATTCAGCCTTGAATACTGGTTCAGAGTAGACTGAGGCTGGTGGGGGTGTAGCTATGATTATATATACAGTCAGTGTTGCAGAGTGAACAATAGAGATGACGTGGCTTGCTTCTATAGGTTCAGACATCAGATGGGTCCAGGGTAAACTGGTCATAGGCTGATTCAATCTAAGGAATCCAGAGGTGGGGGTCGTCTCTCCAGGGGATGAGCTCCTTTCTTCCCGCCAATGCTCCAGTTACATCTTAGTCAATTAGCATTTCATAGCCAGCATCATACAAAGGTTTATTCCCTAACATCAATAACTAAAGTATGCAATGTGCGATCTCTTCACCGAATGCACCGGACAGCTGCTGATGATTAGGGGTTTAATATGATATCAGACATGAAACAATTCCTATGACCTGAACCTTAAATAACACTAAGTGTGCATATAATCATATTATATAAACTAATAATAAACCAAATACTATCTGCTCATAAATTACAGTGTGACGGAACCAATATAAATATGAATTATATAAAAAACTAAATGATGTAATGCGAGAGTGTATGTGAGTATTTTACAGTGCGATCGCAATATGCCACGTGTAGCGTGGCATACTGAGTGCAATCGACCAATAAAACAATATCAACCAATATACTTTTGTTCATCCAATTATACGACTTCGACACCAGTTACAGGGCTTTGTGCCATTATCCAGAAGTCTGGAGACACATCTCTTGAATTGAATTTCTCCCACAGTATAACATTTTTGTGAGGTGGGTGGGGTTTGATGACTACCATGCCCACCTCTTTTCCCACCTTGTCGTTTGCGTCTCCTGGACGTAAATAGGAAACATAGGCAAGTTATGTATTGACTAGAGATGGGCGGGCTCGGTTCCCCGAGATCCGAATCCATCCGAATTTAGCCTATCCAAGTACCGAGCCGAGCACGCACGGTACTCTCCCGCCCATTCGGATTCAAAATCGAGGCAAAACGTCATTGTGACGTATTCATATTTCTGAGCTTGGTTCTCGTGAGATTTGAAAAGCATAAATACCAGCCTCCACAGCAATCCATCGCCATTTGACAGAGGGAGAGAGCAGGGTTAGGTCACACTGGCTAGATCAGCGCAGGGACAGATCAGTATTTGGACACATTATTGTTTGTATGCAATACCATTGTAATCTTAATACCAGTTGTTACAGCAGTAAGAGGAGGATAGAGGAGGGTTTTTTTGTGCAGTTTCTGGCACTCCAAGTGCTTTTGGAGTGTCCCCCATTCTTTTGCATTAAAATTTCTGGCTGTCAAAAGTCATGTTTGTCAGCAGTCTAAAAAAAAATTATATTTAGCACTCCAAGTGCTTTTGGGGTGTCCCCCATTCTTTTGCATATATTTTTCTGGCTGTCCAAAGTCCTATTTGGCAGCAGTGTCAAAAAAATATATTTAGCACTCCCAAGTGCTTTTGGGGTGCCCCTCATTCTTTTGCATAAATATTTCTGGCTGTCCAAAATCCTATTTGGCAGCAGTGTCCAAAGAATATATTTAGCACTCCCAAGTACTTTTGGGGTGTCCCCCATTTTTTTGCATAAATATTCCTGGCTGTCAAAAGTCATATTTGGCAGCAGTGTTCAAAAAATATATTTAACACTCCCAAGTGCTTTTGGGGTGTCCCCCATTCTTTTGCATAAATATTTCTGGCTGTCAAAAGTCCTGTTTGTCAGCAGTCTAAAAAAATAATATTTAGCACTCCCAAGTGCTTTTGGGGTGTCCCCCATTCTTTTGCATAAATATTTCTGGCTGTCAAAAGTCCTGTTTGTCAGCAGTCTAAAAAAATTATATTTAGCACTCCCAAGTGCTTTTGGGGTGTCCCCCATTCTTTTGCATACATTTTTCTGGCTGTCCAAAGTCCTATTTGGCAGCAATGTCAACAAAATATATTTAGCACTCCCAAGTGCTTTTGGGGTGTCCCCCATTCTTTTGCATACATTTTTCTGGCTGTCCAATGTCCTATTTGGCAGCAGTGTCAAAAAAATATATTTAGCACTCCCAAGTACTTTTGGGGTGTCCCCCATTCTTTTGCATAAATATTCCTGGCTGTCAAAAGTCCTGTTTGTCAGCAGTCTAAAAAAATAATATTTAGCACTCCCAAGTGCTTTTGGGGTGTCCCCCATTCTTTTGCATACATTTGACAGAGGGAGAGAGCAATGTGTAGTCACAGGCTGATTAGAGCAGGGACAGAGAATCCAATATTCTTATTCCAATTGTTGTAACAAAAATCGCTAAAGAAAGGAGGATAGAGGTTTTTGTTCTTTTCAATATTTGGCACTCCCCAGTGCTTTTGGTGTGCATAAATATTGACAGAGGGTGCACAACTACTGTTACGCGTCAAAGCCGAGCTGCAAGATTACAGTAAGGCATTAGAGGATAATGTTTGCTCTGATTCAGAAATGACACCAATCCCTGTGGAGAGTCCATCCAACAGTGGGATGTCTAATCGTGAGCATTCTGCTGATGTGTGCCTTAATAGCCCGAGTGTAGCCGGTGATACACAAACTGAGGATGCCACTTTGGAATTAGAAGAAAATGAGGGGGAGATTTGTGTAGGCGACGAGGGCGCTAATGAGGATGTTGATGAGGATGAGGTTGTTTGTGTAAGTCCTGCACCAGTGGCAGCAGTTCTGGCACATGACAAGAAAAAGGCCATTGTCGTGCCTGGGCATAAAACAAAAAAATCCACTTCTTATGTGTGGAATTATTTCTACCCAAATCCAGACAACAATTGTATAGCCATTTGTAATGTATGTCAAGCCACAGTCAGTCGAGGGAGGGACCTTAACCATCTTGGAACCTCGTCTATGTTACGCCTTTTAACGAGAGTTCATGGCAAAGTGTTGGGAAAAGCTGAAAGTTCTTCCCAAAAAATTACAAGCACTCCATCATCAGCTAAGACCCTCCGCTCACCAACATCCCGACGGCTACAAAATACACCCACCACACCATCCTCATCAATATCCTCAGTAGCGCTCGGAGATAGCCCGGCATCCCACTTATTAAGGCTGGATGACTCCTGCACTATTATTGATTCCTCTGAAGAAAGCGTTAGTCCCACTGCTGCTGCTGTTGCTGCTGCTGGGGGTGAATCGTCAGCCCAGAGGCAGGTCAAGAAAATGAGCAGTCCTACATTTCAGCAATTAACTGTGAAACAATCATTTGTGAGGGGAAGCAAATATGACAGCAGTCACCCTGTCGGCCAACCGAATCACAGACACCATGGCTGCAATGTTAGTGTTAGATCTGCATCCAATATCCACAATAAATGCAGCTGGTTTTTCACAGTTAATTGAGGTTTTGTGTCCTCGTTACAGAATTCCATTGCGACACCATTTCTCCCGTAAAGCAATTTCACAACTATACCAAAAAGTGTGTAAAAATGTAGAGATTGCGCTGAAAAATGCCATTCTGCCCACTGTCCACTTAACCACAGATATGTGGACAAGTGGAAGTGGCCAAACCAAAGACTATATGACTGTGACAGCCCACTGGGTTGGTCATTCACCTTCACCAGCAGGAACAGCAGCAGCATGCACACCACTACGTAACATTTGTCACAGGCAGGCTACTCTTTGTATCACCGGCTTCACTAACAGGCATACAGCTGACAATTTGTTACGTAAACCGAGAGATTTGATTGATGCATTGCTTATACCACTTGGACTCTCCCCAGGGTATGTCATTTCTGATAACGCCAACAATATAGTGCGAGCATTACAGTTGGGTGATTTACAACACATTCCCTGTTTTGCTCACACCATCAACTTGGTGGTGCAGAGCTTCCTACGAAATAACCGTGAGGTGCAGGAGATGCTTTCGGTGACCTGTAAAATTTCAGGCCATTTCAGGCATTCAGCCACAGCATGTAGGAGATTACAGCAGCTCCAAGAGCAGTTTAACTTGCCCTGCCACCAACTTAAGCAAGAGGTGGTAACTAGGTGGAATTCCACCCTGTACATGCTTCAGAGGATGGAGGAACAGCGCAAAGCCATCCAAGCATATTGCACAAGCCATGACATTGGGAAAGGAGGGGGGATTTATTACACTTTTGCACAGTGGGGAATCCTTTCAGTGCTGTGCAAGGTGCTGAAAACATTTGAAGTTGTGACGTGTGAGGTGAGTGCAGACTCTGCTAGTTTAAGCCAAGTCATTTCTTTAATTAGACTATTGGAAAAGCAGCTTGAGAAAATGAAGGAGGAGCTGAAAGAAAGCAATTCAGCAAAGTATGTTGGCCTTGTCGATCAAGTTCTTAATTCACTTCACAATGATCCTCGAGTTATTAAGATCTTGAACTCGGATCAGTACGTTTTGACCACTGTGCTTGATCCAGGGTTCAAAACCTACATTGAGTCTTTATTTGTAAATGAGCGAGATGTGAACTTTTGCAAGGAGCTATTGCTCAGCAAGTTGGCAGCTGAACTGGGCCTCGGCTTGACGACGTGTCCTCCTTCACTTCCTCAAGCTGCTGCTGTTCGTAAAAAATTAAATTTCCCAAAAAGAAGCAGGGAAGACGCAGGGGGCAGACCAGAACAATTTAACATCTGGGCTGGTTTGAAGGATTTTTCAAAAAAATGTTTCACTTTGCCCATAACTCCATCCAATACGAGTATAAACATGCAAAGGATGGTGGAGGATTACTTTCAAGAGGTAGTTGATATAGAAATGTCAGACAGTCCCTTTCCTATTGGTAAAAAAAGCAGACCATTTGGAAACCCATGTACAAACTTGGTTTGCAATACTTAAGCTGCCCACCCTCCAGTGTGTACTCTGAGAAAGTGTTCAGCACAGCAGGGAACTTAGTCAGTGATCCTACGAAATAACCGTGAGGTGCAGGAGATGCTTTCGGTGGCCTGTAAAATTTCAGGCCATTTCAGGCATTCAGCCACAGCATGTAGGAGATTACAGCAGCTCCAAGAGCAGTTTAACTTGCCCTGCCACCAACTTAAGCAAGAGGTGGTAACTAGGTGGAATTCCACCCTGTACATGCTTCAGAGGATGGAGGAACAGCGCAAAGCCATCCAAGCATATTGCATAAGCCATGACATTGGGAAAGGAGGGGGGATGTATTACACTTTTGCACAGTGGGGAATCCTTTCAGTGCTGTGCAAGGTGCTGAAAACATTTGAAGTTGTGACGTGTGAGGTGAGTGCAGACTCTGCTAGTTTAAGCCAAGTCATTTCTTTAATTAGACTATTGGAAAAGCAGCTTGAGAAAATGAAGGAGGAGCTGAAAGAAAGCAATTCAGCCACCAAAGGATGGTGGAGGATTACTTTCAAGAGGTAGTTGATATGGAAATGTCAGACAGTCCCTTTCCTTACTGGGAAGAAAAGCAGGCCATTTGGAAACCCATGTACAAACTTGGTTTGCAATACTTAAGCTGCCCACCCTCCAGTGTGTACTCTGAACTAGTGTTCAGCACAGCAGGGAACTTAGTCAGTGATCGCCGTAGAAGGTTACTTCCAAAAATGTGGAGAAAATGTTGTTTATAAAAATGAACTACATCTTCCACAAGGAAGGCCTTCACCATCCAAGACATCCAAGCACTGACTGTTCTCTAATGGCGGATTCAAGCGGCGATGAATTGATAGTCTGTGATGATGACGTACACACTGATGAGGGTGAGGATGAAGCTGAATATGATGACGATAACATCTTTTTAAAACTTTCTATTTAAGTGTAGGGTGCAATCTACCCTCAAAGAGGAAAGGGACTTGTGGCATTTCCATATCACGTACAGTCTTGAAAGGCTGCTGTTTGGGCAATTTATTCTTAAGGGTAGGGTGTCATAGACAAAGTGACCCCAAACTGGCTTCGTCCATTTCTCTTAATATTGTACAGTCTATAACGGCTGAATTTTTTTGTATTTCCGACAAGTGGAGGGGAGCCTAGAGAGCCAGAAACCAAACTGGCTTTGTCCATTTCAATTAATATTGTACAGTCTATAACGGCTGAATTTTTTGTTTTTTTAAACAAGTGGAGGGGGGCCTATAGAGACAGAAAGCAAACTGCCTTTTTCCATTTCTTTTCATATTTAACTATAAGTGTAGGGTGTAATATACATCCAAAGACGATGGCTGCATTGCCAATATGCATAGATGGAGAGGAAGACAATCTGTTTTGTGTGTAGAATAAATGAAGGCCTACCTACCAGGAATTAAACTGTTTTTTGGATGATTTATTACCTCTACAATTAGATTACTTATCTATGAAACAGTTAGAGCACTAAATTGGGTTATTTTAGGGACCAAAAACATTGATTTTCCAACAAAATAGCAAAACAAAACCAAACAAAACCAAAACACGACGGTAATCCAGATCCAAAACCGAATCCAAAACCAAAACACAGGGGTCAGTGACCATCTCTACAATTAATACAGCTTTTTTAGAATCTAGACCATAGACTTGAATGTTTTCATTACTTTAGTCAAAATGCACCTGAAATTGTTTATATTTTTATGTTGGATAATGAGACTCATTTTCAATTTTGTGAAAATGCAGCTTGTACTAGGAAACCTAGAGACAGAGAAAATTCAAGGGTGTAGAGGGATTAAGCATTGTCTTTAAAGAGATTCTAAGAGGTCAGTTACTCTATTGAAGTGGAACTTTCAAGCTGTTCAAAGATCTGTATAAACTGCATCTTACATGTATATCGGTTGAGTGTGAAGATGTATGCTGCCAGTTGTTATTTTATTTGCCTGACTGTTTAAGAAAGGAGAGCATTTCCAAAACGGCCCCTAGATAATAGCCCAATCAGCCTATTGTTCAAATCATGTGATCCACTGGCGCACCTTGCCATTCTACTGGTTCTATTTATCCACAATCAACAAATATTCACATTGTATGTGGAAATTCCGATGAACTTATAGCCTATAAATAAAGTTGAGACAATGGTGTCATCCAGATATGTGCTGTGATTGGTGTAGATACCACACAGAGCATTCATGGTCATATTCTGCCACAAAGACATGTAAAACTCCTCAAAAGAGGTCAATATTTCTATGGTCCACAAAACCGCTTGGAAACTATTGTTTACCTCTACTTGACAGATGTCTAGTTTAGTTTCCTACTACAGATTGGATCATGTTTCATAGTAACAAAGTTTGATAATTGAGATTCTTAAAATACACTGATAATGTATTGCTTTAGGTATTGAAATAGACAGTATATGGCCTGTGTTATAATCCTATGAACAGTGCATAAAAGGCATGCACTGAGTTTTATTGTACAGATAAACGGTGAAAGACTGCAGACAAAGAACAGCTAGTTGACAGGAAAAATGTAGCCCTGGGCCAAACAGACTTTTATCGCTGAAGCAGAACAATAAATTAAGTGCATCATTTACAGTAAGCTGTCTCTATTGTATTGGTTTGGTAATATAGAAACATCCAACATCATGTCAGAACTATCCACCGTGTACACCACTGTGTTCATATTATTATAACTAATAATAAAATAGGTATATTGATCAGAATAGCAGCATTATCTATTGTGTGGTGCAAAGATAGAAAATCATATACATTTTTACAAAACTGACCTATAACAAAAAGTCATTTAGGGATCAGAAACAGGCTTTCAGAAACCACTTTAACTACTAAGAACATATTAAGTCAAAAATACAACCAGGGCTTTATAAACTACTGATTCCTATCTACCATTTAAGCATACTTGCCAACTCTCCCGGAATGTCTGGGAGACTCCCGCATTTTGGGTGGGTCTCAGGGACTCCCGGGAGTGTATGGCAATCACCCTCATCTGCCCACTTCCTAGTGAAGTGGGCACAATTAGGTCAAAATTGCGTAGTGCCAAATGCCGCAATTCCCGGCCCCGCCTCCCGCTGTAAAATGACGTTTGCGTCATTAGGTCCAAAATGACGCGATTTTCGGAGCCCCGCACGCCCACCTCTCCCAGGAGGCTCCCGGGCACCAACTACAAAAAGTTGGTGTCACGAACAGCACTCACCTGAGTCTGCGTGATGCATATGTGACACAGGGTTAACCAAAAAACAACCACCTGGTCTGTCTAAAATGATTAAATCCTTCCCTATCTTTGCCACCCACTAGCTTTGCGATACTAATTATGCCACAACCAAGGTTTTTTCGGACAAGAGCTGACACTCTTATTTAGGAAGCCTTCGGTTCTCCCTAGCATTAATCTAACACAATTTACTTTAATCAGAGTTCACATAAACCACAAGGTTTGCACAGTTTCAATTATGTAGCGTCTGGACCAAACTGTCGCGTGAATTCGTAAGAACACAGAGACTAGAACTTATTAAGTGTAATTTAATATGGAAAATACATCCGCAATGCTTAAGATAAAACAGATAATAAAAGACATACAAATATAGTGCAATTGTTTCTTATAAAATAAAAAGGATGAAACATAGAATTGATACCTCACTTATCAAGTTTCTGGTGCTGGGAGAAGCAGGAAAAATGGGACCTCTTCAATCAAATGACTCCCTCAGAGTGAACCAAGGCTTACATTTCCACTATAGTTTTAAAACCCAGCTACAGGACCCCCCAGCCCCCTTTCCTTGAGGTCAGAACCAACAGGATGGTAGAATGCAAATTAGGGTTTTATGACTCTGCTGTTGGAATACCTTTAAGTCAAGTTTTCTTTACACCGTCCTAACTTTTCAACAGTATGGTTTACCAACATGATTTTACCTCCACACAACAGGTCATACGTTTCCCTTCATCTGCATACCACACATGCCTCTGGTAGGTATGATATTGGAGAAAATGAGATGATATTTTCCTGTGACCCTATTCAGCTTGAATCTGTCATTAACATACAACCCAGTCTCTGCAGTCGTCATGTCTGGGGCCTCCCAAACATGTGTTAGATTTCATTGTCTTGCAAGAGATATCCTCAAAGACTTTCACATTTTCGTCCTGCCATAAATGGTATAAGATGCTACCCTTATCTACCAGCCCCCTCTGGGTAGTTTAACATACACAAAACCCATTGATCTAACAGCTTATAAGAGAACCATGTCACACTATTTCTAGGAAGTAATTCACAAACATATATTTGCAGATTTATGCCTAAAAATTAGCTTGCACATGACAGTTTGCACATGACAGTTGGCAAGTATGCATTTTAGGCATAACAGGGACCATGTTACTTAGAAGCACAGTCCTTACAACAAAGTGCTCTCAGGTGTAGCCCACAGACCTCCCAGAAAATGGTACAGTCAGAACATTGATGAAAACTGGGGTTTTCAGCAATGTTCCACATTACTAAGTGTTAGAAGCAGAAGCTCTATGCTCCGTTTCCATGGCAGCAGGATCCCCAGTGGTCTAGTGGTAGGTGGAAGAGGGGCAGGACTCCATTGTCTGAAATGCGCTATTGCGCATGCTCCTGAAACCGGAAGTTCGGCTTTCACGTCCAGTCTTGCATTAGTGCCCGCAGTAAACGGACACATCTAGTAGCTGCTGCATACATATTCCTTAGGACTTTGTTTAACTAAATTTACAGTTTTTGGAGGATTTCCCCTTAACCAGCGATAGTCATAGGTACAGACTGGAGACACCTAATAAGTATATTATACTTAATACTTATACTTAATATAAGTATAAGAAAGTCTGTCTACCACAACAAGAAGTGTATCCTGCACGGAAGTGCAGAGACTGTATCACAGAGTGTTACAGTGGGTACCAACAACCTGCATGTATATATGTGAATACAGTAACCTGTATATGCAAGACTGCAGAGTTTTCAAATAGGCTTTTATAAGTAGCTGCTACTTATATAGTCAAATACAATAACCCTCCCCTCTAAAAATTACTTTTCACTTACGCTAAATTGAGTTACTGTAGCTCCGGGGGCGGTAAGGAAATTTTACCATCAACAAAGATACAAAAGTGGGCGGTAGGTATTAAAAGGTTGAAGACCCCTACACCAGAGCCTGAGAAAGCGCTGAGCTAATCTGAGAACACTAAGGTGCAGATTACATTTACACCATGCTACCACAGTGTATTGGGCCCACATTAGCAGAGTTATTAGCTTTCGCATAGATTATGTGCAGACATATTTGTAATCGGTGATGGAACAACCACAACTGCAAGTGGTGCAGTTGCTACTGGGCCCGGAGGTGGGGGGGCAGCAATGCCAGGTCATACATCTCTTCTGAGTCCCCCGCTAGCTTCTGAGGCCCTTACGTTGCTCTCTACAGATGTTAGTGCAATGCTAGGTCATATATCTCTTCTGAGTCCCCCGCTAGCTTCTGAGACCCTTACACTGCTCTCTACAGATGTTAGTGCAATGCTAGGTCATACATCTCTTCTGAGTCCCCCGCTAGCTTCTGAGACCCTTACACTGCTCTCTACAGATGTTAGTGCAATGCTAGGTCATACATCTTTTCTGAGTCCCCCGCTAGCTTCTGAGGCCCTTACGTTGCTCTCTACAGATGTTAGTGCAATGCTAGGTCATACATCTCTTCTGAGTCCCCCGCTAGCTTCTGAGACCCTTACACTGCTCTCTACAGATGTTAGTGCAATGCTAGGTCATACATCTCTTCTGAGTCCCCCGCTAGCTTCTGAGACCCTTACACTGCTCTCTACAGATGTTAGTGCAATGCCAGGTCATACATCTCTTCTGAGTCCCCCGCTAGCTTCTGAGACCCTTACACTGCTCTCTACAGATGTTAGTGCAATGCTAGGTCATACATCTCTTCTGAGTCCCCCGCTAGCTTCTGAGGCCCTTATGCTGCTCTCTAAAGATGTTAGTGCAATGCTAGTTTTATGCAAAGAAAATTCTTATGAAAGTGCAATACATGTGGGAGCAAAGAGTTTTTACATTTTGCACAAATGTGACTATTTATCTACCTGGTGCATACATACAATACAGTTTTAAAAAAACTGACCAATCTCCAAAATCAATCTCCACTTAGTTATGGGGGATTTGCGAGTCTGTATGGAAATGCGCATTGTGTAAAGTCTGAACGTCACATCAAAGTTAATATTATGACTTCTGTAGAACCACTCACTTCTTTTATCCTAAAATACTACTCCGTTTAACCTCATTTATATCTTTTATTAATCATGTGAGTGAGTGGGAAACTCCAACTTCCTATCTGTCCAGTTATAACTATTTGGTTTTTCATGGGTGAAATCTATACTTAACTGGCATTAAAACCAGGTACATTTGTAGAAAATCGTGCACATTGCATCAATACTACAGACAGTGCAATTTAGCACTTTCATAATTGAGACTTAATACACTCAAAGAGCGTTGTTTCAATATGAGGCTGGCAATGCTAGCTTGGTGAAAATGTAAATACAGTCTGACACATGCGGATCATTTGAATTATAGTACAAGATATGCTTTATATGAATAATTAACTGCTATAACAGACTAAGAAATACTTGGCTTCTACCCAACAGGAATGAAAAGACACATACAAAGCAAATAATATTAACACTAGAATCCATAAGTAGCAATATGATTTCAGTCACAAATGAAAGTACAGAGGGCATCTAATAAAATCTGGGCATGACTCATAAAATGTTGTTTGAAGTTCTTGATTATTTCTAGCTGTCATATTTTTTTTAGATGGAAGAAGGCATTAAGAGCTTTACACATTTAGCATTAGTTAGGATCTCATTTTGGGCGAACACATTAAATCAGACTTATGCAGACAATGGTATCAAATATAATAAAAATGTCAACTCCTGAAAATGTCAGATTTGCTTTTCTGTACATCTTCCCCTATTCTCTATCTGGTATTAATTTTCTACTATTAATCTGTAAATGAGGATTTTGGATAAGTGGGTCAGTGCACATTTTAATGATGTTTGGATGGCATGTACTATTATT
This sequence comes from Mixophyes fleayi, assembly GCF_038048845.1. Taxonomy (NCBI): domain Eukaryota; kingdom Metazoa; phylum Chordata; class Amphibia; order Anura; family Limnodynastidae; genus Mixophyes; species Mixophyes fleayi. The sequence goes on from NC_134404.1 coordinate 89,352,070, forward strand.
ATCATCATCATAGTGGTATATGATGCAGACTGTTCTACTTACCTTATGTAATACATGACATCAAATATACTATTTTGAAAATTGTGAGAACGCTGTAAGTGAAAGACATATATGATATGTTAACTACATACAAAATTACATATGAAACTACAAACTGGACTTTGTGTTATACATTTTGCAAAATTCCCTCTCACACTATTGTGCCCCATTATTATTATTATTATTATTATTATTATTATCATTATATGCCCCTAGCTTTAGCTGGTATTCCCAGGAGTCTGCCAGCAAATCAATAACGCTCACCACATATATGATGATGGGGTATGTGGGGGAGAAGGAGCTCCAATAACAAGCCATAATCTTTTGATTGCAGCTTATGATTGGCCCTCCTGGTCACAGCCCCATGACCTTCCAGTTGGTCGGCCAGGGCTGTGAGAGAGACTTGAGAACAATGACTGCATGGAGCAGCCCCTGGAGCTCTGGCCAGCTGGAGGGGCAAGTTGGTATAATATTTTCCCAGGAGATAGTGCAGCTTTAATGGCTCCTTTCTGTGTTTACAGATCAGTGATTTATCTTCATAAACCTGCATTTAAATTTGCCACCATGCACTTTCCCTCATGTGTATTCTTTGCACAAACTACATTAAAATGTATTAATTCTACTATATATGTCTTTTTATAATGCCACCCTTGCTATAATGGCAGGTTTCTTCTGTGTTTTGAGCTGTTGGTATAAAGATGAGACCACTGTATTTATATGCTCTTTAGTCGACAATCTCCTTCTCCCAGGGAAGTTTCTGCCACTATGCCACCTGAGATGTTACCCCCTGCCCCTGCTCACAGCCTGCGCTCCGCCACTCCCTCCTGCACAGTGCAGGCTGTTAAACCACACATAAAAGGTTTACCCTGCAAAATAACAGACGTGGTATTGTGCAGTTGTCCAAGAACAGATATGGGGAAGCATAGAATCTCTGCTACCACTGCTCTGACATATCTTGGGTATGTCCAATGCGTCTTTTCATCCCTTCATCTCACGGTAAGTCATTTGTATCATGATCCCCTCAATGTTCAGTGCTAGGTAATATGTAAATATTACATAATCCCTCACCCTTTCCTTATGCCACACAGAAGACACAAACATAAAATTAGTAACTAAAGACATTACAGATTGCTTTCTTCTAGTATACCGGTTGTCAGGAATGATCCTTTAAGGGAAGTACTGGGTTTGAAAGGGTGCTGGCAGGAGAACAAAAACCCACACACAATGGCACTGTCACTTAATTACCAATGTAGAAAATATACAATAAGCATATCAGTTTGATGGCTGCGTATTTTGTTGAATTTAATGCACAGCCTCCATAATATTCCACTGTTTTAGCTTATCAGTGATCCTGACCAATTATTTTTACATGAATCTGGGCTGATTTAAACTGAGTGTATACACAAAATGTGCTGGGGGCAACATGCACAATACATCAGGCATTTTATCATCATAATATTCTTAAAATAGCAATTTAAGTCAAAGGGACTCCCAGGAGGTGATTAACAGATGACCTACTATATGACAAGTGAATAACATATCTCTAAGGGCTGAATACACTGCTGTTCAAAGTAAAATTTACAGTGTTATTAAATTAAACAATAATAAAGAGAAATAACTTCAAGCCTAGGGAAAAATTGCACAAGCATGTTACAAAATACACTCATATAGTAGTCCATGTGGTTTCACAGCTAACTAATGTGGAACAGTTTAATGTGATAGCTTATCAGTAATGCTTATAGATAAGAATGTGTTATTGTAGGTCATAGACTATTCACAACTGGACACCATTTAAAGACTTCTGCAGAAGGATGGGAGGATTCAGTACAGTAAACTAATATTGATAATTTAAATAGAAATAAGATCATAAAATCAGGGTCAGCGGAAGCTCCGTGGGCGCCCTAGGCATACCCACCCACTTCTTACCCTAGCTGGTGGGAACTGAGGGCAGAATCTTCTGCCCCTCAGACTTGGAGTGTGACACTGGCTGTGACATCATAGCCCAGCACCACACTCCCAGCCTATCACAGACATGTAAGAAGCTGACAGCTGCTGCTGCCGCTATATATGAGCGGCTGGGGCTCAGTGTTGTGAAGCCATGGTGACAGTTTAGGCGCACCTAAACCTTGGTGCCCAAGTCGCCTAGGTTTGCCTAATGTTAGCACTGTTAGCAGAGGATTTATGGCAGGGATGCTGATGATAACACTGTGACATCTAGTGAGTGGTGCAGTGTGAAATACAGGAGTTCAGCGACATGTGACATAACCATGAGATTGATTTATTACACAGAGGCCTACACACACACACACACACACACACACACACACACACACACACACACACACACACACACACACACACACACACCAGAGCACACTGATTCCTAACAAGCCCATGCTCTGCATAATAGTATTGAAACACCCTTGGCTAGGGAGTGTGTACAAATCTTTGTGTGTCCTGTCTGCAAATGGACTCATTACCTTGTGTTCAGGTTTGTGCAGTGCCTCCACCTTGGTCTAAGTACTGTAGGCTGTTCGTGGAGTCGTGTTCTGGAGTTAGTAGCACCAGAGAGACCTCTGCCTATCAAGACTTCAGATGAAATTAGTCGCTAGCAGTCTTTTCCTTCATTGAGTATTAAATAATTCTAGGTTTAGACCAATGCACATCTGTATGTTTAACACTGCACACAAAGCACAATGGAGGATATAAGCCCACACATACACCTGATCTGTAGCTGATGCAAAAGATATGGCTAAAACCAAGTGCACTCCTGAAAACCCAGGACTTGAATCGGCTGCATCTTCGTCGGTACGCCCTCGCTGTATATGGCCTTTGTTAGTTCGGCCTCCCCCTTTCTACCTCTCAGGTTGTAGGCAGTAGTAAGTGTTATTGTATTCGGAAATTAACTGCATTCACTGGCATAAGGTCACTTTCTGAGCATGTGCAGAGCTACGCAAATGAATGTACGTCGAAACATGAATCAGGCCCTTTATGTTCACTGGTATTGTGAAGCTTCTAGGACCTAACTTGATACAGTAGAGACTTATCTGTAGGTTTACAGGAGACAAGTATGGTAGTGTGTAGGAGTGCTAGGGGTGAACTAAAAAGGTATATGAAGCGTGCAATAGTTGGTTAGTCTAAACAGATGGCAGATACTGAATTATCCAATAAACTAGGTCAAAGGCCAGTACAGGCAGCAGTCATAAGGTAATCCAGTGAGTAAGGCAAAAAGTCAGTACAGGCAGCTGACAGAGAGATATTCAGTAGACTAGAAGGTACAGCAGTGAGATAATGCTAATACAGACAGTGAGCCTCTGTTCTCCCTGTCCTATAAGGACCAATCAGACAATCATAATGAGTACTCAGAAGGGGAGCCCTGGCAATCCATCCAAGGCAATGCAGTTATGTGACTGCTGAATGCTGGGCGACACGGTGTATGGGTTCTTAGCAACTCGCTGCCAGGGAAAAGACTATGGCAGCCCTGGAGAATGCCTAACACTGTGATGCTCATATGTGGTCATGCTCTTGTCCTTACCCTTAGCACCCTGCTAAAATATTGTTCCCAGTTCTGATTCTATACAGGGCTGGATAAGGGGAAGGGAGGCCCCCGGGCTAAGGGTACTGCGAGGGCCCCCCCCATGAGGCCCCCCCAGCCATGAGGGCCCCCCCAGAGCTTACCTCCCTCCGTTGTTCCACTCCCTGTAGCACTTACGCGGCACACAGTAATCTCCTTACTGAGGAAATCTCGTGAAAGTGAGACTATGACTCATAGTCTCACTCTCACGAGATCTCCTCAGTAAGGAGATTACTGCGTGCCACGTAAGTCCTACAGTGACAGAAGGCAGCTAACAGTATAACATTTGCTGTTAGCTGCCTGCCATTCTCCTTGAACAGGTGACAGTCGGAGCAAGGGGGCGGGGACGCCCCCGGCCCGATGAATGCCGGTGGGCCCCCCAGCTGCCCGAGGCACTTGGGCTGTAGCCCCTTTAGCCCTATTGTTTATCCGGCTCTGATTCTATAGCAAATTCAGTCCTGAGATTTCAGTCCAGCCTGACTCCTCAACCACTTCCAACACTCCTTTCTGCATTGTGAGAGACAACACAACACACGTGGGAGATCTTGTAGCCGATAATGTGGTATATCTGGAATCTTTGATAAAACTTCATTCCCCTTTTCCCTGCATAATATCAACAAATGTAGAACAAATGTATAACAGTAACACTGTCTTCTTATTCAAGGCAAACTGTTGCATCCACTTTACCTTAGCCTTAATTATATATGCTGTTGTAACTATAAAACTGTTAATGTCATTAAACACCATCAAGCCTTGCAATTGCAGAAACTTTTGTTGGCCAACAATCTGTGAAAAGCTTTACATAAATTATCTTACTGAGATAATGACTTACAATAAAACTGTAGCGAGGGCCACAGCTGACCCTGGAGGAAAGTCTTTGGCTGTAATGCAGGGAAAGGGATTTACTGTGTAGGCTCACCCACATAGCAATGTACAGTATTAAACTAATCAAGTTTTACTGAAGAAAGCAGAAAAATTACCTCTTCAAGAGCATCCATCACACACTGTGTCTAGTATAGCACCCTGCAGGGAATATCAGCATAGGGCGAGTTAAGTGAAATTACATATCTGTAACATTTGTAGAAAGTTGTATGAAAAACAGGGCATATATGTTTATATTTAACTACAAAAATATTGCAGTTTATGGCTTCATGAACTTGTTTTCTGTCACTGCAAAAACATGGTTATGTGTATTTAACACTCATGTCTGTTGTTTGAAAGACTGTAAAAGCAGGTAGAATAGATAGAGGCAAGGAGAATAATAATTTTAAACAGGGAGTAGTACAGAGTGTCAGAGGGAATAATATTATTCATACTATTATTAGAATTAGTGTTGCTGTTGATTTGTAAGGTGCCCCTGTGATCCCCATGCAGGACGGTGGGAAAAAGAGGACATCCATAAAACTGTAACACACAGAATAAATGCAAACATGAAAATAAAGGGTAGTAAGGGGCAAGGGAGAGCCCTGCCCATGAGAGAGTTTATAATCTAATGTAAAAAGGGCATGACCGATGCAAGAGGAGCAAATGTAACTCAGAGTGAAGACTTGGACAGTTGTAAGGGTGTATCAGTATGACTACTATATGTGTAAGTAGGGTAGCCCTAATAAAGAGGTGTGTTTTCAGAGAACATTTAAAGATTTGAAGGCTGGGGGAAAGTCTGACAGGGTTTGGTAGAGAATTTCATAAGTGGGGAGCTGCATGGGAAAGTGTTGTAGGTGGGAGTGAGAGGCGGTTACCAGAGACAAGACAAGGCGCAGGTCAGAGGTAGATTTAAGATGGCGGGAGGGAGAGTATCTTGATATGAGATTTGAGATGAATGCAGGGGTAGCGTTGTTGAGGGCTATGTAGGTAAGGGTGAGAAATTTGAATTGGATTCAGGAGGAGTCAGGAATCTAGAGTAGGAATTTTCAAAGTGGTACGACATATGTGGCGTGGTAAGCATTTAAAATGGATTAAAGCAGGAATAGATAGGTGAAGATAGAGCAGGTAGAGCAATTAAGAAGGAGAGCAAAAAGGACACAGGAACTCCCAAAAGAGAATGACATCAGAACCTAGATTGTTAAATACAGGGAAGGAGAAACAAACTTTGCATTTAATACTCAAGATAAAATTCTAGGTTTTTTGGCCATGGTCTAAGATTGCCATACTACACTTGTACAGTGTAATGAAAAATACATTGCTGCAATATTAGCAGTGTACTGTATTAAAGAGACTGTTCTACTGATGGCACCAACATAGAGCCTCAATTGTTTTAAAACACCCATATAACATGATGTTTGTGGAGTCTATAGATTCCATCTACTGCTTCATTTGAGGTGTCAAATGCCTATAAAAGTGGAACACATGGCATCCAGACACCATCATTACTGGAACATATGTAGTAACATAGTGCATGAGGCATAATAGGATAGAAAAAAACGCTGTTCACTACTTCTCCATACCTACTAAACATTCAATATCAAATGCATGAACCCTGGACTACAGTGTCTCCATTAATGATCCCGTAAGCGTTCAGAAGAAATAATCCAAATGCTGAGATGTGACCTCCATAAAAATATTTCTTGGTCTATAATATTATGCTTTTTGAGGGAAATGTCTATCTTTTCAGGAGGAGGGTAAACGTCGTCTCACGGGTCAACCCAGGTATAAAATAATAACATTATGTGTTTGCCTTGTACAGGTTTCTTTAGTCAAGCTAGATGAGAAAAAAAAATATTGGAAATAAATGAATGTATTGTTTAAGCCAGTGGTTCCCAAACTTTCTCAGTTCGAGGCACCCTTAAGGTCATCATAATTTTTCCAAGGCACCCCTAAGCCAAAATAATTACCAGGTAGTCCCGATTTTAGGTAGTTGGGTCAAAATGACATAAGATGTATTTAGGCCCCTTCACCATCACATTGTGCCCCTTCACCGTATTACTCTGTCCCCCTCTATCGCCATCTCTCTGTCCCCCTTCAGCGTGTCTCTCTCTGACCCCCTCCTTCAGTGTGTCTCTCTCTGTCCCCCTCCTTCAGTGTGTCTCTCTCTGTCCCCCTCCTTCAGCGTGTCTCTCTCTGTCCCCCTCCTTCAGCGTGTCTCTCTCTGACCCCCTCCTTCAGCATGTCTCTCTCTGTCCCCCTCCTTCAGTGTGTCTCTCTCTGTCCCCCTCCTTCAGCGTGTCTCTCTCTGTCCCCCTCCTTCAGCGTGTCTCTCTCTGACCCCCTCCTTCAGCGTGTCTCTCTCTGTCCCCCTCCTTCAGCGTGTCTCTCTCTGTCCCCCTCCTTCAGCGTGTCTCTCTCTGTCCCCCTCCTTCAGTGTGTCTCTCTCTGTCCCCCTCCTTCAGCGTGTCTCTCTCTGTCCCCTTCCTTCAGCGTGTCTCTCTCTGTCCCCCTCCTTTAGCGTGTCTCTCTCTGTCCCCCTCCTTCAGCGTGTCTCTCTCTGTCCCCCTCCTTCAGTGTGTCTCTCTCTGTCCCCCTCCTTCAGCGTGTCTCTCTCTGTCCCCCTCCTTCAGCGTGTCTCTCTCTGACCCCCTCCTTCAGCGTGTCTCTCTCTGTCCCCCCTCCTTCAGCGTGTCTCTCTCTGTCCCCCTCCTTCAGCGTGTCTCTCTCTGTCCCCCTCCTTCAGTGTGTCTCTCTCTGTCCCCCTCCTTCAGCGTGTCTCTCTCTGTCCCCTTCCTTCAGCGTGTCTCTCTCTGTCCCCCTCCTTCAGCGTGTCTCTCTCTGTCCCCCTCCTTCAGCGTGTCTCTCTCTGTCCCCCTCCTTCAGTGTGTCTCTCTCTGTCCCCCTCCTTCAGCGTGTCTCTCTCTGTCCCCTTCCTTCAGCGTGTCTCTCTCTGTCCCCCTCCTTCAGCGTATCTCTCTCTGTCCCCTTCCTTCAGCGTGTCTCTCTCTGTCCCCTTCCTTCAGCGTGTCTCTCTCTGTCCCCCTCCTTCAGCGTGTCTCTCTCTGTCCCCTTCCTTCAGCGTGTCTCTCTCTGTCCCCCTCCTTCAGCGTGTCTCTCTCTGTCCCCCTCCTTCAGCGTGTCTCTCTCTGTCCCCCTCCTTCAGCGTGTCTCTCTCTGTCCCCTTCCTTCAGCGTGTCTCTCTCTGTCCCCCTCCTTCAGCGTGTCTCTCTCTGTCCCCTTCCTTCAGCGTGTCTCTCTCTGTCCCCCTCCTTCAGCGTGTCTCTCTCTGTCCCCCTCCTTCAGCGTGTCTCTCTCTGTCCCCCTCCTTCAGCGTGTCTCTCTCTGTCCCCCTCCTTCAGCGTGTCTCTCTCTGTCCCCTTCCTTCAGCGTGTCTCTCTCTGTCCCCCTCCTTCAGCGTGTCTCTCTCTGTCCCCCTCCTTCAGCGTGTCTCTCTCTGTCCCCCTCCTTCAGCGTGTCTCTCTCTGTCCCCCTCCTTCAGCGTGTCTCTCTCTGTCCCCCTCCTTCAGCGTGTCTCTCTCTGTCCCCTTCCTTCAGCGTGTCTCTCTCTGTCCCCCTCCTTCAGCGTGTCTCTCTCTGTCCCCCTCCTTCAGCGTGTCTCTCTCTGTCCCCTTCCTTCAGCGTGTCTCTCTCTGTCCCCCTCCTTCAGCGTGTCTCTCTCTGTCCCCCTCCTTCAGCGTGTCTCTCTCTGTCCCCTTCCTTCAGCGTGTCTCTCTCTGTCCCCCTCCTTCAGCATGTCTCTCTCTGTCCCCCTCCTTCAGCGTGTCTCTCTCTGTCCCCCTCCTTCAGCGTGTCTCTCTCTGTCCCCCTCCTTCAGCGTGTCTCTCTCTGTCCCCCTCCTTCAGCGTGTCTCTCTCTGACCCCCTCCTTCAGCGTGTCTCTCTCTGTCCCCCTCCTTCAGCGTGTCTCTCTCTGTTCCCTTCCTTCAGCGTGTCTCTCTCTGTCCCCCTCCTTCAGCGTGTCTCTCTCTGGCCCCCTCCTTCAGCGTGTCTCTCTCTGACCCCCTCCTTCAGCGTGTCTCTCTCTGACCCCCTCCTTCAGCGTGTCTCTCTCTGTCCCCCTCCTTCAGCGTGTCTCTCTCTGTCCCCTTCCTTCAGCGTGTCTCTCTCTGTCCCCCTCCTTCAGTGTGTCTCTCTCTGTCCCCCTCCTTCAGCGTGTCTATCTCTGTCCCCCTCCTTCAGCGTGTCTCTCTCTGTCCCCCTCCTTCAGCATGTCTCTCTCTGTCCCCCTCCTTCAGCGTGTCTCTCTCTGTCCCCCTCCTTCAGCGTGTCTCTCTCTGTCCCCCTCCTTCAGCGTGTCTCTCTCTGACCCCCTCCTTCAGCGTGTCTCTCTCTGTCCCCCTCCTTCAGCATGTCTCTCTCTGTCCCCCTCCTTCAGCATGTCTCTCTCTGACCCCCTCCTTCAGCATGTCTCTCTCTGACCCCCTCCTTCAGCGTGTCTCTCTCTGACCCCCTCCTTCAGCGTGTCTCTCTCTGTCCCCCTCCTTCAGCGTGTCTCTCTCTGTCCCCCTCCTTCAGCTTGTCTCTCTCTGTCCCCCTCCTTCAGCGTGTCTCTCTCTGACCCCCTCCTTCAGCGTGTCTCTCTCTGTCCCCCTCCTTCAGCATGTCTCTCTCTGTCCCCCTCCTTCAGCATGTCTCTCTCTGACCCCCTCCTTCAGCATGTCTCTCTCTGTCCCCCTCCTTCAGCGTGTCTCTCTCTGTCCCCCTCCTTCAGCATGTCTCTCTCTGACCCCCTCCTTCAGCATGTCTCTCTCTGACCCCCTCCTTCAGCGTGTCTCTCTCTGTCCCCCTCCTTCAGCGTGTCTCTCTCTGTCCCCCTCCTTCAGCTTGTCTCTCTCTGTCCCCCTCCTTCAGCGTGTCTCTCTCTGACCCCCTCCTTCAGCGTGTCTCTCTCTGTCCCCCTCCTTCAGCATGTCTCTCTCTGTCCCCCTCCTTCAGCGTGTCTCTCTCTGACCCCCTCCTTCAGCGTGTCTCTCTCTGTCCCCCTCCTTCAGCGTGTCTCTCTCTGACCCCCTCCTTCAGCGTGTCTCTCTCTGTCCCCCTCCTTCAGCGTGTCTCTCTCTGTCCCCCTCCTTCAGCGTGTCTCTCTCTGACCCCCTCCTTCAGCATGTCTCTCTCTGTCCCCCTTCACTCTCCTTTACTTACCTTCATTCCTGATGTCCTCTCTGCTGCTCCTCATCACTGAGGCTGACGGACTTGATGACGTCACGCCCAGCAGTCAGTGAGGAGGAGAATCCGGCGCTGGATGATGGGTAAGTTTTGTTTTTTTTGGTTTATTTTTTTCTCTTCTATTTCTTGCTAGGGATCGCGGCACCCCTGTGACAGCGCCGCGGCACCCCAGGGAGCCGCGGCGCACAGTTTGGGAACCGCTGGTTTAAGCTTTCATAAGATGGGTTCACTGCAGTAGGTTTTAGCCATTGACTACATGTTCTAGATTATGGAATCACCCTGCACAATCATGAGAGACAGTTGTATGGAATCCATAGTCTTGTCAAAGTAATTCATCTAGAGGAATCCCATTGTACATGTAGGCAAATACTACATTATTCTCAGCCTACTGTAAGATATATTTTAATAGCTTATAACTGTCACACACCACTCTCATAACTAGGTGCTGCTGTGTGACTTGCCCTTTAAGGAACTATGTTGGTGCTTGTCTCCTGTTTCAGAGTCTCTACTTTTTCGAGCTGTTTTCTGTTATCCTAATTGGAAACCTCCTTCTGAAGCTTATTGGTTACTGAAGACTATATCAACCTCTTGTGATCAGGGATTCATTGCCTGATCTTCGTGTTACTCACACTACCGTGGGTTCTGGCTGCATACCTAACTCCCTGAGTGTCTCCTGGATGTTATTCGGTTACCGAGATTGCCTGTCATCGCTGATCTCCATTTGGCCCTGCTGAATACCATTTCATGGTTCATCTCTAAGCTGCAACTATTCATTGAACTTTCATCTGCACATAGAACTGTCGTGAGTTGCTTGTTATAAACTGTGCTCATATTGATTGGATTCATTACCGCTCTGCTCGGCTGTTCATTATTCTGTTGAACTACAATCAAGTTCTGGTCATCTGTGGTTCTAGGTCTGCACGGCTATTATTATCATTCTGCTGTTTGGGAATTGCTGGAATATTTCTAAGAATCATTGCCGAGCTAGGAGCCAGTTCCTTTAATTAAGTTCTGTGCGATATCAGCCGCTTTCTGTCAAAGGGATGAACTTACGTTTCTCTGTGTGTTGGACTTCTATTGTCACGCTGTACTTCTAGCAACATTCTATTGCATGTCTCTAGTTCACCAAGCTCTTGGACTATATATATACATCTGTTGTTCCGCTGACAATAACCGTTACATTACCTATCACCATCCGCTAAAGTGAATCACATTCCATCTGGATCAGCCAAGTCTATTTACTATCCTCATTGGACTTTCAAGCTGTGTCAGTGATTCTCCTTTATTGCTGTCTGTGTTACAATGTTACAAGTATTCTGGATCATCATCTTAGCGTTGAACTGTATTGCTTGTTTTTCATACTGTTGCTCATGGTTACCACTTGAAGTACTGATGTGATTGTTTTACTTCCCAACTACCGTGTGCTCAGCACAGCTGAGTTGTACATGCCTTTTATTACTGCTGTTGCACCATTGAACAATATACTAAAGTTGCAACACTACTTTATCGTCTGTATATTTCTTCATTGTGATTCTCCATCTGAACTTATCCCAGCGTGTTCTGTCTCCCCCACCCTCTGCTTTACCATCTAAGTAGAGGTTGGGGATCCACAAATATTCCTAGCCATGACAATAACTTATATTATGTCACTTAATATGAAAATGAATAACTACAGTAACTAAGTTCATTGCTAATTCTTATCTATATTTATTTGTGGTGATCTTTTTCATATTTGCCTACAGTGACTTAGGGCTAATTTTGTGTTAATAAGCAGCCAGGACATTGAAAGAAAGAAAAATGTGATATTATCTCTGCAAGCATCTTGGCCACAATATCCTCTACCCTTCCTTGTATCATTAATAAGTTCAATGAGTAAATGCGTAGATGGCAGCAAAACTTTCTTTGATGTTGGGTTTTTCAAGCAAGACGCCTGTATTTATAGGAATTTTAATATCCTTCTATAGAAATGCATTATGTATTATTCATGCCTTGACTGTTAATATAATCTTATTACATATTTTGCATTTGCTTTAAAGCATCTATTTTGCCTTATTGTTTATTAATGAATTGATTGTATAATTTGTGGTGACTGTGCCCAGAAATTATTCTAGCCTGTCTGCTGTCTGAGGTGGTAATGTGGTATTGTGCACCTCGTCCAGAGACACCCTCTTAAAATCAGTGGTGTCTAGTAATTTGTCCAGCCCTAGCAATGCCCAGCAGTAGTGATGGCCTGTAATACACCAAGTAATGCCATTAATAGGTAGAGAGGACCAAAATGTTTCTGTAAATTTCCAGTTTCTATATGCATCTGTATTTCAGCCACTGATTTGATCCACAAAAGTCATGCTAAAAATTCAGAGCAAGAATGCCTTTTAAAACGTTGTTTTTAACAAATATTTTCTTCAAAATGTAATTTTCTTTAAGAGCTAATTCTATAAAAATATAAAAAAAACAACAAATTAACCTAAAAAATATGGTATGTATCTTAAAACACATTTTATACAACCTTTTTTTGTGGATGAATATTTGTGAATCAGTTCATAGAAAATCTAACTACTGGTCCCAAATCACAAAGAGCCCATGTTTTTAAGGAAAGCAAAGCAAAAAAATTGTAACTTTGCACCTTGGCAAAACCATGTTGCATTGGAGGTCAATTTAAAATATGGGGACAAATTTATAGTTGGGGTAGGGTATCTCCTAGATCAAGTTTAAATTTCAATGTAAAAATAAAGCTATCAAGTATTTGTGTGCTACATATAAAAGCAGCCAGTATTTAACTTATGTGTAAAATAATAAACTAATTTGCACCCTTTGCATTGTAACATGGTTTGTCCAGGATCAAATTTACTCCTTTTTTTGCTTTGCTCTCCTTTATGACTCAGGCCCGAAAAGTGTCCCATTGTGTTTTGGGTATGTGGACTATGTTTGTTGGTAGGACATGGGTGCAAGTTTTGCAATTTTTTTTTACAAGGGAAGGTGCCAGTCTCTGATGGTGATGAGGGCACTTCTAACGAGGAGATTTCTTAAGTTCGGAGGTTGTTTGTATGAAAGAAGAGGTAAATCTGGGAATATTTCCTACAGTCTATTGTCTTTCTGAAATATGGCTGAAGATCAGCAGCAATTTTCTCCAAGATGTTCATGTGGGGATTGTAAGTGACCACTAGGGGCACCCTGCTGTTAACCTCCTTCTGTTTGTAATCCAGGAGCCTACTCCTTGGGATCCTTGTGGCTCTGTGGATCTGTTTATCTATAACTATTGGATGGTATCCTTGTTGTATTAATGTTATCCTCAGTGATTGCAGGTGTTGTGTTCTGTCTTCACTGTCTGAACAAATCCGAATGTATCTCAGAGCTTGGCTGTAAATGATGGACTTCTTTATGTGTCCTGGGTGAAAGCTGTTCCATCTCAGATATGCTGGGCGGTCTGTAGGTTTATGATAGACTGATGTTTGTATAGTATTGTTTTTATTGTATAGGGTCATGTCCAGAGCTGGATTAAGGCTCTGGGGGGCCCGGGGCACTTTAGACAGGGGGGCCCCTAAAGTGTACTATGGCTATAATTTTAGACAAATACACAGACAATACTGTGTGCACTAGTGGTAGGTGCAGGCAGCTCCCCCTTTATGAGTAGAGTAGTGTGAAGTGGGACATACCTCCCAACTGTACCTGTAGTCGGGACAATGTCCTGACTTAGTGGGTCAGTCCCCGAATTCAGGCCTACCCCACCAGAATCAGGACAGTTGGCAGAATGTCCTGCTCTCTCCTACCTGTTCTTTCCGCTTTAAATACTTGTTGCTGCTGCTTGGGTCCTAAGCTCAGTTGTGCTTGTCTGGATCCTGGAATGTTGGTTCCCTGTTTGGAAATAGAATAGGTACATGACATATAGAAATATCAGCAATGAGTGAACACAGTAGTCCTCCCTGCCTCTATGCAGTCCGACATTAAATCAAAACAATTCATGTTTTGTTATTAATGCACCTTTCCTGTAACCAGCCCGACTGTAAAATAATTTTATTCATCTTTAATAAAAAGATCCATAGCCCTCAAACATTAAATTTAATAGTAATCACATTTATTAAATAAACCAATTTCCTACCATACATTAAATAACTTGCATTCACTTTTAAGAAATAGCAATCCTTTTTCCAAAACTCTGCCGCACATTTAATTAATAGCGCCCAAACCACCCCAACATTAAAATAATCATCCCAACCTACATTGATAAGTCTGCACCAACCCCACTATTAAATTAAATTGCCTCACCATCACCCCACAAAGAAAATAATACCCATTAATTAGCCACTACCTATCTCACACATTACATTGCCACAAGCCCCATGTGCCCTCACACACACTACATTGCCACAAGCCCCTTGTGCCCTCACACACACTACATTGCCACAAGCCCCCTGCTGCCCTCACACGTTATACTGCCACAAGCCCCCTGCTGCCCTCACACACATTATACTGCCACAAGCCCCCTGCTGCCCTCACCATCATCATCATTTATTTATATAGCGCCAACATATTCCGTAGCGCTTTACAATTGGGGACAAACATAGTAAACTAATAAACAAACTGGGTAAAACAGACAAAGAGGTGAGAAGGCCCTGCTCGCAAGCTTACAATCTATTGGACAATGGAAGTTTGACACATGAGGTTAAGTCTACATTTGCAGTCGGCCCAGCCAGACTGCAAAGGTAAAAGTGACTGTTGCTTAAAATTACTTCTCTTACATTTGCAAAGGGCAATTTATATCCCAAGAAGTATTGAATTATACTGGCAATCAAATATAGTGGCGAACTGGCTGTTCAAAACTCAATATACAAGCAGGGCAGCATTGTAATAACATATATATGTTTTATGTTAGAACATAAAATAAATGCTTGCCTAAGGTCACAGAATAAATCAATAATGACCTTTACAACATCATAAAATGCACCCACACTATGGCATTACATTAGGGGTATCCTCCTACATTATGTAGCACCATGCATTAAAACACGCCCTGCCATATTGTGGTCAAATTAAACGTATTTAATTCAGCCCCAAGATCAAGTTACACATTATGACCCCAGCTCTGCAATGCTCTGCCAGTTATATTAATATTGAGCTCAGGGCTGATTTGGGGTCTACATGTTCTGCAATATTAGGTGCATTGCTCTATATTGCTGTATTTATTAAAGTGTGAGCAGCATGCCTCTCCACTGTTCCAATTTAAGCAGGACAATTTTGATTTGAAGAGCATATTTGCCACAACTCACGCCATCTATGGTGAGTGGGTGCCATGGGGACATGCCAGCTATTTGTGGACATTGAAAGGGGCAAGTTAGAGGGAAGTGTGAAGGGCTTTATAATTAATGAATGGGCAGATTTGGGTAGTGTGTGAGTGTAAATTGAGGGTGTGCTTTACGTAAATCATATTGGAGTTTGTTTTGGCCCGATTTTCCATTTATAAATGTTGGGAGATATGCATTGGTGAATTGAAATGTCAAGCACAATGGAAGACAGACAGACACACACACAGACACTTACCTTGCTCTCTGCTGCATCACTCCAAGCTGCTCAGATAGGAAGTGAAATGAGCACTTCCTGTCTAAGGCCAATCAGCAACAGATAACACACAAATATTAGGCGCTAGGTATCGATTTTAGAAATGTAGACCAGCAGCGTCACTAATAGGTTCTGGACCTATAAAAACAGAATATACCAAAAAAGGAAAAAATAGGAGCACTAGGTATACATTTCAATAATAGTGTTTTATTAACCATTAATAACATAGACGGTGAATATGACCATAGACATGAATAAATATATACAGTATACAATACTATCTCATCTAAGTAGTCTAATTAAATTCAAAGAGTAAAAGGTTAACACCATAGAGGATTGTCAATATATGTGAATATGGAAATAATGCTCATTAAGGACCTAGATATATATAGTCCATACTGATGGATCCAGAGTTATAGAAACGTAGAATCGGCTGAGTGTAAATAGATTCCAGCCTGTGGAATTTAATCTCAAAGTCCCTTATATAGGATATGTTCAAATATCCCAAATAACTAATAGGAAAAGGTTCCTCTCTCTCTCAACTGATTTTTGGGCACAGCTGCGTGTGCATATTCAGGAGATCGTGGTTCTCAGTAAGCATGAGTGCGAGTCCCATATAGTTAGAAGAAGAAATTCACCTGACGTTCTTTCGGTCCTATCATTCCGGCGCATACAGCGCTTATAGAGCTTTCCACCACTTTAGCTGACAAATAGCAGTAAATGACAATCCGTACTTGTGGTGTGGAGTCCCCGGGGTCTCAATGGCCAAAACTCATATAATCAGCAACTTGACGCGTTTCTCAGCTCCTCAGCTGTTTCATCAGAGGCAAGTATAGCTTAGTTAATGATAGCCGTATTTAAAGCATCTCACAGGTGTCCAATTGTTTCATTAATTACTTACAATCTCCAAATGGTCACATGATCCGATTCCACTATTGTTTGCAGGAGGAAGAAAGTTTTTATATATTTTTTTGGTGTGTTCATGGACAATCCGTGTTTCAATATCTCTTAATCTCTGTCCTTATAAGTTGTTATAGCTGCAAACCCTTTTTCCTCTAAAATTTAATATATTAGTGTATACATATATAGATATCACAAAAGCAGCTTAATCACTATATAAAGCATAAAAATTCATAAAATAAAATAAAAAGACATCAGGATAAATCCGACATCTATTCGATAAAGACCCATATTCCTCACATCAGTATACCATACAACAAAATTAATACATTTACAAAATTATTATTCTGAAATGGGATCTATCCATCTCACCACACTGAGGGGTCCCCCATCCAAATGTAAACCCTAGCTAGCTTTGCTTAGCTTCATGAATCATATATGCACTAGGTTGTAGAGCCAATCTCAGTACATATATTGACATGGGTATTGACATGGGTAACAAATAAGCAATAAATTATGGATTATCCAGACACTCCAGACACCCAATTGGCTATCTGTTGCTGCTACTGACCACCAATTTCAGTTTGCATTGTCTGTGTATCTAGTATTCCTGTTATGCCACAAGCCTTGTCTGCCTGATTCCATCTTCTGTCTGACCTTGTACTTAATTTCCTGCCTGTGAGAGAAGCTGCTGCATGTTTTTAATAACTTTTGTTTTCACCCCCCTCCCCCACTCGCGGCACCCCCCCCGCGAGCGGGGGAGGGGGGGGGGGAATGAAAGTTGATAGAATCATGCAGCTGCTTCTCTCACAGGCAGCGGGGGGCGATACCCGCGGAGAGAGGGGGGCACGGAGCAGTAGCTGTCAGTTGCTGTCAGACAGCAACTGACAGCAGATGAAGTAATACTGGCGGCGGGGGGCCCTCAGAGAGAGGGGGGCCCGGGGCACTTGCCCCCTGTGCCCCCCCCTTAATCCGGCTATGGTCATGTCCAGGATATGTATCCGAGATCGTGAGTAGCTAAGAGTGAATCTGATGGTTGGGTGAAACTTGTTGAAGTTTTTATGGAAAGTCAGCAGCTCATCTTCAGAGCCAGTCCAGATAAGTAGCAAATCATCAATATAAGTATGCTATAGGTTTCATTGTGCAAGTTGATAAGAATTCCTCCTCTAGTTTAACAATGAAAAGATTAGCATACTGAGGTGATATCTCAATGACTCAACCTAACACCTGGATTTATGACCCACTACATGGACACATGTCACACCCCACAGCAGTGTGACTCCAGATCTCCGAACTCTTAGGACTTTCACTCTTCCATCCATAATGAAAACCTCCGTTTTATTACTTTAGCTTATCACAGTATGGGATAGTGTATTTGATAGATGGATGTGTTTATCTAGTTGCTTTGCAACATATTTAACTGTGAGGCATCCACAGCTGTTCACTCTGCATGGAGTTCAACTTGCACTTAAAAAAGGTGCGGTCTGATGGCACGCTAGGATTTTAATGTGACACTCTTGTTTGGGTGGGTGTGTTGTGTTTAGGTTGTGTATTTTTTTAAACAATAACAATACAAAAGACTGTGATATTGGCCTGCTTTCTAAAATAACTTTGCTTTACAAAAGGAACTGGCAAAGTGCATTTGATTGTATTGTGATGTGTGTGTGCGTGTGTAGCAAAATAAAAGAATTGTAATTTTACATTCATAGAATGGATTAGGTTTATTTATATCAAGATTTTTCATTTAAATAAATTGGAAGCATCCTGCAGCTTTGAGGCCATTCTGGTGGTATTGCTGTCTATATAGCTTAGCCATACTTGCCAACTCTCCCGGAATGTCCGGGAGACATGGTCTCACGGACTCCCGGGAGATCAGGCAAGTCTCCCGCATCCCGCAACTGCCTAGCCTAAATGGCGTGATTTGCGGCGAATCGTGTTATTATGGCCCCGTAGAGGGGCGGGGCCAAAATGACACACTTGGCCGCGCCCCGTCCCCTCCCGCCCCCTAGTCACGCCCCTCTCTCGGATTACACTTGCCGAAAGTAGGCAAGTATGAACTTAGCTGGTAGCTAATGTTCTTCCTTTGACAGCGATAGCAAGAGAAAGAGTAACACATGTAGAAAATACTATATTTTTTACTAGTTTTACATATCTATTAATAATTTCCATAACATTCATTTCATAGTTCTTTAGGCACTGTACACAAATACATTTACGACAAGAATGGTCAAAAGTATGCATCTTTTTTTATTTTTTGCTTTCGATCATTCTTTTATAGATTGTGGACCTGATTTAGTCCCGTTGTGTGCCATATGTTGTGTGAAATTGCTCTGCGCATGCTCAGAAACTGACTTTACACCAGTGAACACAATTGCATCCAATTCATGTCCAAACACAAATGACACATCGGATTGCCTATTACTTAAAGGAGTGGAACAGGAGCGGACACACTTAAGCAATATACAGTAAGGTGCTAGGTGGAACGCACACACATTCATCCTATTCAAGCTCTGTGGATCTCTTAGATACATGTTTTTTAGCAGTATCACTTGCACCAGCTACAGGGCAGATGTAAGTGCCGACTGATAGTGGTGACTGACCAGAACATGTGTTTTAAAGTAAGAAATATTATAAAAATGCATTTTATGTACAGTACGCATTAAGAAGCTCCTGATTTATGTATTTCATAGGGGAAATTTTTTTATTTTATTTTACATAAAATTTTAAAATGATTATAATATCAATAGTTGAAAATTCATTTTATAGAAAAAAAATAGTGCATGTGTTTGGGAATTTATATTGCACATATCCATGTGCATATCCTGGACCGTGTTCTGTCTGTCTGTAAGTAGCTTATAGCTAGAGCGTATTTATACTGATATTCAAATGGAAACATTTCTTGATGTCCGCATGTACTTGAATACGGGTGTGCAAGTTATGTCCGATTTTGTTTTTAACACAAATTGCATTCGCATTGTGTTCGAATATGAATCAGGCCCTCTGTGTTCATTTTCAGTACTTATACTGTATATATGTTAGTACTAGTTTCCATTAACATTTGACTTATCACAAATCTCTAAATCAATGCTGCAGCTGCCATTCAATTGCCTCTTAAGAAGATTATTTACCAGTGGAATTCTCTAGCAGCTAAAATTACCTAAGTGCAGAATTGATATAAGTATGAGCAAGTTTAAATACTTAAGAATCGTTGAGATTTCAGCATCTCTAATTTGTATAGTGACCTAAATTTCTAAATGAATGCCAGAGAGACTGAAAAGCCCTGTGGCTGAAGGAAGAATCTGCTTGATGCAGGAATGAGGCTTAGCAACCTTGGGAGTATTTCTGTAAAAAATGCAACTGGTTTATATGCTGAAAAACTTAGCTCACAACAGAAAAACATGTGTTAGTATTTACCACACTGTACAAGTGACATCGTAGCTTTACTGATGTTCTAATTTAAGATTCATAGGCTGAGATGTCTCCCATTGTGGAATTGAGCATGATGATTATGCTTATCTTTGCTAGCATTAGTAATCTGGTCCATTCCTTCAGTATACTTTACCTCTAAGTAGAAGTATCAATCATATGTTGCAGTGATGTAGCAATAGTACTAAATGTGGTAGTAACCAAAACTTGACCCAGGGATGACCCCTATGCTACGTGAGATCAACACTGATCCTTTCTTTCCCCCTCATTGTGTACAAGTAGGGAATGCATAGTTTGCTTAGCACTAATAGGGGACTTTCCAAATTGACAGTAATTCTGAATTAAGAGGTAGAAAGTCTCCTATATCTACTAAACAGATGGAACCGGTCCCTACGTGTTCAAAAGTAGGATGTGGACGTGGACATGGAAGACAGAAATAAAAGAGTGAACAGAGTGAAGCAGGGGGCACATGGAGACAGTTAATGATCTATATATTTGATTGGGTCTAGTCTTCTGTAAAATAGACTAATAAATGTGCGTCAGTGGTTACTTTGGGCTGCTGCACATTTGCACTGTGCTGGAAGTGCTATTAAGCAACAACAGAAGGTAAGTGCCCCAACATCCCAAGACCCTCCCAGAGACACCTACTTTGAAGGCTTGATAAGGTGGAACACAGGAGGTGATACTCATGTATGATGACATCCATGCAAAGTTCTTAGATTACCGATCATTTTAATACTTATGACATAGCTAAGTATCTCTATTTGTACACACATAGTTCACCAAAGGCCGAACAACAAACTGATAGTTCTATTGTATGTATTGCCATTCAGAAGTAAGTGGTGACTGACAGGCTCATCTTGGCTGATGACCTCAATGAGGCCTAAATTATTTGTTGTTTATGTGTATCACCACATATTAATGGGTAGAAAAATACCATAGAAAATGGAGCATACACTAGATAGATACTGGCGATTAAGTGTACATAGGTGAGGCTTACACAAACCGTGGTCATTAGATGCGGCAGTATGGCAAATGTAAGTGAGTAGAATTTGATAGTTTTACTATGAAAACAGTTGGAGAAATATCAGTATGGCACACCAGCCCACTTCTATCACTTTATGTGTAAAATATATATATATATATATATATATATATATATATATATATATATATATATATATATATTTCCTGGAAGACAAATACATGTCTAATTTCAGGTCACCACTTGCATGTCTGTGTTTCCCAATATTGAAGTGGATGAGGACAGAACAACCAATAGCAATTCCAATTATCAAAATGCTCTCAGCTGCACAGAGCAGCAGTGGTCATTGTGCCCAGTGATGTGAAGGAAAGAAGAAAGAAGATCAATGCAAAACAACATTAGAAGGAAGACCAGAAAAAGAGCAATAAAAGGCATGAAAGTGAAACAAGACTGGTAGAAAAGCATAAAAAGGGTTTTGAAATAAAGAGTGTTATTCAATTTTTAGCAGCAGGCCAGAGGAGTGATAGCAAGAGAGGGGCAGCATGGTGGCTCAGTGGTTAACACTTCTGCCTCACAACACTGGGGTCATGAGTTTCATTCCCGACCATGGCCTTATCTGTGTGGAGTTTGTATGTTCTCCCTGTGTTTGCGTGGGTTTCCTCTGGGTGCTTCGGTTTCCTCCCACATTCCAAAAACATACTAGTAGATTAATTGGCTGCTATTAAATTGAACCAAGTCTCTCTTTTTCTGTTTGTGTGTATGTTGGGGAATTTAGACTGTAAGCCCCAATGGGACAGCGACTGATGTGAGTGAGTTCTCTGTACAATGCTGCGGTATTTGCGGCTTTATATAAATAGCTGATGATAATGAGAGGTGAAATCAAAAAAGTTCCTTTCATAATTACAAATGTGCGACAGCAATGAAAGATTGAAAAAACTTCCTTCACTCAGTCATTGTATGCTACATGCAGCTGTTTATCCGTTATTCAGTGATCTCCAATGGTTACCTCTGTATTCCTTCAAATAGTTCATCATTGCAAACATATAGGTGGTACTTTGGAAACATGGGCCATACATTTCTGCTTCTCCTCAGGGTCAATACTTCGCAGACCTCCAATGCAGCAGGTGAGGTTTAAGTACTATTACTGGTGAAAGGGGTAACTGTATGTACATTGGGAAGGGCTGGGTATGGCTCTACGATTACGAGAACTCCGACACAGACAACACCTACGAAAAAAAACGATTTCACGAAAAGATGACTGGAATCTACACAGACTTACCTGAGAACTGACTCTGCAGATATCTGATGGCAGCAGAAGGCTGACAGGACCTCCTTCCGATTGGCCAGCTCTTCGGCAGTAGTGTCTGACGTCAGTGCGACCTGCATGAATTTTAATTTAAAGTGACAAGGTCGGGACTCCGCAGGTTAAGTGTTGAAACACATGGCAGTTTAAAAAAAAAAAAAAAAAAGATACACTCCCTACACTAGGGGACACAATAGATGATCTGTCAGCTATGCGAAAAAGACCTTTAGAGATCATAAGTACCTTCATTAATCTTTATAGGTGTGATTCAGGAAAGAAGGAACATGCATTATGTCTTTTAGAAATCAACTAGACAAAAATTGATTTAATCAAGACCATTAAAACTATGCAACTGTCACTCTTTGGCATTGAGCACTTACTCTTTGATGCAGCTAAAATTATGTTTTACATGGAAAGAAAAAAATTATGGCGGCCAAAAAAACATAATTCTGACATGGAATTCATAGCTCCAAAAACTTTTCAAAGTTGTATGAAGTGTATTGCTTCCCCAGTGAAGAAACTACATTTATTGAATAACAAAGTGACTTGTGGAATGAGAACTTAAATTCTCACAGGATGTATTCTTCATTGACAACATCATAGACCAAGCTCGGTCTGCAAAACCTGATCTGTAGAAACAGATGATCCAGGACTGCAAACAGCAATTGGAGTCCCAGATAAAATGCTTCCAAATCTTACAGGCGTGTGATGTAGATGAAGTCATCATCCAAGAGAGTAATGTTTTAGAAGTCACTCAAAGACAGGATGCGCTCACTACACTTTTAAAGACTGAAGCTGTGGAAGCATACATCAAATTAGTAATGACATATGAAACACTGCATTTTCTCAATTGTATAATTGCTTCACAGAGGAGCTAAAAAAGAACAAGAGGATTACTTTTGGGATAGCTCTCTACTCTCTGATCTACTTCATAATCAAGAAAGAACATAACAGAGCATTCATCATGGACACTTATGCTACAGAAACAGCAGCATTCATAGATGGACAGTAGTAAAATTAATACAGTTAGACATTGATAAAACTAAATAGATGAAATTGGACTGCAATCATAATAAAAAATGAAAAGACTATGCACACGAGTAGAGATTTAGTAGAGATTTAGAGAGTAGATATATACCCAATTGTAATATATAACGTAAGTTGATGGCGCTATATAAATAAATTTAGATGATCAACAAAGGTGCAGTGTACACATAGTAAAAAACTTCAAAGACTGGGCATGCAATACATTTGAAACAGGCAGCGTTCATTGGATGCACAGTGGTACAATAGACATAAATGTTGCCTGCAACTTCATCTGTTTATTTACTATGCACTTATCTTTCGGTAGAGTATACATCAGGAGCCAAGAGTAGAGCTTTCAAACATCTTGTTTTACTATAAGTACTTTTTATGGTATGTGTAAGGTAGATCTGGCTGAATAGAAATTAGTATGTGCCGTAATGCTGCCCGTGTGAATCAAACAAGGGGAATCGTCACTCAAATATATTTGCAAGTATATATATATATATATATATATATATATATATATATATATATATGTCATGTGTCAAATATGTCATGCATTTCAATATGGAATGTATATAAATATGGCATGTATAAATAACACATATATGTTATATTAGTGAAGTGTAAAAAAATATGTATACCAGACAGTTCAGATTGGGCAACAGTTGGCCTTCCCATACAGGGCCGATGCAAGGTTTCTCGGTACAAAGCTTCAGCCTACCGCTACACCTCCCCCCAATTCCCATTTCCTAGCCCCTCACACCAGATAATAACTCTTACCTCCTCCTGGCTGACTGGTAAAGCTGCAGTTCAGATTCACCGGTGTCCAGACATACTGATGTCTGTCGCAGAATGCTGTCCAGACTTCACTGCTTTCCAGGAGCAAACACAGTATACCTAGAGGGGAAGCCCCAAATGTTAGATTTCAGAACAAAACCAGAAGAAAAAAAAACTTGACATCACACACCCACTGCTTTTTTTTGTCATAGAACTCACAGAACTGATTTCCGGCACCTTTTTTCAATGGATTTTCCAAGTTGTAAAAGTAACTTTTAAACATTTGATGTTTGGTCCACGTGGACTTGAATTGCGCTGTCGAGTGTAGCAGGTCGGCGGCAAAATCATTAAAATGGTGCATGTGTGTTCAGTGATTGACTACGTGATATGAGTTCCAGCACCTTTTTCTTACAAAAAAAGCACTGCACACACCTATCACATACTGACATGTACCTCGTTGCCCACCAACTTTTCTCACACATGCCGCCCCTTTCCCATTAGCTTTTGTCACTACCCACATAACACCAGCTTCACTCACATGCCCCGATGCCCACCAGCTTATCTGTCACATACAACCCTGCCCTAGGTGTTCTAGCCAGTTTTTATTCACACATGTCCCTCTTGCGCACAGCTTACTGTCATTAGAAAAATTTCCAAGTTTAAAAGAAAGAAATCTGTTTGGTTTTTGGATTCTGCTGCTAATAGTCAGACAGCAAAAGCCCACTGTTTTACTCCAAGAAATAAATATACTAGTTAGTTGAAAATGATGCCTAACTCAGTCTGTATATACTCTCTGTATATACTATTATACATATGCAATGCATTAACAACCAGTAGCCACTAGTTTCAAGATTCAAATTAAAAGCAACTGAACAGCAAACTATTCTAGCTGACTAATCTCTACTGAACTGATTTGCTTTCCTATGCCCCTGGTTCACCCTGAATGTTATTTTCTGAGCAGAGCACCACAGCTAACCTCCTCAATACATGCTGCCTCTTCTAAAATGGCACTTGAGAGAACGAGGGAGGACTATATATACAAAAGATGGTAATCCAAAACTTGCAAAAGTTCCTGGAAATGACGTTCTGCCTCGTTTTGAGATTAGAGTTTGTTGGTCGGATCCCCAACATCGGATTTAGTCGGATTTCACATAATCTGAATCGCTCATCTCTAGCTTTCATGCCATGCTCCATGCTGTGCAAAGCACACTACATATATCATTCTTGTTATTATGGAGTGCTAGAAAATGTAGCCAGTGTACTTCAATGATTATACACATACATTTTGTGATGTGCAGTGTACTACATATTTAAGAAAGAAAAGAAGGTGCGCTTCATTAAATGAATGAAATGTGTACAAGTGAATAAAGTCATTTGAGACGGCAGCCAAGGACAATTGAGACCAACGTACATGTGCAAACAAAAGAATGTTCTTGTCCGGCGGTCCCAAACAAACCATATATAAATCACTATGTGTTAGCATATACTGTATATAACGGAGAATTTTGTATACAATATAGCTATAGATCTCACCTACAGGAGATGCATTGACATTGGCAGGTAAGCTTAATCTCAATATAGCTATACTGTGCACAAAATTCTCCTTTACGTATATATTGACACATAGTGATTTATATATTGTTTGTTTGTGACCGCTGGACAACAATTTTCTTTTGTTTACTACATATTTATGTTTGAGCATTGGACTCTAATGGCATGCTAATTAAAAATGTTGACACCAATTTATATCAATCATTTTGTGATGCCATGCTACTTAGCTGATCCCGGCCATCACTCTTTAAAAAAAAAACCAAGCTAACAGATCTGTCTTTCTGTTGATGTACTGTCAATTATGATATAATTCCAATTAATAACAAAATAGTCAATTTACAGCCATTTTCATTACAAAAGCAACTCATAATGGTTCTCGAAAGTACACTCCCTTGTCACAAATATATTAATAGCATTTTGAATCCGACTGTATTCTTAATTTAATTTTCAGTGTTCCTCAGCACTAAAATATTTTCAGCTGGTTCTGCTAGAAGAGAGTAAGGAGGATATCATTACCCACATTCTAGCACCATATAGAACAAAGTAAAGCAGAACTGTAAATGTGCTGGTGTCCTGGATTCTGGATCTTGTTTCTTTGCACTAAGCCTCTGAGCTAAACAGACTTTTATATTGTCCACCCTCAGATCACTAAATGAGTGGCAGCCCATCTCCAATGCATAAGGTGCCCTGTAACACTGATAGGCCTCTTTAATGAAGGAGGATTCATTAGTGATATTCATTATGGTCTATGGAAGGAAAGTACAATATATATTTTATCAAATTACAACTTTTTGCAACAGGATTGAAGAGGTAAGTGGAATGTACTAACGTACATTTAAAAAAAATAAAAAATAATTAACTGCATACAGAATAAAATCAACTAATAGGATACAAAAACCTTATGCAAAATACAGAATAACTTTTTGCGGAAGGGTGTTTACTGACCTCACCTGATTGCTGCCTGCCCCAACCTTTGCACCTAACTACCCTCTGGATTCTGATTGTATGCCTCTTTGTCAGAATTGTTCCATCCTCCTTTGCAGAAACAGATATCACACCCCAAAATCATTCTCACATATCCTCTCTCATCCTGCTCCATCTCAGGGCTGTTGGCGATATCTCATCCAGGGGAGGGCTGGCAAATATTAGCCCAGGGGGCAAGACTCAACTCAGCAGCCTACTAGGAACATTTTAAAGAGAACAAATGCAGGTGGCCAAGTGACCCAGCTCAAGGTAGCCCACTATGGGACTGGCTCGGGTGGCAGATGCTCCACAGCCCAGCCTGTCTCTGATCTCATCCAATCCTGGACCCTGTGCAATCTCCACTATCCATTCACCTCGTACTTCCAATCCCTCCAACCTTATTCGCATATATTCACTCCCCCTTTCCTGTACACTTTGGAATGCAAGCTCTGTATGTAGCAAACTCGAATCTATATTTTCATTTCAAAATTCATCAACCTCCTTGCCATTACAGAAACCTGGCATACCTCCTCCCAGGCTGGAAACAGACAAGCTGGTGAAGTAACCATTCTGCTTTCTCCATACTGCACCTACTGAGTCACACCCCTGAAACCCTCTCTTCCTTTAAGGTCCGCACTCTCCGCTTTTGTCTCATCTCCAGATTTGTGCTGCTGTTATTTATTGCCACCCAGATCTAGTTTCCCAATTCCTTGGCAACATTGCTACCTGGCTCACTTATTTCCTATCCTTTACCTGCCTACTGTCAAACTAGGTAATTTCAACATTCCCATTGACAATCACTCTGACACTTCTGCCACAAAATTTCTCTCTGTTATTTCCTCCTTTTGTCTCACCTAGTGTTATTCTCCCACCCACTGTGCTTGACCCTTCCTCAATCTCGTCTTCACCCAATTCATCTCTAGTTTCTCTATCTTCCTCTTCATCCACTCCGACTGCAACCTTCTTTCCTTCAGCCTCACTATTATGATTAGCTGTGTGATTGTAATGATTGTTGAGGAGTCCGGAGTAGGTAAAATATTATGCAGTTTATTTATGAACAAATACACACTTGAAAGGAAATAGCAAAGCCCTGAGGCTGAAGAGTCGAGCACAGTATAAACAATGATAAATACTGTATAGTCCAGGATAAATGTTCGATAGTAAGAAAAAAACACAATGAGGGTATGACAGGATAAGTATGAAATCACAGTCTCTGAAGAGCATGTAATACACATCAAGCAGCAGACCAATTCACAAGAGGAAATGAACACTTGCACTGGTGAAAGTTTGTAGACACAGGTGAATGATGAGAACATAATGTTGGAAGATGTAGATAAACTGTAAGCTTGAGATATTGGTAATCAACCAGGACCAAGAACACAAGGGAACATAAAACCGGACATATACCAGAATAAAAGGAGGTTGGAATTAATAACCAGCAACCTTCTGCTGCACTCCCCAATCCATTATTTCATTCTCTTTAATAACCAAAGACAAAGTTTCTGTGCTTATGTCATCTTCTCACTGTACAACCCCACACCTCAACCCTATTCCCTCCCAAAAAGTTTACTCCATCTCTATCACTGCAGCCTACCTCTATCTCACCTCTTCAACCTGCCTATCTCCGCTGGCACATTTTAATTATCCATTAAACATGTGCTCATCAAACCAATCCTAAAAACAATCATTCAACCCAGTTGAAATAGGACAGTCAACTACTGCCCTATTTCACCCTGTTTTCTTGCACACCGTTTACTACATTGACCGCCATGACACTGTTCTTTCCTGGTTCACTTTCTACTTATGGAACCGTCCCTTTGGTATCTCTGGCACATCTTCCCTTCCACTCTCTCTATTTGTTGGATTGCCTTAGGACTCTTGTCCCTCTGCTTTTCTCACTGTACACCTCCTCTCTTGGGGAACTAATTAACTCAGCCTTCAGTACCACTTCTACTCTGTTGACACCCAAAGCTACCTTTCTCCCCTGACCTCTCCCCTTCAATTCTCTTGTAACCAACTGCCACTTTACTATATCCTCATGGATGTCCTAATGCTACTTAAAGCTCAACATGTCCAAAATAGAGCTTATCATCTTCACTCTTCCCAGAGTCACCACCTTACCTCAAATTTCCCTCACCATCAATAACACCACAGTTTCACCAGTCTTCCAAGCCCGCTGCCTTGTTGTCACACTTCACTCTGCACCCTGCCTTATTCCTCACATCCAGTCTCTCTCCCATTTCTTTCATCTCCACCTAAGAACTATTATCAGAATATGCCATTTTCTTGCCCAAGATGATACCAAAACTCTTATCCACTTTCTTATCATCTAATGCCTTGACTACTGTAACCTCCTCTTAACTGGCATTTCCCTCGTCCATCTATCCCTGCTTCATTCCATCTTAAATTATGCAGCAAGATGGATATTCCCCTCTCATTGCTTCACATCTACCACACCACTTTCCAAGACCCTATACTGGCTTCCTGTGCCCTCCAGAATCCAATTAAAATTACATTTTGTCCAGTGTATAGAAGGCCTCCCACAGATCAGTGGAATATTCAGGAAATTCTATGCACTAGGTATATTTAATCTCTCAAGGTCATAGTTATTAACTAATTGTTTATTAAAAATAAAAACCTGATTAAGCAACTCCAAACACACCTCTAAGTGGCAATTTTTTTAAAATTAAGTTTATTTATTGAAAATATTTTGAGTTGAAAAAAAACAAAGAACAATATCCAGGGCCATCTTAACAGCAGTATAGGACACTGGGCAAAGCAGTGCACTGGGGCTCTACCTACACAACCACTCACAGGAAGAAAAATGTAAATTTATTGATAAAATTAAGCTTATATACTTAAAGCATGAGTGTGTGTTGGTGGGAGGGGGGGGGTATTGGAAGGAAGTGAGAAACAGCCGATTTAAACACATTTTTGCATCAAAGGGTACAGAACAGGGTCAAAGAAAACCGAAACAAAGCCACTGTTGCGTCATAGCCCTCAAACTTTATTCAGCTTCGTTCCATTTCTTTCATTGTTTACGTTTAGTCAGTAGCAGGGGGAGGCAACTGATATGGACTGTTAAGAGTATTGGAAGAACGTTATTATTGCTTTATTGTTGATTTTGTCTTGATTATGTACAATTAGTACATGTACATTGTTTTCGTCAAAGACAAGATATGTATTTGCAACAGCAAGATCACATGTACAGCTGATACTGAGGTGATTAGCATACCTAAAGATTTTAATAAAGAGGGTTTGGAGGTTTTCAATACATCTCCCTGAATAATATACTGAAAAGTTGGCAAGCCTATGGGGCCCCTGGCCAACTGCCAAGCATGCCCATAGGTTAAGACGGCTCTGACAATACTGCAACTAAATGTTTTGAATGTAACCAACTGGGACACATAGCTTGACAATGTTCACACAGATGGGATCAAAAGTAGAGTAACCCAGCGTGCAATTATTCAAAATAAGCCAGCAGTACATGAGAGAGAGTGACCAGAGCACCCCACATTGGCCCCCTAAAGAAGGTTGCATATTGCAGAATTCACACTCTGCATGGAATCAGCTTCCTTCAGGCTTAGTATTCCCCACACTCCATGGAAAGTCATATATTGCTCTCTTGAAAAGTGGTTCGCAGGTGTTTATCATATTTTAGAAGTGAATTAAGAAGCACTTGCCAGATATGCCTATTTGACCATTGTCCAGATTGACCATTTGGGGCCTTAGTGAACAATTAAAAACCTTACTTGGAATATGTCACCGAAATTTTGAAATTTCCAGAAAACGCTGTAGTGCATCAGGATGTGTGATTATAGGACACTAAACAGACGCAGGCCTTACGCCTCTCCAACAGTAATTGCCCGGAAGAAAAATGGATTAATCAGCACGTGTTCATTAGAGGACACTAAACAGATGCACCATACAAGATCAAGTATATGGTACCGTATATTGAAGAAGCATTCAATTAACTTCAGGAAAGTGTATGGTTTTCTGTGTTAGATCTCTGGAACGGGTATTACCAGATACCTATAGATCCTGCTGATGCTGGAAAGACTGCCTTTATATGCCCAGGCTTTTTTTTGTACCAATTTAAAAGGATGCTTCAAGGAATATCCAATTCCAGTGACCTTTCAGAGGTGTATAGATGAGATGGTAGGAGACATGAAATACAGAGAGGTGAAAGTATATTTAGATGATCTCATCGTATTTTGGAAGACCAAGGAAGAACATAATGAATAACTTTTTTAAGTATTGGACCAATTAATAGAAAAGGGACTGACGTTATCTCTAGATAAATTCAGACCCAGGTAAAATATGTAGCATATATAGTAAGTTGGTAAGAAATATCTATCAACTTGGCCAAGATTGAAGTTGTATCAGAATGGGCTTGACCGACGAAGCTTAAACTATTACAATCTTTCCTTGGTTTCTGTGAATAGTATCGAAAATTTGTGTCATGCTACTTCAAACATGCAAGATCCTTAAATGATCTAACAAAATATATCCTCCAAATAAGGTAATGGCAACTCACATAGAAAAGAAAACTTACTATCATACCAATGAGGTATTTGGAGGACGGTGTTGGTGAACTCTAAGAAGGCATTTCAGGTGTTGAAAGACAGCTTCATGAAAGTCAGCGTATTAGCTTATGTAAATAGCTTACCATACGTTCTACATATAGATGCCTCTTTTGATGGCTTAGAAGGAGTCCTCTATTAAGAACAAGAGGAGAGATTGCTGTCATTTCCTTACATAAGTAGAAGTCTGTCTAATAGGGAAAAAATATCCAGTAAACAAATTAGAATTGTTAGCATTGAAATAAGCCACCGTAGATCATCTGCATGATGTCACTCACTGGACTGTTAGTGCCTCTAGGTTGGGACATGGGTCTCTCTCGCTCCTGCCAGCGCCTCTCCTGAGCCGCTGCCGTCCGCCATCTTGACTAAGATTGCGCATGTGCAGAAACCCTGAACTGTTAATACCTCGCCTCTAGTCTCATTGGGTAATTAATCACCTCTCAGTACTTAAGGCACCTGTTGCCCTATTACCTTTGCCTGTTCTTGGTTCTCATTCCTTGAGACTCTGAGGTGTTTCCTGTTTCTGCTCGTGTTATCCGTTACCTGCCTGCTTCTGGACAAGTCTCCTCTCCACATCGGTAGTAGAACTTACCCGCTGCAGACTACTCTCGCTACCTCCGTTACCTGCCTGCTTCTGGACAAGTCTCCTCTCCACATTGGTAGTAGAACTTACCCGCTGCAGACTACTCTCGCTACCTCCGTTACCTGCCTGCTTCTGGACAAGTCTCCTCTATACATCGGTAGTAGAACTTACCCGCTGCAGACTACTCTCGCTACCTCCGTTACCTGCCTGCTTCTGGACAAGTCTTCTCTCCACATCGGTATTAGAGCTTACCCACTGCAGACTACTCTCGCTACCTCCGTTACCTGCCTGCTTCTGGACAAGTCTTCTCTCCACATCGGTAGTAGAGCTTACCCGCTGCAGACTACTCTCGCTATCTCCGCTACCTGCCTGCTCCTGGACAAGTCTCCTCTATACATCAGTGGTACAACTTGCCTATTGCAGACCACTCACATTACTCCGTCTCTCTCACTCCTGCCAGCGCCTCTCCTGAGCCGCTGCCGTCCGCCATCTTGACTAAGATTTCGCATGTGCAGAAACCCTGAACTGTTAATACCTCGCCTCTAGTCTCATTGGGTAATTAATCACCTCTCAGTACTTAAGGCACCTGTTGCCCTATTACCTTTGCCTGTTCTTGGTTCTCATTCCTTGAGACTCTGAGGTGTTTCCTGTTTCTGCTCGTGTTATCCGTTACCTGCCTGCTTCTGGACAAGTCTCCTCTCCACATCGGTAGTAGAACTTACCCGCTGCAGACTACTCTCGCTACCTCTGTTACCTGCCTGCTTCTGGACAAGTCTTCTCTCCACATCGGTAGTAGAGCTCCTCTATACATCAGTGGTACAACTTGCCTATTGCAGACCACTCACGTTGCTCCGTTACATGCCTGCACCTGGACAAGTCTTCCATTCACATCAGTGGTACAACTTGCCTATTGCAGACCACTCACATTACTCCGTTCCATGCCTGCACCTGGACAAGTCTTCCCTTCACATCAGTGGTACAACTTGCCTATTGCAGACCACTCACATTACTCCGTTCCACGCCTGCACCTGGACAAGTCTTCCCTTCACATCAGTGGTACAACTTGCCTATTGCAGACCACTCACGTTACTCCGTTCCACGCCTGCACCTGGACAAGTCTTCTCTACACATCAGTGGTAAAACTTGCCTATTGCACACCACTCACGTTACTCCATTCCATGCCTGCGCCTGGACAAGTCTTCCCTTCACATCAGTGGTACAACTTGCCAATTGCAGACCACTCACGCTATTCTGTTACACTCCTGCGCTGGACAAGTCTTCTCTACATATCCGTGGTGAAACTTACCAGCCGTAGAACATTTATGTTTCCTTGTGATATAGCTACTACTCTGTATGGTACCTATTAGCTGGACTAAAGTCTACAAGTGCCTCTGTATTGTAGCTGCAAGTCGCTGACTTTTCTACTATATTGTTGATTGGTCTTTGCCTAACGTTATCCAGTTATCAAGTACTGGCCTGCTATATGCTACCTGCGTGCTAAGGCACTTGGACTCTTTTCTCATTTTATCTTGTTTACTAAACTGCTGTACCATCACAGTTCCACGATGCCAAGACTCAGCATTTATACTATTGACATTCCTTTCCTCTATTCTATTATTATCATTTATTTGTTAGGCGCCACAAGATTACTGCAGCGCCGTACACAGTACAAACAGTAGACTATACAGGGTGAAACAGTACAGAACAATAAACAAAAATACCAATACTTCAGAAACTCCAGGTAGGCTGCTGCAATAAGCACGGAGCAGAAGAACAGGTGAGGAGACAGGAGGCAAGAGGGCCCTGCTCATTCGAGCTTATATCCTTAGGGAGGGTTGACAGACCAGGCACAAGAGGAGCCGGTTGAGGCAATGGGAGAGAGGGGAGAATGAGCGGAGGAGATAGGGGTTAAGTGGATGGGTGGTAGGCTTTGAGAAAGAGGTGAGTTTTGAGTGCACGTTTGAAGGAGCACAGAGTGGGAGAGAGGCGGATGGAGCGAGGGAGGTCATTCCAGTGAAGGAGGGCTGCACGGGAAAAGTCCTGGATTCTAGAATGGGAAGAGGTGATCAGAGTGGAGGAGAGGCGACGGTCATTGGCCGAGCGCAGGGAGCGCAGGGAGTGTGAATGGAGAGGAGGTTGGAGATATAAGGGGCAGTAGAGTGGGAGAGAGCCTTGTAAGTGGTGGTGAGGAGTTTGAAAAGAATTCTGTAGGGGAAGGGGAGCCAGTGAAGGGCAAGGCAGAGAGGGGAGGCAGAGGAGGAGCGGCGTGAGAGGTAGGTGAGTCTTGCGGCCGCATTGAGTATAGAGCGGAGGGGGGAGAGACGAGAGTGGGGGAGGCCGGTGAGGAGGTTGCAGTAATCCAGGTGGGAGATGATGAGTGCGTGTATGATGGTTTTGGTGGCCTCCTGAGAAAGAAAGGGACGGATGCGGGCGATGTTGCGTAGTTGGAAGCGACAGGCTTGGGCAAGGGAATGAATGTGGGGGCAAAAGAGAGAGAGGAGTCAAGGGTGACACCCAAGCAGCGGAGTTGGGTGACAGAGGAGATGGTAGTGTTGTTAACGACAATGGAGAGGTCATGGTGGGATGGGTGGTTGGGAGGAGGAAAGACAATGAGTTCAGTTTTGGAAATGTTGATTTTGAGAAAGCGCTCCGACATCCAGGAGGAGATGGCGGAGAGGCAGTCAGATACCTGAGCGAGGAGGGTGGGGGAAAGATCAGGTGAAGAGATGTAGAGTTGAATGTCATCAGCATAGAGGTGATACTGAAAGCCAAAGGAGGAGATGAGAGCGCCAAGTGAGAAAGTATAGAGCGAGAAGAGTAAAGGACCGAGAACAGAGCCCTGCGGGACTCCAACAGGGAGAGGGTGAGGGGAGGAGGAGGAGCCAGACGTTGATACAGAGAAGGAGCGGTTAGCAAGGTATGAGGTGAACCAGGCAAGGACAGATCCAGAGAGGCCAAGAGAGAGAAGGGTTTGCAGCAGGAGGTGGTGGTCCACTGTGTCAAAGGCTGCGGAGAGGTATGGTTCCACTGATTCACCACACTACCCAGAGGTCCGCACTTCTGGTAAGTGTAGCTACACCTGGTGAATTCTGGGTAAAACTCCTAGTGCCCGTGACACATGACTATTTATATGGAGTAACATTTAAAATACATAGGATAATAATCTACTGACCTATGTGCAGACAACAGCAAAATTCAGTTGCGATGCCTTACCCAGATTAACAAACAAACCAATAGAGTCAGTGGAAGATAAATGGGTCAAAGTGCCACCATTAGAAGTGAGGGGCACGTTCCCCTGTATACTTGGGGAAACACTACTTGAAAATACTGCACTTCCAAAGAACATCTCAAGTAGTGGAACACTAGAGCTAGTATGTATCAATTTATTTGCCGTGGAATCAGATGGAAAAGGTATAGGTAACATTCTTGTAGTGGCTGATCATTTTACTAGATGTGCACAGGTCTTTTGCACTAAAAACCAAAGAGTGATGACAGTGGCAGAGTATTGTGGGGAAAGTTTTGTTATCACTATGGATTACCAGCAAGGATGCATTCCGACCACAGTTGGAATTTTGAGAGTAGACTCTTAAGAGCTATACGTAATCTGCGGAATAAATTAGTCGAGGA
Organism: Mixophyes fleayi; assembly: GCF_038048845.1. Classification (NCBI taxonomy): domain Eukaryota; kingdom Metazoa; phylum Chordata; class Amphibia; order Anura; family Limnodynastidae; genus Mixophyes; species Mixophyes fleayi. The sequence continues at coordinate 89,387,013 of NC_134404.1, forward strand.
CAACCCCATTTCATCCGAAAGGGGACACACAAATGAAAAAATTCAACCAGATCCTTCTCAATCTGATAGGCACATTGAGCACTAGTAAGAAAACACATTGGAGTAGACAAATTAGCTTATTAGTGCATGCCTACAAGTGCACAAAGAATGAGGCCACATGATTTTCACCATACTTGATAATCTTCAGAAGTGAAACATGGCTTTCAATAGATGTGTTTCTAGGAGTATCAAAAGAAGAGCACCCATTCCGATTCAACCTAAAATATGTGACACAAATGAGAGAAAAGCGTAAAGAAGCTTATTGCATAGCTGACAGAGCTGCTGCTCAGTTGGGGCAATGCAACAAAGAAAGGTTTGACAGGAGAATGAAGGAACATACTCTAGAACACGGAGAAAGAGTTGCATCCGTCATCTTGTAATTCCTGCCGAACACGAAGTCACCAACAGGTGGAGAGATTACCCACATGTGATAGAGTGCAGATAACCATACATTCCATTGTATAGGATGAAGCCAAAGGAAAAACAATAGCAGAAAACACTAAAAATTATACTTGTTGACAATTAAATATGGGTCTAACTGAGTACCTGGCTAGTGTAGACTGAAATGGCCAATATCAAATATATATTAAAAGAAATGAAGTTGAACCTAAATTTTAATATGCATAGATAGCAAAATTCATAGTCTGGGATAGATCTAATAAATGTGACTTATTATACAATAAGAACAATAATTAAGAATGAGTTCAGTGCAAATAGCACAGCTTTGGTAATATAGTAGTAATTCAATAACACCAATAAGCCAGAGGACTCAAATAATTCTTAACAATGAATAGCAAAATGTGCTTAATTATCTCATGCAGCCATCCATAGGGGACTCCAACAGGTCCCAAATTAACAACTATTTTAGCAACAATTGCTCAAGTTCACTTTTCTTATATGTACAAATGTCAGCAATCCTGAAACAATGAATCCAATGGTGAGTAGGTGAAATCTAGGAGCACTGACTTACAGTCTGCAGATGCTCATAATAGTCACTCACTCCTACCAAACAAATTAAGGATTGCAGTAAGACTTTATCAAAAAAAGCAGTTAGTATGTTAAATCAGTCTTTTGTGTCGGATAGTAAATAGTAGCGGTGGGTTAGACAGCAAATTTGAAACTTACATTAACATTCACACCTTTCACTGTTCTCACAACGTCTCATATGAACAATGTGAGACTAGCGATTTGTTATAGTGAAGAGAGCTTTATAGAGGAGTGGGTGCATCCTGAATCAGTACCTGGAATGTCACAGATGTTGGTAAGTAAATAATTTTTATTGTCATTTTTAATAAAATTATGTGGTATGCATGAGTAATGTGGTTTATTTAAATTTTATTTTGTGGCACTTGGCTCAACAGGCCCTGGGTGTCAGGACATGGTGACACTTGTGGTTCTCCAAGCACAAGCATGCTCTGACTGTTAATTACAGCTTAAGCTTACTGGGACCTGTAGTTCTACAAACTAAAATAGTGTTTACACTTAAATTATTCACTTTATTACCCCACATCCACTGGCCAGGGGTGTGGGAAGAGCCATAACGCTTTCATCGTGGGGTTGGGTGTCCCTAGAGGGAATCCAGCACCACACTGTTCCAAACATTCATATTCCAATTAAGTTGTTGAAGGGTGGAGGTGTGGTATTGGTGAAGTAGTAACATTGTATATAACAGTAAGGTGGTTATGGGAAAATATTAAGAAACACTGATTGAAATGTGGATTACCAGATATACAATTATATTTGACTAAGATTTAACTAAAAATAGACATAACCAACATTTTCAAAACTATTTCACATACTGTTCCCCTTATTCTACATTTAGGTGCAAGGCTTTACCTAGCAGAACATGGGGGTCTATTTATTAAAAGGGTCTTTTCACCAATGGTCAGTATTTTTGACATTTCTTTCCACATAATTTTTAAATGCCAGTCATTTTTTTTTTTTCGTGGTGGGGGAGGGGGGTCACCGCGGGGGGTGTGGGGGGAGTGGAGGTCTCGACTATCCAAAGCATTGGTGGTCAGTGGACAGCAACAGGCAGCCAATCGCTAGGCTGCCTGTTGCTGTGCAGCAGACAGGAAGCAGGAAGTCTTCACTTCCTGTCTGCTGATCTGAGGAGCGAGGAGCGATGCTGGCCAGCACAACTACAGGTAAGTGAAGGGGGGGACTGCCCTGCATATCTATAGGGAGGGAGGGGGGGAACTGCCTTGCATATCTATAGGGAGGGGGGGGGACTGCCCTGCATATCTATAGAGGGGGGGAACTGCCCTGCATATATATAGAGAGGGGAAGGGAACTGCCCTGCATATCTATAGGGAGGGGGGGGGAACTGCCCTGCCTATCTATAGAAAGGGGGGGCGAACTACCCTGCATATCTATAGGGGGGGGGGAACTGCCCTGCATATCTATAGGGAGGGGGGGAACTGCCCTGCATATCTATAGGGAGGGGGGGAACTGCCCTGCATATCTATAGGGAGGGGGGAACTGCCGTGCATATCTATAGGGAGGGGGGGAACTGCCCTGCATATCTATAGGGAGGGGGAGAAACTGCCCTGCATATCTATAGGGAGGGGGGGAACTGCACTGCATATCTATAGGGAGGGAGGGGGAACTGCCCTGCATATCTATAGGGAGGGAGAGGGGGGGACTGCCCTGCATATCTATAGGGAGGGAGAGGGGGGGGACTGCCCTGCATATTTATAGGGAGGGAGAGGGGGGGGGACTGCCCTGGAGGGAACTGCCCTGCATATATATAGAGAGGGAAAGGGAACTGCCCTGCATATCTATAGGGAGGGGGGGAACTGCCCTGCCTATCTATAGAAAGGGGGGGCGAACTACCCTGCATATCTATAGGGAGGGGGGGAACTGCCCTGCATATCTATAGGGAGGGGGGGAACTGCCCTGCATATCTATAGGGAGGGGGGGAACTGCCCTGCATATCTATAGGGAGGGGGGGAACTGCCCTGCATATCTATAGGGAGGGGGGGGGGACTGCACTGCATATCTATAGGGAGGGAGGGGGAACTTCCCTGCATATCTATAGGGAGGGAGAGGGGGGGGGACTGCCCTGCATATCTATAGGGAGGGAGAGGGAGGGGACTGCCCTGCATATTTATAGGGAGGGAGAGGGGGGGGGACTGCCCTGCATATCTATATGGAGGGAGAGGGTGGACTGCCCTGCATATCTATAGGGTTGAAGAGAGGTTGATATGTGTGAAGAAGGGTAGAGGAGGGGGCTGATATATGTGACTGGGGGAATTTTGATGTGACGGGGGGATAGCTAAAGAGTAGAGGTAAGAAAAATAGCTGCAGGGGGGATGGATGCAGTGGGGGGGGGGGGGTTAAAGAAAATGGCTGCAGCAGGGGTTAAGGAAAATGGCTGCAGAGGGTATTTAAAAAATAGAGCAGCTTTGGGGGGCATAATCTCATGATTGTGTGGCGCTTACATGGATGCTCTTTGTGGTCTCAGCAATCACTAGAATAGTAAATATTAGTGAGATGGGGCTGGTAGAGGTTTGTATTTGATTGACCACAAATATTCAGATATTGCTTATATATGCCTGTCCAATGGGGTACTTTTAGCTGGCCATAATGGAGTGTTTTGTTTAACTAAAGGGCCTCATCATTCAGGGTTTGTTAACATTTTGCATTAATAAATTTTACCATTTTCAAAACAGGACACCAACTTTCCAGAAGCCAGCGAGAGGATAACAAAGTTGCAAGAGAGAAGAGCAAGAACAGGTAAGAGACAATGGCACAATCTGTCTAAATTTGAATGCTGGAGAACACACCTGAACATTCATATTCAGGAGTGTTCCTATACACCTATATATTCAGCGGGTGGGGGGGGAGGGGGGGGGGGGGGCGCTGCGGCCATATTAGCCTAGGACGGCCAGAACCCTTAATCAGGCCCTGTGTACATTAATGTAAGGAGAGAAAATGTGTAAAATCAAATGATAGAGTTATTGATTGTAAACATTGTTAGCCATGAAATGTTCCAGTATAGATACAATTGTATTACAAGGTTATGATTCTTATAATTTAAGTATCAGTTTACCAATAAATGTTGCAATATTTATCACAGAATCATGTGGGGAAACTAAAATGGTTCTATTTTTGCCCTAAGAAGTTACTAATCCTCTTAATATTATGAATATTTCCAAAAAATAGAGAGTGTGTGGTAGGAAGATCTATTATTTAATCCTTAAGACTGGATATGGTTGAAAACATTTCATAAACTGCATAAAGAAGATTACATTTATGTAACGGTGACCAGGGCTGCCAAGAAGAATTCAGGGCCCGGGTACAACAAATTCATGGGGCCCCCCTCATAGTGAAGTAAGCCCCAAAATTTTTTTGCGCCGCCTTACGGCGGCGCAAAAAGGATTAGGTGTATGGTCATATATTCAGGGGCGTGGCTAGCCAAACGGCAGTGCAAAAATTTTGGGAGGTGCGGTCATGCATTTGGGGGCGTGGCAAACGTGCCATTGGGGCGTGGCTAACATAAAAACCACTAGGCTCTCAATTCGCCGGAGCGTCACATATGTTTAAGCACTCCTGACTTTCAGGACATCTACCACCACAGGGTAGTATACAAACAATGCAGTGTGTACACAAACAGTTCAGTCTTGGCCTACACCTTACATTGGACACAACATTCACCAAAAATTGGTATTGTCCCTACTAGAATCACAACATTTCACACACTGTGCTGCTCTCTCCTACCTGTTCTTCTCACTTTCTCCACCTGTGGCTGCTGCTTTCTTTAGTTGTGGCTTGTCCGGATCCAGAAATGTTGAAGGACCTATTTTGAAAAAAAAATGGCTACATTTAGAAAATTACAGCCAGCCCCAGCGTTAAATCAATAGCACCCACGATTAATAATTAGGCCTTCCTCCAGCTCCAATATTACAATAATGTGCCCCTTCATCATCGCCATGCCTTATGATCACACTGTGCCCTCCATGCTGTTTTTGCCCCCTTCATCTGGCTCCCCTTCATCAGACTATACTATGCTGCTCCCCCCCTTTTTCAATCCCACTGTGCCATGCCTCCCCCCCCCCTTTGTAACCCCACTGTGTCATGCTGCCCACCATTTTTTAACCCCACTGTGCCATGCTGACCCCTGTTTATTAACCCCACTGTGCCATACTGCCCCGTTTTTTAACCCATCTGTGCCCCTCTCATTTTTTCACCCCCTCTGTCATGCTGCTTTCCCATTTTTTAACCCCTCTGTGCTCCCCCCTCAATTTTTAACCCCTCTGACATGCTGCTTTCCCATTTTTTAACCCATCTGTGCCCCTCTCATTTTTTAACCCCTCTGACATGCTGCTTTCCCGTTTTTTAACCCCTCTGTGCTCCCCCCTCAATTTTTAACCCCTCTGACATGCTGCTTTCCCATTTTTTAACCCCTCTGTGCCCCCACTCATTTTTTCACCCCCTCTGTCATGCTGCTTTCCCATTTTTTAACCCCTCTGTGCTCCCCTCTCAATTTTTAACCCCTCTGACATGCTGCTTTCCCATTTTTTAACCCATCTGTGCCCCTCTCATTTTTTAACCCCTTTGACATGCTGCTTTCCCGTTTTTTAACCCCTCTGTGCTCCCCCCTCAATTTTTAACCCCTCTGACATGCTGCTTTCCCATTTTTTAACCCATCTGTGCCCCTCTCATTTTTTAACCCCTCTGACATGCTGCTTTCCCATTTTTTAACCCCTCTGTGCCCCCACTCATTTTTTAACCCCTCTGACATGCTGCTTTCCCATTTTTTAACCCCTCTGTGCTCCCCCCTCAATTTTTAACCCCTCTGACATGCTGCTTTCCCATTTTTTAACCCCTCTGTGCCCCCACTCATTTTTTAACCCCTCTGACATGCTGCTTTCCCATTTTTTAACCCCTCTGTGCTCCCCCTCATTTTTTAACCCCTCTGACATGCTGCTTCCCCGTTTTTAACCCCTTTGACATGCTGCTTTCCCGTTTTTTAACCCCTCTGTGCTCCCCCTAATTTTTTAACCCCTCTGACATGCTGCTTCCCCGTTTTTAACTCCTCTGACATGCTGCTTCCCCGTTTTTTAACCCCTCTGTGCCCCCCCTTATTTTTTAACCCCTCTGTCATGCTGCCCCCCCGTTTTTTAACCCCTTTGTGCCCCCTCATTTTTTAACCCCTCTGTCATGCTGCCCCCCCGTTTTTTAACCCCTTTGTGCTCCCCCTCATTTTTTAACCCCTCTGTCATGCTGCCCCCCCCCGTTTTTTAACCCCTCTGTGCCCCCCTCGTTTTCCTCCCTTCACTTACCTTTTCTCCTCTCTTGGTCTTCTCTGCTGCTCTGTGCTCCATTGCTCCAGACTGACTGAATGCTGGGCATGACATGATGACATCACACCCAGCATTCAGACAGTCTGAATAGAGCACAGAGCAGCAGAGAGGAGGGATGCCGGCTCCGCGATCAGGTGAGTATGTTTTTTTTTTTTTTTAAACTAGCCTGCTCCCCCCACCAACGACCGAGCCCCCCCCCCACCCCCCCGCCAAAAAAAAAAAAAAAAAGGAAAGGAAAAAAAAACGTTTTGAAAAAAAAAATTAAAAAATTAAAAAAAATCAGCAGCGCAAGGGCCCGGGCCGGGCCCCCTAACATGCCGGGCCCGGGTAATTAGTACCCGCTCCCCCCCCCTCTCGGCGGCCCTGACGGTGACTGATCACAGCACAGCCCATTATAATTATAAGGATTTTACATTGGGAGTATTACTTCATGTAACAACAGACCTATATATACCAACAAAAGTGGGGTACAGTAACGAGTGTTTTGATAACTGTTGAATGATTTCCTGAGACAGTGAGGTACTGTTATTTTTATATGCTTGGATATATTTGATGCTAAAGTGTTATTGTCATAATACCTGCTATTTAAATAAGTTATCCTGGTTAATTAGTTATAGTGGTTTATCCACTATAACAAAGTTCTTTCCGGGAGATGGGCGTGACTGGAGGGCGGGAGGGGTGTGGCACGGCCAATCGCATCATTTTGGCCCCGCCCCTGCGACATTCACCGCAAATCGCGTCATTTTGGAAAGACTTTAGCAGGGTGTGGGAGATTCGCCAGCTCTCCCGAGAGTCCGTGAGACCGACCCGAATTTCGGGAGTCTCCTGGACATTCCAAGAGAGTTGGCAAGTATGGGCTTATCTAATTAATTGTTAGAGAAAAATCCCTGCATCGACCCCTAAGTACTGGAACTCGGAGTACTAATCAAGTGGATTAGTTCCATAATTCTGAAAGGCACACAACTACTTGGTAATCTGGCCTACCCCTTTTATCCCAATTACATTTAAATAGCATCTATAATTTGTTACATAATGCACTTCGAACCATCTCCGCTATGGCGTAGCTGAAGTGTGAGTATTCTCAATGAATATAGTGCTGGAACAATTGCAAATTAACTTCCTGCCAAGAGGCAGGTGCTTGGAGAATATCTGGAGTACAGAAGCATTATAGGAAGCACAGTTTCAAGGCTCATATCTTAAAAGGCCAACACTTTGTTTCTTGGTCCCTAAATGTAACCATTCATAATGAGGTCTCATAGTGATTCACCTTTAACATATTTTCAAGTTGTCTTGTTCACTTACAATATGTGGTTTGAGTAAATGTATAAAGTTGCACAATCATTTTAATGAGTCATACAATTATCCTACTCGTTATGTAAAAAGAACTAAGGTCAAGAGACAATAACAAAATTGCCAAGGCAAAAACTATCATTAGCTGTAGAAAGAAGAAAAGATGAAATAACGTATGAGAGGGAAAGGGAGGGGAGATCAATAAGGATAAGAAAGGATCAATAGTTGCAGCTGCTGCTCAGTCTTTCTCCTATATCATTATCTTGAAAGTTGAAATGTAAATCCAGGTGTATTATGGAGGTTTAAGTTAAAGTCTCCCAATGGTGAAAGTATATCAGCGCTCCAGTGGATTTAAATAAGTAAATAAAATAATAGCTGTGAAGATGGCAGGAGTGCTCTTTGAGGCTACTGGAAACCACTCATCAATACACTGAAAATGACAACATTTTGCAAGTATTAACTTTGTTTCTCATAAAAGTAAATATTCCCACACCAGTAGGATATGAACCTTGCATAGTGCTCTTAGTAATGTTAACATCATCATCAGCTATTTATATAGTGCCACTAATTACGCAGCACTGTACAAAGAACCCACTCACATCAGTCCCTGGCCCATTGGAGCTTCCAGTCTAAATTCTCTAACATACACACACAGATAGAGAATAATGGGAAATTTAATAGCAGCCAATTAACCTACTGTCAGACGCCGTCCCTGCGCCTCCTCCTCGAGCAGGGACGGACGTCTGTCTGCAGAGCGCCCCGTTGCCAAGCAACGGGGACGCCTCTTCCGGCGACGAGCTGCGCAGGCGCGCCCGTCGCCATAGCAACGGGACGCGTTCTCCTGGTTCCTGTCGGCGGTCAGAACAGCTGACCGCCGATTCCCTGCCCACCAATGAGGAAGCTTCACTTCCTATTTAAAACCTGCTCTGACACCATTAGGGTGCCAGAGCAACTGGTTCCTTAGTCTCAGTGTCTCAGTGTCCCTGTATATTATCTACTGCTTCCCTGTGTTTTGACCCGGCTTCCTGACCTCGCTTTCGGATTCTCCATTGTCCCATCCTGATATTCCGGTTTGACCTCGGCCTGCTGACCATTCTCTGTCTTCTGATTCGGTACCTCATCTGCCCGGTTGGTTCCTGACCCTGCCTGTTTGACTACGTCTCTTCTCTATATCTCGCAAGTAGCTACCTGGGAGGGCCGCGACCTGCACGTCGTTGCCGCTAAGTCCAAACTTCCTTGCGGGGGTCCCTGGTGAACACCAGCGGCGTGTTAGACTCCGCGCCTCCTGGTGTAGTAGTGCCAATACTTGCAGGTACTAAGGTCACGTCTGTGACAGTTTGCTCTGGCCATGTCAACCGACTCATCTAATGAACCCTCTGCACGTGACCTTCTACTCCACTTGGCTCATAGGGTGGAGAAGCAAGAAGCAGAGCAGGCACAGTTACTTCACTGTATCCAAGGAGTCGCAACTCGTCTTGAGACCCTCCAGGTCTCCATGGCTTCTGCTCAAAATGTTCCCGTGACTACCGCGGCAGTCGCCGCCACCTCCTCCTCTCCTGCAGTGGTTTCCTCTACAGCCCTGAGACTCTCTCCACCGGACAAGTTTGATGGCGAGCCTAAAAGATGCAGAGGATTCCTTAATCAGTGTCTGATCCACTTCGAGTGTAGTCCTGCATCTTTTCCCTCTGAACGCATTAAGGTGGCGTTTATTATGTCCTTATTATCCGGACAGGCCCTTGCTTGGGCCTCCCCCCTGTGGGAGCGAAATGACCCTATGTTGTCCAACGTCACCACCTTCATTGAAACCTTCCGCAAGTTTTTGATGAGCCCGGGCGCATCTCCTCGGCTGCCTCCAGTCTCCTGAACCTCCGCCAGGGATCCCTGACCGTCGGGCAGTATGCTATACAATTCCGCACGCTGTCCTCTGAGCTCAGTTGGAATAACGAAGCCTTGGTAGCAACCTTTTGGCAAGGACTCTCAGACCGAGTTAAGGATGAGTTAACTTCCCGTGAGCTTCCCTCTGATTTGGATTCCCTGATTTCTTTATGCAATCGCATTGATCTACGTTTCCGTGAGCGGACTTTGGAACGTGCCACCTCCAGACGGTCCTCTACTCGCCTTGCTCCCATGTTTCAAAACCCGGTCCTTCCTGAAGAACCGATGCAAATCGGCCGTTCCCGGCTGTCCGCCGAGGAACGTCAACGTCGCTTCAAGCAAAACTTATGTTTGTATTGTGGAGATCCTGGTCATACCATCTCATCTTGTACCAAGAGACTGGGAAACGCCCCCTCCTAATCGGTGGAAGGGAGGCCGATTTAGGAGTTGGAATTATTACTCCCTACACCATTGCTAGTAACGACTGCCTCATGCCCATCTCCTTGCATACCTCTGTCGGCCCCTTTGAGACCTTAGCCTTTGTGGATTCCGGCTCTGCCGGAAATTTCATCTCTGCCACTCTGGCATCGCAACTCCAATTAACTACTATCAAATTGCCTCAGCCGTTATTCCTCACCGCGGTAGATGGGAATCGGATCTCCAACGGGTCTGTTTCTCACGCCTGCGCCCCAGTTCGGCTGACGGTAGGGGTGCTACATTCTGAAGTCATCGAGTTCCTGGTTCTTCCTCGTTCTGTCAACACCGTCATTCTAGGATTACCTTGGCTCAAGCTTCATTCACCCCAATTGGATTGGAATCGTGCGATGGTTACTTCTTGGGGCCCACAATGTTTTAAGTCCTGTTTGTCTGGTCTAAAACCCAGCCAGACCTCTCTTCCTTGTCTTCTGATATCTCCACACGTTGAACTGCCACTTCCATATATTGCTTATCAAGATGTGTTTTGCAAAGCTGCGGCCGAGGTCCTGCCCCCCCACCGGCCCTGGGACTGCTCCATCGAATTACTACCTGATAGACCTCTTCCTAAGGGCAGAATTTATCCCCTATCTCTCCCTGAGAATACTGCCATGACCACCTATATTTCTGAGAATCTTCAACGTGGCTTTATCAGGAAATCTTCCTCCCCCGCGGGCGCGGGATTTTTCTTCGTCAAGAAGAAAGACGGTTCCCTACGGCCGTGTATTGACTACCGGCGATTGAACGCCATCACTATAAAGAACAGATACCCGTTACCTCTCATCTCTGAGCTCTTTGATAGAATCGCAGGATCCAAGGTCTTTACCAAGCTAGACCTACGGGGGGCGTATAACCTCATTCGTATACGCTCAGGAGACGAGTGGAAAACTGCATTCTGCACTAAAGAAGGCCACTTCGAATACCTGGTCATGCCCTTCGGGTTGTGCAATGCCCCCGCTGTTTTCCAATCTTTTATTAATGAGATTTTCCAGGACCTTCTCTACATCTCCGTTGTAGCTTATCTGGATGACATCTTAATCTTTTCTTCAGACTTGACCAGCCATCGTGTTCATGTAAGTGAGGTCCTGTCTCGTCTACGAGCCAATAAGTTGTATTGTAAGCTGGAGAAATGTGTATTTGAGAAGCCACAGATTCCCTTCCTGGGCTACATCGTGTCAGGCTCCGGTCTACAGATGGATCCAGTCAAGCTATCTGCCATCCTCAAATGGCCTAGACCTATGGGTCTGAAAGCTACCCAGAGATTCATTGGCTTCGCCAACTATTACCGGCAGTTCATTCCACGATTTTCTTCTATCATCGCACCAATTACCGCTCTGACTAAGAAAACTGCTAATCCTCATGTTTGGGCCACGGAGGCCATCGACGCCTTCGAAGCACTCAAGAAAGCCTTTTCTTCCGCCTCTGTACTTGTTCAACCGGATCAAGATAAACCATTCCTGGTAGAAGTGGACGCATCTGCAGTAGGAGTCGGGGCAGTTCTTTCACAAGAATCCATTTCAGGGGGACTGCTGCCATGTGGGTTCTTTTCGAGGAGATTCACTTCCTCTGAATCTAACTACGGTATAGGGGACAAAGAGTTATTGGCGGTGAAGTCTGCGGTCGAAGAATGGCGCCATCTTCTGGAAGGGGCACGTCATCCTGTTACGGTATTCACCGACCACAAGAACCTCATCTATCTCCGGGATGCTCGGTGTCTCAACCCCCGGCAAGCCAGATGGTCCTCATTCTTCGCCCGCTTTAATCTCATTCTTACTTATCGTGCTGGTTATCTCAATTCCAAAGCTGATGCCCTCTCCCGCTCTTTCGATGTCTCCGATTCTTCACCCACTACTGTACCCCCACCAGTGTTTGAACCCTCCTGTATTGTAGCCATCACCCGTACTCCTCCTGTGGGCTGTTCCTTTCTAGTACCACATCTACGCTTAAAGGCGTTACGTTGGGCTCATGCCTCTAGATTTGCCGGTCATGCTGGTACTGAGAAGACTCTCTCGCTGTTATCACGACACTACTGGTGGCCAACGGCCCGTACGGATGTCCAAGAGTTTGTAGCCTCATGCTCTGTTTGTGCCCAGAACAAGGTACCTAGACAATCCCCCGCTGGATTGTTACAACCTCTCCCGATTCCTGATCGCCCATGGTCCAGCATCTCGATGGATTTTATTACTGACCTGCCACCCAGCAGCGGCTTTGACACCATTTGGGTCACAGTAGACCGGTTCTCTAAAATGGCTCATTTCGTTCCTCTAAAAGGCCTTCCATCCGCATCCAAATTGGCACAAGTCTTCATCAAAGAAATCTTTCGTCTCCACGGGTGCCCTCTGGAAATAATATCTGACCGGGGTGTCCAGTTCGTGTCTCGCTTCTGGAGAGCCTTCTGCAAAGATATAGGTATTACCCTCAAGTTCTCCTCTGGATATCATCCCCAGACGAACGGCCAAACGGAGCGAGTAAACCAAGACCTGGAGGCGTTCCTTCGTTGTTTCTCATCTCTTAACCAATCTAATTGGAGTCTTCTGCTACCTTGGGCCGAATTCACACACAACAATCATGTCCATTGTTCTTCGGGGTTTTCGCCCTTCTTCACTGTGTATGGGACGCATCCTACCCTCCCCACGTTCTCTTCCACCCCCTCCACGGTTCCTGCCGCCCATGCCATGACTCAAGATATGGCTAAGTTATGGGCTACCACCAAAGAGAACCTCCTGAAAGCCGGACGGCATTATAAATCTTCTGCCGATCAGCATAGAAGAGTTGTACCAGCTCTCCAAGTGGGGGACAAAGTGTGGCTGTCCACCAGGAATCTAAAATTACGGGTTCCTTCCATGAAACTGGCACCTCGTTTCATTGGTCCTTTCCCAGTAACTCATGTAATTAATCCAGTTACGGTTCGACTCCAACTTCCTCCACAGATGAAGATTCATAACACCTTCCATATTTCCCTCCTCAAACCACTGGTCCTAAACAAATTTGTTCATACCTCCACTGTCCCTCAGGCCATTTCCACCACTACGGGCAATGAATATGAGATTAGCCAAATTCTTGCTGAACGCAACGTCCGAAGTCGGTTCCAATACCTCGTACACTGGAAAGGCTTCGGCCTAGAGGAGAGATCTTGGGTCTTTAAAGAAGATTTGCATGCCCCTAGGCTACTGGCAGACTTCCTGAAACATCGTTCTGTACCCAGTGATTCCCCCAATTGTAAGGAGAGGGGTACTGTCAGACGCCGTCCCTGCGCCTCCTCCTCGAGCAGGGACGGACGTCTGTCTGCAGAGCGCCCCGTTGCCAAGCAACGGGGACGCCTCTTCCGGCGACGAGCTGCGCAGGCGCGCCCGTCGCCATAGCAACGGGACGCGTTCTCCTGGTTCCTGTCGGCGGTCAGAACAGCTGACCGCCGATTCCCTGCCCACCAATGAGGAAGCTTCACTTCCTATTTAAAACATGCTCTGACACCATTAGGGTGCCAGAGCAACTGGTTCCTTAGTCTCAGTGTCTCAGTGTCCCTGTATATTATCTACTGCTTCCCTGTGTTTTGACCCGGCTTCCTGACCTCGCTTTCGGATTCTCCATTGTCCCATCCTGATATTCCGGTTTGACCTCGGCCTGCTGACCATTCTCTGTCTTCTGATTCGGTACCTCATCTGCCCGGTTGGTTCCTGACCCTGCCTGTTTGACTACGTCTCTTCTCTATATCTCGCAAGTAGCTACCTGGGAGGGCTGCGACCTGCACGTCGTTGCCGCTAAGTCCAAACTTCCTTGCGGGGGTCCCTGGTGAACACCAGCGGCGTGTTAGACTCCGCGCCTCCTGGTGTAGTAGTGCCAATACTTGCAGGTACTAAGGTCACGTCTGTGACACCTACTAGTATGTTTTTGGAGTGTGGGAGAAAACCGGAGCACCCGGAGGAAACCCACGCAAACACGGGGAGAACATACAAACTCCACACAGATAAGGCCATGATTGGGAATTGAACTCATGACCCCAGTGCTGTGAGGCAGAAGTGCTAACCACTATGCCCCCGTGCTGCCCCTAACATGTAGATGCTTGTTGATAGATATCTGCTGCTTTGCATTTTTTCGAAATACATAGCAGTCCTCATAGATGTCTACGGGGACTGCTATATACCGCAATTTAACAACTGTTGAAAATACTTTTACACCTATGGTAATTACCGGTCTTGATAGTTTTCAACACTGTTCAGCTCTGCTTCGAAGAGCAGAGTTTCACAACGCATGTGTGGAGGAATCACATGATCTCTCCCTGTCACACACCACTCTCTCTCTGCAACTGTACAGTGCAGTTATGTTTATGCGCATGCGTTTCAGTTGGTGTATGTGCACTGGAGTCAGAAGAGGACCCCTCTGGATCGCAAACATCTTCGGAAGTAAAGAGGCAGCGGTAGTAAGTTTTGCACTTCACAGGAACAGCAGTTTTTCGGAACTGCTGTTCCTGTGTTGCTTTTTTCATAAATATGAGAAAATAGTTCAATCCTTATCAATGCGATAAGGATTGAAAACTATTTTTCATTTTCTGCGGTGGTTGATAACAGAAAATCAAAAAATTAAATAAAAAATTGTGCTTCTAGAACATACTGTAGCAAGATGCATAATCTTAGGTGTTGGACTTTATTTATTTCTTACCCTTAAATATGTTCATTAGTTTTTTTCTGAGTTGATTGATTTTCTTATTCTTGAGTTCAGTAGTTAACATTTTATAACATTGCAAAACATGAGAATACAAGTACTAAACTTGGTTTTGCCTCTCTATAGAAGTAGTAAATACAATATTTGTATTGACAGTAATTTTTCTTCTCAGGGTAGTCCAACGTGATTTTAATCTACTATACCTTTCCACATGTGACAGATTTCAATGAGAGTGGATCAAAGGAAGGAACAGAAACAATCAATTAATGAAACAATGGAGATGTGACGATACACTCCTCAAGTAGAATCCATGTAACATAAAAATGATTACATACTTATTTTTTATCAGTTCAGTTAAATAAATTACACAAATATAGAATTAAAGTAAAATATTTTATAAGACCCTTTAATCAATATAAAGTACACACACATGTAAGTAAAGTACTAGTGCAATTGAATGCCCTCATTATTAATTCTTGTTCATTGATCTATTCTCAGCTCCCCAGCGACACTGGCCAGCAGAGGTACCACTTGCCAGGCCAGTGCGGGGTCTTGCGCATGCGTGAGCCGGCATACACGTACATGGGCTTCTAGTTCCAGATTCCATTAAAATATAATAATAGAAATATTTAAAAAAAAAAGGAGAAAATGCTTTAACTACTTACTAATAGGGCATTTTCTACTGCCGTGACCCCAGCCAATAGCATCATGAGAAGGCATTAGCAGCACAATTACAGTCTTTATCAGCCAGGGGGGCCTTGATAAATAGGAAAAATCCATAATTACAGCCATTTTCTCCTATTGATAATTAAACTCCCGGGAGTGAGAGAGATTGGAGGAGAAAAAAGAAAGAGAGAACAAAAGTGATTTTGGATGACTTATAAAGTGCACTGTTGGAGAGGAGATTCAGAGCTTAAATAAAGAGGAAACATTTACTATTATCTACTTCTTTATGTATTTATTTGTTTATGTATATCTTTATGTTTACTTATGTATAAGCAAAACTTATTGCCTCAGCTGCACTGGTTATGTTCATTAAACAATTTGACTGCAAAAAAGGGTCAATTGTAGGTTGTTTTCCGCACGGTTTGTTTTGTTTATTTTGATACAATATCATGCATTTACCCGTGGTGACAAGCGCTCATCAAACGGCTTTAACCGGTCATGTGACTGGCCCACCCACCCCAACACACGTGGGCTGCCCAGAGATAAAGCATCTGGTGGGATACATCACTCCTGAGCTGTTATAACTACATACTTTTGTGCTTAATACAGCTTCAGGCTGAATTAACTGGGTGGCAGATCATTAACCACAAGAAAATCAAGGAATAACTAATGATTTGCACAGAGACTTTTCAATGTGATATAAAAAAAAACCTTGTGCATATTCCTGTAGCAAGAATTCCCCAGATAGATAAGCATTTATTTACTTAAAATATATGTATCTCTTGCTAAAAAAAAATCACACTGCTTACTAGACCTGCATTATGGAATAAAAGGTATATTTAATATAGATAGAGGATGCTATCTTGAGCTTGATACAGAAATGTAAATGTAATGTTTCAATACACTTATCTTTCCTTACTGACATTTAGCATTTTTTAAATCACTGGCCTCAAGAGACCCACATCCACTAAATTAATTCCAAAGATCTAGTAATTTATGTCATCATGACAATCTTCCTCCTTTTATATTTATTTTTTATTAAATATTGCATTCAACTAATGTATAATCTTCTCATTTAAATTCTCAATAGGGGATTTGCAATTGTGTCATATATTTAAATTATTGTTGACATTTCTCGATTCTATGGATGTACACTGTAAAATGTACAGAAATACTTATAACCAGGGGTATAAATGGACATTTTTGAGCCACATAACAAAAATTTGGTAATGACCCCCATGTACAGGCTCAATGATGAAAAAGTTACATACACATGGGGCTTTCACAGTGAAGGTGGGTCCCTCTCAGGTATGGGTCCAATAGCAGCTGCACCCCAACACCTATGGTAGCTACACTACATGGACAAAAGTATTTGGCCACAGCGGTCAATTACTGAACTGAGGTGTTTCAATCAGACCCATTGCCAAAAGTGTATAAAACCAAGCACCTAGCCATGCAGTCTCCATTTGCAAACATTTGTGATACAAAATGGAACGTTCTGAAGAGCTCAGTGACTTCTAGCGTGGTACTGTGGTAGGATGACACCTTTGCAATAAGGTGTTTCCTGATATTTCATCCATGGTGGATATTCCACGGTCAACTGTAAGTGATATTATTAGAGCATGGAAGCGTTTAAGAACAACAGCGACATATAGATAGATAGACAGACAGACAGATATAGATATAGTGACATATGCTCCCTCCATGGACAACTTCTTGCTGAATAAATGGTGCTATTATTGTTACATCACAATAAACAGATAAAGAGCACAATTTCCATCAGGATGAAACTACGCAACCTAACACTGACTAGACAGTCATCCTGTTTAGAAAATGGCTACTTAATATCATTCTAAAGGGCAATATCAGGACAATATCACTATTAGGGGCAACATCAGGGCAATATCACTCTAAGGGGCAACATCAGGGCAATATCACTCTAAGGGGCAATGTGTTGGGGTATGACATTTTGGGGTTTCCCACAGTAAGTGGGTTTTCTCACTAAGTGTAAGGAAAGGCCAGTTAAACAAAACAGTTGAACAAACTGGGAACGTCTGATGCATGACAGTTAGTAACTCCACCAGTTTCAGGACAGGACATGTTCCTGGACATTGTAACTTGGTAATTATACCTTTGTTTCCTGCTCTATCTCAGACCCCTACCAATTTCACAAACTACTTTGGCTTCCACAATCTCTGCCACCTCTACTTTCTCACCACTTCACTCCAGTCCCTGTTTCTTTACTGCTCTCCTGCCATTAATTCCCCCTCCCACACTATTTTCCCATTGCCTTTGTATTTACTGCTATTAACTGTACCATTATTGTACTGCATTGTGTCTGCCATTGCACTGTTCTACCATAACATTGCTGGTTTACCACTTTGATTACATTGCCACCGTCATCCCTCACATGCTGCCATCCATGCGTCCACATTACCTAGGCCCAGACATTATCATGGCCCCTGCACCACCCCAGACTTTACACCAATAGTCCTCTGCACCATCACGACCCCATCTAGGCATCTCTACATCATAGCTTCAGTATCTTGCGGATCTCTGCACCATAGTGAACCCCACTATGCCTGTTGTCCCGATTGCTCATTTTATTTCTCATTAAAATGTAAGCTCCCACAGGTAGGTTCTGTATCCTGCGCCTCGTGTCTGTATCCTAGCGCCTCGTGTCTGTAACCTAGCGCCTCGTGTCTGTAACCTAGCGCCTCGTGTCTGTACCCTGCGTCTTATGCTGGATTGTATATATACCTTGTGATGTGTCCTGGTAATTGCATCCATGCATTTATTATTCTGTTTATATGTACCCATTGTTATTTACTGTATGTACTTATGTAATTTTGTTATATGTTCTAACCTCCTATGTATGTTATGTCCATCCCTGGGACTTTTGCACGTGTCCATTTTAGGCACTGCTCCCTCGATGCCTTTGTAGTGGCTATATGATGTCTAGATACTGTCTATGGCACCATGGCATGACCAATAGAATGGTACATACGATATGAGCTGTCATGATGAATGAAGAATTCAGCACACATCCAGGTTATAACATGTTGGTAATCCACTTCTATGGGGTGAACAAAAAAACAGAGCATTCTCAAGAATAGTTGAGACTCCAGTTGCTTATAGTAAAAAAGTCCAATGATATTTCTATCAGTGACTTATTGCTTACAGATATCAAGGCCATGTGCCAATACTAGCTATTAATGCATCAGTACATGTAAATAAAATCAATTAAAATCAATGTAAAAAAAATAATGTACATTTTGTCTATTGACATAAGTGGCATAAGTAAGCAATTCTGGTGTAACTTTAATTTGAGGATACACTTTTACGATTGTACAATAGCACGAAGCCACAATTAAAGTGGTACCAGGAGAGATAAAGATTGCAACAAATCCATTTAAAGACATCAAACCACAATGCAATGCTATTATAAAGTAGAAAGGGGGTGGGGGGTGATAGGTTCATGTAAACATCTCAAAGCTCTTTTGATTACTGTGGCACAAGTTTAAGCAGTTGATCTGTTATAGGTTGAGAAGTTGAAAAGCAGCAAGAATCGGCTAATATAAAAAGACAATAAAAGAATATTGTGCGAGTAGCAGTACTGGTTGAATCAATATAAATGTCAGTTCATTAACTCTCAACCACAAAGTGACAATAGCTAATGTATTTGCCAGTCCATAGGCACACACTGTGGGTAGTAAGGATTGGCACTTAGTAACAATAACACACCCTTTCATTAGACTGCGTGCTATTCTAAAGACGACTGTGCTTGGCATTCAAGGAATCCCAGTGCAGGATCAGGCTTTGGAATGGGAGGTGATTAGTAATCCTCAGGACCCAGAATACTTAGACCAGTGTTTCTCAACTCCAGTCCTCAGGACCCCCTAGCAGTACATGTTTTCCATATCTCCTTGCTGGAGCACAGGTGTATTCATTACTGACTGACACAGTGTAGCAGGTGGTATAACTATTTCACTGGTCACCTGACAATCCTGCACTGTTAGTGTGTCCTGAGGACTGAAGTTGAGAAACACTGACTTAAACAATCTTTCCTTCACTCAACAGACAGAGAAATCAACGTCTTTCTCCCCAGCCGGAAGCAAAGACATCTACTCTCTCCAACCATCACTAGGAAGGCAATAGTTATCTTTCACTCTAAGAGCATAGATATTGTACTAATAATATACCTTCCTTGAAGAAAGCCAATGCAGTCTTTGTCAAGCTATGGTTGGTGTTCCATATTTCATCACTACTTATTATTATTCTTTTTCTTTTCTCTTTTTTTTGCAAACCCACGCCCCCCCCTCCCAACATATTTTGTAGCACTGTAGAAGGGAGTCATAACTAGAGCCCTAGAGGAATGAATTCCCTGCTCATAAGAACTTACAATTTAATTTTTAACCTTGGCGGGTCTTATCTTGCAGTCATGCTATCCATGGTTAAAGGCAACTATGACACTGTAAAATTTTAATACATGACTATGGTGCCATCATATTAGTTTGTTTAATGCATGAGTCCTTGCATTCAATATGCTTCATGTCCATCATTTGTTTATTTTTTTCCCCAGTATCTGTACATGTACTTTGTGGTCAGATTTTAACAATAAATTCTCAGTTCCTGTTTTTGCAGTGGTTCAATGTGGGTAAGCCCACACTAAGACACAATGCACATAATGAGCCTCATTTAGAATTGGACATACAGCATTTTATTGTGTAATATACGCTGTGACTGGATGGACCGCCTATGCCACCCCAGTGGCGATCGCCCCCCCTAGCAGACACTTGCTGCCGACGACGGCTGCACACTATGTGCAGGTCCGTCCAGCCGTGACAGGCAGGGACAGTGTGCTGCCCGGCTGCTCTGACTGTGTTTAAAACACAATCAGAGCAGCCGGGCAGCACACTGTCCCTGCCTGTCACGGCTGGACGGACCTGCACATAGTGTGCAGCCGTCGGCAGCCTAAGATGTTAGAAAGGGGCGGGGCCTAAATCGCCCCCCCCCCCTAAATCGCCCCGGGTACAGCATTTTTCTAGATCCGCCCCTGTGCCACCCTGTCTGTTGTTGCTGGAAACCGGCTGGGCTTACTTTGCCACCGTCCCCTTTTGTTATTTTGAATACGCCCCTTCTGCCGCAGGAGGAGGATCCTGCTGCCAACACTGGGCACCTTTATGGCACCCAGAACCACGTTCCTTCTGAGTAACTGTCACTGCTAGTGTACTCCTGTGCTGGTACACTTGGGCTGGAACCCCGGACCGCTTATTATGGATCAGGGTGCTGTGGATGGATCCCCCTAGGCCTATCACACTGGCCAAAGCTACTGGGTAGCGGCAGAGCGGTGGTATTGGAGACCTGGGTCCAACCCAGAAACAGCCAGAGAACGGATTAGATTTAGGGTCTAATCTGAAGGTCACAGGATTACAGCAAAATTGAAGAAGTTGTCAAGCAGGGTCCTGAAACAAAGAGTGATGTTTTATTTTGCGCAGGTGCCCTGACAAGGACAGTTCCACTGATTAAAGGTATTAGTGGTCAGGTCAGATGGAACATCAGAATGATACATTTCAGTGTACAAGACAGTTTATACTGATTTGGACACAGGCTATTTTTAGAATCAGGATGTAACCTGTTTACCAAAACATAGATTTACATGCATTGCAAAGCTAACAATATTTACACTTATCTGTGATATCTTAAAAACCTTGCTGTGATTTCCTGAAACTTATTTCAGGGGCAGGAGATCTACTAGGAAGGCAAAAGATCTAATTGACATGAACCGTTTTTTCAGACAGTGGCAGAATACACATTCACAAAGAAAGGTACAAACCCCAAACAAGTCATTTCCCCACATCACAATACACAAAAGACTTTCTAAACAACGGCTGTTTGTATCAGATATATACATCAGAAATAAGGCATTTCCTTTGGCAAGATAAAAACAGGAAAAAAAGAATTTTCTCCCCCTGGTCTCAGAAATTAAAGATTTCCCTTAACAAAATATACACAATATCAAAAATAAGTGCGTGTGCAATTATATAAATAAGCACCCTGCGCTATTTCCTTTAAATAAATATATACCATAAGTTATTTATAAGTGATCCAGTCACATACACATTTTAGTGCCGGAAATGTGTCCGTATCTAGATTTTTGTAAATCATAACCTTACGTTTCCTTATGTCTGGAGAGACATAGGTGGGAAAAGTGCAATCAGAGTACAGAAAGCACTTATGTTATATAAGTACCACATAACTAGATGTAGACACATCCCCATAGAATACTAGGCGGTTGGTGGAAAGATACACAATGATGACCATCAGTGGCACTGCCTAGCAGCTTCTGCTGTTTGTGTAATGACCTTTCAAGCGGTTAGTACTTAATTCAATGGTGTCACATCCGTTTATTTGTACTATTCCTTTACATTTGGCTACTACAGGTAAGAAGATTGCCATTGACTTCACATTTTTTGATAACAGTCAAGACACTATTCTCTCTTGTCTACATGACATTTCATTACATTATTATATAGTCTACAATTGGTGCTTCATGAGAAAGGTCTGCTATGCACGTCTAGTTGCTATCCAATAACGATTGTCGATTGCCGATATGTGGTTCAAAAGCACAATGTGATTTAATAGCCAAAAGTAGCAGAATAACAAGTCAGAATAAAATAAGTATAGCCATTACTTATCGCAGGCACCCTGGATCCAGTGTACAGTCATACAGGTCTGAAGGCTGTGGTCAAGTAGACTGGCCACTAGGTCCAGAGTCCCTGCTTATATACAGTCAGTGAATACAGTAAAACAATGATGATGTGGCTTGCTTCTATTGGTCCAGGCTTCAGGAAGGTCCAGTGTACTGCAGGTCATAGGCCAGTTTAAACCAAAATAGCCAAAGGTGGGGGTCAGCTCTCCAGGGGATGCACTCCGATTTTCCCGTCAAGAATCCAGTTTAAGCTAGTCTACTCTTACATTATACAGGCAGTATCATTTTAAACATTTATTCCCTAACATCGCTAACTAGAGTTTGCAATGTGCGTATGAACCAAACAACTGCGGATGAATAGAGGATTAAAATGATACTAAACATGACATATTTCCTGCAACCTAAACCCTTGATTTCACTAACACGTATATAACTTATAATATTAAACATAAATACTACTACATTTCAACATAAATAACTATGTGTTGCAACTAAAATTAATGTGTACAAATTACAAATGTGTATGTTCGTGTGAATGCGTGTAAATGTGTAAAACCTGTTATTGTCACGTGTTGCGGCTGGATACGCTTCTCCACGCCGTAGCGTGCTCTACGCATAATTTCAGACAAAGACAACCAAGTTTGCTAGATATTAATTGAAATGACTTTATCCAATTTGCTGACTTCGACAGGTCCAACTCAACATACACACAGTAGTTATAGAAAACATAAGTAAGGATCAAATGAGCATTATATTGAAAATGAAATGTAAGAATCAAATCAATTAAGGCATCAGGGTAAATCTGGTAGTAGACTAAGCTAAGTGATGCTTTCACTTGTGTAAGACCTATTATTTTGAGTCCCACCCTTAAAACTGCAATGATCATACCCATCCGATGCAGATGAACCAAGAACATGCTCAATTAAGGACTGCACTTGTGTATGTGGAAGCCTGTAAAAGTTTGTTGCAGGGGACACTGCACCATTGCTGAAGGTTAAATGTGATTATGTGACAAAATTCTGAATATTTAAGTCTGAAAAGCTGTGGAATATATTTTCCATAAACTCTGTTCCATGTGTATTTAAATGCATTACACCACATGACTCTTGCATTTGCAAATGGCAAGCAATATTTGAAAATGCTAATTTTTACCCTAATTGCCTTAAATTTCAGATATAACTTCAAATCTACATATTCTAGTCTCACCAGCAGGGCCCTCTGAGATTCTCATATTTAATTTAACGCCTGTCATTTTGTTGTAATCCTAGTGTACAGTGTTTTGACAAAGTTGTCACAAATAAACAGTAATAATAAAGTATACATATTTACATTGAACACCATATTTTCTTGTTGAGACTAGCATTTGCTGCTTACAATTCTTTGACTAATCAACAAGACATTTCATGCTTATCACACTAATGCACAGTTAAAAACTGTTCATGGCTGATCGTTATAATGGTGTTACTAAAATAAGACATATTTCATCTGTTAGATATATTAGCACAGTCGTCACAGAAAAGCAATCATTTACACAAGCTATGCTTGACAGATTGAAAGTAGGCACAATATATCAACTTTTAAAATAACTTAAAAACTACAACATTACCATTGGCTATCCATATGAATAATATCTACAGCTCCCCTTACAGAACTAACACTGTCACAAGTTCTTGTGTCCTTAATTCAGAAGACAGGCATCATAGCAGTAGAAGATATGGGTGTGTATACTGGAAATAGATCTAGCTTATTAAGTATTAGTGAGCATAATTGACTAAATAACAATTAATATAGAATGTAGAGAAGCAATGTGATTTGGAAAATTTTGAGTACATTTATGTAAATGATAGTGACAAATTACTTTGCAAATTCCAAGGCGAAAACAGTTTGTGAAAAGTTTGTCAAGTAAAAGAAATAGTCAGATTTTATCTTATCTTTAAATAAGCACCATTTATCATTTCAGTATTCACTACAGACAGTAAGTATTTGCTACTTATGTCATGAACTTAGCATCATAGAATTTGATCACTTTCAAATAATGTACCGAAGAACTAGCACGCAAAAACAAATGAGAGCTGAGTGTAAAAATGACAAAGCCTTGGGAGGGAATGGATGTGTTCTCTTTTCTTCAGGCATTGAGATAGTGATCTAGTAGCACTAGCCAGCTGCCTATCACTCGTTATCACATTTGTTTTTTCTTTGAGTCCTATACATCTGGAAACGTTTTCCACGCCCTCCTTCCATTTATTTAGCAGCAGAAGTCATAGATTGAATTATTTTAAAACTGATTTTATACAGATATTTAAATTGTGTTCCTCTGAAGATCAAGAGTACTTAGCTACATAGCTGTAACAAATATGTGTTTGTCTATGTTTATAGCCCATATCAAAATAAGCAAAATGTGATATACAGTATATTATCTTGAATGCTTGGTAACTAAGGTTCTCCAGATATTTGTTCTTTACGTAATTTGGGGAAACGTGTTTAAAAATATATACCTCACTCAGCCCTTGGAATTCCCCTTTCATTAAATTGTATAGCAGTGCCCTTCTTAGTCCCCGTAGAGGCACTTGTCAATCATATTTGTGTGTATAATATCCAACCATGCACCAGGTGTTTTGGTTTTGTTTTCATTACTATCAATGTATTTTGGGCTTGATAAAATCAGGTCGGTTTAATATTTCACTCAAAAATGTAAAATTGATGGTAAATGGTAAAAGAAACTCATAGGGGCAAGGCCATCTTTTCCATTGGGCATGATGGGCAGCTGCCTGGGGGCCCCATGGGCAAGGGGGCCCCATGGGCACGGCTCTTAATGAGAATAAATAATCCTGCAAAAGAAAAAACCTGCAAAGGGTAACTGAGCAAGTACATCTATCTATCTCTATCTCTATATATCTATATCTATATCTATATCTGTATCTGTATACATCTATATATCTATATCTATATCTAGGGGCCCCGGTGCACTGCTTTGTCCGGGGGCCCATAATGTTGTCAAGATGGCCCTGCATAGGGGGAGATTCAAATGGCTGTAACGTGCCTACTGATGTCACCGCAATGTCCAGCTGCACACATTGCTGGCTATTGAGCTAAGGAATCTCCTCTCATGAGGAGCGGTGATTTCAGCCCCATCATCCTGTGGACTGTTCTGGATTCACATCGCTCTGAATTGAATCTCCCCCATAAAAACATGTAATTGTAAACTGTTTTATTCCTACATTGGTATTTATGTAATTTACAATCATTTACAGTATTTTACAATCCTCACATCACAATAAGCAATATTATGATTGACACTGCCCACGGAGATGAAAAACCTCTATTAAAATCACACAAAATACTAAATAAATGGACTGGCTCAATGGTCAAAGGAGGGAAAATGAAAAATATAGTAATGAAACTAAACACTCATCTGTAATAAATCAAAATTCCATGTTTATTAAGGATAAAAATCCCAATTGTAGTACATAAGGATGACCGCAGCAGTGATAGAGATGAATGTGATCAATAAAAGAATACCGGGATTAAATCAGAGAAATAACTAGCAGCGGAACAAAATTGACGCATTTGGTTCCTCTATATAGTGACCAATACTAGGACTTTGACTAAATCCAACTTGGGTTTTCAAATAAGATCATGATTAATTTGGTGCTTTGTACCTAGAAGAGTACATACATCTTGTTCATGTATACTGGTGCCACTTACCTCTGTTATATCCTAACATCGATCAAACTTCACAGCAATGAAGAGTCAGCACCTTTTTAATCAATCGGAACAATTTGTTCTAGGGCGAGATTTTGATATATACAAAAGAAGGCTCAACCTGTTTTAAGTCTTAAACTGATGAATATACAGGCATTCTTTTATTGGTCACATCTATTTGTATTTACTGCTGCAGCAGCGGTGCATGTGTTTGAAAATTGTGATTTTTACGCTTAATAAATACGGAATTTAGATTTATTAAAGAGATAGTACTGTAGGTGGACAGATCCCTGCATTTCTTAATAGTAGAACAAAATGGTATTGGATTCACTGAACGATGGAAAAAGCAGCCCCACCTAGATAGTAGGATGCCGCCCTGAGCCTACTCAACTCCCAAGTTGCAGAGATTGCTATTTGTATGTTGTTGAATATAAATCTGAGTCTATCTTCTTGACCTATGTGTAAGGACAACAGAGCAGTATATAAATGATATACTAGGCCAGCTCAGTGGCCTAGTGGTTAGCACTTCTGCCTCCAAGCACTTGGGTCATGAGTTCGATTCCTGACCATGGCCTTATCTGTGTGGAGTTTGTATGTTCTCCCTGTGTTTGCGTGGGTTTCCTCCCACACTCCAAAAACATACTGGTAGGTTATTTGGCTGCCATCAAAATTGACCCTAGTCTCTCCCTCTGTGTCTGTCTGTCTGTGTCTGAGTGTGTGTCTCTATTAGGGAATTTAGACTGTAAGCTCCAATAGGGGTAGTGACTGATGTGAGTGAGTTCTCTGTACAGTGCTGCAGAATAAGTGGCGCTATATAAATAAATGATGGATGATGATGATTATATATATATCTAATATATAAAAGCCTAGTGGCGTGTGTTAGTGTGTGTGTGGAAAAAACTACCGGGTGACAGAGTGTACAAGCTGCAGCCAGGGCCACCTTAACAATAGTATGGGCCCCCGGGCACAGCAGTGCACCGGAGCCCCTATATATATAAATATATAAGTAGAAAAAAAAAAAGAAAAAAAAAGGATTATATATACTTACCTTTCAATCGCGATGTGTTGAATCCTCTTCTGTGCTCCTCCATGCTGTGCTCGCAGTGAATGTCTGGCGTGATGACGTCATCACACCTGACATCATCTCGCCTGACATTCACTGCGAGCGCATCATGGAAGAGAGGACCAGGGAGTGAGCCGGATCGTCACCTGACCTGAACGGTCAGGTGGCCGCAAAAGGTAAGTTTCTTTTTTTTTTTTCCTTACAGGATTTTTTTTACAGCAGACCTGCCAGGGCCCCCTTTCCCCCTGGGCCCCCGGGCACCTGCCCATCGTGCCCAATGGGAAAGACGGCCCTGGCTGCAGCGCCACCTGCTGGGCGGAGTTATATACTACACTAACCTACTAAATTCTTAGCATTATCTAATATATATAAAAGCCTAGCGGTGTGTGTGTGTGTGTGTGTGTGTCTGACATTATTTGACAAAAAAATTATAATAGTGAAGTCAGTTAACTTCCATCATCCCCCCTTCCCCCCGTGGGAGGGGTAGTAAAGGCTAAATTTACGAGTTGAGGGCTCAAAATAATTTTCGTGAGGTAATTTTACTTCATGAACACACATGCTGTGTTAGTGTGTGTGTGTGTGTGTGTGTATGTGGAAAAAACTACTGGGTGACAGAGTGCTCAAGCTGCAGCGCCACTTGCTGGGCGGAGTTATATACTACACTGACCTAATAAATTCTTAGCATTATCTAATATATAAAAGCCTAGCGGCGTGTGTGTGTGGCGATGAAGATGACAAGAACCTTTTTAACACCTTAAGTAGCTTGATTTGACTAGAATGCATGAGTATCATGCACAGGTTAACTTGTATATATATATATATATATATATATATATATATATATATATACATACACACACACACACATATATGCGCACACACAAACATACTGGAGGATCCGCCACCATACTGCTTACAGACAAACAGTGGCATTGCACTGTCCCCACAGAGAACTTTAACGCTTTTATATAATACTGCAGACTCAGCAATTCTGCTAAAGTCAGTCAGAACTAAGAGACCTCACGTTTGCGGCCTTTAAAAAGCTTTGTCCCTCATGATTCTATCTTCTTCAACTTATTGACTTCAGCTCAGGACTAAGCAGCTTGGCCATACCTGGGGTGTCTCCGATCGCTATAAATGTGATAAATGCATCAGTTAATGTTATGTAATTATTTATGCAAGGGTTAACGATTTATTTTGACAGAAACTTCCGGAGATGCAGAGTTTCAGTAGAAAAATGTTACTTGTATTGCAAACATGAATTTTTGTCATATGTGAATATTTTGACAGTAACATTAACTTGTTAAGGAGTTGTTATATTATTTTCAAACTTATATCATGGGTCCTACTCCCGAAAAAATTGAAGCTGTCTCGGAAGATACTACTGTCATCTTTACTTTTAAAAATAACCCTCCTTATCTCTGTGGTGTTAAGAGAATCCAAAGAATCGAACCCATGAAGAGAATCGTCTTGGCCTGGTAAAGTATAAATTCACCTCCTTACACTGTAGAACTTTGAAGTGCACTCAATTTAGCTCTGCAAAGTCTAGTACAAGCAGTATCAGGACCAATACAAGTAAAAAATAACTTGGTCATCAACTGATCCTTTCCTTGTCACTGGTGTATGGGATGATAGCTTTTATTTTTATTTATTTTTTAAATTCAACCCAATCATTATCAATATGTTCCCCTTAACACTTGAATGAGCTGTTTTCCAAGACTTCCTTGTTACAGGTCTTATGCTAGTAGAAGTGATACCACTGCCTGCCAATACTACTTGTAGTACTGAGATACTGTAATCTTCAACAAACTGAGCCATGAAAACAACAGCAAAACCATGTACTGCAGTGTTTGCAAGATTAATCAAATTGCAATACTCTCTTGTTTTAACTGCCGGCATGCCAGCTGCATGCACGATTAGAAGAAAAGGGCAACAGAAGTTTGCTACCTTGTGGAAAATTAGTCATTGCCTCAGAATACTGTTTCTTAGCTTTTTTTTGCTCGCCGGTTACTTTTCTTAGAGTACTTGCTTGCCCACAGGTCCTAGGCACGTGATAATCGGGACTTATTATGGAACGTACTCTATCTTTAGACACATAGGCGACTATAGTCATGTGATACTATGTTATAACAGGAAACATAGGTAGTCACACAGGCCAAGGGCTTTGTCTGTGCGGAACTCAGGCAGCCTCCAAGAATTAGTCAGGGTCCATTAAGAGGTCCGAGCACACAGTGAGTCTGGGTCTAAAAGTCAGACTTAGAATAGCTGTGGTACAAAGGTAATATAGATGGTGGTCAAAATATAATCAATGTTCAAAGCAATGAACAGGGCAGGCAGAACAGGAAGTGCACCTATAACAGGCACAGGAGCTACGTGCACAATAAAGAGCAGGAAGTCAATCAGCCTCCTAACAATATGAGGCCATATACAACTAATTTGCTGTAGTGTGATCACCATCTGCCCGCTCTGAGGCATCCACAGCAACCGAGCAGCCGGGAAAGGAAGTGCAGGATCCAAGGAAGCACGTCTGCGCTCCCCACCCGTGACAGTCATTACCAAAAAATATGTCTATGCCTGTATACAGAAGTATTATAAAAATATATAAAAATGCAGTATATTACAGATACAGATTTATACACATAGGACATACATTTTTATACAACTAAAACAAGTAAACAATCATCATTAAGAATAATATAGATTATATAATTATAAAGAAGTGTATATTGCTACTGCTTAGTATAAATAGCCAAATATAACAATTAAGGGAATAGAAAAGAAAGCAGCACTGGTATAGACTTCTAAAAATTATAGTTGAGAAACAGTGAGCCAAGATATGTAACTTATTTAATAATGAAAAAATACAATACAAATGAATATAATAATTTAGATGAACTATAAAGAGGCAATACATTTGATTTGCAGGACATAGTTCATTAATTAAATAGTATCACCTTCATCATAGTCCACATTAATATCCAGACCTGATACATCTATAATCTAAATTCACACAGCACAAATTGACAAAATTGCAAACCTCACTAACATATATAGCTGGTAATAATGCAGTAAACAGAGTGTTATATTAGATCATAGTGTTTGTAGTGTCCACATCACGAACATAATGTCCCATTCCACCACAGGAGACTCAAGCTTGACACTATAAATAATGCTCCCTGATGTAACATATCACTTGATTAGGGAACAAAATATCCCACTGTTGTGAAGGCACACATTTAAATGGAAAAGGAGTACTGTATAGATGCAGAAAAGCTTTTATATATATATATTTATTTTTTTTTGTACAAAAAAGTGTTTTATTCTAGTATTCCGCTGGGACCTTTTATTGACCTTTTGAAATGTATGGTGAAAGGAATAAAAGCCCTAGTACCTGCAAAAATAGGCTTTTACCTTTTGGCATATTGCCCCCTCAGTTGCAATTGAGAATACTCATAGTAAGTATCTGCATTGTAATAAGAATGCTGTGATATATGTCTTTATTTTGTTTCACAGGGCCATGGGCCAATTCTTTCCAAATTATGCTTTACCCTGCCCTTCATTCCCCTATGGAGCTGTCCCCTATACAGGTTCAGGGTGGATTCACATTCTCATCAGACAGACTATTCCATTTAAATGTAGAAGCTCTGTAGTTGTTTATTTCTCTATTCCCTTATTTTTTATTCCCTCCATGCTTTTCCCTTATGCTTATGAATATGATTTACGCATCATTTGTATTTGTATAGTGTGATTATGTGATTATTCTAATAATCTTTGCTGTGATATTATGTTTAGCTGACTAATTAAAGAATCAGTGGATAGAAAATAATTTCAAATTAATAGGAAGGATGTCTGTATAATATGTTATGTGATGCAAATCATATATTTCCTCAGCATACATGTAATATATATCCTAAACTGTATTGCCTGTATCGCTACTTATATTTATAAGGAAATACAACACAAATTTGCATAGCTGCTTTTTATTTTAGACTACGGGATTTAAGATGAACATTATTAATTCATAACCAACAGACGGAATGTTTTGGTGACATGAAAATAAAAATCACAACCAACGCTAACCGTCAATCCGCTGCCAGAGGTAGTCTCCCAGCTCGCTGACCCCCCAGCTCTTATAATCATTACTCCCAGCAAGCTGGTAGATTACCTCTGGCAGCGGAGGTTGCCGGTTCGAATCCACGTTGGGGATAAATGTATTTATTTATTTACATAAAAAAAATGTTTACTTTCTGAGCTAGGAGATAATATGAGCTGGTTTGAACATATAGAACTTTAAGTGATTTTATTTAGTTATTAGGGTATAAAAATGTGTAATATCTATTTATTTACAATACCACCATTCAAAGCTTTTTTATTGTTTTATGATATATGTAGCGATTGTGTTATGCTAGGTCAGGTATCACACTAATGACAATAAGTTAATTGTATCACCTGTTATTTGCGATAGAGAAAGCCACGACTGGTCAGCTCTAAGTTAAAAGGAAGTTCAGCTGTCAATTCCAGATCTCTGATTAAACTGCAATATAATTATGCAGAGAAACGCGTAAGTGAAAGATTTATCTGGCTGTAAGAAGCCTGAATGGTCACAGATGAATTTATAGAAGCTTACAAATTGCAAGATAGAGACTTGGGTCCTGAAGCTGCTAGACATACACAGCAAATGCGTTGAGCCTTGAAAGGTAATAGACAGGGAGCTGCTTTTTATGTACTGCTGAGGAGAGATTGGATCAAGTTGTATGGCGGAATATATTTTTTGCCGCTTACGAAGTGCAACTTTGATCTCAATTAGCCCTGAAAGCAGCGGTCTCAATAATACCATCTATGCCTCCGGATTATAAAAGGGAGGTCATTGCCTTTCTAAAATTCTAGCAGAGGGACACCTGCAATTGGTGCTTGGAGTGACTCTTCTTTTATATTTGATAAATCTGTGACAAAAAGCCAATTATATAATTGGTGGATATATTAATCAATGAGCATATGCCGGTGTGCGCACTACTGGAATTATTAACCTATTTATTTTTAAATTTAAAGGCATTTGGGTTCTTTCTTCTTTTTTCTATTTTTAATTTTATTTATGTATGTTGGATAAACATACATTTTTTAATGATTATTTTGATGTGTGGTATATATTTTGGGGAGCTTGTTTGCACTTCTTTCTCTCTTTGATGTTTATAAAGATTATCCTGCTTTTTGTAATGACTGCGCGATACGTAGCCTAATCGATTGAATACAGTGATATTATTAATTTTGTCTGTTAATACTATAATGTCAACATATAACTTTACAGTGAATATTTACTTAATACTTCCCTGGTGGAGCTTCAGTCTATATTCCCTGCCACAAAAATGTACATACTAGAGATAACTTCGCCCTACCAGTACATTTTTGGACTGGTAGACATCATAATGATAAAAGTTACAATAATTGTGTTCTATAGTGTATACTAGCAGAATACCCAGCGTTGCCTGGGATTTAAAGAATGTTTATTTCTCGTTTCTTCATTTTCTTTTCTTTCGTGGCATTTTATTATTTCAAGTTCATGCGTACCAGGAAAGAATAATAAAATATTAAGGAAGATAATATGTGCACAACTGCTAACACATTTGTAAAAGAAAAGAAAAATACATAGGAAGACAGAGGGACAGCAGTTTCCAGGCCTCAGCTAGAGCCACTGTTGCCATGGTGACGTGGCATCAACTTCCTGTATGCCATGAGGTTAGATAGTTATATGTGTAATGTGCAGTGATGAGCAGCAGGGGCCTCAGCTTTTGTTGGGGCTGCTGTTCTCATGGTGACGCTGTCACAGCCGCTTCCTCTTATTTTTCCGCCGTGGCCCGAATTACCCGAGATCCTCCGCAGTGTTGAAAACTGTGGATTTGTATAGAAAGATAGGACAGCAGTATATAGGCCTTACCTTGTTTTTGGGGCCACTGTTGCCTGGGATTTTAATAATGAACCTGTAGAGATTTAAGTAATATGTCCCCACAATATTTGTTGTCAGATTAAAAGTCATATGTGTACCAAGTTTGGTGTAAATTGTTCCAGACATTCCAGAGTTATGGTCGTTTTCGATGATTTTTAGGTGTTACCCCCCTCGCCACCCCCACCCTTAGGAGTGCTAGGGGTGTCTTGCCCCCACAATATTTGTTGTCAGACTGTAAGTCATATGTGTACCAGGTTTGGTGAAAATTGTTCCAGACATTCCAGAGTAATGGTTGTTTTCGATGATTTTTAGGTGTTACCCCCCTCGCCACCCCCACCCTTAGGAGTGCTAGGGGTGTCTTTCCCCCACAATATTTGTTGTCAGACTGTAAGTCATATGTGTACCAGGTTTGGTGTAAATTGTTCCAGACATTCCAGAGTTATGGTCGTTTTCGATGATTTTTAGGTGTTACCCCCC
Organism: Mixophyes fleayi; assembly: GCF_038048845.1. Lineage (NCBI taxonomy): Eukaryota > Metazoa > Chordata > Amphibia > Anura > Limnodynastidae > Mixophyes > Mixophyes fleayi. The sequence continues at coordinate 89,420,219 of NC_134404.1, forward strand.
TTGCCACCCCCACCCCGTAATGAATTTCAATTTTTAAATTTTTTTAGTTGCCTCCGTAATGTTTTAATACACTCGTATGCAAAATTTCATTATCTTCGCTTGAAAAATGTGGATTTGTATAGAAAGACAGACAGAAGGACAAATTTTCTCTTTTATATATTAGATTACACCAATACAAATCTTGATTTGGTATAGAATAAGAGGGTACATTTCAGGCAGTATAATCACTAGGCACACCCGGGTTGTACAGGAGAAGAGACTAAATTGATCTGAGCAAATCGAAAATTCCTATAATTATTACAGATTTAACACTGATAAATTTGCAAAATGGTCCTGTTTTGCATAAACTACGGAGAAGATAAAACACCAATAGTAGAATCACACTAATAAAAGTCAACACAAAAGAGCCAACACAAAGCAACTCTCACCATTACATGACCATAACCTTAGCATATAGCTAGAACAGAAAGATTGGATTGGGGTTACCATCTTCTCGGGTAGACAGCTGCACATCATACACATCAGCCAAGGATCTCACACCAGTCCCGTGCTTTGGTTTAAGGAGCCGCAACTAGTTTTATTCACCAGCAACAAAATAAAACAAAATATAAACACAAGACATACACTGTCTGGCTTCTAACTAATATACATGAGCACCCTCTCTAGAGTGAAGGATCTAGTGTCCTACACACACATACAAAACAACAGCACTTACTGGTCTAAAATTGCAGTGTCGCTCAGCAGGCATCCACCTGCTCCCTAGATTGTGAAAGACTGAATGAACAGCCTAGCAGCCTCTGAACAACACCACACTAGGTGCAGCTTACAGCAGAGTGCCTGGTATGTTGGAAAAACCCCAAACAGGCCTTATGAATGGATCCCACCCCTTCTCTCCATTCATGACCCTTGGGATCCTTACCAACTTTTCCTACAACCTCTGGAAACACAAGAAGCTCCCTGGGTTTTAAAACGTACAAGAAAGAAGGCTGTGTATATATATATATATATATATATGCATATATATATATATATATATATATATATATATATACATATATATATACATATATATATATATATATACATACAAGTTAACCCGTGCATGATACTCATGCATTCTAGTCAAATCAAGCTACTTAAGGTGTTAAAAAGGTTCTTGTTATGCATTTGGGGCTAGGCCATGCCTCCTCAGGGGAAGAGCATTACTTCCCGATGTAAGCGCCCTTTTTTAACGTGGTTTTGTCCACATGTCACCACCTCATCATTCTTCTCCATCCCCTCATCCTTCATCTTCATCACCACATCCTTAATCTCCAACGTCTTACTGTTCTAAAACCTCTCGATACACAACATTTCTGCTAAACACCTTATCGATGTGCTCAATCAGTCTTCCTTGAAGGGCAGTATTCATAACCTGCACTTTCACATCACTGCTTCTCCGTACTCGTGAAAATGTGACATACTATTGTCCATGACCAAACACAGGCTCTGGTAAATAAATACCCACACGGTCAAGAGTTTGAGCCCTCAACTGGTATATTTAGCCTTTACTACCCCTCCCATGGGGGGAATGGGGGATGATGGAAGTTAACTGACTTCACTATTATAATTTTTTTGACAAATAATGTCAGTATACCAAATTTCAGGTCAATTGGATGAGCCCTTTCTGAGAAAATAGTTTTTTCCGCACACACACACACACACACACACACTAACACACGCCGCTAGGCTTATATATATTAGATACATATATACATACATATATATATATATACACATATATACATATATATATATATATATATATATATATATATACAAACATATATATATATATATATATACACACATATATATATATATATATATATATATACACACACACACACATATATATATATATATATATTCCTTAGGATGTAAGCTCGTATGAGCAGGGCCCCCTCCCCTCCAGTCTCCATACCTGTTCTTCCGCTCTGTCTTTACTGCATATGACTAGCATATGACTTTCTGAAGTATTGGTACTTTTTGTTCATTGGTCTGTATGGTTTCACCCTGTATAGTCTACTGTTAGTACTGTGTGTGGCGCTGCGGATACCTTGTGGCGCCTAACAAATAAATGATAATAATAATATATATATATATATATATATATATATATATATACACACACACATTGGATTTGTAGAAAGACTCCATAGGCCTGAGCTCTGAGGATTAGGAGAATTGCAGGGTCAGCAGGCTGTTCTTTGTTTTATAATCTGTTTTACATTTTTTATGTTGGCCTGGCAGCATTACTTGGCCTGACAGTATTAGTAATATTCATTTACTGAAAAAATACATGTATTTTATCATACAATATAATGGGATAGGAGGAATTTATGGGAGCAAAACACATATCTGCACCCATTTATATTATAGTTTTCAGTTAAGTTAAATTATATATTTCAATGAAACATTCGAGGATGAGACTAATTTTCAACCAAAAAATCAAATATAAAAAAAAAACATCTGGCCCACCGTGAAATTGTGTAATACAGCTTACTTTATTGCACGCATTTAAGTATTATATGCAAAATGCTCTCTATTAGTAGCCAGTTGTATATTTATAATTTTAGTTACATTTAAAATATTTTGCAGAATGCACAGTTCCAATGTTCATAAATTTGTCTTTTTATTTTTAATTATTGTTTTTTTTCACATTTATAGGATATGTTCATTGCCATTACCTGGCAGACTAAAGGTAAATTAAAACTCTTCCCTTGGCTACATTAAAGTGAAATTTCTGCTCCAGTTACTGGAAAATGCAGGGAACCTGAAATAAAACAGACATCATTCCCATATAAAAGACTCAAGCTTGAATAGCCAGAATTGATTTCCTTTAATAAGACTTGTTTGTAATCCTTCAAAGCATTAATTTTAAATTCCAGATCATTTTCACATACTGTAGTTGTGCTGTAAAATAATCAAGGTTCCATGTAATAATACAAGAACGTATAACAGTCTATTACATAGGAGTACTGTCTGACAATAATGTTGAAGAACTTATAATGTAGAAATGTTCTGTGTTATTACACTATTTTCTATAGCAGTGATGGGCAACCTGATGCACTCCAGGGGCACACTGGGCGCCCCTCTAACAGAAGAGAAGTGTGTCCATTAGACTAAACGCAGTTAAAATCATGCGGGTGAGTGACTTGCCAAAGAACCTATGATCTGTGGATTCCTGGAATTTCAGCCAATGGGAGCAGGAAGGGGATGGGACTTATACACAGTTACAAGTCAGTGCTCAGAGGTAACTGTCCTTCCTGCTTCCGGATTCCTCCCTCCCTCCCTGCAATTTCGGAGGTATCTTGTATTTGTAGTTGGTTAGAGTAGGAGAGCAGTGCAGTCTGTAACTGTGCATTTGGTGCTCGGGTGATCTTGTCATAGGTCACTACCCCTCTGTGGTTATGGTGTCATACCATGGTTGGTCCGTATGTTAGGAGGACCATTGGGCCAGTTTTGTATGGTTTATACTGGCGGAATTATTAGGGGGTCGTAGTCTTGCCGTTGGACTTGATCTTAGCACCGGCCAATAGATAAGGTATGATCCTGGGTTGGTGGTACTATGGTCTGACCTTTCCACCTTTATTGGTTTTGCGTTCTTGACTGCCCTGCTCTCGTCCGCCTTACAGTCCTATTAGTTTAAATTTAAATAAATACCGTCATTCATTCCAACTTTAATTTGGTGTCCGTGTCTTTATTTGGTTTGGTAAAAGGGTATGCCACAGGTGTGTTATTTGGGAAAAACTTCCCTGCTATGCATTTTAACAGGTACACAAATACTGAAACTACCATTAATATCTGACACAATGTTTGGACTAATGTCGTGCAGTGGATGTAATGTTTTTTCTTTTGCAGGAGACGTTCTGTAAACTCAGCTACTGTCCAATCTGTAAACAATTATTTTTTTTGCAGGAGGAAAGAGCAACACTGCAGGCTGAGGTATGTAGGATGTCTGCAGGGCCTAATCAACCACTAAGCTGACCAGGCTGCAGCCTGGGGTGCTGTGTCCCGGGGGTGCGGCGCTGCGGGTATTTATTTTTTTTATTTATAATTTTCATTCATTTTTTTTTCATTCATTTTTTTTTTAGGGGTGGGGGAGGGGGGTCGCCACGGGAGGGGGGGGGGGGCTGGAGGTGGCAATGATCCAAAGCATTGGTGGTCAGTGGTCAGCAACAGGCAGCCAATCGCTAGGCTGCCTGTTGCTGTGCAGCAGACAGGAAGCTGGAAGTCTTCACTTCCTGTGTGCTGATCTGAGGAGTAAGCAGTAATGCTGGCCAGCACAACTACAGGTAAGTGAAGGGGGGGGACTGCCATGTATATCTATAGGGATGGAGGGGGGACTGTCATGTATATCTATAGGGAGGGAAAGGGGGGACGACTGCCATGCATATCTATAGGGAGGGAAAGGGGGGGACTGCCATGCATATCTATAGGGAGGGAGAGGGGGGGACTGCCATGCATATCTATAGGGAGAGAGAGGGGGGGGGACTGCCATGCATATCTATAGGGAGGGAGGGGGGAATGCCATGCATATCTTTAGCGAGGGAAAGGGGGGGACTGCCATGCATATCTATAGGGATGGAGGGGGGGGGACTGCCATGCATATCTACAGGGAGAGAGAGGGGGTACTGCCATGTATATCTATAGGGATGGAGGGGGGGGACTTCCATGCATATGTATAGGGAGGGAAAGGGGGGGACTGCCATGCATATCTAGAGGGAGGGAAAGGGTTGGACTGCCATGCATATGTATAGGGAGGGTGAGGGGGGGGGGGACTGCCATGCATATCTATAGGGTGGGAGAGGGGGGACTGTCATACAAATCTATAGGGTGGGAGGGGAGGGGCTGCCATGAAAATCTATAGGGAGGGAGAGAGGTTTATATGTGTGAAGGAGGCAGGGCTGGACTGGGACTAAAAATCAGCCCTGGCATTTAAAGCACACAGGCCCACGTGTTGTAGGCCCCATGCACTATATTGTTGCACACTGATGCTGGCGCAGTGCACGTTGCTGGTGCAGTACAACATGATGTAGTATGAGTGTGTGTGTGTGGGGTATTTATTTCTCCTAATGACCCTCAACATTACATTGTTAGCACCCCAATTACATCAATAAATACCAGGACAATACATTATTAGTACCCAAATTACAGCAATAAATAACCCCCCCACACACACTCATACTACATCAATCACCCCCACATTACAGCAACCGGCATCACCCCCCACATTACAGCGTCCAGCGTCACCCCCCCACATTACAGCAATACCCTATCATACTTATTAGCAATACTAAGCCCAAAACACACTACAACATTGCCACCACCACGCCACCCCATACTACAGCAATACCACCAATTATACAGACGCCACTGTAGGAAACAATACTTTGCTTTTTTCAAATCTCCCACAAAAAAGCAACAACAAACAGAGTACTTACACACATATACAGGTAACAGGTACCCTTTTCCCTCAATTAAATAGTAATGGCAGAATTTTCATGAATCATTCCACATGAAATAAAACTAACATATATCTAAAAAAAACATAACTATTGAATGATCAGTTGAACCCACACGGCCGAATTAAAAGTATTTCCATCTACAGCAAAATGTCAGAGAAAAATATTTTTGTTTTACTACAGTAATTGGATATGCGTCTTTTCTATTCATTTTAAATAACACATTATATAAATTAAGGGGGATAGAGGAGGTGGGTGAGAAATAATTGGATTTGATCCATCAGTTTGATTAGATAGGAAACATTTAGATTATTTACCTGCAGACGTCTACCCCCTTGACTCACAGGCAGGGCTGACAAGAGGAATTTTGGGCCCTGATACAGCAACTTCTTTGGGCTCCCATCATATTCAACAATGAAAGACTTGCCTTTGGCAGAAGTTCATATGATGCAACACCGTAGTGTGCCCAGTTCATATTATGCCACATCGTAGTGCCCCAAGGTCATATTATGCCACATAGTATTACCCTCAATTCATATTTGGTCATGCAGAAGTGCCCACAAATCATATTATGGCATAGTAGTGCCCCCAAAACATATACCATACATTAGTGCCCACAAATCATATTATGTCACAACAGTGCCTCCAAATCATATTATGCCACAATAGTGACCCCAAATAACATTATGCCATAGTAGTGCCCCAAAATCATTAGTAAAGCCCAGACAAAAACTCATTCACAAATAAAAATTGGTACAGCATATCAGATACTGAGTGTGAGTCCCAAGAGCAGCTTAATACATCATTTACAATGCAAACAAAAATAGATATATTGACACAATTACAGATAAAATTTATGACAAGCAATGTTTTTTCCTCTTAATTAAAAATCTCTGTACAGATAAATATGCAAAAAACATTACAGCGCAATAATGAGCAATACATAGTGTTAAACATTATTGGATACGCTGTAGTGTCCCCAGTTCAAGAAAGGATGGTTAAAAACACATTGCACACGAGAAAATATATGAACTTACCTGATTATGGCATCCTGTTTTCTGTTCTCCTACTGGGCGCTGGGCGAGGAGGGATCAGCAGCTGTCAGCTCACACAGGCAGTCGGGAGCAGGAACAGAGGGCAGTGGTCGAAGCAGAAATTTTGGAATGGGGGTATAGAAAATATAAGTGAATGAAGTATGAAGGCTTGATTTTTTATTTTTTTTAACACTTGTCCCCTCTGTGCAATTCCATTCTACATTACTACTTGTGTTTTATGATAGCTGCATCCCTGACATTCAAATTCTTAAGATGTCTCTCCCTTTACACTTTGTTTTACCTATGCCCCTGCACCATCTTCTCCTTTGTCCCTCTCACTTAACCCCCTGCACCACCTTTTCCGCTGGCTCTCACACATCTTTCTGTACCACCTACTCCCCTGGCTCTCTCACACGTCTTCCTGCACCCGCTACCCCCCGGCTCTCTCACTCCTCTTCCTGCACCCCCTGCCACCCTGGCTCTCTCACCCCCTCTCCCAGCGCCCCCTTCCCCTTTGGCTCTCTCACCCCCTCTCCCAGCGCCCCTTCCCCTCTGGCTCTCTCACCCCCTCTCCCAGGAATCGTCTCCCCCAACCAAGAGGTATTGTTTCTGTAGGCTATTGGAAATGGAAGCATATCAACAGCAACAGAGGACAATGCAGATCAAAACCAAATAAACATAGAGAAATAAACATAGCTAGGAATAGGAGATGCACAAACAAAACCCTGTGTGCATGTGTGCAAATGCTAGGAGCTTAGGAAATAAAATCCTAAAACTAATTGCAATAATGACAAGAGATGATCTGGATTTTGTGGCTATTATGGAGTCATGGGGCAATGAAAATCATGATTGGAACATAGCTATACCGGGATATACTTTATTTAGGATGGATAGAGTGGAAAGAATCGGAGGAGGAGGGTAGCAATGTATGTGCAAATAAGCATAAATACTACTTTAATACAAAGTATTGAAGAAAAAGCTGAGGCCATTTGAGTGACCATAGAAACCGGGGAGAAGACTATTCTTTGTACTGGGGTGATCTATCGACCACCAGGTCAATAAGAGGAACTGGATAGGAACTAATTGCAGAACATCAATAAAATGTCATTAAAAGGAGAAGTAATATTTTAGGGCAGCACGGTGGCTTAGTGGTTAGCACTTCTGCCTCCCGACCATGGCCTTATCTGTGTGGAGTGTGTATGTTCTCCCCGTGTTTGCGTGGGTTTACTCCGGGTGCTCCGGTTTCCTCCCACACTCCAAAAACATACTGGTAGGTTAATTGGCTGCTATTAAAATTGCCCTTAGTCTGTCTGTGTCTGTGTATGTTAGGGGATTTAGACTGTTAGCTCCAATGGGGCAGGGACTGATGTGAATAACTTCTCTGTACAGCGCTGCAGAATTAGTGGCGCTATATAAATAGATGATGTTGATGATGTAATAATCATGGGAGACTTTATTCTACCGGGTGTGACCTGGGAGGGGTCTTTTGTAAGTGCCACTAGATTCTGAACTCCTTGCAGGGAGCATCCCTCAAGCAAATAATGAGGGAGCCCACTTGCAAAGATGCAATATTAAACTTAACACTTACAAGTGCTGAAAGAATATCTAATGCAAATGTGAGAGAAAACCTACGATCCAGTGACCATCAGGAGAGATGGTTTGGTATAAAGACAGAGAACGACTTATACCACACAAAAACAAGATGTTACATTTTAGGAAAGCTGACTTTGTATAGGTGGGAAAATTTGTAAGTGAATCTTTGACAGATTAGAAGAACTTGAAAGGTGTGTAGGAGAGGTGGGAAACATTAAAAAGTGCAATACTAAAAGCAACAGACCTTTGTATCAAAAGGGCTAGGAAGAGCACAAGGAAAAGGAAGCCAGTGTAGTTTGCAAAAGAAGCAGCAAGTATTGTGAAAGCAAAAAAGATGGCCTTTAGCAAATAGAAGTAGACTCAGAATAATGAAGACAAAGTGGAAAATTTATCAAGCTGCGGGTTTGAAAAGTGGAGATGTTGCCTATTGCAACCAGATTCCAGTTATGATCTATTTAGTACATTCTAAAATAAAAAGACAGCTAGAATCTGATTGGTTGCTATAGGCAACATCTCCACGTTTTCAAATCCGCAGCTTGACAAATTTATCCCAAAGAGGTGCATCTTGTTAGACAGAAGGAAGTTAAGAAGATAATCAGATGTGCAAAGGCACAAGCTGAAGAGTAAATGGCCCAGTAGGTAAGTAAAGGTCGCAAAACTTGTTTTTTTAGATATATAAGTGAAAGGAGGAATAATAGGAATAAAGACAGAGAGTGAGGGGTATATTTACTAAACTGCGGGTTTGAAAAAGTGGAGATGTTGAATATAGCAACCAATCACAACCAAAAAACGCAGTTTAGTAAATATATCCTTCCTATGTACGAGATACTCTAGACATACTGAGCAAGATACAGAACATAACCATACAAGAGAATATGTGGTTGTGTACATGCGATGTCGAGGCCCTTTACACTAGCATAGAACACACGAAAGGGCTATTGGCTGCAAAATACTTCCTAGAAACCAAAACAAGAAATGTACATAATCAATTCATATTGCAACTTTTGGAATTTGTTCTAACAAACAATTATTTCACATATGATGATAAATTCTTCTTGCAGGTGAGAGGAACGGCCATGGGGACAACATGTGCCCCGACATACGCAAATCTGTACATGGGATGGTGGGAAAATCAAGTGGTATTCAATGGAGAAAATGATATGATAGAATTTATTAATCATCTGAATAATAATGATCTAAATTTAAGACTTACATATGATATTAATTCAGCGAAGGTAACTTTCTTGGATTTAACAATTTTTGTGACGGAACAAAAAGAATTATCAACGGATATGTATAGAAAGGAGACCGCAACTAATAGCATCTTACATGCATCAAGTTCACATCATCCAAGTACAATTAAAAGCATTCCAAAAGGAGAGTTTCTTCGGACAAAGAGAAATTGTGGGAATTTAGACATCTTTGACAAAAGAGCCAATGAACTTCGTAATAGATTGTCTAAAAGAGGATATAGCCACAATCTAATTAAAAAAGCATATAGAGAAACCAAAAACTTGTCAAGGGAGTCTTTAATATTTCAAAAAAAAAAACAACGACAATCGAAATCTATCGATACCACGATTAGATTTATAAGCACATTTAACAATCAATGGTATGAAATACAAACCATTCTACAAAAATACAGTTTTATTTTACAGTCAGATTCTGATCTTGAGGAAACATTAGGCGTTTGGATATCAACATGTTGGCGTAGGTCAAAAAATATACGGGACTTGTTTGTACATAGTCATTTTCAGGAAAAATCCAAACAATCGTCAATTCAGACCACACTAACTGGATTCTATCCTTGCGGCACATGTAAAGCCTGCAAGTATATGAAAAAAACTAAATATTTCACAGATAAATTTAATAATCGTCATGAAATCAGAAATTTCATAAATTGTAATTCACAGGGTGTCATATATTGTCTATCTTGCCCATGTGGATTGAGATATATTGGCATGACCACTAGACTTTTTAAACAACGACTTTTAGAACACATTGGCAATATTCGGAATGCGAAAGAAGATGTGAGTAAAATGAGGACTCTAACATCAGTGGCACGCCACTTTTTACGAGTCCATAATAATGACCCCAAACTATTAACAGCTTTTGGTATGCTGAAGGTCAGTTTGGATATCAGAGGAGGAGACATAAAACAAATACTGCTAAAACAAGAAGCTAAGATGATTTTTCTCATGGATACAATCGATCCGAAAGGTTTAAATGAGAATAATAATTATACAATCTTCCTATAAGTATTTTATTTAATCTCGGATTCTTGACTGATATAAACCGTTTACAAGTCTTCAACCACATATGTCAGATAGTCCAAGATCATTGATCTTATATTATTCTTGAACCATATAATATAAACAATTGAAACCTCCACTCATGATAATTTTATCACAACCAATTTTATTTAACAATTATTCACAATTTGGATATACATTTTTTCCAAAGCATAATTGATACTCAACTCCACATCCTTAATTGGTTTCCACTTATTCAATCTGGCATAGAAAATATTTTTCTTTGCCCTTAGTTGAACACATCACATGGGGTCTTACTTGTTAATTTCTTTTTCCTCTCGTATTATTGTGAAATATATACAATGTTTTATTTTTTCACCAATTATTTATGTTTCTTGTATTTTACAGTAACTACCCAACTATCCTATGCACGTTCACAGACAATTTATGACTTTAATAAATCCATACTTACCTCCTAATATCACTAAGTAGTTTTAATATATATATTATCAAGAGTTGAACACATCATGTAATGGAGGATTCTTTTCCATAATATAATAAAAATAATTGGTCATCTATCATACTAAACTGTATTAGCAGCTACAATTAATCTGCATACAAATTATATCTGTGAGATATCCATAATCCCTATTAGCTAATCTTTAGAATTGTAGTCCGTTCAGAGGACATCTGTTTACAACATGTTACCATGACTACCACGTATTGACGGGACATGGCACCCGCCCTACCATTTTAGAATGTCCTATGAGAAGGGTCATCGTCATAGAGCTAGAATATTGCAGGACCCCATACAACAAAAATAATTGGTCATTTGTCATGCTTAACTGTATTAGCAGCTATAATTAATCTGCATATAAATCATATTTGCGAGATATCCATAATCCTTATTGGCTAATCTTTAGAAGTGCAGTCCGTTCAGAGGACATTTGTTTACAAAATGTTACTATGACAACTACGTATTGACGGGACACGTCACCCACCCTACTATTTTAGATTGTCCTATGAGAAGGCTCATTGCCATAGAGCTATAATAACGCAGGACCCTATTGGAGAACATCCACTAAATTGACTCGTATATTACGAGACCCGAGATAGGCAGCCAACCACATCAATCTGAATTCTCGCCACATGATTGGAAATAATCCTCACGTGACATCCACGTAGCCCCATACTGACAGTATAAAAGAGCTGTCAGTCGCGTCCTCCGCTAGCCACGACTAAGCACACATAGCAAAACGCGCGTCGGCGTTTCGCTGGATGCTCTTCACTACCTATTTACAAATCCTCAGATCCTTTTAATGCTCCTATTAGACCCAAAGTTAGATGGAGATTACATTAGGTAGCCAGCAATACACCTTATAAAGATCTGTGTAAATTACCTGCTAGACTACCGTGCCTCATAGATCCCTTGATAGCTAGACAGCTTAGGGCAATATCTAGTCAGCCAGGAGGGAAGTTTATTAACCAATGGCTAATTATAGAGACTTTTGATTATACCCTTTGATCATTTACTAATATTATCAAAACCAGACGTGGTGAGATAATTGATCTACCGGGCAAATTTATATTGTTATACACACTAATAGGATCCAGTACAAGGAAGTAATTATTGACCTATGGGATGAAGTGGAGCATCCAGCGAACTCTTAAGTACACATCACGTTTTAACTTTGTTCATTTCATTTTATATTTCGCTGATATGTCAGTAATAAAAGTTACGTTTTAAGTGTTCCATACTCCTTTCAAGATTTAGAGCATTTGTGCACCTATGAAGCCCTTCTTTTATTAAACTTTCATCTGCCTCTCCAAGGAATGGTAGCACCCCGTACTTAATAAAATATAATAATCCAAACTACACGGGATATGCTCTATCATTAGTGCGACTTATATAGGCCCATCTTTTTCCCCGTCCTTTTACCCTTTGAAATATTGTAGTAAATATACCCCCAAGAGTCTTGTTGAGGGAAATAAGTAATAATGCCACTATATATGTCATTGGTACGGCCTCATCTAGAATACTGTGTTCAGTTCTGGAGGCCAAATCTCGGAAGGATATAAATATATTAGAAACTGTACAAAAAAGTGCAACTAAAATGGTACATGGGCTACAGCACAAAACTTACCTGGAAAGACTAAAAGATCTCAATATGTATAGTTTGGAGCAGAGAAGGGAAAGGGGGGACATGATAGAAGCTTTCAAATATAATACTTTTCTTCCTTTGAAGAATGTTTGCTTCCTGTACCTTGTACCCTTGATATAACACAAGGACATGCACTGAGACTGGAGGGAAGTAGGTTCAGAGGAAATTTCAGGAAAAACTACTTTACAGAAAGGGTAGTGGATAAGTGGAATAGCCTCCCATCAGAGGGGGCAGAGGTTAATACAGTAGAGCCAGTTTAAACATGCTAGACATAAGGGTATTCTTACAAAGAACAAAGGATCAAATAGGGTTTGATGTTAACATAGGTTAAAAAAAGAACAACCTAGATGGGCCAAGCGGTTCTTAGCTGCCATCAAATTCTATGTTGCTTCTAACTTCTAACCTTAATCTCAGTAAGAAATTAAAACAATACATTTAATCAAAGAAAGAGACATTGATCGGTAATAACATATCTGCAGTTATTTCAAATCCTTCAATACGAAGGACAATACAAATGGGGGTGAGCCCCCACAGCTAACAATTGCCAGTGGGAGCCATGGAGGTGGTGGGACTTAATGAATCCATCGCGTTGGGGTGGGATTACATCATCTAGCTCTGCCCCTTTCCAGCCGCTAGACTACAGACAATTGTAAAGAGCCAGGGTATGGGGGGTAGGGCACTGGAAACAACTAATTCCCCAATTCTTGCACTCACATACTCTGATCATCAGAGAATAAACCCTCCACTGCAGAAATCATTAAGAAATTCAGGGACTGGGGAGGGGTTTTGTAAAACCCATCCTGGCTCCAAGAAGTTATTGGGACCCCTCATTTGAAAGATTATAGCCCCCTCTTTCAAATTATGTACTCACCAGAGCCTACACTACAGAAAGCATTAATAAATCCAGAGATGGGGGGGGGGGGGTTCTAATGCCCAATCCCAATCCTGACTTCAATAAAAAGAGGTGCATGTTGTCTAGTTTTATAATTGGTATGCCTTGTTAGGTTTACATATTAATCATATGCATTGTATGCGTTTAATTTAAGACAGTGCAAACTAGCAAAATAAACAAACAACCAAACAACACAATAATTTTCAAGCACAGATTTTATTATGAAAGGGACGGTGGATTGATGACAAAGCAAGAACCACAAAGTCTTTCTTAATGATGGTTAGAATAAAAATACACATTTGGTTTTAGTTTGCTTTTTACTGGGAATGCAGAAGAGTAAACACTTTTTGCCCATTTTGGGTAGATTGCTTATACCTCCTCACACAGGCCTTCTTCTGAAATAAATAAGATATAATTTGTGTGGTTACTGCATAAACAAATTACTAATATTGATGATGGAATGTGGCCAGCCTAAAAAGTGCCAACACCGTGGAGAGAAAAGCCTAGCAGGGGTTAGAGAACTGTAACAAGCTATAACAAACAAATCTGAAAATAAAGCAGGAAGGATCTGGCGGCTGCAGGTGAAAGCTCAGGGGGACGCCTGTTACCCATCACTGACTGACCCTGTTTGATCTTCCATTTGCAGACATCAGAATCTTTACAAATAAGTGTCCCACTTTTCTCCCTTCTCTTTTCCTGTAGAGATAGGACAGTGGACGGGCATCACTGGGCTCCGCCCTAAATTCTGCTACGGGGCTAAATGTTGCTGTGTCTACTGGAGATCTGTAATTAACACTGTTATATTGAAAGTAATAGGCAGCTACTTTGCACACTTGTTTCAAAACCAGTAACAAGATACTTTAGTATAGAACATCACATATTCCATAATCAGATTCTCTCCTACTCTAGGCCTCATTAAGAGCTAGGAGCAAATCCAACTAAAGGACACGAATCTGCACTTGGACAATCTATGTTGAGGTGCAAGGGTTGCTAATGTAATTTATGCTTTGCATGTATGTGATATACTGCCCACTGTTGCACAGAGCATACAAATATGGGGCATTGCCAACTTTGGTTCCAACTTTCTGGGTTTCAATTAGACTTTTTTCTGAGCACATTTGTGCTCAGAAGGTAAAGGAAAAAGACGCACTCACATAGCTATAATTGAACTCGATGCATCTCGAAAGGCGACCAATATAAAAACAGTAGTACGTTTGCCAGGTGTATGTCAGACATAACTAGCTCCAACTCTAAGTCAAGCGTACTGATTCCAACTCTAAATACTGTGTATGATGTGGAGGGTAAGCTGTAATTCTTAATAAAGACCCCTCTCTGTATATACAGTATTCTGTGTTGGGAAACATTACTTTAATTTTTACACAGCATCTTACTTGTGTATTGCAACTTATTGCACTTTTTAATACACTCACTGTACATATACTCTACTTCTCTGTTGTACATTAATATTTACACTGTACATTTCTACTGTTTTTTGTTATAATTTTGTCTAAATTACATGTAAAATACAATAAGATTTTTTTAAATCAAACAGTACAGTTTATTCATAAAAGAATTATTTTCAAAATATCAAGTAAAATGAAAATATTTAAAAATACAACTAGCACAATAATAAAAAAAAATAATGATGTAGCTCAATTCTTCAGCTGTAAATGAAAAAAATAAAATAAATATATATATATATATATATTTATTTATATACACACATACATATGTAGAGAAAATCTGGCACAAATGGGCCAGAAAGGCCTCAGGTGCTGATGGTATCCCGGTAGAGGTCTATAAAAAGTTTAGACAGTTTTTTATACCCAGACTCACAGATAATTTTGATATTTCAAAATATGGGACTCTACTCCCCCTCCTCCCCCTCTATTTCTGCGGCCTTTAGAAAAATGACCCTTAAAACAGGTAAGGATGTTTTATGTCCGGAATCGTACCACTCCATAGGCCTGAGTCATTAAGGTGAACAAAACATAAAAATAAGAGTAAATTTGCACCTTGACAAAACAATCTTGCATTGGAGCGGGAGGTAAATTTAAAATGTGGAGACAGATTTATAGTTTGGATAGGGCATGTTCTAGATCAACTTTAAATTTCAGTGTAAAAATAAAGCTATAAAGTATTTGTGTGCTACATGAAAAAGCAGCCAGTATTTAACTTACATGCAAAATAAGAAACCAATTTGCACCCCTTCCATTGTAGCATGGTTTGTCCAGGAGCAAACCTATTCCTTTCTTTGCTTTGTTCTCCTTAAGGACTCAGGCCCCATATCTTTAATTACCACAGATGTCAAAATACTAGCTAAAGTTCAATCCATTAGACTTAATAAGATAATCACTAAGGATGTCCGCCCGGACCAAACAGGATTTATGCCTGCATAATCTATTACCAATATTCGACATCTATAAGAAGTCTGATGAAGGGGCAGAGGTTGTGTCCTTGGATGCTGCCAAGGATTTTGACTCCGTTGAATGGGAATATCTGTGGCAAGTACTGGCTCATTTTAGTTTGGGGGATAGTTTCATCCACTGTGTAAAGTTACTTTACTCTGCACCAGCTTACAGAATATGTCTTAATGGATACAAATGCCCTGTTTGGTCTAGGAAGAGGAACTTGATAGAGCTGTCCCTTGTCACCTGTCCTTTTCACTCTGACTATAGAGCCACTCACCTGCCTCATACGCTCTCGCCCAATTAGGAGCCTTCCGATGGGGAACATCATAGTATTGTACGCAGACATATAACTATTTTGGCAGATCCTGAGCATTCCATGACTAACAGTCTCAGGGCGGTGGGTGAGTGTGGAAATTTTTCTGGCCTCAGAATAAACTGGACGAAATCAAATATATTCCTTTAGGCTGAATGGGCCCAAATGGATTTAATGTCATTCACTGTTGTAGATGAGCAAGTTCAAACATTTGGGCTTATGGGTTACCAGAGTTAGCCATAATTAAGTTAAATTCAATATTGACCTGCTGACTGAGTAAATTAAAATTAATGTAATTCTTGGTAAAAGTGACTTGGGGAATTAACTTGGTTAATTAAAATGGTTATACAGCCAACACATTTATACCCGATACAATACTTCCCAATTTATTTGCTGAACAGGGTATTTCAAAATATTTATGCGCACATTTGGCTTAGGGACTCACCAGTGTCACCTCTGAAATACTTTCAGGGTGAGCAAATGGACCCATCCTTAGGAGCAATGCAGGAACTTCTAGCAGGTCAAATCATCCAAAGCTCCTATTATAAGTCTGGTCAGTAGATGTTCGACAGGATTCAAATACACCATTCCGGTTTAACAATGGGCTCTGGGAATTGTCTAAGCTCACCAGGGATGTAACATGATGAAAAGTGGGGATTCTCAATACCCAACTCATTTTTTGAGACTGTGCCATGATCTTAGTTTCCAATTTGTTGAGGATACTGCTCTTCTTGCATTGCCCCTTCCTGACACTCTCTGGCACATGATTTGGAGCT
The DNA here is from genome assembly GCF_038048845.1 of Mixophyes fleayi. NCBI lineage: Eukaryota > Metazoa > Chordata > Amphibia > Anura > Limnodynastidae > Mixophyes > Mixophyes fleayi. The sequence goes on from NC_134404.1 coordinate 89,437,159, forward strand.
GCCCAATTGTGTATGTATTTTGGGAAGATGTGTGGAAGTGTATTTGGTCAACAGTTGCAGTATCCCCTTGTCATTTGCCATAAGATATTTAGCAAACACTATTTAAATATATATTTAATATAACAACATTCACTTAGGTCATTCTTGTCAGATGTTTGATGGCATCCAAGACACCTAGTATGTACTAGTATATTTAATTGAATTGTCCTTGTTAATGTATGGAAACATGAAAGATTTCTTAACAATAGTAGAAAAGCTTTACATAAATCTCAAAGTTTGGTCTTACAGATACAAGTATACATTCCATGAAGATGATGATATTGATTAAGGAGTTTTTGTTCTAGTTATTACTTGCATTACAGTAACACTTAACTGTATTGTTGTTGCTGGTTTATTTGTAGAGGAACAGAGTTTGCCAAGTCAATTTAACACTATTCTTCCCAGTTTATATTTGTTGGGGTTATCTATGTAGTTACGTGTGGCTGTAGGTTTTCTTTGGTTGTATGTGTAACTGACAACTTTCAATAAAAAAATACCCGGATTAAAAAGAAAATATATATTTGATGTTAATAATGATAATAGTACTTACCAGCAAAATGTGTGGAGGGAAATCTATGTTAATTTCTAATAAAAACATAGATAGACGATGTATAGACTTTGGTGAACAATGAAGACAATGCTTGTGGCCAAACAGGGCAGCACAGGCTTGGCTGTCAGCCTTACATCATTGTTTCACAATCACAATCATGTGATGCCCTCTTTGAAAGGAAATGCATTCTACTTCAATCACTTTTGGATGATGATGTTAAAAACTGGAATTCCCAGGGGGTAGTCCAACCCCTTTAGGTCCATTATATTTCTTCTATTACTACTGATATCACACACTCTCTAGGGAGCTTGGACCCAGTATACAATATTGTAAGTTGCTATAATGATACCTTTAACATACACCATAATTAGAGTATGATTTGGTCTTTTGGTCTTATCCATTAAAAAGGTGAAATGGTAAAACTGATTAGTGATTCTTTGTAGGACTGAATACAAATATGAGCACTTTTAGTCCACTTTCTAGTGTTTTTGGTGCCATAAAATGATCTTACCGAGTCACACAGTCTATGTAGCAGGTAAGTCTGTGTTTGAATGGTAATACCACAGAGTGAGAGCAGTAGAGTCAAATGGTCTATATAGCAGGTAAGTCTGTGTTTGAATGGTAATACCACAGAATCAGATCAGTACAGTCACATGGTCTATGTAGCAGGTGAGATTTATTGTGTGGTGATGTGTTCTTACAGATTGACTAGATTAACCTAACTGTTAAGAGAGAATAAACAGTCCATGGTATGCTCTGGTCTCATAATGATTCTGAGGGCTACTTGTGAGGCTACTGTAAGCTATCATATGTCCCACCCTTGACCTAGGGAGCCATCTAAAACATTAAACTGCCCCTGTTGGTCCATGGCACTGGACTAAACTGATTATATTTATGCTAATATAAAGCACTATCATACTGTATAAATATGCATAGCAGTTGTCTGATTTAATGATGAAAAACTAGGAATTGGAGTTCTGTTCCACAGTCATTGAAGAACTGCCAGGTCTATTTTTATTCATGTCGTCTAGACAATATCTTTATAGCTTTCTAAATATTTAAATGTGGTGGGTTCTTGAGTACAGATAAATTAATATGGACATTTTAAAATTTACTTCATTTGTGGCAGTCTAATGTATAAAAAGGGAAAAGATAATCTGCTAGGCTTTTTAAGAAGTTCTTATTTTGTATGCAATATTTAAAAGTATGCTTTCAAGAATAGGAATTAGGTTAGAAGAATTTATACAGAGGAGACTGACCACTTTAATGTGAGTTATTTCTGATATTAAGGCTAATATGTGGCCCATTTGAAGGTAACAGAGCCGCACATGTGACCCTTGAAGTTAATCAAGTTGCCCATCACTGTCGTAGAGCATACATTTTAATGTGTTTGTATAGAAAGAATGCTGGACTGTAGAGGAGAATCAATAGATTGGTTTTAGCTAGAAAGGAGCAAAGATGTGGTGACATTTTGCACAAATTGAATTTTACAGCTTATCAGACCATGGGAAAACTTCTGTTAGCAAAACATGCAAAATTTTACGAGGAGTTTACGGAATCAGGCAAATATTCCGTGGAGCAGTTGTTTATCTCTAATTTCGGGCTTAATATGAAATGTTTGTTCTGAACTTCAAAATTGAGTTCTAAAGGAAAATTAGAATTTCATCACGAGATGTATGTCTTTCATAAAAAAAAAAAAAGGGAAAAGTGAAAACATTGCAAACATATTCTTTACTATACTTCAATAAGCTCTTAACATTTTGAATAAACTCAATTTGACACACTGGTTACTTGTCAAATATGCAGTGATCCATTCAAGTACTCATAATTTGCTTCTGATAAAATGTTATCTGCTGTTCCAGTTCAGTTTTTGTAATGAGTGCTATTATTATAATTAAGCGTAAACAAAAAAGCTTGTAAATTGCCTTTTACTCATTTCATTCCTCTTGATTGTGTAATGAGCTTACAATGGAAGTGATAGACGTTTCAGTGAAAAAAACAGGTTTCTCTATAAAGTCAGATGTGCCAGATTGATGTAAGTTTTCATTTTAATATATTAAGTATATAGTTAATGAGTGCTGGAGAACTTAAAACTTTGCACAAATAAATCCACTTCACAAACGCAAAAGAGAAAGTCCATCACTGTCTTGGCCACAAAACCAGATGAGTACCTTTCCTCTGGTACCTTTCCATGGGTATAAGACAGCAAGGTACTGCTGCGTATGAAGGGCATCAATGTCTCTCACCCTCTACTTGCTGAGTGCAGTGGAGGAACTACCATTGGTGCAGCAGGTGCGGTGCGCCGGATCCTATAGAGATAATGGGGCCCGTTGCACGGGGAACTAGCGAGCTGTGGGCCCCGGTTCCCTCCTCTCTGCTTCCGTGCACCGAGGCCCACAGCTAACTAGTTACGCCTCTGACTGAGTGCTAATATTTAATATATTCAATCATAGCCTGTACAAAACTTGCTTAATGAGTGTCAGTAATAGAGAGTAAAGATTATATAAAGATCATCTGTATTAAATATACTCCCATTTATGCTTAGGTCTAACTGGTAGATCATCATTATCATCATCATCCCCATTTATTTATATAGCGCCACTTATTCCGCAGTGCTGTACAGAGAACTCACTCACGTCAGTCCCTACCCCATTGGAGCTACAGTCTAAATTCCCTAAAACACACACAGACACACACACAGACACAGACTAGGGTCAATTTTGGATAGCAGCCAATTAACCTACTAGTATGTTTTTGGAGTGTGGCCTCCAGGGGCCTCCATTCCCTTAATCCGGCCCTGACCAGACTTACTTACAACCCCAAACACTAAAACCTAGAACAACAAGTGTCCCATTGTACAATATTAGGGGAGTTAAGGGGTAGAGTCTCAGGAGTTGCTGTGTGCTCTGGTAGGGTAAACATGAATATAACAATTTCCTCTTCTGCAACACAATCTGCTATGTTACTGCTGAGGCCAGCGACATCCAGTTAACAGACTCTGAACCACTGAGTGCACCAAGTGCAGGGTGTAACCATACCCGACGATCTTTGAGTGTTAGTCCAGTTGTGTACTGATAAGTAGCAATTGACCTCCTGTTGCTCATACCAGGCTGAGAACAAGTGATATTGGTAGGAAAAAGACAAACTAGTAATACAGAAAAAATACTAAAGCTACTTTGAAAGCCAAGTATTCAGTAGAGAAAAAGGGTACATTGGCACATTTCATTTTCTCCAGGCTAATCAGAAAATGAAAAGTACTGTGCCTGCCAAAAAATGGACAGTTTGAGTCTGTGACCTCCTTTGATAATAGCATAATTATTTAATTCTATGCGATTGATATATTGACAAGTGCAGGGCTGGTTTTAGATAAAATGGGGAACTTGCCAGAAATGATGGTAGGGTACTCCTACATGATGAACAATGGACCCTCACCTCTTAATTGCCTTATTGACATTGATATTGCACAGACTGCCACATTGCACTTGCAACATTTCAAGCTATATCATTCAAACCCCACTACAAATACCACCCATTGCATAGATACCCCCATTTTTCTGTTTGTTGGTTTTTTTTTTAACTAGCCTAATGTATTTGGAGAGGGGGTGCATTGATGCATCAAAAATGCCCATCACTGCCTCCTTTCCTTCAGCGCTTCATAGAGTGGTCCTGCTATATGCTCACTGCACCACAGCTGGCTGCACAGCATCTTCCAGGTTCAACTTCAGTTCAGTAATCAGCTGCTTTGGACGCAATTACAGTGTGAACAGGCCTCAAAACATTTGCCCAAAGAAACCTAGGAACCTTCATATGCTGTGATATAAGTTTGTTAAAACGTTAGGATACCCCGAATTCTGAGACATATCTGGTGTATTGAGTCATATTTTACTGTCATGGTGTGTCAAGTCAATAGCACCTTCTTATGTGCGTGTGACTAAATTTATTATATAGGTGCTCCCATCTAGGTAGTCCCAGTGATGTGACAGTGTGTGCTCGGGTATATGTCTGTGTCATTAGGAACAGCTCGCTTTAAACCCCTTTACACTATTAATGAGGAACAGGTTATGTTAGTATTTGTGCACTATTATTATGTCTAATCTACTGGTACGGAGTCTGCTTACTTGCTTGTGATCTAACCCAGGCATATTATATATTTTTTTGTATCATTTATTCCTGCTCGAACCTCTGCCTATATATAGTATTCATCTTTCATAATTTTGTACAGTTAGCTGCTGCCTAGTGATGGCCTTTCTGGGGCCATGACCCCTGGGTTCCCAGCAGTGAAGTCCATCACTATCTTGCAAGGATACCTAAACACTAGCAGCACAGTGGGTTCACACCTAACACTATTAATGACACCAAGTCTAATATATGGAGCCATAGCATGTTCCAATACTAATATGCAGAGCCATACCTGGTGTCAAGACTAATATGCAGAGCCATACCTGGTGTCAAGACTACTATGCAGAGCCATACCTGGTGTCAAGACTAATATGCAGAGCCATACCTGGTGTCAAGACTACTATGCAGAGCCATACCTGGTGTCAAGACTACTATGCAGAGCCATACCTGGTGTCAAGACTAATATGGAGAGCCATACCTGGTGTCAAGACTAATATGCAGAGCCATACCTGGTGTCAAGACTAATATGCAAAGCCATACCTGGTGTCAAGACTAATAAGCAGAGCCATACCTGGTGTCAAGACTACTATGCAGAGCCATACCTGGTGTCAAGACTAATATGGAGAGCCATACCTGGTGTCAAGACTAATATGCAGAGCCATACCTGGTGTCAAGACTAATATGCAGAGCCATACCTGGTGTCAAGACTAATATGCAGAGCCATACCTGGTGTCAAGACTAATATGGAGAGCCATACCTGGTGTCAAGACTAATATGCAGAGCCATACCTGGTGTCAAGACTACTATGCAGAGCCATACCTGGTGTCAAGACTACTATGCAGAGCCATACCTGGTGTCAAGACTACTATGCAGAGCCATACCTGGTGCCAAGACTAATATGCAGAGCCATACCTGGTGTCAAGACTAATATGCAGAGCCATACCTGGTGTCAAGACTACTATGCAGAGCCATACCTGGTGTCAAGACTACTATGCAGAGCCATACCTGGTGTCAAGACTACTATGCAGAGCCATACCTGGTGCCAAGGCTAATATGGAGAGCCATATTCAATGTCAGTGTTTGATAAATTATGTAAGCAAGATTTTGGGCACTAAAATAACTAGGCACACATACTGTAGATATGAGCAACATTTTCAAAACATACCCCAACCGCACAATGTAATTAATTAACCATTGGCATCCCAACTGTATTCATGGCATATAAATTCTGCAAATTGCACATTTAGTAATAAAGTGTACAATGTTATTCCATGATATGGCATTAGCAAAGGCAGAACTTGAAATTTTATCATAGGCACTTCGCACTCTGAGAAATGGTCAGTTCCGCAGTAAAACTCGATTTGGGTGCACTTTAGTCAACTCTAGAACCCCATAGTATAATATAGGATAGATTTCTGAAAGCTAGTCGTAGAGTTTGTATAAAACAAAATTGTGTGGACTACCAGCACTTATTCTGTATCGTTTACAACTGGTTGGACAATAATATTTAATAATTACAAAATCTGTTCATGGTAGAGATTACCTTAAGTCTTATTTTAATGAAAAACAAAACTTACAAAAATACAATATGCATATTTGTAGCAAAAAAAAAAAAAAAGACTTGATCAACTTGGTAGCAATTAAACAATTACAGGTTATCTGCAGAAAACCTGATTTATCTGCAGTACATATGTCAACCTAAAATATAGGTAGGCACTGGTAGAGATTGCAAAAGTGCAAGCATAGAACATTTAAGTCATTGCATTATGGATGATGCATGTAATATAGTCTAATGCATGCAAGATGCACCGTGATAGAAACACACAGCCTTACATGAAGAGCTCTAGAGAGGGGGATATGGGTTTCCAGTTATTCCACTCTGTTTCAAACCAACTTTCTATAAATCTAAATTCAGGTTAAGATATCATATTTAATGAATCTTCAAGAGCTAAAGTACATCTACAATTACTTGCCATGGGAGTGATTCAATGAGTATGTCTGTGGTCGTGCTTGGCATAGCTTGGGAGTGTGCAGGGGAAGTAACAGTAAACAGCGCTGGATTACTGCCAGGTAACATTTAGAAGATCAGAACTGTATTACTGAATCACATTACATATGAAAAGATAGAAGGATTAATTAAGGAGGGTGGTCAGTTTTTATATTTACAACCTTCTGTTCTGCAGCCATATAAATTCTAAAGATGCCAAATAATTGTGAAAACTAGAGAAATATTGCTGAATTTGTTTTATTTTTCAGGCTATTGTCTGCAAAACAAGGTCAAAGGCATTTGAAAACATTGACTCATAAAAGAAAAATATAAGTAAAACAAATCAGACAAGCCGACAGTACAGATAATTGTGTGAAATATACTATTGTACTAAAAGCGCCTTCTCTTAGAGAGTTGTTGCAGTTTTACATCAGAGGAAGCGTTTGATAAAGACATTCAACCTGACAGCAAGACATACTTTATTGGTCATGGTGTGATGAAAGCAGGTTTATGTGATGCAAAGAAAATATTAACAGTGGACTACATTCAATATATACAGTGAGAATTACATTTAAATTGCAAATTAATCAAAATAAATATTTGTGTTTATTTTGGCATAGTATAGCACTGGCTTTTCTTGAATGTCAGAATACCTAAAAAAAATTATATTGTAAGTTACTATTTAAAACCTGTTTTGCAATCTTAGCCTCATCTGACGTTGGACAATAATGATATGCTCTCTCAAAGTGGGTTCTTTATAGATAATAATTGTATGTTAAACATGCCAACACTGTCGCATTCAGTGAGTAACTCCTGGTTAATTTTCTGATTAATCAGAGCTTTATCACATGTAAGGGAAAGAAATACAACAGAGCCGGCCTTCTTCTACAGCATAAAAAAATGTTTTTTTGTTTGTTTTTTAATCAAATGGTAACATGTGTTATCTAAATAAAAACATACACTTACCTTGGTCTTTAGCATTGTCCCACCTGCTATCCACCACATACAGGCGCTCTGTAATAAAGAACAGATGCTGTGGTCACTATGGGGGTATTCAATTTGACCGCGTTATTCTAGGAATAATACGGCTCGCACAGTATTACTGTTACTACTGTAATTTTAACACAGATTATTGCTCGCAGCTCACAGGGCTGCGAGCAAAAATCAGCGTTAAAATGACCGTACTAACGGTAATACTGTGCACTATTACCTTAGTAATGGTAATAGTGCGCAGGCCGCGTTATTCTCCCATATAACGCGGTCAATTGAATTGGGCACTATGAATGATCTCTTGCATAGAAAACAATAGAATGAATATATATTATAATGCAGAGCTAATTGTTTGTTATTTTACAGTTTGCCTACAGCATATATAAAGGCGTTTGTAGAAACTAAATATGGATTGGAGTATAGTAGTGTGTGTCTTATCATAAAGGAGAATGCCACTAAACATAAAGCTTCCCCATTTAGAATGCTCAGCAGTGGTAGATATTCAGTGGGGGCAGCTCCCCCAGGACACTTTCCCCTGAAGCAGTGGCAGGACTGCAATCTTGTCATCCCTGCAAGTCCTGGAGAGAAGGAGTTATTGGGTAAAATTCAAGGATTGCCAATTAAGTGTGCACGGAAAGTTACCCAGTCATATGCCCAGCAATAAGCATGAAAGTAATAATATCAGCAGTAATGACCAGTAATAAGTCAACAGTAATGTAAAGTAACATTCCAGCAGTTTGAATATCCAATGATATATATGCACAATGATAATGCCCAGTAATATTCCCTGCAAATTAATGCTTAGAAATATTTCAATCAATGACAATGGTGAGTAATATGCCCAGTTATAAACACAATAGTAGTGTTGCCAGTATATGAGAACAGTAATAATGGTCACTAATATTCCTAATAACAGAGTAGTGACAATGCCCAGTAATATTTCCAGTCTATAGTAGTAGACTAACAGTAACATACAGTATTATCCTCACAGTAATTCCCAGTAACATGTTAGTAGTACTAATGCCCAGTAGATTGTCAAAATGAATGTCCAATAATATTTCAACAAAAATATTCAGCAATTATAATACCCTGTTAAATGCTGGCAGTAGTAGTGCCAAGTAAAATGCAAGTAGTAATTCCCAATAATGTTTACAGTAGAAATACCCAGTAAGATCTCATCATTGAAGTCCAGTATTATGTAAGCAGTATTAATGCCCACCAATATGTTGTCAGTATGATGCTTGGTGATATGCCAATATTAATGCACACAAATATTGCAGCAATATTAATGCCCAGTATTATGTCAGCAGTAATTCTCAACAATGCTAGCAATAATAGGATTCTGATCAGTACTATGTTAGCAGTTGTGATGACCTGTGATATGCTGGCAGTAATTCCCATCAATATGGGCAGCACAGTGGCTAAGTGGTTAGCACCTCTGCCTTACAGCGCTGGGGTCATGAGTTCAATTCCCAACCATGGCCTTATCTGTGTGGAGTTTGTATTTTCTCCCTGTGTTTGCGTGGCTTTCCTCCAGGTGCTCCAGTCTCCTCCCACACTCCAAAAACATACTAGTAGGTTAATTGGCTGCTATCAAAATTGACCCTAGTCTCTCTCTCCCTCTCTCTCTCTCTCTCTATGTGTGTGTGTTAGGGAATTTAGACTGTAAGCCCCAATGGGGCAGGGACTTATGTGAATGAGTTCTCTGTACAGCAGTGCGGAATCAGTGGCGCTATATAAATAAATGGGGATGGTGATGATGATCAATATGCCAATAATAGTAGCACAATAATACGCCAAGTCTAATACCTAGAAATATGTCAGCAGTCATACCCAAATTGTACAGCAGTCTTACCTCATATTTAAATCCCAATCTGTGAGTCTGATAATCATATGGGGTGAAATGAAATCCAAGCTGCTACTCAATGGAAGCAGAGACCTCCCTTTTAAATTAGAACAATAACATTCAAATTATCGTCTTCATCTTAGAGAAATATAAAATGTATTTTATCCTATACATATGGAGAATAAAATAAGTAATTGTAGCAAACTGTGTCAAATCTATATTAATTTATCTGCCAGCATGAATAAATCCAGAACAGTATGCTGTAGTTTATGTGATATTTATCTTAAATGTACAGTTTTATATTCAGTATGCTACTGAGGGAAAAAGTGTCTTGAAGGCAACATGACTGAAAAGAATATCAGTTTATTGGCTCAGGAAAGAAGAAGTTATCAAATATTCATTTTAATATCATGCATTTTCCCAGCAAATAAAATGTTTAAAGATTATGCCAAAACTTAGCAAAACTCACTATAGTGATGGTGTAAGAGTTATGGTCCAGGGATGGAGCAGAACGGGGTGCGGTGGGACCATAATGGTCTGCAAGCAAAGTGTTGTAACACTTTTTCTACATTACATTTCCTTACTTGTTCCTGTTCGCTATAGACCATTAATCACATGTGGCTAGCGGTGAACGAATTGGGCACTGCTAACCCAATGAGTTAGTATTGAAAAAAACCTAAATGTGACCTAAACAGACTGTGTCCACCTTTCTACAACACATTTGTGAGCAAACTTTGCCCCAGTCCTGCTCCATGGCATCTACATAAATATTGTGGGGGGGTTGGTGTGGGGACTACGATTGCTCACCAGACAAGAGCTAAAAAGGAGCACCATAGTTTCAAAGAGGAAAATGCTCTGTTTCAAACACAGCTGCTCCTTTTTTAAGCAATGGTTCTGGTTCAAACTTTATTTTTATATCCAAAAAAATGATGAAGAGCATAAAATAAATGGGCACCCTAATTGGAAATTATTGTGAAGCTCTCTTCTTTAATGTACTGCCCCCTCTGATGTTGTCATTGACACCTCTCAGTGACTGAATATATGGTCCCAGCAATAGGACCCAGAAGAGACATACCAGGAACAGCTCCTTAGTAACATAAGGCTGGTATGAGCTGAAGGGCGCAGAAGCATGAAGAGGACAGCAGTGGCAACTGAGATAGGAGAGCTGAACCACAGAAGAGGCGCCCCCAACTGGAGGGTCTGGAAAACACGGAGACGCCAGAGAGAAGCAGCAGGGAGATGGCAAACATCTAACACAGTTCCCCCCTGCCAACGAAAGCTGTGGGATTAAGATAAGGCCCTCCGGGCAGCCATCTTTCAAGCCCACACCTGCACTCTTTCCTTTCTTACACTTGGGCTTAAGGCCCTGGGCATTTTTGGGCACTTGGCCCATTTGGCAATAGTGAGCACAAGTCCCTGTGATATTAGGGGTGAAGGTTGAGGATACTTGATTGGGATCATTTATTTAATATTCAGGTTTAGCCTGTGGAGCAAATTAAATTCAGGATTAGTCTGTGGTCTCCTGTAATTGTTAAGAGTAACTGGTGGCAAATAATTCAGACACTAGGCATGTGAGTTTGAATTGGCATTAGGGCTGTAACTTTTAGGTGGTAACCCTCATAGCGAGACTGTGCCCGGTTTGTTCCCTTGTATGGTTTATAAGTAGCCATTTGTGTGGTGGTCACTTGAAGGTATTGTACTGTACAGTATTGTGTGTATTTGCTTTGAGTAATTCCTGTCTAGGATCCAGAAGTCAGGCCCTCATTAAAGATCGGCTTCCAGCATCCCTATTCACTGTCTGCAATTTTTGTCATTAGTGTCTGTGAACTGTGGAGTTTGAGTTAGGGTAGTACACAACACCTTGTGCTAAGAGTTTAGAGCTGCGCAACATCTGGTCACATAGTGAGATTGGTAGGACCAGGGTGCTGTCTTGTGTTATTGTAGCTAGTACTAGTCTGGGAAGTAAATATTAGCCTGGTAGTCAGCATTGTGGGTGGGCTGACTTGTGTCGCCCCAGTTTATAGGCGCCGATCCCAGAAATGCAGACAACCATCAAGAGGAGGCAACAAATAACCGGTGAGTATCATCTTTCCGTTTTGTCTCTTCCGCTTTGTGGGGCCCTCACTAGTACATTGGTGAGTTGAATATTCAGCTGGGATACTTTCCTGTCCCGAATATCCGTAGTCCGCATTCAGGCCCAGATCAAATGTCAGCAATCAAAGTAGAATGAAATGTCTCTTCTCCTCATCGTCACCTCAGACACCCCGTTTCCTTTCACTCTGTATCTCTGTCCTTCAATAATTTGTTATGGTTCCTTCCTTGACTGACATGGTTTGGAGTTGTAATTAGGAGTTTATGCGACCGGTAGGTGAACCAATCGAGGACAAGATAGGACATCTGTGTGCGTCTGTCATTCCCCACAGGCATTACTACATCATATTACTCCCTCTCCGAATTATATACAAGGCTCTCATTGATTCTCCATCTATGTCTGTTATTTATTTTTTTTTAAGTTTTATTTTTGCAAGGTCATGATAACAACAAAGAGCGATTGACAGAGTGAATACAATTAGTAAAAGTAGACAGAAAGTAACAAAGTCAACGACCAGCGTAGAACGTATGAAACGCTAAGTCAACCGAACTTTTAAATTTAGTAGTTACGAGTGACCCAAAGTTTTTGTAGAAAGAGGAAAGAAAGAAAGGGAGTGTATAGAGGGAGAAACAAGCGAGAGAAGAGGGAGAAGAAGAAGGAGGGTAAGAAGTGACTAGATCTATTGCAAAGAAAGAGAAGTCTAGGAAAGGAATGAGGTTTTAGAACAGGGTTATGTAAAAAGTGGGCACACCTGAAAGAAGGATAGCCATGGGTCCCAAAACCTAGTGAAGGCTCTCGAAGAGTTCTGAATAATACTGGTCATATTCTCCATCCGTTGAGTCTGCCAAAAGGGAAAAAATCCTTTACTTTATCAATATAGTTGGTAAAACTCCACCCACTTTCATCTTAAACCTCACTCATTATGTGGCCGGTGAATTGGAATGTCCTATCAAATTTAGGACAGTTGGGAAGTATGCTGATCTGTGAATTTTTTTCCCCGTAACTGCAGGATTCATGGGACTCTCCCTCTGTAGTGTTGGAACACATGCAGAGTTAGCCATGCTCTTACAATCAATAGGTTAAATGAGTTGGTGGAAAATACACAGTCACAGGGCCATTACCAAGTTCGTAGATCATTTTTACATATCTTCAGAGGTACCAGACATAAGCTTCTGTCTATACCATATTTGGCAACTTTTTAGTTTCCCCCTCTCCGAGTTCCCATGGAGGGAGTGTGGATAGAGGGGTCGGGACTTGGCAAAGTGCATCATTTTAGCCCCGCTCCATGACACTTTCGTGTCATTTATAGTGGGGATGGGGCCAAAATGACGCAATTCCACAAGAATCGCATTATGGAGGCTCTAATCCTTCCTACTTCACTAGGAAATGGACAGATGCGGGAGGATGTTCTACTCTCCCGGGAAGCCTACTCGGAATTTGGGAGTCTGCCGGACATTCCTTGGAGAATCAGCAAATATGGTCTAAACGCATTACATTTTAGCTGCCCCATGCTCCAGGAGAAGTTAATCCCTTCCTCACATGTGGCCAGGGCCGGCGGAACACGTTAAGCGGGATAAGCAAGGCGGGGGCGCCAAGACTGAAAAAATTAGAAAAAAAAAAAAAACAGAGGCACAAGCGACCTCCTCCCCCTCCCCTCTGCTCTCTTCTCATTGACAGTTTCGGTCGTGAAGTCATCATGTCCCGACACTGGCAGTGAAGAACGGTGCAGCACACAGAGACAGCAAGAAGAGAAGGAGACAGAAGACAAGAAGAGAAGAGAAGAGAAAAGAAGAAAAGGTGGTCATAGAAAGGTAAGTAAATAAAGGAGGGGGACAGTATTGGGGGGAAAGGAGGGGAACAGTATGTGGGGAAAAAGGAGGGGGACAGCAATTTTGATAAAGGAGGGAAGCAGCAGTGTGGATGAGAAGGCGGCAGCAGTGGTATGAGCAGAGGGTACAGTGTGATAAAGGTGCACAGTATGATGATGAAGGGGCACAGTGGGATCAAAAGGGCTCACAGTATGATGAATAAGGGGGCACAAAAATGTAAAATCTCATTCCAAAGAATACATATTCTTCGGTTATATTATTCATATAGCAATTAATGTATGTTTTATTTATTTGTACTACTCTCTTTAGTAAAGTGCATTATACAGGTTGTATTGAAAGAAAAAAGCATTATTGAACAAATAATTTATAAAAGAGGAGGGCGCAAAATTATTTTTTGCAGGGGTCGCCGGATATGTTAGCACCGGCCCTGCATGTGTCAGACCTCCACCCTGCCACAACAGGAAATCACACTGAGCAATGCTATTCAACCACTATAATAAGCATTAAATATACAAACATGGCCCATGAAATGAAGATAATCGCAGACTGGACCGTTGTACTTCTATGAACAGAAGGTATGTGCAGGGATCAGATGCTGTATTCATTCACACAACACATTAACTTCCTCCTTCCAGTCCACAGAGGTTTGAATCCTCTAGACATCATAGTGCTGAAATTCCTTTCTCTCCTGCTCCAGAACCAATGCGCAAGGTGACATGGTGGATGGAGAGCACAAAGTAAGGAGAGATTAATTCAAGGTGGTTTGAGGACTTTAACTTCTTATAATGCTTTTAAATCACTTTGCTGAATATTATAAACTATTGAATATTAGATGTTTACATCAAGAAAGTCACCATCCGCCTGCATTCATAGTACACAAACTGTGCAATTTAAGCTCTTCTACCAACTACTGCATATGTTTTTATTTTTACAGAATTTCCCTTTGTGTTCAGTCTCATAATTATGCTTTTATGTCAGAATTGTCTAAAACTTCTCCAATAAGTAAAACAGTACTTACTCTGTCTGTCAATGATTGTCCTTTCATGCTGAGACTCTTACTCAGCAGGCAAACATTAGCAATCAAGAGATCAGTCTGCTGGCTCCTGTTCTATTGTACAAAGTGTATCACATGATATTTCAGGAGATCCAGGTTTCCAACTTAGATCTTTCCAATCAGACTGCACTGTAATTTAAAGGAAACTAGCATCAGCTTATATTGTAATTTAAAATACATTTCTGGTTGGAATCTTTCTGTTATGTAACAATAATAGTTTGTGAAATGGTCGTGTTTTTGTTAACTGTGCAGTGTTACATGCAAATGATCCTTTTCTTTGCAAAAGGTATTTTTCCTAACAGCTTCCTTAATAAATCTCAGTTGTATCTCAGCATGACGAATGGACACCTAGGGCTTATGTGATGATCAGCCATGAATACATAGAGCTAGTGAATCAAACGATTGTAGAGAAGAAACAGTGTGCATATTGTGTAGTATCAGACAGCTCAACTGTTTTAATCTTTTACAAAATGTGTTTTACACTTGTGATACATGTCTGTATAGTTGCTATTTTTCTATACAGTTTAAACCCACATTTTATTTCTAGATTATTGAAATGAGTGAAAGGAGTGAAAAGCTATGAACTTAACGCACAAAAATCTCCTGAGTGTAATTAAAACAATCCAAAGGTCCTATCGTTCTCATGGTTCATTTAAGCCATAGAGGAAACTAAAATTAGCAGTTCGTTTGACGAAAAATACACACGATTTTATTTGATGAAAGTTGTTTTAAGGTGATAAGAAGATGGACTTTGTAGTGACAATTAATCATACTTGCCAACTTTGGCAAGATTGAATACAGGAGGGGGGGCTCGGTGAATCGCGTCACTTAGCCCCGTTCCCTAAACGGACACAGTAATTCCTGGCCTAATGCGGCAGGGGACGGGGACATAATGACGAATACATAGCTTTATAAGCCCCACCCCCACAACTTAACTAATGAAGGGCCAGAATCCAGGAGGTTGCCCTGCTCTCCCGAAAGTCCGGAAGGACTGCCAGAAATTCGGAAGTCTTCCGGACATTCTGGGAGAGTTGGCAACTATGCGATTAATAATGTGCATCTTCACATTTTGTCACCTCCCTGCACAAGAACTCTTCCAGAACTGCCCCTCCTCTCCGAACCCTGTGTCCCACCCAATTAAATTTAGTTTGTAAACCTTTTAGCATACCTCTCATCTGTTCCTATTTTGGCAGGACACCCCAATTTGCGTCCTGCAAAGCGGGTGTGGCTTAATGAGAAAGTGGGTGGAATTTCGACCAAATATGGCATCTGTGGGTGAGTTTGGATGGGTCTGGTGTGAGGGTTATTTTGGCCCATTTTTGGGATTCTGAAGGTTGGGAGTTATGTTTTGATGAAAATGTTTGCTGTGACTATTCTTAATTTCCTGTCTTCTATTTAAGCAGTGCTTTCTCCAACCAACACACATTCTACCACATAACTGTCAGGTGGCTCTACCCTGCACAGTAACACTTACATACTGTAGTGTTATGTAAAAAGCTGCAATTAGGTAAGACTAGATCACCATAAACTAATAATGGGTCAGTAATGGTTATATAATTACTATGGACGCATTATGGAATCAAGAATTCTCCTTCAACCATACATCCACAGTCTAAAGTAGTTCTTTAACCAATATATATAAACCAACTGCAGTAGAACTACACTTCCCAGCATGCCATGTCAGTGACTGTCTTGACATTCTGCGACATGTGAATCAATATATATGATATAGAATTACTGTGGATGGACCGTTCATACATAGACCACTGTAATTCTATATCCAGTATCTATCAATGAAAAAAATAAAATCATAATGTTGGTGCTGATGCAGAGCTGGCCACAAAGTGGGAGTAAAACCAGTGTACATAAAGCGTATTTCCACCTATATGCAGAGACGTACACATCTCGAGGTGCGTCCGCTTCTGTATCAGCAGCGTGTGCCCCTGGTTTATGATATGTCATCATAATCATCGAGCATATGCCTCATAACACGTGTACAATATATGTGTGATTCAGCAGGTCTGTATAAGATACATTTACAAAGACATCTTTACAGCCTTTACTTTACTCAACCAATGTTAGAATACCGATTCCCGCCCATGCTCACCTCTCTGTGTCAGAAGCACACAAGTCTGATGAGACGCATATGTGTATGGTCCCACTTACTGGGTACGTGCAGAGCGATTCCATGCAAGATACGCTACATAAACCAGCGTATGTCCCACTCTGCATCAGCCCCTTTATCTATAACTGCCTGTAATGTATGTGTAACACCACTCCCTAAGCACAGTTTGCACTAGTCTGGCACTATGCAAGCTGTCCATGTCCTCTACACAGGCCGACCATGACTCCTTCAGCTGTGCACCACTGCTTAGTAATGGATCTACTATGTGGGTCCCTACAAATAACAGATGGCACTTAATGCAAAGCCCAACACTGCTTACTGGCATCTTCACATTCTGACCCATAACATTATTATAAGTTGGGTTTAATAAACGTAATGTCAGCAAAGGTTACATCATAGTACCCCATTTCAGTACATTGTATACATTGCACAACAATTACAGTCACAATCCAGTCACATCTTAGTAAATCTCAATTAGTACATTTTAACTCCATAATAGAAAGACAGAAGAGCTAATGGATAAGAATAAACAAGTAAACAATTCTGCTTCAGCTCAGTTTGCTAATGAATTAACACCCCACTGTGAGAGCAAACAACTGTAAAATGGTCTTGGCAGTGAAACAATTTTACAATCATGTTGGGTTGGTGTAAAATATGATATACAGATCTAACTTCAGAATAGAATACAGTAGTATTAATTGTGACCAGTACTTTAAGTAAATAAACCAAAATTGCAATATATAAAAACAACTTTCTTATTTTTGCATATTGTAAGTTTTGTCTGTGTTATTTTCTGAACCTCCTAATAATAGATATAAAAAGAGTAATTTATTAACTGTGCAATATGTGGGTATAATATCAATTTGATTTTGCAAAGTGGCTCTCTGCAAATCCTTAACAAAATTATTAGCCAGATTGCCATCTCAGATGAGAATGTATGCTGGCAATAGTCATTACTTCACTGCAAAGTCCAGAATTATATTGCTCACTGGAGCTTCAGACAATTCTTTTTTTTTAATTTATGTTTATTAACAGTCATAATAAAAACAAGTCAACACCTGCTAACAACAGAGGTATCTAAAAACGGTTTTGTACATATGTAAAAAAACATGAAAAGTAGAAGTTGTTGAGACTTGAGCAAGCGGAGGCTCTGGGTAAGTATGACTTGAGGGGCTTTGTTTTTTGTGGAAACAGAGTGTAAAGGAAGGAGAAAAAGGGAAATGAAGAGAGTAAGATCAAAATCAGAGGGTGGGAAGGGTGGGAACCTATGTTAAAGGTTTTGGAGGAGTTCTTAATGATACTAGTCATAAATTCCATATGATGGACTTGCCAGGCTCTGGTAATGATGGTAGGAAGAGAGGGGGCTGTATGTTTAAAGTCTGCTGCAAATTGACAGGTATCCTCTTAAATGATATGGTGAGTGAGTTTATTCTGGTGTCTTGTAGCAGGCGGGAAACCCAGAGGTAGCAGGAAAAATTTGGGCTCTAGCAGGAGGTCAATCTGGAGTATGGACTCTATCAGGGTTTTGATGGTCCTGGAGAACCAGGTTAGTTTCGGGCAATCCCACCATATATGGAGAAAAGTGCCTACGCCAGAGCATGCACACCAGCATCTGTTAGAAGTATTGAGGTGGATGGGGACATAGTACCAACGAAACAGGAGTATAGAAACATTTTCTGTTATCCTAACACAGATGGAGCTAGAAGCGGCTTTGTCTCGAATTTCAGTCCAGTTGACGTCCTCAAATGGGTCACCCAGGTCCCGTTTCTAAGTTACTTCATGGGGGTCACGAGGGGGGACTGGTTGGGGAAGTCAGTTTGGAATAAATAGAGATAAGGCCAGGCATGGAGGTTTAGCGCATGCACAACGTCTCAATGGTAGTGAGTGGGAAGAGAAAGACGGAGCGAAGTGAAGATTGTGTATCTGCAAAATAGAAGTACCATGTAGGTTTGCCATAATCTTTTTGGATAGGAGACCTGGTGGGATCTCTGAAGAATTAAAAAGGGGAATTACCGGGAAGTCCCAGATGGCTAGGGAGAGCGAGACTGTAGGATGTGCTAGGACTTGTTTAGGACGGCGAGACTTTGGGATCCATAGGAGGGAAGCAGCGGAAAGCATACCCAGATTTTCAGCTTTCAGAGATACCCAAACCTTGGAGGCAGCTGGACCATTCCACAGTACACATTGAGCGAGCTGGGCAGAGAGATACTATCATTTGAAGCTGGGGATACCAAGGCCTCCACCCAGAGAGGACTGCTGGAGGACCCGGAGTCATACGCATGGGCGTTTACCAGCCCAAATTAATTTTGATGTATTGTGAAGAAGAAATTTGAAGACACAGAGAGGTATTTGGATAGGGACGGTCTGGTAAAGGTATAGGAGACGTGGAAGAATGCTCATCTTAACTGTATTAATACGGACTATCCAGGAAATTAAATGGGAGGACCAGGAGGTGAGATCTGATTTTAATGTGGATAGGGTGTGAGGAAAGTTTGCTTGAAAAAGTTGATCAAATTTATACCCAGATATTTGATCTTCTGCAGATGCTAGGTGAAATTAAATGCCAGTTCTAACAGTTTGGGGAATATAGAAATGTAAAGTGTCGGTTTTGTCTGGGTTTATTTTGTAGCCAGAGAAGATGCCATAGGTTTCTAGTTCAGATAAGAAGGGGAAAAAGGTAAGTGACCAGATGAGCTATACTTAACAGGACATCATGCGGATATAAAGCCATTTTATTCTCTGTGAAACTGACCCGAATGCCTGAAATGTTTTGTTGGCATGGATCCATTATAAGGGCAAAAATTGGCATCCTTGACGAATGCCGTTGGCAATATTAAAGGGATCTGAGGTGAGGCCATTTGTCAAAACAGTGGTCGAGAGGGTTTGGTAAAGGGCCAAGATACCTGGCAAAAATTTGCCAGTGAACCCATCAATCCATGCATGAGCGGCCAGGGGATGCGTACAAATACTTTTTCTGCGCCTAGTGCCTTTAAGAGAGAGGGAATGAATGGAGTGGATCAGATTGATGGTCTACCTGGTGTTATAGGTTCCTGCCTCCCTGGTATAAAGCCAACCTAGTCAGGATGGATCAGAAATGGGAGAATGGGACTAAGTTGGGTGATCAGGATCTTAGCATAAAGCTTGAGGTCTACATCAAGTAGCGAGATTGGCCTATAGCCCGAGCAAAGTATGTGATCCTTTCCAGGTAGCGAGATGACAGCAATGTTGGCAAGGATAGAGTCGAAGGATGCCCCCTCTATGATTTGATTGACAATGGTAGTTAGGTGCTGGTGTGAACTGGGGTGAACTTCTTATAATATTGGGCCATAAAGCTGTCCTGGCCAGGGAGGATTTGAGGGACTTTATAGCTGCTGTTACTTCTATTCGGGTGATATCCTCAAATAAGCTGGCACGGAGTGAGTTTAGGAAAGGGTGTGTCAAACAAGTATGACTCCAGAGTGTCTGACAAATGGTCCCCCCGGAGTGGAGGGTCAGGGAGGTTATAAAGAGAGGCATAAAAGTCCCTAAATTCAAATCACAATGGCAAGGGGATCCTAGATGATGGAGTTAGAGGATTTTTAGCATAATTTATCGATGTGCCCTTACGCTCATTTCTGCCAGAGTTTCTGGGCAAGCAGGGATTCCGCCTTATCTGTCTTGTCATAAAAGCACTGTTGAAGTTTCTGAAGGAGGGCGGTTGCTCTATGTGATAATTGAGTGTTCAATTGGCCCTTCAGAGAGTTAATGTGTATCAGGAGGGCAGGGTCCGGGTGCTATTTGTGTAGTGCTTGAAGAATGGAAAGGCATTTTTCAAGGAAGCGTATTTGTAGGACAGCTTTCTGTTTAGCTTGTGAGGCTGTGTTAATGAGCTGGACATGTATGGTGACTTTGTGGGTGTCACGAGCTGGATGGCCTTACCTGCCGGTATTGATGCTGACACGTTGGAAGGTGTGGAGTCTAACCACGCCTCAGGTCTTCACCAGGGATCCCCGGAAGGAGATTTGGGTTTAGCTGCTGAGACGTGCAGGTCGCGGCCTTCCCAGGTAGCTACCAGCAAGGTAAGGTGAATATCGGAGTCGTACAAACCAGGGTCAAAACTAAGCGGGCAAAATCAGGTACCCAAGGATTAGGCAAACGGATAGTCAGGAGGAAAAAGGTCAAATCGGAGAATCAGGATGGGTCCAAGGGAGAATGCGAAAGAGTGGTCAGGCAGAGCAGGGGTCAGGAATCGTATTAGACAGGTATGCAGGATAACAGTGCTGGAGCCTAGGAAACTAGATAATCTGGCACCCTATTGGTGCCAGAGTCAGGTTTAAATATAGGCAGCTGTAGATTCATTGGTGGACATGGGGTCGGGGGTCAGCTGATCCTGATCCTGCCGACAGGAAGCGTTAACCGGCGTCTCCGTTTCCCAACAACGGAGATGCGATGTTCGGGAGCATGCCCAATCCTCCTGCTGAATCCCGGCAATGGCGTCCCTTTGCCTAGCAATGGGACGGCCGGGCAGAGGAGAAGGCGACCGTTCCCGGCACCTAGCGTGTGTGCGGGGACAGTGCCTGACAGTAGGCTTCCCACATGGCACCTGGGGCAATCTCCTGAGAAGAGTTCTCTTGAAAGTAGGTGGATATCGCTGTTTTGATATGAGAGAAAGTGGAGATATTCAACAGAGAATCGGACAGGCGCCATTTGAAAGCGTGAGGTTATTGCTGTAGGCAATTGAGGAGGAAATATACTCCCTCATGATCAGTCCAGGAGAATGGTATGATGCCTGCATGAGAAGTCATGGGTGTAAGAGATTGAGAGACATGAATCCTGTTGATGTGGCAGTATATTTGGTGAGAAGCCATATAGTGAGTGTAGTTCTTTGCAGTGGCGTTCTTGAAGCACCAGGTGTCTTGTAGGGATTGTCAACAAGGCAGACAAGGCAGAAGAGTCCCTAGATGGTGAGAGACTCAGGGTTTGTGGGGTGGGGGAGGTTTTATCAAGCGTTGGCTTTAAACCAACATTAAAGTCGCCCCACAAAATGATATGCCCCTCGGCCCGTCGCTCAATGTGCGGGCCCTGTCACTCACCGGACTGTGAGTGCTTCTTCCCGGACATTTAGGAACCGTGGCCGTCCTCCATCCTGAGGGACTGCGCATGCGCAGCCCTTTCTATACCTCCAGTGTATGTTCCTTTAACTTAATTGGCAGATCAGGCAACCTCCCTATATTAAGCACCTGTGGTCATCACCACATTGCCTGATCTTGGAGTCTCATTCCCCATGAGTCTCTGAAGGTGTTCCTGTGTTTCCTTGTTCATTCAGCCCTGCTGATTCCTGTGGTTTCCAAACCACTTCTACCTCTGTGGTTTCCAAACCACTTCTGCTACTGTGGTTCCCATACCACTTCTACCATCTACTATATCATCGTGACTGTGAGCTGATTCCTATCCGCTGCCTCCGTGCACTACAGTCTTCTAATCACTTCAACTCTACCATATATCATTGGGACTGTTAGCTGATGCCTATCCGCTGCCTCCGTGCATTACAGGCTTCAACCACATCCACTCACCTGTTCATGATTGTGACTGCCAGCTGATTCCTATCCGCTGCCTCCGTGCACTACAGGCTTCAACCTGCAACTCGTCTGTGTTTCATCATCGTGACTGCTAGCTGATTCCTATCCGCTGCCTCCGTGCACTACAGTCTTCAACCTGCAACCCGTCTGTGTTTCATCGTGACTGTTTGGCTGATTCCTATCCGCTGCCTCTGTGCGCTTCAGTCTTCAGTCCTTGTCTACTCTACCGTGTTTCCTTGAGTCTGCTGCCTATTGCTACCCGCTACTCTCCGTGATCATCTGTTCCTGTTCAACTCTGCTCTCCCGTGTCCCATCGTTACTGCACCTGCTGGTTGCTATTGGCTACCTCCGTGTTCCCGCAGAGACCCGCTGCTGCTACTCCTCAGCACTACTCATCCATCTACTGCTGATCCGCTCTCCACGCTTTCCTGTGTTCCCTGCTGGTCTACCTTCCCGTGCGCTGCACCTACTAGACCACCGCTTCACCCATCCAGGGACTTCGCATCCTGCCGGCCTCCTGCCGTTCAGGTATCTCTGCACTCCTGTCTGACTGCCTCCTGAACCACGGTATGCATACTTCTCATTGACTGTGCTGTGTATTGCATACCTTGCTGGACTGTGTTGGTTCTCCTCTGGAGTGTGCTATCCGCTGAGTCTATTGCCATCATTGACTGTGTTATCTTATGCTGGACTACTTCAAGAGACTTTCTATATTGGCAGTATTGTTCAGTCATTTATACATTTATATTGTGCATATTACTGTGGATCAAAGTCAAGGTGCCCGTGTATATATTGTGTTGCAGTCTCTCCCCGTGCACCTCCTCACATATATATTCAGTAGTACCACTTGCTAGTGGCAGACCACTGACTCCTGTTTACAGTTTCACCTGTTCCAGTATCCTCTCACATAGCAGTGGTACAACTTGCTAACGCAGACCACTGACTCCCCGGATACCTCCACTTGGATTCCATTCCTTCACTCAGACAGCGGTACAACTTGCTATCCGCAGACCGCTGACTCTCATCACCTCCTCGTTTCTGTTGGACATTCCTCCTCACTATAGCAGTGGTACAACTTGCTACCGCAGACCACTGACTACCTTCACGTGTCCTTTGTCCATACAGTTCCTCGTGTATTACTACCTCCATATTGCCAGTGCTGCTAGTCATAGACTTTCCTGAGCATCTCATCATCTGCTATTTCCTGTTCCGTGATCACCCTGCTACCAGAGTACCATATTACCACCTATACTGCTCTGGTAAGCCTATCACCTGGTGATCCCTGGGTAAAGACTCCTAGTGCCCGTGACAGTAAGATCAGGCCATGACAGACCCAGATACGGAACCTACTGCTAAAGAGATGCTGCAGCATCTGGTCAGCCGTGTGGAGCAACAGGATGCTCGCCAACAGCTGTTACTTCAATGTTACCAATCGTTAACCTCCCAAGGAACATCTGGACAGACTGTTACAGCTAGTATTGAAGCTCCTGTGCTTTCCTCCGTTTCCCCAGTGCCATCCCAGGTGTCTACAGCTCCTACGCTTCACCTGCCTACTCCGTCAAAATATGACGGGGACCCCAAAACTTGTAGAGGTTTCCTTAACCAATGTTCAGTCCATTTTGAACTCCAACCTCAAAATTTTTCTACCCATCGTTCCAGAGTGGCCTATCTTATCTCATTGTTTTCTGGACAAGCCCTGGCTTGGGCCTCCCCTCTGTGGGAAAGAAACGATCCAATTCTACAAGATAGTGCCAAATTCATTTCCACGTTCCGAAGTGTGTTCGATGAACCAGGTCGTGTGACCTCCGCTGCTTCCAGCATTCTTCGTTTGCGACAAGGCTCCCATACAGTAGGACAGTATGTCATTCAATTTAGGATCTTAGCCTCTGAACTTCAGTGGAACACTGAAGCATTAGTTGCCGCCTTCTGGCAGGGGCTCTCCGATAAAATTAAAGATGCACTGACTACCCAAGAGCTTCCTTCGTCACTAGAAGATTTGATCTCTCTTTGCCATCGTGTAGACATGAGATTTCGTGAAAGAGAATCTGAGAAAACAACTTCTGCTAAAGCACCTCTTCGTTTAAACCCTCAATTTCGTCCAGTTTCACCTTCTGTGATTCCCATGGAGATAGGACGTTCCAAATTATCTTTAGAAGAGAGGAAACGAAGAGTAAAGAATAGACTCTGTATCTATTGTGCTGATTCCACACATATGCTCAGTTCTTGCCCTAAGAAATCGGGAAATGCCAGGCCCTAACTAGTTCTGGAGAGGTGAAGTTAGGGTCCCTGGAGTCCTCTCCATTGTCTATGAAATCTAAAGTCTGCGCTTTCGATGTTACGATTTCCTTTGCTACCAAATCCTTTGAGTCACAGGCATTGATTGATTCTGGAGCAGCAGGAAATTTCATTTCTAAATCACTAGTGAATCAATGGTCCCTACCAGTGATCACTTTAAAAACACCCATTACTGTGACGGCTATAGATGGATCACGTCTCATCAATGGTCTCATCACCCAGAGTACGTCTCCAGTAACCCTTCAGATTGGTGTACTACACCATGAAGAAATTTCGTTTTTAATTCTTCCTGTTACGACAAGTCCGATTGTCTTAGGCCTTCCATGGCTTCAATGTCACTCTCCCCAGATTGACTGGCGCACCCCTCAAGTTACGTCTTGGGGGCCTGAATGTCACCATCGTTGTCTCTCTCAAGTTATTCCTCTTAAAGTACAGCAATCTTCCATCTCATCGTCCTCCCCGGGACTCCCTCCTCAGTATGCTTCATTTGCCGATGTGTTTGATAAAGCTCAGTCTGAACGTCTTCCTCCTCATCGTTCTTGGGATTGTCCGATCGACCTTCTACCTGGCAAGACTCCTCCCAGGGGTCGGGTCTATCCTCTCTCGTTACCTGAAACTCAAGCCACATCTGAGTACATACAGGAGAATCTCCAGCGTGGGTTCATTCGACCTTCCACCTCTCCCGCTGGAGCTGGGTTCTTCTTCGTCAAAAAGAAGGATGGATCATTACGCCCTTGTATAGATTTTCGTGGACTCAACGCCATTACTATCAAGAATCGGTATCCCATTCCGCTGATCACTGAGCTATTTGATCGCATCAAGGGAGCTCGGATATTTACTAAGTTGGATCTTCGTGGTGCCTACAATTTAATTAGAATCCGTTCCGGTGACGAATGGAAGACCGCGTTTAACACCAGAGATGGGCATTACGAATATTTAGTAATGCCCTTTGGGCTGTGTAATGCCCCCGCGGTTTTCCAGGGTTTCATCAATGAGATCTTTCGGGACTTATTATATGTATGTGTCGTTGTCTACCTGGACGACATATTGATCTTCTCACAGGACCTGCCTTCTCATCACCAACATGTGGCAGAGGTCCTCTCCAGACTACGGAAAAACTCATTGTTCTGTAAATTGGAAAAATGTTCATTCGAGTTACCCCAGATTCCATTCTTGGGGTATATAGTTTCCGGAGTTGGCCTGAAGATGGATCCAGACAAAGTAAATGCTGTACTACATTGGCCTCAGCCAACTACTCTTCGTGCCATCCAGCGTTTTTTAGGTTTTGCCAATTACTATAGACGCTTCATTCAAGACTTCTCATCCATTGCATCTCCCATTGTGGCCTTAACTCGGAAAGGGGCTAATACTAAGCAATGGTCATCTGAGGCTCTCCAAGCCTTTCAAATCCTCAAAGAGTCCTTCTCGTCTGCTCCCATTCTGCGACAACCTGATGTGACACTCCCCTTCTTCCTAGAAGTAGATGCCTCTAATGTGGGCTTAGGAGCTATTCTCTCCCAACGCTCGGAGCAACAAAAATTACATCCTTGTGCCTTCTACTCTCGGGGTCTTCTGCCCGCAGAGAAAAATTATACTATCGGGGACAAGGAGTTGCTGGCCATCAAAGCTGCATTAGAGGAATGGAGATACTTGTTGGAAGGAGCTCGCCATCCGGTGACGATCTTCACGGATCATAAGAACTTGTCATATTTGCAATCTGCTCAATGCTTGAACCCTCGTCAAGCAAGATGGTCTCTTTTCTTTTCCCGTTTTGAATTAATTATAACCTTCAAACCAGCCGCTAAGAACAAGAAAGCTGACGCTCTATCTCGAGCTTTTGTGACGTCCTCTGATGTAGAAGAGGTTCCCAACCATGCTATTCTAGACCCCAAATGTATTTCTCTGGCTGCTTCATCCACCAAAATGCTACCATTTGGGAAGACCCTTGTGCCTCCTACTCTGAGGAGGAAAATCCTTTCGTGGTTCCATGCCTCTCGTTTTTCTGGACACGCCGGTGAACACAAGACCTTTGAGATTCTCTCTCGTAGTTACTGGTGGCCTTCAATGAGGAGAGACGTCAAAGAGTTTATTGCTTCCTGTGATTTATGTTCTCAGTTCAAATCCTCCCGCAGAACTCCAGCAGGGTTGCTGCGACCACTACCCATTCCGTCCAAGCCTTGGACCCATATTAGTATGGATTTCGTTACTGATTTGCCACCAAGTAAGAATCACAATACTATTTGGGTAGTGGTAGACAGATTTTCGAAGATGGCCCATTTCGTCCCTCTGTCCGGTTTACCTTCCTCGTCTACTCTGGCTGAACATTTCATTAAAGAAATCTTCCGCATCCATGGATGTCCGTCTGAGATTGTGTCGGATAGAGGAGTACAATTCGTTTCCAGATTCTGGCGGGCCCTTTGTAAAACCTTGGGCATACGATTAGCACTCTCATCGTCTTACCATCCGCAATCTAACGGACAAACGGAACGAGTCAATCAAGATCTTGAGACTTTTATTAGGATGTTCTCTTCAGCCAACCAAGACAACTGGGTAGAATTGCTCCCTTGGGCTGAATTCGCCCATAACAACATGTACCATGAGTCATCATCCAAAACTCCATTCTTTGTGGTCTACGGTCACCATCCGTCTTTTCCGGAATTTCCTGCCCTCCCGCCCACCCAAGTTCCTGCTGTGGAGACTGCTTGTCAAACCTTCAAAAATATCTGGTCTCAGGTCAAAACCTGTTTAAGGAAGACATCTAATAAATATAAGTCTTTCGCAGATAAGAAGAGGCGGGCTATTCCACCACTAAAAATTGGAGATCGTGTCTGGTTATCTACCA
The DNA here is from genome assembly GCF_038048845.1 of Mixophyes fleayi. Classification (NCBI taxonomy): domain Eukaryota; kingdom Metazoa; phylum Chordata; class Amphibia; order Anura; family Limnodynastidae; genus Mixophyes; species Mixophyes fleayi. The sequence continues at coordinate 89,464,485 of NC_134404.1, forward strand.
AAAATATTCGTTTGAAGGTTCCATCTATGAAATTCGCCCCTCGTTTTATTGGTCCATATAGGATCATTCAAGTTATCAATCCAGTATGTGTTAAACTTCTTCTTCCTAAGAATCTTCGGATTTCCAATGCCTTCCATGTGTCCTTGCTCAAACCTCTCATCATCAACCGTTTCTCGACTCCTCCCTCAGCACCGCAGCCAGTTCAAGTTCATCAGGAGGAGGATTTCGAGATTACTGAGGTATTGGATGCAAAAATTTCGCGAGGAGTCCTCCGTTTCCTCGTTCATTGGAAGGGCTTTGGTCCTGAAGAGCGTTCATGGATCAAAGCTGAAGATCTTAATGCTCCTGCCCTTCTGAAGAAGTTTTATTCCAAAAATCCGGACAAGCCCGGTTCCAGGCGTTCTGTGCCCACCTTTAAAAGGGGGGGTACTGTCACTCACCGGACTGTGAGTGCTTCTTCCCGGACATTTAGGAACCGTGGCCGTCCTCCATCCTGAGGGACTGCGCATGCGCAGCCCTTTCTATACCTCCAGTGTATGTTCCTTTAACTTAATTGGCAGATCAGGCAACCTCCCTATATTAAGCACCTGTGGTCATCACCACATTGCCTGATCTTGGAGTCTCATTCCCCATGAGTCTCTGAAGGTGTTCCTGTGTTTCCTTGTTCATTCAGCCCTGCTGATTCCTGTGGTTTCCAAACCACTTCTACCTCTGTGGTTTCCAAACCACTTCTGCTACTGTGGTTCCCATACCACTTCTACCATCTACTATATCATCGTGACTGTGAGCTGATTCCTATCCGCTGCCTCCGTGCACTACAGTCTTCTAATCACTTCAACTCTACCATATATCATTGGGACTGTTAGCTGATGCCTATCCGCTGCCTCCGTGCATTACAGGCTTCAACCACATCCACTCACCTGTTCATGATTGTGACTGCCAGCTGATTCCTATCCGCTGCCTCCGTGCACTACAGGCTTCAACCTGCAACTCGTCTGTGTTTCATCATCGTGACTGCTAGCTGATTCCTATCCGCTGCCTCCGTGCACTACAGTCTTCAACCTGCAACCCGTCTGTGTTTCATCGTGACTGTTTGGCTGATTCCTATCCGCTGCCTCTGTGCGCTTCAGTCTTCAGTCCTTGTCTACTCTACCGTGTTTCCTTGAGTCTGCTGCCTATTGCTACCCGCTACTCTCCGTGATCATCTGTTCCTGTTCAACTCTGCTCTCCCGTGTCCCATCGTTACTGCACCTGCTGGTTGCTATTGGCTACCTCCGTGTTCCCGCAGAGACCCGCTGCTGCTACTCCTCAGCACTACTCATCCATCTACTGCTGATCCGCTCTCCACGCTTTCCTGTGTTCCCTGCTGGTCTACCTTCCCGTGCGCTGCACCTACTAGACCACCGCTTCACCCATCCAGGGACTTCGCATCCTGCCGGCCTCCTGCCGTTCAGGTATCTCTGCACTCCTGTCTGACTGCCTCCTGAACCACGGTATGCATACTTCTCATTGACTGTGCTGTGTATTGCATACCTTGCTGGACTGTGTTGGTTCTCCTCTGGAGTGTGCTATCCGCTGAGTCTATTGCCATCATTGACTGTGTTATCTTATGCTGGACTACTTCAAGAGACTTTCTATATTGGCAGTATTGTTCAGTCATTTATACATTTATATTGTGCATATTACTGTGGATCAAAGTCAAGGTGCCCGTGTATATATTGTGTTGCAGTCTCTCCCCGTGCACCTCCTCACATATATATTCAGTAGTACCACTTGCTAGTGGCAGACCACTGACTCCTGTTTACAGTTTCACCTGTTCCAGTATCCTCTCACATAGCAGTGGTACAACTTGCTAACGCAGACCACTGACTCCCCGGATACCTCCACTTGGATTCCATTCCTTCACTCAGACAGCGGTACAACTTGCTATCCGCAGACCGCTGACTCTCATCACCTCCTCGTTTCTGTTGGACATTCCTCCTCACTATAGCAGTGGTACAACTTGCTACCGCAGACCACTGACTACCTTCACGTGTCCTTTGTCCATACAGTTCCTCGTGTATTACTACCTCCATATTGCCAGTGCTGCTAGTCATAGACTTTCCTGAGCATCTCATCATCTGCTATTTCCTGTTCCGTGATCACCCTGCTACCAGAGTACCATATTACCACCTATACTGCTCTGGTAAGCCTATCACCTGGTGATCCCTGGGTAAAGACTCCTAGTGCCCGTGACAGGCCCTCAGTACTATGGTTAGCTTGCAAGGAGAATTAAGACCATTGACGTTGATGGAGAAAAGTTTCAGGGTCATGGAGACTGGAATGGAACGGTAGCTGGAGAAGAGGTGGTCTGAAAGCTACAATGAGAAAAGTGGTTGGCTCGTGTACATGTAGGTGGAGGGGGAGAGAGGGGCAGGCCACAAAAAGAGAAGAAATAAAGAGACAGAATAGAGAAACCCAGTAACACTTTAACAAAGGGACCCAAGAGGAGTCCATAAATAACAAAAGTAAACTTGGTAAGGCAATAAACAAGTCGTTTAGGGTGCATGGGGGGTGGGATTGCAACATTTGTGTGGGATGCCCAAGTCGTGGACCATATGGAGTAGACTGGTTATAACTTTAAATAAACAATAAATAAATAGCAATTGAAAGCCAATCAGTAGTGCGGAAGATAGTGAAGCAGGAGGTAAGGGAGGGAGGGTAGTGAGGTGAGGGAAGGGCAAGTGAAGGGGGAAGGAGGGCATGGGAGAAGCAGGTTGGTGGAGTGGAGGGAGAACGAAGGCCCACAGGTGTGGGTCAGGAGGATGAAATAACGGCTTGCAGAGGCATCCATTTATATATATTATAATATATATATATATATATATATATATATATATATCGGCCATTGGGTTGAATCCAGTGAATGACAAAGTCAATGAACACCTACCTGTATCTTACATTTAGCAATCAAGGGAGGGATTCCCTTAGTGTGAGCTGCTCTTTCATCCTTGGAGGAGAACATAGTCCTTCAACCCAAAATCCGATCTGAGATCAACTCAGTGAAGGTAGAGAAACAATGTGATCAGTAAATATTATAATAAAGAGTAAGTAAGTGATGTTGAATGTTTCAGGGAGGAGATATTGCATGAACTCGACATCAGGAAGGGGAATCTCCAGCGATATTGGATGCTGTGTTGGTGAAGTATTCTGGTTCAACGCTTTTGTATGGTGGAAAGAGCAAGATCCTGGAATATTTGAATGTCCATGTTCTTATAGAGGATCAAGGAGGAATTCCTTGTAGCCGTCAGAATGCACCCTCTGGTGTGGAAATAGTGGAGGAGAACAATTATGTCCTGTGGAGTTTGATCCACTGTGGGCCTGGCCCGATGTGCCCGGTCCAGGAGCTCCTGAAGGATATGTTTGAGCAAGCCTTTAAGGAAGGGTTGAAACTTAGACGGGGAGATTTGCATAGCAGAATTAGCTAAGCTCCATCAGTTCCTGGGTATAGGAGAGGGCTCACACCGAAGTGTACATAGAGGTTGTACTCACACTGGAGCACCCCCTCTGAGAATGATGAGGCATGGCGTGATAGAAGAAGGCCCAATGGAGGCTGCCAAATTTTGTTCAACATTTGTGTGGTACAGTGACCGAGCCAGATAGCTTGAAATAGAGTTGGCTGTGTCCAGAGTCAATAATGGCTTGCTAGAGGATATGGTGTGGCTGAGGAATTTGGTGTTAGTGCAAGCCGCAGTGAGGGTTTATGGCCACTGGAAGGCAGTAGAGCAGAGTAGATTTAGCCAAGTAAATTGGGAAGATCAGACTGAACAAAGGGGATTGGAGTAGGAAGAGTCCTCAATGGGTGTCAGCAAGACAATGGTTTGTCAAAGGTTAAGCCAGTGGGAGCTAGAGCACTGTGAGTCCGGTGAGTGGATATAGCCAGGCACAGACTGAGAAGCAGACAGTAGCACTCTCAGTAGTAACAGTAAGTATGACCCTTGGTCGTCAGCCATACTTGGAGTGGCCCTTGGCTAATAGGAGGCTAGTGGGCGAAGAATGTCCTTCGCAGTTATTGCAGCATGAGAGGGTACTGTGACAATATGAAATTTGAGTGGTTTAATATCTAAGATAATCAATAGGTGGTATCAGTGCACTGTGCAATAGCTTAGTGTGGATGCCAACAAAGAGTATGGGCACTGAGTGTGGGAAAGCCGTTACAATGGAGACGCACCCCACATACTGAAAACAGCCAGGCAAAGGGGGCAGTGCCTAAGTAGAGGGGCAGAGTCTTAACAGCCAGTGTACCTGCAGTAAGCACTCTTGTATGAGCTCTGGGGATGTCATCTGTCTAGGAGCAGGTACTGTGAGAGCCTTTCTTCATGAGTGGGCGGTGAAGACTGGGGAGTAGGTAGCTGAGACACTCCAGAGCTCGGCGAGGATAGGAGGTGTGGCTGGATCACTTATAAATAACTTATTGTATCAATTTATTTAAATTATGAGCGCAGTGCGATAATTTATATCAATGCAAATGTAATGATTTTTATTATATTGTGTGCACTTTGGTATAGGAAATGCATTTATTTCTGAGGCATATGCCAGGGGAGGAAATGTGTATTCTCTGACTGTCTGAGGGCAGGAAATCTCATGTTAATTAGACCTGTTCACAGGGCTGCCACCAGAAATTGTGGGGCCCAGTACACATGTAACAGGCAGGGCCCCCCTTCCTTGCTTCTGTCACCCCACCTCCATTTTTTAATTATTCTCTAGACAATATTTGCCTCCCCCCATTCTCTACAGTCACACCCCCATCCCCAGCTTCTTCTCACCCCTGCAGTAATTTACTTACCTCTCTGCATCTTCTTGTTGTCTCCTTTCGACTCCTCTCTATTGACAGCTCCGTGATGTTATTAACTACATGACGTCAGCAATGCTCATGGAGTCCCTCTGCCTTGTCGTGGCTCTCTGTCCGGGAACCGGACACCTAAGGCTGGAGCTGGAGCAAAGAGCGCAAACTGTGGGGCCCCGACATCTTGGGAGTGGAGCCAAACATGCCTACAAGGGGGCCCACTGTTGCATTCTTAGTTACATGTAAAAGTCTCTCCCCACACCACCTCTCACATCTCAGAAACAGCTGCTGTCTAGAAATAGCAAGCGCTACTTCCCTTAATTCACTCTGGATGACTCCTCCCCTAATAAATTTCTTTCGACCCAGAGCTGGTGGGGCCCCACTCTGCTGCTGGGCCCCATACTGCTGTACTCCCTGTACGCCCCTGATGGCGGCCCTGCCTGTTCATCTCAGAAGTAACAAACACCTGCTTTGCCCTGAAGGCCCGGGAGGGGGTTGTTACCTGTTTGCATGTCTTGTTAGGGAGACAGGAAGGCTCCATTTGAGGAAATCGGTTGGTGCAAAAGGTAAACTGTGTTAAATGCAAGATTAGATTAAATCCTGATGTTAAATTATTGAATGTGCTTTATCAGACGTGGCGGAGCCATCTAGGATCAGGGGGCGGTGTTGCCCCCTGTTAAGGTGTGTCAAAATGTGCATAAAAATGGCCCTGTTTAACCATGTAATGTTTCATACCATCTGTACTTTTGGAAAGATTGCTAGTACTAAAGGCTGGCATATAAAACTGTCCTGATTATGACACTTGAGCTAATAAACATCATTTGCCTCAAGATCCTGTTTTGACAACTTCTTCCCTGTAATTCAACTTCTTGCTATAATTCCTGTGACCTGCAGATTAGACCCAAATCTAATCCGTTTTCCGGCTGTTCTGAGGTTGGGACCCAGCACTCCATTACCAATGCTTTGCTTGCTACCGGCAGCTCTGGCCAGTGTGATAGGCCAGAGGGAACCATCCACAGCAACCCTGATCTGAAGGTTCATGGGTACCAGCCCACGTGTACCAGCAAGGGGGTACACTAGCAGCGAGAGTTACCCAGAAGAACACGTTTCTGGGTGCTGCTAAGGAGTCCAGTGGTGGCAGCAGCTTAAGCCCCTTCTACTGGGGTTAAAGGGCACAATTGGCATAAAAAAAAGGGAACGGTTGCAAGGCAAGCCCAACCGGTCCCCAGTAACACAACAGACATAGGAGGTCCATCCTGTCACAGGCGGTCTCTAGGGTTGGGAACAGGGAATGGTAATCACTGTGTAGAACCGGTTGTTATGCTGTGACACCCAGATGTTGTTTGCTGGTATCTTTGCATTCCGGAGAGAAAATGGGAGTTGGGCACAGCTCCAGCTGTGCCAGGAAAAAGAGTCTGAAGGCAGGGTGTGAGCAGAGGCGAGGGGGACTGCCACCATAGAGGGAAGATCTTATTGCAGCCAGTTCACTTGGCCCAGGTCAGGTATACCATGTTGAGTCCAAAACTCCTCCCGCGATCGTCTCCTGAGAAGCAGTACTGCAACTGGAAGGTGACTGATGCACTGGGCTCAGCTCCCACAATGCTAGGGGCCACCAGAAGATCACTTGGGCATGATAGGAGTTGGTAAGCTGAAGACTAGTGGTGGGTAGTGTCATGCCACGCAGGGTGCAGGCCTCACGAACATCCGAATCAATGGCGTGGCACAGCCGGAGCAGAGAGCCAGAAGTGGTGACCAGGGAGACCCCTAACATACATGTACCTGTGACACGGGGGTGGTGCCGGTCACTATTTAGTTTGGGTAAGACCCTGATGAAAGGAGATTCATGACTTGAGGTATGAGAGCCTAAGTGGTCCATGTCAGACTCTGATGGCTGCCAGGCCACACTGCCTCATACATTTCTTAAATAATTTGTGACAGTAAGAGAGCTGTCCTTACTTCTGTGTCACATTTGTAGTTCTTAATGTTTTAATTTTATTATGCTTTTTTGCAAAACAAAACCCTTAAAAGTGTAGACCATTGTTTCCCAAACCCAGTCCCCAGGCCCCCCTAGCTGTGCATGTTTTCCATATCTCCTTGTTGTAGCACAGGTGTATTCATTACTGACTGACACATTTTAATTTGTAATAGAACCACAGGTTGTACTAATTATTTCATATGTGACCTAGAAAACCTATACTGTTAAGGGGCCAGGAGGACTGAGTTTGGGAAACCCTGGTGTAGACCAATGTCTGAAAAGGGTTTTGAGGCTATTTGTCACTTAACTATGCATTCAGCAAGGACCGCTCTGATCTGCCTAAGGTGCCATGCGATTTTAAGTACAAACACTCATAACAGCAGAAAAATACTCATATGATGTCACAAGGAGGGAATCAATACAATTATTTCACCGGAAAGTCCATCAATGTCTTTTATTTATTGGTTTTGCTACTACCTCTCTTTTACGTTTTCTTCATTAATAAAAGTCCTTCTCTTTAGTTTGGTTGTCAGTCAGAATTTTGCCATGTTCTCACTTTCTATACCTCAGCCTGCCTTGGCACTGCAGCTAAAGGGCTAGATTTACTAAGCTGCGGGTTTGAAAAAATTGGGATGTTGCCTATAGCAACCAATCAGATTCTACCTGTCATTTTGTAGAAGGTACTAAATAAATGAAAGCTAGAATCTGATTGGTTGCTATAGGCAACATCCCCACTTTTTCAAACCCGCAGCTTAGTAAATCTAGCCCAAAGTGTTTATTGGTGTCACTTCTTCTGTAAGCATGATAAAATAAAATATCTTCATTATTTTGGTGTAATGCTCTTGGAATACATGTATGAAACCAAGCATTTGCCATAAGGTAGCCATCTACTGTATATTATGTCTATTTTTGCATTCTAGGTGACAGTTTAACTCTTTGTAATTTTTAAAGGAAACCCTCATGCAGGGGATTAACTAGCCACTTGCTTCAACTGCTGAACATAAGGACACAGCCACTGTGGTTTTAATCTCAGGATGGTCCACTGATTTATCCCATTAACTCAATTTACCATGAAAACATAACACTGACAAGAAGGCTTTTCCAAATAATACTCTGCCCAGGATTCTTGTCTACACAGGGGAAATTCTTATAACATTTCTGGCTCTGAAGTCTGATTAGTTTCTGCTGATACCTTCTGTTCAATGATCTTTCTTCATTATAAAAATAATACATATCCTTAACTATCATTTCACAATAATTATCATTATATAATTATAACATACTATAAAAAGGTTCTTGCGTTTAATTAATTCAGCTGGATTCATGATAAAGTGTCTGAGCATCGAGGCATCAAGACATTCCATAACACATTTTTTATGCTCATTTAAAGTTAGGTTGTACTAGATGGCACATTGTGTTTTGATAAATGCAGTTTGAAAGTTATTTGCCTGTCAAATGACTAGAGAATGATCCGATTTCCCTGCTTGCATAGGTGCTACATCAACAATGCTTATACAAAATTGTGAATCAATTGTAATTTGCAAACTGTCACTCACAGTATTGTGCTAGGATGAAGCTCTATTAATAGATCTTTCTTATTATAGGCTGTGAAAGAATGAAGCATGTCGTCTATCTATCTATCTATCTATCTATCTATCTATCTATCTATGTATTTATAAATGAATATATATGTTTTGGTTTAAAACACTTGTGTGTATGTAAGTGAAATAAATGGACACCTGTATTTTCTATTGTGACATCTCCTTGTTCTCTGCACCAGTGTATTATTCCCAGGGACTGAGTAGGGCATTCGTTAAAAAGGCAGAACAAGGTTGTAAACATATCTCATGCAAAAGGAAACAATTAACAAATGGCCAGAGAACTGATTCCCTTATAAAGCCACAGCATAGTATGCAGTGCTGTACATTAAGAGGATCATGATATGAATGAATAAATAAATAATATACAACTGACATGAAATAAAAGGTAAAGCTATACCTGCCCAAAAGAGCTTACAATCTAAGAACCATGATCAATAGATATGGTAGCGGGGTATTTTAGCTAGTGGTGGGGAAAGTGTGTGCGTGGCTATTGTAAAGAAGAACATCACCAGACACCAATATTAAAGCAGCCATTGGCGAGTAGCATTTCTGTGCAACTATCGGTGGTGCAGCACACTTGGTCTGTGGTAAGACAGTGGATGATGGAGACATGAAAGATGATATAGTCACTGTACCAATGCTAAGACAGTCAGCTGCTTGCAACCATGTCCGCCCTTCACCATTTATCTTAATTAAACCTCCTTTGTCTTCTGGTTCTGGAGAAGGTTTTGGCTTTGTGTTGCATGACACTTTTGTGGTTAACTTTGAAGCTGGGGGAGCTAAGTGCCTCATTTTTCTTTGGCATCGTGTTTGCTGATGGACACAGAGCCAGGGCACTTGTTCTCCGTATTTACAGAAGATGTGGCAGCTGTTGCTACCAAGTAGGCCACATTTATCACCAAATGAGGAACAGAGATCGCAACAGCAATGTGTCCTGCAGCTGAATTGAGATGGTATTTCAGTAGATCTGCTCAACATCCCTGCTCTTGGTGTGATGACACTTCTCAACACCACTTTGTAATTTCCCACTGTTATTATAATTGTGAGAAGATGGATATGTGGTAAGTAGGTCACAGAGCTGATCTAAAGTGCAGCCATCTCTAATTGCTGTCTGCCTGTCATCACGTTTCATTTGTGAAAATAAGACAATGAAAGCTGGAAACCCCTCAAAATGTTTTGTAACTTTATGAGCTGGCAATCCTAAGTCCAGTATGTGCAATGCATTTCCTTTGTTTAAATGCACCTACTTGTACACACAGTGCATGTATTTGAGCCACCAATCCGCTATTTGTCTCTTATCAATGCCGACGGTTTATGCAGAATTTTGTGTATGGTTTGAGCCATGAAAACATTAGCCATGTCAGAAAAGGTTAGGCATTACCCCAAAGTGCTGCTTACAATGCCTTTGGCATAGTCCCTTAAGTAATTATACTTAGCTGTTTGTTGATGCTGCTTTGAACTTTCTTGATAGTACACTTTTAAATATATAAATCATAAATTATATAAATAAATCCTAAATTATAATAGAAATAAATTATTAATTTAGAATTTAATTTTGATAATGACGCCACCTGACTTCAGCACCAGTGCTGGTTTTACATTATCAGTGCAGTTTAAAGTAAACAATACCTTTAATGGGATTTGTTTGGTGAAAAATGGCATTTATAGCCACAAAACAGTACCCAATTACAGTGCACTGTGAAAAATAAATAAAACAGTAGGCAGGGCCACTCCACCTCCCCAAAGTTGTCCCTTCTGTAATGACACACTTGTTTATTACCCCGTTCTCCACATCTCATGGGGGGGAGGTTTAATTATTTTTTTACACAGTGCACTGGGTATGGTAAACATATTTTAAATTGTTTTTATCTATGTACTTTAATCAGTGCCAGTCCTGTGAAGCCAGGATGGGCACTGAGATGAATGGTGCAGTGGGGGGTTGGGCCAGTGTCTGTGCAATCAGTAGTATATAATGGTAGAGCAGTGGTGCTCCAGTGATAGATTATTGTTTGTCACCATTGCTTTGTAGCGAGAACAAAGTTACACATTTTTTGGTGAATAGGAAGCAACTCTGGAAATTTGCCCACCTCTGCTTGGTGTGGGTCATTATTCTTGATGTACTGTTTTATATTTAATTGATGATTTCATATTTTGATTAATCATGATATTGAAGTATTTATTTAACCACCTATACAATTTTGAATGTCTGGGAACAGGAGCACGGGACCCAGCCATCTTATTAGGGGTGCATTGCAAAGAACCTTTTTGTCGTCCTTTTTCATCTCCTGCATGTCCGTATGTGAAGTTTATGGGTTTCAAAGAATCTTTATCCGATCAGAGTATCAGAATGTACAGAGTGGAACATTCTACGTTCATTTATTTACCCGCAATATAGGCACAAAGCTCCATTCTGAGCAAAGAGTGTTTCTCCACTCTGTACAACGTTAAATCAATTAAGAACTTTACTGCCATGAATTTACTTAACAAAAGGACACATGGCCTGTTTAACCAGTCCTCATTGTGCTCATGTCTGGGTCCATGTCACTCTATATCGTACATATGATGTCTTAGATATCACAGTACCTCCATCTGGATAGTATGTACATTACCTTTCATCATTACATTGTACATGTCCCTGTTCCCAGTTATGGTCACATTAAGTACTACAATTGGCGAGCACAGAAACGCTGTCTTTATTCTGATTACATCACTGTTGCCATATAACCTTCAGCTGATTTACTGTATGCCAGCAGACAGCCACTGCAAAAATAATTGCATGAAATGCTGAGTTTATTTTATCCTGCTGTCAAATCATTGTGTAAAAAATGAATTATCAAAGAGACTTATGCTTACTTGTCATTACCAGTATTTTATTGCATAGTCCCTTTTATTCTATTAATATCTGTAATAAACATTTGGAATATTGTGCTGTTATATTTCTGCATGTGTTTGTTTCTGAAAAGTAGTCTAGGTTCATTCTTCCAATTATGAGATATGGACTGGATCTGAGACAGTTTCTAAGTACTATAGTGACAAAGGGAGTAGATACTGTTTAAACAAGTAACAACCTCTCTTGATTAAAGTCTGCAGCCTAGCACAATGGCTGCTCTCTGTAACTAATTATTACTTATAAGTGGAAGTGGAAATTTAGCAGTGGCGGTATGAAAAATGTAAGTGAATGGGGTATGAATGGGGTATGATAATTTTACAATTAAGGCAGTAGAGAAGTAGCAGTATGGCTCTGCTTATAAGATGATACACTTTAATTCAGCTGTAAAAAAAACAACTTGTTTTAATCCTGCTGTATGCACAGCTCTCAAGCAATATTATATCAGATACAACCCCTCTCCATGTCCTATGGTTTGGTGACCCAGTGTCGGACTGGGGCATGAAGGGACCACCAGGGGAATGCAACGGTAGGGGCCCATAAAAAGGTGTGTGTGTGACACAGTGCACTGCTGAGGGGGCGTGGCCAGACACCTGAAAAAATCACATATTATACTTTTATGCATAATAATTTGCCCAGGTATCACCATGTTGCATCTTGCCACTTCTGAGTTCTCTATCCTCTGAGAGTGTGTATGTTATCCTATTCTAAGAATCTATTTGTGTGGCCAGTAAATACAGTATTGAGCTCATGATAAAGTACATCTTAGTGGTTATATATGTGGCCAGCCCTTCGTACCTAAAGACATGTCTCTTTTCCTCCCACACTCTAAAAACATACTAGTAGGTTAATTGGCTGCTATCAAAATTGACCCGTGTGTGTGTATGTATGTGTGTGTGTTAAGGAGTTTAGACTGTAAGCTCCAATGGGGCTGGGACTAATGTGAGTGAGTTTTCTGTACAGCTCTGCGGACCACTGGTCTAATATGTATAAAGATAGTGTTGCACGTATACAAATATTGCCCCTCTTGTATCTTCCACATTGCCCCCTTACATCTCTCACATTGTTGTTCCCCTCCATATCTTGGGGTGAATCGGCGTTGCCTCCTAGTGGCAGCGCTTAGCCTTCTACAGGCGCTAGACCACCCTCTATCCCTATGCTGTGCCCTCCTACCTGTTCTTGCATCTGCTGCTGGTTTCTTCAAGTCAGCTGCTGCTTGGCCAGATCCAGGAGTGTTGGGGTCCTGTTTGGAAAAGAGATAGCTATTATTCACCTCCTAGAAAGTAGAGCAATAATAATCAACATTTATTTATATAGCGCCAGCAACTTCTGTAGCGCTTTACAATTAGGAACAAACACAGTAATAAAACAATACAGGGTAATACAGACAGAGGTAAGAAGGCTCTGCCCGCTATGACTATACACTAGACCAACCTAACCCCAACCAGCTCAATATTAAATTAATAGCACTCACGTTTAATAATGAAGCGCCTTTCACCCCAAAATTAAATAGTGTTTACATTTATGAATGTAAACACCTCCTTCCTACAAACCAGTCCCAACATTAAAATCATTCACTTTTAATATGTGCATATACTGCCCCCCCCAAGCCCCAACATTAAATTAATAGGATTCCCATTTAATACGTAGACCTCCTACACACACACCAGCCCTGAAATTATTAGCATAAATAAAAAGACCTATTTCTCCCAAACAGTCCCATAGTTTTTACAGACTGGGCATAATAAAAATATCAACCCCCCAATTTTTTTTATAGCTTGGGCGCCAGAACATTCTCATCAACCTCATCCTCTATATTTTTTTTATAGATTTGCCTTCAGTATATCAAGTTAAAATAAATAAATTATAAACTGGGAGCCAGAATAGTCATCTAACCCCCCCCCCCCCTCACCCGTATTATTTATATGTGAGGCGGAAGAATAGCCTTGTCAACCCCCATCCCCCTGCCCCCCTATACATTTTATAGATTTGGTAGCTGGATTTTTAAGACAACCCTCACCCCCCTTGATGGGATTTTGATGAATTTATGTATTTTTATGCTCTAAAGAGAAAACGACATATATGAAAACTATAGTTTACTTACAGTCTCTGCTTTTTCTTCTTCTTTCTCTTCTCTGCTGACACTGCCTGGGCTGAGGAACTAGTTGCACCGCTGTCTCTGCAGCACTGTGTCAGGTGACTCCCAGAGAGAGTGGATCCGATAACCCCCCCTTGAACAGTAACAGGAATTGCGGGGTCTGTAGGAGCTGCATGTGATCTGAGCTCCGATTGGAGGAGCTCATCACATGATGTTAGTGAATGCTGGGGCTGTGCTGACAGTGCATGCACAGCCCCAGCTGTATCGTCGGCAGTGATAGTCAGTGGTTTGGGGGACCTGGGTAGCGGTCCCTCCCCACTACATTAAGGAGCAGAGCATTTAGGTGTTGGGCCCCACCGGTCATTTTTCCGGTACTCCGGTGGGCCAGTCCGACACTGTGGTGACCTACAATAGCGACAGGACTGGTCACTGCTATATTTAATCTGAAAGCCTATCCCACATCCCTAGAATCTATGGCTGAATTAATTAATTGATGGGTTTTTAATGTTAATTAATTCAACAATAGAAACTACAATAACAAATTTAGAGGGAAGAATAGAATCAGTGTACCAAGTGACATGGGTAATGTTGGAAGCTTTATAATATGTTAGCAACTGTTATGTTATAAACCCTCAAATCACGCAGACCCAAAACTAAGGGACCCCTTTATGATACTCCTGGGTGATAATACATTTTTGCTGGGGTCGGTGAGCACTGCTCAGGTCCTCACAATGGTGGCTGCAACAGTAAGTGAGTTCACCGCTCACTAAGCAGCAACAGGGTCCCTTTACAAATAGGAAAAATCTCTAAATCTTGGGGTTTTCTCCTATTGATAAATGGACCCATTACACTTTTCGCTTATTTAGAAATATACATATGAATTTTAATGGGCCACATGGCATAAAACATTTTAATTGATTGGTTTGAAATAGATCTTTTAGGATTTACACATAATGTTACAGGCTCTCACACTTATTTTGTTACAGAACTTAATACTTTTTAAACTGTATACAATTTAATTTAACCCAAATTCAAGTCATTTGGAAAATATATCTCTATACATAATCAAAAATTCTGATGCAGTTCAACATAATATTCCACAAGCAAGAGTTACCAGATCTGTCATTCATTATGAAAAATTACCATGGCAATCCTTATGGAAAAGAGCACAGAGTTACCATGGTAACAACCAAATTGCCATGAAATTCAATGGTAATTTGATTATTTGCCATGGCACATTTTCATACAATGTAAATCAGAAGGCATATGAACATGCTGCATGTCTGTACTGCAATTAGTTTCTAGGTATGCTGTTTGCCTGTATAGTATGAACTGCGTACATGTGATATATGCAGTGCAGCCATGTGGAATGTGAAATGTGTAAATGTCTGGTATTACATGGCTGAGCAGGATCTGACCTGGCAAGATGAAGGAACATCATCATCATCATCACCAGTTATTTATAACATGGAACATGGGCCATACCAGTTCTCTATTAAGTTAGAGATGTGCACTGACCCTTGTGTTTCGGTTTCAAAACCGGTGTCGGTTCTAACCCAACTTCGTTTTTCGGCTTTGCTACCGTTTTTTGAACAAACACGAAAGGTTTTGGTTTTGACTTTTGATCTGTATTTAATTAGAAATTGTTAAATATAAGTAAAATGATGTCACTTTGAGCTGTTTTTGATCCTATATTGCTAGTTATAGCATTTATATTTATTTCCAGGCATTTCCAGTCTATTTTCTAATGATCCCCTCACAATGGTTCCAATTTTCACCAATGTTGGCCAAAGTCTGCAGTGAGCTGTCTTAATGAAGGATTTTGTAACTGATTCAATGAAAAAAATAATAAACTGAATAGTGTTGATATCTTCCTTACATTGCACCCAAACCTACTTGGCATATTCAGACTTACTATTATTGTAATTGAATAAATAAATAAAAAAATACATGGACACCAATGTAAATTTGGCAAAAGGTCACAGTTTTTATGTAAACAAAAATGGGAGCGGAGAGAGCAATGTGAGTCAGCCAACAACTAATAGCAAAACCAAACATTGGAAGGTTAGATTGCCGTTACACCACTGCTCCCAGAATATAATTCTTTACGATGTTACAGCTTCCTAGTAACTGTCATAAGCTCTTAGAGCTAACAGGAGAGGTCTTCACCTACAGCAGCCGCCTTTCTTGTAGAGTTGAACACACACACACTTACAGGTACTCGGGTGGCCCCAGGACTTCACCTAATATAGTAAAAGCTTTTAAGCAGGAACCGGTAGCAGGGAGATAGGAGAAACTGGGCCGGGAGCATGCCATTCAGTAGGCAGCAATAATTTAATTTAAAAGTTGCGCACCCCGGCTGCCTGTTGTCAGTCTGGACGCAGCTCTGTTGTCAGAGTGAGTACACCACTTCTTGGGGACAGCCTCTGCTGTACGTCTCAGGCAGTCCCCTTTACCCAGCGTTGGACGAAGCTTATCCCAGGGCAATGATTTTTATCCTCCTTCCATCCCCCATAAATATTTTAGAGTCCCCTGGTTTGATTCAGAATGGTAGCATTACAGCACAGACGTACCTCACTGCAAGGACAATGGCATCTTGACTTGTACCATTTAATATTGTGCCCTCTCACCATCTTTTAAATGTATACTAATGCCCATAGTTGTCCACTGTTGTCTTAATGAATGCATTTGTAAATCTGCCACTAGTGCATTTGCTTTCTCCAATTCAATTGAAAAAATAATTAACCATAGTTTACGGTTCTGTTCTGTAACTACCGGTATAACGGTAATAGTTTTAACCCGGCGATACTTGAGGGGGTATTTAATTCCCCCCTTTATTTACTCCTAAAATGTCTCTTCTTCCATAAAAGATTTTATGTAGACAATACGGGTACAGGCGTGGAAACTTTAAACTTAGACAAAGAAGCATTTCTCGAAAAGTGATGTCTGAACATACTGTAACCTTACATCATCTCTAAATATCTTCCATTCATGGATGTTGTGTACTTATTCTGATCCCTGAGGCAGTAACTGAATTGAGCCCCTCTCATCTTTTATACCAGCTATTGAAAAGGGGTGTCAAAAGGCGGGGGGTTGTACCTTAGAGGGATAAATGGGGCGATTATGGTGGGGGTGTCGCACCTCTATAAGCTGCGTGTGCAGCACTAGCTTCTACTTGGGCAGTACATGCATCCTTAGATGGGGGCCAAAGAACCAGTGACAACAGGGCCCGGTATTCCTCTTGCCCACGCTGCTGCTATGATTATCTCTATACAAATAGAATGTGACGGCAGATAAGAACCAATCTAGTCTGCTCATTTATTAACCTTTTGTAACCGCAAACCCTATTTGATCCTTAGTTCTTTGTAAGGATATCCTTATGACTGTCCCAAGCATAGTTAAATTGCTGTACTGTATTAATCTCTACCACCAGTACCCTTTCTGTGAAGTCATTTTTCCTCATATTTCCTCTGAACCTATTTCCCTCCAGTTTCAGTGTATGTCCTTGTGTTCTAATACTTCTCTTCTTTTGCAAAAAAGTACACACGTAATGTGCACTCTAAAATACAAGCTTTGTTACTATAATCATTATTAAATATATCCACAAAATACAAAAACATTAATTTAGCCTTTTTGCTGCAAGAAAATAGTTAATCAGTTATCTCTGTTTTATTCTCCCTCTAAGATCTTCTCTTTGATGCAGCTTTGTCAGGTTGCCTCATGATAGGCTCAGCTCTGCATGTATTCAGTGATTTTAGAGACTAGACTAGGCTGCAAAACTGTTCAGACTGTCTCTTTAAGAAGTAGTAACTGTCATTTTCAATATTCAGCATGTGGCATAGATTAATTATTTAGAGTGTCGACCCAAAATAGCACAGTTAAGAAAAAAACTGTAACACAACAACCTCATTTGTCTGACTGGCTTAAATGAGGCAAAACATCTAAAATGAATTATTATAAGGCTTAGACAGAAACTGAAAAAGTGCAGCAGGTTTAAAATCCAATCATGTCATGTTCTGCAAGGCAGAGATCAAAGGCCACTGGCAGGCGACAGCTGGCTTCAGGATTAATATGTTTATTTGTTTGCTAACCATTCCAACCATTTTCCTTATACCAGGTTAAAAATAATACTATGTGTTCCAAATATAGAAAACAAAACTAAAATAGTGGCATATCCTACCTTAATATGAACACACTTATGTGCAATTTGCCCTAAATCATAGTAACCGATCCGCAATTTGTGTTTATGGTCCTCATTTAGGGCCTGATTTTGAGTTAGGAGCAAAGCAAAGAAAAAGAGCAAAATTGCACCTTGGCAAAACGATGTTGCATTAGAGGGGGAGGTAACTTTAATGGGTTGGGTACGCTTTACCGATGTCCACTACTCCAACATGGAGAAGGCCTACAAAGAAAATCCGAAATGATGAAAAACCGATTGGAAAATAAACAGACTTATCTTAAACCCGACGCTGGAGATCTCCGCTGGGAGCATGATGCTGACAGCAAGTGATTTCGATTGGAGAAGCGTTCGGCACTGCAGGGTGACATCATTGCGATGTCTGTCAATAGAAATTTAACATTGCCGCTTTAAATTTCTATTGACAGACGTCGCAATGACGTCACCCTACAGTGCCGAACACTTCTCCAATTGGAATCACTTGCTGTCAGCATCGTGCTCCCATCGGAGATCTCCAGGGTTGGGTTGAAGATAAGTCTGTTTATTTTCCAATCGGTTTTCCATAATTTCGGATTTTTTTTGTAGGCCTTCTCCATATTGGAATAGTGGTAATCGTAAAAACGATTACCACCGAATTTAATATGTAGGGACAGATTTATAGTTGAGGTAGGGCATGTTATAGATCAACTTTAAATTCAATGCAAAAATAAAGCTATCAAGTATTTGTGTGCTACATGAAAAAACAGCCAGTATTTTCCTTGCATGCAACAAAAGAATTAAATTTGTACCCCTTGCATTGTAACATGGTTTGTCCAAGTGCAAAGTTGCTCCATTTCTTTGCTTTGCTCCAAACGCATAATCAGACCCTTAGCGTTTAATGCATTTGCACTACCAAAGATATGCATACCAATTCTGGCACAAATAAAGCATACTTACGTGTGTATGTTAAGTCACACATATCTCAAGATACATTCAAGTGAAAACACATCAGGATTTCTGTGCCAGGCATACAAATACATACACTGACACCCCACAATAGTGTAGAGATGCCGCATGATAGTGTTAGTAGAAAATCAACCTTTTTGTACACAAAATAATGTAATGAAGTGTCATATACATAAGATAAAATGGTGTCTAGACAGTGCTATTAATAAATGCAAAAGTCCCATCTCCCATATAAAATGTGATTAAATACAAACACCCCTATATCTGTCATTTACTACTTTATAAATAAATAAGATACATTCATATCTAGATACAGGTGCATTTTGGTGCACATGCGCAGTATGGGAATGTGTATATTTAAGCAACAAAGTCATATGTTTATAGCCATCCGAGCAGTAATTGCCCAGGCTTGGAAAACTCTCACTCTGCCACCCATTGCTATAATAATTGCTAAATTTGAGTTAAGCTGTGATATGGAGCCCCTGGGAGTACCGAATGCTTCCACTGCCTCTTCTCCCCACATAAAGTGGTTCGCTTGGAATCAATACATTTTCAAAATTTCTGCCTCGTCAAACCTCCCTTACTATTACAGCAGTTTTTACAGTCGGTGGTTTCTGTCCTTTTTTTCCCCCTCCATTTTTAACCCAAGTGCTTTTGATTATGTGAATGTGCTAAGCTTTACATTCTATGTTTGTATTTACTTGTACTGTCGCCTCCCTCTTCCCCTCCCCCACTCACCTCCGCCTTCCCCCTTTTCCCCTACATTTTACTGTTTATTTTCTGTTCCCTGTATCTAAAACTTTAATAAACATTATTATTGATAAAAAAAACATGGCACTGTTCATGGAAATTTGACTTCTCTGTGACATATGCTAAAACCATTAGGCTAGTGAAGGGGTGGCCAACCAGACACAAAGAGCATATATTTCTATATATACCGCAAAAAACCTACTTTACCTGTAATATGTGTGTATACATATACACAGTATAAACACACACATACATACTGTATACTCCTACATTAAAAATATAACATAATTGACAATATCTTGCTAAGCAAAAAAGAAAATATCCAGCTTTGCTAAAATGCTCACAATAATAGTTCTTACATCACTGCTGTGTTCTACAGAGGAGGGTTCAAAGAGCCAGTAATAGTCTCTTCACAGTAGCTTACGCTGCTACTGCACGCACAATCGCTATGGAGGGAACTCCCCAAATGCCATCAGATCTCAACAAATTTAAATCTAACAATATGTCCCTTACTTATCTGTCCCACTGTCCACACAGCCGCTGGATCCCACGCAGAGTAAAGAGGGAGAGCACACCACACGGTCTTCTCCTCCTCCCCTGATTGGATTGCCCGACACTGTGACCTCCCTGCATTGTGGAGAGGAGGTCACATGACTGGGGAGTTTGGCAGACTGGGGACCAATCTGTCCCCGCTGGCGCACCATGTTCAGGTCTTGCTCCTGGCTGGGCGCCACATTTTAAAGGATAAAGAGCCGCATATGGCTCGAGAGCCGCGGGTTGGCCACCACTGGGCTAGGGGTACACTACAACTTTTTGTGCAATTGTATGTGATCAATTGCATAAGACAAATGGGATGATCTGTAACTAAAGGAATAGACTCATAATCTGCATATTTGATTCATGTTTTATGCTATTAATAATACACAACAACTTTATTACAAATAGCTAATCTAGCCCTAGTCTAACATGGGTTATAAGGCAGAAATACACTATCAGCACAGGTTGGTGAATTTATTTATAGAATAGTACATAAAATGGGTCAGATGTCTTCTTTGATATTGGCACGTTCTTTATGACCAGGATTCAGAACACACAAACAAGAAATGTGTACACAATTACTCCACCAGGATACATGCTGACACCTGTATCTATGGTCAACACTCCTGCACACAAGTAAATGGACCTGCTTTGCATATATGGCTGTTAGAGAGACACCAGGCTCAGGGCCATTAGCAGTTGATTAAAAAAATCTGGGCACATCCACAGATAAGCTGTATGTGCAGCACTAGCCAGAGGAAATTAGTGACTGGATTTGTACTTATAACCTGTTTCACATTTCCCGTTTTACAGTATTAGAGTAGTAATTTTGATTGTACCGTCTATTTTATTTGCTGCTCTCAACACAAAAAGTGGAATGCATTATAAAAATAGCTTTAAGCTTCAGGTCATGTGGTCTGTATCTCAACTGAAGCTACACCATGACATTTCCATTAGAAATATGATTAAAGTCTTGGAAAGCAGCCAGAAAATCTCATTTTAAAGCTGGCTTCAGAAGCAAATCCATTTACATTTTAAAACATTCAAACTCAATAAATACATTAAAAATAATATATTGAATAGGAATAGATGGGCTGCAGATTGTATCTTCTTTTATCAGATGCTAATCCTTTCTAAAAAGCTATACACACAAGTCCTTAACATGTCACAAGTCCTGTCTTCATACACAGGTTGATTAAGGACATGGAAAGTAATTGTCCAGAGGATGAATTCATAATGTGTTATTGTGGATCATGCAAAAACATATCTCATCTGTGCCTAGACCTATTATGCATTTATGCATGCTTGTCTCCCATACATTAGGACTACTTAGCAGGCAGAAAAACACTATAATGTGCAGATCGTAGAATCCTAAAACATAGGGGTGTTACCTAGCCCAAGTATTATCCACCGCGGCTGACACAGAGTGAGTACTAAACCAGTATGTTCAGTGTATCTTGCATGAACTTGCTCTGCACATGCCCAGAAAATTGGGACACATATATATGCACCCATGCTTGACTCTACACTTACTCCAGCCTGTGCCTGGAAAGGTAGGATGGGGGTATTGTAAGGTGGGCTGAGGACACTAAGAGCGTGTTAGTGCAATCGCGCTTTAATGCAGACTGGGAAACAGCGCCATATAAGTCTGGAAAAGTCATATTATTTGCGGGTGGTCAGCAAGTGTTAATAGCGGGTGATGATGATGACAGTCTCTGGTACTAATGATCAACTTATAATTGGCTATCTGATTCTGTTTGATGCTTATGCCGCTTATGCTTTTATGTGCTTTTTTATATGAAAACCTTTTTTTTTTCTTTGAATGTGAGGCAGGGAATTGTGTCTGCTGTATTAGATTTTATTATTTTTACGTTTTATTGATGCCTAAAAGCAAATGTATTTGTTGCACATAAAGTTAATGGATAAAAATTGGGATGTAAGTGTGTGTGACATGTGCTTAGTACAGACATGTTACCTAAGCTACTCATGCCAACCTGTTTAACATGCGTACGGCTCAGCATATGGTGTAAACGTGCTATTTATATGTCTGGCTTTTGTTTAGCATAAATTACGCCCCAATTACTCTGCACCAGGCATATGGTGTCCTGTGTAAAATTATAAAAAAAAACACATTTTTTTTAACTGGAAAAACAAACTGATGTAATTGTCAGAACCTTGAATAAACGGAAACAACTAACTGGTATTTAAATTGCTGAACAAGGAGGTGCGTTGTGGTCCTCCATGGCAGTTGCCAGTGTAGTGATGGAACAGAGCAGTCAGGACGGTCTGGGTCTTAGCCAAATCAGGAGGAGGCAGCACTGAAGAATGATCCAGAGAAAAGCCAGACTAGATGAGGTCACAACAGGCAGACAACAGTAATAATGATCCAGAAGAAAAGTCAAAGAAGCCAAAGTCACAACGGGTAGTTGAATAGCAGGCACAATCCAGAAAGGTAGTCAAGGGATAAGCCAGGTTAAACCAAGGAGGCAGAATATCAAGCAAACAATAGTTCTGGAGACAGGAGACCTAATACTCTTGCACCCTAATGGCACCAGAGCACAGTTTAAATAGAGGAAGAGTGGCTGATATAGGTTGTGAGTAAATGGGGGTGGTCAGATACGCTGACCACAAAATGATAGCATCTCGTCGCCTAGCAACAAGATAGTGCGAGGATGGCCAGAGACGCTACATGCCTGTTGCCAGAATTGACAGGCGGCTGCCTCCGCTCCACGGGAGCATTGCGGGGACGGCACCTGACAGTAACATTCCAATACCAATATTGCTATATTAAGCATAAATGTCCTCTTTTATACAATTCACTTGCATTTTCATTCTGGGTGCATATTCATGGTGAATATACTGAGCTTGATTATGGTGACAGATATTGGGTCTCTTTAGAACGTCCTTGCCAAAACCTCCATTATTATGTTTATTATTATAAATAGAACTATTAACCAAGGAGAGTAACTAAAAATGTTAGAAGAAATTGTATTGTATCAGGGGTAAACCAGGATTTTTAGGTGGGAGCTTCCATGCCAAACCGCCATAGTGTATGCAAGGACCATGGCTATCATTTGTGACAGAGCTAGGCTGCTCTCCAACTCTTCCCATCCCCTTCAGATACATGTGCAATGGTCGACAACTCTTCTGATCCTGGTGGGGCAGTCCCAATTTTATGTGACTGTCAAGCTCAGTCAAGACTTTGCTCTGATTGCAAAGATATTCGGGACTGCCCCACCAGAATCAAGACAGTTATGGCTTTTAGTAGTGCTGCTGCTGGTACCTTAAGATCAAATGCTGCTTGTCTGGATCCTGAAATGTTGGAGCCCTGTTTGGAAAAAATAGATGAGTACATAAAATATGGTAAGTCTAGCAGTAAATGAACCATTTAGGCCTCCGTCCCCCAACCAGCTCCAATGTTAAACCAATAGAACCTACATTTAATAATTAGGCCTCCCTTCCTGGAATCAGCCCATAATTAAATTAATAGCATTCACATTTAATAAATAGACTAACTTCCTTCCAACCAGGCCCAACATTAAATTAATTAGATCCAGAATTACATGTCCTGACATTAAATTGATGTTTAATAAATATACCTATTTCCCCCAAACCGACCCAATATTATATAATTAGTATTTGCATTTAATAATTAAACATATTTCCCCAATATTAAATTATTGGTATTTGCAATTAATAAAGAGCCCTCCTTCTCCCTAAACTCCGACCCACATTAAAGTAATAATTCACAAACCACCCTAGCATTAATTAAATAATACACCTTTAATTAAAAGTTATTACTGGGACCCCACAATTAAATTGAATAGCCTCCACCATGAAATAAATTGTTCCCATAAAAAAATGTATATTTCCCACTTACTATTAAATGATTATCACCCACTGTTGTTGTTAAATTAATACCCATCCTCAACCTTCATTACAGTAAGAGCCCCACACTTATCTTCTCTATAGAGTTCAGAGGCAGACTCTTCTGTCTGCCACTCATTTCATGCACATCTGGGACTGCAGTCACGCTGCCTGACTCCGAAAAGAAGGGGATGGAAAGTATAGTATAGAAGGGAGGGGCGGAACGGATCTGTAGGTCCGCAGCAGTAAAGTGGCTGGTCCTGAGGTAAGCACCAGCCTGTCAATGAGTCCTGGGTGGACTTTCATTTATATTCATCAAAAAATATTGCCGGAGGAGCTGAGCGTTACTCAGCAATCCTGATGATATTGGCCCAGTGCAATAAAAGTTACCACTTCTCCGGGACAGTCTCTATTATTGTCTGCAGACTGGGGATTTCAGGTCCACAGGTATATTTATTTTCTCCCTTTTTTATAAATAAAGAAAAATAATTTGGACAGTATTGCCTTAAACAGAAATTGAAATAAAAAATAAAGTGCTTTATTTCAACACCATCCACAAATAGCAGTGTCAGAACAGACATTGTGACGGTACCAGCACTGCTGCAATACTTGATATATAGTCTCACCCATGTAAAATCAGGGCAAAGCAAAAACAAACACCTGTTTTTTGCCAGCAAAAGAGCTTTTTGCTCTTGATAAGTAGGTCTCAAAATGTACAATGCTTGCTATTATGGAGTATTATGGAGTATAAGGATTTTAGAAGTCATGAAGGAATCCACAATCCACAATCAATGACAAAGACCAAAATGACTTTCAACATACCTTTAATTACAGTCAGAAGAGTTATGGGTATGATCTACTATATTCATGTTACTACCAAGCTGTTAATGGATAGTACAGTCCTCCTTCTACTTATGTCTTGACAACTGAACCAGGAAGGTGTGGGATTGTGAGTTAGCTTTTATCTACTGAGTGCAATGTGTCACTTTTGTAATATCCGAGGTATGTTAGCCTATACTCCTTAACTGACGGTTAATTGGACCACCTGCTGCTAAGAGAGTGCTCCTGCTGAAGGAAAGCAATTTGAAGAGATGGAAAAAAAATTAGTGCAACTTTTGTACTATTGTACTTTCAGCAATAATTGGGCTTTTATATTTTTTATTCAACAGATGATTGAAACACCATCTGAATTATTATGCCATTGTGAGGCTCCACTGCCACTGTAGTACTGAAGATCTCATAGAGAGTGATAAACTCCTGTTTATTTCATTGTGTTATTGTGATATATGGTACAACTGATTTTTTTTTATAAAAAAAATGTTTTATTCATTTTATTTATAAGAATCATGTAAATAGACAGGGTAGGGGATTCAGAGGTAGAGGAGGGAATTACACTGAGTAAAAGGGGCACATAAAAAGGGGTGTTTGGAGGAAGGGAGAAGGAAGTACACATTTCAGGTACATGTACAGTAGGTATAGTTATGTACAATAAAACAAAAGTAATACTTCCCAGATCAGTATATATGCAATATAGTTAGTTTATTACATATAAGAAATAATTTCATATATTAGGAAGCAATACTAAGAAACTGTTTCTATAGTAGTTGAGGGGCCAAACAAAGAAAATAAAAAAGTCCAGCCTCAGTTAGCAGTAACGGTAGATTCTATTAGTGTTGCTGATGGTAATGAAGATAATGAGCCCTCATAATTGTCACGTAACAGTGAAGGTATTTGTGGTATTATGTAACAAGCTTGTTATATATTCCATTGGTATATTACCCAAATTCTATTGCTAATAGCTGAAAAGGAGGGCGGTTATGGGCGCTTACGACTTGAAGCTATCGGGCATTTGGCAGCATTTAAAATGTTTCATATTAGTTTTTGAGTATATTTCTGCATCCCAAGTATAGTTCGGGGAAGCTAGGGATGTAAACATGATTTTGGAAAATTAACTTTAGTTATTATACAGAGTGCTCCATAAGTTTGGAAACATCCTTCTAAAATAGAAATGAGTAAGGAAACATTAATCCAATGTCTACACATATGGTGACGGCCATACTGGCCTAAAAAGTTTTCCACCACACCAGATCATATGTGTAGACGCTGGATTAATATTTCCTTACTCATTTCCTTTTTAAAAGAATGTATCCAATCTTATGGACCACCCTGTGCATGTGTATATATAGACATATATATATAATATAATATAATACATAGATATGTGTGTGTGTGCATATATATATATATATGTATGTATATATGTATGTATATATATATATATTTTATATATATATATATATATATATATATATATATATATATATATATATATATATATATATATATATATATATATATAATATGCATGTGTATATATATATATATAAGTAGTGTGTGTATATATATATATATATATATATATATATAAAACGAGGGAATAGCCCACACATGTCCATGAAATAGCTTTTGAGTCGATTGTCCCATTACTTTGGGTTCCTTAAAAAGTGGGAGGCACATATAGAAACCATTGTACTTCCTACACTGTTCACCTGATTTGGATGTAAATACCCTCAAATTAAAGCTGAAAGTCTGCAGTTAAAGCACATCTTGTTAGTTTCATTTCAAATCCATTGTGGTGGTGTATAGAGCCCAAAATATGAGAATTGTGTCTATGTCCCAATATTTATGGACTTGACTGTATATATATATATATATATATATATATATATATATATATATGTGTGTGTATATATGTGTGTATATATGTGTGCGTATATATATATATATATATATATATATATATATATATATATATATATATATATAGTTATGTAGTCCTTTCCATATTGATGCTGTTTTGGACACAATACCATCTCTGGTGTGTGAAGTGATCATCAAGTGTTTTTCCTGTATCATTTAAAATAAATACTATAATTTAAAATATGTAATACTCTGGGCCCTTATGTTTAGAACCCTTATGTACCTATCCATATGTTTCACTAAGCTATCTATCTAGCCTTATCTCTATCATATTCTAAGAACCCCCTAATCTAATTTTACTTTCATGTCAATACATACCATGATTGCTTGTCTTCATCCATAATCTCAGTCACTATCTCATATACCTACAGCGTTTCCTACCCTAATCGTGATTTATACTCTAATCCATTCTCTTAATTAGATTCAGCTTCATCTTCACCAAAAAAAACTGGAATCCACAGAATCCTCCAACCCCACAGACCACACTCATATTCCCACATCCAAACTCTATGGGCCACAGGTCCTATATAATACAAGTTTAACACACTACAATTAACACTCCACGGCTACAGACAGATATGTTTAGAACCCTGACCAATACGATTTATGTGAAATTTTCTCAATTGTATTTCCATTGTAACACCTCTACTACAATATCTGTTAATTGCCAGACATCCTCATCCTTTAAAACATTTAATGACAGGGATGTCCTCTATCCCCTTTATTTTTTGCCCTAGACAAAAATCTTAATCCCCACATCTCTGGAATCTGTTCACCTAGTAACAAAGAAACACAATAGCATTATATGATGGTGATATCCTACTTACCCTCACTAACCTTATATCTTAACCAAAACTGATTGAAAAGATAAGAAAGAATGACGCCTTATTGAGCTACTAAATCATTTCTGGGAGAACGTAAAGGAAATAAAAAAAAAAATCAAAACTAATTTATATCCAACCGATCAATGTATCAGTTAGTATAAAATGCCACTTGTAGAGAAAGAAAAAAATATTTTTTTTAAGTTTTTGGTTTCAGCATTAAATGTACCACTGATCTCCGCTGTAAAGAAAGTAACTCTCTTGCCAACATCATGTGTAATACTGGTGGCTCTAGTCGCTGTATACCTTCTTAGGATTGGGTAAACTTCTATGTGTAACCTGTGTAACACATGCAATCTAAAATTAAACTACAGTATATGCTTCTCCTAAAGGCATTACTTATGTATTTATGTAAGGGTCAAATGTCAAATAATTTATTTTTACATAAAAAGGGTTATGCTAAGTATCACTGGAATAAAGTAATACATTACTTTCTTAGCAAATGTAAAAATCAAATAATTTGCAAATACACTGAAAGTAATTGGATCATAAACTTGTAATTAATATTAACATAGCAATACGTTTTCATCTGACGCAATGCCGATAGAGAAAATGTGCATTTAAAAAGGATATTATTAAAGTGTGAGAGGTCAGTAGCATTAATATGAAATGAGTTTAAGTTTATTAATTTATACTACAGATATAGAGGTTACAAAATAGGTTCACTAAGATGTCCTTAAGACAAGGGTGGCTATCTTAAATTAAAGATTGTAGGTAATTTACAACGTTCTATCTAGAGATGCAATATTACAGCTGTTTGCAAAATGGTGTCATCTCTTTTTGACCATCCCTAAAAATCAGTTTTCCACAATAATTGAGACACAATAAAGCAATAAATAAAAATTAAGTTAAATTTAAAAAAAAAAATAGGTTTTAAAGAAAGTTTTGAAAATCTGAAAGACCAGATATTAATTTAAAGATTTAGGGCCTGATTCTTTAAGGATCTTAACTTAAGAAACTTCTTATTTCAGTCTCCTGGACAAAACCATGTTACAATGTAAGGGGTGGAAAAGTTAAATTCTAACTTTTTTTCATGTAGCACATAAATACTTGATAGCTTTTTTGTACACTGAAATTTAAAGTTGATATTTGTGTGCTACATGAAAAAACAGTCAGTATTTAACTTATGTGCAAAACAGAATACTAATTTGCACCCTTGTACAGGGCCTGATTTTGGTTCAGGCCACCCTAGGCTAATACGCTTGTAGTGCCCCTCCGCCTTAATTTCTATTAAAATAAGAACTATATAGCAGAATGGAGGCATGAATGAGGATTACTGAGGTAAAGATGGGAAGTTGGAGGGGGCTGTCACCCCTGCACCTGTCACCATCCTTGTCTCTCCTAATCTTTTATCCTCAACCACCCACCCAAGGATGACTCATTGTCTTCAGCCTTTACCACTTTCACAATTTTGCAACTTTTAAAATGTTGCCTAGTGTTCTAGACTGCAGCCTATTCAGTCTATTGGATAATCAGACTCTAGTCAAGGGCAAAAAGGAGTTGAGCAATGCACAATGCAATTGGCATGTTGTTGGCTGTCTTTTTCATCACAGGCAAGAAAGTCCCCAAAAGCTCCCGAATTAGAAGTTCCTACTTCAAAACACAAGGGGAATGGAGTTGGCATGTTGGGAGAAGGAGAAAATAGTAGTGGGGTCTACGCCGGCTCCAAGTAACAGCTGGACTATGGTCCCTTCAGCAGGGTCATCAAGAGGTGCAGATAAACAACTGCAGGCAATAACAGGGTCAGACACTACATCTGACACATGCAAAGAGAAACTGTTTGCATTGCTGGCTCATCACGGTGTGGCAGGCAACAATGGGTAGCGCATTTGACTGCCGACTTTGGATCTGAAGCTGAGGCAGGAGATGCAGCAAACATTCATGGGGAAACAATGACAGTATTTTGTTGTAAACCTGATACAATTAATCAAGGTGCATCCCAAGAGTTCCTGGAATGTGCTGCTAGGAGTACCACAGTAGGTGTAAGCTCACAAAAAAAGGAGAACAAGCGCCCAAAAAAAAAACCAGCCTCAGAGTACATTACCGGTAAGCACCTTCCAAATACACTTACAAAGTATAAACAGCTCCCGGTTATGATCTGGTTCTTTACCACCATTACCCATTCATATGCTTGAAAGCGAGGTGGATAGTGAACAACAGATGCAGGTTTCATGTAACAATTACAGGGAGGTCTATGTGTGCATAGCTCCACCACTAGGCCTGCATTTAGTGGAATAGAATAAATAGGAATAAAACAAATAATTTGCAGGGAAACGTATATATTGTCACACTGCTTCCATCATTTAAGGGCATGGTGGCAAAATTAAATGCCTTTTTAAAATGCACATATCACCCTGGAGGCATGCTGGAATTATGAGTGGTAAGCTTGGCAGTATTATGACAACATTTTAGAGCAAAGAGAAACAGTACACCTACACAATGTCATTAAAGCCCTATGGGGATTTAATGACATGGCTTGATGACTGTCATTAATGTAATGCAAACATTTTCCACCTTTTCAAGTAACAGAGTTCCCAGCCAATTCTGGAGGTGTTTGCTGGGCTTTTAACAAGGAGCAGTGTAAAAGAGGTGCTTGGTGCCAACTCCATCATGATGTATTCACCCTTCAATCAATACTTTAAAAGGCATAGGGCACCAGTGGGCAAAGGCATGCCAAAGGTATTAAAGGATCTGGTGACAGGGTTAAGGTGTTATTCTGGTAACAAGTGTAAGGCACTATTCTGATAAAGATATTGCGCTGTTTATTAAGAAGGATTTGTGCAAGGATTTAGTATAAATGTTGGGATCTGTGTACCCCAGGAGAGGTAGTAATTGTGCTCAGTATTGAAACACAGAAAAATGGTACAAGTAAAATTAAATAAAAGAATGCCAGTGTAAGGTGAGACTTTGGATAGATCGCTGATAATAGGCTTGAATAGTTTCAAATAAAAGGTTTTTCAAAACATGCACTGCCTGTTTAACTGAAGAATATTATGCAATCCCAAGAGGCATTACTTAGTAATCTGGCATCTTCCATGGGAGAGGAGCCAATGAATAGCAGGATGGTATATATGTCATATATGGAGGTGGTGGTGGAGGCTTGCACTCATTATTGGTAGATTGTCTTCAGTAATGGTGTCAGTGCAAGATTTATTGGTAAGAGGTTCTGCAACCAGAGATTTGGGTGTGAACAGAGTACATACCAGGGGTTAATAACAAACTGATGAGTGGTCCAGTTTCAATTTCTCAATATTTGGCACATTGGCTTTACAGGTAGATGTGGCTACTGACAGATGCCCTGCTCACCTTTGGGAGTTAGTAATCACAGAAGTGTAGAGTTGATTTAGTCCTCATTAGCTCAGAATATGGAAAGCCTACTTTAGACACTGGGATGCATGCACCCCTAGTAAGCATTATAGAGCTATTTCTGTTGGACATGAAAGAGCAAGGATATACAGCAGCTGTCCTGGTGGTATCAAGTTTTTCTTGCACTCATTAGGCTGGCAGTTTCATGTAAGTAGAATCGTGGCAGACTGGAAGAGACACACTTTAGACCCACATATCAGTTGCTCCATTACACCAGTGGTATTGGAAATTATTATGCTTAGTCTTTCAGAAGTGTGTAGGTTTGAGGTAACATTATATAAGGCAGATTTTGAGCTGGCATTCTTCAGAGCTACAAGAATAATTGAGTTAGTCAGTCCTATGAAGAAGAAAGCCAGGGGCTAGGCAGAGCTGATATTAAGCTGAATGGGTGGGGGGATTTAGCCATTGTCATCAGGAGGTTAAAGAGCAATCAACTAGACAAAGGAAAATGGGTTAAGTTGAAGAGACTGAACGACTCTCCTATATGAAAGAATGTAGAAAGGGTAAGAGAGATTGTACACATACAGACACAAATTCTTCGCCAGCTATTTGTTCATCAGGACTTAACGTGGGTGACAAGATATCAGCTTACAAACCTGCTGAGAGCTATCTTAAATAAAGCAGGGGTAGAGGCGACACACTTCAGCCTTTATTACTTACACATTTGGGCAGCCATAGAGGCAGTGCATGGACAGCACAGCAATTATAAGCATAGAGAGATGGATGTCAAATAGATACTGGCTACAGGTCAGGCCTACAGACCAAAAACGAATAGCTATTGAAAGACAGCTTGGAAGTGGCCTGGATGCGATAATAAATATGGGAGGACATGATATGGGGCTAGTAAAACCTGTGTAGTTGGCAGTTAATTTTGCATTGATTTGGTTGCAGTTAACAAGATGCTAGTGGGTGCATGGTGGTATGGTCAGACCTTATTAGAATAGACTAGAAGTATGCCACTAGAACTAAGGCAGGGAATGGCTTCAAAAAGATAAATAGAAAGGTGTCTGAGTATATTGACATGATTGACTCGCTTTTACCCAGACACTGGAAATTAGAGGATCACAAACATAAGCTCCATGGGCTGGAAAAGGTGCATTTATCAGACAAGAGAATGGATATTTTTAACATGCATACATAGAAGCAGTGGAGAGGGCAATCAATATGAGTGGAAGCAGAGCTAATTTAAGGTGTGAAATTAGACTTGGCCGGGAGGTGGTCCTGATGGATTCCGGTGTCACAAAAAGGTAATTTCAACCCGGTTTTTGTTGTCACAGGACAGAGACTCAGGGGCAGATAGCTTTTCTAAGGTCATGGAAGCATATATATTACCAAGTATCTGTACTTTAACACATACAGAGTGCACCTGGGGGTAAATGTATCAATATGCGGGTTCTTCAACACCTGCGTGTTCAGCCTCTTCCGCGATTAAATTTCAAGCGGCGCTGCATTGTAAAGGGTTAACTTCCCTTTACAATGCAGCGCCGCATGAAATTTAATCGCGGAAGAGGCTGAACACGCGGGTGTTGAAGAACCCGCATATTGATACATTTACCCCCTGGAGTCTCTAATAGCTTCCTGGTGAAATGACTTCCCCCTATTGTCATCACTTTAGCCAGGTTTACTTTGATAATGTTGGATCTTAAACTAGTAGCAAGAAAAATTATTACTTCTTCTAGTTGAAACTCTACTATCATTGGATGAATCATACACCTAGGGCTGTACTAGACACAGTGATGCCTGGTTTAACAAACATTTTTCATTATTATATTTTATTGCAGCAGAAATGTTGCTATCTAGTTTTTATTTATATGATTATTCACGTGGGCCTACATATTCAGTATAGAGAGTACCTTGAGGTAACACAACAGAACTATTAAACTTTACATTAAATAATGTAAATTGCTTAAAGGAATTTAGCCATTGAATGTCAATTATAAAAAAACCCTCTGAGTATCACATAAGGTGGTATTAATTCATTTTCTGACCAAGTGAGCTTTGAGACACACAGAGATTGACTCTAAGGGGTAAATGTATCTAGGTTCAATTTTTTCAGCAAATTAAAATTGCGACAAATCGCGAGTGATAACCCGCGATTTTAGTCCCCAAGTCGTAGATGTATTAAGCTGCGAATTTTACTCTGATCTTCAAAATCGCTGGTCATCTCTGGTGATTTGCTGCGATTTCAAACACTCCCATGTTTAGCAAACTCTCCTGTGTTTCCTGCTGCGAGATTAGTAAGCACATCACTGTTACACTACCCTGCTTATACAACCGGAGGTCCGGCAGCTGTCAATGCGGCTGCCCGACAGCCGCACCACTATTAACCCTAGTACTGCCAGCCTACTGCGGCGAGAGGTCTGTTGATAGTCTATGGGGAATACCCATTACAGCGTGGGAAGTGTTTATCGTATTTATTGGGGTTTTATTATTTTTATTCAAATGTTGTGGTTTTAATGATGGTGTTGTGGTTTTGTAAACATTATTATTGGTGGAACTACAGGTCTCAGCCAGCCATGGGTGTCAGGCCATGTTGGTGCTTGTGGTTCTCCAAGTGCCAGCATGACTTGGCTGCCATGGATATGCTGGTGCTTGTAGTTATACAAGCATCTGCATGCCCCCACTCTTTAGGGCAGCCCGGGCTGGCTGGGACTTGTTGTTCCACAAAACAAAATGGTGTCTATTTGTTTTATTTAACATTATAATTTCTGATATTATCCTACACCCACCGCCCAGCCTATTGCATTCACCTCTGGGCTGGTTATTCCTAGAGTGGGGGCCTGCTCATTTTTTTTTTGCGGACCCCACTCCCTAGGAAATTCAGCCCAGTGCTGAACAGCCTGAGGTTGGTATGTCATTATGGCAGGGGGACCCCTGCCACGTGTCCCCCTGCTATAGCGCCAACCACCCCGGCTAGTTTGCCTATTGCCGGTTATGTGAAAATCAGGGGGACCCCACACAATATTTTCCCTGATTTTCCGCAGCCCCTATTTTCCCTACCGCTTCCCCTGTTTAGCCTCAACTTTATGAGAAAGAGAGAGACTACGTTGGGGATTAGGAGGACTACATTTGGATCATCACCACCTATATTCTGCTGGGTACCTGTCCATTATTGGAGGCATTTTTGATATCCATACATTTAATCTCAACACGGAGATATCCCGCAGCGTGCACACGCTATTTGAGCGGGATCATTTTTTCTTTCAACAAGAAGGAGAGGATTTCCTTTTAGGAACTAGAAGAACTTTCTTCCTCATTCTTGTTTTAATAATTGGCATTCTGCTGGGTGCTTTTTATCATTGAAATCAACGTTATATCTAACCTCATCAGCACAGACTCTGGGACCACTAATAAGTGCCTGTCTGCATTATAGACAGCCAGACATCCCTGCTTCATGTGAGTAACGGCTACCAATTTCATTTTTGCTTGTATTTTTCATCATCACCAACATTTTTATTTTACAACTCTGGACATTATATTTCCTTACATTTTCTTTTTGCGGTTCATATCAATTGTCATTTCATATTTTAGTAGCTTGCAAGTGCACTCTAACCATATTTGCAATCACACTGAGTTTGTAGTGTTTTTTACCATTATCATTGTTTTCGGCAGTGTCAATTGATGCATGTTAATTGTTTAACACATCTAAGCTGTCTCGTTCCGGCCGGAGCGTATTGTGGACCTATCCATATTAAATTGATATATCTTTCCTTTACAAGCGCCCAGAACCTGACTATTTTTATACGTATCAAACCTTCATAATGTACCATCTTCATTTTAATTCAGTTCATATATTCTAAACTATTCAATCAGAAGATTTTTGCAATACCAAATGCTACTTTGCCTTTATGACACAATGGGGTAAAAGTATCAAAATGCACTTAGAGGTATATTCAATTAAGTCTAGACATCGGCTGCACATCTAAAGTGAAAATATGGTACCGCAACATCGCGGATTTCCCTTCACAACCCTATGGGGTGCACATGGAAATCCACCTTGTTGCGGTAACCAGTTATCACTGGGAACGCGTATGCACTATATTTATACTTAATTGAATGTCCCTTAGTGCCTTTTGGTTGTGGTTATAATCCATCCCACATTACTATCAATTCTCATGGTTTAGGGCTCCAAACCGATGCATTAACTGTAGGGTGGTTTGAAGGTTGAATGTAAAACCGTGTGTGGTGGTTTAAAAAGACCTAAACCGCCATTGGTTTAGTCAAAACCGCCATAAAACCACCAGAAAAAAGACCGATTGTTTTTGATATCGGCTTCTGATAGGCTATTTAACTCAAACCATACTGTTTGAGCTATCTTGCTTCATAACATAAGAAGGGACATCATGGCAGGGAATCATTGTGCAATCATTGTTTAATGATTATTGGGGCAAAATAAATTTAAATCAGCATTCTGAAGTGCAAATAAAGTGAACACAAGTAGAGAGAGAACAGATTAAAAACAATACAATGTACAATACAATACAATCTATGTGAAACAAGCATTGAGGAACACAGACTAGTCAGCAGGATTTATCTATAATATGCAGTATGATTGCCACCAGGGAATGCCTTTAAAGGGGCAAACTGAAGCAGTAGTATCATGTACTCAGTTTGGGGCAGAAGACGGTGGAAATAATTTTTTTTCTTGCTGCAATACAACTAATGAATGTAATAATGTATGTGTTTTATAATGTATACTGCATTATTACAAAAAAGTTTTGAAAAAGCAATGAAAACAGCAGCCTGGTGCGCCAGGCTGCAGAATAATTAAATATAACCGGAAATGAGTGAATTGCCATTGTGAAATTTCATGCAGACCAAATTATGGAGTGGAACAGTCTAACATGCCAAGCTGCAAAATTCTTGTAATACACTCTTCTTTTGTTTCGCCATTCAATGAAAGAGCTATTTTGCACTGTATTTATAACATATAAAGCCATTAACAAAACTGCAACAACCAGCTATGGGGAATACTGAAGGGAAGTAGAACTCTGGATTTTATAATTACTTATTGAACTCCACCCAAATCTTTGTGTGTAATTATTCTTTAACAGTTCTATAAAAGTTACGGTTCCATTCGTGGTCTCTCTTGTAGTGAATGGAGTTTAGTTGTGACATTATGTGATCCATGTGTTGAGGTACGGTATATAGTATAAATGTAGGAGAAGTCTACTGTTTGCTGGGTGGAGGAGGGATTTTAAGCAGAAATACCCTGCTTACTTATTTAACTTATCTTTTTAGAACTAATGTGAAAATCATCTCTGAGTGCAAATTAAATACATTTCCCATTAACAATAATACTTGTTACAATATGTTATTGCATTTTGGGAACTATAAGGCTGCCATATCAAACAGTACATTACACAAATCAGTACATTTTTAAAGATATTTGCAGCTTCATTCCAAGTTAGCCAGTCATGCAAAACAGACTTCCAAAAAAATCTGGTTGGAATGGCATGCTGTCAATAATATGTGTTTGATTAAATAACTCAATATAACAGATGGCCATCTTAGCCCAGCCATGAACCAGCCAGCAATGAGGGACACATTTTGAGTCCTAGGAAGTAGAGCGTAATACACTGAAGGCAATATTTCTACACAAATATTTTTATTTTTACTGCTAATGACCAAAAACAATTTGAATTCTTATCCAAATAATGTGCTTGTCGGTCACTTTTCTCTGTGGAAAGCAGAAATAATTCAGTCGTTAGGCCTTGAGCCATAGATGGACTATAATTTGACTTTTTATAGATTATGTCCTTAAGTCTAAATAGATTTTATTGCTTATTTTGAGTTTCCAGATCTTCTTTCTTACATATCAGAAATATACTCTTCTCTACTTTACCCAGCCCTCAAAATGCTGACTCATACTTTTCATCACTTTATACCGTACCTAACCTGGCATATTTAAATATCTTGGCCACAATATGTAATGGCTACAGATATTACAAAAGGTCCACTTAATTGAGACAGTGAGAGACCTAGAGCATGTAGTCATTCAGTACATAGGCCAGAGACCATGGAATCAGTAACATGGGCAGGGTCTGCTATTGCAAATGCAGGGCCCTGTGCAGGGCCGGATTAAGGGAATGGAGGCCCCTGGGCTAAGGGCGCATTCATTCCCCCGTGAGGCCCCCAATGTGAGCCGCCCCCCGTCCCCCGTGAAGCCCCCCCAAGTGCTTACCTGTCAGTGCAGTCCTCCTTCTGCAGCGCGCTGTAAACTCCTTACTGAGGAGATCTCGCGAGAGTGAACTCTCGCAAGATCTCCTCAGCAAGCAGATTACTGAGCGCCGGGGACGGATGACTGCACTGACCCCTGCCCCCGGACCAATCAATAATGCTGCTGAGGACTTTGAAGGGCCCCCTGGATGCCCAGGGGCCCTGGGCTATAGCCCAGTTAGACCTTGGGTTTATCCGGCCCTGGCCCTGTGTGATATTCACACATAGAGAAATAAGCACAGAAGATGATAAACAAAACAAAACGTGAAACAGCTTTTGGACTTGCAAAGACAGAGTCCAAAACAGATAATATTGGGAACAAGCAAACCGATGACAATCTAAACATTCACAGGTAGACAGATTCTTAGTAGGTGATAGCAAAAGCTAACAGTGTGCAATGAGCAAGGGCACAGAGCTACCAATCAAAAACTTGTGGGGAAAGTTTATAAAGGGCTCTAGGCTACTTGTACATGTTTAGAAGAACTTTGTCTAATTATAGGTGGATTAAAGCATTACTAAGAAATCAATAAATGTCAAATAGAAATCAAATAAACAGCAGTTCACACTAATAATTGTGTAAACAACCTCTATGCTAAAACCTTTAGAATATGAAAGCGTGTGGGTTCAAGCACCTAGAAATCCTTTTGGATGCTACAAGAGTGATGTGGTATGAATGGGACCAGTTCTGGACGGAGTTAGTGTGTAGTTGTAGGACCAGAACATTTAAATTATAGTGACTTCTTCAGTGTGACTAGTCAGCATGAGCACAGAATGAAGACTCTGAGACTCCACTCTAGTGGATGATGTGTTTATCAGTGAGATCCAAAAAGGAGGCTCCAGAATCCAGCCAGATGCAAAGAGAGGTGTGGATGTAAATGCTGATAGTAGTAGTGTCATATTGCAGACAAATCTGTGTCAGGTACAGTTTGTCTGGTTGTCGAGACTGAAGAAGTATAGATGTCAGCTTTAATTAGGCATTGTTAGAGGAGCAAGTGTAAGAAACTGTCCACTTGTGAGTACTGTATAGAGCAGGATGTAGAAAGCCTGAAGTGTTAGTTACACCCTGTAGTGAGTTTAAAACAGGGACAGTGAAGAGACCCTGATACCACTGTGACAATAGCATGAGAGGGTTTCAGCTCTGAGGCCATTGTGTAAAGTAACGCTACTGAAGACTATTGTAACTAAGGGCTTGATTTACTAAACTGCGGGTTTGAAAAACAGTAGTTGTTGCCTATAGCCGCCAATCAGATTCTAGTTATCATTTATTTAGTACATTCTACAAAATGACAGCTAGAATTTGATTGGTTGCTATAAGCAACATCTCCACTTTTTCAAACAGTTTAGTAAATATACCCCTAAGTGTAGTGCAAGAGGAAAATATGTAATACAGTGATCCTTTATTTCGTCACAGAGATGGATGGCCTGGTGGCCTTTTACTTTGTCAACTGTTATAATACTGTGTCAGTTCCACACACTCAACTTACTTTCTTACTGAATTACATGGGTATGTTACCTGTGTCTGGGAGAAGAAGACTAAGCTAGACCTGGGTGGTGAATATGAGGATCTATAGAGGTAGGTATGTATCTACACTACCTCTCATAGGTACAGGGGCAGTGGGACTAAATTCCATTCATGAGCGAGCTGGGAAATGGTTCACAAATGTTAGTAGTTTGGCAATCTCAAGTTGATTGTGGAGTGAAACTGAAAGTTCACTCATAGAGATCATCAGTATATGTCTGCCAAACAGGGGTGTGAGCACATTGATGAAGAAGGTTACATCCCTGTTTGGCAGACATGGTGACATGCATGATCTCCTTCAACACTCACTTTATTTAAAAAAGGGTCAGGAATCTTACGCAGTGGCCAGTGACACTCTTTTAAAAGCCAGAAATGAACATTGGGGAACACACACACATAAACAAATAAACATAGGAAATGATAGATAAACCTGGAATAAGTGTTGGTCAATGCAAGACGCCAAAAAAGAATCCAGAAGGGAACAAGCAAACCAACAACAATCTAAACAGATTGAAGATGGATTTTAATAGTGCGCAAAGACCAAGGGCACAGAATTACCAATCAAAGACTAAGAATGTATGGGAAAGGTTTATAAAGGGTTGAAAGATACTTGAAAAGATCAGAAGAAGCAGCTCCCTTGTCTCATTGAAGGTGAATTACAGAATTGCTAAAAAATCAGCTAAACACCTGTTCACAGTGAGAACATTGTCACCAGCCCCAGCTAAAAGGTCAAGACTAAATTTCAGAAAATAAAGGATTGTAGGTTCAAGCACGGAAGTTCATGACCGAGCTGGAAAATAGTTCAAGTGAGGATTTTAATAATTTGTCAGTCTCTAATTGATTTGTGTAATGAAACTGGGGACGTTCACTCAGAGATCAACAGAAAAATATTTCTTTTTGCCACCTTAATCAATACCATTTCTGCAGATTGTCACATATGAGGCATGTCTGTGTGCTCTCACAACTTCTGGGGATACCATCAAAATGTTAAACCACTGGCTTAAAGCTGATTCATTCACTGGTTCAAACTAAGTTAAACGTTTCAAGGAAACGATTGGCCTAAAATATTACTTTTAGAGCAATAGCTCAAATTCATTTGCATAACAAAACACTGAAAGTTAGTCCTTCTCTAGTAGGATGCTTATTGTAAGAGCTGGATGCCATCGAGGTCCATAGCGTTATATATGTTTGAAATCCACTGCTCTTCAGACATATTGGACCTTATTTAGAGTCTGACACAAAGTCTGTTTAAGAAGTGTAGGAGTGGGAGTGTGCCGCAGCTTGGTAGGGTATTATGAGTGACATGCAACCCCAGTTGCTTCCCACTCATAATACCCTACCGAGCTGCAAGCAGTTCCTGCAGATAGCTAACTGTTTGCGCCACCTAATTCCTGCCGCACAGCTTTAGCCCTGTTTTGACGTGTGTTGTGTCTGCGCCTCACTGCGACTAGGATTTACTTACACGGTCACGCCTTCACAAATCCGCGTTCCTCCCATTCTCTCGTAGTGAGTCGCAAGTGGTAATTGTGTCCAAGAAGCAGGCGGATTTGGTGCTTTCTGCACATGCGTAATAGTTTTTTTTTGTTGGATGCGCCTAAAACGGACTTTGCGTCCGACTCTAAATGAGGTCCATTAACTATAAGTAAATACTGTATATCTACTGTGTTGTACAAATGTCAGTAATGTGTGTAATTTCAGACCACATGACCGTTATATACACATGTATTATATATATATATGTGAAGACTGCTTATGTGTAGATAATGCACATCAACAAAGGAATGGATTGAAGAATTGACTGATTATTGTATGAGTAGTAAAACTGCATGTGTAGAAGAGATTGTTCAGACATCTGTTGGGCTTACTGATATCTAGATTGTAGTTACTACAGTTATGCAGTAAGAACTCACTGTAATTCTGACATCTTACTATCAATATTTTATGAACTATCACTAGAACATGTGACAATTGCATATGAACATTTATTTGTACATTTATATTTTTCAGTAAAATACTCAGAGGTATTTTAACTTCTGTTCAAGTTACTGTATAAACAAATTAAGTACCCTTTACAATTAATGTTTCTGTACACATAAGAAAGTTGCATAGCACACATTAAAAGTTAGTATTAATATTAATATTTAAGCTGTTTATAAGTATGCTGTTTAACTTAAAAATATAATAAAATATCTTGTATGCTGAGTGATTGAAACCTGCCACTTGAAACTTTGAAATCAATGTCTACGCCGAGAATATTTATGTCTTTCTCAAACAAAAGTGTTTAGACACATGGGACAATCTGCAGCTTTATTCAGGGCCCTTCTGTATTTATGCAGTGGAAGCAGGTGGTGGGGGGTTGTTTGGACGAGGTTACTGAGCTCCGCCTATCTTTACCCCAGCAGCAGCAGCAGCAGCAGCATCAACCTGATATACGTCAGCCTGAATTGTATGCATTTCACTGCTGTACAATGAGGAAGAGAGTGCAGAAGCTATGCCAGGAACACCGTGTGTAACTCTGATTTCCAGACATGCTCCTTGTATCCCAGAGCTTGCTTGTTTTCTGTAAAGGCAACATGGGCTAAATGTCAGTTTGCACTGCAGCCTTTGTTCTTGCTTTTTTTTTTATATACATTTTTGCTTTAAGACCGAAATAGAGGGAATGAGCTTACCGACTGTCTGTTAATTTTTAATGTTGCTCCGCATTACTTGGACCCTGACTTCTGCAGGAGGGTGAGCTAAGCTGATTTGGGATGTCTTTCTGAGGACCTTGTGGAAAAAACAAACAAACCCGAAATGATGTTGCTGTGCTCTTTGGCTTATTTCTTCATCTGCTCTATCTCCACACGTTTCCAATGGGCCTGACTAGCAGGAGCTGTCCAAGGTGCTGGAATGCTCACTGCTCTCTGTGGTGGAAGAGAACGGATTGCAAAGCAAAAGAAGAGACTGCTGACAGTTTATTTCGGAAGAAGGTAGGCACTCTCTTTGTTCCACTATCCCTGAATAATCTACACTACAAAAGCATCAACAGACTAAAGCAGCCAGAAAGGGAGAGGGAGTGCAAGTCTGCCGGCTGTCACAGGGGAGGGAGTACACCAGACTGCTTAAACCCGTCTGTATCTAAGTAGGAATGAGAGACACATCCTTTAATGAGGAATAAGCCATTTCCAATAGATTGCGATTTATGTAATAATTTCTCTATATTTTTACCTCCTCGGAGTATGTTCAAATGAGGCACCACAGACAGCTGAGTGTGATAGCATTTGATGGTGCTGCAATTTTCTGTGTAGTAAAGTGGAGAGATAGTATCCAGGCTCTCCTCTGTTGGACCACAGAACAGGGTGTCATTGGCACACACCCATTATCTATGCGCTCATTTTGTTGCATCTGAATTTCAAGAGGAAACATTTCAGATTTTTTTTTTCTCTCCACCAACCTTGTAGCCAACTTTAAAGGCCAAAGCCTTTATTACGAAGATTTAATAGGATAACCATCATCTAAGGATGCAAGATTTTACACTGTGGACTACTTCGTCGTAAAATGCACTTTAGCTGAAGAACGAGTCCAAATGCAAGTCCGCTGTATGGTGCTGAAATATCCTTTCAGATTGCACTGAGCCCTATCCTGAGGAAGGGCTTCTGTTGATAAAAAGTCACATTTGATTACTATACTGCTCGACTAAACAGTTGTTTTGGTATGTATACTATTTATGTTTATAGTAGTAATGGCTCTATCTACCTGATGCTATTATACCTATGCATTACATGTTCAATGTAACATTTACATAGTGATACCACATCACTTTCCTTGATATCAGAAGTTAAAATTCATCTGGCAATTACATGTCTATGTCATTTTACCCTTTGCACCTACAGTGCCATTTGCACCTAAGACGTTTTTATGTTACACTAAGGGATTAGTCTGCCTTATAATACTATACTTACGTGAGAAAAACAGTATTTCATGAAGCTTTTCTGTACAGATCTATCTTCTTCCCTCACACTACCTTTTTGCCAGCTGGTAAGTTGTTTTGCTTTGGGATAGTATGAATAATAGATGATGGAAACATATGTGTTAACATTTTAGTCCTTTATGGATCAGATTATAAAGAAGTTGGTATTTCTGGAGGAAAAAACATGTCAGAGTTGAAGAGAGCTGGGAGGTTGTGCAGTAGAGTCTTAGATGAACACATAAATTATGGGTTTATAATGCACAATGTGATCATAAAGTCAGACCAGGTCAAGGATGAATTATTTACTTATTTTGTTTACCTCATGTTGCACTTCTGGCACATGTACTGGTAAATCATGGTAACTGCAAGGGATTATTTCATTTTGCATGGCATAGTATTGCTCATGTTTATATACTAGTAAAAGGTATACACACAACACAAGTCACATTGTCTGTGCTCACTGCCATTGTGTGTGCTGCAGTTTCCCTGTGCATGATGTGTAACATCAGTTACTTGCCTAAACTGAACTTGTACATTAAGGAAAGTCAAATGAGTAGTTCAGGAGAAGAAAGCATAAGCCATGTAGGTAAAGTACAGTGATAACAGCTGTCTTTATATCATGTTTGGGGGGTTATGTAATATTAAATCAATTTATTACGTCTGTTGTGTCACAAGCATGTTGTACATTTACGGTATGCAGATGGCACCCAATGTAAAGAGTCACTAATGTAACCTCTCTACAGACATAAAAGATCTCATGCATCATATAAATTGTCAGAATACAAACCATGGAATCTTCAAGCTTGCCTAGTTTTCCCCCCTGTTAGCTCATATAAATATCTGGGGCACAGCAATGAAATCTTTGACTGTTGCTGCTCTGGCTTTAGAACAACTGCACTAATTTTATTATGGATGTAAAATTCAGATGATCTTTGTTTGCAAATGCTGGTGGTGAGGTGCAAAGA
The DNA here is from genome assembly GCF_038048845.1 of Mixophyes fleayi. Classification (NCBI taxonomy): domain Eukaryota; kingdom Metazoa; phylum Chordata; class Amphibia; order Anura; family Limnodynastidae; genus Mixophyes; species Mixophyes fleayi. The sequence continues at coordinate 89,507,806 of NC_134404.1, forward strand.
CAGGTGTACAGAAGGACTGGCGGAGGCATGACCTCATACATAGAGACAGAAATGTATTTTGCACTCTGCCGCACTCTTCTGCCCTAAATGAAGTATAATATGTCTAAATGTAAATGAATCCTAGACAACAAACAGTAAAATGTACTGTACCGTAGCACAACGTTATGGCTTCAGTGCTGTAGTCTGTGCTTTGTGGTTAGATCAGGTATTATGGAAATATTAGGGAAATTAGCACCAACTGACTACCTTCAAAATAGATTTTGCACAAGTTATGCTAACGACCTCAATACTGTCCTATGATAAGAGTCACTATTTATTAAAGAACCTTTTCAACAAGTGCTTCAAAAGAAATGAAGGAGTGAAAATAGCACCACTCATAACTGGTACTGATTAATACTTCAGGTGACGTATTGATTGAGTTAATTTGGATTCTTTGACACAAAAACATTGTCATCTAATTTGTATTCCTCAGCTTAGGGCAGCTAGATATGATTTTCTAGGTTTAGACAAGATCCCTAAACATCACAAATATTGTTACGAACACTCAGTAAATCGCTGCTTTAACTGCCCTTAGACTTTAAAAGAGGTACAAATGTTATAGTTCCAGTCACTTGATAATTGCACCAAACAATTAGGTCCTACTTCTTTTGTGCCTGATGGCCCCAGGCAGAGATGATTAGGAATTTTATGCTGACCTTATTTTCAATTCTACTGGATTAAATCAAATCTTTATGATAAAGAAATATCATTGATAATAATACAGAACTACAGAGCATGTTTTGACCCCTGTTACTGTGGGGCTTATTACTCTGCTACCTGCTCTGAATTAGAGAGGATCTTGGCAAGGTACTCGAAGGACTTGTGGCCTAGTCCCACAGCCAAGATCACTCCCAGTTTAATATTATACCAAAAATAGTGTAATACTATAGGGGGCACTAATATAGCTTTGTGTTCATTATAGGGATACTGGTGATGGAATTTTGTACAGTATAAGTATGTGAACAAAGGTCAATATAGCTCAAAACATGAATTAATCTAAACATCTTAAATACTACCTGGAAGTAGTGCTTGGGAATCAGGGACCGAGACAATGGCCCCAAGATCTTCCTGAAATAACAATGATTTAATGTGATATTTCAGATAATAGAGCTTAGTCATGTGATATCACATAGCCAATAAAAACAGTTTGTGATATGTGGCACCGAGTAGTTTCTATTGGCTATTATTTGTTGTCATGTCATTTTCCTTTCTGTCTAACTACCTGGACATAAATGAGACAATCACGTATGTCATTGGCACCAGCTTAAATGTTTCATAGGTTCTGGTTACAGTCTTACGCCACTGCCATAAAAGACATTTATTGACATTTTGGAACCATGGGCAGTAAATACAAAAGTACACACAAATATGAAATAACATATAATTTATTAATTAAACACATTATATATACACTGTATGCTACATGATAATTTATCATTATCATAATTTAATTCTATTAGTTACTCCTAATCCTTCATGAAGTCAACCTGTTACTATTAATAACAGTGTTTTTTATGACCCTAGATAAATGGATGGACACACTGTTGTGTTTCAAGGACATTACATCATACTTGAGTACTTTTTTAACCTCCCTTCTGGGATTTCCCAGTGAGGAGATCCACGGGACCGGTGTGGGAGGTCATGAAGTCATTTAGTTCATCATGACTCCACAGCGCTCTGCACAACAATGTGATATGCATCATTGCAGAGTGGAGGGCTGGGCCATGATGACTGGATTTATATTGAATTGCGTCATCAAGGCCCCGCCCACTTCAGAAGAAAGTGAAGCTGATCCGAGAGTGCACGGTGGCTAAGTGGTTAGCACTTCTGCCTTACAGCACTGGGGTTATGAGTTCAATTCCTGACCATGGCCTTATCTGTGAGGAATTTGTATGTTCTCCCCGTGTTTGCGTGGGTTTCCTCCGGGTGCTCCGGTTTCCTCCCACACTCCAAAAACATACTGGTAGGTTAATTGGCTGCTAACAAATTGACCCTAGTCTCTCTGTCTGTGTGTGTCTCTGTGTATATTAGGGAATTTAGACTGTAAGCTCCAGTGGGGCAGGGACTTATGTAAGTGAGTTCTCTGTACAGTGCTGCGGAATTAGTGGCGCTATATAAGTAAATGGTGATGATGATGATGATGATGATGATAATGAGAGTGTGTCCTACTCTGCCCAGAGTCCCCAAAATTCGGGAGGCTCCTGGACATTCGGCGAGAGTAGGAAAGTGTGCCTTACATAAGGACCTAGTTTCAATAATGGATCTGAACTTTACATTTGTCTTCTTCAGATTTTCAGCTTACATTTGAACAGAAACACCTGTTGCCAATGTTTCCAAAGTGAGCAAGTAACAACAGGATGATTATTATGTGACTGGGAGAAGACATCAGCGTGGAGTCACTGTATATTCAGTTATATGAATTGAAGATTAAGTACTCATAAAACACTGAAATTAAAAACACAATTGACAAATGATTCAGAACTCATTTCAAAGCATGCATCGTAGAACAGACCACAAGCACTACTCAACCTTCTCATATACTTTCATCTTTACCACTAATTAAGTATGCGCACACACTTAACATAAACCTGAAGATGATAGTCCATCTGCTCATTTGTTTGTTACTTGTATTATAAAGCACCTACTATATATTGTTTAAGAAATATTTTTTTAAATCTCAGCTTACACATATTTATATGTACAGTTTGTACACTTTGCCCTGATTTGCATATTTTCTTTGACTGTGAAATCAGTAACTAAACACTTAGAGCTGATGTCACAGGGGATGTTATGCATGCTCTATCATGTTAAGATACAACATGTCTCTGTGCACTCTCTCTAACAAACAGCATCTGTGCTTCCTCCTCAAATCCTGATGTCAGCACTGTAGTAATATAACTAGATAAGCATAGGAAGACACAGGGGACGTTTACTATCAGTCACACAGTGACAGTGAGAGAAAACTGAGCAGCAAGAAAATTATAGGTAGATATGCTCCACATTTATACAATTTCAGCAGCAGTTTTTATATTTGTACCCTGCCCAGTATGTTGCACTTGATCAGCAATATGTCTGTTCTGGCACAGTAGAGATTGTGCATCTTTTTTCAGGCACATGTACCATTGATGAATGTTGTACATTGGGTGTAGCAGAAAAGCTCCACCTACTTTCTGATTTCTTTAAAAAAAAAAAAAATGTCTAAGTCACAGGTGGTACAGGACAGGAATATATCCTGCACACCAAACTAAATCTACAGATATACAAAATAAACTGTGTAATTGATTTTCATTTTTTTCCCTACATATTTTTACAAAGTTTTTAAAGCATTTTTGCTGGGACCTGTAGTGCACCACAGACAAATTAGTTATTTCTATTTTTTAATACAATTAACACACACAAACCGGAGGTGTGGGCATAACCCTAGAGCTTTTCAGCACAGGGTAATTTATACTTGAGTGGGGGCATTTTTATTGTGTGCCTGATCCACCTAGGGAATCCAGCCCCATGCTGACTGGTCTGCATGGGCTGGTTAGGCACTGTGGCAGGGGAACCTCATGCTGTGGTGCTTGCTATAATTTTACCAGTCTGGCTGGGAAAGATTAGTGCTAGTACTAGTACATTTAGGGAACCCAACACTTTTTGTCCCCCCCAGTTTTGCCAGTGCCTACCTAGGCTGCCAACACTGGGGCTGGTGAGGCTTTTTGGGGGGGCTACAATTTGTTTTTAAATTTAATTATGTATTTAACAGCCATGCACTTTAACTTAGGATACACTTCAAGCCTATCTAATGGGAAAAAACATGCAGCTTGGAATACTGAGTAAACTATAGGACGTCACTTATGCTTGCATTGTAAGTGCAAATTGCATCCTACTCTACATAAGCACCCCAACATATACAACTAAACCATGTGCAATACATTGTTTTCCCACTGCCTATATCAGTGATGGGCTACAGGTGGCCCAGGGGCCATATGCCGCCCACCAAGTCTTTCCATGCAGTACTCAGATGATTCCTGCTTTAGGCCCTATCAGGCTCAGCTCTTGTTACTAAATGGGGTTCTAAATGGCATATAGGAGTGGTTTTGGCTGAATGAACATTTTGATTGGTCTGAGGTGTTTGAGTGGCACATGGAGTCTATTCTATGAGCACATGGTGTCTCTTTATTTGTTTACATGTATTGTTTTAATTTATTAATGAGCTTAAGGTGCAGTCCTTCAGAAGGTTATAGGGCTGCCCATACACTCTTTTATGTGTATCAAGTTGGCCATCATTGATCTACATTAACACCTCTATACTTACTATGTACATATTCTGTATATGCATATACACATACATCCATACGTATTACCCTCACATTACACTGTACTTACCACACTTTACAGTAATAACCTTACACAAAGCACTGAATAACTATCAATAACACTTTGTGCATCCACTCCCTATACTAAAACCCCTACACAAACCACTACACCCCACAATTTACTAAGACCATCTCTTTCTACAGCAATGCATCTACTCAAAACAGTATACGCCACACTTTACACTACAGTATGTCCAGTGATGGCAACTATAATATCTTTACACACACTAAGCATGAAGTAATACAGTATGTCCAACACAGGCAACAGTAATACCTTTCACCTATTGCTAACTCGCACACAGTGTCTGTTTGTTGTCTACAATACTAACCCCACCTATTACAGTGTCCCTCACTACCTACACTTAACCTCACAAACACCTATATATTTGACTGTGTCACTAACTCCCAGAAGTGATATCACTATATTATGGTTATAGCAGACAGACACAGATTACACTATATCCCCAAATACTGCTTTTCTTTCACAAGTCCATACTGCTCATATTCTAAGCCTCTGTCATCCAACTATGGAATGTAACATTCACAGCACTTGTGTTTTGCAGACTCCGTTCCACCCTCAGTTACACATGTAACAGCTATACTATTATACCACAGACAACAGTGAAATAATGTTATGTAATTTGATATTTCTTCATAGAATGAAATAGAAAGAATATGTATACAGTGTTTGGTTTTGGCACATGCATCATTGGGTGATTCTTAATTTTAGAAAGAGGAAGCACCATTTTTGCAATTTTCTCACCCCTAGGTTCAATTAATAAAATACATGCAAGTCTTCCATATAGGATATGTGTCTCTGTTTCTCTATCAAGCTCATTACTCTAAAATGCCAAGATTGTATGTTTTTTTCTTGTTGGTTCCACGTAACTTCTGGTTGGTGTGCACTATAACAGAGGTTCTAAGTAAAACAGACTACATTTAGTGTCAAAATCCCATGAGTCCAATCCTTATTTCCTTTCTCTCTCTTCTGTCTTTATTCTAGCAGGAGGAAGGGCTCACTTAGGGACCAAAGCGTTGACCCTTTACAATACATGTTTTTGTTTAGTTATAAGTCCCATGAGTGTGTTTTGTTGGCGTATTGCAGTGAATCTATGGACTGCACCTGTGCTCCCTGGCTAATTGGGATGAGTGTTCTCATCTAGGAATGTTTTGATTCAGTTTTATTTTACATTTGGGTATTTTAAGATTAAACAAGCTGGTTTTCTTTAGGAAAAGCTGGCGAGTGTTTGTCTTATTGCATTCACCCCAATGAAAAGCAATATCGATATATAAGTAGCCTTATTACAGATGTACATGTATAACAGCTGATCACCCAATGCAGATGTAACAGGCTTAAACTTAAAAATGACACTGTGAACACATTAACATTTGATGTGATCTCGGCATGTAACATGAATTAATTATTCGTAAGAGTAATGTTCATAAAAAGATCTTTTAAGTCACTCAAGAGTTGAAATGATCATTGTCCAGACTTTTGCATTCAGGTCTTGACTGTGAAGATCATGCTGTCAGTTTGTCCTTGTCATAAGACAATAACACCTTCCAAACAGCAGTAAAGCAGCACAAGATTGTCTAGAAAATGACAACGACTTTTTATGTTTTCAGGACAATGTCAGATCTCTGTGCAGAAACTTTACGGTGAAATATACTACAATAAAACTGCAATAACCTTGTTTAAACACTTCTTTGTGGCAATACAATTTCTAAAACATTACCTTTTTTCAATATATGATTTTTATTTGCTAGTGTAATTAATGGTTGGTTGGAAGAATTAGAAAAAACTTAAAGCAGACATAAAAAATACAGAATATTTAAGAAACATTTGTGCAAAATAGTGATAGGTTGTCAGGAGCCGCAGCGGCTCACTGCCCCTCTCGTTGAAACGGGACAATCGCATAATCAGCGCCGCATCCCGGCAAGTATGGGCAGTTGGGCGTGTGCGCCATTGACGTAAATTAATTAACAGCATCCTTAGGCTGACTGGCTCCCCCTATGCTTCTCCCCTGTTCATTGGGCCTCATGTGTTTATAAGGCAGGGAGGGCTTAGCCTTCCTGCTGGTTATAGTGTCCTGTGTGCTGCACACTTGCTGACCAGCTCTGGTCTGCGGATACTATGCATTATTGACCCTATTCCTATTGGGACCCTTGGCTTGTTTTTGGACCTTGATTGAACGCTGATTGCCCCTGACCTCTGCCTGTCTCTGGATTACCGGTGCTAGCATCTTGCCCTGACCTCTGGCCTGTCCCTGTTTATCCTGCTCGGTACTGACCCTTGACCCTTGACCTTTGGATTGTCTTTGGTATCTGCCTTTGGTAATCCGGTTACCCTCCATCTGGTGCTACAGTTATCACTGATAAACTTTTACTACTGTAGAGTGAAGTCTTGAGGCATACGAGTAACTCTGAACATAACCAGTTATATGGGAAAGGCGGCTGCTATAGATGAAGACCTCTTTCCAGTTTATCTAAGTAGCCGTCAGCCTTAACATAGGTGTCAGTTATTTCCAAATGTAGATTGCAGATTATACAAAGAACTTTTGTTAAATCATGGGGGGGAGGGGACAACTCAAAGCGATGAGCCGTCATCATCACCTTGATATCCGGCTTTCCTCATTATCAGGTATATAGTACCTGAACATCACAGCTTTTCCTGTGCACCTCTGAGGGGTGCGAGGTGAAATCTGTGATGTTACATCACGATGGAGTGTCTCCGTGAATGTTCCATTGGCACTCTGTGGCACATCATGGGGAATTGAATTCTCTCCTTTGAGTCTACACAAGTTTAAACCATGCAAATGATTTCTTCAACAAATGAAATGTAAATGTACATGTCCTGTAAGCTCTTAATGCTATATACTGATGTACAGCAAACATTTAGAAATTCAAAATAGCACAGCCAAATCAAGATATTGATTAACAGTAACCACATGTCCCCAACAGTTGCCCATAACAAATATATGTGTTTCAGCATCCTGTTGTGGTTCCCTCTCAATCAGTTAACTATAGGCCAATTACAGTCTCTTAAGCTGGATCAAAAGAAACAATGATGTCACAGGTGGTTGTAGCTTCTCAGGTAAGCGTTGGAGGGATGTATCCAGGTTGGATGGCATCAGATCTGCAGTTGGTGACCAAGCTTCTGATTTTACCATTAGCATTGATTAATTGACTAAATATTATAAAACACCATCCATACTGTTCTTGTTTATTAGAGATGAGCGCACTCGGATTTCCTGAATCCGAGCCCACCCAAACGTTGCCGATCCGAGTCGGATCCGAGACAGATCCGGGTATTGGCGCCAAATGAAAACTTGAAAGCGAGGCTCCGAGTCATAATTCCGTTGTCGGATCTCGCGATACTCGGAACCTATAAATTCCCCGCCGCCATCTTCACTCGGGCATTGATCAGGGTAGAGGGAGGGTGTGTTAGGTGGTCCTCTGTTCTGGTAGATCTCGTGCTGTGCTGTTTAGTTCTGTGCTGTGCTGTGCTGTGCTGTGCTGTGCTGTGCTGTTCTGTGCTGTGCTGTGTTCTGTTCTGCAGTATCAGTCCAGTGGTGCTGTGTGCTGTGCTCTGTTAATTTTGAGTTCAGTGGTGCTGCTGGGTCCTGTGCTGTGTCCTGTTCAGTCCAGTCGTGCTGTGTCCTGTGGTCTGTGCATCTAAGGGCATAGTTATTTCCCCATTATTCCCAAGTGTTTAAAAAATTAAAAAAAAGTTATAAACAAAAATACAAAAAAATAATTACAATTTTTTTTAATTACAACAAAATTTGCCAAACCAATCCTGCAGTATAAGCCCATTGGTACTGCAATATTACCAAGTTCACACATTCAGCAGTAAAAGTCCAGTGGTACTGCTGCAAAATTACAAAGTTCACACATTCTGCAGTATCAGTCCAGTGGTGCTGTGTGCTGTGCTCTGTCAATTTTGAGTTCAGTGGTGCTGCTAGGTCCTGTGTGCTGTGTCATGTTCAGTCCAGTGGTCCTGTGTCCCGTGCTCTGTGCTTCTAAGGGCATAGTTATTTCCCCATTATTCCCAAGTGTTTAAAAAATTTAAAAAAAGTTAATAAAAAAAATATACAAAAAACTAATTAAATTTTTTTTTAATTACAACAAAATTTGCCAAACCAATCCTGCAGTATAAGCCCATTGGTACTGCAATATTACCAAGTTCACACATTCAGCAGTAAAAGTCCACTCCTCTACGCAGTCCAGATACATTTATTGGTGCGAATCATACAAGTTCAGGGTTTTTAAATTATATTGTGGTGACCCACTCCTCTACGCAGTCCAGATACATTTATTGGTGCGAATCATACAAGTTCAGGATTTTTAAATTATAATGTGGTGACCCACTCCTCTACGCAGTCCAGGTACATTTTTTGGTGCCATTAAGACCAGTTGATGGTTTTATTATTATTTTGTGGTGACCCACTCCTCTACGCAGTCCAGATACATTTATTGGTGCGAATCATACAAGTTCAGGGTTTTTAAATTATATTGTGGTGACCCACTTCTCTACGCAGTCCAGATACATTTATTGGTGCGAATCATACAAGTTCAGGGTTTTTAAATTATATTGTGGTGACCCACTCCTCTACGCAGTCCAGATACATTTATTGGTGCGAATCATACAAGTTCAGGGTTTTTAAATTATATTGTGGTGACCCACTCCTCTACGCAGTCCAGGTACTTTTTTGGTGCGATTAAGACCAGTTGATGGTTTTCTTATTATATTGTGGGGACCACTCCATACGCAGTCCAGAAAGATACCTCGTTGCAACGTTTTGGACTAATAACTATATTGTGAGGTGTTCAGAATACACTGTAAATTAGTGGAAATGCTTGTTAATGAATGTTATTGAGGTTAATAATAGCGTAGGAGTGAAAATAAGCCCAAAAACTTAATTTTTGAACTTTTTATGCTTTTTTCAAAAAATATCTGAATCCAAAACCTTTCGGCAGGTGTTTTGGGAAACAAATCCGAACATCGCAAAAATCCGAATACAAAATACAAAACACGAGACACCAAAAGTCGCCGGTGCACATCCCTATTGTTTATACAATCATATGTTCCACTTTAACCTTTGTATATAATAAATGTGTTTCATGTGTTACATCATAAACTCATTTCACACTCTGATCAGACTTGATTAACACTCTCCTTAGATATTCACCGGATGCTTGAGATATGTCCTAGTCTTCTTGATATAAATCTAATCATAATACAATAATACTATTGCTACATCAAGCTTAATATAGACAATTTAAAAAGTAGAAACACTGATATTATTCCTTTGTGAATAAACACAGAAAACTCCTGAAAGAAACTATTTACAAAATGAATACTAACATAACACAAAAATGGATTAACATTCATCCAGAAAACATTTAAGAGAAAATTTCATTCACCTAGGTTGCACTGTTTGTAGAGTAAAAATCAAATATGCCTCACACTGCGAGATATATATGACCCTATCGACACCATGAGATGATTTAAAATAAGTTCAATAACAATGCCAACTGACATTTGACAATTGACATGGGGCTAAATTTGCTAATAGGTGGTTTGATGAACCCACCAGTTTTACTAAAGGCCAAACTACCAGTTAAGTCTAAAAAGCACAGTTTTACAAAGCACCACTTTACAAATCACCATCCCAATTTTTAACATGATCAAAATACAAACAGCCAGATTTACTAAGCTCCTGGGAAAAGTTCCAGAAAAACAGCCAGAAAAAAAGATTGTGTCAGGTGCAGTCCCTGTATCTACTCTATGGTGCAGGTATTGCTGTCTGTCACTTCCAGGCAGCAGAGACACAGCTCCCCCAGACATCCAGGCGCGCCGTCGGGCGTAGGCGCAATAGTGCGTCCCATTGCTAGGCAATGGGTGGCTTCTCTCTGTACCTGTCAGCGGTCAGTGTCATCGCTGGCCACCCCCACGTTCTCTCAGCCTATCAGATGGCTCCTGCCTCTATATAAACCTGGCTCTGGCTCTATCAGGCTGCCAGGGTATCAGGTCTATCCTGCCTCCAGGGTTCCTGTATTGTTGCCTTGTACTCTTCCCTGTATCCTGTAATGCTGCTCCTCTTGGCATTGACCTAGCTTGTTTCCTCTCTCCTGGATTGTGCTTCGGTTACGTATAGGCTCCCCTGGTTTGACCCTTCCTCTTTATGACCATTCTCTGGATTTCCCTTGGTACCTCTTGCCTCATTTGGCTTGACCCAAACTGTTTGGCCATTCTTCATCACTACTACACTGGTAACTGCCCTGGAGAAATACGCTCTGCGCATCCCTTGCAGCCATGGGCTGGCTGGGCTGGGGGGACCTCCACACCGGTCCCATAGAGGGCTATCTTGGGATGGGTTACTTAGCCACCTGCATTTTTTTCCCTTTAAAATAGTCCAGTCTTGTCCCCCGGGCTGAAAATTGCCAATGCTCCCCTGCTTGCAGCCAAGCCCAAACCTCTTTGCCAGGGCTCATTAGACTCAATGCCTCCTTGTTCAGTTGTGTTAATACCAGCTAGTAGCTCCATCCAGTTCTCAATCCTTAACAGATTGGTTGTGAGAGGTGAGAGTGCTCAAACTGCATGCTGTTTGTGCTATATTGCCATTCAGAATATAAGAGGAAACACCATTCACATATAAATTATGGGGGCAATAATTATTTATTGATTATAGTGCAAAATTAATTTCTAATTAACTTACGGAGGAAAATTTTGGGGGGATAGTATATATTTTCTCCAAAACACATATTAATATTCTCATGGCCCCCTAATGTGGAGTTTACCACAAATGTATTTAAGGAGATATACAATAATCTGTGTTACATGTCAAATACTTTTTGATAAGTAAAATGTTTACCTGAATATGGATAATACAATTTGTCACCCTGAATGATTCTATTACTCAATATACAATTATAGCATTTATAAAACCCTGCCTTGGCAAACAATTTAAAATAATGAGCCTGATCTTTAACAATAGGGTCAGCTTGTATCAATTTTAAACATTAATTTAATCTCTCTCTGAATAGGTTTTTATTTAGTGCAAGCCCCAAATGATAAATCAGATTCAATTATTTGTGAGCAGCCAATTTAATTGAAGGAGGAAATGCATTTAAATCAGAGATATAGATGGAACCAGTATGTTCCCTTTAAAGGGGTTGAGTCTCTGACCCTTCAAAAAAGCATCAGATAAAATATAAGAGGGATAACAACATGCTTTCAACCTCTTAGTCATTAATTCAAATTTGATATGAGCATTTTTCGGTGTACACTACAAATATATGAATATAATGGTATTGACTAATTGGTAAACTCCTTAGTGGATGTTTTGGGTCAAAACCATTGTATCCAAGGAGAATATTCCCATCAGTGCTGTAATGATAAAGTGCAGCCTGTATATCAGTGGCAGTTCTTGAAATATGTACATCCCAAAAATGAATCTTATTAGTCTCCCATTCAGGGGTGAAACTTCTGTTAGCAAGATGATTTATATATTTGCCAAACCTTTTCAGGGACCTTCCTGATCCACTCTATATTACAAATATATCATCAATAAAGCATCATCAACAGGTGCTGAATACATGAGAAAATTAGATATTTTTTTTCAGTGTAACCGGTGACCAAGTTGACAAAATATGATACCACAGGGCTACCAATAGCAACACCTGTAGTCAGCGCTTTTAAAATAATTCTCAAATTTTATATAATATGCTCCATTAAGATTTTGGAAAAGAACATTATAATAGTCACCATTGGTATGGGTATGTAATTATCATGTGAAATAAAATATCATACTGCTTGGAAACTCTTTTTAATTGTTATATCGATATACAAGAGCGCTGATGTACAATTATTATAAATGGTTTGTTTTACTAACCAAGTTCTGTGTTATATGTACACATAAGTATGCATATTGTGGAGCAGTGATCATATGAAACCATAGAGCTGATAAGAAACATTTATTCAAGCTCTGGAAAGGAACATCTTTAGTTCATATCAGATTTTTAGGAAAAACCTTCTAAACCACTGAGAACATTATTAGAAGTTTTATCTGGTACAAGTGTGGATATTTATTATTATTTATTATTATTATCATTTATTTGTTAGGCGCCACAAGGTTTCCGCAGCACCGCACATAGTACAAACAGTAGACTATACAGGGTATAACAGTACAGAACAATAAACAAAAGTACCAATACTTCAGAAACTCCAGGCAGGCAGATGCAATAGACACGGAGCAGAAGAACAGGTGAGGAGACAGGAGGCAAGAGGGCCCTGCTCAAGCGAGCTTACATCCTAAGGGAGGGTTAAACAGACCAGGCACAAGAGGAGCCACCAGATTTATCCACCATAGATGGGTAGTTAAGCACTTTGTCAGTTAATATCCGTGTTGTGGATGTTTTTCTAATTTTATTTTTTATAAATCTGTAATAATTTTACAGCAGCACTCTCCTTATTTTATTTATATTGTTGTTCTATACAGACTTCAGTACCATGTTTTTGAGAACAGCAAATAATATCGGCACTATTTTTTGTATTTTATTTTATCTAATTCGTGCCTGATTTTGCTATTCCTTTATATTGATATACAATGAAGCAGTATCCATAGTAACAAGCAGTTACTGAGAATGAGCTAGTTTTATATTTTTCATTTTTTGTAAGAAATCATAGGAAGGTGACTTACGAACATATTCCTACAAATAATAATCTAAGAACTCTGCAACTGCCCCAGTCATTGAGGATATATCTGAAACAATTGGAAGAAATGGAGGATCAGCACCAATTTTATGAATTTTTTTGTAATCGACTGATACAGCCAACCAGCTGACCTTGAGTAATAAAATACTACATAACAAATCAAAACCTAATTGGATGAATACTTAACATTTATTTGTCATAAAAAAGAGTAAGGCTATTTCTGCTTTACCGCACATAGTCAATAAGCACTAATGCACCACCTTTATCAGCAGACTTCAAAATAATAATTTTAGCAATTTATAAATGTCCTTGAACTTGGTGTTTTGCATCAGTAATGTTATCAGAATGGTGTTGTGGTTGGGTGATTCTCCTGACCATTCGCGACCTGGATACATTTCTGAATAGTAGTGAATGAAGATGTTTTGCATATATGTATATATTTTATTTATACATATATATTCATAAATATATAAAGAACGTTGTCATGAAGACATAGTAAAATGTTTTTAACTGTCTTTAAAATTTAAATAAGTCAACTTCCAAGCGAAAAGGAGAAATTCTAATTGTTTGTGTAACCACATATATTGGTAAAATTTCTTGATGACTTGTTAAGGATCGTATCTCTTTCTACGAGTGACCTCTCCCCTTTCAATGTTTCCCTATGGACTGTTTGGTACAGATTCCTAAAACAATGTTGTTGTAGATGCAGATCAAGTGGCAGCACCTGTAGATTTTTCAGTGTCACTAGAATCCTTTGTTAATATTTCACTCCCTGATGCTCCCACTGAGTTTTCTATGGGAGCACCAACTCTTCTATATCTTTTTGCTAATCTTTGAATAAAATACAATGAAGGTCTGAGAGTCAAGGATATAAACATTTGTCTTTAGAATCATTTCACATCTGCCTTTATGTTCTCTCTTTATTTTGTTTTACCTCTTCGTTTTAGAGATTTCTGTGAAAAAATCTACAGTATTGGCCTTTGCAGCAGATAAAGGTTCAGAGATTGAGAAGTATCATGTCAGTGATAGTAATTTATTTGCCAACTGAGTCTTGGCTTCACATTTGCATCACTGTGAGCATAATTTGTAATGGGCATCTGTCCGAAACATTATACCATCTATTGCAAAACTCTGTTATTTCTAGCAAATGTAAAAAAAAATATATATATATGAATATTATGGTATATGACTTGCTTGATAAATATTTGATAAATAATGATATACTGTGTAAACTGTTTAAAATAAGCATAACAAAAAGTAAATTGAGATCTTCACATGACAAAATGTATCTATATGACATAGAATATATAATTTCTTACACGCATTTAATCAAATTATTAATAAGTATGTAACCAAGTCACAGATCCCAACACTAATTCTATTGTCTCTTTAATGGTCTTAATTTTGAAAATATTGGGAGGACCTTCTGGACTTTTTTTTCTTTAATCATCTTCCACTGCTTTGTCTAACCTTTAGTTCCTGCCAGTAAATAGGCATTACTTAGCCATGAGCATGAGTATATTGTCTGCTTCTCAGTCGGTGGGCATAGCTATAGCATCAATATGTAAGAAGGTAGGCAGAAGAAAAGCAAAAACAACCAACTGTTTCCTAAAATCTGAAGGAGAGGACAATGTTAGCCATTTGGGAAGACTGAGACTCAGTGGTCATTCCATTGGTTTTAACATGAATACATATTAATTAGTGATTTGTATTCTTTTCCAAGGCAGGATGCATGTACATGTCATTTAGAAACCGAAATGCAAAGTTGTAATTCCAATTATCAAAATCCTGTGGTTGCGCCTGCTGATTGTACCAAATGAACACTGTTACGGCTCTAGCATCCAGGGATTGATACTTGTGTTGCTATACTGGACATAGACTCACATCCATTGGTTTGGCACTTGGGTCAAGTGAACATATCTGTCTATGCCTGGTCACCTTAACACAGTACCACTCTTTATCTGTGATATATATTTAAAGGGTCATTTGCTTGAGATTGTGGTGAAATAAAATTACTGATTGTAAACATGAAAACCAAAATAAAATCATATTTCATGTATGAATGATCATATAAAACCTTAACAAAGGCCATTTAACTTACCCAGAAACATATTAATGCATTGCTGAGAAGAGTGTTCACAATGTAATGGGTATACCAGTCTAGTCTGCTTTTTAAATTGCTTGTGAACCATATGTTGTACCCAAGTGTTTTTCAAGAGCTGCACTGCAAGGATTAAAGATTTGGTAATTTGCTAAATGAAGTGTGGGTGTGGTGTATCACTGAGTGTATAAACACACCATAAAAGACTACACAGTACAATATGTGGTGCCAGTTTGAATGTTAACAATCTGTGCTATTCATTTGTTTATATAAAATGTTATGCCTTATGTTCTAATCTAAGCCAAACTGACAGTGAATCATGTGTTCTATTGTGCAATTACTAACCATGCATTCTCAAATGTTCCATCCCAATTTCTTATTTGCTATTCCAGTAGTTAACTATTTACAGTAAAAAATTAATTTGCATTAACATATTTTTTTCACTTATGAACATGGTTGTTTGGAGTATGCATGGAAATATGTTAATGTGTTAGAAATTAAATGTAATAGAAATACAAATATTTCAGTGTTAGCGGTAAAGAGGAAGCTTTCAACTTGATTGTTTAATGAAAAATGTAACACCCTTATTTAAAAAAACCAAAACAGGGCTGAATATAGCACAAGGCACAGTAGGCCTCTGCCTATTGGTGGCAAAGGCTAAGAGACATTAGTTCTCTCTGCATAGTGCATATGTCAAAGCTATTTTTGTTTCATAAGCAACGTGAAATCTTCTGAGAGATTGATAATAATCAGTTTGCTGTTTATGTGGGGAGGAGAGGGCCAGTATATCCTGCTATGTGGGAGGACCTGTAGATCTAGAGACTGCTCTATGTAAAAGGATTGGGACAAATGAATAAAGTTGGATTTTGTTCCTTTACTTTATAATCATGTAAATCTATCTCTGGACATATCACATAGATCCCAAAGACTTAGAATGCTATGAAGGTTTAACGGCCTGCTAATTAACATGACATGTTTTCTTATCCTGCAGGGCAACCTACCTGATTTTAGATTATCTCCTGCAAGATCATGAGTACAAATCAAGAGGACGATACTTTGGGCACATTTCTCCAATACATTGAAGACATGGGGCTTAAGGCCTACGATGGCTTGGTAATACAAAATGCTTCAGACATCGCTCGAGAAAACGATCGTCTGAGAAATGAAACAAATCTGGCTTACTTGAAAGAAAAAAATGAAAAACGTCGAAAACAAGAGGAAGTTATTAAACGGTAAAGATGATTATTGTAGCGTACAACACTACATTGTTTACTTCTTTTCCATTTCTGTTACTTAACCTTAAAAACCTCCTTGTTATAAGTTGTATGCTTACTGTTATTCAAAATGAATTGCCACTAAATACATAAGGCCAAGCACACAAAAAAATACAAACATGTACAATTGTACAAAGTCCTCCATCCCTTAACCCTGACTCTCTTATTAGAACAGACCTGGGCAGACAGCCAGTAGAGGTGAGTCACATTTTCAAAACTGTTCCACAAAACATTCACCTTGTTCCGCATATGGCTGCAGAATTGTCCATGATTAAACAGTGGAATTTTACGATGTGAGTTCCGCGTCCTGAACTGGTGCTTCTCTGTCATGTACAATATCTGTCTCACAGGACCATAGAGCAATACTGTCCCCCTCATGAAATGTGCACTGAATTTGATCCAGAGTCTTCTTTGCATTTTAATTAATATTAATGTATAAAGCTAAAGCCCAAATGGGACATATAGATGGAAGGCAGAAAAGAGGTATTTCATTGTACAGTTGGTTAATATTGAATAGGTAAGAACATTTTCAGGGACAGATCCTGGGATTGTTCTTTGAAATTAGGGACCACTGGAGACTAGGGGATAAATGTATCAAGCTGAGAGTTTACCGGTGGGTTTGAAAAGTGGAGATGTTGCCTTTAGCAACCAATCAGATTCTAGCTACTATTTTGTAGAATGTAGTAAATAAATGACAGCTAGAATCTGATTGGCTTTTCAAATCCGCCGGAAAACTCTCAGCTTGATACATTTACCCCTAGGCCTACATAATGTACATTGGATATTTTAAATGTTGAAACCTGTGCACAGTGTCTAACTGCCCATGAAAGTGACAGCTTCATAATAGTAATAAAATTGTTTGGGATTTTTGCATGCAAAATTTTAAGTTTTGCCTGTGGAATTTCAGTCGTACCCAAACCACAACACACAGCAGAATTAATTGAATTTCATAGTCTATAAATTTCATAGTCTATAAATTTCACTATGTGAATTTCAGTTCAGAATGGCACTGCGCTAAACAGTAAAGCAAAAGCGAAATTAGAATATTGTATCGCCAGAACTTTGAACCTCTGTATAACTGTCCGTTCCAGCAGAATAACTGATTCACGTGATATTTCAGTGCAATGTCGCTCCTCTTTCCTGGCCAGGTGTTATCATATCAGAACATTGCTCAATGCTCTTTGTAGCTGGAACACATGTAACCCAAAATGCAGATAAACACACACTTTCACCCATTAAGAATAAAAGTAATAGTTAGCAATGACTGATATATTATTAGGGGATATGATTTTAATAGATAAAGACCAACTGTTAGTCGCAGTATTTTTGTACTTCAGTTACTGTCTAAACAGACATCCACAGCTATATGGAGTATTCAATTTGGTTTCCAAGAAAGAGAAACTTTACACTGCTACAGATTATATACTAATATACAGTTTTACATGTTAAGGGAGTATAATAAAATAATACTCCTAAGAAAATGTGAAAAAATATTTTAATATTTTGTATTCTCTTTGTATTGCATGTTTTAAACTGATTTCTACCCTTTAGATTTTATATAACTCAGTTTAGGTTTTTGTATTTTTAATAGACTAAAGGTATTTTGTTTTAATTAGCAAGATGGTTTGGTCATTGCCCAGTGTGGACTTACTAGTGCGTAAAGTGGGATACACAAGTGTCTGTTTTCGTTGTATGTTTGTGTAAATGCATCATTGCTCATATTATGTAAATGTGAACAATTGTGTGTGTCTGTGTAAGTGTATCTATCCTTATATGTGTACCTTATAAATGTGACCCTATTACTCAGTCCCTGTTGACCAGAAACCATGGCAACATTCCAGATACCCCAGATTGTGCAAATGGATTGGGGTATCAGTGGTACACAATGGTACACAGTGTTACACAATGGGACACAATGGTACACAATGGTACAGTTTCTCTCTCTAGATGACCACACACAGGCTAACATGGTCATCAGATGACTGGATTAACTTCCAAGTCCAATCAACAAATCTCATCCAATAGGACATTAATAGGACCAATGTTCATGTTAAGCAACAAAATCTTCAAAATAGTCAGATTGCCCAGCATTAGATTGGTGCCCATGGTAAACAAGGATACATGATAGATAATGATAGAAACAATAACTATTTATCCAACTATCTATCTATCTATCTATCTATCTATCTATCTATCTATCTATCTCTCCATCTATCTCTCCATCTATCTATCTATCTATCTATCTATCTATCTATCTATCCATTATTTGCCTATTCATATAGTGTATGGAAAATGTAATATGTCAAGAGCTTTTTCAGGAGAGGGCTGGGAATGATGACATGAGAACAGTTGCCCCCAGGGCCAGTATTCCCACTGATAAAATGAAACCCACTGACCACTTGGTAGCAAACAAATTGTATCTGGAGCCACCATCTGTGCATCACCAGAAGCAGATCCTTTCCCCACCTGTGACGTAGCTGTGGTCAGGGTTGGTGACATTGTAATTCACACTATTGTCCATCTGTCTTTTGGAGGAGGCAGAGGTGAATGTAAAGTTAATTGGCTTATTTATAGGCTATAACTTTCCCCTTAATGCAGCTCTTTCTAGCATACAGGCATCACTGTAAGGAGCCTCCACTCTCTTCCCTACGTGTCCCAGTCCCACAGATTTACATCTGTTTACAGCATCATAAGATGAGTCTATTGTTTGTAAGAAGAACACGGGAAAGAACTGAGGTTCCCAACTGATACCCTAACCCTAATCCCCAAGCTAATGTCTATTATTAGCAAAAATCCACCTTAAAATTACTCTGACCCCAAACCACCAGCTAAATCCTGACTTTGATCCAAGTAACTTCATTTTAAAGTGTTAATTTTTAAATGACAACTACACTTAAGAGTGCAGCCTTCTTTCTCTTGAGAGGTATAAATGCCCCTCAGGTCTGAGGAAGCGGAGATAAGCAGGCTGTATTCAGGTTGGGAGGCATGCCTTGGAGTATGTTGTCCATCTCCTCCTCAAAACACACCCCCCCCACACATACACACACTTTCTTTAGTCGACATAAAAGTCTCCCCAATTTAAAGAATTGGAACGCCTGGAGGACGATGCAGAAAAGACACTCCTCCAAGCAACAAGTCATGGGATCCTGGTAAGTAGTATACATATTTTTCACAAAATAACAATTTATTAGAAGCATCCAGAAAAAACCCCCAAAAACAAATACATATTAAACAAGGTAAGAATCAACAAGTGCACAACCGACACAGAGGGTGTAATAAGAAGAATAGAAAAACAAAGTAACAATATATACCATATTATATAAGACAGCTAACCAAATATAGAATTATACAGAAAAAAATAATGTCTACATGTGCAGCAAATGGAAAAAAAAAAGGTATCAGATGTTTAGTTTTTTGTAAACAAAATGGAAGGTGGGGGCAGCAGGAGGGAAGGAAAAGCAACGAAGGATAGAGTCAGGGGGGAAAGGAGGGGAAGGGGTGGAGAAGGAACCTCTCGAGCAGGAGGGGAAGAATTAGGGATAAGCAGCCTAAGATTGGGCTCAAAAGACTGTAGAGGTGAAATCATAACAAAGGAATGGTAGCATGGGATAAAAGGTTCACAAGAGAATGAACACCTGACAAGAATCTCTGAAGGGCCTGGCAGGTCCACCATATATGTAGGAAGGAACCAACATCATGACACCGCGTCCAGCAAAAAGGGGAGGAGCTTGGCTAGATCTTGTGCAGTCTGGTTGGGACGAGATACCACTGATACAAAAGTTTATATGAGTTTTCTTTGATATGTACATTAATAGAAGACTTTGCAGCTCTCAGTCAAATGTCCCAACCAGTCCTCTATGTCCAGTTCCTCATTCAGATTCCTCTCCCTGTGTCGTTCCTAGAGGGCCTTCAACATGCAGTCTTTTTAGTAAGGAGGAATGATAAAAGGACGAGATGAGGTCCTTAGACGAGGGACTACTCAGACAAAGATATCTTAAGGAAGTTGGTGGCCTAGCAGAGACTCTGGACTGGGAGGACTGATAGAAATGTTGGACTAAAAACTGTAGATATTAATGGCAAGCGAAAGCGGGAATCCTGAAGGTCAGAGAGTTGTATAAATTTTAATCATCTTTTATTATGTTTTTTATATCATTTTAACTATGGAGTTTATAGCTTTGAAATCTGCAAGATTCACTGTGTTGTTTTTACATTCTATAGTTAATGATTAACTTCTATAATTTCTTTGTGCTGCAATCATCCCCATCCCCCCTCCAGCTAAACTACTTACCTTAGTTCAAGTCCCCCCCTCTCCTCCTATCCCGAATAACTGCCAGTCTTTGCCCAGTACTGCTCTATCTTCCATCTTCTCCGAAACTGATGCTTTGTATGTGGCTTATTGTCCTTCTGTGTAACTAATCCAACTAGGGGTCTACTTATCTACCCTGCTAAACTGGTGATTTTCTATCGCAGTAACAGAATCTTACTACCTATCAGACTAGTGTATGAGCACTGGAACTTGTTTGGACTTGGGCTGCCAGTTGCAGATTCAGTTATAAATTAAATAAAAAAGTTTATTTAGTTAGTTTGTTTAGTTAAATAAAAATAAGTTAAAAATAGAAAAAAAGAAAAACTTTATAGCTAATAATAATAATAATAATAATAATAATAATAATAATTTATTTTGTACCAGTGCTGCTTTCTCCATCCTGAGATGGCAGTAGATATAAGAGGATGGCAGCAGTGCTTGTACCACCACTGTCCATGATAATTAAACTTGCCACAAAGATAGTTTAGACATCAGGTCTCTGGAGGATGGGCAATGTTAATGTGACCCTTGGATGATGGATTACATGGCATGGTGGTAGGTGGCCTGGTACATCCTCCCCTTAATCCTTTAAAATCAGAGATTTTAAATAAAAGCCTGTGACCTTTTTCTTTTCACTGCTTGGTGCACTGTCTATCATTGTGTAAATAATGGTGTATTGTTGTGGGCAGAGGGACAGATAGTGTCCATGTCTAAGGTCAAGCAACTGGCTTCTGCTTGGTTTTTGTGTGCCCCTTCTTCTCAGGCCTCATCTCTGTCCTAGGGCTCACTGTGAAAGGAATCTTCTGAAGCCAAATGCTCAGTGTAATTAGTGAACAATTGTTGCATGACAAACCCTTCTCAGACACTAACTGACTTTCCTTTCAAAGTTGTTTTACATTCAGTGAATATTGAATTATACAAAGGACATTCCACATAGTAGCACTGAGAGGATATTTCTCTTCTTATTACTTTGTTCTTTCAGCAACATCCAAGATAAATTGTATCTCTGGCCCTTTCATTTTATTTTAGCAGTGTTTTTCTTCTCTTTTAGTAACCAATGGGGGGTTTTATTGTATTTTTTTCTGGTGGTTTCTACAGTTGTATGTGTTTAAAAAAAATATTTTTATCAACATTTAATGATATTATGTTTGGGCATAATATAGGTTTAAATGCTAAGCACAAAGTAAATGCCTGGCGATAAGGCTAGAGCGGCATTACAGGGCTCTGACAAGGCAGTAGGGGGGTTTGTTATCCCTGGAAACTTGGCTGGCGATGCGGTAAGAAGAGTCTTACCACACTCAGACAGTATCTGTATCAGCTGCAGCCTTACCGCTCTCAGACAGTATCTGTATCAGCTGCAGCCTTACCGCTCTCAGACAGTATCTGTATCAGCTGCAGCCTTACCGCTCTCAGACAGTATCTGTATCAGCTGCAGCCTTACCGCTCTCAGACAGTATCTGTATCAGCTGCAGCCTTACTGCTCTCAGACAGTATCTCTATCAGCTGCAGCCTTACCGCTCTCAGACAGTATCTGTATCAGCTGCAGCCTTACCGCTCTCAGACAGTATCTGTATCAGCTGCAGCCTTACCGCTCTCAGACAGTATCGGTATCAACTGCAGCCTTACTGCTCTCAGACAGTATCTGTATCAGCTGCAGCCTTACCGCTCTCTGACAGTATCTGTATCAGCTGCAGCCTTACCGCTCTCAGACAGTATCGGTATCAGCTGCAGCCTTACCGCTCTCAGACAGTATCTGTATCAGCTGCAGCCTTACCGCTCTCAGACAGTATCTGTATCAGCTGCAGCCTTACTGCTCTCAGACAGTATCTGTATCAGCTGCAGCCTTACCGCTCTCAGACAGTATCTGTATCAGCTGCAGCCTTACCGCTCTCAGACAGTATCGGTATCAGCTGCAGCCTTACCGCTCTCAGATAGTATCTGTATCAGCTGCAGCCTTACCGCTCTCAGACAGTATCTGTATCAGCTGCAGCCTTACCGCTCTCAGACAGTATCTGTATCAGCTGCAGCCTTACCGCTCTCAGACAGTATCTGTATCAGCTGCAGCCTTACCGCTCTCAGACAGTATCTGTATCAGCTGCAGCCTTACCGCTCTCAGACAGTATCTGTATCAGCTGCAGCCTTACCGCTCTCAGACAGTATCTGTATCAGCTGCAGCCTTACCGCTCTCAGACAGTATCTGTATCAGCTGCAGCCTTACCGCTCTCAGACAGTATCTATATCAGTTGCAGCCTTACCGCTCTCAGACAGTATCTCTATTAGCTGCAGCCTTACCGCTCTCAGACAGTATCTGTATCAGCTGCAGCCTTACCGCTCTCAGACAGTATCTATATAAGCTGCAGCCTTACCGCTCTCAGACAGTATCTGCATCAGCTGCAGCCTTACCGCTCTCAGACAGTATCTGTATCAGCTGCAGCCTTACTGCTCTCAGACAGTATCTGTATCAGCTGCAGCCTTACCGCTCTCAGACAAAATCTGTATCAGCTGCAGCCTTACCGCTCTCAGACAGTATCTGTATCAGCTGCAGCCTTACCGCTCTCAGACAGTATCTATATAAGCTGCAGCCTTACCGCTCTCAGACAGTATCTGCATCAGCTGCAGCCTTACCGCTCTCAGACAGTATCTGCATCAGCTGCAGCCTTACCGCTCTCAGACAGTATCTGTATCAGCTGCAGCCTTACTGCTCTCAGACAGTATCTGTATCAGCTGCAGCCTTACCGCTCTCAGACAAAATCTGTATCAGCTGCAGCCTTACCGCTCTCAGACAGTATCTGTATCAGCTGCAGCCTTACCGCTCTCAGACAGTATCTGTATCAGCTGCAGCCTTACCGCTCTCAGACAGTATCTGTATCAGCTGCAGCCTTACCGCTCTCAGACAGTATCTGTATCAGCTGCAGCCTTACTGCTCTCAGACAGTATCTGTATCAGCTGCAGCCTTACCGCTCTCAGACAGTATCTGTATCAGCTGCAGTCTTACCGCTCTCAGACAATATCTGTATCAGCTGCAGCCTTACTGCTCTCAGACAGTATCTGTATCAGCTGCAGCCTTACCGCTCTCAGACAGTATCTGTATCAGCTGCAGCCTTACCGCTCTCAGACAGTATCTGTATCAGCTGCAGCCTTACCGCTCTCAGACAGTATCTGTATCAGCTGCAGCCTTACCGCTCTCAGACAGTATCTGTATCAGCTGCAGCCTTACCGCTCTCAGACAGTATCTGTATCAGCTGCAGCCTTACCGCTCTCAGACAGTATCTGTATCAGCTGCAGCCTTACCGCTCTCAGACAGTATCTGTATCAGCTGCAGCCTTACCGCTCTCAGACAGTATCTGTATCAGCTGCAGCCTTACCGCTCTCAGACAGTATCTGTATCAGCTGCAGCCTTACCGCTCTCAGACAGTATCTGTATCAGCTGCAGCCTTACCGCTCTCAGACAGTATCTATATAAGCTGCAGCCTTACCGCTCTCAGACAGTATCTGTATCAGCTGCAGCCTTACCGCTCTCAGACAGTATCTGCATCAGCTGCAGCCTTACTGCTCTCAGACAGTATCTGTATCAGCTGCAGCCTTACCGCTCTCAGACAGTATCTGTATCAGCTGTAGCCTTACCGCTCTCAGACAGTATCTGTATCAGCTGCCCGGCAATATTTCATTAATAAATTATGGCAATAGGAGTTTTCTATTGCTGCGATAAGAGGCGATAGAAAAACATCAATTTCGTCTGTATTTAATAAATAGGCCTGGATAAATGTCAGATAGTTCACACATTCTATTCAGTTGACTTGGGATCAAAGTTAGGTATTTTCTCATCTTTTGGAGTTAAAATAGCTACCTAAGTGGCGATTTAGAGTACTGTCATCACGCCAATCTGTCTTTTGTCCATTTTTCCTCTTTCATATTTCATATATTGTTGCAGATTGCTCCCCCTCCCCCTTACTACAAATGAAATACCAAGTTGAAAGCCTTGTGCTTGCTCATTATTTGTAGTAAACAGCCAGATGCTGTGGAGGTGGAGCGTTCTCTGACAGTGCTGCCTGACTGCTTACAAGAGACATACGGCAGACATAAAGGTTCGTTCTGAAGGCTTTCTCCAAGCATTCACTCACTTTCTTAATACTGCTTAGATATTTTTAACAATTACTTAGTTTTTCAGCGCAAATGCTTGTTATTTATGTGAGGAAACATGAAGTGTGATATTTCAATGTCAGGTGTGTATATTTCATTTATTGCTGGGCAATGCTGTATATTGATGGAGATTTAGTACAGAAATGTGAACTGTTCCGTGCAAATGTATCATTCTTAAAATACTGTAGCAACCAATCCAACGTGACCCCTTTCACGCCAAACAAAATGCGCCAATTTCCTACTTTTAATTGGATGCAATTTAATTAATTGGAGAGGAGGGTGTTTGTTTGTTTTTTTTAACATCAAAAAAATAATTCAATCCAGTTAACTGTAATAGTAAATTAAGTGACATGTTCGGGAGGTGTTATGTTAGAGTATCTGCTGTAGCCTTAAACTAAAAAGACTCTTATCTCAGTTATCTGTTATTGACTTTGGAAGTAATCATCTAGTAACTAAGTACTAATATTTTCTGAGCTTTTTCTGATGGTGAGCTGCCATGATAATTAAAATGAATTATAATAGAAAATCACATTGTGTTTCAATATAACAACTTGTAACATTTTAAAACATTATCAAAATATGTTTTAAAACAAACATGCTCTTGTTCATATTCTTCAGGACAGTGCAGTATAGAGCATGTTGCTCTCTGGGAAAACATATCAAAGTTAATGTTTTATACACTGCTCTTAAGTAGAGATGAGCGGGCTCGGATATCTGAAATCCGAGCCCACCCGAACCTTGCCGATCCGAGCCGGATCCGAGACAGATCCGGGTATTCCCGCCAATTGCAAAACTGAAACCGAGGCTCTGAGTCATAATCCCGCTGCCGGATCTCGCTATACTCGTATTCTATAAATTCCCCGCTAGCCGCCGCCATCTTCACTCGGGCATTGATCAGGGTAGAGGGAGGTTGTGTTAGGTGGTCCTCTGTCCTGCTATATCTCGTGCTGTGCTGTGCTGTGTTGTGTCCTTCTAAGGGCATTGTTATTTCCCCATTATTCCCAAGTTATAAAAATTTTAAAAAAAAGTAAAAAAAATAAAAATAAAATAATTATAAAAAAAAGAATGATTGTTATTGAATGTTATTGAGGTTAATAATAGCGTAGGAGTGAAAATAAACCAAGAAACTTGATTTTAACACTTTTTATGTTTTTTTCAAAATAAATCCGAATCCAAAACCTTAAATCCGAACCAAAACCTTTCGTCAGGTGTTTTGCGAAACAAATCCGAACCCAAAACCTCAAGCAAATCCGAATCCAAAACACAAAACACGAGACACCAAAAGTGGCCGGTGCACATCCCTACTCTTAAGTGCAAATTTACACTAAACAATAACAATCAGGAATTTGTTATTAGCTGTCTAGAGCAAATGACACAACAAAAGCAAATGTCTGATTGGTTGTTATGGTTTAATGCAAACTTGCTCCTAAATACAATGTTACCTTATCTCACACTTCTTTGTAGCCAGCCGTAGCAATGCAGTAATTAAAAAATTGCATGTTGTTAAGAAATAATGAGATAAACAAGGAACTATTTTTTTAAAATATTTTATTATACATAAAATATCTGTAGTTTTCTAGGTCAGTCATATTTCACTATAGTGAGTTTATACTGTTTTTATTTTGTTTTCTGGATCAGTGTGTAAGTTAATTTGAATTGGGTAGAGCTTGAAGCAGCATGTAGCCAATCAGAGCGCTTGTCCTTTCCACTAGCAGCCAACTGTTAGGCTGCATAATGACAGCATTGCTCTCCAAATGTGATACACCAACTTTGATATGTATTTAGCAGTTTGCTGAATGTAGCTCATCCTGTATGGACGGGCTAATTCTTCTCTATGAAGTTGTACATACGGAACATTGTAATAAGTGTTGACCAGCACAAAATATAGAAAAGTGTATTTTTTGCAGCCAGTGCTTGTTAAAGCATTCCATGAGATGCAGTTTTAGAAACCTGGAAGACCATTGGGGACAAGTATGAATGGATTCTGACTTGTACACACAGACCATGGCTGCAAAAATTAGTGCATGTTCCATCCAAAATCCATTCTGCATACAGCCTGTTGTTGTTCTGTTCACTTAGTATAACTGGCTACAAAACAGGTTCTATACACAGTTACTCCTATTACTTCCACAGCCGTGTGTACTATAAGTGCACTCTTCTTAGGGTTCAATGATCCCAATTATGCTGGGCTCACCAAGCTTTGAACAGGGTTCACACAGAATGTTCCACAAATGAAAAGTGAAAAGTGCATGAGTGTACAAGTCCTAGCAGGTAGGCGTACTTACTATGTACTGTGATTACACAATGTTTTTCCACAATTAATGGACAAATATTTAAAAAATAAAAAGCAACTGAAGCTGGATATAAATCAGAGATGAGCGGGCTCTGATTATCGCAATCCGAGCCCACCTGAACAGTGCGGATCCGAGGGCGATCCGAGCACTGTTCGGGTACTTCCGGCGGAGAGAAACAGTGAAAGCGAGGCTGAGACTCAAAATCCCACCGTCGGATCTCGCGAGACTCGGATTGTATAAATTCCCCGCTTGCCGCCGCCATCTTCAGTCGGGCTAAGATCAGGGAAGAGAGAGGTTGGGTTTTTTAGTGGTGCTGTGTCCTGTCACTCTGTCCTGCTGAGTCCAGTGGTGCTTTGTCCTGTGCTCTGTCCTGCTGAGTCCAGTGGTGCTTTGTCCTGTGCTCTGTCCTGCTGAGTCCAGTGGTGTTTTGTCCAGTGCTCTGTCCTGCTGAGTCCAGTGGTGCTGTGTCCTGTGCTCTGTCCTGCTAAGTCCATTGTTATTAAAAAATTATAAAAAAAGTATAAAAAAAATTCTACTGCAATATATAAATACGTTCACTGTTCCTGCAGTCCAGAAATATTAGTACTGCAATATATAAATACATTCACTGTTCCTGCAGTCCAGAAATATTAGTACTGCAATATTAAACTACGTTCACTGTTCCTGCTGTTCCAAAAAATAGGTTCTGCTGTATAACTCCAGTCCAGTGGTACTCTCCTGTGCCGTATATAATTTTTAAAGGCTTTGCCGAGTGTGTGTGGTTTAGGGGTACGCTCTCTTGTGCTGCATATAATGGAGTACCAAAATTTGGAGGATAAAGTAGGGAAAGATCAACACCCACTTCCTCGTCCTAATGCTGAAGCTGCTGCCACTAGTCATGACATAGACGATGAAATGGCATCAACGTCGTCTGCCAAGGCCGATGCCCAATCTCATAGTAGAGGGCATGTAAAATCCAAAAACCCAAAGTTCACAAAAATTAGCAAAAAAAGAAAATTAAAATCATCAGAGGAGAAACGTAAACTCCATCTTGCACCTCTTTTTTTTTCTTTGACAGGTCGTTTTGTGGGGGTCCAAACAAACCAATCATTTCAGCCACAGTTTTGTAGGCCCTGTTGGTTTGTTAAAGTGCGCATGTCCTATTTCAACAACATAAGGGTGGGTGGAAGGGCCCAAGGACAATTCCATCTTGCACCTCTTTTTTTGGCATTATGTGCTCTTTGGGGCCTAGTTTTTCAAACTGCCATCCTGTCTGCCACTGCAGTGCCACTCCTAGATGGGCCACGTGTTTGTGCCGCCCACTTATGTCGCTTAGCTTAGATATCCAGCTACCTTGGTGCAACCTTTTGGCCTAAAAACAATATTGTGAGGTGCGAGGTGTTCAGAATAGACTGGAAATTAGTGGAAATGATTGTTATTGAATGTTATTGAGGTTAATAATAGCGTAGGAGTGAAAAAAAAACAAAAAACTGGTTTTTAGCATTTTTTATGCTTTTTTAAAAAAAAATCAGAACCCAAAACCCTAAATCAGAACCAAAACCATGAGTGGGGTGTTTTGGCAAAACAAATCAGAACCCAAAACCTCAAGCTAATCAGAACCCAAAACCCAAAACACTAAAAGTGGCCGGTGCACACCCCTAATATAAATGGGCACTTCTTTAAATAAAGCCTTTCTTGGAACGCTCAATTACATTTTTACAAATATTTTTTAAACATTTTATTTATATTTTGTTAAGTCTAACTGGAAACCCAAGTCCAGGGTTCCAGTCTCTAGTGCGCATGCGTGAGCTGGCAATATGGGTCATGGATGCGCAGATGGACCCACGTCTGGTTGGCGTAGCAGTAAGGCTCCTCTTACCGCTGCCAGCCAGTACCCTGGAGAGTTGAGTATCACTAAGCTGCTTCAGCGAAAATGTTATGGTGAATTGCAGTGGTAGAAATTTTATTTTGCAGCAATAGAAAATTAGTCCTATCACTACTAATAATAAATAAAAGTATGGATATAAAGTATTTTTTAAACATTTCATGAACAATGCAGAGCTTCCATACTAATAGTGTCAAATTGTATGAAACTTACAAAGTACAATTCCTTGGAGCAAAATATCAGTTTCCATTCAAATGCAACATTGTGTATATTGTTAATGACCAAAATAACATGTATTTTATCCATATTAACCTGGGAACGGGCCATATACTTGTAAAATTCATTGTCATGGTGGAAACAGTACAGAAAAGGTGATATATCATTATACTCAGCCCATCAGTGCCAGAGTCATTTAAATGTAATCACACAATACTGAGAATATAGTTCTGTGCAGAACATGTAAAGCAGATTATGGCATTATTATCAGAATAAAATAGAAACAGCATAGATTTAGGAATAAAGATAAGCAACATTTTCAAAACTGTTCTAGCAAAAAGTCTCCTTATTCAGCATTTGAGCCTGGAATGTTGTATGTTTCTCCGTCAGTATGTTTGTTCCATCCAGATTTGAGCCTGGAATGTTGTATGTTTCTCCGTCAGTATGTTTGTTCCATCTAGATTTCCCCCTAATTATATGCTTATTGCAGCCTAAACATGTGAATATGCTGTCACTGCTCAGGGATGCCCATGTTTTGTCTGGCTCCTGCACACCCTGTTCCTGTACTCCTTAGACATTATAAGGATAGTTGCCAGCATTAAGAAATGTTTTGCAGGAGCACTTTGCTGGTTAGTTGGTGCATCCACACAGGTTACATAGTTGCAATCTTTTGGAGTCTCTGTATTTATAAGTTAATACTTATTTAATAGAAGAATTTAAATGCAAAAAAAATGCATCATAACTGAGGTCTGTAAAATTATCATGATAGGGAATGCCCACCCCCCTCTAGATGTGCTAAAATGCAGCTGCAAGGTATAATTTTACAATGTTGACAAGTATACTATCCCCTTCATTGTCATGTTTACTGGTATATCAGTGCAATTAATGCATTTTAAATAACCCTTTTTGATGTTCTAAGGCTTAGAGAATAAGAATAGATGGTAAGAATCTACAACTCAGACAAATAGGATTTTTTATTGTGCAATTGTTCAGTTCTGAAAAACAGGAACAATTCCAGGTACATTTTTTGTAAAACATATTCCTGGAAATCAGGAGCGTTTACAACAATGGTTATATAGGATGATGCTGTTACTACAGTAATAACAGGAAAGAAAAATGTACAATTAAGTAAATTGGTATGGAAACTTTTTCTTCTGTATGTTAACCCAGAGTTACAAATCATAATAAAGAACCCAGAGTTACAAGTCATAAGTAATAACCCAGAGTTACAAATCATAAGAACCCAGAGTTATAAATCATAAGTAAGAACCCAGAGTTACAAATCATAAGTAAGAACCCAGAGTTACATATCATAAGTAAGCCAAGCCAGGGGGAAGGTAGAAACCAATAATCTCCATTGTGGAAGGAAGCATTACATTGTTAGTGTGAACAGATTGCCATGTTTTAGGAAATCACAAAGGTTAGAGATTAGTGCAGAGGTCAGATGAGCATAATCAATGGAGAAGAGGTCAGAAATCTAGTGAGAAAAGGCATAGAAAGAAGGGGCATGAATGAACAAGGACAATCAAGAAAATAACTTAAAACTTACAACATTTTGGTGCTATGCCTAATTTTCTTATATGAAGCCTATAGACATCCATTAGGAAAGAGATGCTTCATGAAGGTAACAGCCATCTATGACATGTCAGGGGGGGAAAAGAAAGCCCTGGACTAAAGAGTACACGTCATTTTGTGGGCTGAACCGATATTCATATAGTCCATCATTTCACTGAGAACTAGTGGCATTACCAATAAATGATAACTAGAATCCGATTGGTTGCTATAGGCAACATCTCCACTTTTTAAACCCACCGGAAACTCGCAGCTTCATACATTTACCCCCAGATTAGGACAGAATTTTGCATACTGAGCCTATTAGCCCTATCAAGCCTGACCCCTTGTCCTCAAATCCTGGCTGATAGCATTGCTACCTCTCAACCCCTGCCAAAATTAAAAAATTAAATAGACAGGCAGCACTCAGACTTCAATCATTCAAAATGATACACTATACTTTTTAAACAACTGTTATGTCAACACTTTACCCGGTTAAATGACACATAACAATGATGGAGTCATTTGATTGATGGTTGCATAAAAAAAGCTGGTTTACTTTTCAATCCCATTTCAACCTTCTCAGCTGCATCAGTTAGTGCAGTATTGCTATTAATGCAAAACAGACCTGTAACAAAGAAGTCCATCTTAATTTTCAGTGTTAAAGATCATTTAAAACTGAGTGACCTGTCTTCACTCTCAGACATTGTCCTGAATATATACACATTTATTTGTGGAATTTAAATGTTACCTTTGTCTGAAAATGATATACTCACATTTAAATAGTGAGTTTTCTTTAGACATCTGAATTAGATAAATAACATAGCCAGTCCCTTGAGGGCATTTCCATGCATCAACCATCAGTTTAATTAATAACCCATTCTGTTGTGTGCAATTTCTTCATACAACACTCAAGACTTACCATAGCTGCTCACCAGCTGTTGTTGGTGAACCAGTCAATAGGAGTTATAGCTGAAACAGCAGCTGGAGAGTCATTTGCGCACAACTGCTTTAAAATACAGAAATAAGTGTAGAATATAAATCTACTATGTCTATACTACAGGGAAATATACATATTTTGTAATCCTAAATCCTAGTTATGTATTGCTAATTGTTTATTCTTGCAATTTACAGCAAATTAATCTGAAAATCAGAGGGTTAAAAATCATTGGCCTTATAAAGACTTGTATGCTTTTTTTTCAATTGAGGACCTATACTGATTGTACCAAATAAATGGAAAGCCAAGCATTGGCAGGCAATAATACATTACACCGCTTTAGGTAAAGTCCAGCATTGAGTTGTCAAATAAAATGTGGAAATCAGTGTTTTCATTTTTTTTTAACCCAAAGCCTGATTAGAAGTCATCATCTTTATTCATTCATTTATTTATTTATTTAACCACCAATTTCACAGCACTGTATAGGATATTTGTTACTCACTAGGGTCAATTTGATAGCAGTCAATTAACCTACTAGTATGCTTTTTGGAATGTAGGAGGAAACTGGAGCATCAGAAGGAAACCCAGCAAACACAGAGAGAACATATAAACTCCACAAAAATAAGGTATTGGTTGGGAATTGAACTCACAACCCCAGTGCTATGAGGCAGAAGTGCTACCCACCAAACCACCATGCTTAACATCAAACAAATAAAAGCACTTATTTGACAACTCTATGTAAGAGGTGTCTATTGTCTATTGAAAATTGTGTATTGATAAAAAATAATTTTCTAAAAAGGTGGTTTTCATTGAGTTAATTTAAAAAAACTTATTTGAACTTACTGTGGGTTTATATATCACAAAAAATAAGGAAGCCAGACAAAACTCAGAAAGAGGCCAAATAACTTATTACTAAAATTGCATATCATGATGTAAAAAAAGGAACATAGTACGAACATCCAGTGTCTGTAAATAAAAACTATAGAAATCAATGTCAGCATATAAAGGAACAATCATACTTTCCTAAATTAATTCTTTATGTGGTAACTGGAACAAGGATCCAGTGGATTCTATTAAGGAACCACCCAATAATGCCTTGGGTGTCTATAGTGCAGAAAATAATACTTTAGTATACATTATTTACCCCTTAAGCATCTGTAGTCAGCACAGAATTTGTTTAAATAGTTAAAGTAAACAAAAAATCCAGCACAGGTCTCATCATGACTGACATCATGCACATGCTGCAGGAATCCCTAGCCTTTCAATTTACTTTCAATGTACTACAGGGCAAGACAACAGTGAGAGAGGTGGTGGGGCATATCTGGTCTAAGTCTGGCGGAACTGTGAGCAAAGGCTGAAAAGCTGATCTGTCAATGCAAAAGTAAGGGACTAAAAGTATTAGGAAGGGTTGGACAGCTCTTTTAATGGATTAGCTGCAAATGGATCAAAATAGGTTTATTAAACTACACACACACATACACTTTATTTTCATTTCAGATTATGTTCCTAATATATTATATTGATTTGTTTTCATTTTCTTTTACTTGTTTTTAAAGTTTTTACTGTATTATTTTTTCCAGTTTCATGGATTGTTTAGATTTACAGCATGCTGTGTTTTGTTTCTAAATGATCAGCATAGTGCTGACTCTGGTGTTCTGTACTTGGTACACTATTTTTAGAATTTCTTTACAACTGTAATAATATTTGACATAGTAGTTTGCAAAATAAATCAGTTGTCCAGAGTCACATGTTGGAAAATGTCAACAAGCAGTACATGGGTACCAAATTATGTTCGCTATTAACAATCATGATTAGTGCTGGGGCTAATGTAATACTTTCCAGTGAAGCTGAAGAATAAATCAGGAAAGTGAGAGAGAGTGTGAGAGTGATCTATTT
Organism: Mixophyes fleayi; assembly: GCF_038048845.1. Classification (NCBI taxonomy): domain Eukaryota; kingdom Metazoa; phylum Chordata; class Amphibia; order Anura; family Limnodynastidae; genus Mixophyes; species Mixophyes fleayi. The sequence continues at coordinate 89,541,504 of NC_134404.1, forward strand.
GTGGGCATCCAATAGGTTAAATGCTGTGCTTTTATCTTTATTATCTTATTTTCTCTTTTGTACATTGGTCACTTCCAGTTGTATTATATATATATATATATATATATATATATATATATATTAAAATTATATATATATATATATATATATATATATGTGTATATATATATATATATCTATAATATAAATGCTTAGTGGTGTGTGTTAGTCTGTCTGTCTGTGTGTGTGTGTGTGTGGAAAAAATAAAACCAAGCTGCAGCGCCACCTGCTGGGCAGAGTTATACACTGACCTACTAAATTCTTAGTGTGTGTGGGAAAAAAAATTCAGAAAGGGCTGAAATTTGGTATACTAAGATGTTTTTAATTTGTTAATTGTTAAAAGTATTTATAAAGATTGTAAAAAAATATATATATATTTCTTGAAGGAGAAGTGACAGTTGGGAGTGGTTGGTGGTTGCCGGGGGTGACAGTGGGGAGTGATTGGTGGTTGCCGGGGGTGACAGAGTGGGAGGAGTGTGATACTCAGGACCACTGAGAGAGATCCCTGTGTCTGGATAGACATCTGGATAGATGTGGCGATGAAAATGAAGGATGAGGTGATGCAGAAGAATGATGAGGTGGTGACATGTGGAGAAAACCACGTTAAAAAAGGGCGCTTACATCGGGAAGTAACGCTCTTCCCCTGAGGAGGCCTGGGCTATGGCCCAAATGCATGACAAGAACCTTTTTAACACCTTAAGTAGCTTGATTTGACTAGAATGCATGAGTATCATGCACGGGTTAACTTGTATATATATATATTTGGATTTCCCACTGTAAAGTCAGATTATTTAAAAAAAAAAATGCAATAATTAGTTTTTCCTTTTCCATTTTTTTATTTATGCCAGTATGTAAATAAGCAGTTACATTTATGGATAGAAAAGTTTATGTAATCTACTCGTGCTTAATGAGACATACACAATGTTATGAAGTTATATGGGCTATTTATAAAGCTGACAACTGATTTGACAAGCATATTTCTTTAAGACGGCAGTGATAAATAAGCCCTTGAAAATACAACTGGAGTCTCTTTATAAAGTTGACTTGATATATGTATCATTTTTCAGTGATGTTTCATGCTTCATGTCAAACAATTCATATGCTGCGCTCTGACATCTAGTGAAAGGTGCTGTTCTTGGAAAGCATTATTACTGTACATTATCAGACTTACTACCTTACTCCTATCCACATTAAAAAAAATATCATGAAGATATATATAAAAATTCATATAGAAAATGTATAATTAAATGATATGCAAACTATGTGTTTGCTCTAGTTTAGCTGCAAGACTGGTGTTAGACAATGCTTTATGGGCTAGCCACTTTCTATTCTCCAAAACTGCCCACACATGGGTTGATTTTGCCGGCAGGATCAATGTTAAGTTTAGTCACTTACATGGAGGGCTAAATTGGACAGCTGGATCTCTTCCGGCATCACTGGGGCCCACAAGATGTAAAGCACCCAATTTTGGCTGAGCAGTTCGAATTTGATGGGACTGCCCCTCCATCACATGGTCACCACGTTTGCCCTGGCTCGCAGGAAATTGGGAGTTGTCTTCATGGTAAGCGGGTGCCACACATAACAGAGACAGGTGCGCACAGCATTTTGATGGTGTTTATAGGGGCGGCTTACCTCTTCAGAAGCGCTAAACACGCCCAGCGTGTGACCTCTCTCTATGTGACATTGACACGCTTTGAGATATGACACATTTTTGTCATATGACACAGCTATGTCCCCTTTCGAAGGAGCAGTGGTTATGTACCGCATTTAGAATTTTCAAACGATGTTGGAGGTATGATGCTGTGATATGTTGTGTAGGTTGTGACCAACATCATATATATAGTTATTACATGAAGGGTTACACAGTGGAAACCTAAATTATGGTGCATTAGCTGAGGGGATCAATACTCTGTTTCTGATAACGCACTTGCTACAAAATAATAAAAATATTAGTACTGGATCATTAACTGTGAATTAGCATAGCTGCTGCACTATATTTCTACTAGAAGGGGTTACTAAGATGGAAACCTGAGGAAATAGAGAACACTTGCAACAAACCAGCAAAAATATATTTGTCTTTCAGTACCCTATGTAAAGGATTATGTCCTGTTTTCAGAAATTGCTGCTCTTGGGGATTATGGATGGATTGTAGTTGTGACCGTCGCTGCAATCATCCCATCAGTAATGCTCTTTAAACTGATAATAGCCTAGGGCCTTTAAGTTGTTTGCAAGAAAATAAATACAATTAACGGCCATTGGTGGTATGAAAAATGTAGTGGGAGTGTAAGTGAATAGAGCTTGATAGATTTTGTCCCCACTCTGTGATCTTACGTGGTCTTCCGCACTTCGTGGCTGAGTTGCTGTTGTTCCTAAATGCTTCCACTTTAATAATATCACTTGCAGTTGACCGTGGAATATCCAGCAGGGATGACATTTCACAAACTGTCCTATTGCAAAAGTGGCACCCTATTAGAGTACCACGCTTGAAGTCACTGAGATCTTCAGATGACCCATTTAGTAACAAATGTTTGCAAATAGAGAGTGCATGGCGAGGTGCTTGATTTTATACACCTATAGCAAAGAGCCTGATTGAAATACCTCTATTCAATAATTAACAGGTGTGGCCAAATACTTTTGTCCATATAATATATATATATATATATATATATATATATATATATATATATATATATATATATATATGGTCATTGCTGTTGCTATATGTTCCTTGTTGTGCTCCTGGTGCACCTGTTCTCAGGGATTTCTACAAACTACCTGTTCACCTGCATCATCCGTGTTATCTGCCTTCCGCATCTCTGTGCAATCCCTGTGCTATATCTACACCATCCGATTTTGCTCTCTCACCGTCTGGTTTCCGGAGGATTGGCAGCCACCTGCAAGTTGGATCTCTGCCTTATGATCTGGTAATGAAGAGAATGTGACCTGATCGTGTTGCTGTATGGAATAATACTACAGATAAGCGGAAAAGTTTTTATTTCTGGTACGCATACACCTATACAGATTTGGATTGGGTGACCCATAATTTATGCTGAGGGGCCTATTATCTATTATACCCCTGTTTTATTCCCATTTGGCTCACTTGGGTGCTGCATTACGGTCTCTGGTTTCCTTTTTCACTGGTGCTAAAGTCCCACTTTGGATTCGTGTATGATTCCATTTATATTATTGTACTACACTATTGTGCGCCTCCTCCTCCATCTTTTCTTTACATATATATATATATATATACGAGGGGGTACCCAAAAGAAACCAGAATCAATTTATTAAAAATAGTGTATTTATTTGTACATTTTAAAACTTCAGTCATCTGCAAAGTACTCTCCACTTGAACAATGCATTTGTCCAAACGTTTTTTCCATTGCTCAAAACATTTTTTAAACTCATCGTCGTTTTTGCCCTTTTTGTTTCACCTCTTCAATATCAGCAAAATGTTTTCCTTTACGGTGTTTTTTCATCCGAAGAAATAAAAAAAAAAAATCGCACAGGGCAAGATTGGGTGAATACGGTGGGTGAGGCAAAGGTATCATGTTGTTTTTGGCTAAAAATTGTTTAACACACATCGCTGTGTGGGCAGGTGCGTTATCATGATGGAAGAACCAGTCACCTGTTTGCCACAAATAAGGACGTTTATTCCTCAAATCGTGACGCAACCTTTTCAAAACTTCCAAATAAAAACTTTGGAAGACTGTTTGACTCTGGGGTACAAATTCTGAGTGCACAATCCCTCTCACATCAAAGAAACAAATTAACTTTGTTTTCACATTTGACTTCACTTGTGCATTTTTGGGACAAGGAGAAGTGGGAGTTTTCCATTGGCTTGATGGCTGTTTTGTTTCTGGATCGTAATCGAAGCACCAAGATTAATTTCCTGTTATGACTTTTTAAAACAAATCAGGGTAAGTTTCCAAGTGTTCCATTAAAGTATGGCACGCAGCCAGGCGATTGTCCCTCTGGTTAACAGCGAGCACGCGGGGCACGAATTTTGCTGCAATTCATTTCATGGCCAAGTCCTCGTTTAAAATTCGATGACAGGAACTCCATGAAATCCCAGTCCACTCCGCCAGTTTATTAATGGTCAGACGCCATCTTCCAGAATGGCTTGACGAATTTTCATCACATTTTCCTCTGTTCAGGCGGTCCACGGATGTCTGGAACAAGCTTGATTGACTATTGACTATTGACATTTTCACCTCACTTGTGTTTTACTCATGACAGCTTTCTTGTATGCTGTTTGTAGCATAACAACCATTTCTGCTGCATTTTTTCCAAAAAGAAAACAAAATTTCACAGCAGCATGTTGTTCGTGTGAATCAGCCATCATAAAAATAGACGAAAGATTGATAAACTTATTGACAAAAAAAATCACTGTAGTCAAATGCTACCTTCCTCCCGCAGTGTTAGCTGGCATGCTGGCTCAGAATGGTTCTGCAAACATTCAACTAGCGGCAGAAGGGCAATCTTAATGCTTTAGCATGTCAAGTCATTTTGGACAATGCTATGCCTCTAACTTTGTGGCAACAGTTTGGGGAAGGTCCTTTTCCCTGTTGGTGTAATGGTCAAGCGTCCAAATACTTTTCCATATAGTGGATATATATATATATATATATATATATATATATATATATATGTATACATACATATAATATGTTCTTTGTCTGTTTTCTCTATCACACATTGCTGGGAATTAGAGCAATGGTATATAAGGAGGGGAGCCAGTGAAAAGTCAACACATGGATTAAATATATAGGGAAGCCTTGATTTAAGCACTCTATATTATATAGATGTAAACGCCAAGAGGGAGTGCAAATACCAATGTTTACGAGCTACCTCCAGACTGTATCATTAGGCAGGATATTGGAATGGACCAGGAAGGATGGTATCACACAGTGGGTAGACGTGGAGAACACCTCTGTAGACACTTCACTGCATGCTCTACCATGGCTTTCTAAAATCCCTAGAATATCTTACCCCAGCATTGGCTCAACTCTTGCGGTATGGAGACAGCTCCGCTCCCATGAGAGCATTTCGGCTTTTCCATCTCCTTTGTCCACCATTGTGGCCAATCCCGATTTCCCTCTGTGCCTCTCCAAAAATCCTTTTAGAGGATGGACCCAAGCAGGAGTCATCTGGCTAGGCCAGCTGGTGGTCAACAGGAAGCTGTGCTCTTTCCAGGATTTTCATTCTACGTACTCCCTGCCCTCTGGGGAACATTGGAGATACAGATCCATCAGGGGCTCTAAATAATTGGGTAGAGACCCATCTCTTTTTGAGGCTATGCGTCTGTCCCAAGCTGTTCCTATCCATGCAGTTTCAGGTATTTACCAATGCCCCAGGAATGCTTTAAATGTATAGTGTTTGTTTGTGTGTTAGGGAATTTAGACTGTAAGCTCCAACGGGGCAGGGACAGATGTGAGTGCATTCTCTGTACAGCGCTGTGGAATTAGTGGCGCTATATAAATAAATGGTTATGATGATGATGAGCGTACATGTATTTCTGCCTTCTGGAGTGAATTTTTCAGGCTATCAGAGATCATAGTTGGACATGAGGTTTCCAGGGACCCGGACTTATGGCTGCTCTCGCACACTAATATACCAAGCTCTTGGTATAAAAAGTTGCTCATAAAGCATCATAATCATCAACTATTTATTTATATAGCACCACTAATTCCGGAGCACTGAACAGAGAACTCATTCATCAGTGCCTGCCCCATTGGAGCTCACAATCTAAATCCCCTAACATACACACACACAGACCGAGAGAGACTAAGGGCAATTGAATAGCAGCCAATTAACCTACCAGTATGTTTTTGGAATATGAGAGGAAACTGGAGCACCCGGAGAAAACCCACGCAAACACAGGGAGAACTATCAAACTCCTCACAGATAAGGCCATGGTCGGGAATTGAACTCATGAACCCAGTGCTGTGCACTTGAATAATGCAGCAGGAGCTGATGTCCTGGTGCACTGAAAGTCTAGATCCCTTCCTTCGATCAGCGAGTGGCTCAGTCACATGGACTTCTGTATGTCCATGGATGATATTATTTTATCTGCCACTGACAAGCATTTAGTCTTCATGGCTACTTGGTTAAGTTGGTTGGAGTTTAAGGAATCAGCTGAATTTAAGTCATCCTTTTCCCCTTCATCTCTAGTCTCTGGAGATGACACGTAACTCTTCACTTTAGAGTAAGATCCACCCCAGGACTGATTCTCCCAGGTGATACCAGTCACTCACAGTTTTCCACCCAACCTGGATTTCAGTGAGACTGTCTTGCTTTTTGTTCTACCTAGCGATTGTTTAAGTACCGGCAACCCATACCCTCTTTCCCCTTTTTTGTCCTTCCCTGTATTCCATCTTCCTTTCATCCTCCCATTTGTATGTTTGTTATAAAACTAAAATGTGATTGATTTTACATAGTCACTGTTTTGCTACCTACTCAAAGGTATCCTTCCTGATGTTATCTTTTTTATTAGTCTTTCATACTTTTTATGTAGATTTTTGGTTACTCTTTGGATTTTGTACTTAGACATTTTTTTCTAAATAAAGAATTTATTCAAATAAAATACTGAATGGAGATAAACCTACTTTTCTGTAGAAATGATTCTACTAATTTCTGCTCCATACATCATTATTTTGCAATGATGCACCAACACACAGAGAGTCAATCACAATGAAGATAGATTAAATTCAACAAATTGTACTGTAAAAAGTGATAGTAAATCCATTTAGTAAAATACTTAGTTCAAAACACAATAATATTAAAGAGCAAATGAATGAACATCTTTGTATAGCACATAGAAAACCCCCTAAATTATATTTGAATGATATATACCTTGCAAATTGTAATGCATTATATACATTAACTCATTTCCAGTGTGGACATTGTTTTTTTCTCTTACTATTATTTTATTTTCTATCACTAGATTTATATAGCGAATAGAAGACAGACAGGACCGTAAAGATTTTTTCCTGTTGCTGCTGCACCAGACATTGTCAGTGAATATGTCAAAAAATTAGTAATTTTGCAATCCACATGTTTTAATTTACTGAAAAAGAATGAAAAGTGATCCCATAGGCATATGCCTAGCTATCCTCTATGGCAAACACAGTCCTGAAATCAGAGATTTTTTTTTTATAAACAGAGATCTTCGAGGATAATCTTCAAATATCCATTCCTTTCCTAAAAAGACAAGAGGGCAACAATGAATATCGTTAATAGTATAATATTAGCAATTTGTTCCACTTCTCACTTCTTTCAATTATGTACCTTTAAATATGACTTCCTGTTTTACTAAGAATCTATTCTTAATGTAGATGAGCAAGATTGCAGTGACGTTTCGTGGGAATACAATCTTCCAGTTCCACTGTGTTTTTCCATTTCACAAAATGTTATTCAGCACTGTATACCTGAAATCACTTTTAGCTAAATGCATAAGTTATGAATACATCTGGGACTATGACAGTCAGTTACTTCTGCTATGTGGTATGGTTGAGGCAAGACTGAGAACACTTATGGCAAAATTACACTGATGAAATGTGCAACATTTAATAAGCCAATCAATGAGGTGAGTATTTTAATTGAACAGTTCTCAAAATTTTGTTCATCAATAATACTTACTGTTAGTGACATACCGTGAACAGGTTTCATACTTTAAAATGACCAATGTATACAATGTACACACTCTGTATGTATACTTTCCAACTATCTGTCACGAGCCGCGGCTGTATGCCACATCCTAGCGTCCTGTCCTCAGTTCTGCTGCCTGCTTGTTCTCTCTCTGCTTGGTGATTGTTACCTTTGATTGACTTCCCGTGTATGACCTTTGCTTGTTCCTGGACCACTGAACCTTCGATTCTGACCCTGACCATTTGCCTGAATACCGGATTCTGCTCCTTTGCTAGTGCACCTGACCTTTCGCTTGTCCCTGGATTTTCGTACCTGTGCTTGTGACCTCTGACCTTGGTTTTCCTGCTCGCTACTGTCTGCCAATCACTCCTCTCCTGGGTTCTCCTTAAGTCAGTATACGTTACTCGACCCTCAGTCAGCCCGCAGCCAAGTCTGTCCCCACCACTAGGGGCTCCAGCGAACACCGGGCCTTCAGAGTAGTCCCCGAGTTTCATTGTACTGGCTTGGGAGTTCCTAACACTATCCTTTATTTCCAGCAACAGTCCTAAGTTATAAAGAGTAGTCCTTGGAAGTTGTTGTCTATATGTTTCATTATTGATTAATTGTGCAATAAAATTCCACTTTTTCGGCACCTTAGATGCACATCTTAGCATCTACTGTATGCTTATCTTTTTGGATTTTTATGTTAATATTTATGGGATAGGATTACATAAAATTGCCTTATAATCACCACACAAGTTATGATGTTTATTTATGATCATATGAGTGGTTTTACACATGATTAGGTATCTTGAAATTTTCCATAATCAATACAATTTTTCTTTGACTTCTTGAAGTGTAACAAAAATATAGCAGGTTCTGAATTCTGTTACTTAAAAAACTTCTACTGGAAAGCTTATGGCCCTACGGCCCTAAAAATTCTGCTTTTCACCGGAGTCAATGGAGATTTAAAAAGATTAGTGGGTGATCATTGTAGTGAGCAGCATATAATTGGTTGTGAGCAGGGTGGTCGTACTCCACACTAACGCTATCAGTCAGGAAGGGACATAGTAATCAGCCCGCACTTCTTTCTGCTATCAATTGTTACTGAGTGCTAGTAAGGTGAGGGAGCAGCAGGTTGGGCACCAGTTTGCAACTTTACCTTCCTGCTTGAGATAAGCTTCATTTGGCCTCATGGGAGGAACAATCCAGGTTGTGAGAAGCTTTATACTAATCATATTATAACATATGGGCCTGAGTGATTAAGGAGAGCAAATTATAAACAAGGAATACATTTGTACCTTGGTAAAACCATGTTGCATTGGAGGGGGAGGTAAATGTAAAATGTGGGGACAGATTTATAGTTGGCTTAGTGCATGTCCTAGATCAACTTTAAATTTCAGCGTAAAAATAAAGCTACCAAGTATTTGTGTGCTACATGAAAAAGCAGCCGGTATTTTCCTTCTGTGCAAAATAATAACCTAATTTGCACCCCTTGCATTGTAACATGGTGTGTCCAGGAGCAATCTTACTCCTTTTTTTTTGCTTTGCTCTCCTTAATGACTCAGGCCCTGTGCATCAATGAATGTCTCTCCCCTTTCCAAAGCTATGTCACTTATCTGTAATAAAAGCACAATTGGTAAAGAATGAGTGCTAATTTCAGAAGTGCAAACAAAAGGTGGCAAGTGAGTATAGTAAGTGCTACCTGCGGTACAGAAATCCCATAGTGGAACTGAAATGCATTTTCCTCAAAGCTGTATATGTTTTCCTGCTATATAGGCTACTGCATGATAGTATGCATAGTTTGTGTAAGCCATCTGTGACAACACCACCTAATAACACGCCCCTTTCTCCCAAGAATCTCCTGCAGGGACAGTGTTCATTTTGCTGTGTTAGGAAGCAACATATATCACTAAATTTAAAACAGCATTCATCTGAGTTGGCGTCCAGTTGACAGCAGTCTGAGCTTTGTAAGCAAATGATTGTTTTTCTGCAGCATTGGCTGCTTTAGCGCATGTTATTTACCGTGTGAGGGACTAAATTTGTTGGAAGGAATGATTGAATGCTGTAGCACTTTGGGTAATGATGACCTCTTTCGAATACAGAGTAAAACATGACACAGAACTATAGTGGAAGTGTTGAACAGTTATCTTTCTGGAGACAACGGTTACATAATTTAACACAAGTGGCAATCATGTTGATTTCAGTAAAGCTACAATTCTCTTATCTGTTTCATGAAAACTGATTGACTTCTCCTGACCTGCAATGGATATATATTTTAAAATGAACAATTTGGAAGAAAATATTGTATATCACTTAAATATATATTATAGTGTGATTATGGGCCTATACTGCCCATCCTTGTTCTTAAGTATGGGCAGTAGTTCCTTTATATTCTAGTACACTTAATACCTGTCCATTTGGAGATAACCATATTACATATAATATAAAGAGGACTCATGGCAGTCTTTTATTCACACCTCAACCTCAGAACTCCTTTCTACTGAAGTCAATGACTTCCTGCATCACTACGATCCTTCATGCATTAACCAATAAGTTCTTGCAGGTGAACTGGTTCTGATAAGGTGGTAATACTCATATTATCATATAACAATACTGGCATCTAATGGCCTCCTCAAGACAGCTCCAGCAGCTGCAAACTGGGCATAGTGGGAATCTACCCCAGGTTGTAGCGTAACATAAATATGGAACCAGAATATTATTAGTGGTGTATGACAGTGTAAAAGGCTGTATTCCTTTCTAATCAGCATATCCATTGTGAGCATTTAAGCTCTCAGCTCAGAGAAATGGCCTCATACATATAGTTTGTTCCTAGAATTGCCAGCCTGCTTTAACATACAACTCATGGCGGTATTTATGGGACCATCCATACTCCATGTACAGATGTTTACCTATACACATGCTCATACATGCCTTTCCTCCTCTTTTGTTCTTACACTAAATACTGGATTTAACTAAATGCCCCCTTTGCTAGAAGACCGGGTCTGACAATGAGTAGGCTGGGCTGTTAGGGATTGTAAGGGATAAAAGCGGATATTTAACATCCAGTTTTACCATGAGGTTTGGCCTAAACCGCATGCAGCTTAGGAGTTAGCGAACAGACATTGGATGCAGTTTGAATATTCACCAACCAACCACAGGATGATAAATCCTGTGTTTTGGATCTGAACTCCAATGTTTGGCAGTTTAAACCACACGTTAGTAAATCTCCCCATAGTTACTATCACTGACAAATAATTATTATTAGTAGACCTACTTGAACTATTGATAACAATTCTTAAATGTCACTCTAAAAATAAATCCATCATTAATCATAGTCCCTGCCCTGAACACAGACACCACTGTTTGTATATGCTAAAACCAATCTGTGATTTTTTCCTGGCTGTATAACTGTTTTTTCCCTCTACACAGACATCTAGAAAAACAATATAAGATCGCAGTATGGACACTTGAGGTTTGACATAACTCTAATAGCCTTGTTGAAGTTGTTATTGTGTATAGTTATTTTTTTGCTATTGTGTATGTAAACTATTTAGAGCACCAATACTCAATTAGAGAATTGTTACATTTTTCTCATCTTACTTCTTGGCAGTAGATTATGGGAGTACAAAAATAACCTTAGCATCCCCATATTATAAACTCTAAGAGCCAATACTTAATCAGCCACATTCATTTTGAGACAAAGGATTTCGTTTTGTTCTCTCATATGCAGTATTCCCCGCTGGGTACGCTGAATGATTAAATTTGAAATAATATTGTTTTTGGAAAGTCATAGGTTATTTTAGAGAGTACAACGGTGCATCGCAGCTTTGGTTAATCCTATGTTTTAATTGCATTTCTTCAATGCACTTTAATTGAAAGATTAAATGCAGTAAGTAGTTTAAAGGCTTTTGTATAATTGTTGGAAAACTATGTAACATGTCAAAGTGCTCTAGTAATTGAATAAAACATTGATGTCTCTTGCTGTATGTATTATGTAATATAAAAGCACTAATTATATATAGTAAGCAAATTATTATTTCATAGCCAGACTGTGTTGCCAGTGGCCCATCCTGGTACAGATCATCAAGGGATATAGAATCAAGGGATACAGTGTATCTGATTTAGTGCTAGAAAGCAGAAGAATCTAACACAAAGCAAATGCTGTATATTAACATGGAATATGTGAGCAACAACAATAGTGGCAATCGACTGTACTTTAAATTGTTATAGTCACTGAGTAGTGATTGCTGAATTTATACTTTTAAAGAAAATCCAATATACCAGGGGTTCTAAGCCTTTTTCATTTTAAGGCCCTCCCAAACATGTTTAAAAAAATGAACGACCACCTGCACCACAACTTATTTCTGTATCTACAGTACTAATAGTTGCTTGATATGGACTTCAACACACATATTTAATCATAAAAGTAAACTTTATAGATTTAGCCCCGTTTTTACCATTGTGCAATGTAACTGCTCTCCACACTCAGGGCTGGGGTTACCACTAGATGAACCTAGACTCTCTGAAGTCTAATAGGCAGAATATCTCAGCATATTCTAATACAAAAATAACAGAAAAAAATATTTGCAACAATATAAATAGATAAAGTGGATAATAAAACCATTAAATAAACTTACATTGAAGCATAAAAGCCCAAGAGTGACTTCAAAAACCTAAAGACACAACCTAAGACAAACCTAAAGACACAATAAAGACATTGCATAATGTCCAAAGGTTTTACAACCAGCAGCACTCTGAAGACAAATCGGGGACCAGACTAGGTTTCACTTCTGCAGTGCTAATCACCACATCGTAGCCCAGTGTCCCACTGCCAGTCTGCGGAGCAGAATATGTCCTCAACCCCCCCACTCTACACAAGATAAAAGCAGGGGCATGTGGTGACAAGGCGAAGGTGCCGAAGGAGGGGAAGAGCCGCCTTAGGCCTCCAATAGCCCTGTCTACACTTGCCCCAACCTCTAGCTTTGCTAAAAAGGAGGGGTTGAAACTTTGAAAATTAGTTATTAATGACACAGCTATAAAACAAATGTATAAAAAAAGAAAAAATATATAACATTTCATTAAAAGAAATAATGAAAAATCATGTATTCATATATAGAGTCAGAGTGGACAAATACAATTATCATATAGTAGGATCTTTAAACAATTAAGGATAATAAAACAAATATTTATTAAACAGTTATTAATTCATGCATATCAAATATTGTTATATCTAATGTTATTTAAAAGCATTTTTGTCTAATCCATATCCACTTATCCCTATTTTGTTTACCTATTGCCAACAGTATATACAAATTTACAATCTCTCCCCCCACTCCACTCAGAGTACCTTATAGTTTCTGGTGTTAAATATCTTTTATATCAATGAGGTGAATTTATGAATGGCTTCTTACATCCGATTGTTTAATACATTCCCCATAAACAAGATACAACACAATTTATAAATTGCACTGAGCAAATTATATTGGACATATATTTACTAGCTATTATTGATTTAGTCCCAATTACTTTGTATAGCTTAATCCATGGTTTTATTCAGCAAATGAATATGCTGGTAATACGTGTTCTTTGGAACTAATTTTTTCCCAACATGCAGCACAATATCCTCAAGAAAATAAAAAAAATATGATGCAGTATTAGGCACATACCTTGCAAATAATAAACTAGTAATCATCTGTGGTGTATCCCAATATATTACTTGCATATAAAAATATGTAAACCCCTTTGTATCCAAAGAAAAGGAATGACACTACACTCTCCCAACACCTGAAATTAAAACAACACAGTTCTTTTGCACATTAACACACACATATAGTTTGTGTTTCCTCTTTTGTTATTGTTGATTGTAATATAAAAAGGTCATTAAAAAAACAAAACGTATATATAGTGTTCCTTTTACTATTATTTCATCTTCAAGTAATTCTTCTGTCATTAGACTCATGTTAGGAAAAAAGACAAACCTCTATGTATGTATTTGTTTCACAAAATGTCTTCATTCTAATATTTCCAAAGAGTTTAAGGGATTTTCCACGGTTTCCTCCAATGTGACTGGTATGCAATGATTCGATCGTGTGGCTTATAATTCCAGAGTGCCAGAGAGATCAGGACAAACAACAGGAGTGTTGCAAGTCTCTTGCCATCAGCCGTTCTTACAGATACAGAACCTAAATAGGCCTTACGTTGGTTTGGTGATGGACCTGTATCAGGCCATAATGGTATTGGCTTCAATAGGATGATCTATCCCTTGATTCTTCTTATATACGTGTAATAATTATACCTGCCCTTTATAAGTATATTTGCATGCAAATGGGTTGGATTCACTTTACATGCTGAATCAAACTTTTGAGAAACACTCATAAATATTCAATTTTTTTATTAAATATATACAGAGGAAATAAAATACACAGTGGAATGTGATCTTGCTACACATTTTGACAGTTTGGAATTATGCATGATCTTAACAAAAATTGCTCTACTTATTTTCATCTATACTATAGATGTGAGTTGGCCTTTATCCTTCTAAGTCTAATGCAGACTTTAAACTAATATGGTTCTGTTCATCATTTGGCTAATAGGTGATTATCACTTCATCATCATCATCATTTATATAGCGCAATCAAATTCCATAGCGCTTTACTTCATACTTCGGTAGGATCCATGATGTAAATCAAATGCACAGTTCTATTAAATTTGAGTTTTCTATTAGTAACACTGATGTGAATTTCCTTGATATTACAGTTAAGAAAAAGGTAGTGTGTTAGCTTCTGACTTGTATAGTAAACCTACTGATAGAAATGTCTTATTGTGAGCAGGTAGTTTTCATCCAAAAACATTGATTAACACTTTACCAAAAGGTCAGTTTATGAGAGGCCTAGGAATTACTGACTCTATAGAGAGGTATGATAAATATTCAGCACAATGAATTAATACATTTTCTAAGCATAATGAATTAATACATTTTCTAAGGGCGTATATGATTTTCAGAAATTGAAGAAAATATATGTTGACGCATAAGAAATGGACAGATCTGAGCTGCTGAAAACTACATGTAAGAAAACCAATTAAAAAAAAGTGAACAGATTTTGTGTATTAATATTTACTGCATGACAAGTTTAAGAATAAAAAGGAGCGAAAACATAAGTCATTTTGTCATTAGAACTAATTGTTCAGTTACAAAAGGTATGCGACAATCTACAATCTACAACTTCCTTGTGTTTATCTTGTACAGAATGTAACACAATGCAGCACCCAAAAAGGGAATTCTATTTAAATTTGAAGTTTTTTTCACCTGTAACACAGCAAATGTATGTAGGTGTCGGTACATGGTAAGACAAGCTGAAAAATAAAATTGAGAATGGCTGAACATAACATTAAGATCAGGAATATTTATACTGATAGTGATGGGATCTATGTGTAGTCAAAAATACTATGCATATGTAGATGTACCTAGCATGTCATTTTTATGAGTATAGACATCAGGGGGTAAATGTATTAATGTCCGGATTCTTCAACTCCGGCGAGATCGGCGTCTTCAGCGCTTAAATTTAAAGCGTCGCTGCCTTGTAAAGGGAAGTTTCCCTTTACAAGGCAGCGCCGCTTTAAATTTAAGCGCGGAAGACGTCGATCTCGCCGGAGTTGAAGAATCCGGACATTAATACATTTACCCCCAGGTATCTCTGTTAAGAAGGTAAATATTTCTGGATATTGGTTTACCAAAGATTACAGTTTGTGTGAAACCAAATTGATTAAAGAATTAATTCATTGTATTCTAAATGTTTGGATAGATGTATTGACTTTACCCCTTTTCATTAATACACTACAATAATAGGATTTGTTGTACAATTGGAAGACGCTGTCAATGAAAGACAAAACATCCAATAGATCAGGTAGTTGTATTGACTATAAAGCATAATAAAACTGCACTTCACATTGAAACAATTTCAGGCTGTTCCACCACCACAAAATAGACGTGGCAAATTGCACCGTCACCAGGCCACGCAGTTCAGTAGTAAGTAATCTTCCTCAGCCACGTGGAATACATGTTTCATGATCAATAAATCTGCTTGATCTATCAGTGCTTTTACCTTTCATTCATAGCTCCTTCCAATTGTACAACATATTACCTTTTACCTGTGTGGTAGAAAATCTACCAGGAAACCAGTCTTGAATGTCGGCTCAGCTGTCCTATTCATTGTGATAGGAAATAACAGCTTTATGGTATATTCAGTATGCTGCTGAGGCTTCCTGCTCTATTTGATGAGATCTATACCAAATGCAGAGTTGTGCTGAATATTCAGTAATAACAAGTTTTGTTTCTTTGTGTGTATAAATAATAGTAATTCCTTTGTAGAAAACGATAAGGGGAGAATACTTATCTTTTGTCTGGTTTTTATATACTTTTTATTTTACATTACTTTATCCCAATGGTGTCGTGTTAGTGTAAAAATATCTATCCCAATATTTTTTTTTCCTTGGGGGTGACTGTTTTTTGGTAAAATATTGATTGTTTTTATAGTCTCTTGAAATGCATGAGCACATTTGATGGCATGTTCAGTTCAGATACGTGATCATCAATAACATGATATAAATATGCCTTTTCATTTACCAAGTCCCTCTCTTAGTAGGTTTCATGTGGTTGTAAGTGAGGGAGTTTATTACCTGAACATTGTGGTATAGATGATTAACATGCGTTCATTTTGAAGTGTTCATAATGGCCAGAATTTATTAGCATTGCAAAAATTAGCATTAACAATACACTGTTAAGGAAACAGGGTGCAGAGGGTAATGGGTTGGTGGAAGTGTGTAAAGACAGCTTGGCCTAGGGGAGAGGTGATCAGACAAATTATGTTTTGCTTACTGGGAGAAATGTATTGGATGACAATGTCTTTAGTATACCACTAAATGGTATCATGCATTAAACACAAAGTGGCTGATGCAAAATTATTGGCAAAATGGGCAAAAAATACTCTAAAAATAGCACATAAAAATAGTGTCTTTCCATCCATGTGCAGAGCCGTGCACGTCCCAAGATGTCTTCTGAAGGTCTGCATGAGCTGCATTTGTGTACTCGGCCTAAGTTAGAACGTCTCTTCCTTCCGCTGTCTCATCTCTCCAGGTGCAGGAGGGTGTAGGTGCCAAAGTCGTACAAGTCTGCATAGACACACATACGCGTACACAAACTTTCCGTCGAGATGCGCTCTGCAAACTGATGTACGTCCCACTCTGCCTCAGCTACATATTAAGTGCAATGTAGAGAGATGCTTATTGGCAGATATAAATTTATAATTAATATAATTCTTACCACTCCCGGCCTGTATAGCACAGGCTGTTGAGCAGTAAAAGTCAATCTTACCACTGTGATCTTGGACATTTTGATAAATGTGTCCTAAAGACCCTTTGCCATGTTTTCTTGTATGAAACACACTACAATGGGCTGCTTTGAATTGGGGCCAAATAACAGATTCTCTGACAACTTTATAATGACCAGATGAAGCCAGCAGACGGACAATATGATGAATTCAGTCAGCAAGGGATGGCTAACTCATAATAGTGGACTTACACATTAGGAAAGAGTCATTATTTTGTTGTTATTTTAAACACCCCAAGTGTATTTACACCATACTAAATGAGTCAAACATGTCCTCTTTGACACCTCTAGAGTACATTGCCAAGGTAGGGGTCAGGTGCTGATCTAACACAGCAGGCACAGAGTGACTGACAGTTGAATAGACTTGCTTTATAGAAATGCACACTGTGGATTGGTTGGTTCATATAGAGGAGCAGGGCCAGGGATGCCACAGCGACTCAGCTTTTTTACTTGTATCAGAACTCATCAGGACACTGACCTAAAGCTGTGGGAGCAGCAGGTTAACACTGAACAATGCAATGGCTATGTAATTGTAATAAGTAAATATGTGTTTTCCTTTAAAGCCCATTGTTTATATTCACATTTTTTTATTCCTATTTTGTAAGATAATTATTTTTCATTCACATGCATTGTTTAGCACTGATATACAATAGACACAAAACCATCTTTCAAATAATGGGAGGTATGTAGTTGTAATAAATCTATTCTTTCCGGAATGTAACATTTACTTCGTTTTATTTTGGTTCTTTTTCCTTTTTACTGGGGTGGATATATTTGTGGTCACATTTTCTAGACCATTAAGCCATAAAGCTTAGAAATGTCCTTGGGGCATTACTGGTGCTATTGAATGTGACCAGTTTAGAAAGATTTATTCAGCTAGCTGTTTATCATTCGACTTTACAGCCCTTATAGATAGGTCACTTAAGGGAAGTAACATATCACATTGCTGGTTACTATTAGGATAAAACAAGCTGCCTTAATTTATGTTTTTAACCTCAAACTACAGTCCTGACTTCTATTTCTACTAAAAAGAATACAAAAATAGAATTTAACAGTAACAATCCACTCTAACTCTAATTTCTAAAAAATACCAAGAATATCTAATGCTTTTAGAAGTTACAGCATTAAAAAACAAGCTCAAAGATAAGTAGATTTATACAATAAAATCAATTTATAAAGCAACAAATAACTGTTTTATATTTAGTAAATGATTCTAAAACAAAGTGAATATTGTTTGGCCATGCATCCAAATCCCATATAATACAGCTGTATCATAATGTTAATAATTAATAAGATATCAGTACAGCATGTTTCTGGACTGAATAGAAAATTATAGTAATTAATTTCTGTTGGTGCAGATGGAAAATGAAAATAAATTTTTGATGTGGCGAAAATTG
This sequence comes from Mixophyes fleayi, assembly GCF_038048845.1. Taxonomy (NCBI): domain Eukaryota; kingdom Metazoa; phylum Chordata; class Amphibia; order Anura; family Limnodynastidae; genus Mixophyes; species Mixophyes fleayi. The sequence goes on from NC_134404.1 coordinate 89,559,954, forward strand.
CCTCTAGCAACCATTTTATATGTTGCCTATATTTTTGTGGTATTTCAGAATATGGCTATTCTCTGGCGTATAAACAACAAAATAACAAACTAAGGGATATTTTGCAGGATGTGTAGCATAACATTTTAAAGATAAAGCACACATTCTGCCATTTAACAGACTGGAAACATGGTTTGCTGTTTCGACCAAAAAAGTTGGTGCTCAATCATTGCCTTTTAAATTATACACAATGTAGGATGATGTGGTGCTTCACTAAGATTGCAGCCTAATACGTGGAATGGAGAGTCCACCTCCCTCCAAAATACAATATTATAAAATCATGGACCACGTACGTTCAAGCGCAGACTTTCAAACACATAGAAGATGTTCAATATGGATATAGGCTCCTCCCACTTGATGATAAATAATTTCCCTTGTCTATAGGTGGGTACACCAGACCTATAACAAACTCAGACAACACAAAACAGGGACAATAATAGTGCAATATATTCACAACTTAATAATGATAGTCCCAAAAAAAGTCCCAAAGATAGATCTTCTATATTCATTCACTTTGTGCAGGGAACGGAAACGACACCAATCAAAAATTCTGTGTTGTTCATGTCCAACTCCCCCAATGATGTTATGCTTATAAGAATGCAGATGGTATTGGGCATCTTGTATATGTATACTCAGAAGACTCTCCTTCACATCCCATCTCAGAGTAAACAGATTTAGCTGTAATCATGCGTGTATAATCAAACATACAGTTATATCAGATAAACGTCCAGCAACAGGAACACGAATCAGCTTACGCGGTGGTACGCGATTCGACTCAAGACAAGAGTCTTTCTCAAGGACCTTGAGAGGAGAGTCTTCTAAGTATACATATACGAGATGCCCAATACCATCTGCATTCTTGTAAGCATAACATCATTGGGGGAGTTGGACATGAACAACACAGAATTTTTGATTGGTGTCGTTTTAGTTCCCTGCACAAAGTGAATGAATATAGAAGATCTATCTTTGGGACTTTTTTTGGGACTATCATTATTAAGTTGTGAATATATTGCACTATTATTGTCCCTGTTTTTTTGTTGTCTGAGTTTGTTATAGGTCTGGTGTACCCACCTATAGACAAGGAAAATTATTTATCATCAAGTGAGAGGAGCCTATATCCATATTGAACATCTTCTATGTGTTTGAAAGTCTGCGCTTGAACGTACGTGGTCCATGATTTTATAATATTGCCTTTTAAATTATATTTAGCATTTTTTTTAAAACATAAAAATACATGAAATATACATATAAAATAATTTGATTCTAAATATGCTGATCTATATACAAATGTAAATGGGCTTTTAATCAAAGAAATAGTACTGGTGGAGCCTGCTCTTGATTGTGCATAATGTAAGAGATAGAGATATATAGAAGCTCCTTTTTATTCAAGCTTCTGTTATTAAAAATAATATGAAAAATACTATACACTATTAACCAAATAAAACAAATTTAGCATTAATAAAATAATTGTCAGAAGATTGACAGACGTAACATTCTTAACACTCTTCGTTACTTATCACACCAATATCCTATGAGGTTATCATATGAGGTTAGGAAATACTACAGGAACAACTGATCTGTATCTGGGATCAATCACATTTACTTTTATTCCTGGAAGGTGTATGTCAATTACCTTTAAAAATTATTTTGAATGTGATTGGTTAACTTTGCACACAGTTTCAGCCCCATTATGATAGTTCGTGCACACGTATGCAACCAGGGTATTGTAAGCTTTTTACTTTCACTTCTTTTTCCTAAGAAATATCTACTTGTCTTTCAGTTGAATTTTGTTGATTGTAAGGTCACTTAACAGATTGGAAAAGGTCTGATATGATTTATCTTGATCTCACTGGCTCCCCTTCCCCTACCAAATCCTGTTCAAGCTCCTCACACTCACATTCAAGGCCCTCTCCAACTCCACTGCACCCTACTTCTCCAACCTCATCTCTATTCACGCTCCATCCCGCCCTCTGCGATCAGCCAATGAACGTCGCCTCTCTTCCCTCCTGGTTACCTCCTCCCACTCACGCAACTTAAGACTTCTCCCGCGCTGCCCCCCTCCACTGGAACCAGCTCCCCCACTCCATCAGAACATCCCCCAATTTGTCCAGCTTCAAATGGGCTTTAAAAACCCACCTTTTCTTAAAAGCCTTCCAGTCTCCCACTTAACTACCCTCCTTCCAGTCTCCCACTTAACTTCCCTCCTTGTCGTTCTCCACTCCCCCCCATTTCACCCTTCCCTGTCTCAGCCTCCATTCTCCCCCATTCCTCCCCTCACCCTTGTGTCTCTGTCTGTCCACCCCTCCCCTTAGATTGTACGCTCCTCCGAGCAGGGCCACATCTCCTCCTTTTCTCCACTACTTTTAACTCTGCTCTGCAGCTACTTAGCCTCCTCCTTGAGGTCCGTCTGCCCTTCGACCCCTCTTTCTACATCTCTTTACCCCTTTGAGGCTCTCACCTGTTATCTGCGCCCTACCTTTTGGGCTCAGTCTACCAACATATGCAGACAATCCCTTTCCCCCACCCCCTCTAGCTATACTTTGAGCTTCCTAAGTTACTGTGCTTCTTGTTATCTGTATTGTGCTGTCTCACCATGTACTGTGATACTGTCTGTCCCTGTACGGCGCTACCTTGTGGCGCCCTATAAATAAAAATAATAATAATAATCTCAGACTTTCCATCACAAACACCTGCAATCTCAATAAGGGTTTGTAAACATTTTATATCCACTGCACACATGTTATCAATAGAGATGCAGATGAGAAATGTTTTTTAATACACCTCTCTAATACTCGGAATCCAAATCTGTTCTAAGCACTGATACTCTGAATTACATTGGACCTCTATATGCCATTTATATACAATGATCTCTGGAGGAAAACCGCCCTATATATTTATATGACTGCAATCATCTGGAATCATTGTTGCTAGTGAACATGGGGATTGCAGATGTTTTATGGATTGTATGAGACAGAATGTGATGGGGGCATTTTCTTGATATCTCAATCTTTTGATGTAAGAGGATATAAAAGCGGGCAAAGTATCCCTTTCAGATCCAGAATTTTGCCCTTGCAGACTGTTAAATGTAATCAAATATTTTCTTTTTTTTTTACTATAGGCTGTAAGTGTTCAATGCAGGTGATTCTAAGTAATAACCTGCTCGAGCACCCTGTCATCAATTCTTACATTCAAACTAACAGGTTTTTGCTGATATTGTTTAGGAATCAGCTCAGAATTATTTGCAGACATATTGATTCTAAAATGTATACATTGGTAGCTATTACAAATGATTAAACCATTCCTGTCCATGTAATAAAAGGTGAAGAAATGTGAAAATGAGAGGACAACTTCTGAGTAGCTATTGATTTTCCTCAATGCTACACATGCTGGAACTGTCCTTTTCACTTAACAGTAAATGGCCTACAGGAAAAGGCAGTGTCATCAAAATTCTATAAGTTGGCTTTCTGACAACGAGTCTGACTGTCACCTTAGTGAAAAATTACAGATTTCCCTGCAAACCTTTTCTTTTGAAGGGTAACTTTTTTATTTTTCCAAAGGCATATTTTATATTGTGCAGTCCAGTTATAATTTGTTGGGTTTTTTTTTATTTATGTAAAGTTTCCAAAAATATGAACACAATTAAATGATAAAGGTCCAGTAAAACTAAATTATTATTTTTTTATTCAAATGTCCCGTACATAAACCATCTACCCTGTTCCCTATTTTCCTGCTGTCTGAAGCATAGTTTCCCCACTCACAGCCCTAAGGTCAGCTTGTTCAGAGACAAGCTATACCACACAGATGATTCTATTCTCTGCAGTCTCTATTACCTGCCCCTATTCTGTTCTATTGATCAGTGGGGGGCAGCAGAGAGTAAGATATTTTATACAATAGCAGTTGCACAGTTAGTAAAACATGTGGACACTAAACATTATACCACTACTCTTATCCCGAGGTCTAACTGGGCTACAGGCCAGGGGCCCCGGGCATCCAGGGGGCCCTTGAAGGTGCTCAGCAGCATTATTGATTGCTGAGCACTTTCACTGCAGTCCTTCCCCGGCGCGCTGTAGTCTCCTTACTGAGGAGATCTTGTGAGTCTCTCTCACGAAATCTCCTCAGTAAGGAGCGTACCGCGCCGGGAAAGGACTGCAATGCCAGGAGAAGGAGGTAAGTGCCTTGGGGGCGGGGGCGGCTCGGATCACAGGGGAGGGGGGGTTCTCCAGGAGGGGGCCTCACGGGGGAATGTAGGCCCCCTTAGCCCAGGGGCCTCCATTCTCTTAATCCAGTCCTGACTACTCCATACCTCACCATCAGGGCTTAAGTAAGTGTTCAGGCCGCGCTAGCCCTTTTCGCTCATCGTGTCCCTCCGCCTTTCATGCCAGGTTAATATGCAGTAGGTAAAATGAACTGTCCCTAATTTAAATCCTGTTTCGCCCACTAATGTTTATGCTCCTCTGTTTTCGAAACACAGCTCCACTTGCCTTTTTAAAAGGTTCACGGCAATCTTTGTCACTCATTTCATTTTCATTAAAATCAGAACTATATAGCAAAATGGAGGCATGAACGAGTATACTGAGGGTGAAGATATGAAGTGGGAGGGGACTGTCATGTCTGTAGCTGTCTCCGTCCTTATGTCTCCTACTCGCTTATCCTCAAGTGCCTGCCCAAGTATGACTCATTGTTTTCAGCCTTAACCATGGGAATATGTCAAGATTAAAACCTTACTACATTTATCTGTCATGTTTTATTTTTACAACTATTCTTTTATATTTTAAAATGAATTTCCGTTTATACCTAGCCATGTCACAATTTTGCACCTCCAACAATGTTGCTCCCCCCCAAAATTCCTGCACCCTAGGCTGCAGCCTAGACAGCATATTGGATAATCAGGCCCTATAAACAGTAAGAGGGGTGAGCAATAGAAAACGGCTGTCAGATCGGCCCTGTGAGCTTGCACAACTAATTATCTACACATGGGGATGGATGTGAATGGAAAAGCTGTGTTTTTCCAGCAGGACTTCTGACTGAAGCCTTGCACATTCACAGGAATAAGTGTCAGGAGGTACTGCTCCTTTACGGTGTATTTGACTAAGGTTAAAACACCTTTTTGTATTCATTCTTCCTCTCCCACTTATTCATTATGTACTCAGTTTTGAAGTGGATAGGGACAGAACAGCCTGTAGCGAATCATATCATTATATTTCTGGCCTGTTGGGATATAGTGACCTGTCCACTTGGGATTATGTTAATGAGGACAGGGCTACATGTGACAGTAGCAGCATCATAATGTGAGTAAATGAGTAGGTAAGTCAGTAAGTAAGTAAGTGGGAAGATTAATGGTAGGAAGATTGTGAGGACAAACTCACCTCTACGTGCAACAATTCTTACATCCAATTAGCTAGAATTAAACTTTTTTTTCTTCATTCTCTGTTTAAATGGTCGACAAATACATACCATTATACAGATATAAGTACATAATAAAAACCTGTTGTACAACTAAGTTTTCTGTGAGGCTACATCAGTACGCCATATAGAACACAGAAAATATAATAACATAATTACTAATTACTAATAGTAATAACAACATTAAAATATGGGGAGGGGGATGAGTACTACAGGAAATATCCACATGGGTAAAGAAATGTGAGATTGTTCCATATTAAGTCCTGAGCTAGAGAGATTCTAAGAGCATGGCGGGTTTTTAAATTATCAAATCGCTAAGAAATTCTATGCTTATAATAAGGCAGGGCCTATTAATCAGAGGAGTTACGTCCGTGATTTTGGGATTCAACAAAGAGCCATGGAATCCCCACTTAACCTTATACATGTTCCCTATCATGGAGATAATATGTAATTGTTTCCATAGAGACCATGGGCTAGATTTACTAAGCTGCGGGTTTGAAAAAGTGGGGATGTTGCCTGTAGCAACCAATCAGATTCTAGCTTTCATTTATTTAGTGCTTTCTGCAAAATGACAGCTAGAATCTGATTGGTTGCTATAGGCAACATCCCCACTTTTTCAAACCCGCAGCTTAGTAAATCTAGCCCCATGTGTCATATTAGAATTCCACTGTAAGAAATATGTGTCATTGTGGGTTAGCAGGTGAATTCCACAGCCACCACTGCCATATGCAACAACAACAACAACCAAGCAGGTGCATTTGTTGTACACTGAATCAGTTATAGTTTCAGTGTGAAACCAAAATGCAAATGTCCTGGGGAAAAATTATATTGTGCTTCAGTAATGTAATAGAAATTAAAAGTAAATGATCGTGGTACTGAAAGATTGCAGCACGTGAGTTCCTTGTACTTAAGATACATTTTGAAACGCTGAAATCCTTATCTGGATTTAGATTCTTTAGATATAAAATGTTTCATAATAGATTATTAATATTATTTTACCAAGAATGTGTTTCCTTAATTTCACCAACTGGGCATCAATTACTTGATACCTTCTTGTGCAGACAGGTCACATATTGAAATATTTTAGACTTTTTAACTTGTCTGAATTCACCTAACTTGTATAAAATGAGTTTGAAAATCTAGTTTTCAGGCCTATCACATCCCTGCTTTTGATATTTTTAAGTACATATTTTAAGAAATGTTAACTTTTAGTACTGCAAAGAAGTTGGTCATTTTTAATGTTGTTTTATTTTAATACAAAAAAAACATTAATTACATCTAGTATCAAACCATGTTATCAGTGTTTGGGTGTTGGCAGGGATTTAATGTGGCTGGTGTTCTTCCCTTGTGCTCTGCAACTAGTGACATAGTCAGTGCTGCTGTGTTGCTTTCAACCAATGATAAAGGCGTTTTTTAAAGGACCCGGAACAATTTTTTTACATACTTTCTCTTTTTTGGATCTATTGTATCTATCTTTATTGATATGTCATTTCACAGGCTTCCAAAGGTCTTTTACTCCTCTATTAACAGTATGCACAATTTATATTGTAGTGAATTCTAGTACTTTGCAACATTTGTCACTGTTTATAGTAGGTTATTTGTATTACTTTTGCAATTGCGTATTGGTATGAATTTAGGGTTTTATGTTGTAAAATATCCTTGTTAGTGTAATTCATTAAAATTCTGCTGAATAAATTTGGACAGTGTGGATCATTTATAGGCTGGTCGTACAGTGCAAATGGCCCACAATTGTGAAAACTGTTTTACTGTCCATGCACCTGTTTGAATGTTTATAAGGCCCATTGTGGACTAAGTGCATCTTGCACATCAGGGTTTGTGTACTGAGGCGGGTGGGGGGCTGTAACTCACCATTGAGGAATAGGTACAATTAGTCATCAGATATATGTCTGATCAGCAAAAAAAAAAAGAGATTTTGTTTTGAGGGACAAGATATTCCATAATAAATAAAAAGTAATTATGAAGACATGGGCACTGCATATATTTATAGGTGTATGTCCGTGCTGCTAGTGCTTCTTATGTGCCGCAGAGAAGACCACATTAAATACTTTTAAAAGCATTTCAGCTCAGTCCCCTGCTCCATTGTGGTGAAAAGAAGCCACAAATAAGGCACAATGCTATGTATTTTTTAAAGACAAAAAGAAAATATGTGTCACTTGAATGAAGTCCACACACACTGCCCCTTAATTTCAGAAATTCTATGAAACATAAAGGAAATTACATTGAAAAGTTTAAATTACTTTAGTGGAGAGGACATGACAAATGTGATAGTAGACCTTGCTCTCTTGTGACATGCATATTTGTTCTGTCAATGAGACAGGTTGTCAGTAGCTAAATGACTTGGAAACTTTTACTGTCAGTCTAAGGCCTCAAACTGTACTGGGATTTTACTTTTCTTTTTTTAACACTAGTAATAACGGTTTTAAAACGCAAACACCTTTCATGCATTTTTATTGCATATTTTCTAGTGCTTTAAAGCTCACTGAAGGCTTCCTGACTCACATCATACTTACCAACTGTTATGGAATACGGGGAGGTATCCCGCACTCCCTGGAGATCAGGCCATTATCACACATCGTGCCCACAACCTAGTGAAGTGGGCAGGATGGGGGCCTCCATGATGAGGCGATTTACTGCGGCACAATTATACAATTGCATTATAGCCTTGTAGGGCCAAAATGAAGCCAATCCCCCCCCCCTCCTCCCTCCACCATCGCACTTCACCTGCCCTCTGGGAACCTCCTGGAGAGGCAACAGAAGAACTGGGAAAGTATGACTTACATACAGTGAATGCAAAAATGGAGTAGCATCCTGAAAAATGCTACTGCAAATTAATGCAGTTAAAATCATACCTGCCTACTCTACCGGAATTCCCGGGAGGCTCCTGAATTTCGAGGAGTCCTCACGGACTCCCGTAAGGGTAGGCAAAACTCCTGAAATTTGGTGAAATTCACGGCAGTGAATGGAGGGGCGTGGCTTAATTGTGCCATTAAGCTATGGTGACCCGAAATGTCACCACGCTCTCCTCCTAGCCCATGTCACATGACTTCTCCCCCGGATTTCCCAGGGGAGAAATCTTAAAAGTGGGCATGTATGATTAAAATAGCCATTGATAACAGTTTCAGTGACTTGTTTCTTGAGACCATATACATGCAACAAATATTTTTAAAAAACAACACTGGGTTTGAGCCATAAAACTGCAATGATAGCCCATGAACCCATGGACCTTCGCTATGTTCTATCAGGTGAGCTGAGAATGGTAAGGTAGTCAGTACACTGGTGCAGAAAGCCAGAGAGGTGTTAGTAAACCTTTCAGGGCTTCACTGACAGCAAAACCTGAAGAGGTGTGCTGGTAAGCATCTGGGGGGCTGCAGTGCTCAGAGTTCAGGCAGCAGTACCCATGGCCTGCATGCACAAAGTGAAAATTAAATATTAAGTGTAACAGGAAATAAGTTTGTTGGCAAAAAGACAAGGATCTTGTACAGCCATTTGCTGGATTAATCTTTTAATAAATCTTTCTGTATCTCTTTTACCTTTGCCTGACTGTGTGAACATCAGATTAGCACAGTGCTTGTGATTTCAGCAGCTTGGATACGTTTTATGGATATCATGACGGCTATAAAATTGCTAACATAAACTCATTAGTTTTATTAAATTTATGATATGCTTGAAGAGAGCAAAATCTGCATGAACCAGACCAAATTGAACAGATTGGGAATACCATATTGAATTTTAGAGATAATTTAATGTCATGAGATGCAAAAGATAAACAGTGGTATTTTATACACAACATGCAGTAGTAATGTGCTATAGCAGCACACAAGAATCTGCTTTCTATCCTGCAATAGAAATATTGTATAACACTTCTAAAAATAATGCTAATATGCCAGTTGAATTACTTTTATCATCAATGTTTGTACACCGCGTGCAGTATTCATTATGAGTAATCCCATAGTTGCCTACTCTCCGAGAGACTCACGAATTTCTGGGAGTCCTCCCAGACTCTTGTAAGAGCAGGGCAACCTCCCGGTTCCTGTTCACTGCAGTAGTTAATTGGTGGGGGGGCGGGGCTTAGTGACGCAATTTGCACGTGATAGTGGCCCCACTGTAATTGACCATAATATGTGATGTCTGTCTAGTGGGCGGGGCCAAATGGCGTGATTTGCCTGGCCACGCCCCCAAACAACCATCTGCGCCCCGGACCTCCGAGAGAAGAAGAAGAATAAGTTGGCAAGTATGAGTAATACTGTAGCAGGAATTATGATCTATGACTACAAAGGTTTGTCGACTAATAGCTTGTGCAAAATAAGTTATAACACATACTTGCCAACTAAGACAGTAAGTGTGGTGATGTTGTAATGATGACATGGCCGCTGCTTCTGTCATGCAGTGTAGGAGGCTTTTCTTATGCAGTTTGTCAATACAAAAAAATGGGGACATGTCCAGTTATAAACATTCCAGGGAGGGACAACTCTTTAAAATGTGGGACTATCCCTGGAAATTAGGAGCAATTGTCAACTACAACAATCCACCTATTATATTATAATACAGCTATTAAAATAGGGCTGACATGGATTATTATAATCTCAGGACTATCAAGGGCATTGGTAGGCTTGGTGCTTAATGCTTACTGGAAACAGGCCATGTCCCCTGTTGATGGCAATGAATTATAAATCAGCATATAATATCACTGCTAATGAATTACATTAGGTGACCCACTGACCATCTTCATTGCTGCCTGATAAGTAAATTTTAAGGATAATACTTAAAAATTACATTAAATATTCAAGAATCTTTGAAGGAGAGATATTTTGGCACAGAATTGGGATATGTGAATGCCAAGTCATGTGAAAACAAATAGCATACTTTTATAAGTGAACCACGTGGCCTTCCCTAGGTCTGTGTTAACCCTCGTGTTACCATGGATGCATGCAGTGTTCTGCACCAAGATGTAAAGGGGTCAAGGTAATAGAAATGGATATGAAATCTGACAAATCTAAATATACAGGCTTTAGGTTAGCAAAATATAGGCAGATTAAAAGACCCTCATTTAGGAGTAAATGCAGATATAAGGTGCAATTTTGTACCTTGGGAAAAAAATATTGTGCTACAATGGAGTAAATTTAAAATGTGTGGATAGATTTTGAGGTGGATATAGAGGTGGATCACAGTACTAAGGCTCCCCAGTACTTGCTGCATGCAAAGGCAGGCAGTATTTCCCTGCATATGAAAATTAAATGGCAGCTGCGCCCTTGCATAGCAATATGGCACTTTGTGGGCCTCATTTAGAGTTGTATGCATTTGTGCATAGTGCATCCGGTGGCCATCCTCATCATTATTGAACATCTTTGCACCTACCCTCTAGTACCCACAAGAAAAGAGGCATATCTGAGGGTGTGACCACATCTAATTATGTCACGCTTACATGTACATACTTCTGCTCACCCCCATTCTGCCTCTCCAGGCGTAACTGGGGACACAAGTCTATGATACACACAAATGTACATGCAGATGCATTTTTGCTACATATTTTCAGCACACTAAATTATTGTACGTCCATATCTAAATGTCGCCCTCCAGCTGCACTTACACCTAACTCTCAGTGTGGACTTGTAAGTCATTAATATTAGTACTAAACAGTTCAGAGGTTTTAAAGTATACCCCTTGGTTGCACAAAGTGGAGGCAGTCATTTCGTGGTCTAAACCGATATTCAGACTATTAATTCTTTAAACCCATGCAGAACCCATGGCACTCTAGGTGCACTTGCATAAACTGAGGAATATTGCGGGCTCAAAGCTGCTTTCACACTGTGCAGCTGATAATCATTTAATTGACTTGTGCGTAGATGATTAGTTCACTTTAAGAAAATAATATTTATGTAAAATGTGCATTGAAGTATATATCGTACCCTTGCTTTTATTCATGTGTCTAATCTATGTTGCTGTTCTTATGTGAGCAGCACCTTAAACTTTCAACATGGATGAACCATAGGTGAGTCACACCACTTAGTCACACCAGTTAAGCCCTACCAAAAACATCACCCAAGTTACCTTGGGTCTGCTCTGGAGTTAAGAAAAAGTTTTCTGCATAGCGCATCCCTGATTTGTATATTCTGCTAAAACATCCTATTTTTATCATTGTGCATGCAGCTTGTGCCCAGAAGTGACTATACACATAGTGTTCCCAGCAGTACCCACAACCTTGTGCCCAGCAGTGTCTACACAATTATTATGCCTAGCTGTGCCCACAACATCATGCCCAGCAGTGACAACATAAATATTGTGCCCAGGAGTACCCAACAAAAATATTATGCTCAACTGTGCCAAATCATTGTGTCCTGCTATACCTACTCAAATATTGTTTACAGCATTGCCCACAGCATTGTGCCCATCTGAGTTCACAGGGAGCATTCTATTAAACAACAGGCAATAGAGAGAACATCTTTGTGCCCATACAAAACAGAGAGTACTCTGGTGACCAGAACACAATACAAGGATTTCTAGCGACCTACATACGATACAGAAAGGGTTAAAGTGGTTCATATACTGTAAAGAGAGTATCTGAGTGACCACTATAAAATATAGACCATACACTACAGACCAGACTACACAGATAAATCTCTGGTTGTTATGTACTGTACAGGGCTGTCAAGATTAATCCTGGTGCTTCATCTTATGCGTGTGGCCAAGCAGAAACCCCTAGGGGTATACAAGCAACTTCAGGAGAGCCAGTGCTGTGTGCATAGCCTCGGAGGAATGTGAGCTCATGGACAGTAGGAAGCAATTACTCTGTGCGGTCACTTTCCTGACCATAATCCAGCTCAGCTGTCTATGAATGCGTGGATCAGGACACAGCTCTATCCACCCCACCATAAGTTCCACTAGCAGACCCTCAAGGGAGGGTAAATTGTGCTCCATTGGTCCTTGTGAGCCACTGTGACTACAAAGACAACAAATATATGGAGGATTGTGAAATGTAGACCTCAAAATTGTTGGTGACTCTGCAGACGCCAAAATTTATTTTGGCTATGCACACTTACAAATCTTTGAAGGCCATGCAAGACCTCAGATCTCTGGTGGCTCTGCAATATAGTACCATGATCTCTGTGACACAATGCAAACCAAAGATCCTTGGGGTTGACTCAGGTACTCAATCCTCTCTTAATCCACTATTCTCTGGGAAAGTGCAAGGAGGATCAGCCCTGTCACTCTGATAGGTGAATAGCTCCACCACAAAATAAGCAACAGTCCAAAAATGATATTATTTCAATTATGTCAAAGTTTAGATAAAATCGTATGCCTATGTACTTCCACTGGTCATTTTATACCATGAGCTCTATCAGGTCACTTCATGAACATTCATCGATAAAACTTGACTTTGAATAGTCTTTTGGGAATTTTTGTAAATATGAGCTGTGTTGTCCACTTTGTGTGACCCATATCCCCCTAACCCCTCCCCATATTTTTGTCAAGCACATAGCAATCAATCATTGTGTGCAATCCAGAGAAACGAACAGTGACTGAATCATAACACAATGCAATCAATAAGTTACATTACATAAGAAAAGGAAATTAAATTGATCAATAAGCACAATAGCTGCCAATTTACTAAAGGTCAATAGGACACATTAAGTCAAACATGACAGTATTTTATGACACCTTTCAATATGTTCCTTATAGAATTGCAAACTTACCTAGTTTAGTGTTTAGAAAGTACTTTCCTTACTGGAAATATAACGTTCAAGCAGAAGTTCTAAACAGATTTCTAAAACCCCTAGATGACATAAAAATCAAAGGCATTGATATTAATATGGTTCATTTATCCTTAAATGTTGTGTGAAATGTATAGCAAGTGACATGAATATATGTAAAATATAATTTGTAGAGTAATGATGTCACCTGTGTCACATGACTCATTATGAAAGTGCTGAATTCCACAATGGAATATATAACTGTGAAGGTAAAACACACCTGGATATGAGGATTACCTTATATAACATTTTATGTGGCCTTGTGCTTATATATGACCAAATAACTCATCAGTGGCTTTATTCCCATTATATAATAGTTCAAGACTTACCAACATTGTGATTATACATGTTGCAAATACAGGACAATCCAGACTTGTGGCCCAAGTGTGATTCAAATAGTATGTGGTAAATTGGATGCTTTAGTTATTCTAGCACATATTATATCCTCGGGTTAATGGTCTGCCATTGAAAATTTTCACACAAAGACATTAAAAATATATTATAGCGGCCTGTCTTAGGCTAAAAGGTGTAGTAGTTAGTTGCATGTACAGGTCTTATTCTTAATAATTATTAATATTATTAATTGTAACTATCTTAGATGTGTGGATCTGTATTCTTCTATTTACAAAATTGAACATTAATATTAACAAGTCAGCGCTCTACAATGCTATTTAGGTTCCTTGGTGATTGGTGTATTGAATGGCCATACTGTAGGCTGCTCTGCCTTTTAATTTCTCTCGTTGATATAATTATTGAGATTGTCACAGTTGCTTAACATACTATTTATGACATAATAAAAGTTATCAATATCACATAACAAACATGCTATATATATATATATATAATGTGGTCAAAGTGGACATTTAGAAGTGGTATAACAAAAAATGTAATGGGAATGTGAATGAATGGAATTTGTTTGTTTCACAATGAAGGCAGGAGGAGAAGTAGCGGTATGACACACCACCATATACACCCCCACTACAACTACAGTGTGTGTGTGTGTGTGTGTGTGTGTGTGTGTGTGTGTGTATATATATATATATGAGCACAATAGAGTTGAGGGGGAAAATTAAGATTGCAGTAAGTCTCAACCTGCAGTTCATTCAAAGGGTAAAACAAAAATGAAAGTCTATTGTTATGTATTGTTCTCGTTTTTTCAGGGTTTCCAAATCTTCTGTTGTACACCCTGTAGTTTCAAGAGTCTGTCCTCTTTATAAGCCATTGCTTGTTCACACAGAAGTGTTACTATATCAGCTTTTTATTACTCTGTGTGTTGATTGACAATGCCTTACCTACCTGCGGCTTGCTGATTGGACATTGATCTCTCTATCTGTTTGTGGCTTAATATTCTCTACTTTTCTCTCTACTAGTTGACTGTTTAATGCCCTATCAATAGGAGAGAGAGGTCATGTGTTCTGTTCTATATATTAATGTTCATTATAGATCTGCGTATGTCAAGATGTGTCTATATGTTCATCTAATTTCTTCTTTAAGTTCCTGTTGTTGTTTAATGAGTTTGAAATCCCCTGTAAGTCTTCCAATTGTTTCAATTAACTGCACATGTGAAAGATATGCTTGAAAGAGCAGATAAAAGTAATTTACATACACAGGGGAAAAACATTTTTGTAAACATGTGTCTCCAGCAGGAAACAGAGACACTGCTCACTGAGTGAGATGAGTCAGATGATCAAACATTTTAATGTAAAGAAGAGGTTAGTGTGAGACATGGGGCATGTGTAGTTTTGTGTGTGCGAGACCTCAATCACAGAGAAGTATGTAAGTGTTGGGTCTAGAAAACAAGGTGTATTGAGTAAAGTAAGTAAATAAAGATTATTATTATTATTATTATGATTTATTTATATGGGGCCAGAATACCACGCAGCGCTTTACAATGAAGAAAGTCGGGCTAATATGGCTATGTAGGGGCCTGTACATATGTAAAAGAATCATACACTAGCTAGAGGCAAGTGTCTAGAGATCTAGCACCATCTGGTTTGTTTCCTTTGAATTAATTTTAAGTCCTTACTGAGCAGAATACAATACAGATGACATCGTAATGGCCAAAATAAGATATAGAGAGCACCTAAATGGCTGATATACAATTAGGGGGCATCTTAATACACAATATACAAAGCAGCAAGCATCTTAATACACAATATACAATGCAGCAAGTATCTTAATACAAAATATACAATGCAGCAAGCATCTTAATAATCAATATACATTACAAAGAGTATTCTTCTGGTATACTAATATAATAGAGTATCTATTGATCTCGATACAATTCCAGTGACTGATACAATTCTTAATGACCAATATACAATGCAGAGAACATGATAGTGGCGTTTATATAATACAGAGCGCATACTTGTGACCACTAATTAAAACACAATACAATTGAAATTTTTAGGCCACTATGATATGCAGACCCACAAATTTCTCAAAGTCCTGGGGTTTCCTCCGGGTGCTCCGGTTTCCTCCCACAGGCCAAAAACATATTGGTAAGATAATTGGCTTCTGAAAAAATTGACCCTAGTGTGTGTGTCTCTTGTGTGGTAGGGAATTTAGATTGTAAGCTCCAATGCGGTAGGCACAGATGTGAATGACTACATGTTTTCTTTACAGAACTGTGTAATATGATTGCTACTATTTGAATGAACAATTATAGTAACGATTTTGGAAAAATGGTCAAATGTTGTATATCTATCCCAGTCCTGTATGCACATAAAAGGAAAGGTACCTCAGCCATGTAACTGTATCATCACTAGCTCCACCTGTTTGTAACTAAATCCTTTACATTTAACTTTTACGTCACCCATTATATTTATGACATGCCCACTCATTTATATTTTTAATACTTCTAGTAATTGTGAGAGTGACAGTTAAGTTTCCATACACGGCCAGATCCAGCTGCATGGGATGACTACCAAACTACTGAATCTCATATTTGATCATACATGTACTTTTACAGTATATGGCAAAATATTTTATGATTTAGCCTTTTGGCACTTTGGTGCTGACACGACACCATTAGTGGAGTCGAACTTTGACTACTTCATCAAATTTACCGTCCTTTCTGACCAACATCTCGTAGTTGCTGATCTGATGTTGACTTGGTCCTATACAAGTTATGTTGTGAGGTGAATTTGGTCTGATTGGTCAACTAAATGTATAGGCACCTTTAGTCATTTAGCTTTATCTTTGGTGACTGTTATGTTTGTGAGGACCTGGGGGTAAATGTATCAATATGCGGGTTCTTCAACACCCGCGTGTTCAGCCTCTTCCGCGATTAAATTTCAAGCGGCGCTGCATTGTAAAGGGAAGTTAACCCTTTACAATGCAGCGCCGCTTGAAATTTAATCGCGGAAGAGGCTGAACACGCGGGTGTTGAAGAACCCGCATATTGATACATTTACCCCCTGGTGTGGTGGAAGTACAACAAACGTTATGTAGTACTGAATTTTGAATGACATTGCACTGGGGATGAAAGTCATGTGCACATAAGAGAATTAGCATGCACTACTTACTGCTTAATATACAGAAATGAATACTATAGCTATATTACAATCCAAATAATTAAATTATATTGATGATAAAGTTGATTGTGCATGTAAAAAAAATCATATAGTTAACATTTTTCTGTGAAAATATCTATCTTTAATTTCCTAGTTCATAGCCTTCGTCTGAGTTTATTTGTGCCATTTACTGTAAGCTAGAACTTATATAAGAGAAAAGACAGCTATTTCAAAGAAAAGATAAAACTAGAGCAGTATTCATTTGAAGAACATTTGCAGTAGTGGTGGGTGTTTTAAAGAGCATTATCACTTTTATCTAGTGCTCCAGGGAATAACTACTCTAGGGGCAGAAGATGCAACCACTGGAGGGCAAATCTGTCCCAGCTGTTATGTGCTGAGGCTGCAACTATAATCGTTTACCGTATCTCTTTTACAATCATTTGTATAATAGTTTGTGGACTCTTTACAAGCAAAATATTGTAATTTTTTTTAATTATTAAACCTACCGTCACAATAAATACCATTAATTTAAACTATCATAGGTGTCATTTTTTAAAACATTAATCCCCATTTTTCTGAAGCCCCCAGACAATTTGCTGCCTGATACAGCTGCCTCTAGTTGCCTCATTATAGACACACCCCTGGGTCCCAGGTAATGGGTTGCCTGTATGATAATAACTACCCTGGAACTTCACAAATCCTACTAAAAAATAAACATGTACTATACAGAATTTTTTTAACAGCAGAAACAGTAGAATGAAATCATTCAAAAAAATGTACAAATAATGTGAAGCACTAAGAAAACCCAAAAATTAACAGATCTTCACTTTCCTTCCCCCATGTAAGTGCTAAAAATCACCAAGGGCCTGATGCAGAACTGAACACAAAAATGCATCCTGAATGTAGACGCTCTTGTGTTGTATGTATAATAAGAAATGTCCAAATAAAATAGAGCATATAAATGGATCAGAGCAAAGATGTGCTTGGCATTAAGATGCCGCCAGAGTAAAGATACACCTGACATTAAGATACCGCCAGAGTAAAGATACACCTGACATTAAGATGCCGCCAGAGTAAAGATACACCTGGCATTAAGATACCGCCAGAGCATAGATACACCTGGCATTAGGATACCGCCAGATCAAAGATACACCTGGCATTAAGATACCGCCAGAGCAAAGATACACCTGGCATTAAGATACCGCCAGAGCAAAGATACGCCTGGCATTAAGATACCGCCAGAGCAAAGATGCGTCTGGCATTAAGATACCGCCAGAGCAAAGATACACCTGGCATTAAGATACCGTCAGAGCAAAGATACACCTGGCATTAAGATACCGCCAGAACATAGATACACCTGGCATTTCGATACTGCCAGAGCAAAGATACACCTGGCATTATGATACCGCCAGAGCATAGATACACCTGGAATTAAGATACCGCCAGAGCAAAGATACACCTGGCATTAAGATACCGCCAGAGCAAAGATACGCCTGGCATTAAGATACCGCCAGAGCAAAGTTACACCTGGCATTAAGATACCGCCAAAGCATAGATACACCTGGAATTAAGATACCACCAGAGCAAAGATACACCTGGCATTAAGATACCGCCAGAGCAAAGATGCGCCTTGGATTAAGATACCGCCAGAGCATAGATACACCTGGAATTAAGATACCGCCAGAGCAAAGTTACACCTGGCATTAAGATACCGCCAGAGCATAGATACACCTGGAATTAAGATACCGCCAGAGCAAAGATACACCTGGCATTAAAATACCGCCAGAGCAAAGATGCGCCTTGCATTAAGATACCGCCAGAGCAAAGATACACCTGACATTAAGAAACGCCAGAGCAAAGATACACCTGGCTTAAAGGTGCCGCCAGAGCACAGATACACCTGGCATTTCGATACTGCCAGAGCAAAGATACACCTGGCATTAAGATACCGCCAGAGCATAAATACACCTGGAATTAAGATACCGCCAGAGCAAAGATACACCTGGCATTGAGATACCACCAGAACATAGATACACCTGGCATTTCGATACTGCCAGAGCAAAGATATACCTGGCATTAAGATACCGCCACAGCATAGGTACACCTGGCATTAAGATACCACCAGAGCATAGATACACCTGGCTTTAAGATACTGCCAGAGCATAGATACACCTGGAATTAAGATACCGCCAGAGCAAAGTTACACCTGGCATTAAGATACCGCCAAAGCATAGATACACCTGGAATTAAGATAGCACCAGAGCAAAGATACAACTGGCATTAAGATACCGCCAGAGCAAAGATATACCTGGCATTAAGATACCGCCACAGCATAGGTACACCTGGCATTAAGATACCACCAGAGCATAGATACACCTGGCTTTAAGATACCGCCAGAGCATAGATACACCTGGAATTAAGATACCGCCAGAGCAAAGTTACACCTGGCATTAAGATACCGCCAAAGCATAGATACACCTGGAATTAAGATACCAACCAGAGCAAAGATACACCTGGCATTAAGATACCGCCAGAGCAAAGATGCGCCTTGCATTAAGATACCGCCAGAGCAAAGATATACCTGGCATTAAGATACCGCCACAGCATAGGTACACCTGGCATTAAGATACCACCAGAGCATAGATACACCTGGCTTAAAGGTGCCGCCAGAGCATAGATACACCTGGCATTTCGATACTGCCAGAGCAAAGATACACCTGGCATTAAGATACCGCCAGAGCATAGATACACCTGGAATTAAGATACCGCCAGAGCAAAGATACACCTGGCATTAAGATACCACCAGAGCAAAGATACACCTGGCATTAAGATACCACCAGAGCAAAGATACACCTGGCATTAAGATACCGGAAGAGCAAAGATACACCTGGCATTAAGATACCGCTAGAGCAAAGATACACCTGGCATTAAGATACCGCCAGAGCAAAGATACACCTGACATTAAGAAATGCCAGAGCAAAGATACACCTGGCTTAAAGGTGCCGCCAGAGCATAGATACACCTGGCATTTCGATACTGCCAGAGCAAAGATACACCTGGCATTAAGATACCGCCAGAGCATAGATACACCTGGAATTAAGATACCACCAGAGCAAAGATACACCTGGCATTAAGATACCACCAGAGCAAAGATACACCTGGCATTAAGATACCACCAGAGCAAAGATACACCTGGCATTAAGATACCGGAAGAGCAAAGATACACCTGGCATTAAGATACCGCTAGAGCAAAGATACACCTGGCATTAAGATACCGCCAGAGCAAAGATACACCTGGCATTAAGATGCCGCCAGAGCAAAGATACACCTGACATTACGGTGCCGCCAGAGCATAGATACACCTGGCATTTCGATACTGCCAGAGCAAAGATACACCTGGCATTAAGATACCGCCAGAGCATAGGTACACCTGGAATTAAAATACCGCCAGAGCAAAGATACACCTTGCATTAAGATACCGTCAGAGCATAGATACACCTGGAATTAAGATACCACCAGAGCACAGATACACCTGGCTTTCAGGTGCCGCCAGAGCATAGATACACCTGGAATTAAGATACCGCCAGAGCAAAGATACACCTGGCATTAAGATATCGCCAGAGCAAAGATACACCTGGCATTAAGATACCGCCAGAGCATAGATACACCTGGCATTAAGAAACCGCCAGAGAAAAGTTCCACCTGGCATTAAGATACCGCCAGAGCATAGATACACCTGGCATTAAGATACCGCCAGAGCATAGATACACCTGGCATTAAGATACCGCCAGAGCATAGATACCCCTGGCATCAAGATACCGCCAGAGCAAAGATGCACCTGGCATTAAGATACCGCCAGAGCAAAGGCACACTAGTTATCATTATAATAATGACTGCTGCATTGTTTAAAAAACAAACAATGAAATAATCATAAAAAAAGAAACACTATACCTCCATGCTTCATATATGGAAATGTAACATTGTAGGCATGAAAATGACATGCCATCCCTCAAATGTTATTGTTGTTGTTTACTATTTACAACTAAATCAGGATCCATCCCAAGATTACACTGATAGTCAACTTGACCCTTGCAAAGGCACGCTGTCTGCACTACAAAACACTCTTCTCCAATTGTATGTTTTAAAATTATGTGATCCTGTTTCATTGCTACATCTGGTGCTGCATATATCAATGAGATGTCACACAGGCTCATAATTATCTGTATTTGTTCATAATGTCCTTCCACATTCTAAACTCACAAGCACAAAGACATCTAATGGCAACTTGGATACTAACCACACTAAACGCATGATATAGAGAGTGTGATTAATGTGAAAAACAATCTGCAATTAGTTTCTTTTTATTCCATTGTTTTCTCTCAATAGACATACAGAACCAGAATCAAGTTTCATTTTTGTACTTATTCTATCACATTGTACACAATGATATCATAATATAGCCAACCTTTCTGCTCATATGTTCATATATTTCTGTGTTCCTTTATCACAACATAAGGCACAGTCTGTCTGTTTTCTATTAAAGAACATGTGTTATATCATGTATTGCCTATCCCATTTTACATGCCACATGCTGTTCATGGAATTGTAATATGGATAGTGTGATTCTGCCTGTAGGCTGAGATGCATGATTTGTTTATTGATTGATAATTTTACAGTTAATCACAATCAGGGGTACAACTTCACACTATTCTGTGACCAACACACTAAAACTTAACAAATAGTAGATCATGTTTATACTAATTAAAAATCCTATATGAAATAGTGTAGTAGGAAAAAGATTAATAACAAACTAATGAATAGACACCCCTTTTTGTATCTCTAAAGATAATTTAAATAAACTGATTACGTAGAGGTCTAAGATACGCGCTTACTAGCAAAAGTGACTTCATCTTTGCCTAGTGTAAAATGATACTGCACAGACTTCATTACTCTTTGCATAGTCTCCCATGTCACTTGGCATAGTCCTATTCCACAGGTCCCATGGCCACAGACAGAGTGCAAGGAGCCAATGGTAACTGTCATGGATTTAAATGCATCTTGGCACAGTCCTCATGACACATGACACAGACCCCCTTGTAGAGACCCCATGGCAGAATCTCTGGTGCTTGCACACAACTATATAACACAGACTTCATAGCATGATAGGATCCCATTACACACACTGCATATTCGAACAAGCCCATATTCAAACAATATTATCAAGAGGTCAATTTCAGCCACATTGTTTTGTTGCAGTCGGCCATGAGGTCAGTGTTAGGTAGATTTGGAAAATGGTCTCACGCTCAACTGCTCCCTCAGCATACTCTTATCCCACCTTGCAGTTTACTGTAGACATATAGGACAGATTTGAATCCCGGAAACTCACTGAATACCTCTCGCCCCTCACGCCGATATGGCACCACCGAACATTGCCTGTAGGAAACTTTTTAATCTACGCACTCCCTTGGCAACAAGTAAGCATCATCCAAATCACACATATCTCTGGCGAATTCACTTCTCAGTCATATATGGCCCTTTTTGCGAGAAATCAAGCCTTCTTTCATCTTTACACTTCTCCTATATGCAAATTAGGGGGGTTATTTAGTTTAAACCTGCCAAGCTGCGCAGACCCGCAGTTTTTGGAGGTAATGTTTGTATCGGGTGGACTCGTTTTTCTCATGATGACTCCATTCTGTCTACTGAAGAGGTGCTGATGGAATGCTTTGAGAACGTGTGAGAATCGGACATTCAAATACGCATGAACCAGGAGAGATGGTCACAAATCAGAAATCGTATAGCTAACTCTTCCATCAATACCCAAATTAAGCTTATAAGGTCTACACTAAGTGGTATATGGTATCCACAAAGTTACACATTCTTTATCCTGGAGCTTCCGATCTATGTTGGAGGGCATGTAGGGGAATGGGATCTGTCTTCCACTTTTTGTGGAAATGTCCCTTTGTTTCCACCCTATAGACCCAGGTAGCTAATCTCCTGACCCAGATTCTAGATGTTAGAGTGACTCCTGACCTCTTGGTCATGCTACTTTGCTCCCCTTCAAAGTCAGTTTCTAAGCCTAATGACAAGCTGGTACTACATATTGGGCTGCAGCTCATCTACAGATAGCCAAGGATTGGAAGAGCCCCTGCACTGCATGTCTCCAATCAGTTGCCGCGTGTGTCTGGTATATAGTGGCAATGGAGCATACCACATGCCTGCTGCGTGACAAGGTCTCCAATTTCCACAAGATTTGGGATCCTTGGTATGCCTTCTACCGTTCTCCACTACCAGGTACCCAATAATTAAAATACCCCACTTTCCCTCACATGCTAATTTCCTTCTATAGCTGGTGACCGAGGCTTTGGTATCCCCCCCTAGTTTTTCCCCTCTATACCCCCTTGCCCTTTACTTCTCTCTTTTCTTGCTCGGAGGAGGTCGGACTGGTCAAACCACATCCTGGTCTCTTTTCTTCAGCTGTCTTTTGACCCCCTCCTTTTTCTTTCTCCCATCTCCTCTCAGGATTCAGTTCTTTTCTCTTCTTCCTGACGGTCTGTCCTGATCTCTTCTTCTCCTCACCTTTCCCTCCCCATTATACATTAAAAATTTCAACAACAGGATGCACCTTTGGGTTTTTGATTTACTATCTTGATCTTCATTCTTGTTATTGATGCAGAAGGCCCTTCACCACAACCATTTATTTTTCATTTTCTAGCCATATATGTCTCAATTTTGTATACTAAGTATACCAATGTCTAGATCTGATTATTTCACCCCAATGATGTTATCTTTTTCTTTTGTTTTACTGTTTTTCTTTTTGTATCACCTGTTGTTGACACAAATAAAAAGATTTATAAAATAAATTAAAAAATACTCTTATTATATCCCTGTATTTAGCCAATGAAATGAAGCCAAGCATTCTCTCGTGCATTTCTCCAATGTTATCTCTTTGGAGGGACTGACCCTTTACCAGACGCAAATATCTCTGTTGTTCTTTTCTTCCAATTGTCCCTCTTTTGGGTCTGATATGTGGGTCTGCATGTCTCTAAGGATAGATGCCCTTTATATTACACACTTTAATCATCTGTAGCTGGGTATTCTAAGCTGTGCATTATGATATTTTGTGACTGGAATCTACTAAGGTGCATAATGTTGCCTAAATACTGTAATATCTATTTATGTCTCCATTACTTATCAACAAAATCAAATGTCCATTTTTCATGCTGGTGGTTATATAATGTCTGAATATTATTGCATAGTATATATTCCCTATGCTATAGTTAGTCATGACTGGGAGAGATGGTGCTAATGAGTAAGTCTCTCATCCAAATCCATTATTATCCATTAATGTAAGTAAGTCACATTCTTTCTGCTTAAATGGATATGTTGTGGAGGGCCTAGAAGTGATAAAAATGGATTTAGAATAACTTAAAGGGTTCCTACACTGATTATTTCCCCAACGCCACCACTAACTCAGGTTGGCTACCACTCCATGAGCACTGGGTCCAAGCATCTGCAGGTTCTATGCAACCCTCATCAGCGTGGAGACTATTGGATGGTTTTGCAGACCCATGTGTCCATGGAGAAACTTTGGCCTCCTATTTTGGCTGTAATATACTGTGCTTGACTTCACTATAATGTGCATTTGGCATATTACATGGAAGCCACGGGAGCTTCATGGAGATACAGACTGCAAATAATCTCCATGATGTGAGCTGGGAGACAAAGTTAGGCAGAGCCTACAAACAGTGGGGCCATCCGTTAAATTTCCATGTTTCATAAATCATGCTAGCGTCATCTGTTATGACATCTATATTTAACGTGATGACTACAAAGGTCGCATGCACAGCTACAGCTGCCTTGCAAGCAGGCATTATACTCATACTTGTACAGGGAATGTAGACATATAATATCATTATGAATGACATGTATGGCATGAAATACCATAATGTGAAGAAGCGATACAACTGATATTAAGGGCATTTCAACAGTGCTGGACACATGTCCTTGTGCTGCTGGCTAAGAGAAGACCTATGAATTTAATGTTGCTAGGCGCTGACAGAATGACAGCAGCAGTAACTGCTTATTTATAAGCAGCCTTGAGAGGCTAATTTTCCCAAAGATGAATTTGGAAGTCTGCCAAATTTGTTCTGAGTACTTGATACACATGAGATGGGTTTAGTTATTTCCTTCTAAAAGCAGTTCAATAAATGGCACATTACGGAATACAGCTTGCATGCATGCCCTTATCTGCCCCATGATAGATCATATCTCCTGTGTGTTGTCTCAAGCTGCTCAGATTCCTATTGTCATAATGTATATATTGTATAATACACAATGCAACAATCCATTGATGGGAAATAAAAAGAACAATCACTTGGCAACAAGAGTCTGAACATATTATTTCACCCACCACATGTTACTGTATTAATAAACCATATTACTAACCATATCACGACTCATTTACTAGAATATTGTAGTCTGTACATTTAGCTAAAACTGTGTTTTGGTGCAACAGTTTGTATTGAACCACAGCAATCAGTCCTCAAGTTAGCTTTTACCTGTCGAGTGAAAGGTAGACAATGAAAGCAAGTGATTGGTTACTGTAATTTACAATAAATCTTGTGCCTAAATGCAATGTTTGTAAATGAGCCCTACTGCAATATATTATTTGGAAACGTTTCCTTTGAGTGGATAATGAGAATCTTGACTGAAATTATTTTTCAGATGTTGGGTAAAGTTGACCTATATAATTTTTAAGGAGAGACCTAATGATTGTCTATTGCTAATCTATTTGTACCTCTCTGTACTCTGTAATATTATTTTTTAAAGTTCCTAATTTCTTAACGGTAATTTCATTCAATAAAAAATAATATACAGAACTAATTAAAATGAGATATTTTATTATAAAACTTAGCAATGGAATCTCAATCTGACCTGGAGCCCAGTCCAGCAAATAAGTTTATTACATATATACATGCTCCAACCATGCACAGAATGTTAACTGTAACACTAATAAAGCATACCCTTCTGTGCATATAGTCATAATGGGTTCAAAGTCGCACAATTGTTTATGTGTATTAAATAGATTGCTATAAATCAATAAAGCATTTAAAAATAACTCCCCTGGTCATGACTATGTTATTAGAGGTGACAATAATTGAATACTTTTTTTTTTTGGACTTTATACACATATATACTGGAAGTATCCTGCAGTATATTTAAAGTCTGTTAGACCAGAGAGTACCGAGACCCGTATTCAACAAGAGACATATCTTCAGATCCACTCCTAGTTGAATACGGATGTGCGTGTGTCCAATTTACATGCGTTTTTAACAAACAAAGCAATTTACGTTAGTTTTTTGTGCCTTAATGAATCAGGCCCCCAATGTTTAACTTGTATAAAATGCAAACGCAAAAATTAACTCTGCAATATATTAAAATAAATCAGTTCTGCCTATTATACAGGAAAAAATAAACCCAGACCCTATATACTTGACTTATGAAATCTTAACATTTCTGCTTAAACATAATTTTGCATCTATACAGTTCACCTTATGGTTGCAATTTTCAATCTCTTCTATTCTATATAAAGTAGTTCAGTATTTGTAGATCTCTGCTTCATTTACTTTATTAACAGCAACCTTGTGCCAATGTCTTTCCTTTCTCACACACTGTTGGTGAAGGTTACAAAGTTAGAGTTTGTGTCAGTTTTGCTACAGTAATAATATTTTTAAATGCTGATTCCTTTTTCTTTTAAAATTTGCAAATCAATTTCCCCACTTGACTGGTGGCGGTTCCCTCCTGCGGGCCATCTAACCTCTGCTCCCCTGATAAAACTGGGCCTCCACAACGGAGGAAATTTCCAGATCAGACTACAGCTGAACATTATGTCAGGCCAGCTGTGTCGTTTCACTACTTCAGTCTGATGTCAACGTTCCCATTGACAACCCCACTGCCTCTGCTGCCACAAAACTTCTTGCACTTACTTCCACTTTGGTCTCTCCCACTGACTTCATCTCCCACCCACTGAGATGGACACTCCATTGGACTTGTCTTCTACTTCTGCTCCATCTATAGTTTTTCCAACTTCACCTTCCTGCTCTCTGACCGCAACCTATTTTCCTTCAGCCTCACCTTAACTCATGCTCCCCCACCCTGCATCATAATCCACATGCCCACAATAACACCTACATACTACTATCCACTTCTCATTTCACTAAAACTTCAACTCTCTCCTAAGATTGCCCTGCCCTTCCCTGATCAGGCTGCCTCTTTCTACATCAAAACACTGACTTCAGTCCTAGATGGTGCAGCTCTAGCCACCACATATAGTCTCCAATGATCGAAGCATCAACCATGGCACACCAAACTCACCCGCAACATGCAAAAAGATCTCCCTCACTGCTGAGCGCCACTGGAGGAAGTTTTTCTCTTATGCTGACTTCCTCCACTATACGTTTATCCTTTCATCCTGCAATACTGCCCTTTCAATTTCCAAGCAAACATAGCCACCCAGTCCCAAAACCACATTGCATATTTGCCACCTTCAGATCTCTTCTCTGCCCACCAGCACCTTCTCTCTCCCTTCCTCCCTCAAAGCACATGATTTTGCCATCTACTTCAGACACAACACCATTCAGCAATGGTGTCACCTCCACCTTGTTCCTACCCAAGATACTACCAAAATTATTATCCTTTCTCTTATCTCATGCCTTGACTACTGCAACCTCCTCCTATCAGGCATACCACTTACCCATCTATCTCCACTTCAATCAATCTTAAATGTTGCAGCAAGACTGATATTCCTCTTTCCCAGCTCAACATCTGCTGCACCACTTTGCAAATCCCTAAACTGGATTCCTGGGTCCTACAGAGTCTAATTCAAATTACTCAGCCTTGTCTACAAACATCTCCATCCCATTCAAATAACCCTCAAATATCATCTGAATATAATGTCCCTCTTGTCCTCTTAGATCTACTCCTGACCTGCACCAAGCCTCGTCTGTAGCAACCACCTCTCACTCCTGACTACAAGACTTCTCATGTTGTAGACTCAGTTAGGAATTCCCTACCATGCTTGATCATTATTCAAATCTTTAAACACTCTCTGAAAACTCATCTTTGCAATAGATCTTACCCTACTCCCACCTATACTACCCACACTAAAGCACCCACACATCTGTCCCAATCTCCACTGTAAGCCACACTCATTCCTCTTTTGTCAGCTCTGCCCTCTGTCACCTAGAATGTAAGCTCTCTAATGAGTAGGACCCTCCCTACCTTTTGTGTATGTATGTATGTCCTGTTTTGCCCAATGTCAGTAGTGGACAAAAGGTCCTGATTTGTAGAACTCTGGTTTCAGCAGAGATTTCCCTGGAGTAGAGGAAGGGAACGCAACGGAGGGACCTAACCGTTTAGTTTTGGATGTCGGAAATTCATTTATAAATTAATTTTCTTTGAACAAATTTAAGCAGTCTCCAAATCCTTGATAACGTGACTTTCCCAATGTTCCATACATTTATTTGTTTTCAACTGTTGTGATGTTTTTGCACAACAGCATCAGCTAAATCTGATCTCCAGTATGCAAATGTAGGTATAATTAGTGTGTTAAGTAAATAGGGGGGGATACATAAATGCTGTATGACTATAGCAATGTATCAAAAGACTTCCTTACACTATCATTGTTTCAAATATTCATGCTGATGCTCCAGGGGGTAAACAGTTTGTATTGATATTAGTGGAGAATGTCTGTGCTGTCTGGAGATCTTTGCTCATGCGTATAAGGGTCATGGTTTGGTCAGTCAGGAGGAGCCTCCAAAATAAGAGACATTAAAGTCATCCAATTAAATGATTAAAGGAAACAAATGTATAATGTTGATTTTTGAAAAACCAGAGTGGTTAAATGAGACTTTCACCCTGTCGGATAGTCAGGGAAAATATAAAATATATGAGAAAAGAAAAATGTTTGCTTCTCTTTAATCTGTGATGTGAATAGTAAATTCAATGGGCCTGACTCATTAAGGAAAGGAAAGCTAAAAAAAGGAGTAACATTGCACCTTGGCAAAAACCATGTTGCATTGGAGGGGGAGGTAAATTTAAAATGTTTGGACAGATTTATAGTTGAGGGAGGGCATGTCCCAGATGAACTTTAAATTTCAGCGTAAAAATAAATCTATCAAGTATTTGTGTACAAGTATTCAAGTATTTGAAAAAACATCCAGTATTTAAATTATGGGCAAAATAATAAACAAATTTGTACCTTGCATTGTAACATGGTGTGTCCAGGAGATAATTTACTCCTTTTTTTACCTTACTTTCCTTAATGAATCAGGCCCAATATGTTTACTAATCAGTCAATAACATGCCTGACCTTTTCAAAATTTAAAAGATTCTCATTGTATTGCAATGACGGCATTTCGCTGCTAAGCTTTATATCTGGCATTCATTTTCAATCTGGCGTTCCCGACACCCATATATCCACACTTCAATCTATCCTAAATGCTACTGCAAGACTGAT
This sequence comes from Mixophyes fleayi, assembly GCF_038048845.1. Taxonomy (NCBI): domain Eukaryota; kingdom Metazoa; phylum Chordata; class Amphibia; order Anura; family Limnodynastidae; genus Mixophyes; species Mixophyes fleayi. The sequence goes on from NC_134404.1 coordinate 89,589,197, forward strand.
CTTCCTCTCTTACTGCTCCACATCTGCTGCACCACTTTGCAAATCCCTACATTGGCTTCCTGTGTCCTCCAGAATCTAATTCAGATTACTCACCTTTACCTACAAAGCCCTTGACAACACCACCCCTTCATACATCTGAAATCTCATATCAACATACTGTCCCTCCCACCCTCTTATATTTACCTTTGACCTGTGCCTTGTCTCTCGTAAGCACCCCTCACTCGCACCTACAAGACTTCTCCCGTGCTGCTCCTCACTTAATGGAATTCCCTAGCACTTCAAATCAGGCTTTCCCACAGCATTCAAATCTTTAGACACTCTTTGAAACCCATCTTTTTTTGAAGTGACCTTGTCCCTGATAACATATACGTAATGCTAACCATTACGCACGGTGGTGTAATGGTTAGCACCTCTGCCTTACAGCACTGGGGTCATGTGTTCAATTCCCGACCATGGCCTTATCTGTGAGGAGTTTGTATGTTCTCCCCGTGTTTGCGTGGGTTTCCTCCGGGTGCTCCGGTTTCCTCCCACAATCCAAAAACATACTGGTAAGTTAATTGACTGATAACAAATTGACCCTAGTCTGTCTCTGTCTGTGTGTGTGTGTTAGGGAATTTAGACTGTAAGCCCTAATGGGGCAGGGACCGATGTGAGTTTGTTCTCTGTACAGCGCTGCAGAATCAGTGGCGCTATATAAATAAATGATGATGATGATGAATGATCTTTCTTGCTGTGCCTGAGCCCCCAGAGTTATAGTGCTTACTGTTACTTGTACTGTGCTGTTTCACCTTGTACTGTGCCATTGTTTGTCCTTGTGCGGCGCTACGGATACTTTGTGGCGCCCTATAAATAAAAATTAATAATAATAATAATGATGCTAGCCTCACATCACCAAGACCAATGCCAAGCATCAGACAGAGTGGTGTAAATCACATGGACATTGGACTGTGGAGCAGTGGAAACGTGTTCTGTGGAGTGACGAATCACGCTTCTCTGGTTGGCAGTTAGATGGGTAAGTCTGTGTTTGGTGGATGGCGGGAAAACGTTATCTGCCTGACTGCATTATGTCAACTGTGACATTTGGGGGAGGAAAGATAATGGTATAGGGCTGTTTTTTAGGGTTTGGGCTAGACCTCTTATCTCCAGTGAAGGGCAATCTTACTGCTTCAACATGCCAAGCCATTTTGGACAATGGAATTCTTCCAGCATGACTGTGTCCCATTGCACAAAGCAAGGACTACAAAGACATTGTTTGATGAGTTTGATGTGGAAGAACTTGACTGGCCCACATAGAGCCCTGACCTCAACCCCATCGAACACGTTTGGGATGAACTTGAACAGAGATTGCGACATCAATGCCTGACCTCATAAATGATCTACAGAATGATTGGGCACAAATTATCATAGAAACACTCCAACATCTTGTTGAAAGCCTTCCAAGAAGAGTGGAAGCTGTTATCGCTGCAAAAGGGAGACCAACTTCATCTTAAAGTGTATATATTTGAACATAATGTCACTACAGTCCCTGTTGGTGTAATGGTCAAGCGTATGAATACTTTGACCATAAAGAGCACATGTCCCTGGCTTATGTTCATCCATAAAGGAAGACACACATGAGGAATTGTTTTCTCAAACTAGTCAATCCCTTTAAATATCTAACTGAAGAGAAGCCAGATAATTGAACCTGATAACTATGACTTTCATTAGTGGGATGAACAGGGGTTAAAAGGTTATTTCATTAATTTAATTGTTTCTTTAACCCCGTGTAACAGATCTGCTAATGCAGAGATGGTGGGTGTCAGTGTGAAGTGCTTTGATGAATGTTCTACTCTTTCTATTATGAGTAATATTAAGAAAGAAGAGTAATATTTTGTTGTTGACAATACATGCAAAACTGCATACATGTATATTACAGGTGACTTTTCTTTGACCTCTGCTGCATTAATCTTTCTGCTTTTTTCATTGGCCCAATTTCCTTAAAGGCCCTTGATTTATATGATTTAGTGAATATCTTTCAGAAGGGCCAGAAATATAGCTAGGAGCTGGAAATCACAGAGAATGTTCTTGTCCTTGATGACTACAAACAGTGACACTGTTAATATGTGATTTCCTAAAATAGCCAAGTTTAGTTCTACTGTGTGATATGCAATAAAACATGCAGTCAAGGATTTTGCAAGCTGCCTTAGGATAAATGGGAATATGAAATATTATTAAACATTGCCAGAATATATGTTTTATAAGATCTCTACAGTATGAATCGCATTTACTAGTACAGTGTTTTTATTTTTTATAAAAAGAGTAGGGGACATAATCCCACATAGTAAAACTGAAATTAGTTTACAATTACTTACACTCGAGATTCACTTTTCTCTTGTTCTACAACAATTAAAATGTATATTTGTTGTTAGTTTATGCTTATGGACCTGTAAACTTGTGACATTTGTAGAATATGAATTAAATAGATGATCTAAAGGCCTGTTCCAACCATACACTGACAGGTATTTTGAAGAACATTTCATATGACTTGCTAGCAATAGTTTCCACACTATTGTGGCACTTTAATTCCTTCAGATCTGAAATTCTTAGGGTAACTGTGGTCCGGCAGGGGGATTTTATACAGAAATTATTTTGCATAATTCATAGTAGTCACCTTCCCCTGTGATCCTTCTTGTACAGGTAATGCTAGATTAATCACTAGGATGCAAATGATAACATTTGCCTGATTGTTTTCTGCCACTGGTTAATGTAACTAGCCAGCTACCAATTGCTTAGGGCTCACAATCCAGAAAAAAGCTGAAGTATGCACTTCAAATTTAAATTGAATTCATAGCAAAGGTTAAATCAATTCAGATGTTTCAGTGGGATTAAACTTCCCTCTTCCTTGGTGCGCTGTACGGCATATGAGATATAAACACAGATATTGTACAAATACTGTAAATAGCCCAAAACAGTTTCACTAATTCAAATCAACTTGATTTGGGTCTGTGCATCTTCAAAGTGATGGCCCATACCGTGAATTATATTGGGCAACTTCCAGCATGAACCCGTATGTCTGTGATGTAGAATACTGTGGTGAAATTATCTAATATATAAATGTCTAGGGGCGTGTGTTAGTCTGTCTGTGTGTGTGTGTGTGTGTAAAAAATAAAACCAAGCTGCAGCGCCACCTGCTGGGCGGAGTTATACACTGACCTACTGAATTCTTAGTGTGTGTGGAAAAAAAAATTCAGAAAGGGCTGAAATTTGGTATACTAAGATGTTTTTAATTTGTTAATTTAATTTGTTAATTGTTAAAAGTGTTTATAAAGATTTTAAAAAAATATATATATGTATTTCTTGAAGGAGAAGTGACAGTTGGGAGTGGTTGGTGGTTGCCGGGGGTGACAGTGGGGAGTGGTTGGTGGTTGAGGCCTGGGCTATGGCCCAAATGCATGACAAGAACCTTTTTAACACCTTAAGTAGCTTGATTTGACTAGAATGCATGAGTATCATGCACGGGTTAACTTGTATTCTATATTTTTGTAAAGCTGACCCTGCAAATAAAATACCTATTTGGTGCTTGGTCCACTTTAAATTCTAAGTTTATTCTAAGTTTATTTCTGTGCTTTGACCAATGTACTGAACATCTTTACTTAAGCAATATATACAGCATTTAGTCATTCATTCATCACCATCATCAGCATTTATTTATATAGTGCCACTGATTCCGCAGCGCTGTACAGTGAACTCATTCACATCAGTCCCTGCCCCATTGGAGCTTACAGTCTAAATTCCCTAACACACACAGAGAGAGAGAGAGAGAGACCAAAGCCAATTTTGATAGCAGCCAATTAACCTACTAGTATGTTTTTGGAGTATGGGAGGAAACCGGAGCACCCAGAGGAAACCCACGCAAACACGGGGAGAACATGCAAACTCCACACAGATAAGGCCATGGTTGGGAATTGAACTCATGACCCCAGCGCTGTGAGGCAGAAGTGCTAACCACTTAGCCACCGCGCTGCCCATTTTTTGTGGTCCAATTTGTTTATGTGTAAGTATTTCACAAAGATGAAAAATGCTAGCAGAATTACACCAGTGCGAGTAACCAAAGCCTCTGAAAATGTGGCTTAGAACTGGATTAAGGCTTTGGGGGACCAGGCGCACTTAGGACAGGGGGGTCTCTATTGTCTAAGATGAAAAGACCCCCTATAGGTCTCATTGCAATGTCTCCCTCCACCATAGGTCTTATTGCAGCCCCTCCACTATAGGTCTTATTGCAGGCCCCCTGCCCCCCCTATAGGTCTCATTGCAGCCCTCTGCCTCCCCCATAGGTCTCATTGTAGCCCCTGCCTCCCCCATAGGTCTCATTGTAGCCCCCTGCCTCCCCAATAGATTTCATTGCAGCCCTCTGCCTCCCCCATAGGTCTCATTGCAGCCCTCTGCCTCCCCCATAGGTCTCATTGCAGCCCTCTGCCTCCCTCATAGGTCTCATTGCAGCCCTCTGCCTCCCCCATAGGTCTCATTGCAGCCCTCTGCCTCCCTCATAGGTCTCATTGCAGCCCTCTGCCTCCCCCATAGGTCTCATTGCAGCCCTCTGCCTCCCCCATAGGTCTCATTGTAGCCCCCTGCCTCCCCAATAGATTTCATTGCAGCCCCCTGCCACCCTCATAGGTCTCATTGTAGCTCCCTGCCTCCTCCATAGTTCTCATTGCAGCTCCCTGCCTCCCCCATAGGTCTCATTGTAGCCCCCTGCCTCCCCAATAGATTTCATTGCAGCCCCCTGCCACCCTCATAGGTCTCATTGTAGCCCCCTGCCTCCTCCATAGTTCTCATTGCAGCTCCCTGCCTCCCTCATAGGTCTCATTAAAGCCCCCTGCCTCCCCCATAGGTCTGATTGCAGCCCCTGCCTCCTCCATAGTTCTCATTGCAGCTCCCTGCCTCCCTCATAGGTCTCATTGCAGCCCCCTGCCTCCTCCATAGGTCTGATTGCAGCCCCTGCCTCCCCCATAGGTCTCATTGCAGCCCCCTGCCTCCCCATAGGTCTCATTGCAGCCCCCTGCCTCCCCCATAGGTCTGAATGCAGCCCCTGCCTCCCCCATAGGTCTCATTGTAGCCCCCTGCCTCCCCAATAGATTTCATTGCAGCCCCCTGCCACCCTCATAGGTCTCATTGTAGCCCCCTGCCTCCTCCATAGTTCTCATTGCAGCTCCCTGCCTCCCTCATAGGTCTCATTGTAGCCCCCTGCCTCCTCCATAGGTCTCATTGCAGCCCCCTGCCTCCCTCATAGGTTTCCTTGTAGCCCCCTTTAACCCCCATAGTTTTCATTGCAACCCTGCTCCTCCCCATAGGTCTCATTGTAGCCCCACCCCCATAGGTCTCATTGCAGGCCCAATCATATAACATTTCACTTATCTTTAGTAGTGATCTTTGGAGTCTTCCTGCAGCTCCGCTGTCCGCTTCTTGCTGATCAGACAGAAAGTGATTACACTCCCTCTCTGAGCACTGCATTGTGGGGCTGCCATTGACAGTTATCGGCCCCATGCATTTTTAAGTGCATGAGGCTAATCTTTCTGTATAAACTCCTCGGAATGCTGTCTGGGCACTTTGAGCTGTCTATACAGAATGTTATGCATTTAAAAATGTAGGTGACTAGTAACTGTCTCCTGCAGCGGGACTTAGGCACCCGGGAGCCCCTTGAGAGAGGGGGGGCCGGGGCACATGCCCCCCCTTAATACGGCTTTGATGTGACTTTATTAAATGCCCCATATTTCACATATTTGGAAGATGCCATCCTCAAGACTGACATTTGTTGTTGCTTCATGTAATGTGCTTTGAGTTTATGGTAATGCTGTTTTGTGTATTATTTATGGTAAATTATGAACATATGCTGATTGCACATTTCACAGTAGATGTCAGTCTTGAAATACAAATACGAGGTTTTTTCACTTACGTTCACAGTAAAATGTATTTTAATCCAAAAATGATCTATTTATTTTAATGGCAAAACTCGTGATATGGGAAGATAAATGGGGTTATGCGGTTTGTTAAAAATAGCTAGAATCATGTAATTTCCTTGTGTTTTAAAAGGATTTCTATTAAGTTTTAAATTTGGATCTTGTCAAAAATGTGGATAATGTCAACACTATCTTAATAATTGTAATAAACTCTTGATAATAACATAATTAACTTACTCTCTATTTGATTTCAAAACATAAACAATGTGATTGTTACACTTTTTAAACATTTTGCAACATTTAAGAAAGTAATTAAGTACTTTATTAAGCACAAAACATAAGAGACTGATTAATATGTTATTTGTGACTACTAAAAAAAACCCAAACATTGCTAATTACATCTTAACACATCATCTAGTTATGTTTCCTTTCTTTAATGTTCCAATATGTAAACTATTTATGTCTACAAAAGCTATTCTGCCAGGACAACCCTATTTATTATAATGAGTTTTAATTAAATGTGTATAATTTATATTTTCATTTCCCATATTTCCTGAGCATTTCATTTTAACATTGTGCACATGATTAATGCATTTTATTACCTCATGGCACTATAAAAAGATTGTATTGCAAATTGCAGTAATGTTCTTATGCATACATAAAGTAATTATATGTTTTTCTTGTTGCACTACCTAGTAAATATTGCATTCTGCTAAGTTGGGTTGTTCTATATAACACAAGGGTAATAATGCATTACATCACTTCCAATCATCTTTAGCATGAATACACTCCCACCAAAAGTGGATAAATGTTCCTCTAATATTGCAACCTCTAAATTATTCTGGGCTCTTTTTCTTATCAGTGTCACATATGACTGGTGCAACATTTGTTTGGGTTGACCACCATCTGTAAGATAGTTGTAACCCTTGGTTGTAGTACTACAATTATAAACCATCTTATGTATTGCCACTGAACAAATGTTTTATACAGCCCTTATTTGTTTATATTGGATATGTCAAAAAGCTTAGTAGCATTTTATTTTCGAATTTTATGGGTTTGAAATGATTTGGATTGTTTACTAGTATAATATTTTTATTGGCATATTCCCAAATGTTTAGGCTGATAATACTGTATCTACGCAAAAAATCAAATTGTATTCAATATCCTTTTATAATTGTTTTAAGTTGTTTCGCACCAGGTCTACAATAGTTTGTACTAAATTCTTGCTACATCTTATCCATTAAGAACGCATTGGGATTTTTTTTTTTACCTATTATAGCACTTTCCTATTTTGCTCCTCGAGTTTCTCTTCATGTATTTTACATGAGTTAGAAACCCCACTGAAACAATCATCATCTTTAGCAGATTTACACAAGAAATGAGTCTATATTTAGACTTTACTATATCTTAGACTTATGCTTGGAGAGGCAGAAGGCAGTGAGCAAATGTAGATTGAGTATAGTTAGGGTATGTACACATAAGTGTAGCACATTCCCAGGAGATGTGACCTAGTTAGACTAGGGTGCATCTCCAGATAAGATACTTAGTAGGTGTATCTTTGGAAGGTATCTGAGGCCTGGTATAAAGATACGTGCAGATAAGGATAAGCCCTATTTAGCCACTTCGGATTGGCTGTTTGCGTATTTGTCACGAGCTATGGAGTAGTTACTAGCTGGTATTTGCGCTGCTGAGCGGGAAGGCGCAGAGTCTAACGCACCCCCGGTGTTCACCAGGGATTCCCGCAAGGATGTTTGGGCTTTGCTGCAAGAGAGTGCGCAGGTCGCGGTTCTCCAAGACAGCCACCAGTGTAGTAACAGAGTGGACAGGCATAGTCAATCAATCTGGGTCAGAAACAGCCAAGTAGTGAGTTACAAAGGGGCAGGGCCGGACTGGCCATCTGGCAAATGCCAGAAGGGCCTATGTTCAGATGAGCCGCGTCCTGGGCAGTTGGTGCATGCACTGTGCACCGACACTGACAGCATGTCAGTGACAGGCTTCCAGGGGGCTGGCTCCTCCCCAGTAACCAGCCACCAGCCATCACACATGGGAGAAGAAGAGATATGATGCCACATAGGTGGGAGGGTGGAGAAAGGATGCCACACGGGGGTGGGGAAGGATGTCACATGGGGGGGGGATGCCACACGGGGGGGAAAGAGAGAGGATGCCACACAGGGGGGAGAAGAGAAACGGATGCCACACAGAGCAGAGGGGGGAGTGAGAAGAGAAAGGATGCCACATGGGGGGGGGGAGAGAAAGGATGCTAGTATTTATATAGTTATATTATATTTATATATTTATTGTATTGCATGTAAAGGGCCATACTGAATGTTGTCGATTTGACAGAAGTTAAATCAGGCTAATTTTAAGGAATGCCCTTAAAATTCGTAACTTATTATGTCAGGCAATGGAAGAACCTCTGCTAAAATAAAATATTTGTTGTTGTGAGATTACATCTGTTTGTGAGTTCCAATCTTGCATGCAACTTCATATTTCAGCCTTTATGGTCCCCACAGCTGAATGCACAGTGCACATGAATGCTCATTCACTGTACAGTCTTTGCTGCCAGTCTCGGCTTTCTCCCAGGGCATTGCTGTATGTCAAGATGAGAGGGGTTTAGGGGTAAATACGAGAACTCTGTGAGAGCAGCAGATAGTGTAAATCAGCTGTGGACGTACATAATATATGCACAATTTGATCTTTTAGGAATGCATTCTATTTTTTCACAAATGTTTTACATTCAAATATAAAAAAGAAGCAATAAACTATGATACATAGTATTATTTCTTCACTAGATTTTCTTGAAATACCATGTCCTTATTTGAGTAGTGCTATGCAGATTTCCCTCATATCACAGTACACACAGATATGGACCCGTTGCTAAACTGTCTCAAAAGATTGTATTTATTTGACTTCTAGAAGTCAGATATATCATCATAAAGGGAGCAGTGACCTTCTTCGTGACTAGTCGCTGATACTGATCAGGTCACTTTATACTTCAGTTCATGACAATTGCAATGCATTTACTTTGATTGACGTTAAGATTCTGTTTTTACTAGGGAGCTTTTAAAAGTGTTGTGCTAACGTTAAATTGTACCAGCAAATATTTTTAAGATTGAACTGCAGATAATGTACCTGTGGTTAAGAGGATACTTACCAACTTTATCAAACTCCTCTCCAGGACATATGGGGTGATGGGGGCATGGTGCCACTAATTGCATTACTTTCGTCCCACCACCTTCCGCATTGCTATAATTGCATCATTACTTCGCAGGAGTGGGACCAAAATGATGTGGATCTCATCATCCAGGCCCCTGTCCTGTAAAGTGGGCAAGATGTAGGAGAAAGGCCTGCTCTTTTGGGAGTACAGGATTACTCCCTGAAATTCAGGAGTCTCACAGACATTCCTTGAGAAAAGGCAAGTGTGGTTAAAAGCACAATTTGTTGAAGAAACTATTGAAAATTTGGCAGATCACCTTCTAGTTGTTTTTTTTTTTTTGATAAAGATTTTTCAATCTGTCTACAGTAACTATTATGACTACACTTTTCTGAGTGATGGTGATGAGTGTTCTCCTGTTTATGGAAGATTACACACAATTTACACATTCATAATCATTAAAAATGTCATTGTTTTGGGGTATTCAAATGACTAATACCCCAATCATACTGCACCAAAATCCCGGGTTTTTGCCGGGGTGAGCTCAAACGACCCGGGTCTTGGTGCAGTATGAATGGTACAAGTCAAAAATCCCGGGTCTAAAAACCCGGGTCTTCAACCCGGGATTTATCGAGGGGTAATTCCCGGGTCGGACCCGGGCTGCCTGCACTATGAATGGTGCAACCCGGGTTTTTCAACCCGGGTTGCACAGAAAACAGGCTGATTGGTTGTCTGCCTGTCTCTGGCATGAACTCTGGGCTACACAAAAGTGAGTCGTCGGCCATGATGAAAAATAATGTCGTAAACAATCACCACCCACTTTTGCATCATCTTTATGCGTCAAAAAACCAGTCACCTTTCAATGACATCACCATTTTTCAGCCAATGAAAACTGCTCTGGTGATGACTCCCACAAATTGGCAGGGCACAGACTTGTGCAGTATGAATGGGGTCAACCCGGGAAATTCCCGGGTCCGAGGTGCAGTATGAATGGTGTTTCTGAGCTGGGACGCTCTGAGCCCCGGCAAAAAACCGGTTTGAAAAACCCAGGATATAGCCGGGGCGGCAGTATGAAAGCGGTATAAGAGGGATAAAAACATCATCTAATACTGACGTCTGCCTAATGCACAAGATACATGCTTGTAGTAATAAAATTCTTTAAGTAACAATCAAAGATAATCTGAGACGGTTATGAATAGTGTTACACAGGAAATTGTGTTGTTTCATATGGCAACTAGTCAGATTGTGTTTTCATTTTACTTCTAAAGATGTCTTTGGATGAACAGCTATAATTGAATTGAATATGGCAAAGTAGTAACTTCCAAGACATACATTCAATAGAAAATATATAGCTTTCCCTGGAAACACAACATCAAATTTCATGCTAAAACTTGTATTCAAATAACATTACCATATGCAATAATTAACTTTTGTTTTAACAATCTTCTAAATTAATTTTATTCCACCTACTAGATGCAGCCTTTTAAATATGTTAGATTCCTTCCTGTCAAGTGTAATAAAATGGGATCAGCAACTACAATTATTTTAAGCTAACTACTTGTAGTTTCCTTTATTTAAAAAAGTGCCTATAAATCTGTATTTGTCAGATTGTATTGCATGTAAATAGAGCAGATTAAGAGGATAGATTGGTTTGCCGTCAAGAGCTTAAGGGACACATCCGAAAATGGACACAATTTAATACACTTAACAGCAATGTGATACATGGTAGAAAACTTGGCAACAGGCAGTTCAGTATAATTAACAAAGTTATAGAAAGGTGTAGTGGAAAAAAAATAAATCAGTTACACTGAGACATTTTTAAACCAGTGACCGATATTCAGAGTGTCTGACCACATGATGGCTCTGTAGCTGGCAATGTTGTTGGTACCATTGTTATAATACTGCAGAGGACATTTATGAATTAAATAAATATGGTCTCCCACGGTACATTTCTATTCATCCTTGTATGTTCATATGTACACACCTTCATTGTAGTTTTTAGAACTGCTCCCTGTAAAATCTGCTGGCTGCTTTTGTGGGATTGTAGGTGACAAATACATCATCATCACCATCATCATCACCATTTATTTATATAGCGCCACTGATTCCGCAGCGCTGTACAGAGAACTCACTCACATCAGTCCCTGCCCCCATTGGAGCTTACAGTCTAAATTCCCTAACATACACACACAGACAGAGAGAGAGAGAGAGACTAGGGTCAATCTTGATAGCAACCAATTAACCTACCAGTATGTTTTTGGAGTGTGGGAGGAAACCGGAACACCCAGAGGAAACCCACACAAACACGGGGAGAACATACAACATGGAGAAATATTAAAATGATATATTTTAGTAAGTACATATAGGAGGCTTGCATACTCTGATTGTTTTCTTCCTTTCGAAACCATATTTACTTACAGCACTCCATTGGTCAGTAAGAATTTTTTTTTTTTTTTATTAACGATAAAAAGAGAAGAGCATAAGTGATTTGTATGCCACCGTTTCAGCACATAGTACACTATCTGGATACAGGGTTGATCATTCCAAGTCAGAACCTTATCTTAAGCTGCAAAATTTTCTGGGCAGCAATTGAGATTGTCAAAGAGTGTGAATATATTGTTTTTTGCAAAACTAGTTCAGCTTTTGATTAGTATCTCACTTGAACTGAATTAATTTTTTTTATATTAAGGTTGGTGTATAATGTATAAAATAAGTTCAAAATGTGTGACTAGCATAGTCTCCCAAACCAGGATGGCTCTTAATGTAGTACAATAACTTTTTTTTATCTGCAGATGTCAATCTTGCAAATTGTTGTCTATATAAAGTATTACTAACGGCATCTACATAAATCTGCAAGCTATGAAATATAGTTATTATATCATTTTCAATAACTTTTAAAAGCGTAAAAGCAATTCTGGAGCAAGTGCAAACATGGTGTTGTTTTAAGTATACTATTGACTCAGAAGTTAAATTTTTATCTAATTTACAATAATTTTCACACAAGTTGATTTAAAATGTTACATATACACCGAGTTCTCATTGGTCTCAAATGAAACACATATTTGGCTATCTTATCTCTATTTGCACTACGATTTTCTTAATAGTAGATGGGTTAGGAGTTCACTATCGCCTCTCCTCCGGTTTGTCTACCAACAGTGTGAGTTCTCTTACCTTTTTATTTTTTGCTATATGGAGACCAGTGAGGTCGGGATTGCTCTGTGTTTTACTGTTGTTTCTTTTGCATTTAAGGATATTGTCCCTGTCATTGTTTCTAGGTTACCATATGGTCTAGTCCATATGACTGTTACTGTGTTATCAGGTTTTTCTGTTGCCATAGTGATGTTGGAACCCCAACTCTCCTGAGTCCCTTCTCCCTCTCTCCCCTGTGTCATGGTCCCTTTGACACTCCTTACCCTCATCATAGCTAAGTTGCTACTGTTGTCATTTTATGACTGACCTAGTTTTTCAGCCATCCTCTTCTTTCTTACGTCCAGCATATCGCCTAAACTATTGTCCAAAAAACTCAGGTAAAAAGCAAATGCATAATGGGATTTCTCATATCAAGTGCTCGACAGGTCAGGCTCTCTAAAATTTGGAGCTAATTGCTAAGGAATTCCAATCCTTTTACACTAACCTATACAATCTGAGTTCTCTTCTCTTCTCTTCACCCTTTACCTGACTCATGTAACATCCCAGAATTTGCTTAATTCTAAAATATCCAGGGAAAGTAACAAGGTTTAAGTAAATGAATGTCCAGAAAAGAACTCTGAAGTAATGAAGGTTTATTTAAATAATTAAATATAAATAATAACAGCAAGCAAAGCATCCATCTTGCAAAATGAGAATATACATCTCTGCTAGCTACAGTACTAAAGCTTCCAACTCCATTCTTCACATGTGATATTTATGGGTTACAAGTTACACAACTACGTACATATTCATGATATTCTAACACGTACATTTCTATTTCTAAGAAAACACAAGATATTATCTCTTAAAGGAGAACGCTTCCATTCTCATAGTGCAGATGCATCAGTTACACCCTAGTGCTCGATCTTCATTGGTTGATTCCATTTCAAATTTAAAGAATAAACCGTCTTGATTCATTTGAGTATTAGCATACTGAAAGCTATTTTCACTGTGTCAGCCCTTGTCCACATTGAAATGTCCACACAGATCAGATAATTAAGGCAGTCCCCCTTGTTGCTATAGGATTACAACTCAGCACAATAGTTAGAACATACAATCTTGATAACAAGTTGCAGTGTCATCCTTAATTATAATACACATCAATACATATACATTTATATTGATTTCTAATACAAATGCCTTATAATACATTGTATCTAATTTAATAGCTATGCAATAACACACGTGTTATATCATTAGTTATTAGCTTCAGATATCAAATATCTTCTAATTTTATAATTGCCTTAACAAAGCATTAGCGATACCGTCTGATCTATGAAAGTAGCCTTTACCCAAGGCCCATACAGTCTCCCCATTCTATATTATAAGAAGTTTGCTGGCATTTTAGTTGCCAAGCTTACCGATCTATTTAACTCTTAGAAAGTGGGACCTTCAACCCTGAGAGTGATTGAAAAGTCAGGTATAGATCGACCAGTCTTGGAAGTCCAAATATTAATATATTCCAAATCTGGGCTGGATATGTATTATATCAAGGTTTTAAGGCAGAAAGATTAAAATAATTTATTACATGAGCAATTTGTTAAAGCCCCAAATGATGCCAATGCAACCTTATTGTTTAAGCACAACAGTAGTTACCATGCCACAAACTGAATGGCGATGCATGATCTCTGCTGTTTCCTCATATGACTCCTGGTCCACAACAATGCTTAGATTACCTAACGCATTTCTCTAGCATTATGCTAGTTTCATCCTGTGATCATCCATCTATTCAAGTGAGTGGGATTGATTGATAGATTTTTTTATTCTATTTATTTTACTGTTTTAATATTAAATCTTATTATTTAAATTCTTGAGAACATTGTATTGTTCTACATGTATGCTCTGCGCTTCCTATATACACATTTCTTTTCCTGAGTGAGTTGAGGCAATTTCATATATTAATTATCCGAGATTTGAGTGTGCCTTTGTTGTATTATTCCTTATTTCTCTTTATATGGTATTGTGATATTCTGTTATGTTGTTGATGACTCTTTATAAATTAATAAATTGACTCTTAATAAACAGATTAAAAATGTTACATATAAAAATATCACATTGTATATAATGACAAAGGCTACAGATAAAAAGTAGATTATAAATATGTTTTATTGAGTCTTTTAGGTTTTGTATATTTTAGCAATTATATATAAATAACTAGCAGAGAAAGCTTTAGCCTTTATATTTTGGGTAATAAAAAAATCCTGTTTTCCTGCTTAGTAAATATGGGACAGAAAGCTCATGACTTTTATATAAATATTTTTTCATGTTTACTCAGTAGTGTTACAATGCACACTAGTAAAAGGTCAGAATCAAATCCATAGTCAAATGTCAGTGTAGTTTCAATATACCAGATTGGAAATGACAGTAATTTTTATACTAGCAAAGGCAGGTTCTATTTTTTTGTCCCTTATAAAATCAGTTTGCTGCTTTCGTGTGCTTTTGGGTGAGAATCTCATAGAGGAACATTGAAATTACACATTATACAGTCTACCTGCATAGTTCCATTATATTATTATTATATTATTATATATATTTTTCCATCTCAAAACACATTTTTACCTACAGCACCCTGCTAGTCTGTAATAAATGTTTTTTTTATTAAATATAAAATGAAAAGAGTTTAGGTGATTTGTAAGCCACAGCCTCTGCACACAATACACCATCTGGATGCAGGTTTGTTCCTACTATGAGCAGTGGCGGATCCAGGGGGGGGGGGGCTATCGGGGCGATCGCCCCCCCCCCCCTAGCAGGGGCTTGCTGCCGGCGGCTGCACACTGTGCAGGTCCGTTCAGCAGTGACAGTGTGCTGCCCGGCTGCTCTGATTGTGTTTTAAACACAATCAGAGCAGCCGGGCAGCACACTGTCACTGCCGAGCGGACCTGCACATACTGTGCAGCCACCGGCAGCCTTAGAAATGAGAAAGGGGGCAGGGCCTAAATCGCCCACCCTAAAATCGCCCGGGGTATAGCAAAAGTCTGGATCCGCCCCTGACTTTGAGGCAACACCAAAACAATATCTTAAGCAGCAACATTTCATGGGTGGCAGATGAGATTGGCACAGTGGGTAGGAATATATATATATATATATATATATATATATATATTTTTTTTTTTATATTTACTTTTTTATTTTTTTATGAGATGATGAGCTAAAGCAATTTTCCACCCACCAAATATGTTTTTTTAATCTCTCCTCCCTCACACCAATCATTTAGTGAGAAATGGCCGTGGAGGCTTACCAGAAGAGGTATTGGGTAGGCAGTGGGACTGTGCTAAATTGAGCAAACAGCTGGGGTCCCTCCTTGAAGTATTGTGTGGGATAATTTAATGGAGCTGCTAATTCAGCGCCATCATGCAAAATAGACTGTTTATTCTTTCCCAAGGAAATTAGATTATTACTGATAAGTGAAATAATGTTTCAAATGCTACTGAGCTTTGGGAAAATCTATGTGTTAGTATTAATATGGAAACGTGAGACCTTTTAAATTAGTCCGAACATGTTTTATTAAACCAGCAAACTGTGCCATGTTGTATGGAACATTCCTATTTAGAGATATAATTTTCACTTCTAACTCATAATAACGTTCTCCACATCAAAGAAGAACTATTTAACAGAAAACTTATTATATATTAGATACTAAAAATAAGTTTAACAGCAAATCATGCGCTCTTCTGGTTTTTGTTTTGTTTTATTGTTTGACATTTATTTTTTATACTAAATTAGTTTAAAATTTTGGTCTACTGTGTTTTACAAAAATCCATAATGTTAGAATATCTACAGATTGTGGGGACATTTATGAAAACTTGTGTCCCAGGAAATATATGCTAGATAATTTTAAACTCTATTACTTTTTTCAAGTACAATTTAGAAAATGAAATGAAATATCTGGTTGTTAGTGATTATAGCACAGTTTCCAATTTCTATAAATGTATTAAATATGAATAAATATGGGTTGCATCTGTATACACAAGAATAATTGTACATAATTGTTTATGTAATGATACCTATTAGAATATCAATTTACATAGGCAGAAAATTCTAAGTCAGTGTGGAAGTATTTTTATTTTTATTTGTAAGCAACTGAAACAGCCGATTGTTTTATATTTTTTTCTACAGAATCGGTGGAGAGGTAGTAAGAGGAAGCGAAGGGAGTTACGTCAGTAAACATTTCCGCATGGGATTTATGACTATGCCTGCACCGCAAGACCGGCTACCGCATCCATGTTCTAGTGGATTTTCAGTGCGTTCCCAGTCACTCCATTCTGTCGG
Source organism: Mixophyes fleayi (assembly GCF_038048845.1). Lineage (NCBI taxonomy): Eukaryota > Metazoa > Chordata > Amphibia > Anura > Limnodynastidae > Mixophyes > Mixophyes fleayi. Next base: position 89,605,745 of record NC_134404.1, read on the forward strand.
TGGAGCTGATGATGACAGCACTGGTTGTTCTCGGAAACAACCTCCTCCAAAGCCAAAACGAGACCCAAACACAAAGCTCAGCATTTCTTCTGAGACTGTTAACTATGGAACACTAGGCAAGAGTCCAAAGTTCACAGACAGGACCGATGGTAAGTTATCTGTGCGCATAGGCGCACATTTTACTTAATTAAACATCATTCTAAAAAGTGTGATTACAGTTTTGAAAGCTCTTACTGTGTCATTAGCTGGAACTAAAAGTAAATGTTTAGTAGCTAGTTCTTATATTGTTATTAATTACTATGGAGAGGAATTATGAAAACTGGTCAAGACAAAAAAAGGTGCTATAAGCAACCAAGAGTCTAAGCAGCAGAACAAGCATACATACAAAGTGAGACATGAAATTGAAGAATGTCATATTACAAAGAGCCAAATATTTGTAATATACTCTAGTGGTATTGCATAAACTCATGTTAATAACATTTGTATACTATGATATCATTGCATATAATCAGGTCAACACTGTTGTAATTATTTTGAACACTTTTATGATTTAAGTAAGGGTTTCCTTAATCCATATTTTAGGATTAGGTAAAGTACAGTGGGATTCATATTAACTGCTTAACATTAATATGTTACTTTTATAGAACCGTTAAACCACAAAACTGAGTTTTTCAACTGTTACACTGATTCAGGTAATACATATTGACAAGAGTTTATACTGCTTTTTAGTAGACTTTGGGGAAGTTTACATTAATCTGTAGTATTCTGCATTTGCTTATGTTGATTAATATTGGATGTGGGATTTCTTTATTACACTCATGGTGGTTTAGTTTATTATCAAGTTTTCCCGATTTTGTACATTGAAATGTTGAAACATTTGTATATTATCTGTTATATACATTCCTCTTAATCGGTGGTTTATAGTTATTCATTATATTTATTATTTAAATAAACTGTTATTTTTTTATTGGATTGCCACAAGTGCACATACTTTACCACACATATACATTTGCCAAATGTGAATATAAACACATACAAGGCTAGAATTAACATTGTCTTAGGCAGTGTGAGTTCAATTTGTGCTAACTGTGATTTGCATACCCTTTTCATTATTTTTACTGTGAAAAATACATAGCTGGTAAAGACCACAATAGGAGAAAAGCAAGTAATAGTAACATACAACTATTATATACTGCACCTCGAATGCTGCTGCTATCCACATGAATAAACCTGAAATATAGCAAGTTTTGTTTACATCCACTCCTGGGGACAGACCTATGTAGGGAATAACAAAATTGTATAAGGGATGATTTGATTCATAGTCTATCCAGAAGGCAGCACCTGCTCTGCAATGGAGTAACTTCCTGTCTGGTATGTAACTGCTCCTCTTTGTTACACAAAGCTCTTTTAGATCTGAACTGTGTTTCACCTCATCTCTGATATACATCTATCACTCCCATGTCCAATACTCCTCTCTGCTTCTCATTTATAGGACTCCCTATGTGCTCTGTGCAGACTGTACTCCAAACTTCAATCCTCCAAGCACTCTATTTCAACCTCTTACTTCCCTTAAGCCTGAATCTTCTTCATCTGCATATATTATAAGCTACACTCCTACCAGTTCTTATTGCTTCAGCATTGCTCTCCCTCTAGACTAAGCTCTCATGATGAGGGACATTTCTACCCTCTGTCTCACATCTGCACCTTTCTCGGCAGCCTGATATGTACCTTTTCTCATAAGTATGATTTATTTTTGCCATGATTTGCTAAAACGACTGCCTGGCGCTCTGGACGTTTGTAGTGATTTATAAAGAAACAATGATGATGATTCCAAATATTAAAATGTAATGTCTGCCATTGTTATATTTTGCAGGGATAATTTTTGTTGCACATACTGAAAGAGATTTGTATATCAGAATGACAGCATGCTTGCAGCTAAAAATAAAACACCAAATTATATTTCACTACAAATAGCTTTTACATAAAATATCATACTGAGCCTTCACAAATATGTTCTCAAAATAAGAACATAAATTATAATGTATTCTAGTATCTCCCACACTTTTTATGCTATTCCCACTTCTACAGAATTTTTCACATATAACCACTCAGAACAAAATTCCTTGAAGCAACAGCAATTTCAAATAGCTGATATTAATATCTAAAGGTAACAGATAAGTTTTCACAATTGTTCTAATGGGAAAACTGTTATATAGTTACATACCTACAGTGAAAAATATACGAGTCCATAATGTTCAATGTACACTTGGAGGACTGCCCGGACTGGACAGACTTGGAGGATGGCCCGGACTGGGCACACTTGGAGGAAGGCCCAGACTAGGCACACTTGGAGGACGGCCCGGACTGGGCACACTTGGAATAGACAGCTCGGGGAGAAGTCTCGGACCGGACAGCATTAAGAGAAGCCTCGGACCGGACATCACTGGGAGAAGCCTCGGACCGGACAGTACTGGGAGAAGCCTTGGACCAGACAGCACTGGGAGAAACCTCGGACTGGAGAGCACTGAGAGAAGCTTCGAACTGGCCAGCACTGGGAGAAGCCTCGGACCGGACAGCACCAAGTGGCAACTCTGGCTGAATCGTATGGTATCGCAACTCAGGCTGAACCGTATCTAGTGACAATGTCTCTGGAGCATATTGGAGTGGCAGAGCCCATAGAGAAGCAGGCTGTAGGGACTGCATCTTTTTGGAAGCAGGCTGTAGGAACAGAGCTTACTCAGAAGCAGGCCATAGCTCAGGAACAGAGACAGAGGTTGGTGACTTGGAACTGGAGGCAGCGGCTGGCAACTCAGAACTGGAGGCAGTGGCTGGTGACTCGGAACTGGAGACAGTGGCTGGTGACTCAGAACTGGAGGCAGTGGCTGGTGACTCGGAACTGGAGGCAGTGGCTGATGACTCCGAACTGGAGGCAGCAGCTGGTGACTTGGAATTGGAGGCAGCACCTGGTGATTCAGAACTGGAGGCAGCCAGTTCTGAGTTGCCAGCAGCACCTCGGAACTTTAGGCAGAGGCTGGCAACTGGGAACTGGATGGCACCTCAGAACTGGAGGCAGAGGATGGCATCTTGGAACTGAATGGCAACTTGGAACTGGAGGCAGAGGCTGGCAACTCGGAACTAGAGGCGGAGGCTGGCTACTCGGAACTGGAAACAGAGGCAGGCACCATGGAACTGGAGGCAGAGGCTGGCAACTCGGAACTGGATGGAACCTCGGAATTGGAGGCAGAGTATGGCATCTTGGAACTGGATGGCAACGTGGAACTGGAGGCAGAGACTGGCAAATCGGAACTGGTGGCAGAGACTTGCAACTCGGAACTGGAGGCAGACGCAGGCACCTCGGAACTGGAAGCAGAGGCTGGCAACTTGGTACAGGAGGCAGAAGCAGGCACCTCTGTACAGGTGGCAGGAGCTGGCCCCTCTGGACAGGCGGCAGTAGCTGGCACCTTTAAACTGATGGCAGAAACTGGCACCTCTAGAATGGCGTCAGAAATTATAGTTGGTGGATTGGTCCTCATCCCAGGGAGCAGAACAGGCTGTACTGTGGGAACAGGCTGTGAAGTGCAAACAAATCCAGAATGAGGAGATGAAAAAACAGAAGATGGTTCTGTAGGCTGTCAAGGACAGTTTTATAGGAAGTGTCCATTACTGGCGTGTAAAGACATAATTTGTAAGTCCTTCTGCGCCGCTGCTTCTCTTTAGTCAGATGGAGGTGTGGACCACCTGCTAACCCGAAGTTTGTTATACAGTAGTTCTTGATTAAATGCAAGGTTGTGGTAGCACTATTAATATGTGTTGTTTGCACAGATTCAGCATCATTAGAATTGGAAGAGACAAAATCTGACAGTCTCTTGAGTGGGTCCGTGAGTAAAGTAGAGAATTGAACCAGCTGAGAGCGTAACAAAATTATGTTCGTTTGTAGTGTCTGTAGAAGAGGCAGTTCAGTCATTGATAAGGCAGACATCTTTGCAGGAGAAAACAAATAGAAACAATTGCAGTGGGAGTCCCAGGAAAAAATCTGAAGCAGGATCATTCACACGATTAAAAAGCTGTCTTCTTGGCTGGTCATACTGTTACGCTTAAAAATAAATCACAGCTATGGAGCCTGGGATGTGATGAAGCATAAAGGAGTTTATTGCTCATAAAATACAGATAAATGATACAAACCCAATATATCTGAAACTGCACAGGGAATACTGCAGACACAGGTAGAATGGTAGATTCAGAGAGATCTAAGTGATGTGCCAGCAGAATGTGAAGTCCGAGAGCACAGGTACAGCGGGAGAACAAGCCATAAGGAAGGCAACAAAACAACAATGACCAGCACAGAAAGAAGAGAGAGACAGGTATAAATAGGGAAAACCCAGGTGCAATAAATAATTGGTGCAACAAGTTAACCCCTAGTGATGAAAGGAAAGGCACAATTGCAGCACCTCTGGTGAACAGTGGCACTGCAGATAATACATTAAAGCACAGGTCCAAGATCCAGGAGCCAGGATCTGCCAATGCAAGCAGCATGCAATGCAACAGGTACTTCACTGCCCTTGGTAAATAGGCTTCCTGATGCTTTGGATGAGGATGCTTCGCAGGAGGCCCCTGGCGCAGATTGTCACCAGGGATTCTTGAATTATTTAAACCCTGTCTCACAATTATTTTCTTATGACTACACAGCATTTAAAGTGCTGTATTTTATAGTTAACAGTTGAATGTAATTTGGGCTCCCATTAAGGTTAGTATTATTATTTTCTGTTCAGTCTACAAAAAAATATTATGAACAAATTTGGTGGGATCCCCAGCAAAGTAAAATTAGTAAAGTGGATTTTTAAAGTGGAAAAACCCTTTAAGAAACATTTTAAAACTGTACCTTCTTATATACACACCACAATGTGAAAATATTTAACTGTGATAACTGGCCATTGTTTATTTATTTATTTATTTATATATAAGGCACCACAGATTCCGTTGCGCCGGATACAGAAGCAAATAATAAATAGATGAGGTAATATACATAAGTAGCACAGATGAGTGTGAGCAATGTTATGGGGACTCACACAGAGCGCAGCAAAAGGTATGACAGGAAATCAGACAGTAGACAGACAAGGGATGAGAGAGCCCTGCCCGTGAGAGCTTCATTTTAGAGGGAGGGGTGGTGAGAGACAGTAGGACCAACTGGGAGAAAATGGAGATAGTAGGCAAAAGAAGAGGAGGTGATGGATAGACTGGTTAGTTGTTGGTAGGGTAGGCGAGTTTGAAAACGTGAGTTTTGAGTGAGAGTTTGAAGGATTGAAAATTGGCAGAGAGTTGAGTGAGGTGGGGTAGGGAGTTCCAAAGATTGGGGGCAGCATGGCAAAAGTCTTGGAGGCTGGGATGGGAGGAGGTAATGAGAGGTGAATTGAGGCGGAGGCCAGTGACAGAGAGGAGTGGCCGAGTGGATATGTACCTCGAGACAAGGTCAAAGATGTAAGAGGAAGAAAGGTTGGTGAGGGTTTTGTAAGTAAGGGTAAGGAGCTTAAATTGAATTCTAAAATGACTAGGGAGTCAATGAAGGGATCTGCGCAGTGGAGTAGTGGAAGAGGAGTGTCGGGAGAGGAAGATGAGCCTAGCTGCAGCATTCTGGATAGATTGAAGGTCAGAAAAGTGAGAGTCAGGAAGGCAAGTAAGACGGAGGTTGCAATAGTCAAGTTGAGAAATGATGAGTGAATGGACCAGTATTTTGGTTGCTTCCTGAGAGAGGAAGGGACAGATTTTAGTGATGTTACAGAGGAGGAAGTAGCAGGATTTGCTGAGGGACTGGATATGAATGGTATAGCTGAGGGTTAAGTCAAGGGTGACTTCAAGGCAGCGGGCTTGGGTGACAGGAAAAAGAATTATGTTGTCAAACAAAAGGTAGATATTGGGAGGGATAGCAACATATGCAGGAGGAAAGATGATGATCTCGAATTTGGAGATGTTGAGTTTGAGGAAGCGCTGTGACGTCCAGGTAGTTACATCAGAGAGGCAGCTAGATACTTGCGTTAGGAAGGCATAAGAGAGGTCAGGGGAGGAATGAAAGATTTGCATGTCATCAAAATAGAGGTGGTAGTGAAGGCCAAATGATTGAATTAGTTCACGGAGAGAGGTGGTGTAGAGAGTGAAGAGCAGAGGGCCAAAGACAGAGCCTTGTGAAACTCCAATAGAAAGAGGAACGGGGACGGGGGGGGGGGGAGAGTAAGAAGCAGAGGAACGGCCAGAGATGTAGGAGGCAAACCAGGAGAGAGCTGTTTCGTGAAGACCTAGGGAGTGAAGGGTGGTGAGGGGAAGAGAATGATCAACCATGTCAAAAGCAGCAGGGAGGATGAGGAGTACGAAAAGGGAGGTGTGACCTTTGAACTTAGCTAAGAGTCAATCATTTCTTACTTTATCAAGGGTAGTTTTAGTTGAGTGAAGAGGATGGATGCCAGGCTGGATAGGGACAAGAAGAGCGTGGGAAGAAAGAAAGTGTGTCAGACGATTGAAAATAAGTCGTCAGAGAATTTTAGAAGCAATGGAAAGTGGAGTAAAGTTTGTTGAATATGCTAAATAATTAATAGCTAGAATCAGATTGGAGGCTATGGGCAACATCTCCACTTTTCAAAACTGCCAGAAACTCGCAGCTTGATAAATTTAGCCCCAGGAGTGAATTATGGCGTTTCAGGTGAATGTTGAATGTTGTCCTCGTGTATCTGCGTTTCCGGGTAGAATGTTTTCCTCCTGTTCACCTTTTATTCAGCTCTTTTGTAACTCTTGATATACTATGGTACAAACCAGTGTTGGCTGCTTAGCTAGTGTGTCCAGTTGAAAGTGCATTAGTTACAAGTGTATTAGGATTAATATAGCATAACTCGGAGTTATACTGAAGTTAAACAAGAGATAATAAGGAGAACAACTTTTTACCCGATACCACTGCTACAGGAGGACAATGGTGTGCAACAGATTGAATGTGCTTTTTGTTACTTGATATATGGCATGCTTATTCCTTTAATTATTTGCTTGCTTAAGATTTTTACAGTCTTTGAAGAGTGAGATTAGTGGGGGATAATCTCAGAAAGTGATCACACCACTCTATGTCCCTACTTATTTAACTGATAGAGGCTGTGTTAGTCACTGTTTATTTATTACACATATATGCACAGTTTTGTATTCTACAATGATTATATATGGTTAACAAACACATGTGATCAGTGATCTGTTAACTGTTGTATAAAATTTCTGTTCCTTTAAAGCTTATTTTTTTAAAGCTTTTTAAATTACATTTTAAATGTTCAGTTTGTCTCAGTCCTCCACAGGTAGCTTCTAATATTACTTTGACTTAATTGAAAACTTGTTAATGAGAATTTTGTTGTTGTTTATAGCACATTCTCAGTAACAGCATTTTCATGTTTAATAATGAAATGTAGAGCTCATTTATACTAGCGCACAAATTCATGACACATCAGTGTTGTTAATATGTTATCTGGAATAACAACTGCAGGTTCTATTTGTCAGTATGGAGTTTAAGGTGAGTTGGAAGCAGTTGCGGCTGAAAATGCAATAGAAAAAAGCGTGCACACAAATTTAAAGCTTCATATCCTTGTGAATCAGAGTATATACTAATTGCGTGTGAATTCTTAAAGCATGCTGATATGCTAGTAAGTATATCATCACATTGTTGATACACCTATCATTATTATCATCTTGATTATGGAAACTGCTTTTAAGTGTAATTTATTTATTTAAAAAATATATAAATAACGACACTGCCACCACCACCCCACCCAAAGTGATGAATTATTATTTTCAGTTTTTAGTCGTAAAACTACACACACTTAATTAATGTTTTCAAATTAAATATACAATTGTATTATATATATATATATGAGGATTAACAGTCCATTATTAGAAGATCCATAGTAACTGAAATATGACAGTATTTTCACATAGTTCATTTTATTATACCTTATAAAGAGCATAGCCAAATAAATCCACACACCATTAGCAGACTATTTATCTAGTTCTGTTTTTTAGTATCTGTATTTAAGTATACTGTTCGAATTAATCCCATACATATGTGTAAGTCTGTAATGCCAATTTATTATATATTAGTGTTAATATTATGTTTTCATGGTAAAAAAATACACTTTCCAAACACTAGATATTGGAATGGATTGAATTGGAATTGGAATGGTCTATTTAACACAAGAGGTTTCTGAGTGTAATTAGTGAGATGATACTTTGTAGACTCTTAGTAAAGTTGGAATGGCGCATAGTATGTACCCGTGCATGACAAATGAGTTTCATTTGCAGAACAAACTCGAATAACAGCAGGCATTTAAACAAAACTGTAACAAAAACACTTCATGAATGATTCGGAAGAGCTCAAGCATATGTAAAAAGCTAGCAAAAACAGCTCAATCAAGAATTATAAGTAGGTGGTTAAACCATCCATGGCATAGCAGCAGCAACAATCTCAACACAGTAGAACAATGTATAATAGTTGTTTTGGAGTGAAGGGAAGGTAAATAAAATAAGTTAATCTTCAATTGATAGTGTGTTTGACCTCCGCCACGCTTGGTCTAGGGGTGCATTGTTGTATTAGCATGTTTTTCTTGCTTTGTATTTTATTAATAAAGTATGTACGTACATATTATGTAAGTATGTATGTACATACTATATACATGTGGCCGAAGTGGAAATTTAGAAGTGGCGGTATGGAAAATGTAATGGGAATGTAAGTGCATCAAATCAACCATATCACCACATACCAGCCCACTTCGATCACTGGATTAAATAAAATATTAACCATTTGCTCAGCATGGGCTACATTATTTCCATGTACTGAAAATGGCATGCAGTGTCACTTGTGTGAACCATGGAGAGCTATGACAGTGGGGGAGATGGAACACGAGGTGATAAAATGTAAATCTATGACTGCCCGCAACTGATTGTATGACCTATTACTCTGTAGAGGAAATGGAAAAGGTGTGGTTCTGCCTCTATTATTTATTAGTATTAAAAATAATAAAATAATATAATAATAATAATAATAATAATAATAATAAAAATATACCATACAGTATTGAAACTATCTTATGTTGAAACTTGGTTTGTCCCAGTAAAATACATAATAAACAGTATAGTTGCTTGGTCTACATCTGTACACAGTGACAACAGCAAGTTTAAAGAGAAACAACAGTTGTTTAAGGACCAATAAACCTAAAATGTCAGTGTAAAGTGTTAGTTTATAAAAAATAGCCACACAGTAAAAAAAAAAAAAATAATCCACCACACCTCAAGTAATAAATGCTAATTTATGACTTCATATAACTCAAAGCATAAGCCAAACAACTGTGTATTCAAAAGTAAGAGACTGCAAAGCACAATTAGTGCTACAGTGCATCACACCATTATTAAGACTATTTGTGTTATACATGTAAGAGTGTCTTGTGATTTCCAACATATACTTGGGTTGTTTACTTATGCGTAACCTCCCTAAAATGCTTCATTTCTGCAGGTGTTGTTGGATCTGAGATTAAGCTTTGCCACTAAAATATGAGGTGCAATTACACACTGTATGACAGCAACTTCCGGAGATAAAAACTTTATTATGGGGAGACATTGTCTTTCTATGCATGTGAAGATACCGGGTTTATCTGGCCCAGTGCTACCCAGTACCTTCTAGGATTCGTATGGTCACTCAGGCAAAATGCAGTTATAAAAATACAACAGTATATTTATTGTTATACAAACAACACTAGAATATTATATACACACAGTAAATAAATGCCAGTCAGATTTACCACATCATCTATCCCTTACCCCAATAACTTAAGGAGATATAGTCACCTGCTGTCCAGACTTCATGACCCATGGATCCCTCTCAGCTGCATATATAGACTCGAGTTAGAAAACGACAATTCAAAACTCCATCTTGCACCTTCCTGAATGAAATCCAAGCATGAACACCCCTCCCCCCTGGAGTTGTTCCTTATATATCACAGGTCTAATTTCCACAGTCTTTCCCCTCCCTGGACAAACCCCTGCATCTATTCTACTTCCCCATTGGCCAGTGCAGGACTAGGGGGTTTGGACAGGGCAGTGGAGATGAGATGTCCTTTCACAGAAGCCCCCTGCTGGGATGCAGACAGAACGTCTGGACTAGTCCTAAGGAGAACAATTGATGCTTAATTGGCTTCCCCTACTTCCAAGGATAAGGTAGCAGGGAGCCCCTCCTAAAATTAACCCCTTACACTACTTTGTGATGTCACAGGGTCCCCAGCTGTTCCATGCTTCCTGTAGAGGAAGGAGGGGGGAGAATGAATGCAGCTCAAGCCCTCTCACCTGTATCCTAGACACCACCTGATCTTTACCCATAACCCTCCTGGCTTCAGTTTAAGGACAATGAATAACATTACTTCAAGTCATCAATATACAATAAACAATATACATATGTACACTGAACTACAATGTCCCCTTAGCCACATGTTATTGGACAATGCAGTCATAGTCTGGTGAGCTGGGGAAACAAAAGAAGGCTATAAAAAGTATTTGCTATAATTCACATTATGTGAGAAATGAGACATGCTCACAGGGTTATCAAACTCATTTCGTCACATATACCTCCCCTACTTTTTTAGCCCTTGTTCCCCAGTGGCTCCCTTGCTCCAAGTAAACCTTTCTCCCCCAAGTCCAAAATCTCTGGCCTGCTGTGGTTTCTCCTGGGTCTGATGGCAAGGTAGACAGCAGTACACAGTTCCTCAATCTCCCACCAGGGTCCCATGGCTGCAGGCATATCTTCCCACCCAGCTGGAGTGGGGGTTTATGCTGCCCTGTGTCATAAGATGAGACAACAATAAAACTGGGCCACTCCTGTGCACACATCCATGGTAGGAGAGTTGTAGTCCACCATCCCTTGGGTGCCTTGTCCACCCTTAATTGCCCAACTGAAAATAGTCCCTTGGCCTGTCCTTTGTTTCTGGAGGCCATGCTCCCCTCCCCCACATATCCGAGGGAAAACTGCCAAGTGGCAGGAAAACTTTCTGGCACCTTGTCCGTTTGTTTCTGGCAAAGATCCAATCCCCCCTCCCCCAAACACTCAAGAGACAACTGCCCAGTGGCAGGCAAGCGTGGGGGCTCCATTAATTCTTTGCTTATGGGGAATCCTCTGTCCCCCTCCCAAACCACATGTGGGTGCCCCTGTAAGTATGTTGGTGTGCATCTCCCCTCCCCTGCTACCACATCCAACTGTTGCACTACTTCCCTCGCCTCTGGCGCATCGGGGTAGTGTGAATCCTCATTGGACACAGACTTGTCCTCCTGGCAGCAAAACAAAGTGGATGGTCCAGTGCAGGCCTCTGGTATTGGGTCCTGGATTCCCAGATTTGGAGCTGGAGTGCGATGCATCAAAGCTGGCGGGGCTGGTGAATCTTGCTGTACTGGTGCCCTCTCAGACACCCACTCAGTCAACATCTCCTCATCTGCCAATTCTGCATAGGGGAAGGCATAAGTGTAATTTTCCCAGGGCCCCATGGTAGTGGCCTCTGACATGACAATTCCTTTATCCTCTCCCATTAATTCTGTCCTACAGTCTGTAAACATGATTTCTGCTGAGATCATATGTTGCGCAAGTTTATGATTCTCTTCTGTCACAATTGGGTAAAGCTGTACATCACTTGCCCCGGAGAGCACACATGCGGTATCCTGCGTTACTTCATTAAACAAATTCTTTTCAGGCACAACAGGGATGGATAACTGGTCTTTTCTGTAATTCTGTTCTAACTCAGACACAGTCTCAGGTTCCAATAACACTGGCAAATTATCAGAAGATGCTACTACATGGTACTTACTTGGTAGCTCTTTTCCATCCAAGTCACCAAATGGGAGAATTTCTCCTAATCCTTTCTGAGTAGTCAGAGGTACAACATCCTCACCAAGCAGTTCTTCTCCAGTCTCCCCCAAGATAGTAGCTTGGGCAACTGTATTTAATCCACTGGGATGGACCTCCCCCTGATTAACAGACTGAGCAGCCATCTTTTTAGAGTGTGATAAAAGATATTCCAATTGGCATTTTTCAGTATTCACTCGATAACACTGATCCTGCCACATTTCAGTGTCCGTAAATCCTTGCCGCCATACCTCATCCTCTGCTTCTTCAAAACTCTGTTGCAGACATTGCATTTGTTCCCAGAGAGGTATGTGGGGACCTAAAGTGAGCATCCATTTTCTATAAACACTAAAGGCATTGATGGGATTCTCCTGATCTTTTAACAAACGTTTCAGGATATCCATGTGTGTGCTGTACAGGTAAGGTACACCCCGGATCTGGCATTCCACTATCAGCTCCTCCATACTCATTGTCTCTAGTGGATCTGTAGAATCTGCTAATGGGACAGATTCTATTAATACATTTGCAGGGGATTCATCAGGCATGTCCCTGTGCTGTAATAGTCCATTTACGTCTTGTTTGTACTGCTGATTATTGTTGTATCTGGATTCTCCCTTGGCCAGATTCTGCATAGTACAAATAACTTCATGTGTAAAATCATCCCATGCTGGTTCATCCTGAAAATTACAGGCACTTGCCTCCTCTTTCAACATTAGGAACACATCCAACAGGTTCTCCAATTTCTCCTGTAGACTGGCTCCTTCCCACATAATAATCTTTGGGCACTCCTCATCCCAATAATCCAAAATGTGCTGCATTGTGGTGGGGTGGTGCAACACATCCATATCCCCATCCTGCAGACACTCCCACAGTCCTTCATCCCAGTACACCTTTCTCCTGGTTGTACTGGACTGCTTCATCCCTTCCTTTGGGAACTTTTTCAACACTGGGCTGTGATCTGCTCTCTTGTTCCTAGAGCTCACACCCATTTTACTTCCAGGGATCACCTCACTGTGATTTCCTCTCTTTGAGACACGGTTCCATCTTCCGCTCTCCTCTGGCGGGGTGCGCTTCCCCTTATCAAATCGGCACTTAGACGGCATCTTCCCTCGCCTAAAGCCCACAACGCTTTTCGTGACACTTTCTACCTTAAAGCCTTTAGGAGTAAGTTCAGGATAATGTGGTAACTGGTTTCTAGTGCTAACTGCTTTGCAGAGCCCTGGAATGTATCACGATACAGTTCCCCTGCAGCTCTACCCAGATAGGACCTGGGACTGAGTGACCCCACTGCTTGCCACCAAAAATGTGAAGATACCGGGTTTATCTGGCCCAGTGCTACCCAGTACCTTCTAGGATTCGTATGGTCACTCAGGCAAAATGCAGTTATAAAAATACAACAGTATATTTATTGTTATACAAACAACACTAGAATATTATATACACACAGTAAATAAATGCCAGTCAGATTTACCACATCATCTATCCCTTACCCCAATAACTTAAGGAGATATAGTCACCTGCTGTCCAGACTTCATGACCCATGGATCCCTCTCAGCTGCATATATAGACTCGAGTTAGAAAACGACAATTCAAAACTCCATCTTGCACCTTCCTGAATGAAATCCAAGCATGAACACCCCTCCCCCCTGGAGTTGTTCCTTATATATCACAGGTCTAATTTCCACAGTCTTTCCCCTCCCTGGACAAACCCCTGCATCTATTCTACTTCCCCATTGGCCAGTGCAGGACTAGGGGGTTTGGACAGGGCAGTGGAGATGAGATGTCCTTTCACAGAAGCCCCCTGCTGGGATGCAGACAGAACGTCTGGACTAGTCCTAAGGAGAACAATTGATGCTTAATTGGCTTCCCCTACTTCCAAGGATAAGGTAGCAGGGAGCCCCTCCTAAAATTAACCCCTTACACTACTTTGTGATGTCACAGGGTCCCCAGCTGTTCCATGCTTCCTGTAGAGGAAGGAGGGGGGAGAATGAATGCAGCTCAAGCCCTCTCACCTGTATCCTAGACACCACCTGATCTTTACCCATAACCCTCCTGGCTTCAGTTTAAGGACAATGAATAACATTACTTCAAGTCATCAATATACAATAAACAATATACATATGTACACTGAACTACAATGTCCCCTTAGCCACATGTTATTGGACAATGCAGTCATAGTCTGGTGAGCTGGGGAAACAAAAGAAGGCTATAAAAAGTATTTGCTATAATTCACATTATGTGAGAAATGAGACATGCTCACAGGGTTATCAAACTCATTTTGTCACAATGCACACTAAAATTTCAAACTTCTGGCCAGTACGACCAATAAAGGTCACTGCAGAAGACGGTCGCCATCAATATAATACAATATATTAACACTTGTACATGCATTGAAGATATATATATATATATATATATATATATATATATATATATGTGTGTGTGAATATCATAATATGCATTTTTTAAAATCATTATGCATTAAATGTGCTGCCCGTGTTAATAAACATATACACATTGTAGAAGATGTGATAGACAGTGATCTGTTCAAAAAGATGAATACAGCGTGAGAAACATGTTTGTCTTTAAAATTTTCTATCTTTGATTTCTCAGTGGCAGCAAAGCAAAGACCTCACAGTGATGAATATACGAAGAAGATTCCTCCGCCAAAACCCAAACGAAACCCAACTACTCATCTTAGCACATCATTTGATGAGACATACATTAAAAAGCATGGTCCAATGAAAAGTAGCTTGTTTAGAGAAGCATCTTCATCCCACATCAGCAGTGCTGCTCTAGACAGAGAGGATGATGAACCTGTGTATATAGAAATGGTCGGAAATATTTTAAGGGACTTTAAGAGAGATGCGGAAGACCAATGTGAGGCAGTCTACGAAGAAATGAAATACCCCATATTTGATGATCTAGGACAAGATACCAGGTATCTTTATGAGTTAGATCACGTTAGTTGCTCTTCTCAGTGTGCTACGCCCACAGTGCCTGACTTAGAATTCACCAAGTCCTCAGTGCCATCAACTCCTAAGGGCCAGATTTGTGACATTCCCCCTCCATTTCCAAATCTACTTTCTCAAAGGCCTCCTTTGTTGGTGTTTCCACCAGCACCAGCGCAATGTTCACCAAATTCAGATGAATCTCCTTTAACTCCCCTTGAAGTGGCAAAGCTTCCTGTATTGGAAAATGTGTCTTACATCAAGCAACAAGCAGCTGCTTCACCATCACCACTTCCAACACACATTCCAGCACATCAGAAAGCAGAAAAAGACCAAACCATTGTGTCCCATGGAACTACTTCATCTGGTCATTCATCTTCACCACCACATCCTTCGGCCACATACAGAACACAGTCTCCACATGGTTACCCTAAAAGTCATTCTGCTTCTCCCTCTCCTGTGAGCATAGGTAGGTCACTGACTCCTCTAAGCCTCAAAAGACCTCCCCCCTATGATTCTGTGAATTCAGGAAGTTTATCAAGAAGTTCTCCATCAGTGCCTCATTCTAGAAACATGCCACAAGAAGGGAAGTCAATCAATGCATCTACCAGTACTTATTGTTCATCTCAAAGCAGCTCACGTTCCCGAACACCAACAAGTCCTCTTGAAGAATTATCAAGCCTCTTTACCTCAGGAAGGAGTCTGCTGAGGAAGCCCTCCAGTGGAAGACGTTCTAAAGA
Organism: Mixophyes fleayi; assembly: GCF_038048845.1. Classification (NCBI taxonomy): domain Eukaryota; kingdom Metazoa; phylum Chordata; class Amphibia; order Anura; family Limnodynastidae; genus Mixophyes; species Mixophyes fleayi. The sequence goes on from NC_134404.1 coordinate 89,621,329, forward strand.
ACCTTCTGAGAGTAAGTGCAAGATAGTATGTGTACTATATAGAATACGTTCATATAAAGTATAGACCACTTTTAAAACTGCTTGGTATAATTACATATATATTTTCAGACATCTTAAAAGAACACATAAGATTTAATTAATAAAAACTACTTTATATTTTTCTGTAACCCTCACTTGCAGTCTCCTATGACAAATCTGTTACGTGATTTGACTCATGCTCGGTACTCTAAAATAATTAAAAGTTGGGTATGATTACTTAATTTTCTTTTTGCAGATATCTTCACATAAAATGAATGCATCTTCACCATGTAATACATTATACAAAACACTTATATGATTATTTTTTAAAGATTACTAGATGCTAAATCTAAAGCTATGAAAGGACATAGTGAAAAATAAATATACATATAATAAATGTATATTAGATACAATTGTTAAAGACAGTAGGAAGCAAGAGGAGGCGTGAAGGCAGTAGGTGGGATGAATAGAGGAAATGACAAAGAAGAAGAGCGATGCATGAAGTGGTGAAAGAAGAGAATTACAAAAGGTGCAGAATAAAAAGAGAACTGTGGGAGATGGGTAGAATACAGATGTCGGAGGGGGGGAGAAGAGGTCAGATTTAGGAGGCTTGTAGTCAGAAGGGCAATGAATAGGCAGCATATTGCTAACTGTTACTCTATAGTCACATAGTAAAGCACATGAGACTCACAAATTTGAACGCAAATGAGTTGAGTGGTTACCAATATCAGTGTTATTAATACCTAGAAACGTTGTGTAATACTATTCTAAAAAGCTAATAGCATTGAGTTTTTACTATCCATGTGGTGCCCCCTGCATTCTTATTGGTTATTTTAAGACAAGCTTTACCCAAGATATTCTTCAATTAACAAAACTTTACAAAATCTGGTGAATCCAGAAACTTGCTGAATTGTTTTGCTAATGTCTATACAGATGGGGCTTATTTCTTTTAAATTAATTGTGTGATGGAGTGTCAGCTACAAATCACAGCAAACTGATCGCACCAGTAAAGCTTAACCCAGCCTTGCTACCACTGAAATACAATGGAGAGAATGGTTATTGTTGTGTGATCTGGTGGGTTCACCTCACTTCAGATGTTGCCAGATTGCGCCGTATATATATCTATAAGAAGCATGTTCCTTCTGTATATTATTATTATTATTAATATTATTATTATTATTATTATTGTCATTATTAAATATGTATTTATATAGCACCAGCATACTCTGCAAAGCTTCACAATTGGGGACAAAAATTGTAACGAGACTAGGTATTAACAGACAGATAAATCAGTAAGAGGGTCTTGCTCGCAAGCTTACAATCTGTAGAAATATAAGATGCATGAGGTGCCACTATAAGTGCCACATACTGTGTATTGGTTCAGTCAGACTGCAATGGGAAAAAGAGCTTAGTGGTGCTATGTGACAGGGGTCAAAGGTTTTAGTCTGTAGAAGTAGGATAAATGTAAATTTGAGTAATCTGTGTAGAAGAGTGGTAACCACATAGAATAACTTAGGGAGGTTAAGAAGATGGCTTGGGAATTTGATAAGCTTGGAGGTGAGTTTTCAGGGGGAACTTTGAAGGTTTCGAGACTAGGCGAAAGTCTTGTTGTATGAGGGAGGAAATTCCACAGAGTAGGTGCAGCTCAATAAAAGTCCTTTAACTGGGAATGGAAGCAGTAATGAATGTGGATAAGAGAGGCAGATCTTGGGCGGAAAGGAGGTGTCACGTTTGGAGATATTTTGAGACAAGGGAAAAGGCAAATGTTGGTGCAATTTTATTAAGGGCTTTGTATGTCAATGCAGGAAACAATGAAAACATGAATTAAAGTTTTTTAATATTCTGAAAATGTTACATATATAGAGAAACAAGATTTGGATATGTACATGATGAGGGCAAAAAAAAGGACAGTTCCAAGTCGAGGATAACACATAAGCAACGTGTTCAAGGAGTAGGGCTTATTTACAAGTTGTCCACAGATATAAAGATATCAGGTAGGCAGCGTTTGTTGACTGGTGGGAATATTATTAGCTCAGATTTTGAAAGATTGACTATGATAAGGCAAGAGGACATCCAAGATGAAATGACAAAGGCATTCAGTAACTTGGGCCAACACAGATGGTGAGAGGTCCCAAGAGGAAAGATAAATTTTGGTATCATCCACATAGAGCTTATTATTTTTCCAAGAGACATGGTGTATATAAAGAAGAGTGGAGGGCGTAGCACCAAGCCTTGTGGAATGCCAACTGAGAAAGCATGGAGTGGTGTATCCAGAGAGACAAATACTAAAACTAATGGTTTGATAATTTGGATGAGAACCAGGATAGGACCATGTTCTGAAGATCTAGGGAATGTAGTATTTGTAGGAGAAGAGAGGGGTCAGCAGTGTTAAATGCACCAGAGAAGTCCAGAAAAATTAGATGTAAGTAATAACCTTTAGGTTTAGGAGTGAACAAATGATTGACCACCTCACTTAATGCAATCTCAGTGGAGAGTTGGGAACAAAAGCCTAGGGGGGCATAGGAGTTGAGAGATGGGATATGAACCTGAGAGAGAGATTGGGTCAAATTTAGGTATTTTTTTTTCACAATAGATATAAGTACCAAATGCATGAATAATGATGGAAAGATATACATTTTTATTAGAGATGCTCACTGTCCCCCGTGTCTTGGTTTTTGGGTTGGTTTTGGATCTGGATTACCATCGTGTTTTGGTTTTGCCAAACCGCCCTTGCATGTTTTGGTTTTGGTTTTGGTTTTGTTTTGCAATTTGTTAAAAAAAATACATTTTTTTGGGCTAAAATAACATAATTTAGGTATTATTTTGTACCTACATTATTATTAACCTCACTAACACTAATTACCAGTCATTTCCATTCAATTTTGACCACCTCCTAGCTCACAATATGATTTTCATACACTTTAAAAGAAAAATTACTGCAGTTCTTGCCAGTGATAAGAAAAAGGCCATTGTCATGCCTGGGCATAAGACCAAAAATCCACCTCTTAAGTGTGGAGTTATTTTTACACAAATCCTGACAACAGTTGTCTAGCCATTTGTAGCGTTTTTAAAACCACACTAGGATCCTCATCCATGTTACGTAATTTTTCAGCGAGTTCTTGGAAAGCTGTTGGGTAAATCAGAAACTTAGGTTACAAAAAATAACAACAAGCAGTCTAGCACCTGCAATCTACACCCCCAACACCTTCATCATCAATATCCCCAGAACCAACAATTTACAGTTAAACAATCCTTTGCAAGAGGAAGCAAGTATGAAACCTGTCACGCAGTCGCAAAGCGGATCACAGACGCCCTGGGTACTATGCTAGCGTTAGATCTGCGTCCAATGTCCACTATTAATACAGTTGGTTTAAGACATTTAACTGAGGTGTTCTGTCCCTGTTAGCAAATGTCATCACTATACCATTTTACTAGAAAAGCTATTTCCCACCTGTACCTGATGGTTCCTAAAAATTTAATTATTGGGCTACAAAATGGCATTTTACCCACTGTACACTTAACCACAGATATGTGGGCAAGCGGAACTGGGCAAAGTAAAGATTATATGACTGTGACAGCCCACTGGTTTGGTCATTCGCCTTCACCAGCAGGGACAGCAGTAGCATGTACCCAAGTACGTCACATTTTTCAGAAGTAGGCTACTCTGTGTATCAGCAGCTTCACTAAGAGGCATACAGCTGACAATCTGTTCCTAAAACTAAGGGATGTCATTGAAAGATGGCTAATCCTGCTTGGACTCTCCTGAGGATATGTCATTTCTGATTACGACCCCAATATTGTTCAAGCATTACAGCGGGGTTGAATTCCATCACATTTTCTGTTTTGCACACACAATCAACTTGGTGTTACAGAACTTTTAAAAAATGACATGCAGGAGATGCTCTTTGTGCCCCTGAAAAATTTAGGGTCATTTGTAGGAAGCTGCAAGAAGACTAGCATTTGAGGGGAATGTACTTTAGTCCAGCGAAGTAGTCACCTGTGAAGAGAGTGCAGACACGGTTAGCTTGAGTCAAGTGATTGCCTTAATAATACATTTTGACAAGGAGCTACAGAAATTTAACGTGTGAAATAAAACAAAGTAAATGTGCTAACTATATTTTAATTGTAGATTAAATACTTAATTTGCTTCGCAAGGATCCAAGAGCTATTAACATCTTGTTTGGACGTCTTCTCCTTCAGTTTTTCTGGCAACTGCTTGTTGTAAAAAAATTGCTTTCCCAAGACACCCAGTGGTGATGCAGATGAGTCCGCACAACATTTTGATATTTGCTCTGCTGTAAAAGAATTGGCCAAAAATTGTGACAGCTCTGCCCTAAAATCAACTAGTAATTCCATTTGGAAGGCCATTATCGGCAATTACATCATATTACACAGACTTCTATGATGGTGGGATGAATTAGTATTGTTTGAGGAAGATTATCACTAAACCTTGCCACCTCTCCTGTTTCTGAGTGAGCTATAGTACAATAAAATGTAACTGCAGATTTAGACCAAGACTGTCAGCCCTATTATTTCTATTTCAGCTATTACAATTAGCAATGGAGCAATGGAGCTCTTCTCTTTGGGTGTTACCAATATAACGCAGTAGAATTTGTCTGCAAATTCTACAGACAAGCCTGCTTTTCTTCCTCTTCATCAATGACTCTTAGCAATTGAGCACTCGTCTTTGGGTGTATATTACACCCAAACCTTATTAGTGCAAATTAGGAAAAATACAGTTTAATTCCTGCTAGGCCCTCCACCATCCTTTGCATGTTAATAGTAGCGTCATCCCTGCTTGTGTTTGGTGCCAGAACTTCACATGCCAGAACTGCTGCTACTGGTGCGACACTGCTGCCTCTGATGCAGGACTTACACAATCAACCGCATCCTCATCAGCGCCCTCATCGGCTACCCAAATCTCACCCTCATCCTCTTCTAATTCCAAAGTGTCATCCTCACTTGGTGTATCACCGGCTACACTCGGGCTGTTCAGGCACACATCAGCAGAACTGCTGAAAGGGCCCTCCTTTATGGGTACACAAACAGAATGCTCACGATTAGACAAACCATTGGTGGATGGACTCTCCACAGGGATTGGTGTCATTTCTGATTCAGAACATACATTATCCTCTAATGCCTTACTGTTTTCTTGCAGCTCGGCTTTGACGCGTAACAGTAGTTGTGCACCACTTTTAGACTCCAAATTACTTGGTCTTGCTTGGTCACAAGTGACCGTTCAAGAAGAAGGCTCAGTAACATTTTTTGATCTGCCACTAATAGAGAAAGGTAAAGGCCTCATTCTTTCTTTGATACTGCGTGTGTAGAATGGCATGTTGGCATTTTTTTTTGGGTGTGTGTTCTTTTCCCTGATTTAAAAAGACTATGTACTTTTACATAGGCTTTACCAGATGACGTACTGGAAACACTACCATCAGGACTGGTGCCAGCACCGGCTTGCTGATTCTGCTCATATGTGGACTGCTTTGATTCCATTTTAATGAGCCCAAAGCACTTGTAGTGCAAAATATTGTATAGATAGGTACTGCTGATAAACATCACTTTTGACGGCCAGAAAATTTAGTGTTTCACACTGGGGAATATGGGACATCCCAAAGCACTTGTAGTGCAAAAAATTGTATAGCTACTGCTGATAAATATCACTTTTGACAGACAGAAAAATTAGTGTTTCACACTGGGGAATATGGGACACCCCAAAGCATTTGTAGTGCAAAATATTCAACAAAAAACGCCTCCTCTATCCTTCTGTCTCCCTGCTCGAACAATTGCTAATAGAATTGGTAATAATAATAGAATTGAATAGATTAGATTTTAAATAATAATACAAAAAATAGGGTGTACAATTATTGCTCTGTCCCTGCTCTAATACAGCCTTTGACCTAACCCTGCTCTCACCCTCTGTCAAATGGCGATGTATTGCTGTGTAGGCGGGTATTTATGCTTTTCAAATCTCGCGAGAACTGAGCTCTGAAATCCGAATACGTCACAATGACGATTTGCCTTGATTTCGTTTGGGCGGGAGACTCGGATAGGCAAAGTTCGGGTGGGTTCGGTTCTCGGGGAACCGAGCCCGCCCATCTCTAATTTTAATGTTAATTAAGGCTGAGATGAGCACAGGAGACAGCAATTGATTGTGAGGGGATGAAACAAGTGGACAGGTAATAAAGTGGGAGGAGAAGAAGAGAGTAAATACTTTCTTTTCATTTGATCCAAAAAGAGAAGATAAAGTGCCTGATGGTACGGGAAAGGAATTGAGCAGGTTGTTGCTCGTGGAAGAGAATACATTTCTTGTTGGATTTTATCAATTTTGTCCTTGAAGTATAGATATCTATATTTAAATATATTGTATATTGTATGTTCCGCCTGTGTTTGCGTGGGTTCCCTCCAGGTGCTCCGGTTTCCTCCCACATTCCAAAAACATACTAGTAGCTTAATTGGCTGCTATCAAATTGACCCTAGTCTCCCTCTCTGTCTGTGTATGTTAGGGAATTTAGACTGTAAGCTCCAATGGGGCAGGGACTGATGTGAGTGAGTTCTCTGTACAGCGCTGTGTAATTAGTGGTGCTATATAAATGGGTGGTGATGCAGTACGTCACAGGTTGTCAGAGGGTGTGCAGTGGGTGGGTTGAGAAGTGATTTAAATATAGTAAAGAGTTCTTTGGGTTTAGAAACCTGAGTGGAGATGAGACATATATCCTTGTAAGTGTCCAGAGCTTTTCCATAGGTACTTTAAATAACAGAATATTTGAGAAAGTCATGTATATGAATCTAAGGGCAAAAACAAAAAATAGGGACATATTTCAGGAATTATTCAAACTGTTTGTTAGGCACTTAGATTTATTTATTTCTAGATTCAATAGCAAAAAGCCAACGACCAAGCAGTATATACCAAATTATATCTGTATCTGTATAGAATATTTTTGTTTACTATATGTATCATCTCACATGTTGATGTGGGAGCAGTAGCAGACACCATGTAAAAATATAGGGTTAAAAGACATCACGCCACACATGTATATGCATATTACTCCTCCTTCCATGTCCTGCTGCTACTGATTATTATCAGTCACGAAGACTGACCTGCATTGTGATCGCAGCTTTGTTCTCCAGGATATTGCTGTCTGATCCAATCACTTCTTCAATTTTGGCATTATTGCTTTTCTGATGGCAGGGCAGAATCCATCAAACAAAATACATCAATGGAAGTGTTGAGGATAATGAAATCTAAAAGTGTGTAACTTTTATTAATAAGTAATCACTTCTGTGGTTTCTTGCTCATTTAATTATTCTTGTTTTGTTAAAATATTGAAATATTGCAACAATTCCCCAAGTTTGTTAAAAACGGAAACCATGAGTAGGCAATTTTAAAGGTTTATGCGTTTAGGTTTTCTGTGTCTCTTTGAAGCACATTTGACTATTTTTATTTTCAGTAACTCTGTAGACAAGCTATTGTGTTAAATACATACTTGCCAACTCTCCCGGACTCCCGCATTTTGCGAGAGTCTCACGGACTCCCGGGAGAGTGTGGCAATCTCCCGGGAGTCCGCGATTCCCAGTGAATCGTTACGTTTGGTCCCGCCCCCCACTGTCAAATGATGCATTTGCATCATTACATCACAGGGCGGGTACAAAATGACGCGCATTTTGGAGACCCGCCCCCCATCATGCCCACCTCCACCATTACCCTTAAAGGTGTCCAGTTAATCTTGAGCTCAATTATTTTAATTATATATCGCTATTTAACTACATTTTCTTGGATGGATAAATGCATCATTCACATATACTACTGTACGACCAGTCTAAATCCATAACTAAGGACCCTAAGTAAAGAAAAAAAGCATAAAGTTTTCCCGTTCTATATATATCACTTCATGTTTTGTCTTATATGTTTGATTAATTATAATGGGAGCCCTATCCAGATAGCTAGTTTAGTGTCTGACCTGTCTGGTAATTATTTAATACCTAACACAGTACATGAATTCTCCATCAATAATGAACAATAACAATAAAATATAAAAATATGAATATGTCTATGTATCTAAGAACATATGTTTTACAAAGGTAATCACTACAATATGATTAATAGGTTGGCTTTAAGGCTGAATGCTTTTAGCAAATGAACAGGACAATCCATTTTCCAAAAGGGTACCCTTGGTGCACAGCAACAAGGTTGTAATTTAATGTTACACTGAACATGTTTAATAAGGCTTTCTCAATGCTCTAACCAGCCTATCCAAAGCATGTTTTTGGTTTGCATTGGCTTTAATTGAATATAAAAGCTTTTGTGTGAATTAGTGCACTGCTTTAAAGATGATTCTACGGTAGGGTGTCTAAGCTTTGTTGGAATGTAAATTGGGGCATGAGGTCATCATATCCGCAGATCCATATTTTATATACTATTTCAAAATGATTAAATTATTTCATCATTCCAAGATCAGTTAAAATATGTAAAAAAAACCTGCAAGCTACCTGGAGCGAATGTAGCTCTCTACAGCAATGAAGAACAGTAGCAGGAAATCACATGACCAGATTGCCCTCTAACACACAGTTCTCCATCTAAATTATTCACATATGCATTTGGATGAAATAAATTCACCTGCAATTAACGGCAGTCTTCAGCATTTGACAGAAATGGAATGTTACATCTGCATGGTTTTACTATCAGACTGGGAAGATGTGACTGCAGTTTGTGTTCTTCATATTACTGGATGAGCTGATGCGTGCTGTAAATAGATTTTACTAATAATATTCAGTGTTGAAGGTCACTGAAAATCCTTTGTCACTATGAATTGCAGGCACTATTTAAAATTGCAGACTGAGGGTGATGAGGAAAAACAGATTTAATAAATTCTTTTAAACTTCTTTTTGATGCTGAAATGTTATTTAGAATTAGTGGGGATAATGTGTTATATTCTGTGTAGTCCATAGTATTTAAATTCCAATAAAAGATAATTACATTCAACTAATTAAGTTCCCATTTCATGGAGTCCTTTTTCTAATAAAGCATAGAGGCAATGTTTTGGTAGGAAATCACCTAGCACTGATACTATCTTGCTCTAGGACACTCATAAACTGTGGATTGTACAGTAACTTATTACTTAGCTACTGCTTGAACATCTGACCGCATACTGTGAAAAGAAGAAGACTGCTATCACTTTACTATCTGTTAATTACTTTGGTTTTCCCCATACACTAACCCATACCTTACCTCCTACTTATGCAAATGGCCAAAGAGGGACACTTAACAATTCTTATTAAAGTAAGTTATTTTTTCTATATCCACATACAGGCAGACTTTCTGATTCCAGTTATCATAAACGCATCTTGCTGCACATGATCACACACCGCAACATGCTGCAGTGTAATACAGAGCCGTAACTTAGAATTCTAGTGCCCTGGGCGAGAAAGACAAATGCCGCCCCCATAGCCCTCAATTTTAACCAAATTAACTTAAAATATTCCTAAATTGCGCCCCCTTCAGCGTTGCGCCCTGGGCGGTCGCCCCTGTCGCACAGCCCTAGTTACGGCCCTGCAGTGTATTATAATATCCATGATGAATGCTAACATTCAGATGGTAACTGTACCTAAATTTCTGGGGTAATACCGGTTATAAATACTCGTTCAAAAGTTTTTAAACATTGTGCCTGGAAATAGAAATGATATAAGTTAATATTTATTTAAAAGAAGAATTCATTATACGAATTTCAGAAAACATGTTATAAGGTTATGATTGTAATCAAGGGCTCCTTAGATGCAAATGTGCGTGGTGTGCTTACATTCGCCTCTCCCACAGCAAAGTCCCTATAAATTGTATAGATGGTTTGCTAATATACTTAATCTATACATAACTGCAGATATAGAATTCAGTCTCATAAACAGGATAATATGGAGAAAAGAAAGGTTGCGAAACTGGGAACTGTCTGTCTACTAAATGGACAGTTGTAAGCAGATATAATTCTGCCATTTAATATGTTGTGTTTGCCGGCAGCTGGAATGATTTTCAGGAGGGTCCGGCAGGGATGACAACCTGGTGTTACTTGAAAATTAGTATTCCCCCACCCCTGCATGTACTCTCCTAAACCTGGCTCTCAGCATCTCCAACTACTACATGCTCCCTGAGGAAGTCCTAAAATCTTTGGGACGAAACGCGTTTGGTTATTTCTGATGACCTATCCTCCTATCTTACTTTAATGTTAAGAATTGTGTGGTGACAAGAATTTTTCACACCTCTTCATGAGATATCAGAAGGACTTTCCATCAGCTTAATTCTTGCTTCCATATGCTTTGATGTACGTGCATTATTGTTTTTGTTTTGTTTAATAAATTATTTTAAGGGTATTACACTATGTTGCTATTTTATATTTTTTACTTTGGTTCACAATGAGTGATGTGAAATACACCAAAGAGAATTGGATTTAAAAGAAACCCGTTGATAGAGGAGATATCTGCTTTGATATATGAATGTTGGTATGTTGGCAATTTATCTGTGTGTCACGTGTGATTTGTTATAACAATGGACTTATAAATTGGAGCTTTGTCTTACTTAAAGACGTTATTTCTGGTGAAGCTTTATGGTTATTTGGATATATGCTTGCGATAGAAAATTTTCTGGTATAAAGACACTTTTTAAGTGTGGTTTGGGCACGGGTGATTTTATAAAACAATATTGCACTATTGCCTGTTATTTTCCTTTCCATTCCTTCAATCCATTAATGTGCCTGAATATTTGAAGCTGAGATCTATTTGTGAAGTACTAGATCACCATAATATACAGGTGGACCGTTTATGATTGTATGTGTGGTAGACAATTTTTCTTTTGTATAGTATATTTTACATTGTCCTGGGAAAACAAACAGTTTATAAGGATGGCAACTACTGTGATAGAGTGCGTTAAAAGCATTGTGCTATTGTATCATTGAGGATGATGATCCGTTAATCTTCACTAATAGTTACACCCCCAAGACTCATAACTGATGTCTATGCCAAAACAACTGTCGCCCCAGTTACTCTGTTTTGTTATTGATTTTACATGATAGTTTGTATAAAATGTGGCTTTAGGATTATAAAAGTCTGTGATAGTGTAGTATTTGTGAAATTAATTGTGGAGGGTCCATTAAAATAGATATCAATGTCTGTTTTATTATTTTGGAGAGATGTTGGAAGAAAATGTTATTTTCAATATCAGTGGATTGATGCTCTTTTGGATCTAGTGAGTTTGCAATTTATCCCCCTTTTATCTGTTCATTTTTAGCCTGCAGACATATATTCAGGGTCAAATGAGTTGTAAAGCTTGTTTGTCTTCAGTTTGGCTCTATGTTCCCACATGACCCCAGAGGCCGCCTGCTGTAAGTGCAGTTTATTTAGAAAGAAACACTCCTGATGAAACACAGGAAAAAACTGAAAGAGAAAAAAACCTGTATGCAGTGCAACCTCAATTGATCCTACCAGAAATGAATAGACTAAAGCATCCTCTGGGTCCCTATGCAACACACAATATAGTACTGTACATAGTTAATGACCATAATGGTTTTCCCTTTATTTCCTTTGTACAGAAAGGAAACAAAGTAAGTACAGAAAAGATACTGCTTCAATAAGATCCACGAAGATCATGGCTCCGTTAATCTCTTCATTTCAGAGGTGCTCTTGATGTATTTTGAAATGATCACCTGACATTTAAGAAAGGAAAAGTTAATAAATATACATAAAATGAATCCATGTTTTGTGGCTTTCCGTTAAATTCCTTGTTTTTTTATGTTATAATGTTTAAGTTTGTGTTATTACTTAAAGATTACCCATGATGCCAGCCTAAGGAACTGAGGGTCCGAGTTTCCCTAGCCTAGCTATTCACTTGCCATCACTTCCACGTATTACCACCGCACCTCCACGATTTAGGACCCACTTCCTTATCTTAACTACTTTCAGGCTGAGGAGTAACCAGTGTTCTAAGTGATGCACTATAATGTACTTACAGAATCCTCCAGCTGATGTTTAGCTGCACATTTGGTATTTTTCCTTTGGTAACTTTTCCTTCACTTTCTTTGCAACCATTATTCATAACAGTGCCTGTGGAGCCCCTGTGCAATGGGGCAAGCATTGGTGAACTTATCTGCATCATGGGTCGGTCTGCAATGTGTCTAGCTAAGTATCAATGTAGCTAACAGTGTGGGTTCCTGTGCAGAGTGGCTAGCACAGGGTTCCTTTGTGCAATGGAAGTCTTGGTAGTGGAGTCTTTGTGAATCTGTGGAAAGTCTATGCACTGTACTTAGAAATAGGATATCTGTAATTGAGAGTTACTATTCATTGTAATGGTTGTGTAATGTTACTAGTAATGGGTATCTCTTTGTAATGAAAGTCACTGTACCATGTAGCTAGCAGTGGGGGCCATTGTGCAATGTGGCTAGCAATAAGGGTCATTGTACAATGTGGCTAGCAATTAGAGATGAGCGCACTCGGATTTCCTGAATCCGAGCCCACCCGAACGTTGCCGATCCGAGTCGGATCCGAGACTGATCCGGGTATTGGCGCCAAATGAAAAATAGAAACCGAGGTTCGGAGTCATAATCCCGCTGTCGGATCTCGCAATACTCGGAACCTATAAATTCCCCGCTAGTCGCCGCCATCTTCACTCGGGCATTGATCAGGGTAGAGGGAGGGTGTGTTAGGTGGTCCTCTGTTCTGGTAGATCTCGTGCTGTGCTGTTTAGTTCTGTGCTGTGCTGTGCTGTGCTGTGCTGTGCTGTGCTGTGTTCTGCAGTATCAGTCCAGTGGTGCTGTGTGCTGTGCTCTGTCAATTTTGAGTTCAGTGGTGCTGCTGGGTCCTGTGTGCTGTGTCCTGTTCAGTCCAGTGGTCCTGTGTCCCGTGCTCTGTGCTTCTAAGGGCATAGTTATTTCCCCAATATTCCCAAGTGTTTAAAAAATTTAAAAAAAGTTATAAAAAAAATACAAAAAAATAATTTTAAAATTTTTTAATTACAACAAAATTTGCAAAACCAATCCTGCAGTATAAGCCCATTGGTACTGCAATATTACTAAGTTCACACATTCTGCAGTATCTTGTTCTACATATAATGGAGAGCAAAAATTTGGAGGATAAAGTAGGGAAAGATCAAGATTCACTTCCTCCTAATGCTGAAGCTGCTGCCACTAGTCATGACATAGACCATGAAATGCCATCAACGTCGTCTTCCAAGCCCGATGCCCAATCTCTTAGTACAGGGCATGCAAAATCCAAAAAGCCCAAGTTCTCAAAAAAAAGCAAAAAGAGAAACTTAAAATCATCTGAGGAGAAACGTAAAGATGGCAATATGCCATTTACGACATGTAGTGGCAAGGAACGGCTTAGGCCCTGGCCCGTGTTCATGACTAGTGGTCCATATTCACCCAAGGATCTTAGCCCTCCTCCTCCTCCCCCCCTACAAAAAATTGAAGAGAGTTATTGTTACGATCTTGATGCCTTAGTCAGTATTAGCACAGGCTTACCTAGGGCGCGGAGTCTAACGGCCTTCCGGTCTTCACCAAGAACCACCGCAAGGTAGTGTGGGCTTAGCTGCCGAAGAACCGCAGGTCGCGGCCCCCAGATTAGCCTACTGACGTAAGGGAGAAAGTTCTAAGTGATGGCAGGCAGACAAGAAAATAGACAATGCGGTGCAAGTACAGGCACTAACCGTGAATTCCAGGTGTAGTAGGTCTGGAACAGAAACCGGTAGATCCACGGAGGCAAAGGGTGCGTGGCAGGATCCAGAGAATAGTCGGTCACACAGCCGGGTCGGTACACAGAAGGTATCAGGTATACGGTGCCAGAGGGAGATCCAGAGAATAGTCGTCACACAGCCGGGTCGGTACACAGAAGGTATCAGGTATACGGTGCCAGAGGGAGATCCAGAGAATAGTCGGTCACACAGCCGGGTCGGTACACAGGAGGTATCAGGTATACGGTGCCAGAGGGAGATCCAGAGAATAGTCGGTCACACAGCCAGGTAAGTACACAGGAGTAGGAGGAATAGAGGGGTTAACAGGGAGCAGGATCACAGGAGTCAGGACACAGGAACTGTAGCCAGGAACAGGAAACACATTGCTCTGACACAGGCAGCGTGTCAGAGCAGGGAAGATATAGGAGTTTGAATTCCCCGCCCAGGAGTCACATGATCAGCAGCAGAGAGAAGCAGGAAGTGCGGCAGCACTAACGGAAGCAGCGCTGAAGACATGGACACCGCTGTCAGCTCCCGCTGACAGCGCAGCGGAACGGGGAAGGTAAGTTCCTAACAGTACCCCCTCCTTCAGGGGTGGCCTCCGGACAACCTATAAGGCTTTAGAGGGAACTTGGTATGGAATTTCTTCAACAAACTCGGAGCATGAAGGTCTCGTGCAGGAATCCAAGAACGCTCTTCAGGACCGTAACCTTTCCAGTCAACCAGGAACTGCAAGGAACCTCTGGAAATCCGAGAATCTAGAATCTCCTTCACCTCAAATTCCTGATCTGGTGCAGAAATAGCAGCAGGAGGTCTTTTTGAAGAGAAGAATTTGTTAACAACAAGTGGTTTGAGAAGGGAAATGTGGAAGACATTGGGAATCCTCAAGGTAGGGGGTAATTTTAATCTAAAGGCCACCGGATTAATGACCTCAATGATCTTGAAGGGAGAAAGTTCTAAGTGATGGCAGGCAGACAAGAAAATAGACAATGCGGTGCAAGTACAGGCACTAACCGTGAATTCCAGGTGTAGTAGGTCTGGAACAGAAACCGGTAGATCCACGGAGGCAAAGGGTGCGTGGCAGGATCCAGAGAATAGTCGGTAACACAGCCGGGTCGGTACACAGAAGGTATCAGGTATACGGTGCCAGAGGGAGATCCAGAGAATAGTCGGTCACACAGCCGGGTCGGTACACAGAAGGTATCAGGTATACGGTGCCAGAGGGAGATCCAGAGAATAGTCGGTCACACAGCCGGGTCGGTACACAGAAGGTATCAGGTATACGGTGCCAGAGGGAGATCCAGAGAATAGTCGGTCACACAGCCGGGTCGGTACACAGGAGGTATCAGGTATACGGTGCCAGAGGGAGATCCAGAGAATAGTCGGTCACACAGCCAGGTAAGTACACAGGAGTAGGAGGAATAGAGGGGTTAACAGGGAGCAGGATCACAGGAGTCAGGACACAGGAACTGTAGCCAGGAACAGGAAACACATTGCTCTGACACAGGCAGCGTGTCAGAGCAGGGAAGATATAGGAGTTTGAATTCCCCGCCCAGGAGTCACATGATCAGCAGCAGAGAGAAGCAGGAAGTGCGGCAGCGCTAACGGAAGCAGCGCTGAAGACATGGACACCGCTGTCAGCTCCCGCTGACAGCGCAGCGGAACGGGGAAGGTAAGTTCCTAACAGTTATGCTGTCAGCAACAAAACAGCAAACAACTCTGCCTTCTAAAGAGAAATTATCACAAATCCCCAAGGCGAGTCCAAAGGTGTTGGTGGTTGTCAAGCCTGACCTTTCCATCACTGTACGGGAAGAGGTGGCTCGGGAGGAGGCTATTGATGATGTAGCTGGCGCTGTGGAGGAACTTGATGATGAGGATGGTGATGTGGTTATTGTAAATGAGGCACCAGGGGGGGAAACAGCTGATGTCCATGGGATGAAAAAGCCCATCGTCATGCCTGGTCAGAAGACCAAAAAATGCACCTCTTCGGTCTGGAGTTATTTTTATCCAAATCCAGACAACCAATGTATGGCCATATGTAGCTTATGTAAAGCTCAAATAAGCAGGGGTAAGGATCTTGCCCACCTAGGGACATCCTCCCTTATACGTCACCTGAATAACCTTCATAGTTCAGTGGTTAGTTCAGGAACTGGGGCTAGGACCGTCATCGGTACAGGGACACCTAAATCCCGTGGTCCAGTTGGATACACACCAGCAACATCCTCCTCGTCAACTTCCTCCACGATCTCCATCAGATTCAGTCCTGCAGCCCAAGTCAGCAGCCAGACTGAGTCCTCTCCAATACGGGATTCATCCGAGGAATCCTGCAGAGGTACGCCTACTACTGCCACTGCTGCTGTTGCTGCTGTTAGTCGGTCATCTTCCCAGAGGGGAAGTCGTAAGACCGCTAAGTCTTTCACAAAACAATTGACCGTCCAACAGTCGTTTGCCATGACCACAATATACGATAGTAGTCACCCTATTGCAAAGCGTATAACTGCGGCTGTAACTGCAATGTTGGTGTTAGACGTGCGCCCGGTGTCCGCCATCAGTGGAGTGGGATTTAAAGGGTCCCGTTGAGATTCCACTTCACTAGGCAGACGATACCAAAAATGTACAGAGAAGTACGATCAAGTGTCCTCAGTGCTCTGAAAAATGCGGTTGGACCCACTGTCCACTTAACCACGGACATGTGGACAAGTGGTTCTGGGCAAACGAAGGACTATATGACTGTGACAGCCCACTGGGTAGATGCATCGCCTTCCGCAGCAACAGCAACAGCTGCATCAGTAGCAGCATCTACAAAATGGCTGCTCGTGCAAAGGCAGGCAACATTGTATATTACAGGCTTTAATAAGAGGCACAACGCTGACAACATATTAGAGAAACTGAGGAAAATTATCTCCCAGTGGCTTACCCCACTTAGACTCTCATGGGGATTTGTGGTGTCAGACAATGCCAGTAACATTGTGCGGGCATTAAATATGGGCAATTTCCAGCACGTCTCATGTTTTGCCCACACCATTAATTTGGTGGTGCAGCATTACCTCAAGAGTGACAGGGGTGTGCAGGAGATGCTTGCAGTGGCGCGCAAAATTGCTGGACAGTTTCGGCATTCAGCCAGTGCCTACCGCAGACTAGAGGCACATCAAAAAAGCATGAACCTGCCCTGCCATCACCTCAAATAAGAGGTTGTGACGCGCTGGAACTCCACCCTCTATATGCTGCAGAGGATGGAGGAGCAGCAAAAGGCCATTCAGGCCTACATAGCCACCTACGTCATAGGCAAAGGAGTGGGGATGCGCCTGAGTCAAGCGCAGTGGAGACTGATTTCCGTGTTGTGCAAGGTTCTCCAGCCGTTTGAACTTGCCACACGAGAAGTCAGCTCCGACACTGCCAGCTTGAGTCAGGTCATTCCCCTGATCAGGCTGTTGCAGAAGCAGCTGGAGAAAGTGAGGGAGGAGATGGTAAACCATTGCGATTACACCAAGCATGTAGCTCTTGTGGATGTAGCCCTTTGTACGCTTTGCCAGGATCCGAGGGTGGTCACTCTTTTAAAGTCAGAGGAATACATTCTGGCCATCGTGCTTGATCCTCGGTTTGAAGCGTATGTTGTGTCTCTGTTTCCGGCGGACACAAGTCTACAGCAATGCAAAGACCTTCTGGTCAGGAGATTGTCCTCTGAAGAGGACCGTGACATGCCAACAGCTCCACCCTCATTTTCTTCCACATCTATGGGTGCGAGGAAAAAGCTTAGTTTTCCTAAAAGAGCCGCTGGCGGGGATGCTGATAACATCTGGTCCGGACTGAAGGACCTGCCAACCATTGCAGACATGTCTACTGTCGCTGCATTGGATGCTGTCACAATTGAAAAAATGGTGGAGGATTATTTTGCTGACACCATCCAAATAGACATGTCAGACAGTCCATATTGTTACTGGCAGGAAAAAAAGGCAGTTTGGAAGCCCCTGTACAAACTGGCTCTATTTTACCTGAGTTGTCCCCCCTCCAGTGTGTACTCGGAAAGAGTTTTTAGTGCAGCGGGGAACCTGGTCAGTGAGCGGAGAAGGAGGTTACTTCCTCACAACGTTGAAAAAATGATGTTTATAAAAATGAATAATCAATTCCTCAATGAAGTACAGCACTGCCCTCCAGATAGTACAGAGGGACCTGTGGTTGTGGAGTCCAGCGGGGATGAATTGATAATGTGTGAGGAGGAGGAAGTACACACTGTAGGGGGAGAGGAATCAGAGGTTGAGGATGAGGACGACATCTTTCCTCAGTAGAGCCTGTTTAGTTTGTACAGGGAGAGATGAATTGTTTTTTTGGTGTAGGGGCCCAAACAAACCAATCATTTCAGCCACAGTTGTTTGGTAGGCCCTGTCGCTGAAATGATTGGTTTGTTAAAGTGTGCATGTCCTATTTCAACAACATAAGGGTGGGTGGGAGGGCCCAAGGACAATTCCATCTTGCAACTATTTTTTTTGGCATTATGTGACCATTCAACAGTCGTTTGCCATGTTGAAAAAGTAAAAGAAAATGTCAACAAATTCAAAAAATTTAATCAAAAGTTAAATTCCCTGTCATTATTTGAAACAAGAGGTATTGACGTGCTAGAATTAGTGTAGTGTTAATATGTTATAAACACTACACTTGGAACTTGGAGGAGGTATTGTGGCCCCGGTATCAAATTTAGTACCGGGGCCACCCTACTACACAGTCCAGATACTTGTTTGGTGGAATTCTGACCAGTTGAGGGTGTAACTATTTATTATATTGTGGCCCCGGTATCAAATTTAGTACTGGGGCCACCCCACTACGCAGTCCAGAATTTTTTTTGGGGGAATTCAGAGCCGTGGAGGTTTTTTTTATTAATTATATTGTGGTGACCACTCCTCTACGCAGTCCAGGTACATTTTTTGGTGCGATTCATACCAGTTGATGGTTTTCTTATTATATATATTATGGTGACCACTCCTCTACGCAGTCCAGATACATTTATTGGTGCGAATCATACAAGTTCAGGGTTTTTAAATTATATTGTGGTGACCCACTTCTCTACGCAGTCCAGATACATTTATTGGTGCGAATCATACAAGTTCAGGGTTTTTAATTTATATTGTGGTGACCACTCCTCTACGCAGTCCAGATACATTTATTGGTGCGAATCATACAGTTCAGGGTTTTCAATTTTTATTGTGGTGACCACTCCTCTACGCAGTCCAGGTACATTATTCGGTGCGATTCATACCAGTTGATGGTTTTCTTATTATATTGTGGTGACCACTCCCCTATGCAGTCCAGATACATTTATTGGTGCGAATCATACAAGTTCAGGGTTTTTAATTTATATTGTGGTAACCACTCCTCTACGCAGTCTAGGTACATTTTTTGGTGCGATTCATACCAGTTGATGGTTTTCTTATTATATTGTGGTGACCACTCCTCTACGCAGTCCAGATACATTTATTAGTGCGAATCATACAAGTTCAGGGTTTTTAAATTATATTGTGGTGACCCACTCCTCTACGCAGTCCAGGTACATTTTTTGGTGCGATTCAGACCAGTTGATGGTTTTCTTATTATATTGTGGTGACCACTCCTCTACGCAGTCTAGGTCCATTTTTTGGTGCGATTCATACCAGTTGATGGTTTTCTTATTATATTGTGGTGACCCACTCCTCTACGCAGTCCAGATACATTTATTGGTGTGAATCATACAAGTTTAGGGCTTTTAATTTATATTGTGGTGACCACTCCTCTATGCAGTCCAGATACATTTATTGGTGCGAATCATACAAGTTCAGGGTTTTTAAATTATATTGTGGTGACCACTCCTCTACGCAGTCCAGGTACATTTTTTGGTGCGATTCAGACCAGTTGATGGTTTTCTTATTATATTGTGGTGACCACTCCTCTACGCAGTCCAGATACATTTATTGGTGCGATTCATACAAGTTCAGGGTTTTTAATTTATATTGTGGTGACCACTCCTCTACGCAGTCCAGATACATTTATTGGTGCGAATCATACAAGTTCAGGGTTTTTAAATTATATTGTGGTGACCACTCCTCTACGCAGTCCAGATACATTTATTGGTGCGAATCATACAAGTTCAGGGTTTTTAAATTATATTGTGGTGACCACTCCTCTACGCAGTCCAGGTATATTTTTTGGTGCGATTAAGACCAGTTGATGGTTTTCTTATTATATTGTGGGGACCACTCCACTACGCAGTCCAGAAAGATACCTCGTTGCAACGTTTTGGACTAATAACTATATTGTGAGGTGTTCAGAATACACTGTAAATTAGTGGAAATGCTTGTTATTGAATGTTATTGAGGTTAATAATAGCGTAGGAGTGAAAATAAGCCCAAAAACTTGATTTTTGAACTTTTTATGCTTTTTTAAAAAAAAATCCGAATCCAAAACCTTAAATCCGAACCAAAACCTTTCGGCCGGTGTTTTGCAAAACAAATCCGAACCCAAAACATCACGAAAATCCGAATCCAAAACACAAAACACGAGACACCAAAAGTCGCCGGTGCACATCCCTACTAACAATAAGGGTCAGTGTGCAATGTGGCTAGCAATAAGGGTCATTGTGCAATGTGGCTAGCAATAAGGGTCATTGTGTAGTGTGGCTAGCAATAAGGGTCATTGTGCAATGTGGCTAGCAATAAGGGTCGTTGTGCAGTGTGGCTAGCAATAAGGGTCATTGTGTACTGTGGCTAGCAATAAGGGTCATTGTGTAGTGTAGCTAGCAATAAGGGTCATTGTGCAATGTGGCTAGCAATAAGGGTCATTTTGCAGTGTGGCTAGCAATAAGTGTCATTGTGCAGTGTGGCTAGCAATAAGGGTCATTGCGCAATGTGGCTAGCAATAAGGGTCATTGTGCAGTATGGCTAGCAATAAGGGTCATTGTGCAATGTGGCTAGCAATAAGGATCATTGTGCAGTGTAGCTAGCAATAAGGGTCATTGTGTAGTATGGCTAGCAATAAGGGTCATTGTGTAATGTGACTAGCAATAAGGATCATTGTGCAGTGTAGCTAGCAATAAGGGTCATTGTGCAATGTGGCTAGCAATAAGGGGCATTGTGCAGTGTGGCTAGCAATAAGGGTCATTGTGCAATGTGCCTAGCAATAATGGTCATTGTGCAGTGTGGCTAGCAATAAGGGTCATTGTGTAGTGTGGCTAGCAATAAGGGTCATTGTGCAGTGTGGCTAGCAATGGGAGGTCAGGAAAAAGGGAAGTAATAACGTATTCATCATCATCACCATTTATTTATATAGCGCCACTAATTCTGCAGCGCTGTACAGCAAACTCACTCACATCAGTCCCTGCCCCATTGGGACTTACAGTATAAATTCCCTAACACACACACAGACTAGGGTCAATTTGTTAGCAGCCAATTAACCTACCAGTATGTTTTTGGAGTGTGGGAGGAAACCTGAGCACCCAGAGGAAACCCACACAAATATGGGGAGAACACCGACTCCTCACATATAAGGCCATGGTCGGGAATTGAACTCATGACCTCAGTGCTGTAAGGCAGAAGTGCTAACCACTTAGCCACAGTACTGCTCTGTCATTTGCTCATTACAAGGTGAAATAGTTGGTGGAACAATCAGTTACAGCTGGCTAATCCCAGTGCTATGGTATGTTTATAGCATAACACATGCTATAATATAGCATAAATAAATGACGGTCCCCAGCAACTCTTGCTCCACGTTGGCAATCAGTGAGTATATCATGGGGAGAGGGGGTGGATATCTGCTATTCCCTATCCAAATTAAATTAGAGGTCTGCTATAAAAGAGTCTACAGAGATTGGAGGTCTGCTGTACTCTAGCTATCAGAGGATAGAGGTCTACTATACTCTAGCCATCAGAGGATGAAGGTCTACTATAGTCTAGCCATCAGATGTTGTAGGTCTACTCTAGCCAACAGAGGTAGAGGTCTATTATACTCTAAAAACCAGAGGTTGGAGGTCCGCAATAGAATAGCCAACAGAGGTTGGAGGTCTACTATACTCTAACCATCGGATGTTGGAGGCCTGCTCTACGCTAGCCAACAGAGGTTGGAGGACCACTATTGATGAGTTCCCAGACTGGAGGTTTGCTTTATATAATAGCCACGTGAGTCACCATATTTATGTGTCTGCTTCACTTGCTTGAAACACATCTTTTCTGATTTTCTCGTATATTCTGCATTTTTTTAAAATTGAAAGATGAAATAGCATTGCTTACAAATTAATTATACCAACTTTTGTAATGGACATGATACCATCATTAAGTGCCAATGATAATGAAAAATGTAATATATTTGTGTTTCAGAGTCTTGTTGTGTTTATAGTCAATTGCAGATTGAACAGCCGTTATCCCAAATCATTTACTTGCACCACACCAGATAGTTATCTTGAAAACCATTTCCTTAATTGTATTCCTAGTTGTTAATTAGATTAAGATGGCTAAAGATAAGCTGATGTATTTTTAGAGAACTGATTCTCCATCTATATTTAGGAGTCATTCTGTCTTTTCTTTATTAACCCTTTTTTGTTCCTCCATGATTTGTGTGCTCATAATAACTTATTTATTTAATATTCAGACCTGTATCCAGGGGAAGGCTGGGCCGGGGGGCAGGGGGTATCTGCCCCCCAGGCTGGTCCCAAAGTGGACTGCCTTGTTCTGGGTCACTGGGCCACCTGCATTTTTTTTCCTTTAAAAGTGGAGTCTTGCTCCCTGGGCTAAAATTTGCCAGCCCTCCCCTGCCTGTATCGCTTTGTTTTTAAGATATTTTAAACCCAGAGAATATTTTGATAACCAAGCAGGGCATCCCAAAACCTTACCGCAAAGTTTAAACTTGGACAGGTAATACCGCTAATACAGAGCAGGGTATTAAGCAGTTTCTGTATTTATAAATGGTAATTCAATTCATGTATCTTATGTTTTTAGAATCATCAGATGAAATGAAGGTCAGAAGTCAGAGTACAGAACCTTTACCAAAGTTGGAAAACAAAGAGCGACCTGGTCACCATTCATCACCATCCTCCAGAGAACCGATCAAATCTCAGGAATGGGATGGATCTTCGGGCCCAACACATGTTTCCAGTAGACTTGGAAGATCGTCTGTAAGCCCAACCATGCTAGCAGGAAACAATAGCTCAGGTAAGGAAGAAATACACAGGTATCTGTAGGATTGTTTCAAAGGGAGAACAGGCATTTTATTATTTTCAAGTACGTGGATGACTTTAAAATTATAAGTCTTATTATGATATCTGGGTAAATGGATTCACATGATAGTGTCGGATTAAAGCCTTTTGTGTCTATTTTATGGATCACTTAAAAATATTTAGCATGGTGCAATGATCCATTATATGCTCACTCAGCATTCAATGCTAGATTGCTAATATAAACGAAGCTTGGTAGGAATAAAAGTGATACAGAATTGTTTAGTATCATCTTCATCTTACACAGTTTACTGTCCGTCCTTGTACATCCACTAGAAGATACATAGCTGAAGTGGCACTATTCAGTTGTATGAAGATTTAGAACAGAAGTTCTAAACACATTGTACACCACAAAAGAATAAATACTGCATAGCTATTCATACAGGACATGCAGATTATAGAGGACATGTCACATATTTTGGACTTATTCACAATAATATTTTGGAATTTTATAACTTAAAAAAATATTTATCTTGCTCCCCGTCAATTTCCCTGAAGATTTTCTGAGCACCTATTATGCAAAAGGTAAAACTGGGTCACCGTCTGCCTTTCCAGCACCACCTCCTGTCAGTCACCTAACCCGAGCTCCGCAGCAGTAACTCGCACTAGAAGCTGTAGCATGCAGGAGGGAAGTAGTGCTGGAAAATAAGCTGTGCCTTCATCATTATCATCAGCAGCAGCAGTAGTGATTTATATAGCGCCAGTAGTTCCCTATCCCTGTACAGATAACTTACATCAGTCCCTGTCCCATAGGAGCTTACAGTTGCCTTGCTGCAATTCTCAGGGGTATATTTACTAAACTGCGGGTTTGAAAAAGTGGAGATGTTGTCTATAGCAACCAATCAGAGTCTGGTTATCATTTATTTAGTACATTCTACAAAATGACAGCTAGAATCTGATTGGCAGCTAGAGGCATCATCTCCACTTTTTCAAACCCGCAGTTTAGTAAATCTAGCCCTTACTCTCTTACACATATATATTCTGTAAACATGAATTAATATTCTATAAAATTATACAATTGTATTGCATTAGCAATGGATTTAAATGACATTAAACTTTATCAAGCCAAACAGCACCTGGCAGTGGGATCTGTATTGTATGCATATCACTAGACCATCACCCATTAAAATATCTCCCTTGCTATTAACTGCAATACCTTTTGCACAAACCACTAAACCCCCCACATTACACTGTGTCTGTTCTACATTAAAACCCAAACCCAGTGCTCAGGGCTCCCTAGCAGTGCAGATTTTCCAGGTGACAAGGGAGATAATTAGTACCACCTGTGGATCTGTTACAATGTATCAGTCAGTAATAATACACCTGTGCTCCAGCAAGGAGATATGGAAAACATACAAGGGGGCCATGAGGAATGGATTTGGGATACCCTGCCTTAAACAAACTACTAAATCCTTATATTATATTGAGACTCCCATTCTCTACATGAGAAATGCTAAAGTTAAATGTCACTGTGGATGATATTAAATGGATAAAACTTAGTAGGGCCAAGTTAGACTTATGGAGAAATAGATACTGTATTGGAACAAATACTGTTTCTTCAAGGATTATTAATCTTCATATAATGACTCCATTTGTAACTTATATTATTGCAATGTAGCCCACATTTCAGATAAAAAGACAGAAAACAAAACCAATAGAAAAATAAAGTAAGGTCACCCTTAATGTAAACTTACATAGCATTTAGTAGAACAAATGAAAATGCTGTGGGCCACATTTCATTGAATTGCTTAAAATGCAGAGATTTGTGAAGCCTGGTCTGCAATAATAATCTCAAAAAACACCACTAAGCCCAAAAAATGATATTGTGTCAAGTATTCTCCACCCTAAGATTCCAAAAAGCCCAGCTACACTCCTTGCCTTACATCATGGCATTGCCTACAGTAATATATTTACAGCAGTAACCCAAACGTTACACTGTATACCCTGCTATTGCACTTACACAGACCACTAAAGCTTCACATTACACTGTATCTCTACACTGAGATCAATATGTGGTGATGTTTGTTTGTAATAAGGTAGTGTTTATTAAACCAAAGTCTCCACTGCTACCCTCCACATTAATGGAGCTTTCCACCTTCAGTAATCTCAATCATTCACTTTCAGACCACATGTATTATTACAGAAATAGTTGACAATTTAATCTGGCTTCCTCCTGTATAGTAGAAATCTGCCTGATTGAGTTGTTTATCTCTGTTGCCCCGGGTTATTATACAATGGTCCTGCTATGTACTTTAAAACCATTTTCTAGTGATTGCATCATAGCACTCAAGTGTAGGATATACATAGCATGTTCCCTAACCACTAACCAATTGGAGTGGGCATTGCTCTTTGCTCATGTTTGTGAACCTGTGCAATGCATCCTGGAAGTTGTAGTTCTGGGTCACAGCCCCAACTCCACACATTAAAACCTCTTCAAATTAGACTCTGCCACCCAGTCTCTGCACCAATGTCACTATAACTAGTTATATTACACAGACAGAGATTACACTACATCCCCCGTTTCCCAACCTCTGCTTTTCATAAACAAATCTATCCATATCAAACTTATACCTGTGCTGCTTCAGCCACTGCACAGCACCCCGTTCACAATCAGTGACGCCACAATAACTGCCCTGGTTCTTACAAATATGTCATGAAATATTCACAATACTTGAGTTTAGCTGCCGTACTCCCACCCCCATGTACACATCTAATTCCACCTTTATCTGCCAAATTGCCAAAATATGTAAAACTAATTATAGCATTTACAGTACTTGTGTTTATATACATCACACATGTACATCCCAAATGTGTGGCAAATAGTGATTTTCTTCAGAAATTGATCTATTGAATATAAACTTTTTATATTAAAAATGCGCTTGAGTTTGCATCCGATATGCAAAATGAAGACTTTTCTCTCCTGAAATAGTTATCCAGGGCAGAGCAGGTACAGCTAAGCATGTCATGTGTGGCACTGTCTATGTGCGTCTGGTACTACAGTACATAGGGTGACATTTTATTGTATTTAAATATATTATAATCCTTTTACATTTTACAAACTCTTCCTTGAAAAATATTAACTTAGAATGTCAGAATATGATGCGTTATAGATAAAAATGAGGAAGTGTACTGTACAGATAGGTAAATTGTGATGGAATGTGTGTTGTGAAAGGGCTGGATAGGTAATGTGGCCGTTCATGTTAGTTTCACTACACTTTCCCCTTTTACAACTGTTTGAAATTTTATTATACTTCCTAGTAGATTTAAAGACTCAGGGGTATATTTACTAAACTGAGGGTTTGAAAAAGTGGAGATGTTGCCTATAGCAACCAATCAGTTTTTAGCTATCAATTTTTTTGTACATTCTACAAAATGACAGCTGGAATCTGAGTGGTTGCTATAGGCAACATCTCCACATTTTCAAACCCGCTGTTTAGTAAATATACCCCCCAGTCTCTTAGCAATCTGAAAAATAACAGCAACCTCCCACCTATTGAAATATAAGGCTTAGAAGGTCAACATTCTATTTTCACAGTTTTAAGTTTATATAGTTATGTCTACAGATTGCTCTATTTCACCCATTGTCCAAACACAAATTATGCACATCTACAAAGCAGCCATCATCATGCACAGATATGCATCTTAAGAAGTTATGTGCAATTATGGCCAAAAGCGGAAGAGTAATTATTTTCACAGTGCTGTACGTAAATGTATTCCAGAGCCTTTTTTTTTTTTTTCTTGTGACTGCATATTGCAGACAGGTAGACAAAAGCATATATTATTTGTTGCTCTTCATATATATTAATTCTGTTTCCAGTTCTAGAGTTAAACGTGAAGGATGTTTGGTCATCTGGTACCCCTATAATGCAAGTTGATTTAAGATGCCAATTAAAAATAAAACACAAATTATTTCTAAATAAACAAATCACAATCTCCTGTATAGAGTACAATTATAACAATATGAAACTTGGGGACCCCGTCTAAGCTATTGGGTAATAGCAAATACCCTGTTTGCCTGGTCCTGTCGGTGTAAATGCTCATACAGACCATATTATATTAGGTTGTAATTATAAACTGCAGGCAGCACTGACAAAAGCATTTTTTTCAAAATATGTTGAATATAAATCTTGTACAATGTATCAAATGTAGCAATGTAGTAGGCTGTGTATATATAGCAACGACCTGCTGTTTCCATTCAGACTTATGTGCCTCTATAACTAAGTCTAATTTCATGTATGATGGTTTATTTTGCAGAAATGAAAATAAGCTGCAAATTAGGTCGATCTGCTTCCACTTCAGGTGTGCCTCCTCCTTCAGTAACTCCCCTCAGGCAAGCCAATGAGCAACAACAGAGCCAGGTACCACCGTTACCCAGTAGTGAATGACGTCATGTGATTCAACATGCCAAATACTTTCCACTTCTCTGTCTGTCATCTGTTGCCGTCAGCTCTGTGTGTTTGTCCTCGTATGGTCCACTCTGTGTCTGCCATTAGTCAACAAAGTCATCCGCCGCTGGGCTCACGGAGGAGCTTTGTCTTTCTCGTTTTTAAAATTCTATGTTGACCCAGATTTTTCTCATTCTGTAATTTTATTGTAACATTTTACTATTTGTACTTTATTTTATTTTTTTACACTTTGTGTACATTTTTACTGTCAAAACAATTTATTGGCGTTTGATAAATTTCACAGCCTTGTTTCTGTGTAGAGATGAACGTTTTGTCTACGAATGCATTGTCAATGATTTGTACATACATTTTAACATTCTCCCTTCTGTATTGTAATATATGTGACAGGTTTTTTTGGCATTTACAGTACTTTGGTCTTGGTGCATGTTTGTAATACACTGTGAAGTGTCACTTTCTATACAAAATACTTGCACAGCCATCGTTGTCATCTAGATATGGCAGCTACACAATATTCAACCCCATGGCATTTAAAAGATAAGTAAATAAAAATAAAAGATTGTTTATCATGTATATTGTACAGTAGCCATTATCTCCTTTGTTTGCCAGAGCTCTGTCAATTGTGTGGAATTGCAGAACTCAAGGCAGATAGCGGGCTATACTGGGCCCATTCTATTGCCAAAAACAATAAAGATGACATGTAAGTGTTTGTGCATGAAATTCCATACGTATATTATCATCTTGAAAAAGAAATCAAATAAAGGCAGCATCTAAATACTTTATCACACTTGTGTTGTGCTGATATCTTGTTCCTTTTAGTGCATGATTTTGTGTGTCACTGTTATGTTTTTTTTACCAAACTAACTACGAAAGTTAGTAGCTGGTAAAATGTAATCATTAAATGTGTTGTTTTGTCTTTCACTATCAACATGGTTCTAAAACATCAATGTGCCCGTGCTTGGTACTTTTTAATGTCCTCAATGTTATTGAAGAAGCAAGGTATGAATAATACTTGATTAATGTAAAGGAAATATAATCTTGGCCCCAGTGCAATATATGAGCTGGCATGGCATCTGGACAAGTGTAAGGATCAGAGTGCCTTATTTAGTAGATATTAGAGACTGTCTAGTTTTCCGGTTTTAGAAAGCTTTGTGTGCTGGGGCTTGTACAGTCACAAAGATAGGGAAACAGCCATGCTGCCCTAAGCCTGTATAGCATATTGGGTTATATTTGGATTCCACAATGTGTCCTATTAAAACTAAAGGATGAGACCTGGGGGTAAATGTATCAAGCTGAGAGTTTTCCGGTGGGTTTGAAAAACCAATCAGATTCTAGCTATCATTTATTTAGTGCATTCTACAAAATGACAGCTAGAATCTGATTGGTTGCTATAGGCAACATCTCCACTTTTCAAACCTGCCGGAAAACTCTCAGATTGATTTCATTTACCCCCTGATATCTGCCAGCTTGGTGCAAAAATCCATTAGAATAGAAATGGGCAACACCCATCTACGGCCGAAGGAACACCGCTAACAATGTACCTTCTCCACCTCGTTATCTCATCAGAATAATCTTGCACCACAAAATTTAAATCTTGTTTCTTTTGCAAAATTAGGTGTAATTTTCTGTCAACTCTGCCAAACTCCTCCCATCAGCTGCTACAATCTGCTCTGCAAATATCATCATCTTGCTCCATAAATGTATGCCCTTTGATGGAAATCTAGGTGGACTTAAGCAAATCGAGGTGCATTGAATTTTACACTTCGTAAATGAGGCCCAGAGAATTCATGATTTATGACATGTTTAGTAAAGTAAAATAAATACTTGTATGCTAAATTATTTAATAGTGAGTAGGAGAAAGGCAGATTCTGTGATCTCCAAGAATCTCTAGGTAGGGGACTGGATTATCTGTGTTTACCAGATAAACACTTGCTGTATTTTCAGCATTGATAATAAAGCTTTTATATAGTTGAAGAAAACACTGTGATTTACTAATGTTGGGAAAACATAAAGTTCTTAAGGTATCTTAAAAGAGAATGATCGTTAAAATATTTTGGCCAGATTTTCCGACCAGATATCTCAAATCTGATCATTTGATTGGTTTGGGCTGCTTGTTTACAATGCATACAGTAATGGCCAAAGTTTTGAGAATGATACAAATGTTATTTTTCACAAAGTCTGCTGCCTCACTTTTTATGATGGCACTTTGCATATACTGCAGGATGTCATGAAGACTGATCAGATGAATTGCAATTAATTTGAAAGTCCCTCTTTGCCATGACAATGAACTTTATCCCACAAACAACATTTTCACTGCATTTCAGCCCTGCCACAAAATGCAACGTCTTTCATTAGAAATATCACTGACTGGTATTGGTATTGGTGCTACTAAACTGGGAGGCGCAGAGTCTATTGCACCACCGGTGTTCACCAGGGACCCCCGCAAGGAGGTATGGGCTTTGCTGCGTGTGATGCGCAGGTCGCGGTTCTCCCAGATAGTTACCAGTGCAATGAATGGAGAGCAGTCAGACAGCCGGAGTCGAAACCAGAGAAGCACAGTACCATGGAGAGAAGACAAAGAGTAATCAGGAACAGTCCAAGGGTCAATACCAGTGCGGGCAGCGAAGTACAAAGGAAATCCGGAAGAATAGTCAGGCAGGCCAAGGAATCAAAACACAGGAGACAATCTAGAAACAGGGTAAACGCTGGAGCAGGGAATTAACCAATACTCTGGCACCCTAATGGTGCCAAAGTGAGGTTTATATAGTGGCAAACAGGAAGACAGTGGTGGGAGGATTTCTGGCGATCAGTCTCAGCTGATTGCTGGGTAACGTCTATGTTGCCTAGCAACAAATCGCCGCATCGTGCATGCGTGAGCGCCGCGATCATGTGACCGCGTCCCGTTGGCAACGGGATGAGAGCTGCGGGCAGAGGGCGTCCGTCTACGGCAACCATAGGCGGTGCGGAGACGGTGCCTGACACAAAAGGACCAGCTGACATCAGGTCATTGATTTTCTCGTTAACACAGGTGAGAGTGCTGATGAGAACAAGGCTGGAGATCACTCTGTCATTCTGATTGAGTTAGAATAACAGACTGGAAGCTTGAAATGGAGGGGGGTGCTTGAAATTTATTGTTCTTCCTCTGTTAACTTGGTTACCTGCAAGTAAACATGTGCAGTCATCATTGCTTTGCACAAAAAGACTTCACAGGCAAGGATATTGCTGCTAGTAAGATTGCACCTAAATCAACCATTTATCGGATCATCAAGACTTTCAAGGAGAGAATTTCAATAGTTGTGAAGAAGGCTTCAGGGCGCCAAAGAACATCCAGCAAGCGCCAGGACCGCCTCCCATCACCACCAGTGCAGAGTTTACTCAGGAATGGCAGCAGGCAGGTGTGAGTGCATCTGCATGCACAGTGAGGCAAAGACTTTTGGAGCGTGGCCTGGTGTCAAGAAGGTCAGTAAAGAAGCCACTTTTCTCCAGGAAAAACAGCAGAGACAGACTTATAGTCTGCAAAAGGTACAGGGATTGGACTGCTGAGGACTGGGGTAAAGTCATTTTCTCTGATGAATCCCCTTTCAGATTGTTTGGAGCAGCTGGAAAAATGATTGCCTGGAGAAGGAAAGGTGAGCGCTACCATCAGTCCTGTGTCATGCCAACAGTAAAGCATCCTGAGACCATTCATGTGTGGGGCTGCTTCTCAGCCAAGGGAGTGGGCTCACTCACAATGTTGCCTAAGAACACAGCCATGAATAAAGAATGGTATCAAAACATCCTCCAAGAGCAACTTCTCCCAACCATCCAAGACCAGGTTGGTGATGAACAATGCCTTTTCCAGCATGATGGAGCACCTTACCATAAGGCAAAAGTGATAACTAAGTGGCTTGGGGATCAAAACATTGAAATTTTGGGTCCATGGCCTGGAAACTCCCCAGACCTTAATCCCATTGAGAACTTGTGGTCAATCCTCAAGAGGCGGTTAGACAAACAAAACCCATAAATTCTGAGCATTGATTAGGCAAGAATGGGGAGCCATCAGTCAGTATGTGGCCCAGAAGTTGATTGACAACATATCAGGGCGAATTGCATAGGTTTTCTAAAAGAGAGGTCAACACTGCAAATATTGACTCTTTGCATACACTTAATGTAATTGTCAATAAAAGCCTTTGACACTTATGAAAGGCTTGTAATTTTACTTCAGTATACCATAGCTGCATCTACCAAAAAGGTCTAAAAACACTGAAGCAGTAAATTTTGAGAAAACCAATACTTGTGTCATTCTCAAAACTTTTGGGCATGACTGTACACACAGGGATGTGGGGCTGGTTTGACTAACCATTGCCTTGCTTCATCTGCATGTCCCCTTAAATGTTTGGTTACAGAAGTAACAACCATAAGCTCACAGCTGCAAGCAATACAAAAATGTACTAATCACAAGCTAAAGTGAAGGTAAATTAAATAATGCAATGAATACAATTGAAACAATGTGTATTTTTTCAAGGGAATGAATGCAAAATTCAATTACATTTTATTTGGCACAACACTAAGGGGGGAATTCAATTCCCCCTGAAGTACCGCCATGCTAAAGATATTACCGTTATTATGATAATATTAACACGGCTTTCTGAGCTGTGAGCAAAAAGCCGGTGTTAAAACTACCGTAATAACGGTAATAAGTCATTTCTATGATAAATACATTTTGCACTGATTGAATATTTAAAAGAAATGTGGTATATACATAAGTAAAGGAAGTATAAACAACTACAATGCAGAATAGGTAGGTCAGTTTATTTATCAGTAGGTATGGAAGAAATTCTGCATGGCAGAGTCCAAGCAGCATCTTCTGAATGTGTGTCTGAGAAAACCAAGGTGCTCAAGGCTGCAGACAAAACATTTCTGCCTTTTTCTGCAACATTTAAACTTACTGTTGCATGGTTCCAATTTAACTTCACATACAGCAAGTATGATAGGTACTATGCATTCATAAGTACACGTGGAGCTTGATAATAGCACTGCCACAAATAGTATTACTTTGCTCACATATAAATGACACAATAGTTTATCAGTTGAGTCCAAATTACACCTTTGTTCAAAAAGTTTTCTTAAGTGCTAAATAATTCTTACTATAAACCATTACTCTTTAATTATTCTTTAAAATAATGTTATTGACCCTCAATGGTGAAGATGGTTGGAGCTCTCTACTAGATGAAATAAAACTGGGATCATCAACCCTAGCGGTCAAAGTAAGGTCCTAATTTTTAGGAACAGCACTTACCAAACCAATATATATCCTAAATAATTTGATCAGTATATATCAGTGTTATATTTAAACAACAAGTATTTCAGACAGTTTTAACAAACAAATATCCGGACTTAGATTTTAAATTGATATAATTAATATCACTGTTATTTGTTTTCAATGAGGTTTATGAGTAGAAATACGTAAAACATTGATGGTCTTTCTATATTGTTCCTGCTAACTTTCATCTGCATTGTAGTGAGTTAAACTGCATCTCCCATAATCCTCGCCGCACTGCTGCCAATGGTTTCATGACAGTAAAAAGTATAAAGCCATGGTGAATTCTGGGTATAGTCAGGGTATATGAAAGTTTAATAAAAGAAGGGCTTCATAGGTGCACAAATGCTCTAAATCTTGAAAGGAGTATGGAACACTTAAGACGTAACTTTTATTACTGACATATCAGCGAAATATAAAATAAAATGAACAAAGTTAAAACGTGATGTGTACTTAAAAGTTCGCTGGATGCTCCACTTCATCCCATTAGTCAATAATTACTTCCTTATACTGGATCCTATTAGTGTGTATAACAATATAAATTTGCCCGATGGATCAATTATCTCACCACATCTGGTTTTGATAATATAAGTAAATGATCAAAGGGTATAATCAAAAGTCTCTATAATTAGCCATTGGTTAATAAACTTCCCTCCTGGCTGACTAGATATTGCCCTAAGCTGTCTAGCTGTCAAGGGATCTATGAGGCAAGGTAATCTAGCAGGTAATTTTCGCTGATCTATATAAGGTGTATTGCTAGCTACCTAATGTAATCTCCATCTAACTTTGGGTCTAATAGGAGCATTAAAAAGGATCTGAGGATTTGTAAATAGGTAGTGAAGGGCATCCAGCGAAACGCCAGGGTATAGTCAGGGTATAGTCAGGAGATCACAGGTCTGTATATGATAAGATGGTCATGTGTCTTTTACACAGGTTCCCTTTCTCACTCCTTCTACAATCAAAGCGAGGTTTCCTAATGAGCTACACTGCTGTTTTACTGTTCGTATTCTTATAAAATCCTCTGTCTATTTTACCAAGACTAGAAATTATGTTAACCACATAATGTTTGTGTTTATTTCAATTATATTGTGGTTACATTTATTGCATTGTATCAGTTGCCAAAACGGCTTTATTAAATTGCTCATCAATGCGAAAATAGTTTTTACAAAACGCAAATAAAAGTGTTTCTTCACACTGCTCAGGGTAACATCAGAATAGAATGTTGAATGCAACAGAGTATTTCGGCTCAGCCAGCTCTTGCTCATCTAAATGTAGGTAAGTCTGAGGGGGCCGGCTAGGCCAACATGTAATTTTAGTATTAAAACGTTAACAGCAGTACAGACTAATCACGTAACACTTCCTTCAAAATTGTTTTGGGAATACTGTGCTGTCTGGCACACCTATATAATAGATTAATGTCATAAATCCATTTTTTTGCTGTCAAACATTATCGTTACTCCGCTGTGTATCACTAGTTTTAGCGGCAGGAAAAAAATTAGCTTAAAACCAGATCATTAGAATGTTACCAGCAGCACAAAGTATTTCATGTGATGTGTGTCCTGATCTTGTCTTGAGTGTGAGGAGAGGAGTGTAGGCAAGCAGGAAGCCACAGACTAAGAGTTGGATAGTGGCAGTATCAGGGTCCACCAACAACATAGTGATGTACAACTTCTTTGTAACTAGTGCAGGACGATGGTGATGTCAAATGCAAATCCTATATGAAACAAATTTCATACATCCAACGAGCTATTTATCTCTGAAATAAGATATTATAGTATATAAGTATTTCCCTGTGGGATTACTCATTTTCTTGACAGAAATCCGTACTAAACATTTGTTTCACAACTATACTCTGCACTGCACATTGTAAGCGTATAATGTACAATCTGGCAGTTACAACAGAGTGATACTGACTGCATGGCGTGCCTGATGGAACAGTCCATAGACTTTAAATGATTGCCCCTGACAACCATTACACAATATAGGAGATCAGGCATCCTTTAGATATACTCTCAATGAAACAGCATGTTGGTAAACTACACTACCAGGGCTTTCTATAATGATAAACTCATCACCGGGTTTAGGCATTTTTGACAAACAACAAATGATCATTTTTAGAAAGGTGGATTTATAGTGTAAAGTGTGACATTGTCTATTAGACCCTGTATTCACTTATCCATCCCATCTACACACTGAGTACGAGTAAATCAGATAAATGTACAATGTATCCTATTCATGTACTCCTGCACAACATCTATTACCACACTCAGTAATGCCAATGCATGACCTGCATATGTGAATAAATGACCTCAGGAAGATGAAGGGATTTGTAGTAAATATGTATCTGCACTATGAGTAATAAAGAGCATGAGGCAAGTCAGAGAGGATGAAGGGTAGGGGGCATTGAATGGTATGTACTCGTCACGTGACATGTTGTTTTCACTTTGACTTTCTCACACTGTTTGAGACAACTAGATGCAATTTACATCCAACGTTTAGCTCCTCACTTGTTAAACTATAAATCCCTGCTGCTGGTTTGCAGAGCATGTTGGGAATTATTATTCAATGAACACATGTTGGATAGCTGCTTAACTACAGCAGCGAAATGCCCTTATCTCTGATAGCATTCTCATGAATATTGGTTCAGTCTTCCAAGTGACTCCCTCCACTGCGTCTTAAGGACAGATGCACTTTAACAACAAATATAGAGAAACGGATTACCTACTGTACATGACAAATACATGCCTCTTACTTGTAAGACTGCCATGGTACCTGTATATAATAAACCTCTCTAGTGTTTAAGAATCTATAAGGATCTCTTTAGTATGATGAAGCAGTTATGCTCATTATGGTATTTCAGGATAAATAAACATCAACACTCAATAAGAAAGCAGACAAAATAGCACAGATGATGTCAGGTTTGGAAAATATGTAATACACAGGTCACACTTGTAATTGAAGCCATAGGATTGGTGTAGTAGTATATTGAGTAGGTTAAATGGCATTGCATAATAATTTGCCTATGTGATCCTTTATTTCTGACAAAATGCTTCAATCACTTTGCTATAGAGGATACGGACATCAGGTCGGTGTGAGTTTTTACTATATAATTTTATTTTATTAAAGAAAATGGTTTTCGCTAAAGCGTTTATATGACCATGGTGACATCTGAGCTTTTAATAACACATTTAGAGGTTATTATTTAGTATTGTATAAGTAAGTTATTGCATTGCCTTCTAAAGCATGTAAATTGACATTTCATAATTTTACAATACACGTATTGAAAGTTCAGCATGCATTCTTCACCACAGGGATAAATGTACCTTTATACAACCAATAATGGTGCAGATATGCCTTTGACATTCCATATAGTAAGAAGTTTGAAGCAGCAGTCTCTAAGATTCACCTATGTTTGTGAATCTAAGCTACATACTGTTATATAAACACATATATAATATGTACAAATAGCTCTTCTCATATAGAATGGATTATTTTTTATACTTTATTAACTGGCATAACTAAAATTCTCAGTTACTCAGTGTAACAATGATATATTCTCCTTCCTGAGTAGTATTTATATTACAGTGTAGATTCCAGGCTTATTTACATGTAAGATCTTTGACACTAGTCACTTTACACAGTATCTATGCATAGTATATAATGCTTGTATTCTACATTTTCCTGTATAATACAATCCATGTAATATTGGGCATCTTTTGGCAACAATTGATTATATTTGTATCTAAGAGCATTGGGTGTTTTTGTCTTTAAATATTTTTTTTTTAGTGTATACTGGCCGGAAGTCTAGTTGACCTGTTGGTCATTAAACATGTAGCCGCATTCTCCGACACTATGGGGGAAGGCTCTCTGCGGTGATGTAACATCACTGATTTTAACTTGCACCCCAGAGAGGTGGCCAAGAAAATCGGTGATGTTTGAGCATGGTAGGAGACGGAAATGAGTCCTATGAGTGATAAGAAGAAAATTGCAAACTTGTACCAGTGCCAAAGTGGATATGGTGTAAGGTGGTTCTGGGGGTCCAAAGCTTCTTGGCAGCCATCACTGAACATTAACTGTTAATGACAGCCTGGGAGTCCAGTGTTGGGGCCAGAAATAAAAAAATGTAATCTGGCCCTATGTTTCTCTGGTTGCCACAAAGATTGGTAATAATACTGCTCTCCACTAGTTAAATTCAGCATCCTCAGAAGCAAAGAGGGACAGGTATGTATCAGTTTCAGTCCCATTCTTCTATACCTGAACAACATGGTATGTAAATGCTTCTCATGTGGCTTCATGTACTCAGTATTAAAAGTTGTATGTCAACAGCATAACACTGAATCATATTTTGCTTTAAACAAAAACAGAATAGAAACTCATAAGATGTGATAGAACATAAATTCACAAATAATTTCCCATGGTAATAGTTTAAAAAAAATTGAAGTTCTGTACAGTTTTTCTCTATTCTACAGGCAATCAAACATCAAAGAAGCCTATGTTCATGAGCTGTAACTGTCTAGGCTTTTTACCATGGCTTGAGTGCTCCCTAGTGGTAATAGTTTAAAATGCAGACAACATAAGCTGAATAGAACGACAAATTGGAGTACTCATCATTTGTTTTAAAGTAAATAGGGACTAAGTAGCAGCAATTTCCAGTGTGATGAGAACTGTGTAAAGCTGCACTACCATCTAGCAGATACATTTTCTACCCTACCTACCCTATCCAGAGTCCTGAAAGCTGCTTTTTGTAGTCATTTTTCCCAGGCCTCTTAAGATTGTGCCTTGTGATTGGTCCTCCTATTCACCCCTACTCCAACAACATTTTAAAGTGGCAAATGAAATCGATTTGCCCATTAGTGCCATCAAGATATTATGACCTGTGATTGGTCCTCACAATCACACCTCCCCCTGGTTTTTGGACAGGGCTGTGAGAAGAACTCGAGAAGCCCCGAGAAAAGAGGTTGCATTAAGCAGACCCTGGACCTCTTACTAGGGTAGGGAGAAAGTTAGTAAAATGTATTAGTTAGAATGTCAAATATTTTATATCTTGTTCCCATTGTTATTTCTTTAGCTACAGAGTTTCATTATTAAACACTATCTCATGTAACTCTATTTGACAGATGACACCTATGCAGTGGCTTTATGGTGACCACAAAATGATGGACATGATTGAGAAAAAACGTTCTCTGTGCAAAGAAATTAAATCGAGACAAAAAACGGAAAAGGGACTTTGTAAGCAAGAAAGTATGCCTATCCTGCCCAGCTGGAGGAAGAGCAATGGGTCGAAGAAGTACAGCCCCCCTCCCTATGCCAAACAGCAAACTGTCTTCTGGGATACTGCTATATGACACAGGCATAGTCTACAGGATTGTTCACAGGATGATGAGGCTTGAGCTGCACAGGTAGCAATGTTCATTTAAAAGAGCAGCTGCATTTCATGCACAGGGCGCATCCAAGTACTCAATGCCACCGTTCATCTACTGCAAATCAAAGAAGATTGACCTACCTATTTCATGTCAGAAATATTTATCAAGATTTTTTTAAAGGATGTATACAACAATATTTAATGTAAATAATGAATCGGTTTGATTAAAAAGCAAATACATTGTTAGGAAAAAAGAAATTACAATTTACAATTAATTTTGATATTTTGTGTAATGTACTAACTGTAATGTTGGTTTATTTTATGTAATATTTTATTGTTTCATCTGATTGTTGCTTTGGAACTTTTACTGAAGCATGCATATTTCTTTCTATACATCATTTATATTACCTGCTATAATTGCAAATATTCATTGTTTACCGGATGAGAAACAGGAAGGTTATAGATTGAAATATTAATTAGCTTGTTCACTTTCTTATTTTAAATATCATTGTTATAGTGAGAAACAATCTTAAATGGCATACTACCTATATAATGTAATGCTTATTATTCTGCATAGTCCTTGTTGGCTAGATGGCAACTGTCCCGAGTTTTAAGGAACAGTCCCAAGTTTTAAAGATGTGTCCTCATTTTTCATTATTGACCAGCTGTAATGTACACTTCCTATAATTCTGCTTTATGTATGAGGTTTTCACTTTCTGTTCTCATATCTAAGGCCTTTAAGTTAATATTGTTGAATTGAGCATTAGAAATGCAAAAAAAGAAACACCTTATAGACAAGTTATGGATATTGCAATGCTGCAAGGTTCATCCATTCAGTTCTGCTCCCAATGCACCAAAATGCGCCAGCTCAGCAGTATAGCGTCAGTGAAATATAATTTGGAATGTCAAAGACTAGGTTGTAATTTACTGATTTAATACGAATGATCCTGCAGATCACATTGATGTAAGTCCATCACTTTTAGAGGCAAATGTGTTTGCACTGTTGCTGCCACTAGCCACAGAGCTAGGGATTAGTCATCTTGAAGACATACGCTTCTAAGAAACATGACTGTTCCATTGCCAGGTAACTAGGAGACCATAGTTCACTGTGACTAACTAGGCATTACCCAGCCCTGATTTACCTGATAATACAAGGCAGAAGGTCGAGTTCTGATTACAAGTAAATGTATAGACAATAGCACAGATGCAGAAGCTTTAAAATGACTAAATGCTGATTTCACATTCCAAATTTTAATGCAATTATGCTCTAGGCAATGTAAATATATTTTTTTATTATTATTATTATTATTATTATTATTATTATTATTGCTTCATACCTTTATAAAGGTGTATGGCAATGGAGAAGTGTTGTATTCTCAAGTATATCATAATGTTTAAACTTCTATTCCAGTGTGCTGCGGTGTCTTCATATTTAAATTAAAAACTATATAACAATATTATCAAAAGGTCACATATCACTGACATTTTCCACTTTAAATAGTCCCTGTACTAAATCTCCTCCCTTACATTGGTGGGAGGCCCTCCTTTGGGACCCCAACTGTGTGCCCTATTTAGCAAAATAGACAAGACCTCACCTACAGCGCAGACACTCCGTGACACGGAAGATCTAACACAGAATCTCTAATGCTTTCATGTAGAGCTGCTGTACCAGATGTCTTCTACCATGGAGAGAGTCCTGAGCAGTACCGGTGGGGACCAGTACATTTATTGCTATATGCTAAATACTGCAAATTACAATTGCTATTACTACTAAGAACTATTATTGGATAAGGTGATTATTTAATACAAGAGTTATCTAAAACACAAAACCCCTTTCAACAACAAGTTTCCCAACAATTTTACTAGGGTCCTTCTTGGTTGACTGAGCTACAGTTTACAGAATGCCCAAACAACCATTCAAAGTAATAATTTATGACGTGACACTGTACCTTGCATGTCATTATTTCACCCCTGCTAACAGTGCATATCCCATGTTATTATCATCACATTAATAACACTTATAAAATGACAGTGGTTTTGATTTTATAAATAAGTATCTGCCACAACTTACCTGTAATTTACATTTATAGTTAACACCGTTTTAACAGCAATTAATATGAGAGATGTAATGGAAAATAGTTTTTCATCTAAGCTTTCATGCGTTTACATATCTTTAATAAGGACAAATATACTTTCATTTGGGTAAACAATAGTTCTAGCAGTTACAGAAGGAAATCATTGCCATTGTCTCCAATGTACAAAACGTTTTTTAAAAGACAAAAAAGGATATTTTTTTCAAGGTCCAACACTCTGCACATCTGAAAAAAGCATCAGCTGAAACAATGTTGTGACTGTTAATGGAATATGTTGCAAGTGACTCTTCTGGTTGCTACAGTAGGTTGGCCATTTATATAACACCAATGATGGGGTTTTTATATACAGAATCTATAAAAGCTCTAAATTCTAA
This sequence comes from Mixophyes fleayi, assembly GCF_038048845.1. Taxonomy (NCBI): domain Eukaryota; kingdom Metazoa; phylum Chordata; class Amphibia; order Anura; family Limnodynastidae; genus Mixophyes; species Mixophyes fleayi. The sequence continues at coordinate 89,661,815 of NC_134404.1, forward strand.
GATACGCGGCAGTCATAGTTGTAAACGTGCCATAACTAGGAGTAAAACTGGGACAAGAGGCATCAGCAGGGTCAGTTCCTGGCACACTGCTCAGGGCTTGTGGAAGTGGTGGTAGCGGTGTGTGTGTGTGTGTATTTGGGGGGGGGGGGTATGGTTGAAACGTGGCTTGTGGTGCCACTTTATGCGAAGGAAACATGATTTTTCGTGCTTCTACTAGCTCTAGTAGACTCATCTGTATATGAAATAGTCTCCATATTGACCTAGCCTTAAAATTGCATAAATTAAGTCCACCAAAAAAGATTAAATAAACCAAACTAGCATCAAATGGCCTCAATCATCTAGTTTGCACATTACCCCATACAAGATCAGACGATATGCCCTTGCTACATGCTTAGAAGCACAATCACTGCTCGTACACAGTTATTCAAAGTTATGTAAAATACATGAAAGGTTCTGTAACTGAAACTAGTCCATTTGTGTTATGTGAGATACTAAAGCCAGGACTATACCTGTGTCACTAGAGTCTTGTAATGGTATTCTTTCTACAGGACGCAGTAAGTATATTTGCTCTTCATTAACTACAGTAATATATAATGTAGCTGTCACATTATTGTAAGCCTGACTCCTTCTCACACTGCGACTATACTAGTCTGCCTCTTATTTTTTTAACATCTATTTTCCAGTTTATCTTAACTGAGCTAAATTAATGATGGGAAGGATTTTTTAAACCCATAACATAAATTCAGCCAAAGTAACTGTGATAGGACCAAAGACCCTCAATCAAGACCCCTTCTACCCAGTTCATGACGCTCTGCTCTCAGACATCCCATTAACTATTGAAGTGATCTGAATTAATAAATTGATGTTCAAAAAACACCCTTCACTTAAATGAATGAAGCCACCACAGGTAATGTAACAGTACTTTATGAGGTTCCAGAGCACAGCATTTTGTACCTGGTGAAATTGGCCGCATTGGAATGTTTGCAGTAACTTGGACTCCTCTTAGTTAATCACAGTGTTAAAAAATAGATTTAAGTAATTTGCTATTTTTATGACACGTGTCTTATGTAAGACAGATAGCCCAGGTTCATTCAGTCAGGATATCCTTGCTTTGTTCAGGAGCATTGCATATTTCCTGAATGAAATGGTTCAGGTTGATACCTTTGCTTGTATGGCCTTATTAAAGGATGAAAGAGATGTTTTGATGAAGTAGATGTGCAATATAACCAAATGGGGTTGCTCACACATTATTATGAAGCATTTTTAGCATCTCATATTATTTCCATTATATGTGTATGCTTTATGTGATTAATTAACCTGCTATGCCACTATGGGGTTCATTCAGCATTGAACATGCTGTATAGCAATTATTTTTGTCTAAGATGCGTAATTTTATAGTGCATGTACACCAACTTGCATAAGCATATGTCCGTATATAGTTTTTTGTGTATCGTTGGCTTGTGTCTCCTTATGCCTGGGGAGGAGCAGCAGACAGGATTGGGCGAGCATAGTCTGAGTACAGTAATGGCTTGTTCTGGTAATTGTGATACATGTAGATGTGGACGTATCTACAGGTATGCCTTTTAAGAGTGGTATCTCTTGTGGGTACTGGAAGACTGGTGATACACAGTGATACACAGTGATGCGAATGACACTATCTAGCCACATCTGATGGTATGATTGTGTATTGACCCCACCAGCTAATAGTACTTATATATAACATCAAGACCCCTCATCTGTTTGAATTACTTATTTGACATTTCCATTTGGATAATTGCAGGACAAGCAGATTCCCAATGTTTTTTTCAAAGGACTAAACAATAGATAAGGATGTGCTTGCATTTCATTACATATGTGCCTGATTCAACATATAGGCATAAGTATGCCTCAATTGTGTGCATCTCTTCCCTGTGTACATTTGGTATGCAAATGCATCTAATTCTAAATGAGCCCTTTTGTGTTTTAGGCATGGTTTGCATTGCAGTTTGTTCAGATATATGCTGCATGTTTGCAGTTGATACTATGTAATGCTATCATGCCACATGGATAGTTCAGAGGTTTTAATTGGCTATTAGGAAATACAAAACATAATGAATTGAGTGAAAATACTCTGATTATTTCTCATATATTAGAAGAAATGCTAAGAGTTATATTGTAGACATTACTTATGCATATTTTGGGTTCCTGGGCCAGCAGTTTAAGCTGGGCACATATTAAATACATATGCTGCCAGGCTGCATTGCAATGACTTTAGATGCAAGTCTGCATAGTTATAGTTGCATGACTGTGCATTTGGAATAACTGCAATTCAGCTGTGCATTATGTCTATATCATATCTGTCCTATGACTGACCATATTTTCCATAGACCCTATTGAAATCTCAGTGATATTGGTATGTGGGTTCCACTTAATAAAAATAGTGATAAACAATTTATTTTCTGATTTTAAATATGATTTAATGTACACCAATGCTAGGAGAGAAGAATTATGCAGCATAATAAAATGGTTTAAATATAGATTTATATCAACTAGGGTATGACTTTTGAAATTAAATTACATTTAGGCTTATGTATCCCTTATTAATATCATTTGATATTAGATTTGATATTAATATCAAATCTGGTTGCAAAATGAGGACATCTTAGGTAACGCCCCTGATCCACCCATATCGTGCCCCAATCTTATAAAGTTACACTATATATACTCAACCATACCCATCTCATGTGAGGGCACGCCCATTTCTTAATAGACCACACCCATTCAGACTGCCAAAAATCAGGACTGCCCTGTGGAAATATGTATTGTTAGCAGGTATACATTGTGTAAAACATTTTTTACATTATAGACCCAAATGGCCTCTACCTTAGTTAAAAAGTATGGACAGTATTGCATATGCTGCCTGCAGACACTGGAGGCAGCCATATTTTAAGGCTGAGCAGATATTGATGTGCATGAAGTCTGTTAATTCACTCGGAGCTAGTACCATCACTGGGACAGGGAAGCAATGTGATTGGATAATCAGTCAATCCTTTGTACCTAGCAGGTTTGTTTAGAAATGTTTTGGATTTTTAACAAAGTTATTCTAGGCAGCTCTGCTTATTAAAGCTAAATCAATATGTCTTTAGCTCCCCACCTTCTAGTATCATACAAATGGAGATTATTTCTTTTGAGGTCAATGGTGCAATAACGTGACCCCCAAAAACATGGCAGATGCTTTAGATCACGCCACACCAAGGGAGATCTAAAATGAGAATGGAACAATGGACATACCGTGTGACTGGCGCTCAGTCTCATTATTTGGATCAATAATGTGAATACGGCATTATCAGGTGTAATGGGAACTAGTTTGGTCTTGATGGTGCCTCATTTAAGGCTATGCAAGAAAATGACTGATACAAGGACTATTTATTTCAGTACGTCCTCAATAAGGATTATGTCAATCGTCTTTTGTATGGTTATACATTTGTAAATAACTGATACAACAATAGGAACCAATCTGTAGGAATGATATTTAATCATTATTCTAAGAAACAACATTTTTACTGTGAGAATAAAAGCAGATTTCTATCCCCAATACTTTTTTTGCTCTGCAATTCTTACCAAATAAACTGCATAATGAATTCCTGGGACATTCAAATACACATATTCATCTTTTGTATTCATAATATGGATCAAGTGTTATTGTAACATTATGAACTTGTTTCTACTAAACTGGATGTATGTGGTGAGATGTTATTGGAATACATTTTGTATAGGACTATGGTCATATCTGTGCAGGTAATGGGAATTCCTAAATGGAACTATGAGCAAAATCCACAGAAACAAGATTTGTTATGTGGAAATAGATATGTAAATGAGCATGGAGGGTTGGATATTACACATACAGTAGATGAAGGCATTCCTGATTTTATGTGCACTGCCTTAAAAATGAATAGAAATATATACCCCTACTGATTTGGCACAAATCCCCTTGTAAATACACAATGCACATAGATATGCAGACATAAACCAATATATTTAACACAATGAAGTTAAATGTTTGTCACTTAAACAGTTATCCCAAAATGTCTTTACTTTAAGGAGTAATATGAAACATTTCGGTGTCAAATACGTACATTACATAAACTGTTTAACCTCATATTCCAATCCCCAATGACTGGTGCAAGTGACCAATGTCTGTGCATCGCGTCAGTGTAAACGTGTGTATGCACTATCCTGTAAGAGCATATATCAAATAACATCACAGTGTATTGGTGCTCTTTTGTAAATAAACCAAATTTCAGGTTCCTAACCAGCAGTATATTATCAGGAACAAACTATATAACCCCCTAAATCTGTCCAGCTATGCTTACCAAATCTTGACTCTGTATTGCAGTGTGCCCAGTATTTTATTATTATTATTAATATTTATTTATAAGGCACTACAAGGCATCCGCAGCGCCGTACAGAGACAAACAAAATCACAATACAATGGGAGACAGCACAGTACAGTAAACACAGCAACTCAGTACGCTCAATGCACAGCTAGAGAGGGCGGGGAAGGGGGAGGGAGGATCCGAAAATGACGGGGCCCAAGAAGGGGGTGTGGAAGACAGGGAGACCCCCAGGGGGGAGGAGGGAGCGAAAGTGGACGTGGGGTGGAGGACCTTTGAGGAGGAGGGCTAAGTAGCTGGAGAGCAGAGTTAGAAGTGGTGGAAACAGGAGGAGAGATGGCCCTGCTCAGAGGAGCGTACAATCTACGGTATGTAGTGTTATTGGGGTCTGTTCTAGTTCATGCTCCTGAATGTCCCACGTAGCAAGTTCTAACGTCAATATAAGTATCCCCTAATTTTTCAAAAGTTTAAGTAATGGCAATGCATTCCTTATAATAGCTTAGTAGACCACTAATTATTATCAGAAAGCCACGTTAAAATGAACATGCTTGACTGTTACATTTTGAATGATGCTTGGGAATGTAATACAAATCAAGAAATAGTCTTCTTTCATAAATTGTTTTACTGACACACTGATACACAGCAATCTCTACTGTCCAACGTGATGTTTGCACCATAATAAGCATGTGAAATGCAGGGAATAGGGCATCAAGGTATAGAATGTTTATTTTTACAATGAGTGGAATATAGTTTTGTTTAGTAGAAAAGGTAGTAAATATTTATATACAATGTATTTGTTCTTGAGTTCCTGAAAATGTTATGTAAAACTTTATATAATCGAACTGCAGCCTATTATATTATTGTTTGGCTGGGATGATCTAGTATTTTGTTTTGCTTGTTTTGTTTTTTATAACCTGCCTGTTTCACTAAATCGAAGCTTTCCGCAGACAGCAATAATCTAAATAGTGGGAGTATCAGAAATAAAAAGCACTGGAATAACCATACAATGAGCAGTACTAACTAAATAGATTGCGGTGTTCAATTATACTTAAGGTTACACATTAAGAAAAAGATCTTAAAGAGTAGTAAAATGATGAAAAGATGAATGTCCAATACTCTCAAGCATGCAGGCTAGGATGGGACAACACTGAGATTTTAGGTATGCCCCAATCCGCCCAAATTATGCCCCTGGTTTTTGTATGCAGATATGGGGCTATTGAGGAGGTATGTTACTTCTATGAGCCAGTAATATGTAGTGACACTCATCTACAACTCCCTCTTGTGTTTTATTGTGTAAATCAACATTATACACTAGAGACATTAAACAGCGTCTATATATGTGTTTGTCCATGCTGAAAATTATTAGTTTTATTATGTTAAATAGATTTACCTGAAAGTTTTGCACTGATTAGATTGGTGTAAAGCTTTAAAACACTTTTTTGTAACCTTACTAGTCCCACAATCTAGCACTTAGCTACTACATTAAAGTAATGATACATATGTGTGGGCTGATCACCGTTGTTATTGTTATAATGCTGGTTGTGTTTAGTTTCGATCATGCAAAATTGTGTCACAGTAAAGTGAGATTAACGTGAGGGCTAGAGTTAAGGGTTATCGTTGTACCTGTCGTTTTGTATCTATGCTAGAGAGGAGAGCCCCTTATCAACAATCCCAAAATATAGAACAAGAGCACTTTAATGTATCTCTAGAATGACAATAATCTGATATGTAGGCTAGATATTGATGTTTATCACTTAAAAAGATGCAGTTTGTGAAAAGAAGCAATATTACAATGTTCTCAGCTTACTGTGCTTCAAACAAGTAATGCTATATACATATGTTCTTTTTTTTAAAAATCAGTGAATGATATAAACTTATTCTACAGTTAATAATCATAATATGGAAACACAGAAGTATAAGAATAAACTGGGCATAATAAGTGTAGTATAAATGAATAGGATATTAGAAGTCACTGTAGAACCAGCACTCAATAATCCATGCACATTGCATCAATAAGAAGCAATGTTTTTGGCACCTGACCCTTTACTAATCCACAATAAATATGAGTATGCACATACCAATATACTCTCCATGTTATCTACAAAATACGCTCTTATAAACAAATAAATAAATACACTTATATTGGTTTACGACATGTCTCATGGCAATGTTATCTTCATTAGTTCCTAAAACAAAGTATGACATTTCAGACTAAGGGCTAGATCTACTAAGCTGCGGGTTTGAAAAAGTGGGGATGTTGCCTATAGCAACCAATCAGATTCTACCTGTCATTTTGTAGAAGGTACTAAATAAATGAATGAAAGCTAGAATCTGATTGGTTGCTATAGGCAACATCTACACTTTTTCAAACCTGCAGTTTAGTAAATCTAGCCCTAAGTGTGCATAGTACAATACATCATTATAAGTAGATGCGTGGTGTAAACCCATATCTAATGCTTAGCTCATTACTACATTATGAGACGGGGAGGTGACTCTTAATATCCTTTTTCTAAAAACATAAATATTCTTAATGAACAATAAAGTAATGACATCACTAAACACCATTTATAAGGGATTACATCACTAAACCCAAATGTATGCTACCTGTATGTACTGTATACAAATAGTAATGTCACTTGTGCATTATATGTTTATTCATTTAAATAAGGTTCTGGAATATCAACATTTCTTTCCTAACAGTAAACGATGTCTGATTAGGTGCAAAACAATGAAATGTGACCGTATTACCAAGGTGCCAGCAGTTGTTCAATGCAAATATTTATTAGAATTCTGGCGCATCACAACACTCATTCATACCCCCACTTATGTTTACATGTGGTAAGCAGTTCCTAGCTTAAACTGCAATTAGATAAAACTATAGAGTAGCCTTCTGTGTCCAGAGTACTGTGTACTATTTTAATAAAGCACAGTCAAGTTACAACCTGGTCTTGTTATCCTTGCACTAAAATGTTGTTTGTATAAATATGTATACAAGTAGCTATATTTATACCTGTGTATATTAGCAATGTATGTTTTCTTTATTGCCTATTGACAATTAAATACAATGTAAAGTAATATAAAACAGTATGTTTTTAGTGTACTATGGTACAGCGTTTTTAAATACTGTAACAGGGTTTTTAAGAAAAATATAAACAATATATATGTTCAGTGTAATTTGTTTACTGATCCTAAATCTGAATGTCATTACGTTTTTTTCACAGTTCATTAACCATTTCAGGCATTCCTGAAATGCGAGTGAAAAACTGGAGAACTATTTAAGCAGCCACGAGCCATTTTTACATATGTCATAAATGCACCAATGGGATTATCCTTTTTCCTTTTTTGTACATGACTTTTTTTTTAAGTACCATGTATTAAACGTACTTTGATACAATAGTAGTAATATTACAAAGTTGTCTCAAGATCCAATCTTGCTCTCTTTTGTGCATTGAAAATATTTTATAATAATTATGTGCTTATTTATTTGTGTTCCAGTGGAAATAAAAGCAATAGTTTAAAGTAATGCTAAATTGTCGGGTTTTCTGTGTAAATAAGTTCCTAAAAGTACAATCATATTACATGAAACACTGCATTCATTGAGATTCCTAAAGGGCTTGTAGGATTGTAATAGGTTCCCTACTAAAAAAAAAAAAATTGTTAGGGGGACTTTTAAACTCTTTCTTAGTAGAATATTCAAATGAATATGTCCATTTAAGGAACTTTAAATTCACTATTTACATAGTAAGCTTTAAGGGTTAATAAGAGCATGATGTCATAAGTCATTACTGAGACAGAATTCTGCCTACAAATAGCTAAGTGGAAAAGCCCTAACCTTTATTAATGATTCGCAGACAAGGTGTTGTAGTAAATTCTCTTGACCAGATACTGGGTAAAACATTGTCTCAGAGAGCTGCCATGTAAAGAAGTGAGGACATCTGTATTGAAGGTGCTTATTTGCAGAATGGATACCCCAACATTATGTCTGCAACAATCATAGTTGATGTATGTAAACTGTGGTGGGAAAATGGGGTGCATTAAATAGTGAGGAGTGTCTGCATTAAGTCAAGTTCTAACTTGCAAAAGACACACACAGTAATTTATTTTACTATTATAACACTATGCCATGGTATGTTTCTTCCTAAATGCTCGTAAGAGGCTTGGGGGAGGAAGCTGATGAGACCAAAACGGAAGTAGGTATAACATTAATCTGCTAATACTGAGAACAGGACAAGATGTGCAGACAGATGTACAGATAAGGGATATATACAGTATATGTGTGAACATTTAAAAAAAATGTACTTTACTATATTTATGTCTCTTGCTAACCTTATACACTACATCTATTTATTATAGATTTTTTATTTATGTAGAATAAGTTAAGTCCACATGTAAATATTATATTCATTTTTAATGCTTTTTCATGATGTATTTATGCCCCATTTATTCTGCATCAGGTTGTGTTTACATGCAATAATCTAAACGTATGGGTCAGCCAAGAATCAAGAATCATGTTAGTTAAAAAAAATACATATGTATTAAACTTCCAAATCAACAAGATTTAGTTTACTCAGCGATGTAAGTGCTTATCTGTAATAGCAAGACCAGTTTGTTTGTATTCTTTTATAAACCAAAAGGTGACCCACACAGAGGGGCTAATATAGAGCTGGACGCATTTATGCCCTGCACGTTAGCAGGAAAAGATGTGTGCATGAAAAAGCGCATTTACGTGCATATGCCGTCTCAGGACGCGTCCAGCGCTACACTAGCATATGCGGGAGTAATAGCCATAGCGTAAAGAAAGCATAGAAATGTGTCTAGACAGGGTTAGTGGTAAATGTACAAGTTGTATTATCCTATTTGTACACAATATAATAATGTAATGAAGTGTCGTATTCGAAAGTCACATTTACCATATAAAATATCATTAAATACAAATACAAATTAAATTAAGTTAAGTTGAATTAAATACAAACAGATGTTATTTCCCTTATTAAAAATCCTTTCCTGTTGCAGTCCAAATGGGAATATCAATTAGGTTTTGCGACTAGATGACTTATACTAATATAGCAGGCCTGCTAATGAATTAAGTACTATCAGCTGGAGAGGTGACTCAGAATCCAATCAGAAGCGGCTAAGTGCTGCCATTTGTCATCATCATTGGGTCTAGTTTCAGCAGCGCTCCAGCACCAATAACAGATACGCCTCATGGCAGGTGTATATGCGTCTGCACACAGGTCTACCTAAGTTGCAATTACATTAACAGACCCTACTTCCCTCCTCCATTCCACTCTCTCCAGTCACATGAAATTGGAAGTGTAAGATGCAACCAAATCTGCATTCGGACGTATGGATACACATTGTTTGATAAGCATGTGCAGTACGGAAATGTGTATTTTATGCAAATAAAACAGATCTACGTCCAACTCTATATGAGGGTCAGAGTGTGCACCAACCTCCCACCTACACACCACCCACAATTCATCCAGCAATTACATTACCTAGTGGAAAATTATGAATAAATTCAAATGATTGCCTATGAGACATGTTTTGAATCATTTGCCTCAGAAAGTATTGGGAAGTGGAGAATGTGGGTAGGGGGGTACATGTCTGCCAACGCTCCCAGATTCTGCAGGTCAGACTAGAGGAGTGTGGCATATTGGAATAGGGAAAGTAACCTCAACCAAAATATGCTTAGTTTGGATGGATCTGGTGTCAGTTACCAGTTGGGAATGTTGGCAAGTACAGTTTTGATAACTTTTAACCTTTTTTCTTTTCTCGTTTTTATTGCAGTGTTCTATGTATCAAGAAGAGAACATAAATATTGAGCAATAGTGTGCCACTGGGCATTGTTAAAGCACAGGAAAAAATATTTTGGTTTATGACTCGTCTTAATAAAATATATCCATTGTGTGTGCACTTTCTTCAAATACAACTGTACTTAAAACCTTGGTGTATTTATTGTGTTTATCTGTGTGTTGTTTTTCTTTAGGATAAAACCAACAACTTATACAGATCACTTGTTTATTACACAGGAACCCTAGGAGTGACATAGCTGCTACCTCTGTGGACCAATTTACCATTGGGGTAGTGGCTGGAGGAAACCCATGTGCAGCATAGTGGCTCAGTGGTTAGAACTTCTGCCTTACAGCACTGAGGTCATGAGTTCAATTCCTGACCATGGCTTTATCTGTATGGAGTTGTATGTTCTCCTCATGTTTGATTAGGTTTCCTCCCATAATCTAAAAACATACTAATAGGTTAATTGGCTGCTATCAAAATTGACCCTAGTCTGTGTTTTAGGGAATTTAGATTGTATCTATTGGGGCTAGGACTGTTTTGAGTTCTCTGTACAGCGCTATATAAATGATGAGGAAATTCTCAGCTCGAGGGCCATGCATTTTTTTTTACCCCCCCTCTCATTCTGCTGGAGGTGTTCTTTCCCTGCCCAATCAGACAGAGATGTAAGTTTGAATTACATCATAACGTGGACAGGAAGAAGGCAGCTTCTGAAGCTTCTATATGCCAGACACTACTGATGTGTGTGGAAGCACTGCTGATATAATATGTCATGGCACTGCTGATATAATATGTCATGGCACTGCTGATATAATATGTCATGTCACTGCACTGCTGATATAATATGTCATGGCACTGCTGATATAATATGTCATGTCACGGCACTGCTGATATAATATGTCATGGCACTGCTGATATAATATGTCATGTCACGGCACTGCTGATATAATATGTCATGGCACTGCTGATATAATATGTCATGTCACGGCACTGCTGATATAATATGTCATGGCACTGCTGATATAATATGTCATGTCACGGCACTGCTGATATAATATGTCATGTCACGGCACTGCTGATATAATATGTGCCATCACAGCACTGCCTATGCTATATGTGTCTAAACACTAATGGTGTAATGTATGCTGGGACATCAGTTGCTATACGTATAAGTGCACTAGAACAATAATGTATATGGGGCACTAACAGTATAATGTACCCGAGATACTGGAATAATGTCCGGGAGTTACTGATGTTATATAATATGTGAGGGACACTGCTGGTATAATGTAAGGTGGTTGCTTACATGTGTGTGAAAATTGCTTGTTATAATTTGTGGGGCATTGCAGTATTCACAAAGTAATGGCTATTATAATATGTGGGACATTACTGGGACATTACTGGTGCAATATACAATTAACAAAAGAAGAATGATGAATAAAAACAGAGCATGCAGCCAGTGACACCTTGATTTCTGTCCATGGACACATTTTCTTTAAGAGTCTTATCATGTATGTTATACCAATTCATATTTATCAATGTGAGTATTTCAGATGCAATAGAGCTATGAAATAACCATGTCATTTGATCAGGTCACATTCTTTGGGTTGTATAGATATATCCTATGTTATTTGCTTTGGTGATGCAAATAGTCTTTCATAGTCTTTCACCTCCAGCATCGACTATTGCAATTCCCACCTTACTGGTCTTCCCAAATTCAGACTTGAACCCCTACAATCTATTATGCACGCAGCGGCTAGATTGATTTTCCTTGCAAACTGTTCTTCCTCTGCTGAGCCACTCTGTCAGTCTCTACATTGGTTGCCTGTTTTTCAATGAATCCAATATAAAATGCTTCTACTAACCTACAAGGCCATCAACAAAATTGCACCAACATACATTTCCTCACTTGTCTCAAAATATCTTCCAACTCGACACTTCCGTTCTGCACAAGATCTGCGTCTCTCTTCCACTCTCATCACATCCTCCCATTCTCGGTTACAGGACTTTTTTTGAGCTGCACCCAATTTGTGGAATTCCCTCCCTCGCACAGTAAGATTTTCCTCTAGTCTTCAAACCTTCAAGCGTTCACTGAAAATCCACCTCTTCAGACAAGGTTATGATATTCCACAACCACCATCTTAACCTCCCTAGATCACCCTATTACCATCCTCTACACTGCTAACACAACAATTCTCTGACAAACATTGCTGTGTGACTGATCACACAGCCCACTCAATACTTTGTACCTTTACATTCTGGCTGGTCCAATGTGTAATATGATGTAGCACATGCCCTTGAGTTTCAAACTCCCATTGTCCCATAGATTGTAAACTTGCAAGCAGGGTCCTCTTACCTCTCTGTCTGTATGTATTACCCAGTATTGTTTTATTAATGTTTGTTTCCAATTGTAAAGCGCTACGAAATCTGCTGGTGCTATATCAATAAATGTTGATGATGATGATGATTTGATATTGTTGCATATTAGTAATATAATATTGTGTTTAACTACTGATACTCTACATATTTATATTATGGTCGTCCTTAAGATTAATTGTATATGCTACATGTTACAAGATCCAATAAAGTAATTTAATTAATGTTCAGCACCTATTTAAACCACAAAAACACCATCTGTCTGTAGCTATTAAGAACACAAAGATATATTTACTATTTTAGTTTATTGGAAGATTGAGATACTATACTTTGTTTTATTAAATTGTAAAGTGAAAAATGAAGCTGTACTGACATCTAGTGGGGAATTTGAAAATAGTTTTCTAAAAAAGTTTTCATTTAAGTGCAAAAAGCTAGTTAAGACTAGCAATTTTTAGGTATGTGATCTCAAGAGATTAATCTCATAACAGAGGTGCCTTATTTTGTAACTCATTGTTTCCTATGTGCTCTGCCGCACAAGTGATTTGTAATCACTTTGTAGTGTGACTATCTCTTTTCAGTGGTGCAATTCTGCAAATGATTAGTCTCGAATGAACTTCAGGCGATTGATCTCCTACATAAAGTTTTTTGGAATGAGCAATTAATCACTGATTCAAGAGGTCTTAGACAATTTTGGGCAGAACATGCTCTTTGAAATAGAGAAGTAGGGAAAACAGGAAGGTATTATTTTCAATTTTCCTTTGGATGAGTTATCTCATGAGATTGAATGGCAGTAACTAAAAATGGCCCGTGTAACGCTGGGTTGACCTGCCTTGGTTTGTTTTTCCAGTCAACTAGCTACTGTGCGGACAGATACATTTCTGAATGGGAAAAGCAGAGAGTTTATTTTTGCTGTCATTTATTTATTAAAAACTGGAAAATTAATTAGGGTAATTGTCGTGAACATAGAGAGCTTGCAGTTATTTAAAAGGGATCATTCATAACTGCAGTGTAAATAGGTGATATCAAATGAATCCATTGATAAGTTAACGTGTAAGATTTGCAGTCAGAGAGTCTGTTGTAAATTTATTGGATGGCTTTGCACACCCCAGTGTGAACAGATAGAAGTGTCACCTGGGGGCAGTTCAAAGGACTCCCGGGGTGAGATCTAGACTATTTGTGACACTTGAATAGAGTTTTAGGTACCGCTCAGCATGTGATCTGGCTCAATGAGGCCATGTGCTAACATAGCCTATATGTAATACTGTATAGACAAAAATAATTCAGTTTTAAAATATGCCACTTAAAATCAATAAAAGTAGTGATCAACCACATATTCCTCCATAGCATGAAGGGCAGCTCATATGTTAAATTAAGAATTCTACCCCACAGAGAAATGAAGAAAAGGAGTGTAAGCTCTGTGAATGCACTGTACTTAGGCGTGTTTGATATCAAAAGATGGACAAAGTCATAGGGGATTTTTTTTTTTTTAGTTACATAGTTGATGAGGTTGAAAAAAGACACCAGTCCATCAAGTTCAACCTATTTTGGATCTCCTGCGATCCTGCACTTATATTTGTAATTAATCCAGAGTAGGCAACCGCCCATCTGTTTCAATTTTGAAAATCCCCCCCAGACTCAATATTGCAATCCAATTTTTACCCTATATCCACTACTATCCTTTATTTTAAATTAGCGGTCGTATCCCTGGATACACCTTTCCGCTAAAAATTTGTCTAACCCTTTCTTAAACATATCTATTGAATCTGCCATCACAACCTTCCCTGGCAATGAATTCCATATCTTGACTGCCCTTACTGTAAAGAACCCCTTCCTTTGCTGGTTGTGAAATTTCCTCTCCTCTAACCTTAGGGGATGACCACGTGTCCTGTGTATGGTCCTTGGGGTAAAAAGTTCCCATGAAAGCTCTCTGTATTGACCCCTAATGTATTTGTACATAGTAATCATATCTCCCCTTAGACGCCTCTTTTCTAAAGTAAACATGCCTAAACTGGCTAACCTTTCCTCATAACTTAATGACTCCATACCCTTTATCAATTTTGTCGCCCTTCTCTGAACCCTTTCTAGTTCCAAATTATCTTTTTTATAGAGTGGTGCCCAGAACTGTACTGCATATTCAAGATGAGGTCTTACCAATGATTTATACAGTGGCAAAATTACACTGTCTTCCCTTGCATCTATGCCCCTTTTTATGCATGCCAATACTTTGTTTGCCCTTGCAGCTGCTGCTTGACATTGAGCACTATTGCTAAGTCTACTGTCTACGAGCACTCCCAAATCCTTTTCCATTATAGATTCTCCCAAATTAATTCCATTTAATTTATAGATTGCGTTCTTGTTTTTGATCCCTGAATGCATAACCTTACATTTATCTGTGTTAAACCTCATATTCCATTTAGCCGCCCAATCCTCCAGTTTATTTAAGTCTCTCTGTAGAGAAGCTACATCTTGCTCTGATTTTATTACCTTACAGAGTTTAGTGTCATCTGCAAAAATAGAAACTTTACTCTCTAAACCATCACCAAGGTCATTAATAAATATATTAAAAAGGAGTGGTCCCAGCACGGAACCTTGAGGAACTCCACTTAAGACCTTTGACCAATTAGAAAATGTTCCATTTATCACAACTCTCTGTTCCCTATTCTCTAACCAGTTTTCGATCCAAGTACAAATTTTGATTTCTAGACCCAGTTCCCTTATTTTGTAAACCAACCTCTTGTGTGGCACTGTATCAAAGGCCTTTGCAAAATCTAAGTAGACCACATCTACTGTCCTGCCCTGGTCTAAGTTCCCACTAACTTCCTCGTAGAAACTAATTAGATTAGTTTGACATGACCTATCCCTCACAAATCCATGTTGATTCCCACTAATAATTTTATTGCGTACCAAGTAATCCTGAATACTGTCCCTTAAAATACCTTCCAGTAGTTTCCCCACTATTGATGTCAGGCTTACAGGTCTATAATTCTCTGGTTGTGATCTCGTCCCCTTTTTAAACAACGGCACCACATCTGCTATTCGCCAATCCCTTGGTACTGAGCCTGATGAGATTGAATCTCTGAAAATTAAGAATAGCGGTCTAGCTATTTCCGAGTTTAATTCCATAAGGACCCTTGGGTGTATGCCATCTGGACCTGGAGCTTTATTTATCTTAATATTCTTCAGTCGCCTTTGGACTTCTTCCTCTGACAACCAAGTATTAATTAATGGCATGGTTTCATTTCCATTTTTATGTATTACTCCTGCCATTTGTTCCTCTCTGGTAAATACTGAAGAAAAGAACGTGTTTAATATCTCTGCTTTTTCCTTAGTATCATTTATCAATTCACCCATCTCACTTCTTAGTGGTCCTATATTATCTTTTTTAATCCTTTTGCCATTTATATACTTAAAAAACTTTTTGGGGTTTGTCTTACTTTCTTTTGCAACGTGCCTTTCATTTTCTAATTTAGCCAATCTAATTTGCTTTTTGCATGTTTTATTACATTCCTTGTACCTATGGAAGGACTCCTCTGACCCTTCAGACTTAAACAATTTAAATGCACGCTTCTTCCTTTGCATTTCTTCCCTTACCTTTTTATTTAGCCACATTGGTTTAGACTTAATTCTTTTACATTTATTTCCTATAGGAATGAACTTATACGTGTATGTTTCCAACAACATTTTAAAGACAGCCCACATTTCTTCCGTATTTTTTCCTTCCAAGGCTTTGTCCCAGTCTATGCTCTTTATAGACTCCTTTAGCATATTAAAATTTGCCTTTTTAAAGTTTAAAGTCCTAGTTGATCCCTTATACTGTTGTTTCTGGAAACTAATTTCAAATGAGACCATATTATGATCACTGTTTCCCAAGTGCTCCTTTACTTGAATATTTGATATTACGTCTACATTGTTTGTTATTACTAGGTCCAGTATAGTCCGGTTCCTAGTTGGTTCCTCAACTAATTGGGACATGTAATGGTCTTTTAGCGTGCTCAGAAACCTATTTCCCCTAGCTGTACCGCAGGTCTCAGTACTCCAATCAATGTCCGGATAATTAAAATCCACCATAATTAAAATTTGACCTAGTTGTGTAGCCTTTTCAATTTGCTGTAGAAGTTGGGCTTCCTCAATCGTACTAATATCTGGCGGTTTATAGCATATCCCTATCAGAAACTTCTCTGAACTTTTTCCTCCGCTGGATATTTCCACCCACAATGCCTCTATATTATCACCAATATTCTCGTATATAACTTCCTGAATACTTGGTTTTAATTCTGGCTTAATATAAAGACATACTCCTCCTCCCCTTTTATTTACCCTATCCCTCCTGAAGAGAGAATAGCCTTTGATAATGTTAAAATTGGATCGGTGTAACGCTGTCCAGAAAAAATATATCACATGGTAGAATTGGTTAGTAAATCAGGCAACATGTAAATTTGGTTTGAAAAAGTGTCCCAGGACACAACCCCAGATTAGCATTAAACGCCCCTGTGAAGAACATCCCATTTCATGTTGCTCAAAAACCTGTGTTCTGAAGGAAAAAACTGTCAGACTTTTGGGGAAATCAAGTTACATTGATAAGCTGTCCATCTTCCTAGCCAATTCCCCTTGGCCAGAATGCAATTCATGTAAGTGCAAATCTGAATGTAATCCTTTTTATTTTAAACTGTTTTTGCTTGTTATGTCAATATATTAATTGTTTATTCATTATTTTTCTTTATTTCTGAATGCCCTGTATTCTCGTATATTTAATCTACAATTTAATAAGTTGCGTCCTTGATACTCTAACAAATTCATTGCCTGTTTAGAAGAGATTGCTCGTCCAGGTTAACCCTTGGAATGCCAGTGTGTGATTTGTTGATACATTTGATTAACAAGCTGTGTGTGCTTGTATTTACATTTGTGTAACAGTCTGGAGGTGTGAAGAGTTAACCCTGTGTGTGCTGGTGTGGGTCTTGTTAGTTTGTGGATAACTAGAAGCCTGTGTGCCAGTGTGGGACAGTATATTGGGGTCCTATTGCCCATACTCAATAGGTGGTGGCAGAACCTGAAGTGTCTGGGGGGTGTGAGAGCGCTGTGTTGGGGACGATTCCTTAGGTCTATAACCTGTGTGATAGGTAGAGAGACTGCGGGCTGAAATCGTGTGTGACCTCATACAGCAAACACCACAAAGTCACGGCAGCTGGGAGCGTGTTTGTGACAGTAATGAAGAAGGGAACAATATTGTAAACTTTACTGTATATTTGAAATGGCAAATTAAAATAAAACAAAATAGAATTGACTTGCCCACTATCCAGCCCCCTTTTGCTAAGGAGCTCTTAGTGGTAGTAGTGTCATGTATACAACCAGGGGGATTGCCATAGCTGCTCATTTGCAATGGGAGCTCTTAGCAGCTAGCAGTGTCATCTAATTTGTTTTTGCTTTTTTGTTTGCCAATCCCAAGATTCATGGATTCAGAACAGATGAAGAGGATGCTATGATTCGATCTAGGTGAGCAATGAAGAGGGTGAATAAGGGATGTGTAGGAGTGTCTTTTTTTCACATAAATTATTTTTAAACCTGTGTGTTTTATTTATGTAACACCCTCTTCTGTATTATGCATTTTGAGGGTGTATATATCATACTTGCCAACTCTCCCGGAATGTTCGGGAGACTCCCGAAATTCGGGTCGGTCTCACAGACTACTGGGAGTGCAGGCAAAACTCCCGCATCCCGCTACTGGCACCCCAAAATGATGCGATTTGCAGTGAATTACGTCATTTTGGCCCCGCCCTCCAAGACAAAACATAATTTCCGTCGCGAGGGAGGGGCCAAAATGCCACATTCGGCCACGCCCATCCCCCTCCCGCCCTTCAGTCACTCCCCTCTACCAGAAAGAGCTGCAAGAAAGTAGGTAAGTATGGTATATATATTGAATGATGCAGATGCTTTTCACTTCTGTACTTGGTTTTCAGTGCCTCTCCACGAATCGTTGCTTTCTCTTCTGGGGGGTGTTCTAAAGATACACCAGGGGGAGATTCGGGAAACCCCCTGCCCAGTATTAAAACTCTGTGACAAACTGTGTGCTGCAAAAGCCAGCCAGGCACATTTATTGAAATGGAAAATGTCACGGGCACTAGGAGTCTTTGCCCAGGATATCACCAGATGATGGACTTACCAGAGTAATATAGCTGGTACTATGGTTCTCTGGTAGCAGGATGACAATGGAACCGGAGAAACAGCAGATGGTGAGAGAATGCTCAAGGAAAGTCTATGACTAGCAGCAACTGGTAATGAGTAGATGAATGTACACGAGGAACCAGATGGACAAGGAAACGTGAGGAGAGTCAGTGGTCTGCGTATAGCAAGTTGTACCACTGCTTATGTGAGAGGATACTTGAAACTGGTGTCACAGGGAACAGGAGTCAGTGGTCTGCGTCAGCAAGTTGTACCACTGATATATATATGTGAGGAGGGGCACGAGGAGATGAATGTAAAGCAGAGTATACACGGGGCACACAGAACTTGATCCCACAATGATATCCACAATACAACGATAACTGACAAGCACTGCTAGAAGTATACAAAGTCACAATAGCTATCCAGGCAATAGGAAACAAAGTCAATGGTAACAATAGCTTCAGTGGATAGGAGGCTCCGGAGGAGAACACAACTCAGTCCAGATGGATATGCAATACAAAAGCAAAGTCAATGGAAAGTATGCATACCGCGGTTCAGGAGAGCAGGCTGTCAGAGAGACGTGCAGGGATACCTGAACGGCTGAAGGCCGGCAGGAGGAGAGACCACTGGAGGGTGGAAGCGGAAATCAGGTTGGTGCAGCGCACAGCAGGTAATCCAGAATCAACGAAGCAATACTCAGGAAGCAGTAGTAAGTGAAACTAGAAAAATGATGAACACGGGAGAGTTGAGGCTGTCTGGTATCCAGTAGTAGTGGTGGAGGCAGCGAAGAGAAGGCAGGCTGAACACGGGAGAGTAAAGGCGGTCTGGAACCCTGTAGTAGTAACGGAGGCAGCGGAGAGCTGACACGATAAACACAGGAGAGTTGAGACGATCAGGAACTCTGTAGTAGTAACAGAGACAGCGGAGAGCTGACACGATAAACACAGGAGAGTTGAGGCGATCAGGAACTCTGTAGTAGTAACGGAGGTAGCAGATAGGAATCAGCTGAGTGCAGGCACGATGAACACAGGAGAGTTGAAATGAACAGGAGTCCGGTAGTAATAGCAGATAGGAATCAACTGAGTGCAGGCATGATGAACACAGGAGAGTTGAAGTGGTCTGGAAACCACAATAGCAGTAAACAGGAATCAGCAGGAGTTGAATACACGAGGAACACCTTCAGAGGCTCATGGGGAATGAGACTCCAAGATCAGGCAACCAGGTAATGATCACAGGTGGTTTAAATAGGGAGGGTTGCCTGATCATCCAATCAATTAAAAGCAACAGGTACTGAAGGTTTGATAAGGGCTGCACATGCGCAGACCCTCAGGATGGCGGAATGCCACGGTTCCTGAACACACGGGAAATGGCACTCACAGTCCGGTGAGTGACAGAAAACCTAAATGCAGCTTTGTGATTTTATAGTAAAATATACTTTGGTATAATTTGATATAACAGTGCGAATAATACAATACAGCAATACGACAGTGTGGATGAAAGTGGAGCACCACTTCTTACTATGAACACCAAGTTAACACAATAACTCGCAATAAATCAATAATATTAACAGCATACAATATAAACATTAATTGTCACAGCCTTATACACTGGAAAAATATATCAGATGTTAACCTTACTGGCTCCTGATACTGGCAATATCTCAAGGGGTGAATGTATATATTTTTACTTATAGCTCTGCAATATACTGCCAAACACACACATCAGCAGTATTCAAACATGCCACACAAATGGAGCAGTGCCCTGCAAGTTGGGGCCCTTCTGTATGGAAGCTGTATGGCATGGAAGTGTCATGGGTCCAGTTTGCAGCTTTTAGAGGTCTTTAAATCACTTGCAGTAAGGTACAGCCTTATGTATCCTATCCTGTAGCAACAACTGTAAAATCCTCAACTTGTATCCTTTTTTATTTGTATCCTGGGACTTGTAGTTCCACAACTTTATTGTAACACCAAAAGTATCCCCTTGTGGTATAAGCTCAAATGCTGATTAGACAAACACTTGGTGCACATTTACCTGCCCACTCATCTATCCCTGACTCTTCAGCCCTTGTGGCCAGATATAGTCCAAACCCCACTTCAATAATAACAGATAGG
The DNA here is from genome assembly GCF_038048845.1 of Mixophyes fleayi. Taxonomy (NCBI): domain Eukaryota; kingdom Metazoa; phylum Chordata; class Amphibia; order Anura; family Limnodynastidae; genus Mixophyes; species Mixophyes fleayi. The sequence continues at coordinate 89,682,630 of NC_134404.1, forward strand.
TAAAATAACTAGTAACTTATCTGCACCAGTGTGTGTCACAGGTCTGAACTTGATTATCTCCAAAATGGCTGACTTGCAAAATGTCCTTCTTCAGAGGTGCATGCAAACCTCTTCCTACAACTTCAAACTGTGACTTCCCAGCAGGTTCTGTTCATCACTCCACTCTGATATTTCTGCAGACTGTCTGTTCTCTCTGCTCAGACCACCCAGGATGCTCCTCTGCCTAGGGTCACCTATCTAGACTGGTCACACAGCTCAGTCTCTCCCAGGACGCTCCTCCTTCTCTCTCTCCGCCCTCTCATTTCTCAGTCTTCTTAGGCTCCGCTCCATTTTTACAGTAGCCTTGTGGGAGATGTAGTTTCTCTTCCTGGACTGGTAAATAGTTATATCTATCTTTTTTCTTACTGACGCAATTGTGATTAGTATCGCCTGGGTGCTCAAGTCCAACTGCAGCATCCCCAGTTTACATTTTTCCCTGTTGCACTACAGGTCCCAGTGGGCACCAACTGCCAGCATGCCCTGGCAATCATGGATATGCTGGCACATGTAGTACTACAATTGTCAGCTTGCCCAAACACTAAATGGCAGCCTGGGCATGCTAGGATCTTTAGTGCGCCATGGACATAGAGATAGGGGGGGGGGGGCATTTTTTCGGTTGCCCAAACTTCCGAGGAATTCCAGCCCTGTGCTGGTAGGCCTCGGGTTGGTTTGCCATTATGGCAAAGGCACCTCACACTGTAGATTTTCCTGTTTTAGTGCCACTAGTCCCAGCTGGAAAAGCCTAGTGCTGGTAATAGTAAATTCAGGGGGACCCCATGCTTTTTGTCCCCTTGATTTAATAGTACGAGTCTAGGCTGTAAGCAATAGGGCTGGTTAAGCTGTTTGGAGGGGGCACACAGTTTTTAAAATGTATCTCATTATTTCATTATTTTTTAATGTCCGCGCTGATGGTCATCTTCATCAGGATTCTGCACCAGGGAAGAAGCAGCCGCAGATAAGACTCTAGGTAACATATCTGTAGCGGCTTCCCCCTCAGCATAGCACAAGCTTAGATTCTCAGTAGTAATCTTAGCTTAAAACCACAAGGAACCTAATTTACCAGTTAACAAGTAAGCACAATTGTATTTTTCCAGCAAATGAATAAATCGATAAAAAGAAGACAAACTCAATCCATAAATACTACTAAAAATACCACTGCCCAAAAAAATTATCGCAATGGATAATTGTTATTCTTAATTAATAGTCCTTAGAAAAAGTTTTAAAAACTCAAGATCCAGCTCTGAATAATGCAATTTGATTTTTCTATGTCCAAAAATGTCCCATGTATATCTATTTCCAGAAAGCACAGTCCATTAAATATCCCAAATCACGTTCTTATAATAGACGCTGGTCATTCTATGTTGCTATAGGAAGTCCCCCTGATGGTTCCTGATACTAAACCTGTATTCTGGGATTTTCCTTTGCAGACTCCAATAAATAGACTCATTTGAAAAGGTCTCTCTTGTGAGGTCAGAGCACACAGGCTACAGGTGCCACTACCTCTCTGAGCATCGCTGAGCCTCTGAGGCTCATTGTAAGAATAAATAACAAAGACGTGAGGTTGGTGGGGGATCCAGGACACGATGGGACCCCTTGTCAATCTGGGCACATACAGTAATACCCTCTTGCCTATCTGATGTTGTAGTCATCCGTCTGAACGTGATTACAGGTCAACTTGTCATAGTGTTACGACTCTGCCTATACATTGTATGTGGCTGCAGTACCTCAATTCCACCAGAGGTGATACTGTTTTGCCCCTGAACCTTACACCTCGCCTGTACGAGTTAATCTCCTACCTGATTAGTACCAGCACCTGTTTCATGGCTTCATACACCTGCCTCAATCTGTGTTCTGTGCAGTTCATCGTTTATACCTGGCTGCTGCTTGTCTCCTGTTTATACCTGTTCCAGTTTGCTTTACTGCTGTCTGATCTCTCGTTGTGACCCTCTGCCTGATTACCGGACTCTGCTTGTTTTCCTCTTGCCTTGGTCCCTGCCTGATTATCAGATTATGCTTGTTTGTTTGTGACCCTGACTTATGCCTGGCTACTGGATTCTGCCTGTACTCTTGCTGCCCTCTGCCTGGTCACTGGACTCAGCTAGTCCATCTGCTTCCCTGGACTACCTTGTGCCTCTGGCTATCTGGAATTAAATTATTAACATATCTTAGTCTGGTGCCTCGTGCCTTCTGGCAATTGGGAAACTCAGTCTATTTGTTCCTGCATTTGAACTGTATTTGTCATTTGAATCATTACTTGGAACCTGTTGCTTCTGTGGACTATTCCTGCCATTCATCACACCTGTTCATATTTGTGTATATGAGTATAAATGTTAATTCTGCTAATAAAATCAGCATATTCCATGAACTGAATCTTTGTTCACATATTCTGTCTGAATAAAGACACTTGGTTTTTCTATTGCCTCTTCCTGAATTCACTAGGAATTATAGCACATAGTATATGTCTATTTGTTCACAATGGTCACTACTAAACTAAACTTTATAGAACTAAACTTTATAGCAGTGATGGTATAGCTATATAACACAGTTTATCCTGTCCTAGATTGGTGACGATTTTGTACCTGTAGGCTTTCCTTTTGCGTCTGACCCTATATTTCACCAGGATGCGCAGCTCTGCCTTCGTGAAATTACTTTCCCGCATCTTTCATAATGTTTTGTTGCTTTATTAAAAAAAAAATCAAGACACTGATTTCTAAGTTGCGTCATGAGGGTGGGGGATGTCATTATACAATTTAGATGCTGAGGAACCAACAGTTTCTAGTTTTAGTAATGTTGACATGGCTGCTGCAAATAAGACACCAATATTAAGCACAAAAAGTTAGAATAACAGCAGTACCGTGCTGAAGTTACGGCTGTAGTACCTATTATCGGTACTGACTACCCCAACACAGAACAGAACGACATGAGGATTCCGAATGAAGACTACAGCGACCTGTGAAAAACCTACTTACCGGAATGCAGAAGACTTCACATCATGACTCCCTGTCTTGCCGGCTTGAGAAAATGACGTCATCAGGAAACACAACTTGGTTTAAAGTGGAGATGGACGCACCCGCCTGACATATATGTCAAGTAAGTACTGTTTTAGGGGGTTAGGGGTGTTAGAGATATTAGGGTTAGGAGTTAGGGTTAACCCTAATCCTAACCCTAACCTTAACTCATAAAATAGTACTTACTTGAAATAAATGTCAGGCGGGTCCGGGGTGTTAGAGATATTAGGGTTAGGAGTTAGGGTTAACCCTAATCCTAACCCTAACCTTAACCCATGAAATAGTACTTACTTGAAATAAATGTCAGGCGGGTCCGTCCATCGCCGCTTTTAACCAAGTCGCGTTTCCTGATGACATCATTTTCTCAAGCCGGCAAGAAAGGGAGTTGTAATGTGAAGTCTTCTGCATTCCTGTAAGTAGTTTTTTTCACAGGTCGATGTAGTCTTAATTCAGAATCCTCATGTCGTTCTGTTCTGTGTCGGGCTAGTTAGTATCATGAAACTGACTACCACTGGAAGTTACAGACTTGTGTAATCACTGCAAAAAAGCAACATGAACAAGCGGCAAAAACCTTATTTACCTTGCACTATTCCTACACAAAAGCTTAGGGTATGGGGTATCTTCGAAAGATGATATCTTTTAAGCCTATTAAATAGTCACTAGCAAATAGCAGGAGGACAGGTTTTCTAGGCATATTTAATGATCTCTCTTGTAAATATTACTTCATGACATGGGTAACTCCTGCATTGCTACACATGCCAACATGCTCTCAGTAAGTTGATGTCTGTGTGTTAAGCGCAACCATATTGGATACACAAAATGACATTAATCATTGGGCACAAGGTACATTTCTAACATCAAAAAGGTTGCATCTAACGGGTGGGGTAGGTTTTTCTGAACAAGACAGTTTCGATAGTAATGACAATGACATTAATATGCCGATGAGTAGAATCTCGGCATGGAACAAATACAGACTTACTATAAAAGCGACTCTCAACACTGCAGACACAGCGCATATAAATGCCAATTGCAGAATATGCACGCACTGTCATTCTCTTAACATTGCCGGTATTAAGGGGGCAATGCCAGGACCTGGCAATCTAATCCTTTTTTTGGTTATACAGGAGCCAGATCCTAGCATTGTCCCTTAAAAACCGGGAATTTGAAAAGACTGACATTGCGTGCATTTTCTGCTATCAGCATTTATAAGTGTCTGCAATGTTGAGAGTCACTTTTATAGTAAGTTTGTATTTGTTCCATGCCGAGATTCTACTTATCGGCATATTAATGTTGGTGTCATTACTGTTCGAATTGTCTTGTTTGAAAAAAATGATGACTACCCCGCATCTAACACAAGAGGTTAGGGTGTAGGTTATCCTTGCAAACTTTGGAGGGTTGCGTCTTTTAAACCTATAAAAATATGAAGTAATAAATAGCAGGTGAATACAATTTTTTAGGTCACATTCATTACATGCCCATTATCCCTTAAATTTAGGATGAATGCCCTTTGCATTGCAACATATTCTACCATGAACTCCAAGGTAAGTAAGTAGCATTTGGTATAAAGTGGTAATGACAGCCACATTGGATACACACTTCCTTCTGTGCAATTTTATGGTGTGCTTACAACATATCATCCTATACCCACCTTCCATACTTTCAGGGTCAGGATTAGTGCAATATATTCCTCTTCTAAAACATCCTCTTCCTGTATAAGCACCCCTTCATAATGGCAGTTATACATCACTTCTTTTTTTATTGATTTTTCCAAAATTAACAATAGCAAACAGAACAATTAGAAACATAGAAATTAAGCCCCACCTCCACAATCCCAAGGAAGAGTATCATGATATTAAATGCAAAAAGCAGTGATATACTATATCTTAATATACAAATACAATTATATAGTAAATAGTACAATTAAATATAGTCTATGCAATAAATATTAATACTAAAACTTGCCCCCTACGGTCTTCCAACAACCTCCATCTGGTCACCACCTCTCACTCCCGCATCCCGCATCTCCTGTGCTTCCCTCCCTGTGACTCCTGTCATCCTCCCCCTCACCCTTAGATTGTAAGCTCCCTTGAGCAGGGCCCTCTATCCATATGTCCTCTTCCTCCGGCTCACCTTTGCCCCCACCCTCCTCCCTCTTTTCTCCTTCTCATCACTCGATTCCTGCTGCTGTCTCTTCTCTTCTCCCTTGCCTTTGCATCTCCATCTTTGCCCTGACCCTGTTAGTGGCACCCACACTAGTGGGCACAGGTTAAGCCTCCTTTCTTCTCTTCCCACCTCCCTCCCTCTCGTCCCACTCTATATGTGTATATTGTTTTTTTCTTACTTTATGAACCTTATTTGTACTTATTGCGCTATGTAATGCCTGTATGCCGTGTACAGGGTGTACAGAAGAAACAAGACAAATCTGTTTTTTGGGGCACTCTGTAAGTTGAGTTATAATAAAATTTCAACTTTTATTCGTATTCTTTAAACTGATCTTTTTGAAAAAATAAATGTAGCGAATATAGTGAAACATGACATTCACCTCGGTATGTGTTTGCTCTTGTGTGCAATTATAAATTGCTTATTAGATCTTGAGTCAGAATAATAATTTAATAAGATAGACATTTCCAGCATTATGAGCTACATTGGCACAGCCATCAAACTGAATGAATGGATGACCTTATGTACGAATGAAATAGTTCAATGAAAAACATAGTATTCTACAGGGCATCTTTATAATGGCAGTATAGAGTGGATAACAAAACTCCGGAATCAGTATATAATCAATTGCCCAGGGATTTAAGAGTAATGGAGTAGAGAGACTATATACGATCCATTAAGCTTACAACCAGAGGTTAAGTTTGTGTTTGCGTTACATAGCCAATGGCAGATAAAATCTATCTACATGAAAGAAATAGAAATTATTATCGGAATAATTGCTGGAGGTGCATTCTCATCATTTGCAATAGATGTAACCATAGACTAATACTATCTACTGGATAAAAACAAGAGATCAAAATCTTGAAATATTTATTGTTCATTCATGAATCGTACAAACACAGAAGTGAGGTTTAGCTATTTAAAACTGCTATTATAATAGCACTTTATTGAACCACCCCATTAATCCACTTGTATTGTTTTAAAATATTTTGCTACCTATGATAATTCAGTAACAGATCAAAAAGATTTTTTTTATGAATACCAACAAAAATGTGAAATTTTATTATAAATCAAAACACACAGAGTGCCTCAACAAACACATTATTATTCTTTCTTCTTTTGCTTTCAAAAGATACACAACATCATAATTAGGCAACCATGCTATGAGAAAATAAACACGGTTGATAAAGCATGCATAGAAATTATACACAAATGAATAGTTAAATCGGGTATCAAACAAATCTTTAGCTAGAGATATTAAAGCCTATTGTCACTAGTGCCATCTGTACCATATTGTATAATATTTAGGCATTGAAGCCCTGGCCATATGGATGTGATGTTCATGGCCAATAGTGTCATTAACTAGGGCTATCCAATTACCAATTGTAGTTTCTTTTGCAGCTATCAATTTTCTTGCAATAGAAACTTTGGTCAAAGTCAGTAAACAAATAACATACAGAGAGGACGATTTATCTAAGAGAAGATCTATAGAGACCAAAAGGGTCATCTAATACATATTGATTGAATACATTTCTTAACTATCTCCAAGAACTTTTTGACCCTTGGACAGGATCAGAGATGCCAGAAATCAGCTGAATCCATGCCACATATAGGACATTTGGCAAGTCATCTTATACCCAATTTCATGAGTTTCATAGGGGTATATAAACTCTATGTAATATATACAGTTGAATCTGATGAAATCTCATGCACGAAGTAGCATTTTTAGCACTTCCAAGCATGGTGTTCCAATCCTTTTCATCCAGGGGCCCTAATTCCATCTTCCATTTCGTTTTAAAGTAATTAAATTTCCTTCTAAAACTCCAAGAAGAATAGAAGAGTACAGCGCTAAAATAGTTTTATTGGAACCAAGTTCTTGTATTGTATTATTAAGTGGAGCCGGACAGAATTGGGAAGCAGTGCTTTGAGATTTAGTATAGAGGGCATGTTTTAGCTGTAAATAGTTATAAAATAATGTATTTGGGAATTCAAATTCTGATTTTAATTGACCAAATGTTTTCAAATAATTGTCAGAATAAAGTTGACAATTTGATTGAACTCCATGTTTAATCCATGAAAGAGCAAACTCTAGTTTACGTAATTCACCCAACCAAGAGTTACCCTAGATAGGTGTATCTTGATTTCATCCTACATAATTCTCCGGATTTGTGCACCAGGTTCCAAATCAGAATTGCTTGTTTAAGAATTGGGGCTGTATTCCTAGATACCCTGCTTCCCAAATGGATCTGGAATGGAGAGTTAGAGGTCTCCATCTGTGTAAGAATCCACTAAGCGTGACTCCCGGGTTTATTTCCAACTCATTCTTTTAAATGCGACAATTGGGCCGCTAGATAATATGCTTTAAAATTAGGGAAGGCCAGGCCACTAGATGTTTTGAAGCAGCAAAGGGTATCCAGACTTATCCATAGTCTCTTGTCACCCAAGACCTATGAGTAGAGATATTTATTAATCCGGGAGAAAACCTTTCCAGGGATATAAAAAGGAGCATGCTGCAACAAGTATAAGAGTTTAAGCTGTATAGCCATTTTTATTAAATTAACCCAACCTTTCACATTCAGTGGAAGCTTTTTCCACGTATGAAGTTTAGATGTAATGTATTCTATGACAGGGTCTATGTTAAGAGTGACATCGTCAGATGTATTATGAGAAATGTGTATCCCTAAATACTTAAACTGTTTAGTCCATTGAAATGGTACAGATCAATGGGCGCTACACAATATATCTGAACCAATTTTTTTCAGGTGTAGAAAAGACTAATATATATTTATATATTCAAGTCCATTCACAATGTGATTCCAGTTCCTTACAAATACCTCACACATTCAGGATATGGAATGCAAATAGAAAAAAAACCACATATATAGTGTAGTATTTTAGTCAGTAAAATGTTATATAGATATATAACCGCAACTATGTGTTATTATCCAAAATAAATAATTAACAGAGATATCTACAACCCCCTTTGAGAATGTACTTACTTGAATCTAGCCACATGTGGTGATAGATGGGTAATTTTGCTATTGCCCGGCAGCCAAAAAAGAGAAATAGCAGAAACAACCCACCAGTAGGATGGTAAAGTTCAACACAAATTCTTCAGACTGTATAGTAGGTTACATAATAAGAAGTTAATGTTCAGAGTGTATAAGTTAATGGCCTCAAAAGTAAACTTTGCCTTTGCAGTAGTTTTTGTTTCAGGTAATATAAGGATCGTTAACATCTTCTGCAGGAGGTACAAACTTGTACTGTAAAGCTAAAGGTTAAGCACTGCTAGAGTCATAACAAAAACCAAGAGACACCCATGAGATTTAACACAGTCTTCGGGAAAAGATAAAAGATGGGTAATAGAAGAACAAAGAGTTCTACTTGGCATTTAGGATTAAAAGATCAACCAGGAAATGTGGCTTATGTGAGTTTAGAATTCACAAGTTGAAATAACCTTGAACCTGATTATGTACTAGCATAGCAAAAATCCATTAGGTTATACTGGGACACGAAAACTTATCTTAACGGGAATATCCAGTGCAATTAAAAAAAATAGAACTGTCCTACAATATAAAACTTCAGGAGATATCATCTTAAAACATAAATTGAGCTGCAAAGGCATTTAACCCCTTCACTGCCAAGCTATTTTCAACCTTGGGGGATTGTCATAACCTTCTGAATAACTGCAGGTCTCCCAGTAAGATAGACAGTCCTAATGTCCATTTACGTTCGTGGTTCCCTTGCACTACCCCCTGCCACATCAATTTTTCTAACCTGGTGATTGCCCTAGGAGATTCTCCATGCAGCTTTTTTTCCTGGGACTTTGCTGTTTTAGTAATACAGAACTGGAAAAATCTATATAGTTTATGTATTCAAAATGGCACTGGAGGGGAGGTGTGAGAGGAAGGACCAATGAACAGCTGCAATCTCTTCATTGCAGCTTCTGATTGGTCCACCTGCCCACACACTGGTTCAGCAGTATCTCAAGGTTTTCAGCTCAGGCTGTGAGAAGAACCATGGATTCCCTGGAAATTACAGTTGCAGGTAGTGTCCCCCGGAGCTCCTGTTGGGGGAATCACCAAAGTAGTACAAACTATGAGGTAAGTGGTGCTCAGGTATAAATAAAACTTGCAAAAAAAAGAAAGGAGAGAGCAGAAGTTGTGTTTCTGGGGCACTCAGATACCAAGTATCAGTGATAAAATAAAAGAATAATTCTTTATTGACAATTATTTAAAAACAATGTAGCAAAATATTAAAAAAGAAATTGAGTAATTAATTTATAAGTTGATAAATGTTTTACTGCTAAAATGGTAGATACACTAGCCTGCTGGCTGGCTGGCTTTATTATGGACTATATTAACAATAGATAAGAACAATATCAATGTTTATATATGTATTATATTCCAAATAGATTGCTTAACTTCTATATCAAAGGATCGTCCTGCAGAAAGATCCAGTTTATATGACCTTAGTTACAATTGTTATAATGCCGATATATCCAATAGATTTTAAATAAAAGCTGAAATATCGGCTACCACTATGAATTCATTTTTTTCTAAAATAATGCTCAGGATAACCTCAGTTCAATATAAAATCTTCCTTTGGATGGGATCTTCTGCTCTCCTGCAAATTCTGCCATCTTGCTCTGAAAAACACAATCTCTTGTGCTATGGCGCACTTTATGGCGCTTTGTAAATGACAGAAGCAGTGTCAAAAATAAAAGTTATATTTTTAAGTGATCATTTTAATTACAATTTAATTTTTCTAAAGGAAATACCTATCTTTATATCCTTCAAATTCTGTATTGCTCTCCTACCCTCGCTTAGTTATGCAGAACATTTTTACAGTACAAGTACTATTGTATTACATTGAAAAATAAAATACACATATAACCAAAGGAAAAGCTATAAAGAATCAATAATTTTACATAGCTTACTACAATGATTTTAGGAAATAGTCTTACTTAGCCTGTAAGTACAGAAATTGTGCAGAAAAAAATGAGTTCTGTTGGAACTAGTAGGAATTTTTCCAAGCTGTAAAAGTTTGGAAGTTAGGTCAGACTGACATGAACAAGAGTTATCCAAGCAGTCTGGTTACTGCAATCTTGTAATTTTGGCATTAAGTCATCGTAAAGACAGTATCAGATTTTTATGACATGCAATTTTATATTTTACACTGAGGTACATAGTGCCCCGGGAGATGTTATTTTGCACAAAAATATAGATGTATTGTCAAAGCATTATATCTAAAATAAAATGTATAAATAATTTATCCACGTTTACAAGTGAAATTTAAGGACTCTAAATTACAGTGAATATTCTTTAAATGTATAACATGTAACAGCTGTTGGCCATTACTTCAGACCAAATACTAGAAAGTCACAGAAAGAAAGTCTTCATGACCGGGGGTACTTTGTACTTTCATCACCAGAACAATTTCACTCTTTTTTATGTACTGGAGAAGCAGAGAATAACTTTATACCTTTCTGACCTAGTCAAGTAGATTTGTGTTTCCTCCTGTTTTCAATATTAAGGAATGAATAACTATTTTTTTTTTAATTTATTCATGGTCCTTTCTATTAGAATCAACACTGCGGATATCCCAGTGACATTATTACCCAGATGCAGAGGTCCCAGATGCTGTATGTACTGTACAGAACAGTAATGAATACTGTATAGCTGTGATTGGGCATGGGGAAGGTGGGATGGGCACCAAAGAACATAATATTGGGCATAATATATTAAATATCTTTCACAGTTTAACATATGGAGCTACGCTGAGTGTCCAGTGCCATATCAAAGGACATACAAAATAGGACAATGTCTCGCACTTAACAAGGAGCACACCCACATTCTGGCTATTGAAACTGTACCCGAAAAAAAAAAATGCTCTGCACAATCTTTTGCAAGCCTGTGAGTCCAGCTGGAAATATTCATGACACAGATGGAAACGTCACTTTAGGGCCATCTCCTTATAATAAATAGCCTACAATAGCTCAGTTACGGCTCATTTATGCCTTATATAAAATGAGAAAGTGTGAAGACATCAAGGGGAAGATGTATCAAGCTGCGAGTTTCCGTCGGGTTTGAAAAGTAGAGATGTTGCCTATAGCAAACAATCAGATTCTAGTTATCATTTATTTAGTACATTCTACAGAATGACAGCTAGAATCTGATTGGTTGCTATAGGAAACTTTTCAAACCCGTTGGAAACTCGCAGCTTGATATATTTACCCCTAGGACTTTATTGCATGTGTCACTATTGTACAATTTTCTCCTTTGCAGAAGATAAAAGGTTCTGTGGCCTCCTGCAACCAAGGGAACACCTCCATAAGGGTGTCCTCTCCAATCCTTGAATATCAATTAAATTATTTAGTCCACAAAAAAATAATCTTGTTCTAAAACTGAGGTAAACAAGTGCATGTAGCCCTCATTTAATTATGAACATCAGTGATCTGCCTAGATCACCCCATTTACTTTGGCTAGTGTATATTGTTTTTTTCATGTGCCCCACAATTTAGATTACATATGCTTATGGGAAGAGCTGGTTGTGAATGAAGACCACTTGCAGAATAGTGAGTGCATTGCTGGACCCCATAGCAAAAACGAAAAATGTGCAGTACAGCGAGTGCATGCGCAAATCTATAAGAAGTCTACGCTCTGTTTTTGTGAGAGCAGAGAGGAGACCTTGGGGGAGTGGGGTGACCTGGAATGCATAGCTCATTTTATCTATGAGACCCCTCGCGGCCGCAACCCCTGTATTTCCACCACCAGTGAGAGGTTGATAGCAACGGGGCTCCTCCCAACATCCCTGTTGGGTTTACTCTGTTGTTGGTAGATGAGGGGTAGAAGAGTAACTGTAACATCAGCCCCTGGTGCTATTACTGTCATCAGCAACAGTTCTTTTGCTGCTGCTGTAAGTGGGGAACGTAATCTGTGTGCAGGTACACAAGGAGTAGAGAAGGCAGTTGTTCCTATAATTGTCTCCAGTGAACCTGCTGCCTTTCTGGAGATTACTTTCCTGCAAATTATTCTGGATTTGCAGCCAGTGTACAAGAATCACGTTCTACTTCCAAGGTCCAGGTGTGTGTTCTAATATGCAGCTTGAGACAGTAGTGATAATAAACTCATGTACAGAGTTTAATGACTACTACCATTTATTTCACACTTTGAAGAGTTGCCATGTATGACTAGTACCTGGTTACATTGAAGTCATATCTTCCAGCACCTACTTGGTTGAATTAGTGCAAACAGAAAAGGCTGAAGGTGGACACAATTATCCCCTAAGGGATCCCCCCGGCGCTAATAGTCAATAAAGAGTGGATTCCAAAATGAAAAATGGAAATAAGTAGATGACCCTGCAGCTAAAACACGGTTCACCAAACCGTTAAATCAAAAGAATGCACATTGTAAGTCAAGCGCTGGGGCACCCACAATACAGATATTGCTCTATTCCTATCATAGGATACAATTTTCGATGAAGCCAAATTAAAATATTAAATTTGAAATTTTATTCATACACCATCTAATATAACAAATATATGAAAAATCTGAAATATCCTCAATTTGGAATACAAAGCATCACATAAGTTGGTAAGTTCCACTCAATATATGAAACAGAATATATTCCTTTTCTCATGAGATCGTTGCAGAGAGGAACAATTACCTACACCTTCTATATATTCATAACAGGTGAGGCCAATCTTTATATAGATGAAGATATTCTTGCATATGGATCCAATATGATACAGATACCCAAATAATAATTAAAAATTAAAAAGTATACATTTCCAATATCCAGAAACCGAATACATGCATGATTCAAAAATTAAGGGAAGGGGAGGGATTAAAAATAGATATTGGATAATAGTAATACACCTGAACAAATAGAATGGAAAAAGTGCATAGAAAAACTTGCTGGTATTGTTGTCCACCGTATGGTTAACGATACATCCAAACACATATATGTAGAGTATAGTTCCACCTATGCATAGGTAACTGCTGTCGTCTATAACTCCTTTGTATCATGTATCCGCTTGTTGAACTTAGAGTCCATGTGTATAGCAGTAAAACATAACCACGTGTGGCTGTCTTGTAGTGACTTATGCACTCCGGAAAATATAAAATAATAGGGCTTACCCGACTTGATCCGTGACTTAAAGTATAACCGAAATTCAAATACAATATACCGTCCCCTCCTGGATGATTTCCATAAATGGAGCGAGACGGAGTTTGCCCAGGTTGGATCTGTGATCCGAAGAGTGCGTATGACGCAAGCACGTTTTTCCGTCACCTCGTATCTGGGGATACACCCCTTGGTTGCCCAGGAACCAAAGTTTCGTTGGAAATAAACCAATTAGTTGCAGCGGAAGCTGTAGTAGGTATTAAAACACTCTCCTTTACCTCTCACTTCTTCACACAGCGCTGTGTTTGACAAGAAATGGAGAGGAACCCCGCTGACGCGTTTCGTCCTATATCCTAGGACTTTTTCAAAGCTGTTACTTCTGCACCTTTGGTTCCTATTTAAGGGATAAGTGGGCGTAATCATCCTCACACATATTAGTGTCTTAAAGTGAACTGTTCCATTATTTCTGGAAGGAAGCCAGATGACATCTGATAATCACTCCAAATTACAATGATGTATAATTCCACATAAACGTTACCCAATCGGATAAATTTAGTTATTTTTATATATTAATCCATTCCTTTTTCTAATGCACATTTCATACAACAATACATTTTAAAGAAAAGAGAAATGGACCCAGATTGAATCTACTTCACACGGGCTTAGCCCATAAATCCACCATTCTTGTGGTTCATATAACGTTTACAGTACTATACATCACCCTTATTCGAATGTTACAATAATATGTATAATATAATATATTTTCCTCTGGTAAGTATTTATTAATTTATGCAGCTTTACTGCTTTTGTAACTCGATCTGATCCTTCTTATCTTATATCTATAAACTTAATTGAACACCACATACTATTCCGTGAGCTCCTAAGTCTGGTGTTCTTACAATTCTTATAACACATCGGTTACAAGGTTGAGCCTCATTGCATTTTAAAAAGAGATATAATATCAAATAGTCCCCTCGTATAGAGGGTGACCATTCTAATCGCAAAATTCCAATGCTTCATTCAAACCTCTCGGAGAAAGGGTCCCTAATTTAAAGATCCAAGAGGATTCACATTGACATAATCTCCGGAATCTATCCCCTTTTCTCACAGTAGGCAATACCTGTTCCAAACCCGTGATCCTAAGACACCCTGGATTTTTTCTGTGTACTTCCAAATAATGTCTCGACACACTATGTGTCAAGAGACCATTAAGGATATTACATCTGTGTTCGCGGAATCTTACTTTAAGCGGTCTCATAGTTCGACCAACATATTGAAGATGACACTCACATTCCAACATGTAAACAATATATGGAGTGTCACAATTAATAAAATGTTCAATGGGAAATTCTTCCCCACAAGTGTTTGACCGTACTTTCATAGTTCTATTCATAATGTGGTCACAAGTTAAACATCTTGATTTGCCACACTTATAGCATCCCTTAGGTTTATCTGGGAGCCATGTGACATTATTTGTGCACTTCTCTTGTTTTAACATACTGGGAGCTAGTATTCTTTTCAGATCCATATTTTTTCTGAAAATCACTTTCGGTGTACTATCCAAAACATTCTTTAATATATTGTCTTCCTTAAGAATATTAAAATTTCTCCTCACAGCATTGCCAATTTGTCTGGACTTGGCATTATATGTTCACTTTAAGACACTAATATGTGTGAGGATGATTACGCCCACTTATCCCTTAAATAGGAACCAAAGGTGCAGAAGTAACAGCTTTGAAAAAGTCCTAGGATATAGGACGAAACGCGTCAGCGGGGTTCCTCTCCATATTCTTGTCAAACACAGCGCTGTGTGAAGAAGTGAGAGGTAAAGGAGAGTGTTTTAATACCTACTACAGCTTCCGCTGCAACTAATTGGTTTATTTCCAACGAAACTTTGGTTCCTGGGCAACCAAGGGGTGTATCCCCAGATACGAGGTGACGGAAAAACGTGCTTGCGTCATACGCACTCTTCGGATCACAGATCCAACCTGGGCAAACTCCGTCTCGCTCCATTTATGGAAATCATCCAGGAGGGGACGGTATATTGTATTTGAATTTCGGTTATACTTTAAGTCACGGATCAAGTCGGGTAAGCCCTATTATTTTATATTTTCCGGAGTGCATAAGTCACTACAAGACAGCCACACGTGGTTATGTTTTACTGCTATACACATGGACTCTAAGTTCAACAAGCGGATACATGATACAAAGGAGTTATAGACGACAGCAGTTACCTATGCATAGGTGGAACTATACTCTACATATATGTGTTTGGATGTATCGTTAACCATACGGTGGACAACAATACCAGCAAGTTTTTCTATGCACTTTTTCCATTCTATTTGTTCAGGTGTATTACTATTATCCAATATCTATTTTTAATCCCTCCCCTTCCCTTAATTTTTGAATCATGCATGTATTCGGTTTCTGAAGGTGGACACAGGCTAGGACTGCACCTGGCTCTGCCCAATTTGATGCCCTTCAAAATTGCCTCACTCATCACATAGGCAACAGTCTGATAGTCAGAGCAGGTGGATTGTAATTTTAAGGCCAACTGTAGATATGTCCAATCTGTTGCTGGAGGTCCACCACTTTGTTCTATGATCTTTTTTTTATTTGTGTTAAGTCTGTACTATTATTGCACTATGAATTCACATATAGCAAATCTATAGGGACAGACGAACTTGCTTCAACTAGGTCATGAAGAATAGTAATACATAAAAGCATCATATTTTATTAATTGATTTTTAAAAGGTAAACTAAATATATGTAAAAACCTTGACCCCATATTGGGGGCCTTAGAAAATCTAGAATGCCAAAAACACAAACCTCAGTTATAACAATAAACAGTTCAATTGCTAAAATGTCATAACATGACATCAATAAGACAATGCTCAATTGACAAAATGCCAAAATATACCAATAAAATCAAGAAATTAAGATTTGCACAGTATTTTGATTGGTGATATCTGTAGTTAGCTAAACAAATTAATGTTAAAAGAAACATTTTTAGTTTTTGGTGTAACATCCTGAGTAACACCTGGTTCATTAAGGTTACTTACCTTAGGTCTGGTTTTTGGTTGGTCTTCAAAAAGCACCTGCCCTAGTCCACTTGTCCTGCATGCTCCTTCAGGAAGTAAGTTGTTGGTTGGTGACGTGTAATGCCTGCGGGGAACAGGACAAACGTACACAAATATCTCACCTTCCAAACGATGGCCACCTTCCGTCCCTTTCTGAGTCACCCCAGCAGCTCTCCTATCCAAGCAGACCAGTAACTTAACCTCTATCAGTTCACTCCACTTCCCTCTAAGGAAGAAACAGACATTAAGGCCGTGCCTAATAGAAAAGGACTGTCCAAGGCTACGGCAAGGAGAAGAGACCTTCACTCAACCCCATTTCAACACCTTACTTTGCTCTAGCCAAGGGCGCGGGACTACGAGTACTTGGAACCAGGAACAGTCCCGCCCCAAATACTCCACTTTCCTCTCGGTGAGGGCCTAACCAGAAGTAGGAATAGAGCGTTATACTCACCCAGGCACTCCAACTTCTGGTCCCTGCTCTCCTGCTCCTCTCCGTCATCTGTGGAAGACAGAAAACAACACAGCCTCCCCCTACTCTACAAGCGGAGCTAGAATGTACCACCCACACAACTCACACTAGCTAACAGGCGGACCAACCCTAAAACCAACAACTAACTAATCTTCAGGAACGCAACTTCACTATAAACTGGGTGTAGTGTACTCCCTAAGACTCCTCTCTCTACCTATGGGGAACACCAGCCGGTGTTCACGTTCTACTCCGGAGGGCTGATCCTAAAACCCTCACCCAGGTCGTACTGAGAAGACTATCTTCTCACTATGGGGTCACTCACTGAATCCCAAGGACCAGTCGCCAGATGCACGACCGGGGCTCACTGGAGCAACGCGCCACCTGAGTGGCAGCTCTCGCATGGAACCGCCAGCGGCCACTACTGGAACTGGAAACGGTAGCCTTCACCCAAGCGGAGCACCGCCCCAATCTGGAACCGCCAGGGACCCTGCCGGAACTGACTGGAACAACCAATTGGAACCACGGGACTGAGTGCTGGAATTCAAAAGGGCTGTGCTGCACTGCCACTGAGGTGTCCAATCACTGCCTCAGGAAACCGGCATAACCCCAGGGACCTATTTAATGGGAAGACTACTGTGTGTCCTTCCCTAACTGTGTGTGCTCCTAACTACCCCTTGTCCCCACAGACACAGATTATAGCAGGAGTACAGTAAGGAAATAAGAGCCTACCTTTAATGGTGGCCTGACGTCTTGCACCTGTAAATAAACACACACAGCACAACCAAATACAATGTACAATACAGTATTTCACCACACAGGCGTAATAAGACTCTGCTGCTGTATCTGGAAGGCAAACCACGAAATACACACCTCTGCTATCTAACCAGACAGTTAAGTATAGCACTAACAGGAGCCTTCTGCTCTACTGTTGTCTAGGACTATCACCTAGCTTTACTCACACAACACTGGGACTGCACCCTTTCTAACTATGGGCTCTCACGCCCATTGTACCTCCAGGGCCTGATGCCCTCTCTACTAGGGGCCTTATGCCCTCTAACTATGGGCTCTATGCCCAGCTAACTACTGGGCCTTGTGCCCTGACTACGGGCCTTATGCCCCCTCTGCCTTGAGCTCTGAGCCCATCTAACTGAGCTCAGAGCCCAAGACAGAGAGGGCTAAGGCCCATTGGCTCGCCGTGGTGCCAATAATTTAAACGCCAGAGGTGAGCCAGGATCGGATCACTCATCCGGCCACAGATTGGCCAGTAGGGGAATGTGTGCCCTGATTGGCTCATCAGCCCTCTGCTGCCGGGACCTGCGGGGAAGAAAGAAGCAAACTACTCGCCGACCTGGAACGGTGAGTAAACTTGTCCTTCTTTCTTCACCCTCTTCACGGGCACAGCAGTGGAATCCATGTTCGCCCTCTTCACGGGCACAGCAGCGGAATCCATCTTCACCCTCTTGACGGACAGAGCAGTGGGATCCATCTTCGCCCTCTTTGTGGGCACCGCGGGGCACATCTCCACAGACGCACTGCCTTACTGGAAAAAAATGGGTAGACAAGAGCAAGGAGAGTCCAGTAATGTGTGCCACAATCTCCTCATTCCTGCTGACTCGATTCAGTTTTTGGTGGAATTATCCTATAATATTCACAGAAATAGCAAGGAAATTGATCTCAACATTGGTGTATAAATTGTACTTGAAATATAAGCAACATAGGTTAGTACAAGGGGAATTGCTTGTTCATCGCTAGTCATGAAAAACATACTCAATTTTGTATGCTTAAAACTGTGTTAAATTTAAATATTACACAGTAGTTGGCCCCTAGCATGCATTGAATCAATGAGATTCTTTGCAGTCTATACGTAAATAGCCAATCAGAGCGACTTTCTCCCGCTCTAATCAGTCAGAGGAAAGACGTTCTGCATTGTTTATTAGTTGAAAGGTCCCAGCCTCTCATTCACATTGCATTTTTGGAAAGAGCAAATCTTTGTCATCTAACATGGTTTTTAATTTTTTAATCGTTCGTTTATCACAGAAGAAAAGAGAAGTGTCACACTTTTACACAAGGAATATCACTGACTGGTATTAGCGCTACTAACCTGAGAGGTGCGGAGTCTAACACACCACCGGTGTTCACCAGTGACCTCGCAAGGAGGTTTGGGCTTTGCTGCGTGCGATGTGCAGGTCGCGGTTCTCCCAGGAAGTCACCAGTGCAGCGATTAGAGGGTAGTCGAAACCAAGGAAGCGAGGTACCACGGAGAGTAGGCAAAAGTAGTCAGGAATGGTCCAAAGGTCAATACCAGTGCGGGCAGCGAAGTACAAGGGATATCCGGAAGAGAGGTCAAACAAGCCAAGGAGTCAAATACACAGGAGGTCAGGAACAGGAATATAAACTAAATGCTGGAGCTGGTTAGAACCAATACTCTGGCACTAGACATGTGTCAGAGGCTGCTTTAAGTACTCTAAGGTGCCTCCTGATAGGGTTAGGGAGATTTAGGCGGTAAAGACATGCTGGCTGCAGACAGGTGAGTAGATATAGAGTTCTGCTGCTAGGCAACAGGATGAGGATTGCGGAGAGAAGGTGTCCGTCTGCGGCGCCTGTGGAGAGCGCGGAGACGGCACCTGACAAGAAGGTGGAAAAGAAGAAAAAGTGAAAAACTTTGGATTTAGCAATATAATGAAGAATAGGAGTTGGAGGAGTGTTTATTTAAATTAAAGAACTTTTTCTACAGTGTGTTTTTTATTGTTTTGATCAGCATGTGTCTGTTTTTCCTGGGTTGTCCTGCATTTTTCTTGTGGATTCTTATAGGGAATTCAGCCTTGTCAGCTCCTAGGAAAGAAGCCCTTGGCTGGGGTAACAATCAGAGACAAAGCACAAGCTGCTTAGTCCATATAATGCCACTATGAGAGTGGAATAGATGTTAAGAAGGTTTAGATAGATGAAATTGGTTGTGCTGGGACTGGTAATGCAGTCCACAATTTCAAGTAGAAGCCGTGAAATGGGTAAGTCTAACATAAGTCATGGAAGTTTTCACAAACAGAAATATGTCCATACATCAAAAGCTATCAGTGGCAAGGTCCACTTTGTATTAGCGGTAGTGGGATGCGTGTGGATGGGAATTTACCCCTATTTTTGACAGGGCTGGGAATGTTCTCCGCCTTCTTTGATCCCTTCCGTCAGTGGCCGGTAACCGTAGGAACACCGAGATGTTTGCCTGATGGAGGCGGAAGTCGCGTCCTTTCCTTTGGATGCTTTCTGAGCATGCGCATGCGTCCTCCGTTCAAACCATTCTATATGTTGGCAATAAAGTCCACAGAACGGTCGGGTAAAGAATAGTGGTGTTGTAGTGGTAATATAGAGTATAAACCAACGCGTTTCGCCCTAGGGTTTCTTCAGGGATTAAAGATTATGTGAAGTCCATACATAGAGGTTTAAATAGGGCCATTGCTATAGGTGATTACCTATTGGTTGGTTCTAGCAGGTCTGCCATAGGTCTGTGAATGATGGATGGTTGCTTGATCCAATAGGAATTTCACCTTTAATGTGTATGATACACTGGGAAATTGGATTCCAGCAATGCAGAAATTGCAGTAGAT
Source organism: Mixophyes fleayi (assembly GCF_038048845.1). Classification (NCBI taxonomy): domain Eukaryota; kingdom Metazoa; phylum Chordata; class Amphibia; order Anura; family Limnodynastidae; genus Mixophyes; species Mixophyes fleayi. The sequence continues at coordinate 89,703,112 of NC_134404.1, forward strand.
TTATGTAGGAAAGTTAACATAAGAAAAGGAATCCGAATAAATGGAGGTTGCGAATGTGTCACTTACCGGACTGTGAGAGCTACTCCTCGTGTATTTAGGAACCGTGGCCGTCCGCCATCCTGAGGGTCTGCGCATGTGCAGCCCTTTCAAGCCTTCAGTATCTGTTGCTTTTCATTAATTGGCTGATCAGGCAACACTCCCTATTTAAAGCACCTGAGGTCAATACCTCGTTGCCTGATCTTGGAGTCTCATTCCCATGAGCCTCTGTAGGTGTTCCTGTGTTTCCTCGTGTATTCAGCTCCTGCTGATTCCTGTTATTTCATTGTGGTTTCCAGACCACTTCAACACTCCTGTGTTCATCGTGTCTACAACAGCTGATTCCTATCCGCTGCCTCCGTTGTTTCTACAGAGTTCCTACTCACTTCAACTCTCCCGTGTTCATCGTGTCTACAACAGCTGATTCCTATCCGCTGCCTCCGTTGTTTCTACAGAGTTCCTACTCACTTCAACTCTCCCGTGTTCATCGTGTCTACAACAGCTGATTCCTATCCGCTGCCTCCGTGGTTTCTACAGAGTTCCTACTCACTTCAACTCTCCCGTGTTCATCGTGTCTACAACAGCTGATTCCTATCCGCTGCCTCCGTTGTTTCTACAAAGTTCCTACTCACTTCAACTCTCTTGTGTTCATCGTGTCTGCTACAGCTGATTCCTATCCGCTGCCTCCGTGGTTTCTTCAGAGTTCCTGCTCACCTCTACTCCCCGGTGTTCATCGTGTCTGCAGCCAGCTGATTCCTATCCGCTGCCTCCATTGCTTCTACAGAGTTCCAGCTCATCTCAACTCTCCTGTGTTCATCGGGTCAGCGCTCCGCTGCTACCATCTCTGCTACTGGAGTTCAGACCGCCTCAACTCTCCCGTGTTCTTCATGTTCCAGCTCCTTTTACTACTGCTTCCAGAGTATTGCTTCATTCGTGCTGATTTACCTGCCATGCGCTGCACCAACTTGATTACCGCTTCCACCTTCCAGTGGTCTCTCCTCCTGCCGGCCTACAGCCGTTCAGGTATCCCTGCACATCTCGCTGACAGCCTGCTCTCCTGAACCGCGGTATGCATACTTCTCATTGACTTTGTTCCTGTATTGCATATCTTGCGGGACTGAGTTTTGTTCTCCTCCGGAGTCCTTTATCCACTGAGACTGTCGCTACCATTGACTGTGTTTCCTATTTGCCTGGATTGTTATTGTGACTTTGTATACTCTAGCAGTGCTGCTCTGTTATCATTGTATTGTGATATCATCGTGGGATCAAGTCTTGTGTGCCCGTGTATACTCTGCATAGCATTCATCTCCTCGTGCTCTCCTCACATATATATATTTCAGTGGTACAACTTGCTATATGCAGACCACTGATTCCTGTTCCCTGTGTCACCAGTTTCCAGTATCCTCTCACATAGCAGTGGTACAACTTGCTATCCGCAGACCACTGACTACCCCGTTATCTACCTCCACCTGGATTCCATTCCTTCACCTAGACAGCGGTACAACTTGCTATACGCAGACCGCTGACTTTCACTGCCTCCTCGTTACCTCTGGACATTCCTCCTCACTATAGCAGTGGTACAACTTGCTATACGCAGACCACTGACTACCCTCACGTTTCCTTGTCCATCTAGTTCCTCTTGTACAGTTATACTCATTACCAATGCTGCTAGTCATAGACTTTTCCTGAGCATTCTCTCACCATCTGCTGTTCCTCCAGTTCCGTTGTCACCCTGCTACCAGAGTATCCATTACCACCTATATTACTCTGGTAAGTTACCATCTGGTGATTTCCTGGGCAAAGACTCCTAGTGCCCGTGACAGAATGTATATCTCAACATGGAGATGCCTGCCTCTTCCACTGAGCGGTGCTGCTGATGGCTGGGGTACTTTGCCTCGCTGCCTCCGGGTACCTTCTACCTGCAGCCCGACCTCCAACCTGATGCCTGGTCCGCCTGCCGCCTTCACGCTGCCGTCTCCTGCCGCAGCCCGACCTCCAACCTGATGCCTGACCCGCTTGCCGCCTTCACGCTGCCGTCTCCTGCTGCTCCTCCTCCCGCTCCAGTCGCCTGTTCACAGCCTGCTTCCAGTGGTGCTTCCTGCCTCCACGTGGGCCAGCTTTGAAAGTGCTGGACGTGCCGTCTGACTACCATGAACGCTACTTACCGCCTCCACGTCGCTGACCCAAGCTGCTGCTGCTGAATCCATGTGTCTCCTGTTCCTGGATCTCCTGATTCCCTCCAGCGGCACGCGCCCATGTGTCCCGCTGCTCCATCTCTGGTGATCTTCGTCCCGCTGCTCCATCTCCGGTGATCTTCGTCCCGCTGCTACATCTCCGGTGATCTTCGTCAGCAACAAACGGTGAGCCTGCTCTCCCCTCCCCTGCATTCACCTGATCACAGTCCGCGGATTCGGCCTGCTCCACCGGACACCCCGCCTGCTGCGGGCACTCAGTTAACCCCTTGTGTCCCTCTCCGCCGGCTGCCTCTCCACGTGGGTCCCTGCTCCCCTGAAGTCTCAGTGGCTCCTTTGGCCTCAACCTCCTCATTTCTAGGATCCAACCCCCACTCTGGGCTGCCTCTCATGCCCCTGCCCAGCACATGGTTGATTTTATATAAATAAAAAAAAAATAAGAAAAAAAAAAAATCAGGATCATCCACCATTAATTTGTCAATTAACACCAACACAGGGCCTGTTTATATCCATTATCCTCCCACCCCGCCTCTCCTCATGACCCCACCTGGTCCCACCGGGCTCCCCATAACTTCTGACCCCTTGGACCCTCCGACTCTCGTACTTCTCCGGGTCTGAACTCTGCACTGCACTGGTTGTCTTGACCCTCCGGAACTCTGATCCATCCTGATCACTCAACCCCCCAGGACTTTTCTGATCCTGCGCCTACCTCCTGATTGCTGGATCCCTGGACTACTCCAACTCCTGCAACCACTGGGATCCTCCGTGGACTCCCCCGTTCCTGAATTATCCCTCCAGCTTCCCTGTATGGGCTCTCGGTAGCCCTTCACTGCTGTTCTTGTGTTTATCTGATCTAACCATCAATTTTTATCTTTATCTCTAACTTAATGTGCTTAATTTAATTTTAATCAAATTTATTTGTTCCACCTTTATTTTATTGTTCTCTACCATACATTGTCTTCATCATTTAGGTTGTTTTGTTTAGATTGTTATTTATTCTCCTCCACTACACATTGTCCCATTGATTGTCCCATTGTCCCATTGATTTACCGCTGCTCTTCCCCACTTTGCTTTGTCTTCATTGTATTGCTACTGCCCTTCTGTTTCACTTCGCTCCTTAATCCTCTACTCTCCTACGTGCTGCCTTTCTTTGCCCCGTCAGTCTCTACTTGACTTAGCCTAATTCTCCTCCAGCCTCTGCTGCCCTTTTTACCTAGCTCAATTTTCTCCTCTGGCCCCTGCTGCCTCGTCTCTCTCAATCTCGCCCCCCATATCTCAATATGCCGCCCCGCTCCTTTCCTATACCTATCCTCTCCCCGGGCCACGGCCACCTGTCCCTCTCGCACAATCCCATCCCCCCCCTCACTCCTTCAACCTCTCTCCCAGCCCTTCACCGGTCCGACTCACACCCATCCCCTCGCTCCAGCAACCCCGACAATCTTATCCACATCTCCCCTCATCCTTCCCTCCCTTTCTCCTGTGCCCTCTGGAACTCAAGGTCCATCCGTAACAAACTGACCTCCATCCACGACCTCTTCGTCTCCAACTCTCTTAACCTTCTCGCCATCACTGAAACCTGGCTCACTCCCTCTGACACCACCTCACCCGCCGCCCTCTCCTATGGTGGCCTCTCCTTCACCCACTCTACCAGACCAGACGAACGTCCTGGTGGCGGAGTGGGACTTCTCCTATCCCCCTGCTGTACTTTTCGGGTCATTCCCACTGTACCTTCCCTCTCTTTCTCCCCCTGTGAAGCTCACTGCATTCGTCTTTTCTCCCCCATCCATCTCCGGGTCTCCGTCATCTACCGCCCCCCTGGCCCTACCTCCCTGTTCCTGGATAACTTCGCTGCCTAGCTCCCCCACTACCTTTCCTCTGACCTTCCCTCCGTCATACTCGGGGACTTCAACATCCCCATCGACAACTGCTCAGACCCTGCCACTACCAGACTTCTCTCCCTCTCCTCCTCCCTTGGTCTCACCCAGTGGACCTCCTCCCCCACCCACCATCTTGGTCACTCCCTCGACCTTGTCTTCTCGCATCTCTACGATCTCTCAGACTTCTCCATCTCTCCCTACCCACTCTCCGACCACCATCTCCTCTCTTTCACTCTGTCCTCCTCCCCCCCCGCCTAAAGCCACCCTCACCAGACGCAACCTTGATGCAATCGACCCCATCTCCTTCTCCTCCACACTTGATTCTCTCCTCTCTCCCCTTCCCTCCCTGACTTGCCCTGACCAGGCATCCTGTCTCTACAACCACTCCCTCACTACTGCCCTTGACGCTGTCGCCCCTGCCTCTCCCATCCGCCGACGCTGTCTCATCCCCCAACCATGGCACTCCAAACTCACCCGCTTCCTTAAAAAGTGCTCTCGCACTGCAGAACGCCTCTGGAGAAAATCTCGCTCCCTGGCTGACTTCCTTCACTTTAAATTTATCCTCTCCTCATTCTGCTCTGCCCTCTCCCTGGCTAAACAAACCTTCTTTAAATCCCTCATTTCCCTTCAGTCCTCTAATCCCCGTCGTCTCTTCGCCACCTTTAACTCCCTCCTTTATCCCCCCCCCTTTGGTCCCTCTCTCTCTCTCAGCTGATGACTTCACCACTTTTTTCTCCTCCAAAATTGAAGCCATCAGACTCAACATCTCCTCCTCCGCTGCCATTACTGCTTCACCTCCCTCTAACAAACAACTCTGGAGCTCCTTCAGCCCCACAACAGGCGATGAAGTTCACTCCCTCATTCTTTCCTCTCCTCCCTCCACTTGTTCTCTTGATCCAATCCCCTCTAACCTCCTTCGCTCTCTCTCTCCCACTGCCTGCTCCTACCTGGCACACCTCTTCAACCTATCACTCTCCTCTGGTGTTGTACCCTCCTCATTCAAACACGCTCTCATCTCTCCTATCCTCAAAAAACCCAACCTCGACCCCTCCTCCGTTGCCAATTATCGTCCTATCTCTCTTCTCCCCTATGCCTCCAAACTTCTTGAGCGGTTAGTCTGCTGTCGTCTCACCAGATACCTCTCAGACAACTCCCTCCTCGACCCTCTCCAATCTGGTTACCGCCCCCTCCACTCCACTGAAACTGCCCTGGCTAAAGTCACCAATGACCTCCTATCAGCCAAATCCAGGGGTCATTTCTCCTTACTTATCCTCCTCGACCTCTCCGCAGCCTTTGACACCGTGGACCACCCCCTTCTTCTGCAAACTCTTCTCTCTCTAGGCCTCTCTGGTTCTGTCCATGCCTGGTTCTGCTCTAACCTTGCTAACCGCACCTTCTCTGTCTCCACGTCCGGCTCTTCTACCGCCCCCATGCCCCTCCAAGTAGGAGTCCCCCAGGGCTCTGTTCTCGGCCCCCTTCTCTTTTCGCTCTACACTTCCTCCCTTGGTGCGCTCATCTCCTCCTTTGGTCTTCAGTATCACCTTTATGCTGACGACATTCAACTCTACATCTCCTCTCCTGATCTCTCGTCCACCCTCCTCTCTTGTGTATCTGACTGCCTCTCTGCCATCTCCTCCTGGATGTCCTCACGCTTTCTCAAAATTAACATCTCCAAAACGGAACTCATAGTCTTTCCTCCTTCCAGACTCCCCTCTTACCACAACCTCTCAATCGTTGTTAACAACACTACCATCTCATCTGTCACCCAACTCCGTTGCCTGGGTGTCACCCTTGACTCCTCTCTCTCTTTTGCCCCCCAAGCCCAATCCCTTGCTCAAGCCTGTCGCTTCCAACTGCGCAACATCGCCCGCATCCGACCCTTCCTTTCACAAGACGCCACCAAAACCATCATCCATGCACTCATCTTCTCCCGCCTGGACTACTGCAACCTCCTCCTCACTGGCCTCCCTCTCTCCCATCTCGCCCCGCTCCGATCTGTACTCAATGCAGCTGCCAGACTTATCTTTCTCTCACTTCGCTCCTCCTCTGCCTCCCCTCTCTACCAGGCCTTACACTGGCTCCCTTTCCCTTACAGAATCCTCTTTAAACTCCTTACTACCACTTACAAAGCTCTCTCCCAGTCTACTGCCCCCTACATCTCTAACCTCCTCACCATTCATACTCCCGCTCGCTCCCTGCGCTCAGCAAATGACCGTCGCCTCTCCTCCACTCTCATTACCTCTTCCTACTCCCGAGTCCAAGACTTTTCCCAAGCTGCCCCCCTGCACTGGAATGACCTCCCTCGCTCCATCCGTCTTGCTCCAAATCTGTGCTCCTTCAAACGGGCACTCAAAACTCACCTGTTCCTGAAAGCCTACCAACCATCCACTTAACCCCTCATCCACTCTGCTTGTTCTCCCTCCTCTCCCCTGGTCCCTTTTTCTCCATTGCATCACTGCCTCCCTTCGTGCCTGTTTTGTCCTCCCTCCCTTAGGATGTAAGCTCGTATGAGCAGGGACCCTCTCCCCTCCTGTCCTCATACCGACTCTTCTGCTCCGCCCTCACTCCATATGTCTGCCCGGAGTTTCCGAAGCATTGGTACTTAGTGTTTATTGTTCTGTGATGTTTACCCTGTATGGTCTACTGTTCGTATTATGTAAGGCGCTGCGAAAACCCTGTGGCGCCCAACAAATAAATGATAATAATAATAATAATATATATCTGCCTCGTAGCTTAAATCAACCTATAGTGTAAGGTTATGTTTAAATAATCTCTGGTGTGGTACAGAAAAACAATGACCATAGGTGGTACAGTTGCTAAACAGGTTTACCAGCAGCATGAATGAACACCTAGGGGCATGTATATAATTTGCCATAAATATACATACAACCATCTCCCTAAAAAGTTTAGAGGAAATGTCCCAATTCAAAAATCAATGTTTAAGCCTTCTGGTGTAAGGGTTTTCATCTTGAATATATATTTGGACTCCTCTCTTGAGTTTAATATAGTTTCCCCCCCCCCCTCCAAGCTTTGATAACTTTTTTAATGCCCAAAAACCTAAGTAGGGATGGATCTTTGGAATTGTGTTGGGCAAAGTGTTCGGAGACACTATGTTTGTCAAAACCTTTTCAGATATTCCTCTGATGTTCTGACACTCTGATATGCAGTTTTCTGATGGTCCTACCAATACATTGTAGGCCACAGGGGCATTGTAGAAGATAAATATCCCCTGTGGAGTCACATGTTATTTTTTCATCAAGGGTAAATTCCTCCCCAGTAGTATGTGATATAAAGCTGGTAGATGGTTTTGTGTGGCTGATGTTGCCCACCTTGCATGCTGCACATATATTGCAGTGATAAAATCCATTTGTCCTTTCTTTAAGCCAAGTGCTACCCAAAGTGTGGTTCTTAGGTGGAATGGTACTGTTTACCAGTTTGGTTTTGAGGTTGTTTGCCTTTGTGTATATAAACTTTGGTCTTTCTGGTAATATTCCCTTCAACTTATTGTTCACTAATAGGACTTTCCAAAGTTTTTTAATGATGTAATCAATTTTTTTGGAGTCATTATTGTATTTACTAATAAAGGGGATATGGATGGTTTCAGCTTTGTCAATTTCTTGCAGGGAATGTTTTTCCTATCTGTGTTCCTGACAGTAGAAAGGGCCTGCTCTATAGTGTCCTGATTGCATTTTCTTTCAAGGAACCGGTCCTTCAGTATATGGGCTTGTTTATAATATTCATCTATTTTGGAACATTTGCTTCTTAATCAAGTAAATTGTCCCTTTGGAGTGTTTTGTATCCAATTTCTGTGGTGACTGCTAGTGGAGGGGATGTAGGAATTTGAGTCAACCTCTTTGAAAAAGGTTCTAGTCTCTAGTTTGTTATGTTCAATTTAGATTTCAAAATCAAAAAATGAATGGATTCTGAGCTGCTATTAGAGGTAAAGTGAAGATTTTTGGTTGATGTATTCAAGAAAAAGAGCTAGCGTGTCCTTTGGTCCTGTCCAGATGAACAGGATGTCATATATGTAGCGACACCAGAGATGTATGAACTGAATGAATGGATTGTTATCATATTGTTTTCCCATACAGCCACAAACAGGTTTGCATAACTGGGTGCGAATTTAGCACCCATAGCAGTTCCTGTTTGTAGAATTAGCCCTCCGACCAAAAGTAGTTGTGGCTGAGTGTAAATGCAATAGCATCTAGAATGAAGTTGATTTGTTCCATGGGGAGATTTGATTCTCTAGTGAGGATATCACGTACATGTGTACAACCTGCTTGGTGATCAATAATAGTATACAAAGAGGTGATGTCGCAGGTGGGTAGTATGAACCCCTCCTTCCAGGTGATGTCCAAAGCACCTCCAGGACATGTCCTGTATCTCTCAAATAACTCCTTTGCTTGACTACTAGGGGTTGTAAAAAGGAGTCTATATAGCTTGAAAGATGGGTGGTGAGTGATCAGATACCTGAGACAATTGGTCTGCTTGGCAGGTTAGGTAGGGGTTTGTGGATTTTCGGGATTTGGTAGATAACTGGTAGTCTGGGAAATTTTATATAAAGGAAATCTAGTTCTGCCTTGCTTAAGATCCCTCTCTGGAAGGCAGGTGTAAAAAAGAGATGGGTGTTCAAAGAGCATCTAAAGATTTGAAGGCTGTGGGAAAGTCTAATTGAGCGTGGTAGGGAATTCAATAAGTGGGGAGCAGCACGGGAGAAGTCTTGTAGGCGTGAGTGAGAGGTGGTTATCAGAGACAAGGCACATGTCTGAAATAATACTGCTGACAACCTGATGTCATTGCAACATGGCTTATACTGATTGGACTCTCCTCAGGATATGTTATTTCTGATAACGCCACCAATATTGTTAGAGCGGGGGGAATTCCATCACATTTCCTGTTTTGCTCACATAAACAACTTGGTGGTACAGAACTTTTTAAAAAATGACAATGACATTCAGGAGAAGCTGCCTGTGTCCCGAAATATTTAGGGACATTTTCGGGATTCTGCAACAGCATGTAGGAGAATGCAGCAGCTGCAAAAAGAATAGAATTTAGGGGTAATGTAGTTTAGTCCAGCACAGTGGCGAATACTTTCTGTGTTGTGCAAGGTGCTGAAACCACTCGAAGTAGTCACCTGTGAAGAGAGTGCAGACACTGTTAACTTGTCAAGTTATTCCCCCTAATTAGACTTTTTGAAAAGCAGCAAGAGAAATTGAAGGAGGAAATGAAAAAAAGCAATTCCGCTTATTATGTTGGACTTGTAGATTAAGTACGTTATTCACTTCGCCAGTGTCCAAGAGTTATCAACATCTTGAAATCGGATCATTACATTTTGGCAACTGTGCATAATCCTAGATTTAAGAGCTATGCCTTCTCTTTCTTCCAACTGACCCAGATCTCAAGAGATGCAATGAGCTCCTGGTCAGCAAGCTGACAGCTCAAGTGGTACATGACACAATGATGTCTCCTCCTTCAGTTGCTCTGGAAATTGCTGCTAGAAAAAAACTTAGCTTTCCCAAGACAGTGATGCAGATGAGTCTGCACAACATTTTGACATTTGGGGGTAACTGTATCAAGCTGAGAGTTTTCCGGCGGGTTTGAAAAACCAATCAGATTCTAGCTATCATTTATTAAGTACATTCTACAAAACGATAGCTAGAATCTGATTGTTTGCGATAGGCAACATTTCCACTTTTCAAAATCACCAGAAAACGCTCAGCTTGATACATTTACTCCTTGGTCTGGTCTAAAAGAATAGCCCAAAAATCGTGACAGCTCTTCCGTAAAAGTAACTACAAATTCCATGAGGAAGGCCATTACCGGCAATTACATCAAAGTACACAGACTTCTGTGATGGTGGATTCCAGCGGGGATGAATTAGTATTGTTTGAGAATGATGTACACACTGATGAGGATGAGGGGGATGATAGTGTAGATTGCAGGTGCTGAGATCTAGCTGAGAGAAGGGAGCTAGGTGATGCTGGTATGCTTGGTAATATTTTGGGTAGAATGGCATGTTGGCAATTTTATGTTTTTCTAAAGTAACCTTTCACCTTTATTAGAGAGGTGTTTTTTCCTTTAAAAGGTACAAGCTTTTTATTTACATTTTTGTTTCCCTGACTTAAAACCACTATGCACTTCAACATAGACTTTAGCACATGAGGTAGAGGGATTAGTATCATCATGATTGAGACTGGAGAGTGACAAGAACAATGCCACCCCTCCTGTTTCTGTATGACCTATGGCTTAGTAGAATGTCACTAGAGACATTGAAGAACACTGACAGGCCTATTTCAATTTCTGTTTCAGCACTGAATCCTGCCACTCTCCTGTTTCTGAGTGAGTTATGATACAGTAAGGCGTAACTGCAGATTTAGACCAAGACTGCCAGCCCTATTATTTCTATTTCAGCAATGACATTTAGCAATGGAGCTCTACTGTTTGCGTGTTAGCTATATAACACCGTACAATGTGACTGCAGATTTAGACCAAGACTGCTAGCCCTATTATTTCTATTTCAGCAATAACAATTAACAAAAGGGCAATGGAGCTCTCCTCTTTGTGTGTTACCTATATAACACAGTACAATGTGACTGCAGATTTAGAAGACCAAGCCTGCCAGCCCTATTATTTCTATTTCAACAATGACAATTAGCAATGGAGCAATGCACCTCTCCTGTTTGTGTGTGAGCTATATAACACAGTACAATGTGACTGGAGATTTAGAAAACCAAGCCTGCCAGCCCTATTATTTCTATTACAGCAATGACAATTAGCAATGGAGCTCTCCTGAATGTCACTGGAGACTTAGAAGTGCTACCCCTCCTCTTTCTTTTCTACCTATAACGCTGCCCAACTGCACTAGAGACTGCCTGTGCTACCCTTTCTGTGTCCCTCTGTAAAATGGCACTGGATCGCCGTGGAGGGCGGTACTTATGGAATCCAAAACTCACGAGATCTGACGACATAACAATGACGTTTTGCCTCGTTTTTAATTAGGAGGGCGCGCGAAAGTACAGAGCCGGCTAGGCTCGGTACTCGGATCTGCTTAGATCGGGTGTGTTCGGTTGCCGGGGAACCGAGCCTGGCCATCTTTAATTTTTACATGCACTTGGAGGTGACTAAGATCATACTTCGGTACAATTTATTTGTTTTCAGTTAGCACTGTGTGTCTCTAGGTGGTCAGCCCTGCGAACATAAAGGTACATACAGCAAACTAGAAGTATGTCTACAATAGGTATGTTGAGAGGTGGAAAATGTGAAGAGGTGTAACGCCTGTGGGGAACAGACAGACAACACTTCCTTACCCATGATTGGTCCACCTACTGTTTGTATGGACTCCTCAGCCTCGGTATGACTTCCCACACCACTTTGATCTAGGAAAGAAACTAGACAAATTACTGAAGGGCAGGTATGTAGGGGAAAGAAGAGGGGGTGTCCAAAGTGATGGTCAGGAGTAGAGGCATTTCACTTCTACTCCGAATGTCCAGGTCTGGGCGTGGGGCTAAGGACACTTGGGACAGGGAAGTATCTCACCCGAATATCCTACTCACTGACTCACTGATGAGGGCCCTAACAAGAGAAAGAGATGAAACAGAAAAAAGATACTCACTGGGTAATTGCCACCTCCTTTTGATGGTCGTCTGCACTTCCAGGATCGGCATCTAGACACAGGGGCAACACAAGTCAGCCTACCCAGAGTGCTGTCTACTGGGCCAATATGTACTTCCTACACTAGTGTTAGCTACAATAACAAAAAAAGCACCCTGTTCTTAACATCAAAACTATGTGATCAGATGCTGATCAACTGTAAACTCCTAGCACTAGGTGTCGTGTACTACCCTAACTCAAACCCCACAGACACAAATCACAAAATGCAGACAGGAAATATAAATACCAAAAGTCTACTGAAACTTTAAAAAGGCAAATTTTAATATGCTAAAGGAGTCTATAAAGAGCATAGACTGGGACAAAGCCTTTGAAGGAAAAAATACGGAAGAAATGTGGGCTGTCTTTAAAATGTTGTTGGAAACATACACGTATAAGTTCATTCCTATAGGAAATAAATGTAAAAGAATTAAGTCTAAACCAATGTGGCTAAATAAAAAGGTAAGGGAAGAAATGCAAAGGAAGAAGCGTGCATTTAAATTGTTTAAGTCTGAAGGGTCAGAGGAGTCCTTCCATAGGTACAAGGAATGTAATAAAACATGCAAAAAGGAAATTAGATTGGCTAAATTAGAAAATGAAAGGCACGTTGCAAAAGAAAGTAAGACAAACCCCAAAAAGTTTTTTAAGTATCTAAATGGCAAAAGGATTAAAAAAGATAATATAGGACCACTAAGAAGTGAGATGGGTGAATTGATAAATGATACTAAGGAAAAAGCAGAGATATTAAACACGTTCTTTTCTTCAGTATTTACCAGAGAGGAACAAATGGCAGGAGTAATACATAAAAATGGAAATGAAACCATGCCATTAATTAATACTTGGTTGTCAGAGGAAGAAGTCCGAAGGTGACTGAAGAATATTAAGATAAATAAAGCTCCAGGTCCAGATGGCATACACCCAAGGGTCCTTATGGAATTAAACTCGGAAATAGCTAGACCGCTATTCTTAATTTTCAGAGATTAAATCTTCTCAGGCTCAGTACCAAAGGATTGGCGAATAGCAGATGTGGTGCCGTTGTTTAAAAAGGGGACGAGATCACAACCAGAGAATTATAGACCTGTAAGCCTGACATCAATAGTGGGGAAACTACTGGAAGGTATTTTAAGGGACAGTATTCAGGATTACTTGGTACGCAATAAAATTATTAGTGGGAATCAACATGGATTTGTGAGGGATAGGTCATGTCAAACTAATCTAATTAGTTTCTACGAGGAAGTTAGTGGGAACTTAGACCAGGGCAGGACAGTAGATGTGGTCTACTTAGATTTTGCAAAGGCCTTTGATACAGTGCCACACAAGAGGTTGGTTTACAAAATAAGGGAACTGGGTCTAGAAATCAAAATTTGTACTTGGATCGAAAACTGGTTAGAGAATAGGGAACAGAGAGTTGTGATAAATGGAACATTTTCTAATTGGTCAAAGGTCTTAAGTGGAGTACCTCAAGGTTCCGTGCTGGGGCCACTCCTTTTTAATATATTTATTAATGACCTTGGTGATGGTTTAGAGAGTAAAGTTTCTATTTTTGCAGATGACACTAAACTCTGTAAGGTAATAAAATCAGAGCAAGATGTAGCTTCTCTACAGAGGGACTTAAATAAACTGGAGGATTGGGCGGCTAAATGGAATATGAGGTTTAACACAGATAAATGTAAGGTTATGCATTCAGGGATCAAAAACAAGAACGCAATCTATAAATTAAATGGAATTAATTTGGGAGAATCTATAATGTAAAAGCATTTGGGAGTGCTCGTAGACAGTAGACTTAGCAATAGTGCTCAATGTCAAGCAGCAGCTGCAAGGGCAAACAAAGTATTGGCATGCATAAAAAGGGGCATAGATGCAAGGGAAGACAGTGTAATTTTGCCACTGTATAAATCATTGGTAAGACCTCATCTTGAATATGCAGTACAGTTCTGGGCACCACTCTATAAAAAAGATAATTTGGAACTAGAAAGGGTTCAGAGAAGGGCCACAAAATTGATAAAGGGTATGGAGTCATTAAGTTATGAGGAAAGGTTAGCCAGTTTAGGCATGTTTACTTTAGAAAAGAGGCGTCTAAGGGGAGATATGATTACTATGTACAAATACATTAGGGGTCAATACAGAGAGCTTTCATGGGAACTTTTTACCCCAAGGACCATACACAGGACACGTGGTCATTCCCTAAGGTTAGAGGAGAGGAAATTTCACAACCAGCAAAGGAAGGGGTTCTTTACAGTAAGGGCAGTCAAGATATGGAATTCATTGCCAGGGAAGGTTGTGATGGCAGATTCAATAGATATGTTTAAGAAAGGGTTAGACAAATTTTTAGCGGAAAGGTGTATCCAGGGATACGACCGTTAATTTAAAATAAAGGATAGTAGTGGATATAGGGTAAAAATTGGATTGCAATATTGAGTCTGGGGGGATTTTCAAAATTTAAACAGATGGGCGGTTGCCTACTCTGGATTAATTTCAAATATAAGTGCAGGATCGCAGGAGATCCAAAATAGGTTGAACTTGATGGACTGGCGTCTTTTTTCAACCTCATCAACTATGTTACTATGTTACTATGTTACCCTTAATAGGGGCCTGATTTCTGAATCCTGGAAGGGAAATTATTTAAACAAATACACACAATACAATGCAGTGCAATACATAAAGTACAGTGAAATTGACCACCACACAATGGCCACCTAAATACAATTCAGTGGGAATAGAACAGGCACGGTCTCAAATGGCAGGGTATCTCCTAACTGGTACCGGCCTAATGCCAATCTGAACTCACAGATCTAGTGTCTGAACTAAATGGGACCATAGGCTAATCCTGAATTTAATTCTGACACAGGCTAAGTCTAAACTTAAATTGCACAATAGGCTAAGCATGTATTTTACTGGTGCCACAAGCTAATCCTGCATTGTACTTGTGCCACATGCTTAAGCCTGACCCTTACTTGTTCCACAGACTAAGCCTGATGTTTAACAAATGTGCCCAAATAGAATATGCAAATCACCTAAACAACACTAACTAAAAATGTCTAAGAAATTAATTATGAATAAACACAATAATAAGATAAACAATTACATGTAAAGAGAGCAAACTATCCTTTCCACTGTGCCATATCTCTACCATGCCTAGCCCATGTGATCTCTTCATAAATCCAGTCCAATGTAGTAAATTTGGTTTAACTCCTCATAACCTTACTTTTGAAGTTGGTGCTGCTTGCAAATGAACAGCTTCTTCTCCATCCTTTTCCACTGAGCATTTGTGCAAAAATAAAATGCTATGTGAAGTATATACTATGTTACTGATTTGAGCATAGACAACACTGCAGACAATCAAAAATACATTTCTTGTACTCATCAGAGCTGATTTGTTGTCACACTGATAATTTTTAACAGAAAATAGTTTATTTGGAGGGGGCTCTTTTGCCTGTTTTGCTTGTAATGTGTTGTTTGATGTGGACTACAGGGCTGCCATCAGAAACTGTGGGGCCCAGTACTAATTAATCTGGCGGTGCCCCCCTCCCACCCTTGGTCCAGTACTAATTAATCTGGCCTCCCCATACATGTGCCCCGCTCCCCATACATATGCACCCCTCCATCTTCGCCATACATGCGCCCCCTATCCCTCATCACAGTACATTCCCCCCACTCCCTCATCACAGTAAATGTCCCCCTCTCCCCTTCCTGCAATCACAGTAAATGTTCCCCTCCCCCTCTCTCCCCCCCCTGCAGTTAATGTCCCCCTCTCTCCCCCCCCACAGTTAATGTCCTCCCTCCCCCCCACAGTTAATGTCCCCCTCCACCCCCCCAATCACAGTTAATGTCCCCATCTCTCCCCCCACAGTTAATGTCCCCCTCCACTCCCCCAATCACAGTTAAGGTCCCCCCCTCCACCCCCCCAATCACAGTTAAGGTCCCCTTCTCTCTCTCCCCCCTCCACAATTGTCGTCACCGCGCCCCGCGCTCCCAGCCTATCAGAGTCTGGGAGGCAGAGCTGCAGCATCGCGGAGGAGGTATGAAAAAAAAAATGGGAGGCACGGTCGGTGACTGCGGTGCCCGGACAGTCCAGGGAGTCTGAACAGATGGAGAGGTCTGTCCGGGCCCCCTAGTCTGTCCGGGCCCCTTACAGCAGTACTGGCTGTACCCCCCTGATGGCGGCCCTGGTGGACTATAAGGTGCATTCCTTTGTGCAAAATGAAGTGCTGTGTACCATGCAGATTTTGCAGTTCACCTACAAAAGACCTAGGAGTATATGTACCTCTCGGAGGTCTGCAGTAATTTTTTAAAAACTGCAATTTTCTTAAAGACAAAACCAGAGGCTTTGTATTTAATAAAATCACTGTTCTAAAAATGATGGCAAACCACCACTTGATAAATCCACTTCTTAGAGTTTATTCCCAGACATAGAATTATAAAGCACTATGAGCTCACAAGGGCCACCCAATGCATTTACCATCCCCCTATTTTGTTTATGAGTAGTAATCTTTCTAGTCTATAAAGATTTAAAATTTAAACAATGGCAGCGTTAAATGTATTTACTGAATTACAGTGTAATCCTAGATTTTAACGTACATATGATGAGGCATCATGTATTGGATATATATGTATTTCTACAGTATAAATAACTGGCCTTTCTCTGTGATTAGTAATTGAATTCAGCAACAAGAAAACAGGATTTGAAAGAATTATGTGTCTGAGTCTTGTTTCATTAAACTGATTTGTTCCACTTTACTTGATCCAATTCCACGTGTGGTCTATCCATTATTTCATTGTGATTCAGAGCCATGTACAATCAACAAAAAGTACTTCAATTCTGAAATACATAAACAAGCCTAATACAGACTGATTGGGACTTTCCCAAATCACGTCTTCCTTACTATGGCTTTGAAAAGGAATGTTACATGAATAATGACACTCTGTCTACATGTAACGTTCTGCTCATGATTGCGGAATGTTTTTAAAACACAAGGATTTCCTAGAATGTTAGCAGTTTTTGTAACTATTGAACCTGCTGGTCTTTTTCCAGCCCATCAACAAAACAACCTGGGGGTTTTCCAATATACTAACACATTTACAAGTAGTGACAAGCTGAATGAATGAACACTAGACGTGGACTTATAGTAGTTATATCATGAGAGTTATGCTTGCCTACATAAAATGCATTAGTAGTTGGAAAGTGACTTCTAATTATAAACGATGAAACGTTTCTCTCAATTAACACACAGTGTAGTGATCTTTGCTGCAATAACAATCTACTGTAGGAAAGTGAATAGATGTCTGTTGTCCCAAATTCACAGGGACAGTCGCAGATAATGAAGATTTTACAATGGAGATGTTTATGATTGGAAAGGCCAATTTTTCAATAATAATCAACTGTACAGTACAATGCATGTTATGTAGTGTGCATGATCTATTCTTATTGTCTGGCTCTTATAAGTCAATATTTATAATGAGGAATATTTTAGATGCAAAGAAAATTACATATTGTTTGACAGTGTCAACCCTAATAAACCCTTGTTAGAAATGCCTTTCTATACCACCAAACAAGCAGTGCTAAACATGTGATGAGAATCCACCACTTAAAGTCAATTTATATATAATCCTACATTATAACAATATGTTAAAACAACTTTTTCATTAATACTGTCATGTGTCTTGCAGTAACAATTGTCTCATAGCAAATATATCTCTTGCAACAGTATAAACAGTAGATGTAGCATGCTTATAGTAGTAAATGCATCTAGGTCATACTTACCTACAGCTGGGGGTCCGTTGAGTGAAGCGTGGCCCCCACCATCTACAACAACGGGGACAGCTGGATCTGGGATTTTTGCCTGCTCTCTCGGGAATCCGGGAGAACTCTCAAAAATTCGGGAGTCTCCCGGACATTCCGGGAGAGTAGGCAACTATGATCTAGGTTAAAACAGTATTTAATACTTAGTATATTTTGATGTGGTTCATAATGTTCCTTAGAATAGCACGGTTTTGATATAACAGTGTAATGTACAGGTAGGTACAAAATTCCTTCTATCGCTAACAGCTAAGTAAATGTATTTAGGCAGCTTATACCTATATAGACAATTTGACATCTATATTTTCTGGTCTGGAAGACAACTGAAATGGTTATCTAGTTAAATACATAGAGGTAAAATTGGAACAAAAACAAAGGTTCATAGAGTTCAACCTTTCATAAATTCTAATTCTGTCAATCCAAAGGTTGGTTAAACAGAACATGTGTGACAATGGTTAATTTCACCTCACAGAAGGTACCCCAAATATGGAACAGATAATTCCCTGGGACAATATTACCCACGTAGTGAAATAGAGCAAATTCTATTACTTGTAAGAAAGACACCTAATATATTTTTAAATCATGTTGGTAAATTTGACAGCACAACTTTTTGTCATAAGGAATTGCACATCTTACCCATCCTTTCAGTTTCCCTTCCTATGTCGGCAGTAAACACATTCTTTCTCCCATTCTCAATTGATGACCTCTGGTCCTCAGTGTGGTCCTTGGTATGAAAAAATTTTTAGGCAAATTTTTATGTTAATCTCGGATATACATATTATTGTTATGAGTGTCACCAGCATGTATGGACACCTTACTTTTTAGGACATGTACAAGATCAATAATACAAATATTGATATGGTCAAAAACTGATCCCTGTAGTACACAACTAATAACTTTAGCCAAGTCTTAATATATTCCAGGTATAACTACTTTTTGTCTCCTGTCTTTCATCCAGGTCTCTATCCATATACATGCATTTATACTTAGACTTAGTATTTTCATTGTATGTACCAGACTGTTCTGTGTAACACATTTACAAAATCCAAAAATATCACATCAATTGTAAGATCCAATTTGAAAATTACTCAGAAAAACTAATAATATTAGTTAGGAATGAATGGTCCTTCATAAAACCATACTGATACTATTTTATCAAATCATTTTTTCAATACTTATCACAATAGCATCCCATATAATCTTTTAAAATAATTTACCCATAACTGAGCACCCAGAGGAAACCCACACGAACACGGGGAGAACATACAAACTCCTCACAGATAAGGCCATGATCGGGAATCAAACTCATGACCCCAGTGCTATAAGGCAGAAGCACTGACCACTAAGCCACCATGCTGCTCATACCACATATGCTTTCTACCAACCTTGTGTCTCTTTCCTATTAGAAAGGATTCCATATATATCAGAAAAAATTGGGCCATCAGTTACTGAACATACTAGCTCTAGCACCCATGGGTGGATGTCCTCTTTCTCGGGTGCTTTATCCGAATTAATCTTATATAGGTATAAGTTCCACCTTTTCCTGTGTGAAATAAGTAACATATATTTAAACATTTTCCATTTGGTCTCCAGGCTCTTATTTAATAGTACACTTTACCAGTCTACAAGCTTCAATGCTTTTCTGAGATGATCAAACTTTGCTTCTCTAAAATGCATTTAACAAATTTTGTAGATTCCTTAGAAAACACTTTCTCAAAATCCAAGTCAAATCATGTGTGTGATAACATTTCCCTAAAAGTAATTTAGGTATATTAGATAGTGCCAAGTCCAGAATGTGGACGAGAGGCAGATCTTGTGGAGAGCAGAGAGGGAGGGAGATATGACCTTGAATGTTAGCAGAAGTGTTTTATATTAGATTCTGTAAAATACAAGCAACCAATGTAGGGACTTACAGAGAAGAGCAGCAATAGAAGACCATTTAGAGTATAATTACTAAACTTGGGGTTTGAAAAAGTGGAGATGTTGCCTATAGCAACCAATCAGATTCTAGTTATCATTTATTTAGTACATTTGACAAAATGACAGCTAGAATCTGATTGGTTGCTATAGGCAACATCGCCACTTTTTCTAACCCACAGTTTAGTAAATATATCCCTAATACCCCATTCATACTGCACCAAAATCCCAGGTTTTTCCTGGGTCGAGCTGAAACGACCCGGGTCTTGTTGCAGTATGAATGGTACAAGTCCAAAATCCCGGTCTAAAAACCCGGGTCTTCAACCCGGGATTTATTGAGGGGTAATTCCCGGGTCGGACCCGGGTCGCCTGCACTATGAATGGTGCAACCCGGGTTTTTCAACCTGGGTTGCACAGAAAACATGCTGATTGGCTGTCTGCCTGTCTCTGGAGGATGATGTCATCGTTGGAAGCTTTCTAGGAGAGATGGTGGATGGTGGTCTCAAGCTAAAGCTGAAGCAGAAGCGTTTTTGTACTGAGAAAATTGCTTTTATTAGTTTGCAAAAACAGTGTTTATACAGCAATAATGACACACTGGATGGAGGAAGAGGTGCATGAGCTGCTGAATGTCAGAGGGGAGGAAGAAATTAGAAGGCAAGTGACTGGGACTGTGAAGGATGCCACAGTGTACTACAACATCGCCAAAATACTCACTCAACGTGGCATAAAGAGGACACAGCAACAAGTCCTGAACAAATTAAAGTCCCTGAAGAAGCAGTACACTAAAGTCCATGACCACAACAGGCGCAAAAGTGGCGCTGAAAGAATGGACTGGCCCTTTTATGACCAGTGCAATATGGTCTTTGGACATTCTCCTCTGACAAATCCAATTGCACTGTCATCTTCTAGGAATGTGGATGCGGCTATACCAACACCACCAGAGAGCACACAGACAAGCGAGGTCGCAACGGTAATAATAGAAGATTCTATAGAAGACACCCCAGAACTGGAGTGCTCTGCCACAACAGATGACACCAACATGTCTTGGGAGGAATTGAACGATTCACAGCCATTCCCTGCTGCGCAAGTCGTTACAGAGACTTCGCAAGAAACGCAGCCAGAACCAGTGCCGGTGTCAACATCTACGCCAGGTCCCAGTTTATGCTCCAACAGTAAGTATCTTTAATAATCTCACATAATGACCAACCATATCTACATACATATATATCTACATAATTGAAAAAAAAAAAATGAACTGTATAAACAAAAGTCCCAAAAACAGAGAACTATATCAACCGAAATGCAAGCCAAATACCAATAAATATACCTACATAACTAAAAAAAAAAAAATGTTTGAACATAACTGTCAAAAAAATAGAAGTATATCAACATAAATGCAAACCAAACACCAATGTTTCTACATAACTTTAAAAAGAGAACTATATCAACCAAAAGCCCAAAAGACAAATATAATACACTATAAAGTATTAAAACATTAACACGCATATTTTGCAGTGCAAAACTACTGAGCAAGAGGGAGGAGGCCTCAAGCACATATCAGCTTACAACACTGCTTTTTTGTTCTGCCACATTATATATTCTAATGTATGTTTTACTGTGTTTTTTCTACGTACAGTTTACAACGTTCCAAAAAAACGCAAAAGGCTCAACAAAATGGACCAAGCAACTAAAACAATGACAACTGTCATGATGGATCAACTGCGGGAGATGGACAGCACCATGAGGGAACACGAGAATACACAACTGCAGCGTTTTATGGACAATGAGCGGGAACTGCAGGACTCTTTCCTCATGCAAATCATGAACATGCAGGAATGCGTGTTACGCGAAAATCGTGAGTGTATTATGGGATTCATGGACAGACTCCTCTCGCGGGTGCAGGCACCTCCTCCAAGTCCTTACTATTATGACGGACATTATCCTATGTACCAGCGGGGGCAACCCATGTTAGGCAACAATAGCGCTCCAAACCCGGTACACAATACACAACATGCTCCTATGGGTAACCCCAACATAGAATACCCACCAGGTTATCCACTCCAAACCACTCCACCACCAGAAATGCCACAATATAGGCAATTGTAATAATCATGTTTTATGGTCAAATGTTTCACTGTTAATTGTTATCATGTATGTTACGTGTGATCTGGAATCACACCGTTAGCTTCTCATATATATATATAACCTGAAAAGCAAATTTGCACTTACTGTTTGGGCACATTTGTGTCTTGGGTTTACTACTTATGTATATATTTTATTTTTTTCTACATGCAAGTAAGCACTTTTATATTGTGTCATTTTATATTTTGTTGTGAAGAGACATATGAGGAAATATGTACAAAACAAAATACAATATGTGAAATAAACATATATTTTTTAATTTTACATTTGTGTGGTACATTCAAACAAGTGAGGACAAATTGGCAGTGAGGGTGGTCCTAATAAGTTCAGCAGAGGTATTGGTGCGCTCTCCTTCAAAAGTACTGGAGTCCACTGACAGCACTGGCATTTCAGATTCCTGCACATTCTACTCAGGTAGAAATTGTTCTTTTTGAATTTCACAAATGTTATGTAAAATACAGCAAGCAGCAACCACGTGGGGCACAAGCTTGGTGTCAATGTCAATGCGCTTCAGTAGACAGTGCCAACGTCCTTTCAAGCGCCCAAAAGCATTTTCCACCACCATCCGAGCAGAGCTGAGGGTATGTGTAAAACGGATCTGTTCCTGAGACAGGTGATGTTGCTGAGTGAACCCCTTCATCAGGCAGCGCCTCAAAGGGTAAGCAGCATCCCCAATGATGTGTACCGGTATCTCCACACCATCAACAAACGTAGATTTCTGTAAATAAAAACATGCAGTTTCACGTCACCATGTTTAAAATATTGGTCAAATAACGCAGTACACTTGGTACTATATGGTGAAAATGCATTTTGCAAGTGTTACATCTGTATATAAAAAGGGGCAGTAAATACATACAATATTGATAGCAGACAATAGTATATAAGCTTCAATTACAAATACATCATACAACATTACACCGATATTTACCTCTCTAGGGAACAGGCAGCCATCTTGTCTTTCCTCAGCAATTTGGTAAAGGTTCGAATTTGCTAGAACTCTGGCATCATGGGAACGTCCAGGCCACCCAATGAAAACATCTGTGAAACTAACATAAAAAAAAACATATATAAATATGTTTTACAATACGCATTACACATGGCACAGTCACATACAAAAAACCCATAAAAAATGCTTACCAATAGTTGTGGTCAACCACAGCCTGCAGAATGATGGAATGCCAGCCTTTGCGGTTGTAGTAATCTGCATGATTGTCTGTGGGGGCAATGATGGGGATGTGTGTCCCGTCTATGGCTCCAGCACACTGTGGAAACCCACGCTTCAGGAATCCTGCAATTGTATCATCCAGGCGCTGACCATGCGGTAAGGAGATGAAGCGATGATACAGGGCTTCCAGCAATGCCGTGGTGACTTCATGCACTAGAGTGCACACCGTGGATATCCTCACTCCAAACAAGCTGGAGATTGTCCGGTATTCTCCAGGGGTAGCATACCACCACAACACAATAGAAAGGCGCCTACATGGTGGAATAGGTTTCTCAAAGTTAGTGGCCTTCCTGGAAAGTGCTGGGGTAATAAGGTCCAGCACATAGTTAAATGTCCCACATGACATTCTGAAGTGTTGCATCCACTGCTGTTCTTTAAACGCTTCCACAGTAGACTAGAAAGCTTCTCCGTGGCTACGCTCTCTGGCACGCATGGTTTGGTTACTGGCAGCACTGAATCTCAAAATTGAGGCAATGCTGGCCCTGAGAAACGCTCTCCTCCTGCGCATATACAGACACCGAGTTTTCTTCTATTGTGCCATAAACTTCGCCTTCCGCACAGTGTCAGCAGCTGCAGCAAACTCTCATTTGCTGCATAAAACATCAAAAAAATACTAGTAAACATGAACTCTGGGCTACACAAAAGTGAGTAGTCGGCCATGATGAAAAGTAATGTGGTAAACAAGCACCACCCACTTTAGCATCATCTTTATGCGTCAACAAACCAGTCACCTTTCAATGGCATCACTGTTTTTCAGCCAATGAAAACTGCTCTGGTGATGACTCCCACAAATTGCCAGGGCACAGACTTGTGCAGTATGAATGGGGTCAACCCGGGAAATTCCCGGGTCCGAGGGGGTCCGAGGTGCAGTATGAATGGTGTTTCTGAGCTGGGACGCTCCGAGACCCTGCAAAAACCCGGCTTCAAAAACCCGGGATATTGCAGGGGCGGCAGTGTGAAAGTGGTATTAGTCTAGTTGATGCAATCAAAATCGATTGTAGATGTGAAAGTCGGGTTAGGAAAGACTATTAAAAAGACAATTTTATAGAAGAGAATGGCAATGGTCAATACAGGAAATAATGAATGCATAAATTAACATTTTTGTAGTGTTTTGTGTAAAATGTCTGTATATTCTGGAAATGTATTTTAGATGTATGTAACAGGTTTTGGATAATGATTGTATCTGGGGAACAAAGGACAGTTCTGACTGAAGAGGGTCTAATAGGTTGTGTTTGGCAAGTATAGGCAAATCTCTAAAGAAGGTTGGAGGCTCATGGAAGTTATTAGATGAGACAGAAATCTGAAAGAGAATTTATGTCAGAATGAGTTATTGTCAGAATAGGAGTAATAACTGCATTATTAAATAATGATTGGAAGATACCAGTGGAGAGGGATTACAGATTTTAGTTAAGGCTTGGATGAGCACCAGAGACAGTGAATGACGGATTTGTGAGGATATAGGGTCAAGTGGACAGGCAGTAGAGTGGAAGGAGAAGAAAAAAGTAGAAGCTTCCTGTTAATTTTTGGGATCAAAGGAAAAAAGGGCACCAGAAGATGTAGAAAAGGAATTGAGGCAGGTTGTTGGTCTGGCAAATGGATTACATTTCATGTTCCTTGAAGTAGGAAGATAGAAAGAACTTGGGGCTCTATGGTAGCTTGATTTGAGAGGGATTGAGAAGATGTTTGAATGTATTAAAGAAGCATTTGGGGTTAGAAGGAGGAGTTGAGGTCTGTTTGACACTGTTCAGAAGTGTCCAGATTATTTTGATAGGAGTGGTAGATAGCAGTATATTGAGAAAGTCATTAGAAGTACAAGGATTGTGCCAATGTCATTCTACTGTGCAGGAAAGTATTTGAAGCCTTTTCTTTTGTGTACAATGACTGAGATCATGGTCAGTGCTGAGAGCAACAAGTAGCTGAAGCCACTTGACACTTGAGTATGAGGGGGCTTGGTGGAGTTCATCAGCAGTAACTGAATGAGGTTACAGGTTCTCTACATGTAGGAATGATACCCTTTCATGATGACAGACCACTTTGAATTTTATATGTATGATGCATCAGTACATAAAATGAAATTATTAGCAACAGTGATTGTAAGAGAAGCACACTTTGCACTTTGACACTCCATCAATTTCCATGTTTAGACTATTGCAGAAAACTGCAATGAGGCATTTGGAGTTTTAGAGTGCATTTACAGTGTATAAGACAAAATATAATTTTTAAATGCTTACTGACCCATAACAGAACTACTGATAAACCCAAATTGTCATAAAGAAAGAACTAAGACAAAATCTATTTGGCAGCATAGTCAGCTGCTTCTTGGCTTGTCCTAAATATATCTTTATAGTGGTGGTAGTCAGCATATCGATACTGACTACACCGACAGCAATTACCAGGACATCTGGAGTCCGGCTGGCTGGGGCCATGTACAATGTACAACCCTTTGCAAAGTACATTGTACATGGCCCCATAGTTACATTACCCCCGTAAGAGCAACGTGAACAGGGTCGGCCAGGTCAGTGACGTCATCCAATGCAGTCCGCGTCTTCTGTCTTCAGGATTGATTGAAGTCGCTTCAGTGAAGAGTCGTGATGGATCCTCGTCGTGGAAGCAGCCAGCTGGACTTCAGATGTCGTGGTAAGTGTTGTTGGTGTAGTCAGCACCGATCTTCCGTACCCCTCCCCGATACCTGTAATCTACATACTATTAAAGGAGAGCTCCATCCGAAACTATAATTTTAGATATTGTATATTTCTAATTGCCGTCAGTGCAGTGTTCCCCCAATTTAATGGATCCCCTGAACATTTAAATGGTACATCACTGTACTTCTTTCTATTACTAAGGTGAGCTTGTTTGAAAGAAAAAGCTGTGTTGTTAAAGCCTCTTTACTATGAACTTCCATTTTGCATGAGTGGGACATCCACTTAGTAAGGACTTCAAAACCACCGCTGTCTCCTTAAATCAGGCAAACGGAGCTAAGTGAAAAGAATGCAGCCCTGACCACTGGGCCTCTCAGTATGACCCATTGGGTTGAGGAATCAGTACACTGAAGGCAGGGCCATCTTAACAACATTATGGGCTCCAGGGCAAAGCAGTGTACCGGGGCCCCTAGATATAGATATAGATATATAGAAATATACAGATACAGATATAGATATAGATATATAGAGATAGAGATAGATAGATGTACTTTCTCAGTGACCCTTGAAGGTTTTTTTCGCAGGTTTTTTTCTTTTGCAGAATTATTTATTCTCATTAAGAGCTGTGCCTATGGGGCCCCCTTGCTCGTGGGGCCCCCGGACAGCTGCCCATCGTGCCCAATGGAAAAGATGGCCCTGACTGAAGGTAAGCATAAATCTGTATTTTATCATAACTTTGAGAACTATAGTCATAACTCAATGTCTTGTGAGTTCTTATTTAGGTAAAGCATTAAAAAAAAAAATCACAAAAAGTTTATTTTTACTATTATTATTATTATTATTATTAATATTATTATTATAATATCTCCACTTCAGCACTGCACAGAGAATGCAAATGGCAGAAAACGTCATAATAATTATAAAAACATTCTAATCAGGTAGGGCGACTCTTACAACCTGAGGAATAGGGATTTAAACATAACATGCGACCTGTGAAGTAGCGTAGATTCTCTGTATATGCTCTGAGACATCTCCAATGTATAACTGCCAGGGAAGATTTAAATACCCTATCACGCCCTTTATTCAATAGCAATCAGTGCAGCCCATCCCCGGAGAAGTTGTACAAACAGGAAAAGTTTTTTCTTATGTCAATATTTATATGACTACAGATAATTAAGAATAGCATTGTCTGTGATGCCAAAAATATTACTACATACATCTTTTGCAAATCTTTCAGAAAGTAAATACGGTTGTTAGAATAAGATGTACAGTGAATGTATCTACCACAATCAGTGATTGTTTACTGTCAATCAGTGTCATATGTAAACTAAAAAGGTGTCTGAAATTGCCAATCAATAGGTCACTAAAAGACTGTACCATTTTCTCTGTACAAAATGTATGCTGTGGATCAAATAATTTCATATAGTAAATAAAAAGTACTTTAAAATGATCTTAAATGTCAAAAATGTTGCCCCTACCACATGGAATAATGTTCAGATAATTGCTGTAATTTCCTAGGAATGTATACAGATAGATCTGCTGTACTTTGGAAAGTTTACCTTAATCAGGCAAAGAAGGACAAGTAAGGACACACGTTGCAGAATGCATTAGGCATTTAAACCTTGTCAAATCTATTAAAACCACAAGCCTTGGCATGACTAAAGAAATGTTAAACATTGTTCCTATATAAAGTATATTCTTATCGTCTTAGTTAGTGAACACAAATGGAAGCTGCCTAATGTGATGTTCTAAATACTAACACAAAAGCCTGGAGGTAAACTGTTATTCTGTGTGAGATTTAATACTTCTGTGCTGTTGTTGAGAACATTAACTTTTTTTTTTTTTAAAAAAAAAGCACAAATGTGTGAGTGAAGCACCTTGTCATTTAAAGCTATGTGAAGAATGTTAAGTGTATAAGTAGGCTAAGTGAGGTTGCTTCCAGCTAACTTTACTGCCATGGACTAAAAGTTATCTTTTCACTAATGGGTAAACAGAATTACAGCAAAATTTCATGTAAATCAAGTTTTATTATTCTTATTATTACTATTTTTATTATTACTATTTTTATTATTATTACTATTGTTTTTTGTCTGAAATTACTAGGCGCCACTATTGAATTAAATAGGAAGGCATAAATTCAATTAATTCACCATCACCCGATAAAATAAAATAGCACCCATTAAATAATTAGCCCCCACCAAAACTCCACCACTAAATCAATAGCCTACCCCCCACCCACATTCTATTAACATCCTCTCTCCCTTCCCTCACACAAAATAGTAAGACGCCCTCTCCCTTCCCTCACACAATATATCAAGATCCCCCTCACTTCCATCACACATTATATTAAGACCTCCCCCTTCCCTCACATATTATATTAAGACATCTCCCTTCCCTCACATATTATATTAAGACCTCCCCCTTCCATCACACATTATATTAAGACCTCCCCCTTCCCTCACATATTATATTAAGACCTCCCCCTTCCCTCACATATTATATTAAGACATCTCCCTTCCCTCACACATTATATTAATACCTCCCCCTTCCCTCACATATTATATTAAGACCTCCCCCTTCCCTCACATATTATATTAAGATATCTCCCTTCCCTCACATATTATATTAAGACCTCCCCCTTCCCTCACATATTATAATAAGACCTCACCACTTCCCTCACATATTATATTAACATAGCCCCCTCCCTTCCCTCACACATTATATTAAGACAACCCCCTTCCCTCACATATTATATTAAGACCTCCCCTTTCCCTCAAATATTATATTAAGACCTCCCCTTTCCCTCAAATATTATATTAACATAGCCCCCTCCCTTCCCTCACATATTACATTAAGACCCCTCCGTCCCTCACACATTATATTAACATAACCCCCATCCCTTCCCTCCCATATATTAATATAATACCCCCCTTCCATTCCCTTACACAGTATAGTATTATAGTATTATAACTCCTTCCCTTTCCTCACACTTTATATTAACGTACCCCTCTCCCTTCCCTCACACATTGTAGTAACTTACCCCATCCCTTCCCTCTCACATTATAGTAACATACCCCACTCCCTTCCCTCATTCATTATGGTAACATAACCCCACTCCCTTCCCTCCCACATAATGCTAAAATACCACCCCTTCTCTCACACATTATAGTAACATACCCCTCTTCACACTTACCTTGTTACATCTGCATGTAGGAGCCTCTCTTGTTGCTCTGCACACATGGAATGGCACCTGTCTTGTGGTGCATGTCCCATGATCATTGATGGGGACTGGAGGATGGAGGAAGCAGCCACACATAGGGGGAGGGACAGATCATTAGAAGTAAGGTGGCTCATCCCGGGGAAGGGACCAGCCACCAAGTACTATACTGTCCCCCGCTGGCATTCTTTGATAGCGCCTGGTCCGGGGACGCCCCCTGACCAGGGACTGATTAAGGGATCAGACCATCCTTGGCTAATAAGCTTGTAGCGCACCCTCGCCTTCCATGTCAGGCTAATACACAGTAGGCAAACACAAACTTTTCCTTAATTTAAAATCTGTCTTCTCTCACCCCCCACGTCATGATTAAAACCTCACTACATTTTTCTTTCATGTTTCCTTTTTACGTTGGAGAACAACTATTCTCTAATATTTTAAAATAGATTTCTGTGTATGCCTCTCCCTGTCTCAAAAATGTTGCGCCCCCCCCAACAGTCTTGCGCCCTAGCCTAGTCAGCCTATTGGATAATCAGGCCCTGCCCCTGACAGAGGGGTACGTGCCCCCCTCCCTCTTAATCTGGCTCTCAACTTTGTCAATTCATTCTGCTTTGTGATGTGATTGGGAAAGAATAAGTCCAGGTGGAAAATTACTGATAGCGTTGAGCAAACATGATAGAGGGGAATTCTGCATGGATGCATTAAGGCAAAATTCCATCTGCAAAACATACAACATTTAATCTGTAACAAGGTGAATATTTTGCTGAACACTTTTGAAAACTTTCCTCATCTCTATTAATGAGTTATCATTATGCTTGGGATGTGCTTGCTGAAAAAATTATTACCCTCATTCAAAGATAAAATAAAAAGTAGCAACATGAGTTCTGGCTGCCTACTAACCATCAACACAGAAAATGAAACATTATGTGACCGTACAAATAAAAACAGGAGGATGAAACTACACTTATGACTGGCATTATTATATTACACGTATATCTAGTATTTCTACATTATTCCTTCTTATCTACCACACTGTAGTAACAGTTCTGAAACTAATAATTTATTTATGACTTAATACGACTGGGTGTGATGATGTCAGTGAGGATGATGATGACTAATGTATCTAATGCTAAATCTGAACATTGATGTCCCATTGTGAACCAGATGTTTCTTTCTACACCAAGTAGAAGTTTAGCAGTTCACAAAGAAATATTTTCTTTATGTATTTATAAGTAGCAAATTATTTATAAAATGTTTTATGAAATAATTCCTTAGTCACATTCTGAATGAAGATGCATAATAGCCACTCTTGTACATTTTGGATACTGTACTTAATATGGTCAAAGAAAAGTGCAGTAAAATAGTTGAAACAATCAACAATCACGTTTTAGAAGAGGGATTAATGATCCCTTTGCCTGAACTCTTTTCTTGCATCTTGTTATCTCTAGAACACGACTGTAGGGAATCATTAAATGCTTTATGTGCCATCTTTCACTGCATGGACAATACAATGATTACTCTATATGATGTTACATAATTTATTTAGCTATTTTCATGTACTAGTATAATAATAGTGTTTGTATAGGTGAGGAATAAATATATCACCATCTACTCCAGCAAAATAGCCAATTCTAGACCAATGGCACGGTAAGGAAAATATGTTAACATTCTGAACAGACAAACCGAAATACATAAAAGAAACTTGATGTTGAAAATTGAACGGAATGTGATTAGAACTCTATAAAAAAATGAGGTATCTCCAGATTGAGAGTAATACTGGGATATATATGTAATAGATATTGATATTGATAGAAAAAATATCATAAGCAAGACAACTTTTTTTTAACTTTTGTTCTCATAGTTTTTAGCCTGACATGAACTTTCATGTGTTTTAAAGTGACTACTTTTGTGATAAACAAATGTATATTAAAACAGTGAGAGAAAAGTGTTAATTTGTTTAAAAAAACTCAAAATAGAACCTGTGACCATTAAAAAAACATTATTCACTCACTGTTAAATGCTTCAATATGCAAACTAGCTAATTATTCTACAATGTGATACATTTCTTAAATTCCAAATGCGGCACTTATAATAATGGGTTGTTACTTTTAATCAGAAATCACTAGTTTGTAAATTATTTGTATTAAGTTGCCCAAAAAAAAAAAAACTCCTGTAAAGCTGAGAGGATTTGGGGCACAAACAAAACTAGTAAACTGCCCCATGCGGCTATCAGGTTAGGATAAAGTGAAATAGACAATTTTATAAATGTACTAAGACCCTGATAGGGGGTTGAGCAGCTCAAAGAAAAAAATATTTATTAAATCATCACCTTGCTCCTCGATTGGGGTGGGGTACCTTTTTATGATGATCGGATCGCCGATACCAGATACCCCGACAGGAATACATCGAAGGTGTATTCCCTGGCAGACTGGTAATACTGGCAGGTGGAAACAGCTATACAGAAACATAAAAGGCTAGATTTACTAAGCTGCGGGTTTGAAAAAGTGGGGATGTTGCCTATAGCAACCAATAAGATTCTAGCTGTCATTTTGTAGAAGGTACTAAATAAATGACAGCTAGAATCTGATTGGTTGCTATAGGCAACATCCCCATTTTTTCAAACCCGCAGCTTAGTAAATCTAGCCCAAAGTGTCTTTTTGCGCTTGTATTAGCCTCTAGTTAGTAATAGGGTATATATACACAAAAACCAATGATGTCACAATAATGTTGAAAAAGCAAGATGATACATAGGAATATAAACGTTGCAAACACTGATGACAAAACAAATGGCATTTCAAAGAGGAGGGGTAAAAATCAATGTTAATAGTTCTATTAATTAAGGTACAATTTTACATTGATATATCAACATTGCATATATATATATATATATATATATATATATGTGTCTATATATATATTTTTATATATATATATATATATATATATATATATATATATATATTTAATATTCCAAAAGATTTACATTAATCATTCAACCCAATAATATATTACTCGGACATGAGTAAGAGTAAGAGAGTATTATTTATGTATATCACCATATAGTCACGCAACCCATTCATATATTCTTCTAATTTATCTATAACTATCTAATCATGATCTTTGTAACACCTAATTGGAGATAAATATGTTCATATTATAAAACCATATGATCATATTATATGTCTGTAATCCTTTATTGCTATCTACATATATGTAATACATTGTAATTTATCCTCATTCTATGTATGGAATTTTAACTAAGCACTGTGTGGCATGTTAGCTGTGTGGCATGTTAGCATGCCAGGAAGTGACGTCCATGCGTTTCACGTTTGAACGCACGCGAACCATCACATCACATAGCAGCACGGGCAGCGCCTTTAGAAATATCGCCTGGTTACTAAATATGGTGAGCCGTTTATCAATACGGAGCTACTATAATTATATTACCACTCTTTAATCTTGTTTGCCTACCGTGCTGTTATAGGCTCGCATATAGTTTTAACCTGTTTAGCTTGATACCAAAGGGCGGGAATTTCAGCCTCCCTATTCTTTGAGATGTCACCTCTGGATTAGTTGATAATTCAATATTGCCAAGTTCTCAGACGCAAATGCGACGAGACTGTTTTTTTTATATATATTTTAATAAAGTGATTTTATTTTATCCTCTGCATTGATCCACTGTTTCTAAGCCATAGAAAGTTATTGCATTTATACCTATGTTCCACCTCTTTTGATGAGTCTCTGATCTGGTTTTTTTCTGTGGTGTTTTTTGAGGTTTTGTATACAATGTGTGTGGCATTGTGGATTAATTGAACATCCCATCAAGTCCATACATACTCCTCGAGATTCTATGACAACAGTATCTACAGTTGGGACAATTACAACTAACAATATTGATCAACTATGATATGAATATCTCTCATTTCTATTCAACTGATTTATTTGAACATTCATTAATAGAACTATTAACATTGGTTTTTACCCGTCCTCTTCGAAGTGCCATTTGTTTTGTCATCAGTGTTTGCAACGTCTATATTCATATGTATCATCTTGCTTTTTAACATTAATGTGACATCGTTGGTTTGTGTGTATATATTTCTTATTACTAACTGAAGGCTAATACAAGCGCAAAAAGACACTTAATGTTTCTGTATAATTGACTAGTCAAGGAGGGATACCTTGGTCTTACTACCGCTGTTAATTAGCTTATGTGGCCTGGTCTGGTTGAGCGCAGTGTAAAGAATATTATCCATTTAAGGTGGAAACAGTGACCGTAAACCCTGGCGACGAATGAAGAAGTCGGCAGGAAACAATGACGTTATTTTGAAGTTGCACTTTATGTTTGGTGTTGCTAACCTGCTATTTTAAGGAGGCATCACCTGTAGAATGTATTAGGCTTTCTAAATAAAATTGTACAGGCAGCAGGTCCTTAAAATAGCAGTTTAAGGACAGCAAACATAATGTGTAGCTTGAAAGTGACGTCATTGGTACCTGCCGGCTTCTTCATTCGTCGCCAGGGTTTCCGGTCACTGTCAGTATTAGCAGTGTCCTGTGGAATACATCTTCGGTGTATTCCTGACGGCGTATTTGGTATCGGCGATCCGGCCATCATATAATTGATTACCACCGCCTTGATTTAACCTTATATTCCTTCTTTAGCTAGTCTAACACAATTCTCAAAAAAATGATGTGCAGTAATTATGTGTATTTATCACAGAATACTGACTTATATCACATTTGGTACACCCCTTTAGTTAATTGAAATGTTTCCTTTTTATAGTGTCTGGCCATAAGCTATATAATGTATAACTCATGTCAGTAAGGGAACACACTGACAGCCTTTATTTAAACTCTCACAATGTGGCGTTTGACTCACTTTTATGACTACTGTATTGGAACATAGAGATTTGTGAAAGATTTAATTGCCATTATTGCATATTATTATAACAGACCCTCAATATCCTTTATAATATGGGCAGCACGGTGGCTAAGTGGTTAGCACTTCTGCCTCACAGCGCTGGGGTCATGAGTTCAATTCCCGACCTGTGTGGAGTTTGTATGTTCTCTGAGTGGGTTTCCTCCGGGTGCTCCGGATTCCTCCCACACTCTAAAAACATACTGGTAGGTTAATTGGCTGCAATCAAAATTGGCCCTAGACTGTCTGTCTGTGTGTGTATATGTTAGGGAATTTAGACTGTAAGCTCCAATGGGGCAGGGACTTATGTGAGTGAGTTCTCTGTACAGCGCTGTGGGATCAGTAACGCTATTTAAATAAATGATAATGATAATGATGATGATAATATAGTCAAGAAATTACAAGATGAACCCATCAAGGGTACCCAATGCCCACTTAATATTCAGCCAGTCTTTAGATCTCATGTTAAGGGTTCTTCAAACATAGGGGCTGAGTTCATCAAAATCGTTGGTTTTACGGAAGATATACTATTATATATATCTATAATCCAGAATCGTCTCTGGGTTCATTGATGTGAAAAATCAAGGCATTTGGCTCAGTTTTGGGAGCTAAGGTAAATTTTGGAAATCGATTGCATTATGTGTAAAGAGGGACCACACTCAACGGGCGGTGGGCCCGTTGAGCTGCGGGCCATGGGCTACCAACTGTTCATTGCATTGGGCTACTAAATAAATCTCTATTTATGTATTCAATTGCCCAATAATTTGACCACCATGTACTAACTCAATGATACATAGCTCCCATCTCACCAAGGATTTGGTGGGATGGGAGCGCCTTTATTTATTCTTTCTAGGTAGAGCGAACCTCTTTAAGATGGTGTCCTTTTCCAAATGAATATATCCTTTACAAACTCTGCATCTATTGCTGACTCGCAAGAATGATTAAACTATTAATTTATTTATTCCATACTTTTATATGAAGGGGTAAAGCCCAGATATTAGCTATATGACGGGCTATTATCTTTCCAGATATAGTCCATTATAGTCTTTCAGCGAACCTGTACTTGAGAGACTAGCTACAGTATCAAAGTACTTACACAAATCTGATATTAGAAAAACACTTCCGTCCGAACGTGAGCCATAATGCTTTCCTTCATCTTCATGGCCAAGAGATTCCAACACATATGATAGATAGCTCCATTTTAATGTTTGTTAGGAAAACTTGCAATCTCACCTAATTAGCACACCACTACAGAGACATAGGAGGGTGATGTTACAAAGAGTAGAAGAGTAAAATGTGGGTAGGGGCCCAATGATGCCACTCTAGCCTACTAAGACCCCACTATGCTCTCAATAGAGACAAAGTCTAGCTGCGTCATTAGCTCTCACATGAGTTAATGGATGGCCGAGTGATTAGGACTAAGCACATGGACTGTAGCAGACAGAGATTTAAATCTGTCCGGTGTGTCTCCACTGCTAATAACCACTGAGCCAGCATACATTGTAGATATTGTACATATAATACTGAAGAGAAGCAAGATGTTTATATCTCTGTTCACAATAGTTATCTTTGTATTAAAAGAGTGAAATTTATGCTGAATATAAAAGTCTGTAATGTTTGCATGTCACTGAATACATGTTTACTTGTATATATTTTATACTTCTATTATATATGACATAATAAGATTCAGCTTCATTACAGATTATATTAGAATTGAGCATTATCCAAAGTTTTAATTCATTATTATTTTTTTTAAATTCATTCCTGGTAAAAGGGAGGCGCTTCATTAAATATATCTACACAAGTATTCGGACGCTTGACCATTATACCAACAGGGACTGTAATGACATTGGATTCAAATACATATACCGTATATACCCGTGTATAAGCCGAGTTTTTCAGCACATTTTTGTATGCTGAAAAAGGCCCCCTCGGCTTATACACGGGTGAACTTACCTGGTGTCCCGTCCCTCAGTTGTTAAGTTCCGCAGTGGAACGCATGTGCGTTCCACCGACAGGAAGTTCGGCATTTGGAACGCGAACTTCCTGTTGGTGGAACGCATATGCGTTCCACTGTGAGGGAAGGAAAAGGCTGTAGCCAGAAACTCGGCTGTGGAGCTTTGCTCCCTAGAGACTCTAGGGCGCAGCGCAGTGCCTGCTTGAGATTTACTGTAGCTGTTCCCATCGCTGCCTTCCTTTTTCGTGGAACTCTGGAGCATGGAAGGTAGGCAACACCCCCAAGTCCCACGGAATCCAGACTGAACCATAAGGATAGAGGATTTCCGTGGCACACCACATACTGGAGCGATGGCCTAACGCCACTCAATGCACCCTGAACCACCTTACACCACCAAGGTAATTGTAACATCTTTCAACCATTTAAACATGTTAAAGCCTTTTCACCACAGTGTATAGGTGCGCTAAATACATTTTGGAAAGTCATAAATTGGTTAACAATCCATTACTTAGACGACAAGCAAACAACACACATGATATAAAAATGCATATAGAGATGTAAATTAAAAACATAATAATGAATAAATCTAAAAAAATTACCAGTAGCTGCTGCATTTCCCACCCTAGGCTTATACTCGAGTCAATAAGTTTTACCATTTTTTTGTGGTAAAATTAGGTACCTCGGCTTATATTCGGGTCGACTTATACTCGAGTATATACGGTACTTTAATATGGAGTTGGTCCCCCTTCTGCAGTGATAACAGCTTACGCCATTCTTGGAAGGCTTTTCACAAGATGTTGGAGTGTTTCTGTGGGAATTTGTGCTTATTTATTCTGTAGAGAATTTCTGAGGTCAAGCACTGATGTTGGACGAGAAGGTCTGGCTCACAATCTCCATTCCAGTTCATCCCAAAGGTGCTCGATGTGGGCCAGTCAAGTTCTTCCACACCAAACTCATCAAACCATGTCTTTGTAGTCCTTACTTTGTGCACTAGGCACACTAGAAAAGGGATTTCTGCAACCTGTTTCCACAAAGTTAGAAGCATAGCATTGTCCACAATGACTTGGTAAGCTGAAGCATTAAGATTGCCCTTCACTGGATATAAGGGGCCTAGCCCAAACCCTGAAAAACAGCCCCATACCATTATTCCTCCTCCTCCAAACTTCACAGTTAGCATAATGAAGTAAGACAGGTAATGTTCTCCAAACATCCGCCAAACCAAGACTCGCCCATCTGACTGCCAAACAAAGAAGCGTGATTCATCACTCCACAGAACACGTTTCCACTTCTCCACAGTCCAGTGTAGTTGTGCTTTACGCCACTCCAACCGACGCTTGGCATTGGTTTTGGTTATGTGAGGCTTGCATACAGCTGCTTGGCCATGGAAACTTATTCCATTAAGCTCCCACGGCACAGTTTTTGTGCTTACATTAATGCCAGTGGAAGTTCGGAACTCTTCAGCTATGGAATCAGCAGAGCGTTGGTGACTTTTACGCACCATGCGCCTTAGCTGTCATTCACGCCGCTCTGTGATTTTACGTGGTCTTTCGCTTCATGGCTGAGTTGCTGTTGTTCCTAATTGCTTCCACTTTCTGATAATATTACGTACAGTTGACCGTGGAATATCCAGCAGGGATTAAATTTAACTAACCGTCTTATTGCAAAAGTGGCATCCTATCACAGTACCACACTTGAAGTCACTGAGCTCTTCAGAAAGGCGCAATTTGTATCACAAATGTTTACAAATGGAGACTGCATTGCTAGGTACTTGATTTTATACACCTCTGGCAATGGGTCTGATTGAAACACCTCAATTCAATAATTAACAGGTGTGGCCAAATACTTTTTTCCATATAGTGTATATAGTGTCAGTCAGTCTTTGTTGTTATAAGTTTATGTAAATTAGTCAGTCTGTGTCAGTGTGGATCTGTAATTTTTTTAAAATTAAAAGTTGGGTTTAACAAGGTTAAAGTATTCCAGACTTCAAATTATTACAGAGTAATCTCAGAGTTCCATGACCTCTATTTTTCAGGTAACTTCTAATATAATTGTGGTAGGATGTACATGGTCCCATATATCATTAACAATCGAGTTCCAGAGAGGGATCCCACTGTAGTACTGATTGCAGGTAGGATAGGCAATAAATAAATAAATAAAAAAAGTATTATTTTTTGTTTTTAAATGGTTGTGGACATAAATGTAAATGTAAATGTACTATATATATATATATATATATATATATATATATATATATATATATATTGGTGCATAGTCGGATCTCATGGGTTTTGGATTCCATAAATTAATCCAGATCCAAAACCAAAACCATAACCAAAACATGGGGGTCAGCAGTGAATATCTCTAATATATATATTTATAGATATGTATCTCTTTCTCTCTCTCTTTATATATAAATATATATTTAGTGTAACTTATTTAGATTTATTGGGAGTTGGTAAAAGTAATTTTACAGTATATTAGACTTAAACAATTGCAAAGGGAGACAGCAAATTTCCTATCATTCCTAGTACATTACCTTTGTTTAGGAATATTGCACCAAGCTCCAAGGACTATCATGAAAAGTACATGAATCTCTGCTCAATTTAACATGACAAAATTATTACCACATAAAACATTTTTTATAGCACTGGCAAAAAAAATATGAATTTGAAATGTACTTCAAGATATCACCTCTAGATGTCCCACTTACATCTACAAATTGCTGATTTCATCTCTAGAAATGCATAGACAAAGTATCAGATGCTCATTGTTGAGATTTACAGATGGGGATCCCACAGACAACTAAAAAATGTTCAAAATGAGATTTCTAGCATATCAACATAGTTAGTTTATTGTGTGTGGGACTGGACTGAACAAGGTGAACAATAGGGTCATGTATAGTACCAAGTATTGCAGCTGTTAAAGTCC
The DNA here is from genome assembly GCF_038048845.1 of Mixophyes fleayi. NCBI lineage: Eukaryota > Metazoa > Chordata > Amphibia > Anura > Limnodynastidae > Mixophyes > Mixophyes fleayi. The sequence goes on from NC_134404.1 coordinate 89,741,598, forward strand.
TTTTTCCTGGGATATGCAATTGCAGAAGGAAGTGAAATGAGATTCCTACATCATCATTATGTTGGAGAAAGGCTCTCACAGACTGCTTGATGTATCATTAATTTCTCCTCCTCTAACTATCAATCAACGCCAACTAGCTTAAAAACTGTCATCTGCTACTTAGAGGTATTAAGTTGAGTTCAAAAACAGTGGGCACAGATATCAAAGTCCCAGTAAAATCATATAGCATTAAGGGCTCGATTTACTAAGCTGCGGGTTTGAAAAAGTGGGGATGTTGCCTATAGCAACGAATCAGATTCTAGCTGTCATTTTGTAGAAGGTACTAAATAAATGAAAGCTAGAATCTGATTGGTTGCCATAGGCAACATCCCCACTTTTTCAAACCCGCAGCTTAGTAAATCTAGCCCCAAGTCTTTTTATTTTTTCGTCAAGTGTCTTTGATTTTTTTTATTTCCCACATTTGACCTCGGTGCCTGGCTGGCTCGGCGCCTGACTACAGTTTTATCCCCCATTCACCTGAATTTTATCAGATTAGGAAATTTCTTCAATCTACCAACACTTTGGCTGTTTTGGAAAGCTATCATCAGGGGCGGGCTGGGCCCGGGGGCAGGGGGGCATCAGTCCCCCGAGCCGCTCCGTCTGACCCCTGTTCGGGCCACAATGACACGCCCGCATTGGTTGTCATGTGATGCGGCCGCCTGTGCACCCCCCGGGCTGACATTTGCCAGCCCGCGCCTGGCTATCATACTGATTAGGCAACCCCCAGCTCTCTGTAAGGAGGAGAGGGCCTGCCAATTATAAAGCAATGAGCAGGGACCTATATAGCCGGCACAGATGAAGCTGTGGTCTGCATTGTAAAGCCACCACAGATCTAACTGTCTGCAATGTAAAGCCACCAGATATCTCTGTATTGTATATCATTCAAAAAGATGTTCTCTGTATTCTATATTGGTAACCAGAGTTCTATCTGTATTGTACAGTGGTCACTAGAAATCTCCCTTGATTGCATATCAGTCTCTAAAATGCTCTTTGTATTGTATAATCTGCATTGAATGTGAATTAGATAGGGTTGTATTGTATGTAATTATAGACAGGGGAGGGCTGGTAAATTTTAGCCCGGGAGGCAAGATTTGACTCAGCAACTGATTTTAATGGTAAAAAAAGCAGGTATCCCAGTGACCCAGCCCAAGGTAGTTCACTAAGAGACCGGCCTGGGGGGTAGATGCCCCCCTGCCCCCCAGCCCAGACTGCCCCTGATCTTTGAAATACCAATTTTTCATATATTTTATTGGTTGTGTAAAACCATTGCCCACGTTAAAACTTTGCATCATAGTCTGACAATACAGCTGAGCTGTGAACATTATATAGACAATTTACATTTCCATTTGCTGGCTAATATTTCAAATAATAGCTATTTCAACAAACTAATCCCACTGCTTTCTGTTGCTTTGGCAAAGAAAGAACAAACACACAAAGGAAGGTGAACTCAGACACATGGAGAAAATGTATTGATTTCTGTCCAATCCGTGGCCTGTGAGTCATCTGCTGTCTGTAGTAAAGCTTTGCTTTTCTGTCTACCATGAAACGTTTCCAGGTGTAATGACTGCTCCAGGGTAACTGATGTCTGTGACAATGATCATAATAACATCTGACTACAATTCACCCTTCTTCTGTAAATAATGAATGGGATATTTTCCTCAAAGAATTGCCATTCCAGCTAATTTATTTATAAGAAATGTGCAATCATTGCTGTCAATTTATCAGACAGTATAGAATTCCAAGGTAATGATAAACAAATGAAATGTGTAGAATCTCTCATCAGAAGGATTGTGCTGAATACGTATATTTGTTGATACACCTGTATTATCATTCAGTGGGTAGAACTGTTTATTAGTAATCATTATAGTCATCACTGTGGATTCCTAGCTGCAATATGCCCATAAGGATTATCCCAGTGTTAAGGACACTGCCTTTGAAACACATAAACCTGGCCGAAATCCCAAGAGCAGTAGCCCCGGTGACCTTTGGCATGGCACGTTGTCTTCTCTGGTTCCTGGATTTTCTTAAGGGCAGGGATTCGTTTTTTCTGTAAATCAGTTCCATGCATCTTGTCAACATTACACAAAAAGAGAAAACTAAGCTTGTGCTTCTAAATTAGGCTATGTTTGTCATGTTACGTACTGGTGACATTGTGTTCCATTTCTCTCCTTTGATCACAAACAATGCCCTTTGTACCCTTTGTTTCAGTTTTGTGATTGTATGTAATGTTGGTTTATTCTTTAACCTTAATTGTGCAGTCTATTTATAAAGTTGTTATTTTTTTTTACATTTAAATATCACATAAAACGAATAGTAATAAATAGCGGAGTGAAAGCATAATGGTAACCTGAAGACTTGCATTGGAAAATAATGGCTGTAGTTTTTATTAATTATGAGCAATTACCTATATATGATATGTCAAAAGCAGTTTTTTAGCTGCTTTTGGGAAAAAAGTCTATTTACAAGAGTCTATAGCTTTCTTGTAGGCTTGTGGCACAGAGCTTTATTCCCCAAATCAATGGGTACACATAAATAATACCTGGAGCTAGAACAGTCTTAATGCAACAGTCGTTGAGTGGAATGTGTGTGTCAGGCGCCGTCCCCGCTTCCTTCCTCAGTGCAGGGACGGCCGCCTGATAGTCTCGGCCGGAGGCACCTGGTTGCTAAGCAACAGGCACGGCGTCCCCGGCTGTCTTCTGCTTGCCAGGGCTCAGGCGCCTTGATGTGTCCCGTTGCTAGGCAACGGGACGCTCCCTGTCGGTGGTCAGACCGCCCTCCTTGCGCTCCAATCACCTGCCTCTTGCCCCTATTTAAAACTCACTCTGACGCCATTAGGGTGCCAGAGTATCAGTGTTCTTTTATAGTTCCTGCCTCTAGCTTCCGTTTATAGTGCCTCCCTGTTATTGACCCGGCTACCTTGACCTTTCTCCTGCTGCTGTTTCCTTTCCGTTTTGACCCGGCTTGCTGACGATTCCTCTTCTGGTTGTCCCTTTCTGTTACCGTGATTAGCCTGTCTGACTACTCTCTGGATTGTCCTTTGGCTCTGTCTGCTCTGATTGGCTCTAACCCGGACTATTTGACTCCTTTACTACTGCTCCGGCAACTGTTCAGTGGGGCCGCGACCTGCGTGCCCTGCGCAGCTAAGTCCAAACCCCCTTGCGGGGGTCCCTGGTGAAAACCAGTGGCACGTTAGACTCCGCACCCGCCGGTTCAGTGGCGTCAATGCCATTTAGTAGTTTTCGTATCTCCATACTCCAGCTGAGCCTGACAGTGTGTGAATTGAGATCTGACAATAACTGATCTAGTCATTGTTCAACTGCACTAATTGTGCCCTATATGATCCAGTCTCAGCAATAGATTGCTGGAGCTCTCCAATGTAGCCACACAAGTGCCAATATGGGTATCAATCCAGCTGCCAAGCACAGGATGAGTAATAGGCTATATGTGTGTATCGGCATCATAAGGGTCATTGCAGAAGGAATGGAAGCAGGTAAATACAGGCAAAGGTTTGAGTAGACGAAAAGTAAGAGGATGAGTCACAGAGGGATAAAGGAGAGACATAACTGTCCTGGAATTGACCAGGGTCTTTGCTCTTCTCAATGCTTCTTCATTTATTGTGTGTCTGTCATCTCTGTGTCTGTTAACAATCTTTGTCAGTTAAGTAGGTGTGTTGCAGTCAATTTTCCAGAACCTACAGGCTTATATAAAGCCTACTAAAACAATAAAGGTGGCTAGTGCATTTTGCTGTAATCCAGAATTCAGCATTCCTGGTTCTCAATTGAACAGTACTTCTTGCAGCAGTCTTTGTCCATGATCATGTACCTTCAGTTTCAGCCAGAATCTGAGACATAGTGTTGTCAAAGTCATTGTCTGTTCCTGGTTATAGTCTCTTTTGGTCCTGTTTTGTTTGCCTTGTTTAGTTTGCCTGTGCACGTCCAAGTTTCAAGGTCATCTAAGTCCTGGGGGCATCCGAGCACCCAAACACAAAGCATGAGTAGAATTGCAGGTGCTATAGGCCAAAAAGTTGGCTCTTCACATGTTGTTTGGTGTCAAATCATTATCTGTTTCTAATTCCTGTATTGTTCTTGTGTTTAGCTTGTCTATTTACCCTTGATGTGCCTGTGTCATCTTATTGTTTCTTTCTGACTATCCGTTCTGCATTCTTGACCTTGGTTTGCTTGACCATGCTTTTTTTTAACCTCATGCACACATCTGTCTTGCCTGCCACAGGTTCCTAGTTCCCATGGCTGCCTTCCTTAAGCCACCTGAACATAGTATCCCACCCAACCCATTCCATCCATTCCAGTCAATTCCTGTCCTAGGATTATTTTTTTCTGCAGTAACAAAGTGGAAAAAACAAGCATAAAGAAATGAGATGTAAGGTTTTGCTAGATAATCTTTCCTTTATTTTTTTTTCTCAAAGGTTCCATCATTTCAATAATAGAAATATAGATTTTCAGCTTGGTTCTAGCAAATAAAAGCTCACCGATGCATGTGTTGACAATTAATATGACCCAGTCATGAGTGATTTATAGATGGCAATATTAACAAATGTGAGATTTATTTTTTCTTCAAGTCAATAATGCTTTATGGTACTTTTAAAAAAAAAGGTTTCTGAAAGTTTAGCATAACAATTACAAGGCATGAGAATATTTTACTAGAGAAGACTTGGGTGGTACATATCAGGGACAAGTTTCCAAAGTAATATTACAGAATCAGGTAAGGGAGCCACATGTCAGCTCTGTACTCTATATTCTATATACTGATGATTGAGATTAAATACCATGATATCAGCAATATGGCATCATATGCTCAGTTACCTACACAAAACCTAATCAACTGTTAATTAAGGCTATAGATTTTTTTGTCTTTGACCATCTATTGAAAATGACAACATTTTGAAGCATCATTTAAATAGCAAGACAGATGTTTAACAATAATGATTTTCCTAAGATTGACTTTGTGCTTCGATTACACATTGACATGTGAAAATACATAATCACCTCTATTTTCTTTCTCTGAAGAGAGGAACTTTCAAGTAGTCATTGAGATGCTATGAATGTTTTCAGGATTTCATCCAATTATAAATCATTACAATTATTTTTGCAAAGTTGCATTCACAAGATACATTTTCACTGTATTTATTACTTTAAGTAGAAATCAGTTTGCTCAATTTAGAGAATAAGATGCAGAAAGTGTGCAGTCAATCAATCAATCAATCAATCAATCAATAAATGGGGCACTTTAAAGACAGCTTTACTATCATTAATTAACTAATATCTTAACAAACAACCACTACGTTGCAAAACATTGATGTCTGAGACCACACAGCATGATAGATACACAGGATAACCAGAACAAACTGGCAAATGTATTGTTTGCTGGGTTTCAATTGTTGGAAAATGTGCTATATGTGACATTATATTTTTGCTTCATTAGTGTCCCACATTGTCAAAAAAAAAAATATCTGGAAAGATAATTAAAAAATATTAAAGGTAATAGAAAAATTATATTGAATAATTTTTTTTAAAAAAGTCGCGGAGAAGGTATTGACTAACTGACTATAATACAACAATAAAAAACTTTGCTGATATTCCAGTAATGCTTGTGAAATTAAGTAAATAACTTTGTGTTAGGTGCTTATTATTATTATTATTATTATTATTATTATTATTATGTTCCTTTCCTGGATTCCTGTCTGGTCCTATTTTATTACTGTACAACACTATTGTGCGCCTCCTCCCTCATTCTGTTTTAGGTTTTTCCATGCTACACCGCTTGGTATACGGAGGATTGGCAGCTGCCCGCACAGGGGAAAGTGTGTTTGTAGAAGGAACCGGTTCAAGACTTTTGTGTTGGACTTTTTATTATCCTCATACTAGTATTTTGTTGCTAAGTGCCGTTTTGTATCTTATTTTGTGTGATATCTGTCTGCACACTTTACTTAATTTATACCTTAAGGTACATGCAACTTTAAATTATACATATAGATGCTTCCTGAGCAATGTTCCTTAATCATCATCATCATCATAATCAATTGACCAACTGCACCCATCTTGTATGTGAGCACAATATACACTTGGTAAGCAATGTATTTTAAAAGAAAAAGTTTAATGTAAAATTAGACAAATCTCCAAGGAGTGTGCTTATCATGCAGGCTTATCTGTTCCTTATTTTAAACCACAAGGGGCTGCAAGTGTTAGATATGTGCAACTACTGGTGGTGTAAGTTGTGCACATGTACAGGGTGAGAAATTCTCCATGTCGTGCATAATAACCTTGCTCGAAGTCACCCCCAAAATTGTTTTTAACCATTAAAGAACTTTTATGATCATTTAAACCTTTCCTCCATTTACTGGATTAGACACTAGACAATAATACAGTTTAAGCTCAAATATTCATTATGTCTGTTAACCTCTTCGTCATTGAGGCTTTTCTCACCCCTGTGCTGAGCATTTTGGGGTTCATCACATACTTATTAAATGCCTGCTGATCAAAAAGGATCAGCAGGCAACAAATAAATAGGGGTACCAACATTTGAAAGAGGGGACTTTCCTCTTTCAAACAAGGTACCCCCAGCTTCCTAAGCATCAGGGATAGGAAGCTAGAGGCTTTAAAAGAGCCTCCCCCAATCCTTGGCATTTCCCATTAGCTTTAATAGACTGCTGTGAAGTCAGCGGTCACATGCACACACGCATGGTGTGCGGACACCTGTGCGCGTTAGTGATACAACCTCTGGTTGCATCACAAAACCCACAGTTAATGGTGCTTGGTAATCTGTGGGTGTTTTTAACCCATTATATGCACAGGACGAGTGAGATTCATCCTTTGCACTTTAGGGGGTCATGTAGAGGACGAGTCCCACTGGTTTTAAGCACTTAAGGGGATAATGACCATCTTGCACATAAAGTAAGACAATTTCGTTCCTAACTCTTACCACTTATGGCTGTTTATCAACACCATAAAACTAATCTCTTATATTTCTTTTCTTTTCCAAATACAATACTCTCCATATACTAGACTTGCTTTTCCATATACTATACTTACTTTCCCATACACTAGACTTATTTTTCAATATATTAGACTTGCTTTCCAAACACTGACTTGTTTTTCCATATACTAGACTTGCATTTCATGCACTAGACTTGTTTTTTCATACACTAAACTTTTTTTCCATACGCTAGACTTGCGTTTCCATACACTAGACTTATTTTTCATATACTAGACCTGCTTTTCCATACACAGACTTGCTTTTCCATATACTATATTTGCTATTCCATATACTGGAATCATTAGCACAGATTCAGGTCTAATTTGAGAGATGAGAAGCAGTAAAGTGTTTCACTTAAGACCTAACAGGACAAATTCATCATTAGCGGTTTTGACCACTTAACTGGTCAAATGACAACTTTATTGTGTGCGTACAGGGCCGCTGAGAGGGGGGAGAGGGCACAACTAATTACCTGGGCCCAGGCATGCCAGGGGGCCCAGGCCGGGCCCTTACTGCTGACATTTCTTTTTGTTTAAAAAACTACTTTTCTTTTCTTTTTTGTCTTTACTTTTTTTTCCTGCCGGGGCGGGGGGATGAGTGTGTGTGTGGGGAGCAGTGTACTAAAGAAAAATCCATACTCACGTGATCACAACGCTGGTGTCCCTCTTCCCTCCTCCCTGCTCTGTTCACACTGAATGTCGGGCGTGACATCATCAAAGCCAGAGGAGAAGTAAAGAGAAGTAAAGAGATGAAAGAAGCCAATAGAAAGGTAAGTAAAGGAATGGAGGGGAGGAAAGCAGAAAGGCACAGTGTTAATGAAAAGGGAGGAGAAAGGCACAGTGTTAATGAAAAGGGGGGAGAAAGGCAGAGTGTTAATGAAAAGGGGGGGGGAGAAAGGCACAGTGTTAATGAAAAGGGGGGGGAGAAAGGCACAGTGTTAATGAAAAATGGGGGAGAAAGGCACAGTGTTAATGAAAAGGGGGGGGAGAAAGGCATGGTGTGAATGAAAAAAGGGGGGGAGAAAGGCACAGTGTGAATGAAAAAAGGGGGGGAGAAAGGCACAGTGTTAATGAAAAGGGGGGGGGAGAAAGGCACGGTGTGAATGAAAAAGGGGGAGGAGAAAGGCACAGTGTGAATGAAAAAAGGGGGGGAGAAGGGCATGGTGTGAATGAAAAAGGGGGAGGAGAAAGGCATGGTGTGAATGAAAAAGGGGGAGGAGAAAGGCATGGTGTGAATGAAAAAAGGGGGGGAGAAGGGCATGGTGTGAATGAAAAAAGGGGGGAGAAGGGCACAGTTTGAATGAAAATAGGGGGGGAGAAAGGCACAGTGTGAATGAAAAAAGGTGGGGAGAAAGGCACAGTGTTAATGAAAAAATGGGGGGGAGAAAGGCACGGTGTGAATAAAAAAGGGGGAGGAGAAAGGCATGGTGTGAATGCAAAAAGGGGGGAGAAACGTACGGTTTGAAAGAAAAAAAAGAGGGGGGGCACGGTGTGAATGAAAATGGGGGGAGGCACGGTGTGAATGAAAAAGATGGGAAAGCAAGGCATGGTGTGAATGAAAAAGGGGGGGAGCAGCATGGCACTGTGTGATGAAGGGGGGCCAGGTGAAGGGGGGAAAAGCAGCATGGAGGGCACAGTGTGATCATAAGGAGGCACTGCGTGGTGATTATGAAGGGGCACAGTAATGTGTGAGTGAAGGCACAGGGGCCTAGTGACAATGTAGTGTGTGTGAGGTAGGTGGTAGCTAATTAATGGGTGCTATTTTGTTTGTGGGGTGATAGTGAAGCAACTTAGCAGTGGGGTGGTTTGGGTGCTATTGAATGTGGGGGTGAGTTTGGGGAGAATGAAGTCTCTTTATTAAACGTGACTATGAATTATTTAATGGCAGTGATGGTTGCGAGAAATAGGTATATTTATTAAATGTAAATACTATTAATTTATTGCTGGGGCTGTTTGCAGGGAGGGAAATAGGTTAATTTATTAAATGGGAATACTATAACTTTAATGTTGGGGCTGGAGGAAGGCCTAATTATTACTTGTGAGTGCTATTGATTTAACGCTGGGGCTGGTTGGAATTTTGTAAATGTACTCATTTTTTTTTTTACAAATAGGGCTCCCAACATTCCAGGACCCAAACAAGCCACAACTATAGAAACCAGCAGCCACAGGTGGTGAAAGTGACAAGAACAGATAGGAGAGAGCAGGAGTGTCTGTGAAATGTTGTGATTCTAGTGGGACAATCCCAATTTTTGGTGAGTGTTCTTCCAATGTAAGGGGCAGGCCAAGATTGTTAACTCTTTATATACACACTGCATTTTTTATATACTACAATATGGGGCTAGATGTCCTGAAAGTCAGGAGTGCACAACAATGCAAGGTTTTTTTCTGCGCTTTTCACCTGCTAGCTACGCCCCAATGATGCATAGCCACGCCCACAATCACATGAATACACCCATAGCTAATTTTTACCATGCTCTACTATAAGGGGGGCCCCATGAAGTTGTTGTACCGAGGCCCTGAATTCCTCTTGGCAGCCCTGTGTGCATATAACTATTTGTATTTACTATTTGCTCAGTATTTCTTGCAAATAAATGCAATAGATTATTCCATGTGTTGATTTTACATTACATACAATGGGCTACAATTACAGGTACGAGCATCCCCAGCTAAAGGCTGAAAACTTGGACAAACCATACTGTGATGCAGGGGGTGCAAATGCAATCTTTTTTTTACATGTCGGAAATAATGTCTGCATTTGTATTTAGAAACTACTGGCAAGCTTTATTTTCCCACTAAAATTTGGAGGGATGCAACCCCTTCCAACTTTAGATGTGTCCGCACATTTAAACCCCCCCCCCCCCCCCCACAGCTCCACATGGGAGTCACACAATACAAAATTGCACCTTGAAGTCCTTAATGTTTAAAACCCTCTCCCGAATCTCAGAAGTTAGTTCAGATATCGTTTGGTGCCTTGGAGTGAGGATAAGGGACGGTAACAGAAATATCTCAGAGGAAAGTTTCATTGATCGTTTAAACATTTCAATAAAAGTGTGGGTATAAGAACCACTCTAAAAAATCAGCAGCAGTCATTTTAGTTTCCTTTTAATACCTTAATGGGGGAGAGGGTGTGGACAGAGGGACTCCAGAAAATCACAGATAATTGTTTTCTGGGGAGACATATTCCTATAGAGCCATGCAGTATTTTTCTTGAGACTCCTTAGGCCTTTTAATACTTATACGAAAATAAGATGATTATAGTGGACCTCATTATGAATTGTACTGGTGCATCTAGAAGGTCCACCCAGAACATGTACTCACCTACTTTCCAGTCCTTAAAGACACCTCCAAAACTTCAAGTGTACTTAGACACATGAAAATAAGTAGCGCATTTTGCAAATGTGTAAATATCTCATCAACCTCTTACAACCTTAAAACCACTCCTTTCATTGAAATAAACATTTTAGTTTTTCTCCTTAAATATTGCAGAGTTAAGCCTGGCTAGCACTAGTTATAAATGGAGGGGTTATTTGGACTGTCCTATTAGAAATGACTTTTTTGTGCATTTGCAGCATCTTTTTTTTCATTGAGCCTTGAAATTCACTTCTACACAAGGGGTCTGATTCATTAAGGATCTTAACTTAAGAAACTTCTTATTTCAGTCTCCTGGACAAAACCATGTTACAATGCACGGGGTGCAAATTAGTATTCTGTTTTGCAAATAAGTTAAATACTAACTGTTTTTTCATGTAGCACACAAATACTTGATAGCTTATTTGTATGCTGAAATTTAAAGTTGATATTTGTGTGCTACATGAAAAAACTGTCAGTATTTAACTTATGTGCAAAACAGAATACTAATTTGCACCCCTTGCATTGTAACATGGTTTTGTCCAGGAGACTGAAATAAGAAGTTTCTTAAGTTAAGATCCTTAATGAATCAGGCCCTTAATTTGTAAACTACAATGGTGCAGTGGCTGGTGTGAAACACAAATATTCTCTGTACAGCACTGTGGAATTGGTGGCACTATATAAAATAAATGATGATATTAATGGTATACATTGGACACACTTTATTGCAAGACAAAAAACCAAGTCCAACTCTAGACATGGTTGCCAGTCCAATCTGTGTCTCTTCAAGATCCTACCTAAGCTTCCTTCTTGGTATCACCTACAATAAAATAAAACTTGCATACTTGGTGAGCTACATTACATGCTAATGATAAACTGTACATATTCATACATGACAATCCTGGAAACCCAGCTTCCATATTAATGTATGTATCATAAATACTACGACTGACTGACAAATGAGTAATTGGTATGCTTGTAACCAGGGGCGGATTGGCCATAGGCCTTACCGGCAATTTTCCCGGTAGGCCGGTGGCCTAATGAGGCCGTCTGTACACTGCTTCATGTATTTTTTACCTTCAGTACATTTTTTCTTTAATTTGTTTCCCGGCGGCGCATGGGATGCTTGTGGGTGGTAGGGAAATCTCTCCTATTTGGTTTGTCCTGAATCAGCAGACCTGGCAGTGACGCTGTCCTGGCAGCGAATAAGGAGGCTGCCTGTCACAGAGAGGGGGCTGCAGAGGCTCTCGTCTGACTTACTTCACTTCAGCCCAGACGGATGTCTCCTGCATCACGGAGCTGATCTGAGCGGCGCCAGCACAGTTAAGTTGTTAGTAAACTAATCAAAAAGGTGTGTGAGAGTGACAGTGAGAGTGACAGTGAGAGTAACAGTGAGAGTGACAGTGAGATTGACAGTGAGAGTAACAGTGAGAGTGACAGTAAGAGTGACAGTGAGATTGACAGTGAGAGTAATAGTGAGAGTGACAGTGAGAGTGGCAGTGAGAGTGAGAGTGAGAGTGACAGTGAGAGTGGCAGTGAGATTGACAGTGAAAGTAACAGTGAGAGTGGCAGTGAGATTAACAGTGAAAGTGACAGTGAGAGTAACAGTAAGAGTGACAGTGAGAGTGACAGTGAGAGTGGCAGTGAGATTGACAGTGACAGTGAGAGTAACAGTAAGAGTGACAGTGAGATTGACAGTGAGAGTGACAGTGAGAGTGACAGTGAGATTGACAGTGAGAGTAACAGTAAGAGGGACAGTGAGATTGACAGTGAGAGTAACAGTGAGAGTGACAGTGAGAGTGACAGTGAGAGTGTCAGTAAGAGTGACAGTGAGATTGACAGTGAGAGTAACAGTGAGAGTGACAGTGACAGTGACAGTGAGAGTGATAGTGAGATTGACAGTGAGAGTGACAGTGATAGTGACAGTGAGAGTGGCAGTGAGAGTGGCAGTGCGATTGACAGTGAAAGTGACAGTGAGAGTAACAGTAAGAGTGACAGTGAGAGTAACAGTGAGAGTGTCAGTAAGAGTGACAGTGAGAGTGACAGTGAGAGAGACAGTGAGAGTAACAGTGAGAGTGACAGTAAGAGTGACAGTGAGAGTGACAGTGAGAGTAACAGTGAGAGTGACAGTGAGATTGACAGTGAGAGTGACAGTGAGAGTGACAGTGAGAGTGACAGTGAGAGTGACAGTGAGATTGACAGTGAGAGTGACAGTGAAAGTGACAGTGAGAGTAACAGTGAGAGTGACAGTGAAAGTAACAGTGAGAGTGACAGTGAGTGTAACAGTGAGAGTGGCAGTGAGATTGACAGTGAAAGTGACAGTGAGAGTAACAGTGAGAGTGACAGTGAGAGTAACAGTGAGAGTGACAGTGAGAGTGACAGTGAGAGTGGCAGTGAGATTGACAGTGAGATTAACAGTAAGAGTGACAGTGAGAGTAACAGTAAGAGTGACAGTGAGAGTGACAGTGAGAGTGACAGTGAGAGTAACAGTGAGAGTGACAGTGAGAGTGACAGTGAGAGTAACAGTGAGAGTGACAGTGAGAGTGACAGTGAGAGTAACAGTGAGAGTGACAGTGAGAGTGACAGTGAGAGTAACAGTGAGAGTGACAGTGAGATTGACAGTGAGAGTGACAGTGAGAGTGGCAGTGAGATTGACAGTGAAAGTGACAGTGAGAGTAACAGTGAGAGTGACAGTGAGAGTAACAGTGAGAGTGACAGTGAGAGTGACAGTGAGAGTGGCAGTGAGATTGACAGTGAAAGTGACAGTGAGAGTAACAGTAAGAGTGACAGTGAGAGTAACAGTGAGAGTGTGTGCTGTCCCTGGATTTTTAAAATGTTTGCAGATATTTAATGGTCAGTTTCTATATAGTGAAATAGGAAATGCATGCATAAAATAGCACAGATATGGCATAAAAGCTACCCATGAACCATTTTGGTTAAACGGTTCATACATTTTTGGAACACTGCTGGTAAAAAGTGAATAGACTGGTGCACCGGCCATTTGAAGAAGTGACAGCCAGCACAAGGAGAGAAAAGTGAGGGGAAAAGCGACTTATAAACACAGTAAGGGTCAAAGAGGAAAACCACAGTGCTGCCGAAGCTGTTTTATCTCAGGTATGGGGAAGCACATGGGGATATATATATATATATATATATATATATATATATATATATATATATATATTATATACAAGTTAACCCATGCATGATACTCATGCATTCTAGTCAAATCAAGCTACTTAAGGTGTTAAAAAGGCTCTTGTCATGCATTTGGGGCTAGGCCAGGCCTCCTCAGGGGAAGAGCGTTACTTCCCGACGTAAGCGCCCTTTTTTAACGTGGTTTTTTCCACATGTCACCACCTCATCATTCTTCTCCATCACCTCATCCTTCATCTTCTTCACCACATCCTTAATCTCCATCGTCTTACTGTTCTAAAACCTCTCGATACACAACGTTTCTGCTAAACACCTTATCGCTGTGCTCAATCAGTCTTCCTTGAAGGGCAGTATTCATAACCTGCACTTTCACATCACTGCTTCTCCCTACTCGTGAAAATGCGACATACAATTGTCCATGACCAAACACAGGCTCTGGTAAATAAATACCCGGTCAAGAGTTTGAGCCCTCAACTGGTAAATTTAGCCTTTACTACCCCCCCCCATGGGGGGAAGGGGGGATGATGGAAGTTAACTGACTTCACTATTATAATTTTTTTGTCAAATAATGTCAGTATACCAAATTTCAGGTCAATTGGATGAGCCCTTTCTGAGAAAATATTTTTTTCCTAAAAATCATAATCAACGATGGAACAATGTCTGGCACCATATACCAGCCCAACTTCGACCACTGGTTGAAAGAAAGTGCCACCAATAAATTCATACAATAACATGCTATTTTATATTAAACATCCCAAATATAGTGTACTAACTTAAAGAGTAGTAGCAAAGGCTGAAGAGTGCCCATGTGAAGGAACAGCATCACTGATCCCAGGGGCGGATTGGCCATAGGTCTTATAGGAAAAACCCTGCCTACTTTTGTGTTGGCCCCACCTACAGTTGATTTGGTCCCGCCCACATGAGGCCACTATATAATAATAATATTTTTTTCCAGGGCCACTTTTAGTTCCCAATCCGCCCCTGCTTGTAACTTATGCGATTGTACAGCAGTCAACAAGCTAATCAATTCTGTACAAAACTTATTTCTTTCTTATACAAGAATATTGATTCCTTCTATTAATCATTAAAGCTACCTAATATGTAAATCTATTGATTATACAGCCTTTTCCTGGACATGTAAACTTTATAATGCAAGAAAAAGGGTCTTTCAATCTGAATCTCTTTTACTCATACTTTCAAATGGTGACTCCTTGTAACATGGAACTGAGCTGATTCACAAACCCCAGTTGAGGGAATTGATGATCAGAATTATACTTAATCCCATTTACTCACTTATAATACCTGGTATAGTCTATTGCATGAAGGTTAGCTCTTCAGTGATTAGGATATCAACAGTCCAGTTGCTTCAAAACGAAACTTCACCATTTTTCTATCCCAATACTCACTACTTTATATACCAAAAATCACATTGTAACACTAGTTTTAAATGGGTTGTGTATGAATTTCCATTGGTAGAAATAAAGTTGGAAATAATACCGACGGACCCGCTGACATTGCCGTTTCAATGCCCGCAATGTGATTGTTGCCATTTTTACTGTCAACAATCAAATGTCGGTATTTTATCGGTGTAGGGAACATTTACATACCAGTATTTAGCCTATCAGTATTTTCATGTCAGTATTCTTACGGTATTTCTACCATTGGAAATATGACTACCACCACTTTAAAGTCCTATTACAGCAAAGAAATGTGCGCATGAACATTATTTCAGTACATCTTTCCTCCATTACATATTGACAGATGAATGGAGGAGAGGTGGAACCTCACACAGAGATCATTGATTTCTATGGAGAGACATCTGTGCAGGACACATGCTAATCCTACAAATAACAGGTCAGGGATAGAGCAAAATAGAATATGTTCTACTTTATCCCATCCCTGCTCTGCCATCCACTGTCCCTCTGTCTCTCTCTATTTACCGTATAGCAATATATATCTATATCAATTTACTCTATGTGAGTTTCCATCTGTTCTCCAATCACCTATCAAAAACAGAATGGAGAGCTTCAAAAAATGATTGTGTGCAAAAAATGTTTATATACCAAAACTTTAAATTAGTTTTAGCAATGACTTTATGTTTTCTTCTCCTCTCTTTACTACATCTTACTCATGTTGTATGAGGAGAATAAGATGAATTGTGGCACCAATTACAGGAGCCTGATTCCCGGACTATTTTACAATGTTTATGTCAAATCTACTATTGATTAATTATTACTCGGGGTGCTATCTTAAACTTGGTTATAGTGAGATTAGAGAGAAAAGAAGTTGATTAGTAAGATGCACTGTCAGCTTTCATAATTACTTCTATATGGGATATTCTCGATATTAAAAAATATCTTTTATTAGAGTGTTTAAAAGAAAAGCAAAATATAAAACCAAATATTATGTATACACAATAATAAGATTCAAATTGCTATCTGCACAAAAACAGATCCTCACTATTTATATGTGGGCTTGTGCTTAGAACAGGAATTGGAGGAGAATAGTCATTAGTCCCAATGATCTCATTAAACATTTGTATTAGAGATGTAACATTCCTGCCTATAAGGGAATATAATATGTTGTTCCTATAAAACAAGAGGTTTCTTAAATGGCCGTTACTGGACTTTCTCAATAATTAGTACAATTTGATAATCCTGTATATATTGACAGTGCTCCTCTCGGGGATCAATATTATTGACTGGTCCTTTAAATTGTCCCATGTTGAGAGAGCATCATACCCTCTGATAATACGGGGAGTGTATTGGTATCTGCCTAAATAATGACTCCAAGCTACCAAGCTATATCTGGATCTATTGGAGCATTATTGCCATTAGTAAGAAGCTGCCTATAGAGTGGAGTGGAAGGTGCGGATAGCAGGAAGGCAGACGCGTGTTCCGCTAGATATACTTTGTCCAAGGCAAAGGCCAGGTGGGGGCAGTATGGATTTATCCCATACTGCTCCCCACCTCTGGAGCGATCTCTCTCGTTCTATCAAACTATCCCCTATCCTGCAAAGATTCATACGCTCCCTTAAAACCCACCTGTTCATTAAAGTCTCCTATTCCATGGTTTAATCTCTTCCCTACCCCACTTCACGTTCCTTTTCACCCTCATTCATCCTCCCATCTAAGTGTCACCCACTCTTGTTTCTACCCCTTCCATCTGATTTCTACATCCCGTACACTGACTCACCCCTATATGTCACCCCATTTGTCTACCCCTTCCCTTTAGATTGCAAGCTCTTTTGCAAGCAGGGCCTTCTTACTTCATGCCCTCCTTCTCTTGTTACATTGTCTTCAGCATGCCAGCTATATTTTGCTCCACATCCCTGAGTTCTATACCCTCGGTCTCCACATCTCCCTTGTCATTGCACCATAATCACTTGCTCTACTCCTGTTAGTTGCGCCCACCCTGATGGGCACAGGTTCAGTGTGTTCTAAATTATTTCCCCAACCTCCCCTCCTTCCCTTTTCTACCTATAATGATTTAGTACACCCCTTGTGCCTTTTTGTACTGTATTAATATTCATTGCTGTGATTTTTACTTCAATGTGTTTATTGTATTGTCCTGTAATGTTATGTGCTATTTTGTTGTATGCTCTCTGTACGGCGCTGCGGCCCCCTTTGGAACCCTATAAATAAATTAGAATAATACTCAAGTAAGACATATTTATGTTGAACTCTACATCAGGTCGTATATGTAAAATCCTATATCACACCACCTGAGGTTCTTCTCAAACATCCACAGAAAATCCATCTGTTCCATCTGTTCTTAGAAATTTGAAAACCTATAATTTCCCATATCTATATTAAAACTACATTTCCTAGTAGTAACATAGTCTTTGCTTATTATCTCTACTAATTCAAATTCAGAACCACTTAAAACTAACAGTTTGGCAGTTTAACGAAGAAAACATTTGGAGCAACAACTGAGGCTTAATAATATGTGATTTTCTTTTCTTTTTGTAAATACCTGGGCACCAAATGGTGTATCAAAGGATAGATTTACTACAAATAACATTGCAATAGAGGGTATATAGTAAATACTTCCTTACTAGATAATCTCTAATATATAAGGACAATATAGAAATGCTAAAATTACATATAACACTCTGAAAACTGTCTGTAGGCATTTACAGACTACAAATGACAAGTGTGTCTACACTTTAGAGTAGAAAATGAATGAAGCAGGGGGTCAGTCAATGTGCTGTGTACAGTATTATTGCGCTTACTTGTGTCATGCAGTACTAAGAAGAAGAAATATATTCTATTGCACTGATTGGGGAAAAACCCTCATTTATACATTTTTCTCAGAATCCCCTGCCTAATACCATGATGGGATTCGACCAGTAACTTGCAGATGAATAGAAAACACAGACTAGAAGTTCTTTGCTATGGTGCACAAAATTGCCTAAATATAATAGAGATAATTGATAGAAAATCAGAAATAGTTAAAATGTAACTTTTATTAATAATATTAAAATATAATTCAAATTAGCAAAATAGTCAATTACTAGTGAATAAAGTGACATAATGTGTGTTAAAACACTGGATGCATTGCTACTATACTTCTATATAATCAAAAAGATAAGAATGTATCCTCTATATGTTGCTTCAAAAGGGGAGGGAGTATGAGACTAGACTGGTCAATCACTATCTTCAATCTTGATATATACGTGTGGCAGAAGCTAGCTAACATATGATATGCAGCTGTCATTAGTATCCTCAATTGCACGGGCATATAATAAAACCCTCTATCTAACTCCACTGCATAGGGGTACTATATAATCCCTCATTGCACTGTTATAGGAGTAAATGTGAGAGAGGAAATTCCCTGTTATTACTTGCTGCTCATTAGTTAAATAGAGTCTTCTTGTCTAATAGTATTATATTTTCACTAAGTTGGTCCTGCAGTACTAGTTAGATACACATAGAAAGGGGCACCATTCTAGGACTGTCCTAAACTTTGATATTTGAGAAAACAAATATTGGTGGTTGGATCACCTACGCAGCCCTGCCAACATATTTCCACACACACTTTACCCAGTGTCTGTAAGGGTCACTTCTCGCTAGTAGACAGTCAGAAGTTTGAAATACCAAAGGCACATGGTACTGGTTGATGGGTTGCTCATTAGTCATTAGGCCATTGTTGGCTAACCTGTGACACTCCAGGTGTTGTGAAACGACAAGTCCCAGCATGCTTTGCCAATATATAGCAGCTTATTGCTGGAAGGGTATGCTGGGACTTGTAGTTTCACAACATCTGGAGTGTCACAGATTAGCCAACACTGCATTAGGCAATAGCAACCAAGTAGTTGAACTATCTTATGGTTGGTGTCAGGGCCATCTTTTCCATTGCGCATGATGGGCAGGTGCCCCGGGGCCCCACAGGCAGGGGGGCCCCATAGGCAAGACTCTTAATAAGAATAAATAATCCTGCAAAAAAAAAATCCTGCAAAAGAAAAACTTCAAGGGTCACTGAGCGAGTACATTTAAAAAAAGCAGTGCATCGGGGCCCATATATATATCTATAATATAAATGTCTAGTGGCGTGTGTTAGTCTGTCTGTGTGTGTGTGTGGAAAATATAAAACCAAGCTGCAGCGCCACCTGCTGGGCGGAGTTATACACTGACCTACTAAATTCTTAGTGTGTGTGGAAAAAAAAATTCAGAAAGGGCTGAAATTTGGTATACTAAGATGTTTCTAATTTGTTAATTTAATTTGGTAATTGTTAAAAGTGTTTATAAAGAGTTAAAAAATATATATATATATTTCTTGAAGGAGAAGTGACAGTTGGGAGTGGTTGGTGGTTGCCGGGGGTGACAGTGGGGAGTGGTTGGTGGTTGAGGCCTGGGCTATGGCCCAAATGCATGACAAGAACCTTTTTAACACCTTAAGTAGCTTGATTTGACTAGAATGCATGAGTATCATGCACGGGTTAACTTGTATATATATATATATATATATATATATATATATATATATATATAAATAAATAAATAAAATATATATAGGGGCCCCGATGCACTGCTTTGCCCGGGGGCCCGTAATGTTGTTAAGATGGCCCTGGTTGGTGTTATAATAGTTGACAAAATTATGTATCTGTACAAGAAAGAATAAGCTGTATTGTATTCCTAGCAACAGCTGTGACAGATACACGGTTCCTAATACACTGATGGCTGTAAAATACTGAAAGAAAACTATGACATGACTCTGCATTGGATCATATTCGTGTCTATGAAGGACTGAACCTGGTTATTACTTTTACAGAGAAGCATTTCTAAGAAACACACAATTACAGACGTAAGTGTGTATGTCACATTGATGAAAATATATGAGTAAACTAGTAAAATACCATTTAGGGTAGAATTAATTTCAGCCTCTGGCAATTAGAAAGAGCTGTCTGTAAAACTCCAATAATTACAACTTAAAGCTGTTTTCTGCCTTGAAATCAAATAACTGTATAACCAGCGCAGTAAAACCAACGAGGCGATTGCGCAATGTTATGTTTCTAAGGAAACAAGTTGTGGCTTTTAGCATTATCTTGTCAAACTATCTAATGCTGCAGGTTTTCCACTTGCTTTGTGAAAACATTTTTGTAAAAGAAAGAAATCATTTGTATCTTGGTGCTGATTATAGGCTCTTTTTACATCTCATGGAAGTTTATTTAAAAATATTTGGCAGGCTGTACGATGTCAAATCTGAATGCAAAGTTATCATCGCATGTTTTGAAATAACTCTCCTGTGTGGTATTTTGACATTCAGACTATAAGCATTTGTTGTGTCACTTATGACTTTGCTACAGGAGAATGTTATTTAGATAAGAGAATAATAAATGCTACAAGAGTGATCGTCCTCTCTCATCGCTGCACCACTTTGCAAATCCCTACACTGGCTTCATGTGTCCTCCAGATTCCAATTCAAATTACTCACCCTTACCTACAAAGCCCTCAACAACACCACCCCTACATATATCTCAAATCTCATATCAAAATACTCTCACTCTCACCCCTTTGATCTACCTCTGACCTGCACCTTGTCTCGGCTCATTTAACCACCTCTCACTCCCACCTACAAGACTTCTCTGTGCTGCTCCTCACTTATGGAATTCCCTACCATGCTCAATCAGGCTTTTCCACAGCCTTCAAATCTTAAGACACTATCTGAAAACCCATCTGTTTATTAGACCTTACACTACTTCACCAATACTACCCACACTATTGCACCATCACAATTATTCTGATCTCCACTCTGAACACCACTCTAACACCTCTTGTCCATGTTTTGTGTATGTCCTGTTTTCCCTACTATACAGAGCTGCAGAGCACTGTGGTGCCTTACATATCTACGACAATAATAATAATATATGCACAGTGGAACACTGTGGCGATTAACATATTTATGATGATAATAATAATAATAATAATAATAATAATAATATTAAATAATGAAGGCCCCTTCCCCAGAAGTATACCAGATGTCCTCATTTCTTAGGGTCTGTCATCGGAAAAAAATGCTGTCCTGGTTTCAGGCTATGCTTGTTATCTGCCTGTCCCTCACCAGAATCATCTTATGCACCTATGTCCCAGCTCATCTCTCTCTTATTCTCATTGCAGGCTAGCTGAAACTCTCTCTCTCTGTCCTAGGTTGCCTCAACTCCAGCCAGGATAAACTCATTGCAGTCATGTGGCCACGTGCTGTGGCACCTTCCTCAGGAACCTAAGCTGGTGCTCACTTGGACCTCAGCTGTACTCTCTACCCTTGGTCTTGATCCTAACAATGATGAGCACCCCTCTGCTCTGCCACACCCCTCTTGTTGACCTCCACCCATCAACGTGAAAAGGGTTTTACAAAAGAATATTGTGACCTCAAACTAGCAGAAATGCAAAGGTGTTGTGAGCAGGACATTTTGAGAGACATTCGCCCTTTATGATCTTCCAGGGCTAAACCTGAAGATTAAACGGAAGCTAGCAGAAATGGAGACTGTCAAGTTGTGGCCTGAAAAAAAAGTTGATAAAGATGACTATTATATGTATGCTCCAGATGCATATATACTGTATGCCAAACATAAGGTGATAATGATGACTATTATATGTATGCAGGACAAAAAAGGGGGGGAAAGAAATGGATTATTAGAGCACTCCTAATCCGATCTGAATAATTGAGAATATCTCTCATATTCCAGAAAAATATCTGGTCGGTATAGTGGGAACATATCAAATGGTCCAATATTGAATTATTATTATTATTATTATTATAGGGCAAATGCCTTTATTGATATTAACAAATTTAAAAACATATCTCTATTGAGATGGAAATACCCTCTTAATAAAAAGGTGAAATAAAAGAGAAAAAAGGAGAAAAAAAAAAGTAAATGTGCGAAAATAAGTGCAGAAATTTATTGTTTAAAAATTATACCACGGATAGTAGAGCTAGGAGGTAGCAGGGGTGTATTAATTTCTGTATAATCCAATAGGAGAGAGCAAAAACAGTATCAAATAGGATAGTTCCCATGAATGGTTTGGCAACTCTCTGTATTTAAATATTTGTGGATCCTGACAGATAATGGATTCCAAAAGGATGTTATATCTTGTCTGTGGTCTTTATGATAGACAAATAATAAAATCCAATTAATCACCCTTGGTGTTAAGATTAAATAATCTTGGAAATCTCATTGTTAGTTAAAGAATGTTGTTAATCCCTTATATATGGATTAAAAAGAAATCGATCAGCATAGCAATGATGTATAAGCTAATTAGAGGTTTAAAGTCAATAATCCCTCAGTATGATTATTAGCTGATCAATGAAAAGAACCCCTGCTATGCCTGGGAAAATATGACGCTTTGATACAGATTGTATATATATACACACAATGTGCTTATTATGTTATTTAGTAGGACATTATTTGCTGGTTCATAAATGCTGTGAGCCCACAGAAAAATACCAGTGCTGTATGAGTGTAGTACACTGTATATATAAACATTGTCCCTCCTTGTAAATAAATAGCAAGGCGCCGATTTCTAGCACATGATTATTGCTAGCCCAGGAAGAGAGAAAAGCGGCATATGTATAAATATATTATAGAATCACTGACCATTAAAATAAATTATGCCAGAGAGCGTTCAGCGGTATCGCCGCTCACTAGCTCTTACTTCCGGGTATGACGTCATTAATGACGTCAGTTACCCATAACCCCCAACGTACGTTTCACCACATAAAGCTTTGTCAAGAGGAACAGATTGTAGACACGGACAGTGTCTTTGTAGTGAGGAATAACCAATCAGATTCCATGGTTGTGATAGACAGGGAGAACAGCCAATGAGAATTATTATATATGTATTCCACAGTAAATATATGCGTTGAGTGAACAATAAACATTGATAATTTCCCAAGAAGTGTATAGGGATTATTTATACAATTGGTAAGTATGTTTGGGATGTATTACTCATAAGTAAAAAAATCGCTATTCTAAAGTAAATTTGATAACAAAAAAAGGGGAAAAGAAACTATATGATGTCAGTTTATGGGATATATTGCTATAATTATAAAATAATTATTATATGTATATTCCAATGATCGTATGGAAAACAAAGAACCATATCAAAATAAAAGTAAAGTGAATAATTATATATTAACTGATTAATTCACTGGTGCTCACAGATCATAATAATAATAAAAAATATATTATTAAAGAATATTAAATGACCATGTGGAGTATTGAAAAGACTCCTAAGTATAAGATGCTTTTTTGGGATAGTTATATGTTACGAATAGATGATTCAACCTAGGAAGCAAGCATAATTGGTATTTTCATTCAGACCATTGGGCATCAGGGAGTCAAAAAGAAAAATCCATCTGCTCTCTCTTTGGAGCAGTTGTTTGTGCATATCGCCCCCTCTTATGCCCAAATGTATCTGTTCAATGGCAAAAACCTCCAGACCACGAGCTGAGCCTCCATGTGCATTTAAAAAATGTTTAGCTACAGTGGTAAGTTGTTTGAATCTCTCTTTATCCGTTTTAGCATTTCTGATGGTCCCAACATGTTCAAGGATACGTATCTTCATAATTCTGCTAGTCATGCCTATGTAATATTTCTTACATGGGCACCTTAGGGCATATATTACGCCCTTGGAATTACAATTAAGGAATTGATTGATTTTATGTTTGTCCCCAAACTTGTCCTTAAATTCATTGGTTCTAACCATGTATTCACAGGCCTTACATCCTCCACATTTGAAAAATCCTGTGGTGGTAGATGTTTTACGCTTGGTTACACAGAAATGGCTCCTGACTAGTCTATCCTTCAGGTTTTTGGTTCGTCGCCATGTCAGGCTTACATTGTCTTCCAAAACTGTTTTTAAGATATCATTATTTAATAGAATTGGCCAGTGTTTTTGTAAAATTGATCGTATATCTTTCCACTCCTGACAAAAAGTACCAATAAATCTGATTTTATTGGATATGGTTTTTGGTATTGATGGGTATAGAAGCTGATCTCGATCTTTGATCTTGGCTTGATAAAAGGCTTTCTTTATAATCCGTTGGCTGTAGCCCCTTTCAGACAGTCTTTCTTTCAGCTCTTTAGATCTTATTATAAAATCTTTCATATTCGTACAGTTTCTTCTAATGCGTAAAAATTCTCCCTTAGGGATATTATTGACTACTGAGGGATAGTGGAAACTAGTATTATGTAAAATACTGTTTGTAGCTGTCTCTTTTCGATATAGATCTGTATCGATCACGCCTCCTATCCCTTTTTTTATAGTAATATCCAGGAAATTAATTTGTTCCAGGCTCATTTCGTGGGTCAGTCTTAGGTTGTTTTCATTGGTGTTCAAGATGGTGACGAATTCCTCAAACCAGGTGGGACTACCCCTCCACAAAATGAGGATATCGTCTATATAGCGAACCCACATAATTATGTGGTCAGTAAATTGTTTCATATCATCACCGAAAACTATTTCTTTTTCCCACTGACCCAGATAGAGGTTGGCGAAAGTTGGTGCACACGCCGCCCCCATAGCTGTTCCTTGGGTCTGGAGATAAAACTGATCTTCAAATACAAAGAAATTTTTTGTCAAAATGAATTTTAATAATTCAATTAGGAAGTCGCTGAAAGGGGAATCCTGACTTGTTTGTAAGAAATATCTCACAGCTTGGATTCCTACAGAGTGGCCAATGCTGGTATAGAGACTTTCCACATCACACGTTATCAACCATGTGTCTGAATCAATTATTATGCCATCTAGTAGTTTAAGAACATCCATGGTGTCCTTGATATAAGAGGGCAGACAGAGAACATATTTTCTTAGATGTACATCTAAAAAGATGTTGGCTTGTTCTGTTAAACTGCCGATCCCGGACACAATAGGTCTTCCGGGTGGAGTCCTTTTATTTTTATGTATCTTTGGCAAAAGATATAAAGTTGGAATTCTCGGATTGGTCACCTGTAGGAATTCATATTCAGTTTTATTGATAATTAAAGACTCGAATGCTTTCTTAATGATGTTATCATATTGTTTCTGAAAGTCTTCCAAAGGATTCGAGAAAAGACGGCGATAACAGGTTTTATCTTTCAATTGGCGATGTATCTCTCGTTTATACATGTCTACTGGCCAAATGACCACGTTACCGCCTTTATCAGATGGTTTAATTACCACATCGGTCCAAAGTTCCATTTCTTTTAGACATAAAAGTTCTTCTCTGGTTATGTTATTTTTAATAGTTTGAGAATTTAATTTAAGAGTATCTAGGTCTCGTGATACCAATTTTTCAAATACCGTAATTTCTGGACAATTTATATCTTTGGGAAAAAAAGTGGATTTTTTCTTACAAATTGGTCTATGAGTGGATACAGAATTATCCAACTCTAAGACTTGTTCATTCATAAGTTGTTCTAAAGCATTGACTGCTTCCATCTCCTCAATGCTATTTAGTGATAAGGCAGATCCAGTTGTACTATCACTATGACCAAATGGGTCTGGTGTGTCTTTATTAAATAAAAGGGATAATTTCAATTTTCGAATAAAAAGGTGTAAATCTTTTTCCCAAGAGAAACGATCAAGGTTAGATACTGGGGAGAAAGAGAGACCTCTTCGTAAAAGGTTTACATGCTTATCTGTGAGTGATTTATTGGACAGATTTATAATTTGTAGGGATTGATCATTTATTTCCCCCTCCATTGTCGTTGGTTGTACTTGCGGTTGTCCTTCCAACCCCAACGATTTCTGTCCCTTAAACTTCTTACTGCCTCGCCTTGTGGCTTTAAAGTGGGTCCTCCCTCGTCTCCCATCCTGTGGGGATTCTCTAAAAAATGACCTCTATTGGGGAAAGGTTGTCTGCCCCGGTTGTCTGATCTGCTACTGGTCATCTCACCATCTGAGGTTTCAATTTCAGATGAATCATAACTATCAGTGGGATCTTTACTACTTCTATGGAGAGTCTTGTTATTCCATTTAAAAATTGTACCCTCTGAGTAATCCCTACAATCTCGAGCAAATTTATGTTTTTTCTTTTCCATAATAAGTTTTTTAGATTGTTCCAAATCCCCTCTATATTTGGTATATGTCGATTGAAAATTAATATCATTCTCAAATTCCTTTAGTTTAGAACTAATTAGTTCTATCTCCTTGGAATACATATCCAAAATGAGTGTATCGTGTTTTAGAGTGACTTGCATTAGTTCTTTAGAACATTTGAGTAAAATGTTTTCCCACTCAGTTTTGAGTTCTACAGTAGCTAGCTGATATGCAGGATATACTCTAGGTCTAAGGCCCCGTGGAGTCAGAGACTGTTTTAAATAGTTCTGTGTGGTGGTGAGATTCCACCATACTCTACTTTGTTTGGATAATAGGATTTTTAATTTATCCAGGTCATTTATCCAAGTATTATCTCCCTGATCTACATAGCCCTTGTTTTTATCTGGGAAAATCAAATTAATATTTTCATTCCATTTCTCACACCTACTGTTAAGATCTGCCTGAAGACTAAAATTAGCCATAATATTCATAAATCAATGGAAAGAGAATAAAAAATTTTTTTGGGTTATTCCTTGTTTGGTGAGTATTAAAGATATGTGTAAATGTAATTGGTATATCACTAGATATGTTCCAGTATCATATAACATCTATCATAAAACCCGTGCTGGATACTAGAGGCTGAGAATACCACTCAGTAATACAATAGTCGAAAGGAAAGAAAAAGTAATCCGCACAGGGTTAGGATATGCCTCATCTAGATATCAAAAAGTCATTAACATGATGAGGGGGTGCTCTATCCATTATACAACATAAGTAGGACAAAAAAGGGGGGGAAAGAAATGGATTATTAGAGCACTCCTAATCCGATCTGAATAATTGAGAATATCTCTCATATTCCAGAAAAATATCTGGTCGGTATAGTGGGAACATATCAAATGGTCCAATATTGAATTATTATTATTATTATTATTATAGGGCAAATGCCTTTATTGATATTAACAAATTTAAAAACATATCTCTATTGAGATGGAAATACCCTCTTAATAAAAAGGTGAAATAAAAGAGAAAAAAGGAGAAAAAAAAAAAGTAAATGTGCGAAAATAAGTGCAGAAATTTATTGTTTAAAAATTATACCACGGATAGTAGAGCTAGGAGGTAGCAGGGGTGTATTAATTTCTGTATAATCCAATAGGAGAGAGCAAAAACAGTATCAAATAGGATAGTTCCCATGAATGGTTTGGCAACTCTCTGTATTTAAATATTTGTGGATCCTGACAGATAATGGATTCCAAAAGGATGTTATATCTTGTCTGTGGTCTTTATGATAGACAAATAATAAAATCCAATTAATCACCCTTGGTGTTAAGATTAAATAATCTTGGAAATCTCATTGTTAGTTAAAGAATGTTGTTAATCCCTTATATATGGATTAAAAAGAAATCGATCAGCATAGCAATGATGTATAAGCTAATTAGAGGTTTAAAGTCAATAATCCCTCAGTATGATTATTAGCTGATCAATGAAAAGAACCCCTGCTATGCCTGGGAAAATATGACGCTTTGATACAGATTGTATATATATACACACAATGTGCTTATTATGTTATTTAGTAGGACATTATTTGCTGGTTCATAAATGCTGTGAGCCCACAGAAAAATACCAGTGCTGTATGAGTGTAGTACACTGTATATATAAACATTGTCCCTCCTTGTAAATAAATAGCAAGGCGCCGATTTCTAGCACATGATTATTGCTAGCCCAGGAAGAGAGAAAAGCGGCATATGTATAAATATATTATAGAATCACTGACCATTAAAATAAATTATGCCAGAGAGCGTTCAGCGGTATCGCCGCTCACTAGCTCTTACTTCCGGGTATGACGTCATTAATGACGTCAGTTACCCATAACCCCCAACGTACGTTTCACCACATAAAGCTTTGTCAAGAGGAACAGATTGTAGACACGGACAGTGTCTTTGTAGTGAGGAATAACCAATCAGATTCCATGGTTGTGATAGACAGGGAGAACAGCCAATGAGAATTATTATATATGTATTCCACAGTAAATATATGCGTTGAGTGAACAATAAACATTGATAATTTCCCAAGAAGTGTATAGGGATTATTTATACAATTGGTAAGTATGTTTGGGATGTATTACTCATAAGTAAAAAAATCGCTATTCTAAAGTAAATTTGATAACAAAAAAAGGGGAAAAGAAACTATATGATGTCAGTTTATGGGATATATTGCTATAATTATAAAATAATTATTATATGTATATTCCAATGATCGTATGGAAAACAAAGAACCATCTCAAAATAAAAGTAAAGTGAATAATTATATATTAACTGATTAATTCACTGGTGCTCACAGATCATAATAATAATAAAAAATATATTATTAAAGAATATTAAATGACCATGTGGAGTATTGAAAAGACTCCTAAGTATAAGATGCTTTTTTGGGATAGTTATATGTTACGAATAGATGATTCAACCTAGGAAGCAAGCATAATTGGTATTTTCATTCAGACCATTGGGCATCAGGGAGTCAAAAAGAAAAATCCATCTGCTCTCTCTTTGGAGCAGTTGTTTGTGCATATCGCCCCCTCTTATGCCCAAATGTATCTGTTCAATGGCAAAAACCTCCAGACCACGAGCTGAGCCTCCATGTGCATTTAAAAAATGTTTAGCTACAGTGGTAAGTTGTTTGAATCTCTCTTTATCCGTTTTAGCATTTCTGATGGTCCCAACATGTTCAAGGATACGTATCTTCATAATTCTGCTAGTCATGCCTATGTAATATTTCTTACATGGGCACCTTAGGGCATATATTACGCCCTTGGAATTACAATTAAGGAATTGATTGATTTTATGTTTGTCCCCAAACTTGTCCTTAAATTCATTGGTTCTAACCATGTATTCACAGGCCTTACATCCTCCACATTTGAAAAATCCTGTGGTGGTAGATGTTTTACGCTTGGTTACACAGAAATGGCTCCTGACTAGTCTATCCTTCAGGTTTTTGGTTCGTCGCCATGTCAGGCTTACATTGTCTTCCAAAACTGTTTTTAAGATATCATTATTTAATAGAATTGGCCAGTGTTTTTGTAAAATTGATCGTATATCTTTCCACTCCTGACAAAAAGTACCAATAAATCTGATTTTATTGGATATGGTTTTTGGTATTGATGGGTATAGAAGCTGATCTCGATCTTTGATCTTGGCTTGATAAAAGGCTTTCTTTATAATCCGTTGGCTGTAGCCCCTTTCAGACAGTCTTTCTTTCAGCTCTTTAGATCTTATTATAAAATCTTTCATATTCGTACAGTTTCTTCTAATGCGTAAAAATTCTCCCTTAGGGATATTATTGACTACTGAGGGATAGTGGAAACTAGTATTATGTAAAATACTGTTTGTAGCTGTCTCTTTTCGATATAGATCTGTATCGATCACGCCTCCTATCCCTTTTTTTATAGTAATATCCAGGAAATTAATTTGTTCCAGGCTCATTTCGTGGGTCAGTCTTAGGTTGTTTTCATTGGTGTTCAAGATGGTGACGAATTCCTCAAACCAGGTGGGACTACCCCTCCACAAAATGAGG
Source organism: Mixophyes fleayi (assembly GCF_038048845.1). Classification (NCBI taxonomy): domain Eukaryota; kingdom Metazoa; phylum Chordata; class Amphibia; order Anura; family Limnodynastidae; genus Mixophyes; species Mixophyes fleayi. The sequence continues at coordinate 89,771,218 of NC_134404.1, forward strand.
ATATCGTCTATATAGCGAACCCACATAATTATGTGGTCAGTAAATTGTTTCATATCATCACCGAAAACTATTTCTTTTTCCCACTGACCCAGATAGAGGTTGGCGAAAGTTGGTGCACACGCCGCCCCCATAGCTGTTCCTTGGGTCTGGAGATAAAACTGATCTTCAAATACAAAGAAATTTTTTGTCAAAATGAATTTTAATAATTCAATTAGGAAGTCGCTGAAAGGGGAATCCTGACTTGTTTGTAAGAAATATCTCACAGCTTGGATTCCTACAGAGTGGCCAATGCTGGTATAGAGACTTTCCACATCACACGTTATCAACCATGTGTCTGAATCAATTATTATGCCATCTAGTAGTTTAAGAACATCCATGGTGTCCTTGATATAAGAGGGCAGACAGAGAACATATTTTCTTAGATGTACATCTAAAAAGATGTTGGCTTGTTCTGTTAAACTGCCGATCCCGGACACAATAGGTCTTCCGGGTGGAGTCCTTTTATTTTTATGTATCTTTGGCAAAAGATATAAAGTTGGAATTCTCGGATTGGTCACCTGTAGGAATTCATATTCAGTTTTATTGATAATTAAAGACTCGAATGCTTTCTTAATGATGTTATCATATTGTTTCTGAAAGTCTTCCAAAGGATTCGAGAAAAGACGGCGATAACAGGTTTTATCTTTCAATTGGCGATGTATCTCTCGTTTATACATGTCTACTGGCCAAATGACCACGTTACCGCCTTTATCAGATGGTTTAATTACCACATCGGTCCAAAGTTCCATTTCTTTTAGACATAAAAGTTCTTCTCTGGTTATGTTATTTTTAATAGTTTGAGAATTTAATTTAAGAGTATCTAGGTCTCGTGATACCAATTTTTCAAATACCGTAATTTCTGGACAATTTATATCTTTGGGAAAAAAAGTGGATTTTTTCTTACAAATTGGTCTATGAGTGGATACAGAATTATCCAACTCTAAGACTTGTTCATTCATAAGTTGTTCTAAAGCATTGACTGCTTCCATCTCCTCAATGCTATTTAGTGATAAGGCAGATCCAGTTGTACTATCACTATGACCAAATGGGTCTGGTGTGTCTTTATTGAATAAAAGGGATAATTTCAATTTTCGAATAAAAAGGTGTAAATCTTTTTCCCAAGAGAAACGATCAAGGTTAGATACTGGGGAGAAAGAGAGACCTCTTCGTAAAAGGTTTACATGCTTATCTGTGAGTGATTTATTGGACAGATTTATAATTTGTAGGGATTGATCATTTATTTCCCCCTCCATTGTCGTTGGTTGTACTTGCGGTTGTCCTTCCAACCCCAACGATTTCTGTCCCTTAAACTTCTTACTGCCTCGCCTTGTGGCTTTAAAGTGGGTCCTCCCTCGTCTCCCATCCTGTGGGGATTCTCTAAAAAATGACCTCTATTGGGGAAAGGTTGTCTGCCCCGGTTGTCTGATCTGCTACTGGTCATCTCACCATCTGAGGTTTCAATTTCAGATGAATCATAACTATCAGTGGGATCTTTACTACTTCTATGGAGAGTCTTGTTATTCCATTTAAAAATTGTACCCTCTGAGTAATCCCTACAATCTCGAGCAAATTTATGTTTTTTCTTTTCCATAATAAGTTTTTCAGATTGTTCCAAATCCCCTCTATATTTGGTATATGTCGATTGAAAATTAATATCATTCTCAAATTCCTTTAGTTTAGAACTAATTAGTTCTATCTCCTTGGAATACATATCCAAAATGAGTGTATCGTGTTTTAGAGTGACTTGCATTAGTTCTTTAGAACATTTGAGTAAAATGTTTTCCCACTCAGTTTTGAGTTCTACAGTAGCTAGCTGATATGCAGGATATACTCTAGGTCTAAGGCCCCGTGGAGTCAGAGACTGTTTTAAATAGTTCTGTGTGGTGGTGAGATTCCACCATACTCTACTTTGTTTGGATAATAGGATTTTTAATTTATCCAGGTCATTTATCCAAGTATTATCTCCCTGATCTACATAGCCCTTGTTTTTATCTGGGAAAATCAAATTAATATTTTCATTCCATTTCTCACACCTACTGTTAAGATCTGCCTGAAGACTAAAATTAGCCATAATATTCATAAATCAATGGAAAGAGAATAAAAAATTTTTTTGGGTTATTCCTTGTTTGGTGAGTATTAAAGATATGTGTAAATGTAATTGGTATATCACTAGATATGTTCCAGTATCATATAACATCTATCATAAAACCCGTGCTGGATACTAGAGGCTGAGAATACCACTCAGTAATACAATAGTCGAAAGGAAAGAAAAAGTAATCCGCACAGGGTTAGGATATGCCTCATCTAGATATCAAAAAGTTGAGGGGGTGCTCTATCCATTATACAACATAAGTAGGACAAAAAAGGGGGGGAAAGAAATGGATTATTAGAGCACTCCTAATCCGATCTGAATAATTGAGAATATCTCTCATATTCCAGAAAAATATCTGGTCGGTATAGTGGGAACATATCAAATGGTCCAATATTGAATTATTATTATTATTATTATTATAGGGCAAATGCCTTTATTGATATTAACAAATTTAAAAACATATCTCTATTGAGATGGAAATACCCTCTTAATAAAAAGGTGAAATAAAAGAGAAAAAAGGAGAAAAAAAAAAGTAAATGTGCGAAAATAAGTGCAGAAATTTATTGTTTAAAAATTATACCACGGATAGTAGAGCTAGGAGGTAGCAGGGGTGTATTAATTTCTGTATAATCCAATAGGAGAGAGCAAAAACAGTATCAAATAGGATAGTTCCCATGAATGGTTTGGCAACTCTCTGTATTTAAATATTTGTGGATCCTGACAGATAATGGATTCCAAAAGGATGTTATATCTTGTCTGTGGTCTTTATGATAGACAAATAATAAAATCCAATTAATCACCCTTGGTGTTAAGATTAAATAATCTTGGAAATCTCATTGTTAGTTAAAGAATGTTGTTAATCCCTTATATATGGATTAAAAAGAAATCGATCAGCATAGCAATGATGTATAAGCTAATTAGAGGTTTAAAGTCAATAATCCCTCAGTATGATTATTAGCTGATCAATGAAAAGAACCCCTGCTATGCCTGGGAAAATATGACGCTTTGATACAGATTGTATATATATACACACAATGTGCTTATTATGTTATTTAGTAGGACATTATTTGCTGGTTCATAAATGCTGTGAGCCCACAGAAAAATACCAGTGCTGTATGAGTGTAGTACACTGTATATATAAACATTGTCCCTCCTTGTAAATAAATAGCAAGGCGCCGATTTTTAGCACATGATTATTGCTAGCCCAGGAAGAGAGAAAAGCGGCATATGTATAAATATATTATAGAATCACTGACCATTAAAATAAATTATGCCAGAGAGCGTTCAGCGGTATCGCCGCTCACTAGCTCTTACTTCCGGGTATGACGTCATTAATGACGTCAGTTACCCATAACCCCCAACGTACGTTTCACCACATAAAGCTTTGTCAAGAGGAACAGATTGTAGACACGGACAGTGTCTTTGTAGTGAGGAATAACCAATCAGATTCCATGGTTGTGATAGACAGGGAGAACAGCCAATGAGAATTATTATATATGTATTCCACAGTAAATATATGCGTTGAGTGAACAATAAACATTGATAATTTCCCACTCTGAACACCACTCTAACACCTCTTGTCCATGTTTTGTGTATGTCCTGTTTTCCCTACTATACAGAGCTGCAGAGCACTGTGGTGCCTTACATATCTACGACAATAATAATAATATATGCACAGTGGAACACTGTGGCGATTAACATATTTATGATGATAATAATAATAATAATAATAATAATAATATTAAATAATGAAGGCCCCTTCCCCAGAAGTATACCAGATGTCCTCATTTCTTAGGGTCTGTCATCGGAAAAAAATGCTGTCCTGGTTTCAGGCTATGCTTGTTATCTGCCTGTCCCTCACCAGAATCATCTTATGCACCTATGTCCCAGCTCATCTCTCTCTTCCTCTCATTGCAGGCTAGCTGAAACTCTCTCTCTCTGTCCTAGGTTGCCTCAACTCCAGCCAGGATAAACTCATTGCAGTCATGTGGCCACGTGCTGTGGCACCTTCCTCAGGAACCTAAGCTGGTGCTCACTTGGACCTCAGCTGTACTCTCTACCCTTGGTCTTGATCCTAACAATGATGAGCACCCCTCTGCTCTGCCACACCCCTCTTGTTGACCTCCACCCATCAACGTGAAAAGGGTTTTACAAAAGAATATTGTGACCTCAAACTAGCAGAAATGCAAAGGTGTTGTGAGCAGGACATTTTGAGAGACATTCGCCCTTTATGATCTTCCAGGGCTAAACCTGAAGATTAAACGGAAGCTAGCAGAAATGGAGACTGTCAAGTTGTGGCCTGAAAAAAAAGTTGATAAAGATGACTATTATATGTATGCTCCAGATGCATATATACTGTATGCCAAACATAAGGTGATAATGATGACTATTATATGTATGCTCCAGATGCATATATACTGTATGCCAAACATAAGGTGATAATGATGACTTTTATATGTATGCTCCAGATGCATATATACTGTATGCCAAACATAAGGTGATAATGATTGCTAGAGTATTTTTGTTCTTGAAGCATTTGTACTCCACATTTAAGTCTGATATATCTTAAGACATGTGCAACTCAAAATGCAGACATAAAATGTGTGTAGATGAATTTTGTACATATGCTCTCTACACATCGTCAGTTACAATTTAAAATGAGTCCCCCATTGTGCAAAAGGTAAGAAATAAAAGCACTATGTTACAACATATTGATATCCTTGTACATAAAATTGTTCGACAAGTGAAGTGATGTTGAATTCACAAATGTTTGTTAAGCAAATGTTATCAGAATTGTGAAAAAGTGAAAACTATAATTTTAGGGTTTACTTATTTGCTATGTAGCCAAATAAGTTCACTTGCGTAATTGGTGCCAGTCTGTGAACTGGCACCAACTATGGGCAAGACATGATTTTCTGCTGAACTGCTGCCTGTCTCATACAGGCTCTGTACTTACCTATAGTTCAGTTCCAAAATGTAAATAAATATTTTTATATATATATATATATATATATACGTTTATTTTACTTGTCAGGATGGATAAACAATCTTGGCAGTGTCTTCAGCAAACCAAATGAAACGTCCACAGCAATAAACATAATCAAATAGCCCTCAACTCTGGCTACAACAGTTAGGTCCCTAACTGATCACTGGCCACTTGTTGACATCAGTCTAACCCACACAGATCAAGCCCAGCTTTATAAGCTTCTTGTCAGGCCTTGCTCTGGCTGACTACTTAATTGACTAGACCAGGTGCTCTGTGTGTGAGAGAGTGTGTGTGTGTGTGTGTGCCGATATAACCCTCTCCGCACCTTTAGGCTGTGGTTTTTCTTTCTTCTATTAGAAGGTGGCAAAGTGTCCCAATTGCCACAATATGTATATATATATATATTAAGGATGAGCGGGCTCAGATTCCGCAAATCTGAGCACACCCGAACAGTGCGGATCCGACGGGATCCGAGCACTGTTCGGGAACTTCCGGGCACCAAACGGAGCCAAACCGAGGCTATGACATCCAAGTCTCGCGTCGGATCTCGCGAGACTCGGATGTCATAAATACTCACCTTGCGGGCGCCATCTTAATTCTGGCTGTGATTACTCGTGCGGGAGGTTGTAGTTAGGGAGCTCCTGATCAGTTTAGTGGTTCTTTGTGCTTTGTCCAGTGCTCTGTCCTGCTGAATCCAGTGGTGCTGTGTCCTGTGCTCTGTCCTGCTGAGTCCAGTGGTGCTGCCTGTGTCCTGTGCTCTGTTCTGCTAAGGGCATTGTTATTTCAAAATTATTCAAGTTATAAAAAATGTAAAAAAAAATATAAAAAACCTATACAAAAATAATTTAAAAAAAAATATAAAAAAATTATACAAAAATAATTGAAAAAAAATATAAAAAAATTAGTTAAAAAATACTAGGTACTGATATTTCAAAGTCAAACTACGTTCAGTGTTGCTGCTGTACCAAAAAATATTAGGTACTGCTATTTAAAAGTCAAACTACGTTCACTGTTGCTGCTGTACCAAAAAAAACTAGGTACTGCTATTTCAAAGTCAAACTACGTTCACTGTTGCTGCTGTACCAAAAAAAACTAGGTACTGCTATTTAAAAGTCAAACTACGTTCACTGTTGCTGCTGTACCCAAAAAAAACTAGGTACTGCTATTTAAAAGTCAAACTACGTTCTCTGTTGCTGCTGTACCCAAAAATACTAGGTACTGCCGTTTTAAAAGTCAAACTACGTTCTCTGTTGCTGCCGTACCCAAAAATACTAGGTACTGCTATTTAAAAGTCAAACTACGTTCTCTGTTGCTGCTGTACCAAAAAATAATAGGTACTGCTATTTAAAAGTCAAACTACGTTCACTGTTGCTGCTGTACCAAAAAATACTAGGTACTGCTATTTCAAAGTCAAACTACTTTCACTGTTGCTGCTGTACCAAAAAAAACTAGGTACTGCTATTTAAAAGTCAAACTACGTTCTCTGTTGCTGCTGTACCCAAAAATACTAGCTACTGCTATTTAAAAGTCAAACTACGTTCTCTGTTGCTGCTGTACCAAAAAATACTAGGTACTGCTATTTCAAAGTCAAACTACTTTCACTGTTGCTGCTGTACCAAAAAAAACTAGGTACTGCTATTTCAAAGTCAAACTACATTCTCTGTTGCTGCTGTACCCAAAAATACTAGGTACTGCTATTTAAAAGTCAAACTACGTTCTCTTTTGCTGCTGTACCAAAAAATACTAGGTACTGCTATTTAAAAGTCAAACTACTTTCACTGTTGCTGCTGTACCAAAAAATACAAGGTACTGCTATATAACTCCAGTCCAGTGGTACTCTCCTGTGCCGCAGATAATTTGTAAAGGCTTTGCCGAGTGTGTGTGGTTTAGGGTTACGCTCTCTTGTGCTGCATATAATGGAGTACCAAAATTTGGAGGATAAAGTAGGGAAAGATCAAGACCCACTTCCTCCTAATGCTGAAGCTGCTGCCACTAGTCATGACATAGACAATGAAATGCCATCAACGTCGTCTGCCAAGGCCGATGCCCAATCTCCTAGTAGATGGCATGTAAAATCCAAAAACCCAAAGTTGACTAAAATTACCAAAAAAAGAAAATTAAAAACATCTGAGGAGAAACGAAAACTTGTCAATATGCCATTTACGACACGGAGTGGCAAGGAACTAGTGGTTCAGCTTCACCCAAGGATCTAAGCCCTCCTCCCTCCCCCCTCTCAAAAAAATTTAAGAGAGTTATGCTGTCAGCAACAACAACAAAACAGCAAACAACTCTGGCTTCTAAACAGATGACATTACAAATCCCCAAGGCGAGTCCAAGGGTGTTGGTGGTTGCGAAGCCTGACCTTCCCATCACTGTACGGGAAGAGGTGACTCCATCCACCATTTGCAGCACACCCTCTGCATATGCTGGAAGGATCACCCACAGTGTAGATCCAGATTTGGATAATCAAGTAGTCAATGTTGTACACCGGGAGGAGGCTATTGATGTAGCTGGCGCTGTGAAGGAACTTGATGATGAGGATGCTGATGTGGTTATTTTAAATGAGGCACCAGGGGGGGAAACAGTTGATGTCCATGGGATGAAAAAGCCCATCGTCATGCCTGGTCAGAAGACCAAAAAAGGCACCTCTTCGGTCTGGAGTTATTTTTATCCAAATCCGGCCAACAAATGTATGGCCATATGTAGCTTATGTAAAGCTCAAATAAGCAGGGGTAAGGATCTTGGCCACCTTGGAACATCCTCCCTTATACGTCACCTGAATAACCTTCATAGTTCAGTGGTTAGTTCAGGAACTGGGGCTAGGACCGTCATCAGTCCAGGGACACCTAAATCCCTTGGTCCTGTTGGATACACACCACCAACACCCTCCTCGTCAACTTCCTCCACGATCTCCATCAGATTTAGTCCTGCAGGCCATGTCACCAGCCAGACTGAGTCCTCTTCAATCTGGGATTCATCCGAGGAATCCAGCAGCGGTACGCCTACTACTGCCACTGCTGCTGTTGCTGCTGGTAGTCGGTCATCTTCCAAAGGGGAAGTCGTAAGAACGCCACGTCTTTCACCAAACAATTGACCGTCAAACAGTCGTTTGCCATGAGCACCAAGTACGACACTAGTCATCCTATGGCAAAGCGGATAACTGCGGCCTTAACAGCTATGTTGGTGTTAGACATGCATCCGGTGTCCGCCATATGTGCAGTGGAATCCAGACCAGTTGGAGGATGTAGGAGCAGCCATCTGTGCAGTGGAATTCAGTCCAGTTAGAGGAGGTATTGTGGCCCCGGTACCCAATTTGGTACTCCACTACGCAGTCCAGATAGATGCGAATCAGATATTAAAATACGTTGACTGTTGCTGCCTAATCAAAAATTAATGAAAATGACCTGTCATCGTCGAAAACAAGAGGTAGTGACGCGCTCGAACTATACCCTCTATATGCTGCAGAGGATGTAGGAGCAGCCATCTGTGCAGTGGAATTCAGACCAGTTGGAGGAGGTATTGTGGCCCCGGTACCAAATTGGGTACCGGGGCCACTCCACTACGCAGTCCAGATAGATGCGTATCAGATATTAAAATACGTTGACTGTTGCTGCCAAATCAAAAATTAATGAAAATGACCTGTCATCGTCGAAAACAAGAGGTAGTGACGCGGTCGAACTACACCCTCTATATGCTGCAGAGGATGTAGGAGCAGCCATCTGTGCAGTGGAATTCAGACCAGTTGGAGGAGGTAGGAGCAGCCATCTGTGCAGTGGACTTCAGACCAGTTGGAGGAGGTATTGTGGCCCCGGTACTACGCAGTCCAGATAGCTGTGAGTTGTTCAGAATAGACTGGAAATTAGTGGAAATGATTCTTATTGAATGTTATTGAGGTTAATAATAGCGTAGGAGTGAAAAAAGACCAAAAAAGCGGGATTTTAGCACTTTTTATGCTTTTTAAAAAATAAATCAGAACCCAAAACCCTAAATCAGAACCAAAACCTTGCGTCGGGTGTTTTGGCAAAACAAATCAGAACCCAAAACCTCAAGCTAATCAGAACCCAAAACACAAAACACTAAAAGTGGCCGGTGCACACCCCTAATATATATATATATATATATATATATATATACATTTTTTTATTTATTTACATAAAAGTGGGCTTTATATATTAAGGTCCATTATGTCACAGGGTTCTGTTCTTTGGGCAGAATTGTGCCATATGTAATATTTGGTTATTACATGCAACACAGCTCTGCTACAAAATGGAGCAGAGCTGGCCTCTACCACCTCATTTTGGTGCATGGATTAGGTGAGGTAGTGGCACACACACTGCATGGAAATGATTCATCTCACCGCCAGGCTAGGAGAAATGTGAAATTTAACACATTTTGTCCATATTTGCATTAGTACACAGATCCCCAAATGTATAAAATTATGGTAACTGTATATAATTATGGTAACTGTTTAACTATAAAAGCAGGAGTGGGAAGAGGTAATCGGTTGGGAGGTAGCATTCTTTGTCATAGCAGAGTGGTAGGAGGGAGAGTGTGTAGAAACAAGGTTTGAGATGTTGGCTGGAGAGGAATACTTGAGGACTTTGTAGCTGAGGGTGAGGAGATTGAACCGGGTTCTGTAGGGTACAGGGATCCAGTGTAACAACTGGCAGCAGGAGGTGGCAGAGGTAGAGCGGAGAGAGAGGGAAATAATTCAGCAGCCTACCAGACTTGCTAGCAAGAATTGATCATAGTTGCTTACTCTCCCAGAATGTCTGGGAGACTCCTGAATTTTTGGGAGTTCTCCGGACCCCGGGAGAGCAGGGCAACCTCCTGGATCCTGTCCTCTTCGATGGTGAAGTGGGTGGGGGCAGGGCTAAATGTGCCAACCTGGCCCCATGCTGACCCCCTGCTGTAATAGGCCGTAATTGAGCAAGTTTACCAGAGGGGCCCTAAAGACACGATTTGCGTGGCCACACCCCCGTGACGGATTTCCCTCCCAGAGATCTTGCTGCCAAAGTTGGCAAGTATGGAAGTGATTATCTAATGAGCTAATACATTTTATACAGCATAAACCACATACTTTGCTTACTAATGTACCTGCATATTTTACTTTGCTGTTATAAGTTAAGTTGTTTGTTCTACATCTGTTTTTTGGTGGGTTTTAGCACTACTTGTTTCTCCACTTCTGTTTTTAATGATAACAACTTTGAAACAAATAATTGTATAATATAGCATTCAATGTATAATTCATCCACATTTACATACTTATATTTACCATCCTAATAAAATCAATATCAGTTTCATTACTTGATATGTACAAGAAGATAACACACTTTTAACTTGATAAACATCAATTAATATAATATTCAGCTGGGAGTTTTCCCATTGTTGGTAATGAGTGATTATGAGTTTGGTTTCATTGAAAAATGCCAGTAAATAGCAATGTTAAATGTGGTGAATTTCAGTCTTCTTGCATATTTGGATTGACTGAATATATAAATAACATTTAGAAATTCACTTAGCTGCCTTTACTTCAGCACAAAGAATAACATTCAGGATAGGATAGTTGAGTGGTTTCAGGTCAAGTGTTAATACTATAGTTGTAGCTGTTGTGATAACATTAAATTTGCAAAGCCTCATACAGTAGCTAGTAGCATGATCATGTTACATAACGGTCTTCAGAAATGAAAGGGCTTTACTACTGTAATAATAACATGATTTGTCCACATATCTTTTAATGTAATGTATATTGAAGTGTGTGCAAATTGTTGGGCACAGTATGCCTTAAGCTTCTAGCTTTCATCTAAATTTAGTCAGACAGATAGTCATGTTCCTTTCTAGAGAAGAGGAAACTATTTCTTTCAATTTCAAGATTGTCTGAATTTTGGGGATTCAGCATCAATCAATCACTTCTTGCACAGTTGTGCTGAAAAACAAAATCAGAATTTAAAACAAGATATTATTTTACATTTTTGTTTGCGTTAAATTCTACTAAAAAGTGAAAAATAACAGTAAAGAAAACACATTTACATTACAGCTGACATTTTATGCATTTGAGTCTTTTTTAAACTACTTCTTTGGTTTAAACTTTAATAAAATATTGTGGATTGATTCTGCTTCATTTGCTTAATATCCGTAATATAGGTATTTAGTGAATCATATTTAAATGTGATCTGACCTTTGACATTAATGCTATCAAAAAGGAAACAAGTATTTTATCAGTATATAATATTGTACAGCAGTTGCCAAACCACTTACACTTGCCAGTATTATTATTATATCAGTGTTCTGTGTTCTAAAAGAGTTATATCTTGGCATTGCACTAAACACAATGGCACATAGAGGCATACAGGAGAGAATGTGATCAAAGGACTTAGATGACACATTGTAATAATAAACAAGCTGGATGTTTGAATTTTATATAGAGGTGCGTTTGTCATCACAGTCATCCTGAGCTAGTTTAACTGCTTTAAGCTGTTGAAAATTAGATAATTAGCCTATGTTGGCCTAGTCTCTTCGAACTTGTATACACATTGACATGCTGCAGTTGGCTGCACTGAAATATTCTGCACTGCTGTTACTGTTCGAATGCTCTAATTGACAGAAAGTTGTTCTAGCCCTGCCCACTTCACCTCCTTCATATTTATGTGTAACCAGTTTTGAAAAATTAAATTAATAGGCACTCCAGTAGTTAACAGCAACAATACAGAAACTAACTATAGAATACACGTATTCTATACTGTACATTACAAAAACACATCTGCTAGCATTGTAAAATGCTACCAGCAGCAGGTGATATGTTTTTTTACCCTATGCACTTACTATTTGTCAAATGTTTCATTTATATTAATTTGAGAAAAGAAAGTTTCAGTTTTTCTATTTGGCGTTTTAAGTGGTTGTTTGTTATTGAGACTTACTGTACACAGTAACCCAGTCAACTGAATCTACCCTGTGGCACCAGGAAGCTGTACAAAAGTGCAGAATCATTAAACTGAATTACATGCAAGCACTTGAGAAAAATACGGAGTTTGTTACTATAAAGCGTCAGCTATTTTCTTTATAGCTTTGGCAATTGAAAATGTTACAAAACCAGCAAACTATTATCTTGCACAATCAAATCGAAAGAATATACTGTATACATTTCTTTGACATATTCAACTTCTGTATGGACAGCAGTCATGTAGCAGTATTTTCTTTATAAAAATAAATACATTTTATTTAGAATGTTTGAGGTTTGCAGTAATTTGATGAATGAATATTGCTTAAGCACACAAAGTAGGTGATATTGTACAGAATCATTATAGAATAGAAATGAGCAAACTGTTGTTATCACTAGATATAACTAAGGAGCTCATTTTAATAGAATTGGTACTGTATGTGCTATATTGGTTTGTATTGAAAAGCCAATTCATGTATAGTCCATTTTACACTGGTGTGGTGGTGTAGGTGCTTTTCAACTATACACCTACATTTTGCTTTGTTTTCTATTAAGCTCAGTCTTCTTTTCTGGCTCTTTGGGGTTTAAAGAGTATAAGAATTTCTCTTAAGTGCAAGTAATAAATAATGTTGACAATGGTTTGAAGGTTTCCATCACAGCTGACACTCAACTGGGGGATTTTCAATGTTCTTCTCAACCTCTACACTGTCTTTATCACCTGTTCTCTCTCTATTCAGGTGGGCAACACAATCCACTTGACTAGTGTAATCTGTCTCTCCACAATCTTGGCAAGTTAAACCGATAGGGACACACAATCGATCTTAACATGACAGCTACTACAGTCATGGCCAAAAGTTTTGAGAATGACACAAGTATGGGTTTTCATAAAGTTTGCTGCTTCAGTGTTTTTAGACTTTTTTGTCAGATGTTGCTATGGTATACTGAAGTAAAATTACAAGCATTTCATAAGTGTTAAAGGCTTTTATTGACAATTACATTAAGTTTATGCAAAGAGTCAATATTTGCAGTGTTGACCCTTTTTTTTGAAGACCTCTGCAATTCACCCTGACATGCTCTCAATCAACTTCTGGGCCACATACTGACTGATGGCCGCCCATTCTTGTCTCATCAATGCTTGGAGTTTGTCAGAATTTGTGGGTTTTTGTTTGTCCACCTGCCTATTGAGGATTGACCACAAGTTCTCAATGAGATTGAGGTCTGGGGAGTTTCCTGGCCATGGACCCAAAATTTAGATGCTTTGGTCCCCGAGCCACTTAGTTATCACTTTTGCCTTATGGCAAGATGCTCCATCATGCTGGAAAAGACATTGTTTGTCACCAAACTGTTCTTGGATGGTTGGGAGAATATGCTCTTGGAGGATGTTTTGGTACCATTCTTTATTCATGGCTGTGTTCTTATGCAAAATTGTAAGTGAGGCCACTCCCTTGGCTGAGAAACAACCCCACACATAAATGGTCTCAGGATGTTTTTCTGTTGCCATGACACAGGACTGATGGTAGCGCTCACCTTTTCTTTTCCGGACAAGCGTTTTTCCAGATGCCCCAAACAATCTGAATGGGGATTCATCAAAGAAAATGACTTTACCTCAGTACTCAGCAGTTCAATCCCTGTACCTTTTGCAGAATATCAGTCTGTCCCTGATTTTTTTCCTGGAGAGAAGTGGCTTCTTTGCTGGCCTTCTTGACACCAGGCCATCTTCCAAAAGTCTTCGTCCCACTGTGCATGTAGATGCAATCACACCTGCCTGCTGCCATTCCTGAGCAAGCTCTGCACTGCTGGTGCCCTGATCATGCAGCTGAATCAACTTTAGGAGACGGTCCCAGCGCTTGCTGGACATTCTTGGGCACCCTGAAGCCTTCTTCACAACTATCGAACCTCTCTCCTTGAAGTACTTGATCAACCGGTACAATCATACTAGCAGCAATATCCTTGCTTGTGAAGCCCTTTTTGTGCAAAGCAATGATGACTACACGTGTTTCCTTCAGGATAACCATGTTTAACCGAGGAAGAACAATGATTTCAAGCACCACCCTCCTTTTAAAGCTTCCAGTCTGTTATTCTAACTCAGTCAGCATGACAGAGTGATCTCCTGCCTTGTCCTCGTCAACACTCTCACCTGTGCTAACGAGAGAATCACTGACCTGATGTCAGCTAGTCCTTTTGTGGCAGGGCTAAAATGCAGTGAAAATGTTGTTTTTGGGATAAAGATCATTGTCATGGCAAAGAGGAACTTTGAAATTAACCGCAATTCATCTGATCACTCTTCATGACATTCTGGAGTATATGCAAGTTGCCATCATAAAAACTGAGGCAGCAGACTTTATAATAAATAATATTTGTGTCATTCTCAAAACCTTTGGCCATGACTGTACTCTCATTCTTTTTACAGCTCCGTATGGTGCTTACTGAGATCAGGAGTCTCCCTCTCATAACTCAGGCTAGCTTGTGTCTTGCACAGAGCTCTCCATGTCACAACTATATAGCGTACCTGCTATTGTTGGCGCAACTCAGAGGAAGGTGTGGAATCTAACTTGCCCCTGGTATTCACCAGGAACCCCCGCAAGGAAGTATGGACTCCGCTGCAGGGACACACAGGTCGCGGTCCTTCCAAGAGTCAACAGCGAGATACAAGGATGTGACTGACAGGCCGGGTCGGTAACCTTATAGTAGCAGAGGTACACAGGGATATCCAGAAGAATGGTGAGGCAAGCTGGGTTGGTAACTTTCAGGTAGCGCAGTATAAAGTCAGAATCCAAATAGAGGAGGTCAAATGGTCCGGGTCAAAAGGTCACAGGCAGGACAAGGATAGCCAGGAACAATGCAGAAACTGGTAATACACACAAACGCTGGAGGCAGGAAGATCTGATACTCTGGCACAGGGGTCAGGGCAGGAAGTGCCTATAAAGCCCAGGGGACCAATCAACTGTAATGGGCGGCAGCTAAATAGCGCTGCTGCGCTATCCAATAGCGTCCCGTTGCCTAGTAACGGGACGCGCATGCTCAGATGGCCGCGCCGGGCGGCAGAGACTTCCGCGTCTGGTTGCTAGGCAACCAGGCGTGCGGGATGATGATGTAGGCGGCCGTCCCGAGGAGGCAGCGGGGCGGCGCCTGACACTCCACTACCCACAATCTTGAATTGCTTTAACTGACATATTACACAAATAGAAATGTAGATGACAGTGAAAACATTGAAAAGTTTAATTAATTAATTAATTCAAATTGTTGGGCAGTATCAAGGAGGCATGTAGTAAATTATATTGCTACCTTAAATCTTGAAGAGGGATCAGAAAAAGAAGGGATTTGGAAGCACTCCTATCCACATTGAAAGGGAAATACAATAATTACCACTAAATAGTTACGGGCAAAAAGCCTTTATTGATAAATGGAAAACATATCCATCTAGATGATGGTATACAACCTCATTGGTAAAAAAGTGAAATATTTAAAAACAGATAGAATATGGTGAAAAGAAAATAGAGCAATGTGTATTAAAATTAGGGATAGTGGAGCCAGGTAATATGAAATTATAAGTCTCTAGGTGTCCATATCTGATAGTAGGACAGAATAGAACATATATAATAACCTGGTATAAGCGCCCCAAATGACTGTGGCAAACACCTAAGATTGCCTAGCTAAGGTATGTGTGAAGCGCTCTTGCCAGGGATATCCTAAAGTGTCAGCCCCATGCTAAATAATAATTAACGGGGATATCCCCAAAAGACCTGTATCTTTATGCCTGTTTTGTATGTTTAGATAACTCGAATGAATAGGATGAATGGATCTTTATATAAATAATGCAGTATAGTGAAGTAAATGATAGATTGGTATTTATTTAACGATTAACACATAATGGTGTGCTATCTGACGTGGAGGTCAATAGATGTGTAATACTTAGGCGATATATATATAGCCTTGTCAAACACAGGGATCGCGTAAGTCGCTCTTACAGATCTCTAGTTGGGATGTGCAAGCATAATAACTGGGATACTTTGTTTATGGTTGGCATGGTACAAGGCAAAAGCTCAAAAGTGTGACGGATCAATGTAGAAATACAGCTAAGAAGCCATAGATAGGTGAAAAAACAAACAATGTTTATTGCTGGAGAGACTGAACAGATGATGTAATAATGGTCTTGTAGAAATAACCAGGTATACACAGTTGCAGGTAAACGGGAGGTGTGGAAAGATTCTCGGCAGCAAGTACAGGGAGATGCACAGGAAAGTACCAGGTTCACAGATGAAAACAGGGCAGCAGAATGTATGTTGGGATCCCAATGCAGCATGATCACAGGAGCAAGGCAGGAGGAAGAATCCACAGGGTGCAACAACAGGATATGACATCAATAACCAGCAATGTGTGCTGGGAGTGGCAGGTATATAAAGGGAAATGAGAACACACCCAGGTGCATGGAATAATTAGTAAAGCAGAGTTAACTCCTAAGTAACTAGGAGCACAACAGGCACAATAGCAGCACCTATGGTAATCAGAGGTACTGCTGCAAACACATGAAATGAACACCAATGATAAAGTCTGATAGTCCAGGAGGCAGAAGCTGCCAGGCAAAGCAGTATGCTGCAGGCAGATCGTGACAGTGCCCCCTCCCTTAAGGGCGGATTCCAGACGCCCAATTACCAAAAATGTCTGAGTTCATCGGAATCATAGTCCACAATAGGGGGCCCAGCAGAAAAGTCCTCGTCCAAGGGCGGAAAGGTAAAGGAGACTATGCCAGCTGCCAGTTCAGGCACTGCAGAACCACCTCTCTTCTTACGTCCTCCTCTCTTTCGGGACTTCTTCGGAATTGGGGCCAACTGGGTGGAGCACAAAGGTAGCTCTCGGACTGTAGTGCTGGGTAGTGTTGCCGAAAGCACAGGTGACCCACAATATGGCACTGCAGAGGTTGAAGAAAACGTTTTGATTACTGCCTCAACAAACAGTTGTAAGTCTGATAGGATGGAATGATCCGATTCAAAAAATGGATTTGCCCATTCCAAAGCTTCTCCTCTAAAATACGAAATAAGGAACAGTACCTGTCTCTTCGGGTTGTTAACAAGCTCTGGTATAGAGGGAACATAAGAAGCAGCAAATCTCAGAAGAGCACTAAGTTGGGAAATGTGCCCCTCAAATAAAGGCAACGGGTCAGACTTGGTATCCTCAGAACAGGATGACTCGGACTTGGCAGCAGACCCGGAATGGGCAGCAGACTTGGCAGCAGGCTCGGACTGGGCGGCAGGCTTGGCAGCAGGCCCGGACTGGGTGGCAGGCTTGGCAGCAGGCCCAGACTGGGCAGAAGGCTTGGCAGCAGGCCTGGACTGGGCAGAAGGCAGACAGCACTGTGAGAAGCTTCGGGGCAGACAGCACTGTGAGAAGCCTCGGGGCAGACAGCACTGTGAGAAGCCTCGGGGCAGACAGCACTGTGAGAAGCCTCGGGGCAGACAACGCTGTGAGAAGCCTCAGGGCAGACAGCGCTGTGAGAAGCCTCAGGGCAGACAGCGCTGTGAGAAGCCTCGGGGCAGACAGTGCTGTGAGAAGCCTCAGAGCAGACAGCGCTGTGAGAAGCCTCAGAGCAGATGGCGCTGTGAGAAGCCTCAGAGCAGACAGCGCTGTTAGAAGCCTCAGAGCAGACAGCACCAAGTGATAACTCGGGCTGAACTGCATAGAGTGGCAACTCGGGCTGAACTGCATAGAGTGGCAACTCGGGCTGAACTCCATAGAGTGGCAACTCGGGCTGAACAGCATGGACAGGCAACTCGGGCTGAACCGCATGGACAGGCAACTCAGGCTGAACCGCATGGACAGGCAACTCGGGCTGAACCGCATGGACAGGCAACTCGGGCTGAACCGCATGGACAGGCAACTCAGGCTGAACCGCATGGACAGGCAACTCGGGCTGAACCGCATGGACAGGCAACTCTTCTGGAGCAGACTGTAAGGGCAGTGCCCCCTCTGGAGAAGACTGTAAGGGCAGCGCCCTCTCTGGAGAAGACTGTAAGGGCAGCGCCCCCTCTGGAGAAGACTGTTAGGGCAGCGACCCCTCTGGAGAAGACTGTAAGGGCAGCGCCCCCTCTGGAGAAGACTGTAAGGGCAGCGCCCCTCTGGAGCAGACTTTAAGGGCAGCGCCCCCTCTGGAGAAGACTGTAAGGGCAGCGCCCCCTCTGGAGAAGACTGTAAGGGCAGTGCCCCCTCTGGAGAGCACTGTAAGGGCAGTGCCCCCTCTGGAGAAGACTGTAAGGGCAGCGCCCCCTCTGGAGAAGACTGTAAGGGCAGCGTCTCCTCTGGAGCAGACTTTAAGGGCAGCGCCCCCTCTGGAGCAGACTTTAAGGGTGGCGCCCCCTCTGGAGCAGGCTGTAGCTCCGGAAAAGAGACAGCGGCTGGAGACTCAGGACCGGACACAGTGGCATTAGACTCAGGACCGGACACAGTGGCAGGAGTCTCAGGACCGGACACCGTGGCAGAAGACTCAGGACCGGACACAGTGGCAGGAGACTCAGGACCGGACACAGTGGGAGGAGACTCAGGACCGGACACAGTGGCAGGAGACTCAGGACCAGACACAGTGGCAGGAGACTCAGGACCGGACACAGTGGCAGGAGACTCAGGACCGGACACAGTGGCAGGAGACTCTGAGCAAGAGGCAGATTATGGCACCTCAGAGCAAGAGGCAGATGATGGCACCTCGGCACAGAAGACAGAGGCTGACACCTCGCAACAGGAGACAGAGGCTGGCACCTTGCAACAGGAGACAGAGGCTGGCAACTCGCAACAGGAGACAGAGGCTGGCACCTCGGCACAGGAGACAGGGGCTGGGACCTCACAACAGGAGACAGAGGCTGACACCTCGCAACAGGAGACAGAGGCTGGCACCTCGCAACAGGAGACAGAGGTTGGCACCTCACAACAGGAGACAGAGGCTGTTGGCGCCTCAGGACAGGCGGCTGGAGCTGGCGCCTCAGGACAGGCGGCTAGAGAGGGCGCCTCAGGACAGGAGGCTGAAGCTGGCAGATTGGGTCTCCTCCCAGAGAACAGGAATGCTGGAGCATAAACAGATTTGGAATGCAGAGAGGAAACAACAGGAGATGGTTCAGTAAGCTGACGTGGTCTACGGATAGGACAGTCCTGCAAGAAATGTGCATTGGTGGCACAGTAGAGACACAACTTGTTTGTTATTCTGCGTTGTCGTTCCTCTTCGCTCAGATGGGGGCGTGGACCACCTGTGAACTGGGAATTAGTTACCCCATAGTTCTTACAAAACAGCAAATTTTAAGAGGTGCTATTTGCACAGGTTCATCAGCAGAGAAGGTGGATTGAGACAGATCAGCAGCTTCTGAATTAGGAGAGAGAGAATCTGACAGTCTCCTGAGTGGGTCCATAAGCAAAGTGGAAAATTTAGCCAGCTAGGAGCGTAACAGGATTATGTCCATTAGTAAAGCCTGTAGCTGTGGCAATTCAAAAGCTGGTAAAGCAGACATGTTCCAAAAGTAAACGAAAAAATGAATTGCAGAACAAAAAAGGTCCCAGAATAAAAAACTTTCACCTGACTCCTAAGCTGTTTTTTGGGCTGGTTATACTGTCACGGATCAATGTAAAAATATTGCTAAGGAGCCATAGATAGGTGAAAAAACAAACAATGTTTATTGCTGGAGAGACTGAACAGATGATGTAATAATGGTGTTGTAGAAATTACCAGGTATACACAGTTGCAGGTAAACGGGAGGTGTGGAAAGATTCCAGGCAGCAAGTACAGGGAGATGCACAGGAAAGTACCAGGTTCACAGATGAAAACATGGCAGCAGAATGTATGTTAGGATCCCAATGCAGCATGATCACAGGAGCAAGGCAGGAGGAAGAATCCACAGGGTGCAACAACAGGATATGACATCAATAACCAGCAATGTGTGCTGGGAGTGACAGGTATATAAAGGGAAATGAGAACACACCCAGGTGCATGGAATAATTAGTGAAGCAGAGTTAACTCCTAAGTAACTAGGAGCACAACAGGCACAATAGCAGCACCTCTGGTAATCAGAGGTACTGCTGTAAACACATGAAATGAACACCAAGGATAAAGTCTGATAGTCCAGGAGGCAGGAGCTGCCAGGCAAAGCAGTATGCTGCAGGCAGATCGTGACAAAAAGATTGTGTGAAATAATGCATAATGAAAGTACATCTGAGATGTCACAGGTGTGTATTATTCGACGTGACTAAAATAGCGAAAAAGACGCATATTGCATTATATTCCAATAATTAATGAGATTAGTTATTAATAAGATCAAAGGCATTGTATCATTATTATGGCGGAACACAGGATCCTATAACAAGTTGTTAGAATTGCTATTAACATTCTTTATTATTGTAACACCCCTGACACTAGTGCTTCAAGATGTGTTCATAAATAATGTATACAGTAAATTCTTATTACCTTCTCTCCTCAGTGCCTCCACCTGAGTCTTCACAGTAGCTTGTGGGATATGGACAAGGATCCAGGGATCGACTCGGGGAGCCTCCTTGTGCCCAGCACCAAGCTCCACTTGATAACACTATTTACAGACAATGGCTATACTTTGGAAACCACTATGGTTTATTTATTGTCAGGTGTAAGAAAGATGCTGAATGGGGGAAAAAGGGATGAATTATAAAAGAGTTGCTACAAATTATAAAAAACAAGCCCATAATGCATAACTGAAGCAATAATGGCAACAGTGTATGGATAATCTATTCTGATGAATCCAACTCACGGCCAGTCACGCAATTCACAAACTGCCAAACATTAAGTTAGCACACTGAAAATTGTATAATATACAATAAAGTGTGTAGTAAACTTCTACCATGAATTTCATTTGAGGAGTGGTGTAACTTCCAACTATGTAGAAAGTGGTGTTGGTGTATAACCAACAAAGTTGGCAAATATTAATAGATTTGACTGTTTAACTGGGCAAAAACCCCTGTCTCTAATGTGTGATAAGTAGCAACATGAAAAAAATAAAAAAGGCAATTTATCTGTCTCAGAAAGTTGGACAATTGAGTGATGTACTGTGGTCTGCCTTTGGATAGGAACAGGTTGTCCTGTACTATTTGATCCAGCAGAGCTCACATAATTATTGGTTGATACGACTCTCAAAATCCTTCCCTTGGTCGGAATGGATGCAAGTTGGTAGCGTAGAGAACAAAATATTTTCCCCTTCAGACTCTTGTCTATAATCACTGCCCTTTGATCTCGAGTAACGTAAGCCTGGGCATCTAAATTGATGCAATGAAGATGTCAAAAGTAAGTGGATCTACGATTACCATATCATGTCCCTGGGACCTACTATACCAGTGGTTATATTAGATTTACCTAACTCTTAACTTTTACCTTCATGTCACCTAAACCTTTTCCAGGAAATGAAAGTGTTATTTACCATGCGCCAAGTGCTGTCTGGGCACTTTTCATGGAAATATAGTACTCTGCAAATCACAGGTATATTACTGTATGCACTCATTAAGGAAACTACAGTTCCCCAAAGTGCCTCTGGGAAGTTAAATGCAAATTGGGTCATCCACTTTTGGGTCGACAAACTGCAATGAATGAACTAGAAGGTTCCAGGAGAGTCTTGGGGAAAAGGGGGAGGAGTCAAAAACGGGCTAGCTAGTGTGAGTTGTGATGTGTGACTGCTGGCTAAGCTACTGTAGAATCTTCCCACAAAGAGCCACTGAATGCTATGGCTGAAATGTTGTCCTGAGGGATGTTTGCAACCAGTCCAGAAAAAAGCACCTTTGCGGTACAGGAAAATACATAACTTACCACTTCTCATGAGATGTCAGCAGTACTCATATGAAGACAGATATGTTTATTTTGCTTTGCTATGTTCAAGTTACTTAAGTGACATATCAAAATGTGTTATCAAAACCTCTGATCGGGACTGTAATATTGCTATTGAGAGGTGTTATAGCGCTGTCTAAAGGAAGAGTTTATTCCTGCCAAATCTGCTGTATTTAAAGTTATCTGTAAGCTCACTAGGACATAGAGAGCAATCATTTTCCACAACTTTGTCTATATTGCATCAAAAGTTGGATTATATTGTTAAACTGTCTAAAATGGTTGCTGAAAAGAGATTTGCAAACTGTTTAACCCTACAGTTACTTGGAGAGATTTGCTTATTCCATTAGACAAATTGCTAAGTGGACACTGAGTTCTTTACAATGAGAATCATTTATTGTGCAGAATCGCTGTTGTTTAATGAAGCTTAAGTTGATTACCGATTTCATCTTGTACAAGTAAATAAGCTTCATGTGTCAGCTGAAACTTTGCTTAAACCTGTGGATTACCATTTACCTTCTTGGGTTATATATATTATAAAGTGAACTAGAAAGCATCTAACCTAAACAAGCTGGATGAAACCTTGTTGTATCTCTACTGATTTAATCGGTATAATTGCATTAAATATATTGTGATTGATTAGTCTATATTTTCTGTTGTCACTGCATTATGTGTTATGGTCTTATTAACTCCTAGCAATCAGTTGTCTCCTAAAGTATCTATCCAGTGAAATCCATTTCACTGAAGCACAGTGCCTAAATTTAAAGTGGGATATATTTATTAAGTGACCTATGTGTTTGTTGATTTATGTTTGCATATTTTTGAACCAAGATTCCTAAAATGTTATTTATTTTGTGACATGTTGAATAACATTGCATGTTGATGGTATCATGGTATTACTTCCCTACACTACCTCTACTTATCTGCTGCTGTGGTAAAGCCTTATGCCACAAGCATATAGAATAAACCCACACGTTTAGGCAGTTTTAGCCCTGTGTTCCTTGTTTTATTCCAACACTAATGGGGGGAACCTTTGCCTCTCTTCCATACCATGGGATATGTAGAATCCTTTCGCACACTATTACTGGGGTGCCAACCATCTGCCCCGTTACACATATTCTGATATCTACTTGTGCAGTGTGAGTTTCTTTCTCTCCTTTTAGATATCTTAGTACTACACCAAGAAATTAAATTAAATGGCATGTATCTAATGTATAAAAAATAAATAAATCACATTTTCTACTAGCTGAATTGATTTTGGGGTTGAATTAAATTCATAAATCAATACATTTGCATGTTGACAGTCTTTTGTATGTTATTCAGGATGCTTACTCATTTTTGTACATGAAGTAAACCATATATTGTAACAGCAAATGTTTGGACCTCATCCCATTTAGAAAAAAAATCAATGAAATATGTCTTTGCTGATAATTATTTATTCATATAGTTTCACAACAGTTCTGCAATTTCCTATAAAAAGCCCATAAATGCAGTGTTGGATTTTGCATTTGACACATTAGATCTGTGCTGAGCCTATCCCCATGCATAACTTGTATGTCATCAGTAAAGAAAAATACACCAGAGGAGTAAAACTCAAATGATATAGTTTAAACTGAGCGGTTGTCATTTACTGAGTTGTAGAAATGATATTTTAGCCAGGGAAGTAATACCAAGGGGAACACAATTTAAAAGAGGGCATGATTTGTGTAGTAAAGTATTTGTAATGGGGCAACACAGGATTTTTAAAAGGGTGGTGGGGCTGCCACTTTGATTTTGGAAAAAAGCAATTAAAATCCCACAGAAGATAACTGGCACAAAGTGGTTTAAGATTGGCTCTAAATGCATCTACTTCAATCGGGCCTTTGCAGATAGGTGTGACACCAATTGTTGATTTGATCTATTACTGGTTGTTTTTAATATATACCATATCTATCAATATATAAATAAAATATTGATTTACCAGTAAAACATATTTACCATAATAAGTGAACACATAGCTTATATTATATTTACTATAGAGTTTATTTATTTCAATTTATTCTTATTATTATCATTGGCACTTAGCCTGTCTAGCCTGCAAACCAATCCACAAAGGCCTGGTCATGTAGGAGGAGTTGCTGCCACTGGATGCTGTACTGCAGCCATAGATAAATGGAGATATCCATTGTAGAAGAGATTCACACTGTTGGTCGATGCACGGGTTGGGGGGAGGGTGCTAGACAACTGGAAGCCACACCTTAAATGGATGGAGAGGGTTATGGGAATATTAAATGTAAAAATGCTGAGACCAGTGTAAGGGACAGGACTTAGGCAAATGGTATGTCCACACTTTAGAACCTATCACAATGTACTCAGCAGTGTGTGTGCAACGACCCTGTGTAATTAAAAACCAATAGCTATACAAAATAATTGTCCTAAAAATTAACTTCTTTAAGGGGGCAAACACTATTAAAAGAAACTAACACAGTTGTTCGATTATTTTGGATAGTTGATGTGTGACATTTTGTAAACTGTAGGCAAAAGAAATGTGCTGGAGTATTTGGGTGATTTGTCCAGAAAGCTTTTGAAGGATAAGTAGGCAAAGCGCACTCATGTTTGGACTCCAGAGACATAGACCCTGAAGCATGTCACAAAGGTGGTGGGTTTTGTAGCTACACTACAAAACAAAATTGACAGATTGATAAGTAAAGAGTGCTTTCATAAACTATATCTCCATATACTAGAAGAAAATTTAGCATTTAGCCGTTCTGAATTGTGTTTCCGGAAATGAAAGACATGATTTGTTTCTGTAGGGCAAGCCCAGTTTTTTAATACATTTCAAATGTCCGACTATTTATTATTTATTATGATTTGAGTTTTCTGCAATCAGTAGATCAGTTGTAATACACTTTGCAAGTTCAAACTTTTCCCAAGTAACATGGAACCAGTTTTATCAGTGCCCGAAAAAGTTTGCTTTGCATTTTTCCATATTTCACCAGAGAGAAATAGGTGGCTAGGTTTGGAGACAGAAATTGACACAGAGTTCTTCTTGATAAAGAGAAGTGAGACCACTTTAGCTTAAGTGTTCTAGTACAATAACACCAAAAATATTGTGCAGGAGGCAGAGGCGGAACGAGCGAACTGTGGGCCCCGGTCTATTATTGATGTATTCATGCTGGACTTGTTAATGTCTTCAAGAGGTTCATACAGACTTTCTTCTGTAGTAAAATGTAATAATACTAAAATAAAATAAATTGTTCTGGATCACGTTTTAACTTGTGGTCTTGATGTACAAATTGTTTGTACTGAGATACATATCAATAGAAAAAATGACTCAAGAAGAGTATGCTAACATAATCCAGCAGTATGATATGTGGTGTTGTGTGACTCACTAGGTCCATTCCTTTCCCATGTTTAACATCTTCTGTGGTGGAATTTAAAAACTTTTAATGGCAATGTAGATTTGTGGTAGGAAAAGGAAAAATCTCTTTTATTTCATATAACTGATATCCATTATGGTAAGTAGATCCTGGCAATTAACGCTACAAATTGTGCACCCATGGTGAAATTTCAACAGCATCTGGAACTGAAAAAATGCCTATTGGAAAAAACTCACATGCTTTTAAAGAACTGAATTATCTTGTTTTGGACAGAGAATTGCGTTAGCACCTAAACACCTATTGAGCTACTGTTATATGGGACATTTGGAGGTGTTCCATAGCATAACATAATAAGTTTTCATTACATGGAATGGAGGCTATAACGGAGCAGGAACACAGTACCACCAATGTTGGATGTGAGCCAGCTATTGTTACTGTACCAGGATCAGGAAGACAAATCATTGTCAAGTTATGCTTTAGGATAGAAAATAAGCAGGTTTTCACCCTACATTGATAGAGTTTGCCATGGACCTTCTTAATGTGGTAATACAACTATTAGATGGAAATCTCACTCACCTCATGCTACTCAAACAATTAATGTTGGTCAAAATATTTCAAAACAAAAAGATCCGAGAAGGTAGAAGCAATCAGAAAATACAGATTGTTTATTATAATTATTATTTTAATAAGGTGGGTTACATACTGAATGCATCCATGTATATATCTATGTAGGCATCTATGTATGTATCTATTTATCTATCTATGTATATGTATATATGTAAACAAGTTCTCCTGTTTATAAGAGGAGTAGTCTGTCCTCATGACTAACCAGGGGAGAAATAAACTGCACATGAGCACAGAGTACTTGTCCATTGGCCCAGTCAAATCTAGTCCTGATTTGTTGGTTCTGGACAGTCCGTTACCCAGTAGGATAGGTCCAGTATTCAAGTGTTTATTTGAATGTATGGCAGGGGTAAAAATTGTTTTTTTCTCTATATAAAGAGCACATGCTTATATATTGAGTGCATTATGTGTATCATCACCACCTCTATGCAGCAGCTCTTTTAAGACCTAATATTTAGCAATAAACACTTCTATTCCTAAATAATACACAACCTGCACAACACCAGGGGGGTAAATGTATCAAGCTGAGATTCTAGCTATTATTTATTTAGTACATTCTATAAAATGACAGCTAGAATATGATTGGTTGCTATAGGCAACATCTCCACTTTTCAAACCTGCTGGAAAATTCTAAGCTTGATATATTTACCCCCAAATATCTGCTGAATTCCCACAGATGAGGGCTACAAAATAAAATAGCAATACAATACAATACAATATCAACTCACTAAAAATTACGTTTTGTATTTGGAGATAATATATCACCTTTAGAGGTATAATACGTATCTCAGTAATGCATTGTGTTTGTATCTGATAATAAGTGTATTTATGTTTTTTTTTGTACAGTGTGAAATTATTTATATATTCGGGCTGAATGTGGATGGAAATAGGACTTACTTATTTCCATTTATTTATCTTATACAAACATGATCCAGTGGGGGTGGTAGTAAGGATAGCTACAGCTGTTGGCAGATGCACAGAAATCATGAACAGCTGAGTAAAAATGTAAAACCCGCACCTGGAGATAGGGAGATTGAGGCACCAAAGATAAGGGAATGACACTCTAATCATGGAAGCCTTAGTACCAATTTATAGAAGAATAAATAGTAGACATAGAGTATAGTTGTCTCCCCTGAATTAGGGGAAACCTTCTGGACTTCTGAGAGAGAGTCAATTCTCCCACCTCTCTGCCAGGTGGGCAGGAATGTTTGGTGATTATGCAAAATGCATCATCAAGCCCTGCCCACCTCAGTGATGTATGAAGCGATTTGCGTTATCATACACTTGATGACACTTATTTTCAATTTCATACTTATCCTAAACATCTCTGAGAGGGCAGGTATATAAATTAGGCAAGTGTAGAATAGTGTACCTTTAAATATGGTGCAGCTTCTAAAAACTTTGCATCTTCTTAGCCAATCAGTATATAAAATAATAAATATGGTCTGAAAGGAATCCTATATATGCTTGTTTCACTTCTCATGCTCAACTTGTGGGTAGCAATATGGCTAGTGATCAGGATCAGCTGTTCTGAAATATCCAAGAGCCATGGAGCCAGTCCATGATTCAATGCTGTATTTTTAGCCATGCCGTATGAACTTAAAATTGCCACAGCATATCTGTGGTGTTATTAGGCTCCGCCAGTGACTGGTATGTAGCCACTAAATGCTGCACATACACAGAGTCAAGTTAAAAAGAATTTTTCAATATTTCAGGAATTACACACAACACAAGTGATAAAAAAAAGACCTGGAAATATGGATCGTTTGAGCAACATTGCTGTGTGCTTCATCCAGACATATTATTCTGTGAACATGTCATATTTTTTCTAGATAATATAGAAAAATATTTTGCAGCAGACATTAAAAAGGAAATATATAACTAGGGGATTATTTGGAAGGGAAATATACTTGTAAATATATAAGAAACTATTCTACATTATTGTAGGTATGCATTTATTTAGTATGTGGTACACTGCGCCTTACAAAATATTACATAAACTATAAGGTTATGCAAGAGGTACATGGAATACACAAAAGATTACAATAATTCGGATAAAAGACTTTCCTGTGCAGAGGGGAATGATAACCAGGGCCAAATTTCATTATCGAAAGTGAATGGCCAGGATGGTGCACTTGGCATCACATGAGTGGTTGGGAGCCAATCATGAAGCCTTAACATACAGTCATGTGACACCCTCTTCATCTGGATATATACTTCTCACTGACAATGATTTTTTAGCTTAATTATTACTTGTTTTAAACTCACCTTTGTTGGCAGCAAATCAAATAATTCAGGACACTGTCCAAGCATATTGAAGTTCTAAGTAGATGAGTCCTGAATGGGTTTATTTTTTGTGATGCGCAAAACTGGCATAATTATTTGTTATTAACTGTATTTTTGCAAATATCTCTTTGAGGCTAATCTTGCTTAGATCTGTGAGCTTTTTTTAAAAAAAAAAATACTTTTAAGTGCAAATGCATGATTGCCTGGTAGCAACTTAGTGATTTCTAACCTGTTAAGTAAAAAATTGTAGTCTCCTGGACAAAACCATGTTACAATGCAAGAGATGCAAATTAGTTTATCATTTTGCCCATTAGTTAAATACTGGCTGTTTTTCCATGTAGCACACAAATATCAACTTTAAATTTCAGTGTACAAATAAACTATCAAGTATTTCTGCGCTACAAGAATAAAACAAACAGTATTTAACTTATGGCCAAAATAATCAACTAATTTGTACACCTTGCATTGTAACATGGTTTTGTCCAGGAAACTACTTACTCAATTTTTTACTTAACTTTTCGTAATGAATTAGGCCCTTCATCTCTACATCATTCATGACCTTCCCACTTGGTACCATTTACATTTGGAACATGTATCAGGCTTCTTTATTTTTCACTGGTTTATAGTATTGTGCTCTAGAACACAATTTTATTTTTTTTTCAAGATCCCATTATCTACAAGGAGTATCTTTGGCATCCTGCCAAACTTGTTGCTCACTTGAGCAAAATACTCTTTGAGCTTCTCTGGTATTTCATCTTTGCAGTGAATCAAGTAGACTATTTTGTATCTTTAAAGAGTAAGTAAGAAGTGGTGGACTGTGCTATTCTCAGCTGCTGCTAATGAAACCACACAAATGTTCCCAAAAAAATGCATCTATATCTTAATTTAAGAGTAATCAGCGCCACTGAGTGTGTTCACATATCCCTATATGAACTGGTGAGTGTTTAAACCACAAATGGATGAATTAACACCTTACACAAAACCAATTAAATTAATAAATAATATTCAAACATATGTAGTGAAAAAATACTTATATTCAAATGACGGGTAGATCCATATATCACAATTTTGTGATCCTTCTCTCCGTGTTATTTCGAAGTGATGTACAGCATGGGAAAAAATAAAAGTATAACATAGTGTGACATCGTTTAAAACAAATTATTATGCATAAACTGAAAAATTCAAGCTTTGACCATTTATCACTTGCACCAGCTACAGTTCCGGTGTAAGTGCCAATTGATAGTGATGACGGTTGTGTATGCTTGAACATGTGTGGGCAATCAAGAACAACTGTAAAAATTAATTTTCTATACAATAGACGTTAATAAACTCATGATACATGTATTTTATTTTAATGTTTTGTCATTTATGATTTTATTATTAGCAAGTGACTATAATTGAATTCTTTTTATTTTACATATCCAGCATTGTGTCTGTCTCAATACGGCAGATGTGCAAGCAGAGTGTATCTAGACCCGCATTCAACAAGACACATTTCTTCAGATCCGCTTGTAGTTGAATACAGACCTGTGTATTCCCTGATTTACGTGCATTTTATGAGCCTTAATGAATCAGGCCCTTGATGTCACATGTATTGTCTATGTCGTGTTCCATACTGGGGTGTGTATATTTCAGAGCCATGGTGTCTTCCAGGATCACGGATTCAATCAGCATGTCCAGATATGTCCTGTAGACAAGCACCAAATGGGCGCTTCAAAAGGGACAGTACTGAGAAGGATAAGCCCAATCCTCCTGATTTCATATACTAAAATACACATCTAAAATATTGTTCATAATTTATATTGAAGGGGTCTGATTCATTAAGGATCTTAAATTAAGAAGTTTCTTATTTAAGTCTCCTGGACGAAACCATGTTACAATGCAAGGGGTGCAAATGAGTTTTCTGTTTTGCACATAAGTTAAATACTGACTGTTTTTTCATGTAGCACACAAATACTTGATAGCTTATTTGTACACTGAAATTTAAAGTTGATATTTGTGTGCTACATGAAAAAACAGTCAGTATTTAACTTATGTGCAAAACAGAAAACTCATTTGCACCCCTTGCATTGCAACATGGTTTTGTCCAGGAGACTTAAATAAGAAACTTCTTAATTTAAGATCCTTAATGAATCAGGCCCAAGATGTACAATGTATATGTTTATAATCGGGATGAATAGATGCATCAAAAATGCCAAGCTTGGAGATCAGCTTAATAGCAAATCTATGAAAATTAAGTATGTTTCATGTCTATACGTAGGTATATTTATACTCTGTTGATTGCATGTATTATTATAATTTTGTTATGGAAACTTTTGGTCTGCATTAGAATTTCCGGATATTTCTGAATAGATTTTGATTCAAACCCAGGTGTGACTTTCCCACCTATTAGCATATTCTTTCTAAGTGACCACACAGGGAAGGGAAGGAAAGCTGGGGACTGAAGGAAAGTAGGTGGTAATCATTATTAGGCAGACAGGGTGGGGTTTGCAGTGATTAGCCTTTTGTCACATCCCATCACACAGGTTCCGGTGAGTGCTGATTGTGACACTCTTACTACATTTATTAGTAGTTTCAAATATACAAAGGTGCACAATTTGATCATAACTTTTGCTAAGGGAGGTGGAATTTTAGACTTTTTTTTGTCAATCTGATCATCTGAGAGTGAAAAAGACCAGGCCACTTGTATATATTTACACATACATTCCATTATTAGCTGTATCCTTACTTTAGACTTCTATGTTTGGTTGTCCTGGTCTATGCAATTGGCCACTGTGAACTTCATTCAGTTGCAATTAGCAGCCTTCTTTCTTAAGATTCTAATGGGGAAATTACCATTTTGATGGCAATAGTGTCATTATTTCTGTTAGTATGGTAATTTTTAACGCTGGATTTTGCTCGTGGCTCAGGGAGCTGTTAAAATGACTGTGTGAACAGTAATAGTGAGCAGGCTGCGTTACTTTTGAGAATAACGTGGCCAATTGAATTCCCCCCTAACTGTCAGTATTGTCCTATGCTTGTAGCCTGTTAGCTGCAGATAATTATGTTGATGTTGAAGAAGATGTATTTTTAGTAAAGCTCAATCTTACACAATATTGCACAATACACACATGAATAAACACTATGGAGCAGATTAAATTCCCGTACTATTACCATGATATTTGTTGCACATTATTACTATTACTAGGGTAATTTCTCTGCTGATTTTTGCTTGCAGCTCCCTGACTCACAAGCAATAATATTCATTGAAATTACTGTAGTAATTGTAATAATGAATCTACCCCTATATGACGCTAATAAGTTATTTTTGCCCTGCCTTTTCTTTGGTAACCTATGAACTAATTGTATGCCACTTTAATATTTGTCAATCATTTTCTCTACTTTGTAGAATACTCATCAATGAGTTTTCAAATTAATTTAATTAATTAATTAATTAGTTGATTGTATCCCACGGAAGACAGGGTAAAAAAAATAAGAAAAATTCCCAGTTAAATCCTCTTACACGTCAAGTCATGTTCACTTATTTCTATCTTGGAGATTAAGAATAAAATTTACATTGCACAAAAGGAGCTTGTTAAACAAAAAAAAAGCTATTTCCTCCAGTGCATGTTGGAGGTAGAAGACTTCGATGTTGAAAGAGAAAAAAAAAAAAAGTTTCATTCATGTTTTCTTTCTGTTGGTCAATGTAGACAGGAATTTTAGTCAAGGTCATGGGAAAGGGCAGTGCCCTAGATTCCTTGCAGTCAGATCTATGATACTCTATGAATCCCCTACAGAACATGAGTTGTTCTGGTAACAGTATCCTGCGCTTATGTAGAAGAAAACATGCTCTGGAATCTTCAGTGAGTAATAACCACACATGAATAGCAATGGTTATGATGAGTGCCAGATGACATGACCAATCTCTAGCAGATCTTATACAAAATGACATGCAGTCACAGCATCTAAGCCAGTATTATGAGAGTGCAAACCATGAAACGTTTGTTGAATGCTGCATTATAAAAACACACAAATTTAAACAAGGGGATGAGAGAGGGTCTCAATTTATTGTAAATATCAGCCTTAGAAAATAAAGAACAGGATTTAGGTAAAAACATTTCTGGAGAATGCTTATGCAAAAATGGACGATAAATAATGTTGACTAGACAATTAATTAGGTATAGCTTGGAGATATTGAGAGTTACTATGTTAAATCATTTTTGGGGATCATGCTACAGTGAAAGGAAACTAAAGCGAGTTTTTAAATACAGGAAACAATCTAATTGGTAATTTGAATCCCTTTGTCTCTTACCTGGTTCCTGAAAGATGATGACCAAGTCACCCACTTGAAAAGTAAAGGAATCTGATGCCAATCTCTGTCTCCTTCCATAAGCTCCAGCTGCCCAGGGTTAAAGGTTTGGTATTTCTGAACAACTGGCAGAAACAAGAAATCAGATTGATGGACTTTGTTTCGTCTGTAGACACGCTACACATATATTGTTGCTTTATAGAAATTAAATGACCTGTACCATGTTATTAACATATCCAGTGTCAATCATTATAACTTAAAAAAAGAGGTGCATCATAACCCTCCCTTACCACTCCTTTAACCAGCCACTGAAAGAGAAAGCTTGGTATGGGTATAATCATTTTGCAAAGACTGACAAGTTCCATATTCATGGTAATGAAATCCTGCACTGATTAGTATTATTAATTTTTATTAATTTTTATTTATAGGGCGCCACTAGGTATCCGTAGCACCGTACAGGGACAGACAGAAACACGATACATTGTGAGACAGCACAGTACAGTTAACAGAAATCACAGTAACTCAGAAGCTCAATGAACAGTACAAGCTGATTGCTTTTAAAATGGGGGCTGAAAACACTAAAATATATGCTGCCACAACCAGCCCCAGCACTAAAAATTGCAGTAACCTTTTCTAACCACCCTGGTAATAGAATAATTAATTGGGGCTCATAGAGGTGGCAACCATACCATCAGCTTTGGGTCCTTGTTTAATGGAAAAGGGATGTGAATGATGCCTATTCATTACATGATGGTGCAAAGGAGGAAGCATGGCCCTCCCCCCACCCCTTCATAACTAACTCCTTTGCCTTCAAGCCTGGAGTGGCTAGCATTATTTGAAGAAGACCCACAGTATGGGGTTAACAAATTTTTGGGTTAGGGACTGGTTGCTTTAATTTGATAAAAACAGAAGGAGCCTAAATACCTGCCTGGACAGCCACAATGATGTACACATGTGCAAATCCAGTTCAGACTAAGTACAAATTCCAGTTCAGTCTATATCAAGTGGTCAACGTGGGGGTGTATACGGTGATATGCCATACCGCCACTTCTCCTACTGCATTCATTGCAAGTTAGGACTACCGAGCATTCCAACTCATTGTCACAATTAGTCTTAATTCATGCTAACGCCAGTATTCGACTTGGGTTAATACAGACTAGGTAAACCGGGTGGTAACCGCCTTAAATTAAACTGAAATGTAATGACTATATTACTTTATTGACTGAATTCAATATGTTTTTTATACACTACATTTCTAGCCACACAGTTGCTCACTTACCTGTTGAGTATCAAAGAGATAAAGCTTGGCATAACCTGGATTAACTGCAGTATTGTTAGGATTCGGGGTTACCTTAGTCAATATTTATGCCAGCCTTCCTAGGGCACGGAGTCTAACGGCCCTCCCGGTCTTCTTCAAGAACCGCCGCAAGGCAGGATGGGTTTTGCTGACGGAGAACCGCAGGTCGCGGCCCCCAGGTTAGCTTACTGACGTAAGGAAAGAGTTCTATGAGATGGACAGGCAGAGGCATGGATAGATCTACAAGGAGCTGAGGACCAGGTACACTAACCGTATATCTAGGAGATTGCAGCCTGGAGCGGAAGCCGGTTAGGTACGCAGGAATCAGTCCACGATGTAGAACCAGGGGCGAAGCAGAGGAGTAGTCAGCAATACAGCCGGGTCGGTACACAGGAGTCAGTCCAGTATGCGGTACCAGGGATAAAGCAGGAGTGTAGCCAGGAACACAGCCGGATCGGTACACAGGAGTCAGTCCAATATGCGGTACCAGGGATGAGGCAGGAGAGTAGTCAGGAACACAGCCGGATCGGTACACAGGAGTCAGTCCAATATGCGGTACCAGGGATGAGGCAGGAGAGTAGTCAGGAATACAGCCGGATCGGTACACAGGAGTCTGGATCAGTACAGGGGAAAAACACAAGGGAGACAGGAACACAGGAAATGCAGCCAGATGCAGGAAACACATTGCTCTGACACAGACAGTGTGTCAGAGCAGAGCTAAAGAAGAATTTGAATTCCCCGCCCAAAGATCAGCTGACCTCCGCCGGGACCTACCCGGAAGTGCTGCGGAATGGAGCAGAGATGGGCGCCATGACAGGTAAGTGTCGTGACAGTACCCCCCCCATTAGGGATGGCCACCGGACAGCCTATACGGATTCTGAGGGAACTTGGCATGGAACTTCTTTAATAATATTGGAGCATGAAGATCACGTGCCGGGATCCATGAACGCTCCTCGGGTCCGTAACCTTTCCAATCAACTAGAAACTGTAAGGAACCTCTGGAGTTGCGAGAGTTTGGAATCTCCTTGACCTCGAATTCATGATCTTGCGTAGAGATGGCGGCAGGAGGTCTTTTAGAAGAGGAAAATCTATTAACAACAAGTGGCTTGAGAGAAATGTGAAACACGTTGGGAATCCTCAAGGTAGGAGGCAATTTTAATCTGAAGGCTACTGGATTGATAACTTCCAAGATCTTGAAGGGACCAATGAAGCGGGGAGCGAATTTTCTAGAAGGAACCAACAGGCGAAGATTCTGCATAGACAGCCA
The DNA here is from genome assembly GCF_038048845.1 of Mixophyes fleayi. Classification (NCBI taxonomy): domain Eukaryota; kingdom Metazoa; phylum Chordata; class Amphibia; order Anura; family Limnodynastidae; genus Mixophyes; species Mixophyes fleayi. Next base: position 89,806,207 of record NC_134404.1, read on the forward strand.
TACCTTGTCACCAGGAAAGAGTAATGGAGATGGTCTCCTTCTCTTATCAAACGCTTTCTTACTAGTGGCAGAAGTGTGAAGCAGACTACGTCTGATCATATCCCACCTGGACGAGAAATCTGACCACTGGGAATCTACAGCAGGAACTCCGGATGTAGGCAGATCCTTAAAAGGAGGAACTCTAGGATGAAATCCTTGGAGAGCAAAAAAAGGAGAATCTGAGGTAGAATCATGAGAATTATTATTGTGAGCAAATTCTGCCCAAGGTAACAAATCGACCCAGTCGTCATGTTTAGCTGAAATGAAGCATCTGAGGAATTTTTCAAGCTCTTGATTAGTCCTCTCTGTGAGACCATTACTTTGGGGGATGGTATGCAGAAGAAAAATTCAGCTTAATTCCACAAACACGAACTGAGTTCCGTGGTCTGAGACAATGACATCTGGGCAACCATGGAGACGTAAGATTTCCTTTATAAAAAGTTGTGTCAGGACAGGGGCAGAAGGAAGACTTTTTAAAGGCACAAAGTGAGCAGCCCGGGAAAAGCGGTCTGTGACTACCCATACCACGGAGAAACCTCTTGTAACAACCCATAGGGAGCTTGTCGTTTGACCTTGTTCTGGGCACAGGTGGAACATGCCGTAACAAACTCTCGGACATCAGAGTGGATAGATGGCCACCAATAATTACGGGAGATGAAATCCAAAGTCTTCTTAATCCCAGCATGACCAGAGAATCGGGAGGCGTGAGCCCACTTGAGGAGTCTGGACCGTAGATGAGGAGAAACAAAGGTCTTCCCACGAGGAATCACTAGATGAGCAGGGGTGGTGGCCAGAATACATTCTGGATCCAAGATGGGTCTGGGAATATCCTCTACAGCATCCATGGAGTCAAAGGATCGAGAAAGGGCGTCCGCTTTCTTATTCTTAGAACCTGGTCTAAAGGTGATGATCATATCAAAACGGGAGAAGAACATGGACCATCTGTCCTGACGAGGGTTTAAGCAAGAGGCCGTTTGCAAATATAAAAGGTTCTTGTGATCTGTAAAAATCGTGATAGGAAACCTGGCTCCTTCCAAATGATGTCTCCATGCTTCTAAGGCCATTTTAATGGCAAGGAGTTCCCTATCCCCAATGCCATAATTCTTCTCTGCAGCAGAAAGTTTACGGGAAAAGAAGCCACAAGGAGACAATCTTCCAGAAGAGTCTTTCTGTGATAAGATAGCCCCCACTCCAACAGAGGATGCATCGACCTCGAGGAAAAAAGGAAAGGTAGGATCCATTTGATGAAGAATAGGAGCTGAGGTGAAGGCTTTTTTTAGGGAAGAAAAGGCCCTTTCTGCCTCAGGTGGCCAGAGTTTCGTATTGACGGACTTCCTAGTTAATGCAGTAATGGGTGCGATCACCGAAGAAAAGCCCTTGATGAAGTGCCGATAATAATTGGCGAAGCCTATGAAACGCTGGATCGCTTTCAATCCCATCGGCTGAGGCCATTCAGAAACCGCCTTTACTTTCTCAGGATCCATGCATAGCCCAGAACCAGAGATCACATGACCAAGAAAGGGGAGATGATCCTTCTCAAAGATACACTTATCCAAATTACAGAATAGATGCTGTAAGCAAAGACGTTCAAGCACCAAGGAAACATGATGACGATGCAAAACTAATATCAGGGGAGAATATCAGGATATCATCCAGGTAAATCACCACGAACTGATAAAGAAAATCCTGAAAAATTTAATTGATAAAGTTTTGAAACACTGCAGGGGCATTACACAATTCAAAGGGCATAACTAAATATTCAAAATGTCCATCGTGGGTGTTGAACGCAGTTTTCCATTCATCCCCTTGCTTAATATGGATCAAATTGTAGGCACCCCTAAGGTCTAGTTTGGAAAATATAGCAGCCCCCTTAATTCTATCAAACAGCTCCGAGATCAACGGTAAGGGGTACCTGTTTTTCACAGTAATGGCATACAGCCCACGATAATCTATACAAGGACGTAAACCCCCGTCCTTCTTTTTAACAAAGAAAAAGCCGGCCCCTGCAGGAGAGGAGGACTTCCGAATAAAGCCTCTTCTTAGATTTTCTTTTATGTACTGAGACATGGAGTTGGATTCCGGTAATGACAACGGAAAAACACGTCCTCTAGGTGGTATTTTGTCTGGCAACAGCTCAATTGTACAATCCCACGGACTATGAGGAGGTAGCTTGGAGGCCTTTTTCTCGCAGAACACATCCGAAAAAGAACGGTACTGAGAGGGAATACCAGCGGACGTAGGCAGGGAAGGAGGGCCAGTAGTGGTGAGCCTATTGATCCTGGGAAGACATCGAGAATGACAAGCCGGACCCCAAGCAAGAATCTCTTGCTTGTGCCAGTCTAAGGTGGGAGAGTGAAGTCGGAGCCAAGGAAGACCGAGAATTAGAGGATTGAATGCCTCAGGAATAACTAACAGGGAAATAGATTCAGTATGCAGGGCTCCTATGCGGAGGAAGAGCTTGATGGTGTGTTTCTTGATAGATCCTCCAGTGATGCGATTTCCATCGATGGCTGTGATGACAATCGGGGGATCCAAGGGTTGGTAAAGACAACTTCTCAACCATACCGGCTCTTATGAAGTTCCCTGCTGCTCCGGAGTCAATGAGTGCTGGAAGAGAAAGCTGCTTGTCAGATGCTTGTAAAAGAACCTGGATAGAGAAGCTAGAATCCACAGGAGAGGAAATACATACACCTAACTTGGCCTCTACACCGTCAGTTAGGCTCGGTCGTTTCCCGGTCGTTTAACACAATTGCTTAGTAAATTACCAGGTTCTCCGCAATAAAGACATAGACGGTTCTTGAATCGCCTCTATCTCTCTTCCTGCGAGAGGCGCACTCTTCCCAACTGCATTGGCTCCTCCTCAGACACCACCGGACTCTGGAAACGTGGGGCCAAACGGAAAGGAGAATGACGGGAACTATCCTTCTCATGAGAGCGTTCACGAAACCTAATGTCAATCTGGTTACATAGGGAGACTAAGGCGTCCAGAGAAGTTGGGAGCTCTCGACCTGCAAGTTGGTCTTTAATGCGGTCGGACAAGCCTTGCCAAAAGGTAGCCACCAGAGCTTCATTATTCCAGCGAAGCTCAGCCGCCATGGCACGAAATTGAAGAGCGTACTGGCCTATGGTAAGAGGACCTTGGCGCAGACGGAGAATGCCATAATCAGCGCTGAGACACATCCTGGCTCATCGAATATATGTCTGAAGGTCTCCAGGAAGGTGGTACAGTTGTGTAGTAAAGGATCGTTGCGCTCCCATAGGGGAGATGCCCAGGCAAGGGCCTGACCGGACAGCAAAGAGATAATGTATGCTACTTTAGTTTTTTCCGTAGGGAAATTCCCGGGCTGAAGTTCGAACTGAATTGCACACTGATTTAAATATCCACGGCAAGCCTTGGAATCCCCATCGAATTTTGGGGTATTAGGAATACGGAGTTGAGATATTGCCGGGACAGGAGTGGCAGCACTCCCCTGGGAAGAAGCGGATTGGGGAGGAGTTGGTGGTGGGACAGGTGCAGCCGCTGTCCCAGCTGACCTCCGCCTGGACCTACCCGAAAGTGCGACGGAACAGAGCGGAGATGGGCGCCGTGACAGGTAAGCGCTGTGACAAGTATCTGGATGCAAGCTTTCTATTAAGTGATGTACAGCACCATGTATTTAAAAGGTTATGGTTCTTGGCCAGATAGCTCAGCAATATTAGCTTTGAAAGATGTGAAGACAAATGCAGAGTTGTAACTGAGGATATTATGGAGATAATGAGTAAGTAACTTGAGGGTATTTGTCATAAACAGCTCTGCTAAATATGGTGGGACAACCACATAGGGTAATGAAACTTTTCCATTGTGACAGCAGTCTGAAAAATGACCATTTATTCTCCTCTGCCAAAAAGTGTAGGGCACCACAGTTCACACATTGCACATTCATAGGACCCAAAGAATAGTATTCTGGCAAATAAGTCATGTTCAATGCCGTATCAGTTGTTTCTGCTATATGTTTATTGTGATGATGATATTGTTGAATGTAAGATCTTTGAACTGTAAGGGTTCCACCACATTGAGATCCTCGAGGGCGGCTTTTGGACATGTTTGTTGTAAACAAAGCGAGGATAAGGGAATAATAAAATAACACAGCAGTCTGTGATTGAGGTCCCAATATATCAGTACAAGATGCGCTGATATATGTGGGAGCAAATAACAGTAACAGTTTCCAGACAACACAGCAGGTCACATGTTCAAGATCACCAAGCAGGGCTGCAAATAACTGTCACAGTTTCCAGACCACCCAGCAGGTTACATGTTCCAGGTCACCAAGCTGGTGCATGGAGAAAATTCATTAACTGTCACAGTTTCCAGAGCAACCAATAGGTGCACAGGTGTATTGCCATGTGACACATTTTCCAAAGGACAATGGTAATGTTTTGCAAAATAACTCAGAATCAATTACAAAGCCATTTTTTTGCAAATCTACAGACCAAGACCTTTAATTTGGTATATGATGAGCTGCATCATACAAATAAGTCACTCATAAAAGTCGCTCTTATGCTATTAATATATAGATGCTGAACTCCTAGGAATTTTCTTCTTCTTTACTATGAATCTCCCAATAAAATGATTTTCACTAACAATTTTGCATCATGGCACAAGGAGATACAATTTACTATCTGGACATATCAAATTAATTCCTTGTCAATCACATTGGACTTTGCAGAATGTCACATTTTTAACAGATATAGCTCATATGAACCTTGGGATTTACAGGGCAGGTACAACCTTTCCAAAATTGTTTTTATCAATACTTACAAATAAAACATTTTTATATTTCAAATAAATTAACCAGTACAATAAAAATGTTCCCAGTAGAAACATAGATGCATTTTATAAGCTAAAAATCAAACATGATAAGAGGACAAAGTGGAAATCCTAGAACTGGATGAATGGGTGAAAATAATAAAAACTCCATCTGTGTAAAAATGTATTTCAATTATTTTACAGTTAGTATTTAGTCCCTACTATATAACATGAAATAAACAACTACGATGTTGGAGAGGGTGCAGGAGAAAAAGAAACCCTGTCTCACCTTTGGTGGAATTGTAGAAAAGCAGCAAGATGATGTGGTGCATCAGTTCATAAAGGATGTCACAGGTCTTACTTTCCCAACATATCCTTCTTTTTCTATTCTTCACCGTCTCACACATATAACCCCAAACAACTTTCAGCTCTTATTAATTTTTTTAATGAAAGTGATTGGAAAAACCTAGCAGACATTTCCTTTATAATCAATTTCCGTTATTTTGAAGGCTAATTATAGTTAACTTATGTATTATGAGATTGATGTTTAAATATCATCCCAAAAGCTTGTATGATTTTTAGAATTTGACTAAATTTCTGTAAATTATCCTTTTTTGTTTACCCCTTTACTACCTTCCTCCTCCATCTCTTCTTATTGAGATTTACATTTCGGTTATAGATTAGAGTCAACATGACCCCTTTCATTTTATACTGATTGTAATTTTAAAACATAAAGAGTGTAAGAATGATTAATTTCTCCCAGATTATCTTCTACTAAATCATACAAATTCAACCACGTAAATATATAAAAATAATTATTTATTAGAATAAAAAATAACTACACAAAACAGACACAATCGCCTTACTAGCTGAATGATATAAGCAATAAACATGGGAATCACCAAATGTGTAAAATATATAATAATGAATTTAATATCCCCTGTATTTCTTTGGCTGATTATAATTTTACATATTTTATATATTTATATATATAGTCAGATCATTGTAATTTCATTATTTATTTTAATATGTAGGAATTTCTGTAAATGGTCATACTGTTGCTGTTTTATTAAATATCTGAATTCATTACTTTGAAATTCTTCTCTTCTCACCCTAGTTTTCTGCAAACCCATTCCCCCATCCTTAATTATTTGTATGGTTTTCAATAAAAGTATATTTTAAGGAAATAAGAGTTTTGAATGCACTCTTCTACAATCTATTTCCCTCAAGGGCAATTAAGGGTTGTTTAATCCTTTGTTGACTTCATAGCTATGTGCTCCAAGTAATTAATGTTCCACTCAGTGAGAATGAATTTCTCTGTGAAATTTTCATTGCTGTCAATGTCAAACCTATCGATTAACTTCACGGCAAAATTTAGCTAGCTAACTAAATATTTTTTTTCACTTTGTTTTTTTTAAAAAAATATCTATACATTTTTAAAAAATTATACAATTATGATGTTTATGTATAATGTGGTATATATCTTGTTGTTACATGTAATGTGTAGGTTTCAACAAGATGTCAAGTTTAGAATGACCATGCGGATCTCCTCTGACCTCAGCGAGAAGCAACAAACCTTTTGAAAAATATTGATTCTACATTCAATTACACTAACTCAATTATAGTGATTATGCCTACCTAATTGGTATTGGTAATTGGTATTTCCCCCAGAGGCCACATTCAATTGTAAAATAGCTACAGTCAACTTTAGTCATTAATATGAAGCCCTTTGCTGGAATAAAACTTGTAATAATACTTGCTACCTAGGTCTGGCTTCAGCCTCCGCCTCCAGTCTTTCAGTTACCCTATCCAGCACTGCAGTTATCCTGATAAGCCTCTACTACCATAGAGATAAAGTCCTGGGGGCATCCAAGTACCGCAGAACGTATAAAGTTCTATGGGTAAGGCGGCTGCTATAGACCTCTTCCTGTCTGGTTCTAAAGGCTTATCAATAGTTGCTATCCTAACAGCCTGAATCTATTATGTTTTCTTTTGCTTAACCCCCACATATTGGTGCATCTTATGGCAACATATCTAGTTGAATTGTTGTGGTTAAGATACAAAAAATGTTGTATTTGTAAGTAGTCATATAATTGTTTTTCTTATGAGCATCCCCACATAACCTGTGCTTCGGAATCCCTTTGTATAATCTGAAGACTAATTCTAGTCTTCAGATTATACATATATTGAGAATAAAGTTTAGTACCACTGAATTTTTTTAAAGGCAGAGTCAATGAAATTTGTGCTGCCTCAACATTTTTGCAATATTTACAAAAGAAGCAGCCAAGTTTGTTATAGTTTATTTTACTGTCCCTTGCTTTAAAAGTGATGTCTTCTGCATACAATAGGTCTCAAATGGCCCAAATGGAAATGGAGATTAAAAAATGGGACTACATTTGCAGAAAACCTGGCAAAAAAACCCACAACTAAATCACACCAAACACTGCATAACACATTTAAATCATCACCTTCACTAAAAAAGGAGCTTGTAGGCATCCATATGGTGATAACCACGGCCGTAGATCACATGGCCTTTACCTAATAAAAGCTGTATGTTGCCATTTCTTCTCTCAGTTCCCCTGGGTTGTTTCAGTGGAAACTCACTGTCTGAACATTGTTGTATTCATGACTCTAACACACTTCAATGTATATTGTATTTTACAAACTATCACACACCATAAGATGCACCAATATGTGGGGGTTAGGCAAAAGAAAACATAATAGATTCAGGCTGTTAGGATAGCAACTATTGATAAGTCTTTAGAACCAGACAGGAGAGGTCTTCATCTATAGCAGCCGCCTTTCCCATAGAACTTTATACGTTCGGCGGTACTCGGACGCCCCCAGGTCTTTATCTCTATGGTAGTAGAGGCTTATCGGGATAACCGCGGTGCTGGATAGGGTAACTGGAAGACTGGAGGCGGAGGCTGAGGCCAGACCTGGGTAGCGGGTCCGTAACCAGAAGAAGGGTCAGAGTACAGGCCGGAGGTCAGGGCTGTTAGCAATTAAGTAAGTCGAAAATACAAGCGAAGGTCAAGGCCACAAGCAGAGAAGCGAGATCTAATATCCAGGCAAAACGTCAAGGCAACAGGCAATCAGACAAGATCCAAAAGTTCAGGCAAGGTCACAATGGAAAATCAATCAGGAATGTCAGGAGACAAAGCAGGTAAGTAACACACAGGCAGTGGACGCTATAACCGGCAGAAAGGCTAAGTCCTCCCTGCCTTAAATACATGGAAGGGCCAATCACAGTGGGGAAAGCTCAGCAGGGATATAATTGATTAAATAAGGTAGCGCCCAGCTGGCCGGGTCGCAGCGGTGAAATGAAGAGCGTCCCAGTTGTTGCCATGGTGACAGCCGGGACAAGAACTGGAAGTGACGTCCCGGTTGTCATGACGGTGGCCGGGACGCAGCCAGGGAACAGGATTGAGTCGCGGTGGCTCGGGCACCACCGCGTCTATTGACACAGGCCACATACACATTAATATACTGTACATAGAAATCAATACATACACAAACTGCTACATACAGTGTTTCAGATGATGACTACTTTTCAACTACTGATTACTGTACAATCTTTCCTGGTTTGTGGATTGTACATCTCCCTCTTCCTTACTGTGCTTGATGGTCGCCTTTCACTGCCAAAATGTATTGTCTTAAGCTTGAACCCATTTGAGCCATCACAAACATGGTTGACCAGGTTCAAATTTCTCGAAGATATTTAATATCTCTCTTAAATTTGAGACATTTCCTAAAATTTGAGACATTTAGGTGAACTTTTGCATTTTAGAATCAATTCATCTAACCGGTTCGAGAATCAGTATGTGGCCGGTTCCAGCATCTCTGGCTGTTACAACTATGAAAATGCTGCTTTCATCTTCAGACCATAAGACACATATTTTTAAGACCAAGTTCGGGTCATAAGAGTATATGCTGTAAAATATGCTGTATAACTATTAAACTTCTTATGACTAAAAATCATGAAGGTGTGCTACACATTTTTATTAGCACAAATGTGCCTTATTGACCACCTTGTGTGCAAAGACCACACTCACATTCCAGGTTTTTTAGCTGCACCCCAAAAATCATTCTGTGAAAACATCAGGATGAATAAAAATATCATTACGAAGTTCATCCTACTAAGACTTCAGGATCAACACATCATTATTTACAACTTATCTGTTTTACTTGAATATGAAAGAGAGGGTGCATCCTCACTTTATAAATTACACTTCTCACTTGTGTGTTTAAAAGTTTTCATTATATTGATCAAAATGTGCCTAGAAATGTTCATTACTGTATAGCAGGCGTGGAAGGGGAAAAGGGCTCCCAGTTGAAAATATAGGCTGATGTCTGTTTTACTACCTCCAAGCATGCGTTGGAATAAAGCCTTTATGTGGGGAAAATAAATGCTTTGCAGCTCTCACTAAACAGGGTGTGATCCCTCCAAACTCCTTCTACACCCCTTGAATCACATTTAAATAATGTTGCCCTTCAAAACAATACCACATTTTTGAATGTGGGTGCATAACTCATGCACCTAGTCTGCCTCAATCCATCCACGTTCTCTTCATTTTGTATTTCCGTAGCAGCTGCCATTTTCAAGAGCTAAATCCATATGCATTGGATAAAATCAGGGAAATAACATTTGCCTTCTATAACAGGGGCGCACAGAGGATTGTCGGGGGGGGGGTTTCTCCCCGCCGACCCAAAAAAAAACAAAAACGAGAGAGAGCTGGGCGCATGCACAGCAGCTCCGTTTCGCCAGCGCTGTCCTATACAGCAGCCGCGGCGCTGTCTAAGAAGCGTCTACGGCGGTGCTGTATACAATACAGCACCGCCGCGGACGCTTCTTTGACAGCGCCGCGGCTGCTGTATAGGACAGTGGCCACTTAGTTAGCACAGGGGGGTGTTTCTAGAGACTCAGAAACCCCCCCTGCGTGCGCCACTGTATAAGATCATTTACAAACCAAAAAATAGCGAGCGTACATTTCTATTTCAATTGTTATTTCCATTCGCCTATCCAACACACCGAAAGGAATGCCTGCTCTTCCAATCAAAAGATGAAAATTACATAGCTCCACTGACGTTCTCACCTTGACCTACAAATTGATATGCTTTCTGGTAAAAACAGGAGTGCAATAATGCAAGAGTTTATACTTTCTTTAATGTTCACTATACTTATTGCGACAGAGATTCATTGAGCATTATAAACAACTATAAATATGAAAATAATCAACACAGTCTTCAGTCTATGATGCTAAAAAGCTTATTTATTCACACCCTATCTTCAAATTCGGCAGCAACACTGTATATGAAAGTGTTCAACAGACAATTTTAGGCAGAAGTCCTATTTCAGATATCAGAAGAAAAAGGCAATATCATACTTCAGTGGAGTTACCCTTTATTTCTTAACCACATGGAAAAAAGAACTTCCATAAACCCTACTTCATCTGCATTTTTGCAGCTATGCATATACTTACATAGGTCGAGGAAGATACAATTCATCTCAAAATGTATATGTTTGAAGTACTGAATATTTTTCTCAAACTGGATTATTAGACCTTATGGCATTGCTGATTTATCTTTGTAAAGTTTTAGCCTTTATGTTTAGAACTAGAGTATGCAGGGCATTATAGTAATACAGAAATTTAGCAAGCATAATTAAATTAACAAAGTCCTCACCAGTAAACTGTAGTTGATATTATTATAGGGAATCTAGAGAGGTCAGGTGACATATTACCACAGTAGTACAGTATGCTTACATACTGTCCTCACATTCTGATCCTGACCTTCTGCTTCTTGGCACAGTCGCTAGAAGAGAATCTAAGTGGGACAGGTGCATAAAGTCGCTTACACACAAACTGCTTGACAGGTGCATAACTGTTCCGTAACTAGGATTGCACATAACTGTGACAAATAAAATGCTAATCACTTAAGGAGAGTTATTCACTAAACGACATTAGTGCTAGTTAACAGCTATTCAGGTTTCATTGGAGCTTAGCGTTTTTATTAGTGAAGGGCAATTCTGCTTAGTATCTCTGCAGAGCTATAACAGGGGAGAGATTTTCAACATATAGAAAATCACTGCAAGGAAATTATAAAATATTTGGATAATGCACAGAGATTATAAAATGATGAATGTTTCAATGGACACTAATATCTTCCCTTAATTAAAGTGAACACATCACTTGCACACGTTGGAGGCAACCATTTCTTGGTCTAAACCTGCATTCAGCCTATTAATTCACTAGAAACAAAAAAGCTCAATTTGGATCTAAGCAGTTGTTTCAACATTTGTTTCAAAGTGAGTTTGGGATCTTTTGCGATACTGATTTCAAGTGTTTTAAATGTGTGAATTTATACTATGGGGAGGAATTTACTAAACTTCAGTTAGAGTAAACTGAAAGTTTTCGTGGACTTCCGCACATCAAATTGCATACCATAATTATTTATTGCCCCCATATAAAATTATTATATGATGCCCCCATAATAAATTGTTACCTAAAATCTTATTTCTGTTTTGCTCGGTTGTAATCAGATAGGAAGATGGTAATCAGGAGTGGTCTCTTACACCCTTACACCACTCAGCCAATCAGATATAAGAGGACACTTCTGATTTGTGACATGACTATAAACTAGTCAGGCTCACTTGAGCTTAGTTCAGTATGCGTCGGGTGCTCCTCAGCAGCGGTCCATCCATTTCATGATTTTTTTCCAATATGGATTACCATCTTCCTATTGGATCACATTGGACCAAGTAATAAAGCAGATATTAGGTATTTAAATGGGGGCATCATATAATAATTAATTATGGAGGTATTCTTGATTATTACAGGGACAGTATGAATTTAATTAGTTTGTATCTAGTCTTTTAGCCATCACAATCTGGCCCTTGTCAAAGTCGCTCAGATCCTTACGTTTGCCCATTTTTCCAGCTTCCAGCACATCAACTTCCAGAACTGTTCACTTGCACTTACTTACCCAAAAAAAATGATCACTATAAAATTGACATGATTATAATACAGACTTACCTAAAAAAGCAACACAGCACATTTCCAAAGTGAGTGCCATGCAGACAGATACTAATTCCAAACATACTAGTTGCCGACACTTCAGTTTCACGTCACTTAACAGAGCGACATAGAGAAATGTAAATTTAAATCGGCAATGTTGTAAGCCCTAACTGTATTAGTAAGCTTAATTGTTAGAGTTTTTGTATTTTAAAGAGTTTTGTAATTGTTAAAGTGTGTATTTGCGGGGTCCTCACATTGGAATACACTGAAACAGATGGAATTACCAGGAACACACTGGAGTAGATGGAATTACCGGGAACACACTAGAACAGATGGAATAGCCAGGAACACACTGAAACAAGAACCAAGAGCTCTCTTAACAGAGCAAGAGACTTTAAAAACTAACCCCATCTTGCAGCCACAGCTGCTTTAAATTGAAGGCCATCAGGATATGTGGAGGCTGGAGTCAATGGGAGATGAGCAAGTCTTCATAAAGAACGGCAATTTACATCCATCTTTCAGCATCGTCGGTGGCACCAGGGAATGAGAAAGCCCACGGTGCTTACAGGGAGGGAAAAGAAAGCACGCCGATCCACGCTAAGTACAGTGCATTAAACTCACCACTGAATCACAGTACTTTCAACGTTGAAAAATGCACTACAGAAGAGAATAGTACACTATATGTACAAAAGTATTCAGACCCTTGAGCATTACACCAACACCAACAATGACATTGTATTTAAATACATATACCTTAATATGTAGTTGGTCCCCCCTTTTGCAGCGATAACAGCTTCCACTCTTCTTGGAAGGTTTTCCACAAGATGTTGGAGTGTTTCTGTGGGAATTTGTGCCCATTCATTCTGTAGAGCATTTATAAAGTCAGGTACTGATGTTAGACGAGAAGGCCTGGCTCGCAATCTCCGTTCCAGTTCATCCCAAAGGTGTTCGATGGGGTTGGGGTCAGGGCTCTGTGTGGACCAGTCAAGTTCTCCCACACCAAACTCATCAAACCATGTCTTTGTAGTCCTTGCTTTGCGCACAGTCATGTTGGAATAGAAAAGGGCTTTTCCCAAACTGTTGCCACAAAGTTGGAAGCAGAGTATTGTCCAGATTGACTTGGAATGCTGAAGCATTAAGATTGCTCTTCACTGGAGATAAGGGGCCTAGCTCAAACCCTGAAAAACAGCCCCATACCATAATCCCTCCTCCACCAAACGTCACAGTTGGCATAATGCAGTCAGGCAGGTAAAGATCTCCCGGCATCCGCCAAACCCAGACTTGCCCATCTGACTGCCAAACAAAGAAGCGTGATTCGTCACTCCACCGAACATGTTTCCACTGCTCCTCAGTCCAGTGTCCATGTGCTTTACATCACTTCATCCGACACTTGGCTTTGGTCTTGGTGATGTGAGGCTTGCATGCAGCTGCTCGGTCATGGAACCCATTCCATTAAGCTCCAGCTACACAGTTTTTGTGCTTACATTAATGCCAGTGGAAGCAGCGTTGGACTGGCCCAAAGAGCTACCGGTAAAATCACCGGTAGGCCCGGCTACCTTACAGCCACACCCCCTTTTTGTCATGGTCTGGAGGCCCGTTGTCCTCACCAGGGTGCCCGCAGTTCTCTCCGGCATCCCCGCTGCTGCAGATGACTGGCTGTCACTGACAGCCAGGCATCTTTAAAATGCGATCGCAGCTGTGGTCATGTGACCCGCCCCTCCCCATGTCAGCTGACGTTCCCGATACCGCTGAAGGGAGAAGGAGCAGAGGGGCTGTAGCAATCAACATATGGGTAAGTAGACTCTTTAACCACTTGTTTATATTGTTTGTGCTATCACTATATATATATATATATATATATATATACATAACATTGGGGCACTATTGTGTGGCATAACATTGTTTTGGGGGCATTACTATGTGGCATAGAGGGGTTACCTATCTATACTAAACTATAGGGGGGCTGACTATACTAAACTATAGTGAGGGGGCTGCCTATGCTAAACTATAGTGAGGGGGGCTGCACAGAGAACACTATAGGGAGGGGGTGATGGGACCTTTAATGCTAAGGTGGTTTGGGTCTATAATTGAATGTGGGGCTGAGTGTGGGGAGGAGGGATATCTATTAAATCTGAATATTAATTATTTAATGCTAGGAATGGTCGTAGGAAATGGATGTATTAAACGTAAATGCTATTAATTTATTGCTGGGGCTGTTTGGAGGGAGGGTAATAGGATTATTTATTAAATGGGAACACTATTAATTTAATGTTGGGGTTGGTTGGAGGGAAATAGATCTATTTATCAAATGTGAGCACTATTACTTTAATGTTGAGGCTGGAGAGAGACCTAATTATTAAATGTGGGTGCTGTTGATTTAATGGCAGGGATGGTTTGCATTTCTAAATGTACCCATTATTTTTTCCAAATAGGGCCCTCAACATTCCAGGATCCAGACAAGCCGCAACTAAAGAAAAAAGCAGCCACAGGTGGTAAAAGGGACAACAACAGGTAGGACAGTCTGTCAAATGAGTCTAGTGCAGGCTTAGCTAACCTGTGGTACTCCAGGTGTTGTGAAACTACAAATCCCAGCATACCCTTCTAGCAATAAGCTGCTATTTATTGGCATAGCATGCTGGGGCTTATAGTTTCACAACACCTGGAGTGCCACAGGTTAGTCAAGCCTGGTCTAGTGGGACAATTCTGATTTTAGGTGACTGTTCTGCCCAATCTAAAGGGGCAGGTCAAGACTGTGTATTCTTTATACACACGCTGCATTCTTTATATGCTACACTAAGGTGCTAGCTGTCCTTCGTGGACTGACCGCTCCCCCTCTAGTGTCTGGTCCCCCCTCTATGATGGCTGACCACACCCCCTCTGGTGGGCCCCTAGCATTGCAGTCCCCCGGTGGGCCCTTCATGCCCCAGTCCAACACTGAGTGGAAGTTCGGAACTCGTCAGCTATGGAATCAGCAGAGTGTTGGTGACTTTTACGCACCTTGTGCCTTAGCAGTCGTCAACTCCGCTCTGTTATTATACATGGTCTTACGATTCGTGGCTGAGTTGCTGTTGTTCCTAAACACTTCCACTTTCTAATAATATCACTTACAGTTGACCATGGAATATCCAGCAGGTAAGAAATTTCACAAACCGTCTTATTGCACTGAGCTCTTCAGAATGACCCATTTTGTATCACTAATGTTTGCAAATGGAGACTGCATGGCTAGGTGCTTGATTTATACACCTCTGGCAACTGGTCTGATTGAAAGCCTTCAATTTAATAATTATCAGGTGTGGCCAAATACTTTTGTCCATATAGTGTGTGTAGCAACATAAAGATTTAGAGAAATTAGAAATTAGGGCAGGGAATTGGCTGATGAAATGTAACTTAAATACATGTAAGATAATGTACCTATGCAGTGGAAACAAGCTTATACATCAAATTGGCTACAATTGGGAAACCTGAGATGTTATGAGTGTTAATAGACAACTAGCTGAATAGCAGCATTCAGTGTCAGGGTGCCACTGCAAGGGCGAATGCAACCCTGAGATGCATAAAAAGGGGTATAGATGCCCATGTAGTAAACACAGTATTGCCATTGTATAAGTCACCAGTAAATATAAAAAATACAGAATATGATGACTTAGGGCCTGATTCATTAAGGATCTTAACTTGAGAAACTTCTTATTTAAGTCTCCTGGACAAAACCATATTACAATGCAAGGGGAGCAAACTAGTTTTCTGTTTTGCACATAAGTTAAATACTGACTGTTTTTTAATGTAGCACACAAATGCTTGATAGTTTATTTGTACACTGAAATTTAAAGTTGATATTTGTGTGCTACATGAAAAAACAGTCAGTATTTAACTTATGTGCAAAACAGAGTACTAATTTGCACCCCTTGTATTGTAACATGGTTTTGTCCAGGAGACTGAAATAAGAAGTTTCTCAAGTTAAGATCCTTAATGAATCAGGCCCTTAGCCATTTAATATGCAGTGTTTATATTTTAAAGTCCCACAGCCTATATGCTCTTTTTTTCATATTTAGGATTACCTTACGTTTATTGAAATCATATTTAAATTCCAATACTGCAGTTTCCAAACCCTATGTCAAATATGGGGTGCACTTTTGGAAATTTAAATGAAGACTGTAAGAGAACTTGAGAGGTTACAGAGGCAGGCAATGTTATGATTCAAGGGGCTACAATATAAAGATTATACAAACTTGTCTTGTTTACTTTGGAAAAAAGTGCATTAAAGGTGACCTAATTACTAAGTATCAATCAATGTAAGTATTAAATAACATGAGAGGGTTCAGACACAATTAACATCATTACTGAATGGAATGGAATGGTTTGGTTATAAGAGGCTAAAAGAAAGTTTTTTTACTTTGGAAAAAAATATTATTTACTGTGTATAAATGTATTTGAGATCAATAGACAAGACAAGGAGACATTGGCACTTGCAAGGATGATTTGACCATCAGCATCGAAAAGGTTCTTCACTGTAAGGGTAGTTAGACTATTAAATTCTCTACCAATAGAAGTGGAAGTGGTCATGGACAACATTTTAAATCAGCAAACCCACATAGATCCCAAACAGAAGGCTTTTATTTTTACCATAAACAACAAGCTTTTTTCTTAGCTGTTCTAGAAAACATTATCCTTTTTTCAAAATTTCTCTGGCGAATAGACAATTATGGCTGCCAGTCACACATACAGACTCAGACTCTCATCATGTCAGCAGGAGGGTGGGGGTGATTTTAAAGAACAAACAGAGCTTAGAGGGGCATTCCAAGCCTCTCTGTTCACAACATTCTGTGCTTTGTGACTGTGGTTGCCATGGTAGTCACAAGACACTTCAGAACTCAAAAATTCAACAATCATTAATAGCAGCCTGAAGAAACAAACCAAGTCATCACAGTGATTTATGTAAAATATACACCTAATTTTCCCTCGTATTGCTGTGTTAACTTAATTTAAAAGTGGATTGAATATCTCTCTTACAAAAACAGTGGTACCTTCAACTTATTTTTTATTGGATTATTGAGATAATTGATCCAAGGAATTAATCTCTGCCATTTATGGGGTCAGGAAGGGGTATGTTTTTCCCACCATGTGCACAACTTGGCAACTGCTTACTGGCGTTTTGTTTTGCCTTAGTCTAGATCAATACAGTTAGAAGTTGTAACAGGTGGAAATGTGTCTTTTTCAACTTTACTACTATTTTTGTCTTAGCAACAATAAAAGTTCTGCCTTTTCTGAATGTGACATAACTGATCAATTTAATACATGTTAGCGAATAATATTTTTCCAAGTGTAATGTTTACAGTACCAAGAAAATGTGATTTAGTGTGATGGAAAGCTCATAAAAACTTAATAGTACCCATGATGAGAAAAGTCTTGGTATGCCAGTTCCATGCTTTATAGATAGCCAAGACCTTATTAGTCAATTAAACATGCATAAAAAAGTCTTAACATGTAGAATATTCTAGTGTGAAAATATTTAAACGTTGATGAAGGTTGCACAGATGCTTAGAAGTCTTGCTACAAACTGCAAGCTTAATGCAAAGAAATTAAAGATTAATTGGATAAGCTAATCTATCTTTCATACAATTCCCTGAAGTACATCCACACTATAAAATGTTACACAACATTTAACATATGAAAGATGTATCCAGTTTTTAGACATTCTGTACAGATCCTAGATAGCGCCTAAATAAAAATGACTACCAAAGACATATTCATTTTACTTGTTTTACAACTCTTTAGTGGAATCAACACCCAAGGGCATTTTGAGTGAATACTAAAATAGATGGATTCCCTTTGATTCTGAAGATGTGTGTACAGAACAAACAGTAAGATTAAAATGAAGTTGGCTAAAACGAGCCAAAAAACTTTCACTGTAAATAAAATACGGTAAATGCCTTACTGTAATATAACCAGTGTCAGATTGGCCCACCAGGGTATAGGGGAAATCCCTGATGGGCCCCACAGCTTAGTGGCTCTGCACTTGTTCTCTTGGTGGCGAGGCCAATATAGTGCACCAGGCAGTGGTGGAACTATCGGCGGTGCATGGGGATGATGGGCCAGAACCTCTCTCTTAAATACAGCTTGACCCACTGCACATTTCAATGACAACCAGCATAAGGAAGAATATAGCACAAGTCTGCTCTCTACCCACATTCTGCATCAGGCACACACACTTCACGATTCAGCCTTCAGCCAATCACTGACCAATGCTCTCTGTTACTCCAAATGACCAGTTAGGCCAATAGTATGGATTCAAGCTACTGGCCAATTGCAAACCGGATCATGTAATAGACAATTAATTTGTTCAATAAGGTGAAAGCAATAGTGACAGCTGGGTTGTCAGGGAAGTAACTGTTGTCAATGGACTGAGAGGTGGAAAATCATTGAGGGTGGTAGTCTGTGGAAGTCATTTTATGCTGAAGGGAGACCAGAGACAGAATCAAAGGTACTTGGAGAAGAGTGAGGTGAGAGGGTATGCTGGTCAGGCCATCCTCTCTCTATAGTGCTAGGTTCAGTGTACATGATGTGTGTTATTAATAGATTTTCCTGTATGGCGCTATATAGTATGTGCCATTATAACATGGATGTGGCTAAACAGCTGCAATTTAAAATTTTCACCCTGTATAAACAATAGACTGCAGTGTGGCAGCAAAATGTAATTGTCAGTGTAACAACAATAGGGATCAGGGTGAACAATGGAGCTTACACTGTGGAAACAGTTCTTGTGCCTTTTTGTATTAAGGATGGACAGACCATGCACCCATGGAGTGTCTTGTATGTGTGACAGATGCTAGATTAGAATGGGGTTTAATGTGGGTGAATAGTTTTTTTTATCTTTTTGGTTTAAATTACATGATATGGGTCAGTCAATTATTTTAAGTTTATTTACATTATGTGTTTGCCTAACTGTCAGGCAAACTGGCATGTAGTTATTAAAGTTGTTAGACATATGTTCTGACATGTCAAAAAAAACATGAATCTTATTTCATGATGATTCTGCTACAAGAGATTTGCAGCATATTAAAATACTACTAAAGCCAATATTATATATAAAAGCCTGCACATTACTAAGCTGAATAATATACATTAAGCATCGACATGTATGTTTCTGGCTATACATGTCCATCATGTTGTCCATCACTTTTCTGGAGCAGGTTGGGATTGGCTTCTCTAACTGAGCATACACATGTCAACAAACTTGTTTTGCAGAAATGAACTATATGGATTCATATATCAGTTGTGGATCCAAAGAGAGGTGGGGAGCATTAGAGTGACCAACTGACCTCTTCCACTTCTCTTTTCTGAACTCCCTTTTACTGCTGGGAAAGTAGAATCTACTTTTATGCATTGAAAGGGATTTGGGCAACAAAGGGGGAAATTTGTACTTTAACAGCTCTTGTAGGAACCTGCCAGGGTAGAAAAGGTCAGACAGGCCCATGTAGCCAGATTGGGTGGCCACTGAATCAGCGAGTGTTGAAGGGGAAAAGCCAACTCTTTAACCAAAGGTTAAGTACAACACTGCCATATATAAGTGCACTACAATTCAAATGACTGTATTTCTGCTTTATGACCTTTAAGGTGTTACAGTGATTCCTAAAGATTAGGGAGGAGCTTCAACTATGTAGGATGAAAAACAGGGGAGTAAGGGGGACTAAACAAATTTTTGCACCTGGGCCCATAACTTGCCAGCTCCCCCTCTGGCACCAGGGCAGGGTTGTATATGCCTTCCCAGGCTGGTGCGATAATGGGCTAAACAGGCAGGCCAAAAGGACTGAGGAACTTTTCTCTTCTTTGTTTTATGGCTGGGCCATACGCTGGGACGTACCACCTCATTGTAGGTGCCTCCCCTTCCCTCCCTCTCTCCTCTTTTTCTCTTCCTCTTTAGGACCCCCTGAGACTTCCAGGAAACAGACAGAGGAGTCTCCTACACCATTTTGCAGATAAGGAAAATGTGATTATGAATATACTTTGTGTGTCTATGTGGGAGTGCTAGTAAATATACTGTGGGGACTGGTGTATATATAGATATATATATATATTTATATTTATATATATATATATATATATATATATATATATATATATATATATATGGTCAACATACAGTGGGGACTGGTGTGTAAGTAAAGGGTTATATATATGGCTTCCTGGAACAACATCTAACGCACACCCCTTTCCCGGCTTTGTGGTACCCTATCTGCCACATTACCATTTCCTGTTATCTGCCACCCCATCTACCATACTGCCCTACTTTCAGCCCCCCCCCCCTCCCCCCGTCTGTCACACTCCTCATACCTGGTTCCAGGAAGGCTATCTGCCACACTTCCCCTTTCCTACTTCCAGACACCCCTCTTTGCTGCCACTCTGGTCACTGCTGTCAGACTTCCGCTTCTACTCAGAGCCACCGAGAGGGGGGGGGAGCGGGTACTAATTACCCAGGCCCGGGCATGTCAGGGGGCCAGGGCCCTCGCGCCGACGATTTTTTTTTATTTAATTTTTTTTTTTTTCAAAACTATTTTTTTTTTTTCTTTTTTTCGGCGGGGGGGGGGGGGCTCGGTCGTTGGTTGGAGGAGCAGGGTAGTAAAAAAACCAAAACCATACTAACGTGATTGCGGCACCGGCGTCCCTCCTCTATGCTGCTCTGTGCTCTATTGCTCCAGGCTGACTGAATGCCGGGTGTGCCATCATCATGTCACGCCCAGCATTCAGTCAGTCTGGAGCAATGGAACACAGAGCAGCAGAGAAGACAAGAAGGAAGAGAGAAGTAAAGGTAAGTAAAGGGAGGAAAACGGGGGGGGGGTTAAAAAACGGGGGGAGCAGCATGACACAAAGGGACTAAAGAAAGGAGGGACAATAGCAGTATGACACAGGGGTTAAAAAAAGAGGGACAATAGCAGCATGACACAAAGGGGTTAAAGAAAGGATGGACAATAGCAGTATGACACAGTGGGGATAAAAAAAGAGGGACAATAGCAGCATGACACAAAGGGGTTAAAGAAAGGAGGGACAATAGCAGTATGACACAAAGGGGTTAAAGAAAGGAGGGACAATAGCAGTATGACACAGAGGGGTTAAAAAAAGAAGGGACAATAGCAGCATGACACAAAGGGGTTAAAGAAAGGAGGGACAATAGCAGCATGACACAGAGGGGTTAAAAAAAGAGGGACAAAAGCAGCATGGCACAGGGGGTTAAAGAAAAGGACAAGCAGCATGGCACAGGGGGTTAAAGAAAGGGGCAAAGGCAGCATGGAGGGCGCAGTGTGATCATAAGGGGGCATAGCGTGGTGATGATAATGGGGCACAGTAATGTGTGTGTGATGGCACAGAGCTTTTGGCAATGTAGTGTGTGTGAGGTAGATGGTGGCTAATTAATGGCTGCTATTTTGTTTGCGGGGTAATGGGAATACTATTTTAATGTTGGGGCTGGAGGAAGGCCTAATTATTAATAATGGATGTTATTGATTTAACGGTGGGGCTGGCTGTAATTTTCTAAATGTAGCCATTTTTTTTCCAAATAGGTCCTCCAACATTCCATGATCCAGACAAGCCGCAACTAAAGGAATCTGCAGCCACATGTGGTAAAAGTGAGAAGAACAGGTAGGACAGAGCAGCATAGTGTGTGAAATGTTGTGATTCTAGTAGGGACAATGTCAATGTTTGGTGAGTCCAGTGGGCGCAGGCCAAGACTGAACTCTTTGTGTGCACACTGCATTCTTCCTATACTACACAAGGGTGCTAGATGTCCTGAAAGTCAGGAATGCTTGGACAAATGTCACGCTCCGCGGAAATTTAGGACCTATTGATTTTATTGTGCTAGCCACGCCCCAACGGTGCATTGCCACGCCCCCAATTGTGCGACCATACACATGATTTTTTTTTTTGCTTACTCAACTATAAGGGGGGGGGGGGGGGCCCATGAATTTGTTGTACCGGGGCCCTGAATTCCTCTTGGCAGCCCTGCTTCTACTTCATCTCATCTGCCACCATTCTGTCCTACTTAACTCTAGGTTGGCTTCCCTGCTGCTCTGCTTTCATAGCTGCACTAGAGAAGATAATGATAGAAGGGAGAAAACAAACGAGTGATGTGATGGCTTACTCACTGACTTCAGGCTGGCAGCGGGGTTTTGAAAAAAGTGGAAGTGACGCAGCGCTGAGGAGCTACAGTGGTGTCCTTATAATTAATGAGTACCGAAAGAAAAGAATAAACCTTATTCTGTGAGCCACGTCCCCTCTAGTGAATATCCATGCTCCTCCAGCTATGTGGCGATGCATTGCATTGGTGCGCACCCATATTTCATGGGCTACTAACATGTAACTTTCCTTCATGGGCCCTTCAAGTCCCAGTCCGACAATGAACAAAAAAATGATCTAAAAAAAAATACCACTATGTCCCAAAACCAAAATGTTATAGATTTAATCCTCACTTTAGAATCATTGCATATACCTGCATAACTGAATATAGAAGCAGGGGAAAGCATCTACTTTCTATGCACATTCATTTTTGTGTCATGCTTCCCTGCCCCCATATATAATTTTAGAATCATCATATTCTATATTCTGCTTTTGAAGTTTCTGTGTCAGCGTATTAATAGCTATGTTTGTATGCCAGTGTTTATAGAAATAGTTATAACAAGTTGTATTATTTTTGGTTGTGCACTATACTCCTTATATATTGGTTTCATATTTTATTTGTACCAGTCCAGTTATATGTCACTTGTGATTTTTTTTCTTAAACCTTTTCAGTCCCGCACACTAACATTTATATTTACCATACACAACTCATTATTTCTTTATATGTCACTGTTGTTTTATTCCTCTTATTCTTTCATGTATTTACTTCTTCTAATTATGTAAAATACATCTGATTCTAAGGGGCTTACTTAAGAAGAGTAGAGTAACGTTTTGCATGGGAAAGTTTCTTTAACAAGGACAGAGGTGCTAGATGAATAGCAGCAGTTCTCCTATCACTAGTGCCATCTGAGGATCTATTTAACTAAAGCATTTTTCACTTTGGAATTATATTAAAACGTTTATTATTTTAATCATTTTTTATAGTGTTAAACATCTTTTTGTTGAAAGTGGAACTAGAAGCATGCGCAGTTGCAACTAGACTGGCAGTATCGCTCGGGAACTGAGCTACCCGACGAAATGTTATTAGTATATTGCAGCAATACAACATTTACTATCTCTGGGTTAAGAAAATCTTTGTTATTGATGCATAATGGTACACAGACACTTAAAGGTGGCCACATGGGCTGCTCCTGACAACCGGCCTCATGATCAATTGGGTCCATATCCAATTTGACCACCCATGTGGACATATAAGGAGGACCACAAGTGCAGTGAATGATGATATTATGGCATTGACCATAAACGTGTCTTCTGACATGACCACTGATAATCTGATTGTTCTTCTGACTATTATAAGAGAATGTGTTTAGTTTAGGATCACACACAACAATATACAGTCGTGGCCAATACTACCCCAACTAAGGCCAGCTAAAGGCCTTAAATTACTAATAAATCCCAAATAGTATTGCTGTGCATACCACTGTCTAGACGAAGGCTTAATTTGTGTTTTCTTTTAGTCACCTAAAATAATTTAAGTCACACAAGGTTGAATAGATAGTGTAAAATAAAAGAAGGTAAAGCATATTTAGGTTTAATGTAAATGGTGGATGTCTTATTGAAATTAACTGTGTTCTAGAGTTAGTACAGTATGTGACCATGAGTATGTGTTAATGCTGGTCACATTAGCAGTGATACCACCGCCGATATCAGGAAACTGATCAGACATTGTTATTTCCGTAAAAATTAGTGTGATGCCTGGAAATACAGTTAGTGTTTGTAGTTATACACCAACTGCACTAACAGTTGCTTAACCTAAGCACTGATCAGCCAGATCTGTCTATTGTCACCAAACTGGAAATGAATCATGTCTTATAATGTCTGGTGTGAGTGACAGGATCAGTGTTGTGTGGCCAGAATTAGAATGCTGTGACAACTTAACCTGTTGGTTGTGCCCCTAAGCGCTTTACCCATACACAAAAATGAAACTTAGTAAAATTGATAATGGCATCTGGTGCTCTACCAGTTGTGTAATTTTATATAGTACAAAATTTGGTAATAAAGCACACATTTTATTCTGCCAATATCCAAATAAGAAATCCAGTATAAGTATTAACAAACATTATTCGGGCCAGAATAATATAGCATATTCTGCTAGTGTAGGTAAAAATAAGCATCAATGTCCTGTTATGTACATTTGGAAACCATAAGCATATTTGCAACACATAGGTATGGTTCAACTCAAAAGTTCAAAACACCATAGTCAGAATCCTAAGGATAATATTCAACAGTATCTTGGAATAAGTAAATATATAAGTATAGATAGGCCAATAAAATGCACATCTAGGTCTTTTTACAGAGTCCATATCTCACAAGGATGCAGAATAGATTCCAATAGTAAACGAATCCAGAAGAATATTATACCAGACACAATAGTCCAAGGTATAGAGAGTCCAAACAGCTGTTTGTAGTATGTTTGCTGTATTAACCAATACATTTCACCTCTATGCAGGAGACTTTCTCAAGGAAAGTCAGTATAGGTAATCTTGTCTCTTCCCTACAGGTTTAAATACCACTCCTCTCAGTTATTGATTGGTCACTCTCGACGATGGGTGGTACTACAATCATTGGGTGTCTCACTGGAACTGTCATTCTTATCTATATCCATATTATGCTTTGCAAGATAACAGTAGTGAATGTAAATAATTACTTGTATGATCAAGGTGGTAAACTTTATATACTGAAGATGGTACATATATATAAAAATCCTAATATTTGTCAACTCCTCACATATCGGGTCTCATATACAATATATTTTATATTGTCAAGTAACAAAGGTTGTGCACAAAAATTTGTTGGTGGGAGAATGGGTTACTTTACAGGTTTCATTCAAAAATGAATCCCTTAATCCAGGGTTTCCCAAACGCAGTCCTCAGGGCTCCCCAACAGTGCAGGTTTTCCAGATCACATGTGACATAATTAAGACCACCTGTGGATCTGCTACAATGTGTCAGTCAGTACTGAATACACCTGTGCTCCAGCAAGGTGATATGGAAAACCTGCACTGTTAGGGAGCCCTGAGGACTGGGTTTGGGAAACCCTGACTTAATTCTATCTGTAAATCCTCCATGTCAATAGCATCTAAAATCTGGTTTATTCAATGCATATATAAGGAATAAGGATAGAATAGAGATGGCTTGTTTAATCTGTCAACTTTCCAGGAAACTTCCTAAATCAAAATCCAGATTGTGGCCATGGGGTGCCAATGTACCCAGATTGTAAATTAGCCTGGCCTCTTCCCTGGAGATTTTGGATATATAGTTATCACCTCTCCAGTTGTGTTTGACCTTCTTTATAACTAGAAATTTAAATGAGGTTGGATCACTACTGTGAAGTAGAGATGCTCAGGCTCGGTTTTCAGAAAACCGAGCCCACCCGAACTTAGGGGATCCAAGTAGACTTGTGAGTTGGCTTAGTACTTTTGTGCGTTCTCGAATCTGAATCAAGGCAAAATGTCATTGTTGCATTGTCGGATCTTGTGGGTTTTGGATTCCATAAGTACCCCCCTCCAAAGGAGATCCAGCGCGATTGCTCACACAGAAACAGGGGTACCAGTCTTCTTGTCACTCTCCATTCTCCAGTGACATTGCTCATACAGGAGCAGGAGGGGTAGCAGTGTTCTTGTCACTCTCCAGTCTCCAGTACCATTGCTCAGTGCCATTGCTCATACAGAAGCAGGAGGGGTAGCAGTGATCTTGTCACTTGACAAAAATTGACTGGAAATGACTGGAAATAAATATTATTGAGGTTAATAATAATGTAGGAACAAAAAAGAGCCAAATGATGTGATTTTAGTAAACAAAATAGGGATTTTAGCAAAAAATAGGTATCCAAAACCAAAACACACAAGGGTCGGTTTTGCCGAAACCAAAACACAAAGATAATCCAGACTCAAAACCAAAACCAAAACACGGGGGTCAGTGAACATCTCTATTGTGATGTGTTGCATAATGTTCAGATAGACTATAGTTCTCAAATTTGTTATTGATGTTTCGACAGTATTCAGCTAGTCTTGTTTTCAAACTTCTTGCAGTTCTCTACCACATATTGCTTATTGCAAGGACGTTGCAAAAGATAAACCACTCCTGTGGTTTCACAGGTGCTTTTTTCTTTTATCTTAAATGTCCTGCCATTATGGTTAGAAGTGAACTCTGTGATTGGTTTAGTGGCATGGTTTATTGTACTTCTGCATGTAGAGCATTTGTTGCAGAAGTAAAATCCTCCTACGTTGTTATTGAGCCATGTGTTGGAGGAGGTATGTGCCTCTAGTGGTATGGGGCTCTGAACTAGGTCATTCTTAAGGTTCCTTGCTCTCTTGAATGTGATTTTTAGTTTTGCAGAAATCAAACGTTTTAGTTTCTCATCTCTATGGAGAATGGGCCAATATATTGCTACAATGTTCCTGATCTTTTTGGAGTGCGTACTGCAGTGTGTGATAAACCTCACATTGTTCTCTTCCTGTCTCTTTTTAAGATTTTCTTTTTTGTGTTAAGAAGATGTTCTTTCTCAGTCTCTTTTGCCTTATTAATTACATCCTCCTCCACTTTGGGGTTGTATCCCTTTTATGTGAACTTAACGTATTGCTTAACTCCTTAGCCTGTAATTCAAAGTCTGCAATGCTTGAACAATTTTGTTGCAGCCTTTTGAACTGGCCATTGGGTATACTCTTAATGCACTGAGGGTGGTGACTGCTGTTAACTAGTACATAGTTGCTACAGTCCACTTCTTTCATGAAAGCTGTAGTACTGATTCTACCATACTCTACAGTGATTTCAAGTTCCAAAAAATTCAATCTTTTTCTTACTGAGTCAAGTGGTGAATTTCAGATTGACCTCATTGTTATTGTTGTAGTGGAAAAATTATGTGAGGTTGCGGCATCACCCTTCCAAATCACCAACACATCATCAATATATCTGTGCCATAATTTGGTATAGTAAAAAAAAAGGGGTTGTTATTACAGATAACTCAATTCTCCCAGTGTGCTACAAATAAGTTTGCGTAACTTGGAGTGAACTTCGCTCCCATCGCAGTCCTGCAAACCTGTCTGTAGCACACACCCTCAAACCAAAAGTATCTGATGGCATCCACTAAAAACTCTATCTGTTGTTGTTCAAGTGATGATTCTGTCCGCAAGATATATTCTACATGTGAACAACCTTCGTTTTGTTCAATCGCGGTGTACAGTAAGGTCTCGTCACGTCATCATTATACAGTCTTCTTCGCACTCTACATTATTAAGAGTGTTAAGGATCTGTGTAGTATCTCCTAGGTGGATATAATTATACAGTCTTCTTCCCACTCTATATTCTCTTTATAGAAGGGAGGGGCATTGCTAGGTTTTAGAAAATTATAGGCCCAGGCGACCTGTGTGCAATAACTATGCTGCAAAAACACCTGTCTGCATCAGAGGCATAGTAACACCTTCCAATGCTGCTCTTATTAGGATTGTTGAATTGTTCACCAGCAAAAAGAAGTGAGGAGTCTATGTGTAGCAGTAACTATTGACAGATGCCAGTAATAGGTGTCAGCAGAATGTGAGTAAAAAAGGTAAATCTACACATTTGTAAACTTAGCTAGGTAAATGGTCTGTTTAACAGGATACATAGGATATATGTATTGCAGCAAACTGCAGGCAAACAGTCTTGTGGAACACAGGTTATTAGATGTAGATGTCTCAGAGAACATAATGTACTACACATTAATATAGCACATTATTGGGAACTGGAAAAAATAGACCCCCACACATGCACAGTAGGGATTATCGGCAGATGCCATTGTGCATGTACAATGGCTACATAGATGAGATGGACCACAACGCTGCGTCCGCATAATAGTATATTTATGCAGTGAATTACCTGATTTCCAGTTGGTCAGGAAGGATTTTTTTTAACAACCTAAACAACTATATAACTCAAGTGTTGGGGATATAAGTTTTTTTGTTGCCTTTGTTTTCTTCAGCTGCTATAGATATCTCTTAAGTCTGAGCTTGGCTATGATACAGTACATTCCTTAGTTATTGGTGGAATCCATTAAATAGAAAAATGCACTTAATGTAATAAGACCTGCAACTGTTTGATCTATTGTTCAAATTCGCAGGGAGTTTAGTGGCATCTGCATTGCTTTATACTTAGGTATGGGTCAAATATTGATAGGAAACAGTTATGCTGCATGATCCACAACTACTAGCTATCTTTTACAGCATAGGATGTTATTGATTACTGCTGCCAAATGCTATTCTCCTGTGACCAATCAGAAAATATTCCTGCCTATTTAAAATAAGTCTTCCTGATTCCTCTGCTTAAGTATATACAAACAATAAGTTAGGATATTGGGATTGCCTCTATAACTCTGATGAACATGAGTCATGGCATCTGTAAGTTGACATTACCTCTTTCATTGTGATGAGCATGAGCCATTGCACATCTGTTTCATTAAATTAAGGTGTGCTCCTCGCCTGACCTGATTGGACCTTTGGAGTTTAAAACCCTCCCGTTCTATGCATTTTTGTCAGTAATAAATGTACTCTGGAGGCCTGCACAGTTTCCCCTCTAGGATTCTTCAGTTTGCTGATTTCTGCTTCAAATCTGACTCTGAAGCCTTGGCAAAAAGCATACAAAGACTTCAGACTCTGCACCCTGTCAAACAGCATTACTACTCTTCAGCATTTTGGCATCCAGCCTACTGTGAATTCCCTCTTTGAGTAGAGCAGCTTGAACTTAGAACTGCATATATAATTGAACATTTGTATTCTGGCTAGGAAGGAAAGCTTTCTATTTCACTCTGCCTGCTGAAAATTCTCTGAGGGGCTCTGGGCTCATTTCAATTGCGCTTGGATTTTACTGCCTTCAGGTGGTCTGGAATATTGGATATTCTCCATTACCACGATTGCATCTTATAAGTACTATGTCTGTTTCTACAAATCTGAACTTTAATTATTCTAAAGACTGCCATTGCTAGAGACTTTATTCTGTGCTTTTTAATCAGTAGCAAGCTGTGTTTTCTTTGTATATGATCCCTGAATACGCTGGATGATTTCAATATATTCAAATAAACTCAGTTATTTGAATTTCTCTATACCTCTATCTTGCATTGAATAACTACAATATTAGAACACTAATACATACTGTAATAAATATAGTTGGCAGACTTACAGTTCCATATTAGCTTATTAGCTGCCGTATAGGAGTAGATCGTGTAAAGCCGGATTTCTATAATAGACAGCAGCTGGTAAAATATCCTGTGAGCGGGATATCCTGTGACCGTACAACAAGTGTCTAATTCCAGACTTATTGTACGGTCATATGGACAGCTGATCGGATGCTCATAAATATCCGCCGGTATTCCACATTGATGTCAACATATGAAGATGAGAAGTCCCAATGTAAACGAACACTCTAATTTAATTGCTGAAGTGTTTCATTATCAGAATGATAATTTCTTAAGAGGAAATGCCTGTTTTCCATAGCCAGCGTTGCGTGATCTTACTCAATTCTGCCAACTATATTTATTACAGTATATCGTTTTGACAACACTTCTTTGCTGCTAAATACCCAGCCCATCTTGTTCAACTGATCCTGCATACGACAGTCTTCTATCCCTGCCAAAAAGAACTTGTTAAGTGAGACGGATATCTATTGATTGCTAACACTCATCATACATAACAGTTCTTGATGATAGTGTAAAAGACTCAGTGTGCTCTCTACCACAAGGTTTACCTTGTAAATCACCCATTTGTCAATAGTACACTTGTTTTGTTATTTATATGCTTTGATATTAATCATATACACAATACACAATAAATATAAATATATATATATATATATATATATATATATATTGGTATGTGTGTGTATATATACATATATATATATATATATATATATATATATATATATATATATGCGCTTCCAGCTGCGCAACATCGCACGCATTCGGCCCTTCCTCTCCCAAGATGCCACTAAAGCTCTTGTCCACTCTATTATCTCCCGCTTAGACTACTGCAACCTCCTCCTTACTGGCCTCCCCCGCTCTCACCTCGCTCCCCTTCGCTCCGTACTCAATGCTGCCGCTCGGATCATTTTCCTCTCTCGCCGCTCCTCCTCTGTCTCCCCCCTCTACCAATCCCTTCACTGGCTCCCCTTCCCCTACAGAATCGTATTCAAGCTCCTTACACTTACCTTCAAGGCCCTCTCCAACTCTACTGCTCCCTACATCTCCAGCCTCATCTCCATTCATGCTCCATCCCGCCCTCTGCGTCCGGCCAATGACCGACGCCTCTCTTCCCCCCTGGTCACCTCCTCCCATGCTCGCATCCAAGACTTCTCCCGTGCTGCCCCCCTCCACTGGAACCAGTTCCCCCGCTCCATCAGAACTTCACCCAACTTGTCCAGCTTCAAACGGGCCTTAAAAATGCACCTCTTCCTTATAGCCTTCTAGTCCCCCACTTAACTGCCCTCCCTCCAGTCTCCCACCTACCTCCCTCCTCGTCGCTCTCCTCTCCCACCTCTCCGTCCTTGCCTCCGCTCTCCCCCTTTCCTCCTCCTACCCTTGCGTCTCTGTCCGTCCTACCCTTCCCTTTAGATTGTACGCTCCTTCGAGCAGGGCCTCCTCTCCTCCTGTTCTCCACCACCTTAATTCTGCTCTCCGGCTCCTTGTCTCTTCCATGAGGCCCTTCTACCCCTCTCTCTACCCCCGGGGCCTCTCACCTTTCATCTAGCTGTACTTTGAGCTTCCGAGTTACTGTGCTTTTTGTTAACTGTTCCGTGCTGTCTCACCCTGTACCGCGTTTCTGTCTGTCCGTGTACGGCGCTACCGATACCTAGTGGCGCCCTATAAATAAATACTAATAATAATAAAAAAATAATAATATATATATATATATCTATCTCGCTCTCTGTGTTGGTATATATTTCAAGCCAATTGAGCCATCTTCTGTGCTGCAATTTTTATTCTTTTTTATGCAGCAACACTTGTGTATTTCTCTCCCCTTTGGTTTGGCAGAATCTCAGGCACTGGCTTCTGGATGGCTAAGACTCTTGACTCTTCAGAATAATGCTGTCAACTCGACTGCGGCCTCGCCTACCTCCTCCTGTGCTACTCTCCTTCTCTTCCTCCCATACTGTTACCACAACCCACATTTTGGTGGACTCTGATGTCACTACCTGACTCCTTACAGCACGAGAAAGCTGTGAATTTTAGTTTCTAACACCAAAGCTGCATTCCATTGCCCCTACTGCCAGTCACTTCACTCACTTGTCAGTCAGCTCCTGTGATAACCCCTCACCCTCCAGCTCTGGAAAATATGATAGATTTACTGTATGTAGCCCAGGCACTAGGATCCAAGGAAGAGACACGGATTGCCCCAGCAGCCTTATTGTTTGTGAGCAACTACATGTGAATTGTCGGCAGTTATAAAGTCATTGTTAAACCACTTAGTGTTGTGCAGGGCAGGAATTGATAACTACTAGACACAGTGAGCTGAGAGGGAATTCAATCATGGTGACAAGCGGGAAAGTTGTCATTATCTCTATTGGTTGAACTATCTTCTTGACAGTGATAAGTTACTCTCTCACACTGACATACACTGATCACTCGCAGTTCCGCCAACTTGGCAAATGAAAATTCACATGCCCTGCCCTGTTCTTAGAGACTTTATTCAATTACCAGCAGATCTTATCTGCTTCCAGACTGAAGGACCAGAAAAACATAAACGTTACAGGAAAGTTTTATGTTAAATCCATTTTAGCTTTGCCCTACCCTTTACATTCATGCCCTCAAGGTAATACAACAACATGTTATAGGTGTATGGAGACTAGGTAAATATTACATTAAATAGCCACAGGGTCTGTAATTTAGGAATGGACATTAGTCTGGATTTCTTCCTTTAATCTGACATCCAATAAACAATACACAGCCCCTTCTGATCATTACACAATACATAGATCACAGTAACATACACACGTTAATAATATATGCAGCAGCAGCAGTAGTTAGGGGGAAGAAGGAGGTAAATGGAATATATTTACATAAATAAACTGGACACAAAGCTACTACAGAACTACTTGGAAACAGACTACAGATGAGCTGTACAGCTGGGTCTTGAAACCGTACATCATATGTCTTATATTTTGTTTTGTTTTGGATGGTATATCTTGCATATCACTACTGTGCAAGCCATGGGCAAAACATTAATGCTGCCCCCATTCTTTGGAACTCCCTTCCCCACCTCACTCGAGTCTCCCCCAACCATCAGTCTTTCAAACGCTCACTTGAAACTCACCTTTTCCAGCTCGTCTATCCTACCACCTCTTGATCATCTTATCCTTCACCTCCCCTTCCTTCACCAGCCATCACCATTTTCTCCCAGTTGGTCCTACAGTCTCTCACCACCCCTCCCTCTAGAGTGTAAGCTGTCTCGCATGCCTATCCGCTGTCTGACTCCCTCGTACGTCCTGTCATATATTTTGCTGTACTCTGTGTGAGTCCCCATAGCATTACTCACACTCCTCTGTGCTACTTATGTGTATTACCTCATTTAGTTGTTACTTGCTTTTGTATCCGCTGCTACGAAATGCGTGGCGCCTTGCAAATAAATAAATTATAATAATTTTAAATGTATTTTAAGTTTACATTGTTTATGCAATATTTGATTTCTTTTCGTTATCTGTGTTATCTGTGTGACATATAGTTAAGATGACTAGGGTGGGGTATGGCATATCGATGCCGAATACCCCAACAAGACTTACCACAACATGATGATTCCGAAGGACTCATATACAATGATCCCCAATGCCAACTACTGCTGAAAGCGACTTGAAGCAATGAAGAAGTAAGAAGCCGGCTGCTCTTCATGACGTCAGTCACCATGGCAACGGGATTATCGGTGCTGTTAATGGTGTAATGTATGTATGCGCCTTTGTACAATGTAGAAGCCTTTGTAAACTACATTGTACATTGCTTCAAGTCGCTTTCAATAGTAGTCCGCATTGGGGATCATCACTAAGGAGCCCTTTGGAATCATCTTGTGGTGGTAAGTCTTGTCAGGGTAGTCAGCATCGATGTGCTGACTATCGCCCGGTGGCTAATATGCCCAACAGTAAAAAACTGTTACATACACAAAGTCATGTTAAGATATAAATGGATTTGACTTGGACATATGTGCTACACTATGAGTACGAAAAGTAACTGTACCATGGGTTAATGTACAATGTTAAAATGATGTCTTCCGCAGCCTGTTGCATCAAAACAACACAGACTAGTGTACAGGAGAATTTCCCAGGGGAATATTGTGATCTATTATTATTATTATTATTATTATCTGTCACGAACAGCACTCACCTGAGTCTGCGCGACGCATATGTGACACAGGGTCAACCACAAAGACAACCACCTGGTCTGTCTAAAATGATTAAATCCTTCCCTATCTATGCCACACACTAGCTTTGCGATACTAATTACCACCACCAAGGTTGTTTCGGATAAGAGCTGACACTCTTATTTAGGAAGCCTTCGGTTCTCCCTAGCATTAATCCAACACAATTTACTTTAATCAGAGTTCACTTAAACCACAAGGTTTGCACAGTTTCAATTAGGTAGCGTCTGGACCAAACTGTCACGTGAATTCATAAGAACACAGAGACTAGAACTTATTAAGTGTAATTTAATATGGAAAATACATCCACAATGCTTAAGATAAAAAGATAATAAAATGACATACAAATGGAGTGCAATTGTTTCTTATAAAATAAAAAGGATAAAACACAGAATTGATACCTCACTTAGAATCAAGTTTGTGGTGCCGGGAGGAGCAGGAAAGAATGGAACCTCTTCAATTAAACTCCCTCAGAAGAACCCAGGGTTACATTTTCAATACAGTTTTAAAGTCAAGCTACAGGGCCCCCCAGCCCCCTTCCCTGTGAGGTCAGAACCAACAGGAGGGGAGAATGCAAATTAGGGTCTTATGACTTTGCTGTTTGAATACCTCTAAGTCAAGTTTTCTTTACACCGTCCTAACTTTTCAACAGTATGGTTTACGAACATGATTTTACCTTCACACAACAGGTCCTAAGTTTCCCTTCATCTGCATACCACACATGCCTCTGGTATGTATGATATTGGAGAAAATGATATGATCTTTTCCTGTGCCCTTATTCAGCTTGAATCTGTCATTAACATACAACCCAGTCTCTGCAGTCGGCCTGTCTGGGGCCTCCCAAACATGTGTGAGATTTCATTGTCTTGCAAGAGATCTCCTCAAAGGCATTCACATTTGCCATCCTGCCATAAATGGTATAAGGTGCTATCCTTATATACCAGCCCCCCTGGGTGGTTTAACATCCACAAAACCCATTGATCTAACAGCTTCTAAGAGCACCAGGTCACACTATTTCTAGGAAGTAATACACAAACATATATTTGCATATTTATGCCTAAACATTAGCTTGCACATGACACCTTCCCTTTTTAAGAGATGGCATGGGAATTGACTGACAGGTCATAGCCCAAGCCATCTCCCACAGATCCCACCAGGTTCAAATGGAATAGCTGATAGCTGGGCCTCAATAGGTTCTCTGGGGGGAGGGGTTAAGAAGGGCTTAACTATCTCAGACAGCTGGAACTTCTGGTCCTGCAATAGCTGTGGGCAAACCTCTGCATTCTTACCTACGCTCTCTGCACCTTTCACTGACTGTGTGTCTTTGTGGGTGCTGCTTGAGAGAACATCTCCCTCCCACAAGAACTCCTGTAAATGGGAACCCTTCAATCCTGGCACAGCGGAATACCTACGTCCACTCTGCCCTGCTTCCCCGTTACACAATTCCCCGTCTGTGGGATACACTATGTGATTCTGATCTGAGGGTCTAAGGAACAGGACACTCCGCTCCCCCTTAGACTCATCTATCTGGGGGTGTAGTGTAACAGGGAGTTTGGGTCCCTCATCTATTTCCTCTAAGCCATTAGATAGCTGGATAAGTGAGTGTGGGCTAGCAACTGACTCCCCTGTCTCTATAGGCAACTCAGAGGAATGGTCAGAACTCAGATGTAGATCTAAGTGGTGAACATTCGAACTACAGGTCCCAGCAGCAATGTAAGGATTGCTGTCCCTCGCTACTTCCCGTTGGTCAGGACTATGTGTCTCCCCCACATGCTCACCCGCTCTGTGTGCAGCTGATTCAGGCACAGAATATACATCTTCCCTCTGCCCTCCCTGCCAGTTACCTTGTACAACATCTTCTGAGCATATTACCTGGGTAGAAACATTGTCTTTCTCTAGCACAACAGAATTAATCACATGGTCATCTGTCCCTTTTCTAGAAAGCACATTATCTATACCAGTATTAATGCCCATATCTGCAATCACAGTATCCGCTGTCCCCATCCCATGACAAGATGTCAGTGTAAAAACAGGTTTAGATTCTAACACAATACTGTTATTGGCATTATCCTCATTATTCGCATTAGGTACAATAATACATTCTCTTTCCTTGTCACCTCCTGGTGCCTGGGAAAAAACGTGGTTACTCTCAGCAGGTTCTGGTACTGTAACATGGGCGGCACTAAAATCATTACACACTTCAGGTATAATATGGCATTTCCGTTCCCTGTCACATCCTGCTGCCTGGGAACAAACGTTGGTATTCTCAGCTGATTCTAACACAGTGACATTAGCATCATTACCTACATCAGATATAATAAGACATTCCCTGTCCCTGTCACATCCTGGTTTACACATTTCAGGTGCAATTGAACAGACCTTTTCCTTGTCACCTCCTGCTACCTGGGAACAAACTTTGGTACTTTCAGTTGATTCTGACACAGTAACAGGGGTGGCATTGACATCGTCATTACAGACATACTGAGACAACATTCTTCCTAAATCTGTCCCCAGTAACACATCTATAGGCATATTATCTGAGACCCCGACATCCCTTATACCTCTTCCAGCACCCCAATCAAGGAAAACTTTGGCTACAGGTACAGTTAGGTGAATTCCACCAACCCCTTTCACAGAAATACATTTTCCTGGAATGAAGTCCTCTAACCCTACCAGTTCTGAATGAACTAACGTAACATCCGCACCAGTGTCTCTTAACCCCACAGTTACCTTGCCACCCACAGTGACTGTTTGTAGGTTGTCCTTCCGGCCCCCTTCTGGTCCCGCAACACAGAGGACAGCTGGTGAAGATTGCAGGGAAGGTACCCCCCCAGCGGAGGGTGAACTGGTCTTCTTCTCTGGACAAGCGGTACTAATGTGCCCCACCTGGTTGCACACAAAACACCTGCGGGTGTCTCCCACAGCAGGCTTTGCCCCAACTCTCCCAAAAGATGAAGAAACAGTGGGTGATGGCGGTGAGGGGGGTGGCGTTGATCCTCCTAGCCGGCCCCCTTTCCAGGCCGACTGCCCTGGCACAAAAGTTCCTCTTTTAGCTGCAGGTGCCCGGGTGACAGTGTACTTGTCAGCCAGTCTAGCTGCTTCCGCAGATGATGTAGGGTCCCGATCCACTACCCATTCCTTCACATCAGCCGGGCACAAAGTCAGAAACTGCTCCTGGATCATCAAATCTTGCAAAGCATCAAAGGTGGTGATCTGTAGCCCTCCAACCCACTGTTTGAATGAAGCACACAGCTGGGCCACAAGTCCTGAATATGTGTCAGAGGCACTGCGTTTTAAATCTCTGAATTTCTGCCTATGCGCCTCTGGGGTGATGTTAAAACGTTGCAACAGGGCACTTTTGATTGCCTCATAATTTCCGTCCATCTCAGGTGGAAGATCTGCAAAGGCCTCTAATGCTTTACCTCGCAAACCAGGGGTTAAATATTGTGCCCACTGATCTTTGGCCAGTCCATACTGTCGGCAAGTCTTTTCAAATCCTCGCAAAAAAGCATCTACATCCCCGTCTTTTTCCAATACAGGGAAATTCTCAGGACGGGGTCTGCTAATACCAGTGTCTTTCGCTTCTGACTGGCGTTTGAGCTTGGCAAGCTCCAGCTCATATCTCCTATCTGCCTCTCGCTCGGCAGATTCTCTTTCTGCTTGGCGCTCCGCTGCCTCCATAGCAGCGCGCCTCTCTGCTGCCTCCATAGCAGCGTGCCTCTCTGCTGCCTCCATAGCAGCGCGCCTCTCTGCTGCCTCCATAGCAGCGTGTCTCTCTCTCTCCTGACGGTCAGCAGCTTCCTTCTCCTGGAACTGCTGTATGAGTTGCATTTTAGTTGTAATGTCCGCTGGGCCCAAATATTTCAGGGCGGTTTGCATATAAACGTCCATAGCAGTGTCCACACATGCACCATTAGAATCATCCGAAATTAACCGTCCCTGGTTTTGAGGAATATCCACAGTCAGGTCCGCTCCTGAGTCCTGGCTATGCTCTTCCTCAGACACAACTGTGAGTTGATGTTCATCCCTCTGTACAAGAGCTTCAATCAATTGCTCCTTACTTTTGCCACTGGTGGGAATTCCTGCATCCTCACAATCTGAAATCAGCGCCTCCTTTGTCAAACGTTTATATGCAGCAGCCATTTCCTCAGTTTAATGCCAAATAAAAAAAGATAAGAAAAAAAAGAGAAGGGGAGGGAAAGAAACAATTGCTGTATGTCTTATAATGTTTTAAGCATTGAGTTTAGTCTCTGGTGAATTAGTCTGTATTTCCTCTCTCAGGGATCACACAACCCTAATTCACTTAAGTTCTTAAAAAAAATAATTAAAAATATATCCCACAAGCTTGCCACCAATTTGTCACGAACAACACTCACCTGAGTCTGCGCGACGCATATGTGACACAGGGTCAACCACAAAGACAACCACCTGGTCTGTCTAAAATGATTAAATCCTTCCCTATCTATGCCACACACTAGCTTTGCGATACTAATTACCACCACCAAGGTTGTTTCGGATAAGAGCTGACACTCTTATTTAGGAAGCCTTCGGTTCTCCCTAGCATTAATCCAACACAATTTACTTTAATCAGAGTTCACTTAAACCACAAGGTTTGCACAGTTTTAATTAGGTAGCGTCTGGACCAAACTGTCGCGTGAATTCATAAGAACACAGAGACTAGAACTTATTAAGTGTAATTTAATATGGAAAATACATCCACAATGCTTAAGATAAAAAGATAATAAAATGACATACAAATGGAGTGCAATTGTTTCTTATAAAATAAAAAGGATAAAACACAGAATTGATACCTCACTTAGAATCAAGTTTGTGGTGCCGGGAGGAGCAGGAAAGAATGGAACCTCTTCAATTAAACTCCCTCAGAAGAAGAACCCAGGGTTACATTTTCAATACAGTTTTAAAGTCAAGCTACAGGGCCCCCCAGCCCCCTTCCCTGTGAGGTCAGAACCAACAGGAGGGGAGAATGCAAATTAGGGTCTTATGACTTTGCTGTTTGAATACCTCTAAGTCAAGTTTTCTTTACACCGTCCTAACTTTTCAACAGTATGGTTTACGAACATGATTTTACCTTCACACAACAGGTCCTAAGTTTCCCTTCATCTGCATACCACACATGCCTCTGGTATGTATGATATTGGAGAAAATGATATGATCTTTTCCTGTGCCCTTATTCAGCTTGAATCTGTCATTAACATACAACCCAGTCTCTGCAGTCGGCCTGTCTGGGGCCTCCCAAACATGTGTGAGATTTCATTGTCTTGCAAGAGATCTCCTCAAAGGCATTCACATTTGCCATCCTGCCATAAATGGTATAAGGTGCTATCCTTATATACCAGCCCCCCTGGGTGGTTTAACATCCACAAAACCCATTGATCTAACAGCTTCTAAGAGCACCAGGTCACACTATTTCTAGGAAGTAATACACAAACATATATTTGCAGATTTATGCCTAAACATTAGCTTGCACATGACATTATCGTTTATTTGTTAGGCGCCACAAGGTTTCCGCAGCGCCGTACATGGTACAAACAGTAGACTATACAGGGTAAAACAGTACAGGACAATAAACACAAAGTACCAGTACTTCAGAAACTCCAGGCAGGCAGATACAGTAGAGACGGAGCAGAAGAACAGGTATGGAGACAGGAGGGAAGAGGGCTTTGCTCATTCGAGCTTACATCCTAAGGGAGGGTAAACAAAGTCAGGCACAAAAGGGAGCCAGTGAAGCAACGGGGAGAGAGAAAGGGGGCAGGGGAGAACCAGAAGAGGTGAGAGGTTAAGTGGATGGTTGGTAGGCCTTAAGGAACAGGTGAGTTTTAAGTGCCCGCTTGAAGGAGCACAGATTGGGTGAGAGACGAATGGAGCGAGGGAGGTCGTTCCAGTGAAGGGGGGCAGCACAGGAGAAGTCTTGGATTCTAGAGTGGGAAGTGGTGATCAGAGTGGAGGAGAGGTGGCGATCATTGGCCGAGCGCAGGGAGCGGGCGGGAGTGTGAATGGAGAGGAGGTTAGAGATGTAAGGGGCAGTAGACTGAGAGAGAGCCTTGTAAGTGGTGGTGAGGAGTTTGAAAAGGATTCTGTAGGGGAAGGGGAGCCAGTGTAAGGAAAGACAGAGAGGGGAGGCAGAGGAGGAGCGGCGGGAGAGGAAGATGAATCTCGCAGCCGCATTGAGTATAGAGCGGAGGGGGGCAAGGTGGAAGCAGGGGAGGCCAGAAAGGAGGAGGTTGCAGTAGTCGAGACGGGAGATGATGAGAGCATGGATGATAGTTTTGGTGGCATCTTGAGAGAGGAAGGGACGGATGCGGGCAATGTTACGGAGTTGGAAGCCACAGGCATGGGCAAGGGATTGGACATGGGGGCAAAAGAGAGAGAGGAGTCGAGAATGGCACCTAGGCAGCGGAGTTGGGTGACAGAGGAGATAGTGGAGTTGTTAACAATGATAGAGAGGTCATGGTGGGAAGGGAGCCTGGGTGGGGGAAAGACAATGAGTTCGGTTTTGGAGATGTTAATTTTAAGAAAGCGAGAGGACATCCAGGATGAGATGGCTGAGAGGCAGTCAGTTACACGAGAGAGGAGGGAGGAGGAAAGATCAGGAGAAGAGATGTAGAGTTGAATATCATCAGCATATAGGTGATACTGAAGACCGAAAGAGGAGATGAGAGCCCCAAGGGAGAAAGTATAGAGCGAAAAGAGTAAAGGGCCAAGAACAGAGCCCTGAGGGACTCCAACAGGGAGAGGGGAGGGGGTTGAGGAAGAACCAGACGTGGATACGGAGAAGGAGCGATTAGCAAGGTATGAGGTGAACCAGGCATTGACAGAGCCAGAGAGGCCGAGTGAGAGAAGAGTTTGCAGTAGGAGGGGGTGGTCCACGGTGTCGAAGGCTGCGGAGAGGTCAAGGAGGATGAGTATGGAGTAGTGACCCTTGGATTTGGCTGATAGGAGATCATCAGTAACTTTAGCCAGGGCTGTTTCAGTGGAGTGGAGGGGGCGGTAGCCGGATTGGAGAGGGTCAAGGA
This sequence comes from Mixophyes fleayi, assembly GCF_038048845.1. Lineage (NCBI taxonomy): Eukaryota > Metazoa > Chordata > Amphibia > Anura > Limnodynastidae > Mixophyes > Mixophyes fleayi. Next base: position 89,846,614 of record NC_134404.1, read on the forward strand.
GGGAGTTGTCAGAGAGGTGTCTGGTGAGGCAGCTGCAGACAATCTGCTCAAGTAATTTGGAGGCATATGGGAGAAGAGAGATAGGGCGGTAGTTAGCAAGAGAGGTGGGGTCGAGATTGAGTTTCTTAAGGATAGGGGAGATAAGAGCATGTTTGAATGAGGATGGGACAACGCCAGAGGAGAGTGATAGGTTGAAGAGGTGTGCGAGGTAGGAGCAGGCAGTAGGAGAGAGAGAGCGAAGGAGGTGGGAGGGGATGGGATCAAGAGGACAGGTAGAGGGTGGAGAGGAAAGAATAAGGGAGCGAACTTCTTCACCTGATGTGGGGATGAAGGAGAACCACAGCTGGTTTATGGCGGGAGGTGAAGCGGTGGGGATGGGGGGAGAGTGGTGGGAGGAGGAGATGTTGCATCTGATGGCTGATGGTCTGATCTACACAAACAGACTCCTGGTTGCACACATATTATTCATACTTGTTAACTCTCCCGGAATATCCGGGAGACTCCCGAAATCTGGGTCAGTCTCCCGGGCTCCCGGGAGAGAGGGCAATTCTCCCGATGCCCGGGCAGCGGTGGTAAGTGAATGGAGGAGGCGGGGCTTAACGGCATCACGGCGGCGTCATTGTGGCCCCGCCCCCTTGTTTTATTGGACGAAACAGGTTGTGACAGCTTTGGGGGCGGGGCTAACATCAAAATTCTTCGAGCCCCGCCCCCACACACCCACCTAACCCCCGGACCTCCCGGAACTTAACCTGCCAATGTTGGCAACTCTGATATTATTATTATATATTTTATTTATAAAGTGCCAACATAGTATGCCGTGCTGCATATTGATGGGATCCTGATACAAACAAATGACATATAATGACATGAAACAAGAGAGCTTACATTCTAAATGATGTACGCTTGATGCATACAATAGCAATTATAGCTGTTGGTAGTGATACATGTGCATATCAACAGAGAGTTGATAATTAGGAGTACAGCGCTAGTTCCAATTTCCCCATAAGCATTTGAAAAGCTGTACTTGCAATAGTATGGCTAACCGCATGGTTAAGGCCACCATGAGAACCACAATTTAGACTGAATAAGAGAGGTTGGTGACAATAAATAACTAGAGGAATTACTTTTAAATTAATCAATTGGCAGAATCTGTGGTCTGAGTGGAATCACTTGCAGAAAAACAAACGGTTGAGCGTAATACTCCAAATTACTTATTGGCTCAGTGTGTAACAAAACAAAATAAATAAAAATGTGCAGCATTCCCAAATCTTCATGCGGCCACAGGACTACACAAACAGGGCTGAGATAAAAGAGTGACCATGGCTGTGAGGCAGGGGAAGGCTGGGCTGGGGGGCAGGGGTTTGTACCATAGTGGGTTACCTTGGGCTGGGTCACTGGGCCACCTGAATTTTTGTTCCTTTAAAATGTTCCTACTAGGCGAGTCTTGCCCCCGGGCTAAAATTTGCCAGCCCTCCCCTGCTGTGAGGCCCCCTTGCTAGAGTGAAAACCAGATCCCGGGCTGGTCAGTACTGGAGCTAGTGCCTCTATTGGCAAAGTCTCAAAAAATATGTCCCATAGGCTACAAGCACTGGGGCTCATTCTGAACCAATGGGTTGTGGGGACTGGGCTGGTGAACAATAACGGGATCCTTTGAGTGGTAACTTTAACCATAGACCCTTGCCCATTATAACAAAAGAGTACAAATAAACAACAAACACAAATGTTCAATGAATGACTCCCCAAAACACTTGTTTACCACTATATTAAATATAAAAATATAAAAATAAAATCTTTTTTTATCTGATTTAGTTAAAACAAAAAGACTATGATCAAGTGCTCGTGATTGGCTGGAGTGCGGGTGAATTCCAGCTTTGATCATTTTGCAGTAATATTTAATAATAAACAGGTACATTTTTATGGTATTCTTCGAATGTGGGCATGGCATCTCGGGCCTGATTCATTAAGGATTTTAAAGTAAGAAACTTCTTATTTCAGTCTCCTGGACAAAACCATATTACAATGCAAGGGGTGCAAATTAGTATTACTGACTGTTTTTTCATGTAGCACACAAATACTTGATAGCTTATTTGTACACTGAAATTTAAAGTTGATATTTGTGTGCTACATGAAAAAACAGTCCGTATTTAACTTATGTGCAAAACAGAATACTAATTTGCACCCATTGCATTGTAACATGGTTTTGTCCAGGAGACAGAAATAAGAAGTTTCTTAAGTTAAGATCCTTAATGAATCAGGCCCTTCTTGTTTAAACATTTTATTTTATATTTAATAAAATGTGGAAAAAGGGTTTGCAGTACTTTTTTTTTATCCAATTACATTTTATTTTAAAATTGTGTGTGTGTTTAAAATTGTGTATGTTAATTTTTTTCCTTATTTTGGTATAATGAGCAGGGGTGCTATTAGGGGCCCTGGTCTATTATACTGGGGCCACTGCCGGGACAAATGCAGGATTTTATTTCCAAATACTTGATTTCAGAACAAAGCAACAAAAAACTTGCTGCAATACAACTGCCGCACACATTTTGTAGTCAAATTGTTTTAGTGTAATTAATAAGATGGATTGAGTCTCAATGTGTTGCTTACTCACAATGTGTAAGCCATTGCCTAATTTAGAAATGGTAAATAACATTAGTGGGCACCTATCCTGAGAGCAGTACTCATAGAGTAGTTACTGACAATGTGGGAAAGTCCCAGGTTATAAATAGACCTCACATCTTTCATATTTTCATTATGCGGTGGGTGCTTCTGCATGCAGAAGCTAGTTTGCATTGTCTGAGATGGTTATTTGTGTTGCCAAGCATGTTCCAGAGGATTATTGGGTGTTTTAAAGCTGCAAAAACTGAAGATTTTTTTCAACAAGATTGGATTTTTTTTTTGGGGGTTTTTAAAGCCACTTGGATTACAAGATATGGATTGTACAGATGAAGAGCATATAGATTTATGACTATGAATGTTTTTTTTATTTTTAAATAAAATTTGGTGAATGAATAGAGTGTGGTTTATTTACATTTTGCATTTGGGCACTACAGGTAACAGCTGGCAATGGGTGCCAGGGCATGCTGGCATTTGTCGTTCCTGAGAAATAAGCACTTTGATAAAAGCAGAGTTCTTGCTGAGAAATGAGCACTTTGGTATAAGCAGAGTGTGTCAGAAACAGCACTGGAAACAACTATCATCAGAAGAATAAAGTGAGTTGTTCTAGTAATGAGCTCAACTCAGGAGCTGGTTTAAACAGAGTGCTCCCAGTGCCTATTGGCTGCACAGGTCATGTGAACGCAGCTGCTGGAGTCTGGCTGGACTGCGAAGATCACCTGACACAATCCATTATGGACACGCCCATGCAGTAGGACAGACAGAAAGTGTTTGTTTGCAAATGGTCATAGAGTGCTCAAGTATGCTGCAGGCGATCAGGAGAGGTCAAGATGGCCATGAGATGACACCGACGGACATGGTAAGAGTAACTAAGACCCTGTTGTGTGACACATAGGTTGTCAGGAGGATCCTGGAACCTCCTCCCCTTCGTCTCGAGTCCCTGGCTGTTACTTTTTCTACACAGATTCTGGGCAGCTCATACCAGCCTTTTGTTGCTAAGCAACCCTTCTTGGTGTGTCTCCTCTGGGTCCTAGTACAAGGCCACACATTCAGTCAACAAGGTGTGAATAAAACAATAGAGGGGGCATTACATAAATAAAATACAAGGAATACTAGAGAGCGCCAGCAGGTTTACTTAAAGAATGGTATATAGCCAACTTATGGGAGTGCTTTGCCTATTGTGTAGATACCGCAATCACTCAAGGTCAGTCTTTAATGTAACTCTACATTTTGCCTCCCTAGTGCTGAATTCTTGTGACCCAAACATTGAAACTGTAATCCGGCTTGCACCACTGCTCTTTGGAGCACTGACATGAGTATTGTTGTCACTATGGAGTAGATAAGTGAGCACACAAGTGAAAGGGCTTCTAATATCAGGGCCATAACTAGGGCTGTGCAACAGGGGCGACCGCCCAGGGCGCAACGCTGAAGGGGGGCGCAATTTAGGAATATTTTAGGTTAATTTGCTTAAAATTGAGGGCTATGGGGGCGGCATTTGTCTTTCTCGCTCCAGGCGCTAGAATTCTAAGTTACGGCTCTGTCTAATATATCAAGGCTTTATACAAGGTACTAGAGGAAAAGTATTGTACGGCTAAAAGTAGAAGAAAAGTATTTGAACAAGAGGACAAATACTAAAACTTGAGCTTTCCAACACAAATGGTAATGGATTATATCTGTGTCTGGGCTTCAGTTTGACTGCACATGTGTGAACCAGCTAGCCACAAAACGCAAATGTAGATGCCCTGAGGGTGGCACAGAGAAGCTGTAAGTTAACCCTTACCGATCTGGGCCATTATCACCAAGGCAGCTAGGCCTAGGAGGTGCCAGAACAGCAATAGGATAACACCTGGTCAAAAGACCACTCTCCTCAAACCGACAATGCAGCCATGAATTATGCCGCAGCTTGTTTTCTTATCAACAAAATGCAGAGTTTTTGCCAATGTATAAACATTAAAGTAAAGAAAAGGAAGTTACAGCAGCTCTATTTATCAGCATTAAAATAAAATAAGTAGCTTTTGTATGGTGTTCGGTCATGACACATAGGGGCATTTTTAAGAAAAAACGGTATTGCACTATCGTGCACTTACCGTGTAATTTGATCCAGAAAGTGTCCAACGCAAATTTATGATGACTGATGAAAATGACTGCTTTTCACTTCAGATCGTTTTTGGGAGCAGTCACCATTCAACAGAATGGTGACTGCTCCTGGCCGCAATCTAACAAGTCCCGAAAAAACATTTTTTTCGGGAACTTGTCATGTTAATGTGAAGCTGGTGTACATCATCGGAATGGAAGAAATCTAATGCTGTCAGCTCTGCTCCGAAGAGCAGAGCTGGACAGCGCATGTGTGGAGGGATCACATGATCCCTCCCTGTCACTCAGCGCGCTATCGTTGCAGAGACAGAGAGGGGATCTGTGTGCGCATGTCCAGTTCTTGGAACTGGACATGCGCAATTGAAGAGTGAAGAGAAGATCCGGAGACAGCGCTTCCGAAGAGGAGGGGTAAGTATGATTTTTTTTATCACTGAAACAGCAGTTTTTCGGAACTGCTGTTTCTGTGCAGGGCTGTACATAAATGTGAGAAATAGTTCAATCCTTATCATTGCGATAAGGATTGAAAACTACTTTTCACTTTATGTGAATATTGATAAATGTGCCCCTTAATCTTACAACTCTCATGGTAATCTTATTTCTGATGTCGATCTAGCCTCTTAATCCTCTTCTGAAGTTCTGGGGATAGTCATTTTTATGACATGAGATCACTAACAGCACATAGCATATTTAACACGAGCTCCACATGAAGCTGATTCTATTAGAATTCCAGCAATGTATTTAAACTTTATATCCTGGGTTAATCAGGCTAAGAGACGGTTACTGTAACTAGGTTCCCATGAGGACACTTGCTATCATTAAATAAGTGGTAAGTAGTTCATCATCATCTGAACTCCACACAGTCCAGACACAGAGCCTATAGCAAGGAAATATAATGGAGCGAATTCCTCTCACCTAAAACATAAAGCCATGCATTTTGCCTCACAATAGCAGTTGAGACATTCCAATGCTTTTTTGATCTTTAATCCTTCTTTCCTTATTAGAATAGCAAATGATCCCTCCTCTTATTCTAATAGAGATCAGCGCAAGGCATTCAATGCGCTGATTCTTTGATCAGCACAATCTGTCAGCCCTTCTTATTTTCCCCCTATCAGCCCTTGTTCAGAGCTAGAAGTAGGAGCAATGTAACTGAAAGAAATTCCCTAGGTGTCCTGCAAATCATCAATCGTTTTTTTGTTTTTTTTTCTTCTCTTAGAGAAGCCCACACTCGCTGTCTACTAAACTCCCTCCCTCCTTCCCTCTCTCTCCAATCCTACTTTCATTTGATACACAATACAACGTGTCTGTCTGACCTACTGGGACCTAGCTGTCTGAGAATCTACCATTACGTGCAGACAGGGGTAACCTTGGTTACCAAAGAGGTTCCCCATCCACTCTGACACCACACTGTTCACTTGAGGGTATCAGCATAATCACAATTGCAATATAATATTATTCTTCAGATATTAGGAAAAAAGCTTTAGGTTTTCGTATGAGCAAGATTGTGTTTTTTTCCCATAAGTGGGGAAGTCCCAAGTTACGGTGCTTGGGGAGAACTGAACAACAGGCAGCAGTCACAGTTTTCTACTGTGCTGCTTTCAGACAAATGTCCCCTTCTTTGTGAGATATGATGTTTTGATAATATACCTGTTTATATTTTACACCATCACTCTTTATATCAACATGTTTACCTCCAGCACAGGCATAGACTACATTTCTGTTTAAATTAGGATATGTAAACAAGACAAAACCAAGGATGGACACTTTTTGCACATTAAATTGCTGAACATTGTAGTATAGCAAACAGTGAAATTCTTACTCTGTAACAGTGATGCACAGTTCACTCTATGGACTGTTGTTTACTGTACACCTTAGTGGTCTCTGTGCGCTAGAATGTGTGCGCCTTTAAGACAGAGGGTGACTGAATACACATCCTTGTGCTTGGCTGCTAAATGTCAAACTGCAGTGGAAAGAAATACAGCATTGCAGTGGTGGTGCTTAGAGGCACCCGCTAGGAAAGCAGGAGCTATTAAGTGGAAAATTCCTGCAGAGGACGTGTTTCTATTTCCAATGTGAAGAAAGAGACTGTTCTTTAAAGCTGACAGGTTTGTGGAACATACAGAAAAACACAAGGAAGATGAGAAAATGACCTCATTGAACTCTGAGAGCTTATGCAAACAAATATCTGCAGCCAGCATACCGCATTTGTGTAGTCCTTGGGTCCAAACAACCACTTTACTTGGATGCGCCACATAGAGCTCTGTGGCTTGCTCCGTGTTTTTCACCCTCATTTAACATGTTTTCGGGAAAGGTGGAATCACTGTGGAGTAAATAAAACAGCATAGGCGTCTACTGTAACAAAATTTTCCATGTATTTTTTTTTTTCTTTTACTTTGGCTGAAATGTACGATTTAATACCGCTTTCATACTGCCGCCCCGGCAATGTCCCGGGTTTTTCAAGCCGGGTTTTTGCCGGGGCTCGGAGCGTCCCAGCTCAGAAACACCATTCATACTGCACCTCGGACCCGGGAATTTCCCGGGTTGACCCCATTCATACTGCACAAGTCTGTGCCCTGGCAATTTGTGGGAGTCATCACCAGAGCAGTTTTCATTGGCTGAAAACATTTTTCTTTGTTTTTTAATAGTCTGCTTTTCTGCTGTTTTGTCCATAAAGATGTGTGAGTGTATCTTATAAGATATTTTAATTTTTATTGTTCCATTGTATCATTTGTAAACAATCAGACATTTCTTCAGTGTTTCCACCAATTCCGTTCTGTACTGCTCACCGCTCCGTACTTTACTTTAGTCACCTATGTAAAGTATGTGCGACCTTTCTCTTTCGTTTGTTTCTTATAGTGTGGATGATAGAAGTAGTTGTTTCAGTCCATACTGTTGTTTTCCTCTCGAGTTTTTTTTTCCTGGTTTTATGTATGCAGTTAATGTAAATATTGTGAGCATTACAGGTCATTGCAGTGTTGACACTGTGACATCATCCTCCAGAGACAGGCAGACAGCCAATCAGCTTGTTTTCTGTGCAACCCGGGTTGAAAAACCCGGGTTGCACCATTCATAGTGCAGACAACCCGGGTCCGACCCGGGAATTACCCTCGATAAATCCCGGGTTGAAGACTCGGGTTTTTAGACCCGGGATTTTTGACTTGTACCATTCCAACTGCACCAAGACCCGGGTCGTTTGAGCTCGCCCCTGCAAAAACCCGGGATTTTGGTGCAGTATGAATGGGGTTTTATACAATCGCTCATGGACTTACCAGCTCTCACTGATTTTGTGTGTGTTACTGAGTGTAAATGATTGTTCCTAATCTGCAAATGCAAATGATCAAACTCATAATATGTTTTTTGCTGGATGCTAACTGTTGTAGATGATTTAAACGCTAGCAGTATAAACTGGTTTACTCACTTCTCTATTTTAAAATGGTAATTTTGGCCACTTTCCTTAAAGTTATTGTACAGAGTAATGTGGGATTCTGGTAATTTGTTTCAACTTAAGTTTTGTTATCTCTGGTTTAAGTTTATAGAAGAGAAGGACTTTGCAACAGAGATGAAACACAGTAAAGATTGGTGTTAAATAGAAGTGGATACCAGGGGCTAAACAGTGCCCGACCAGGCCCCATTACAAATTTAGTTGCAAATTTTAGGTCAGGGCACAGCAATGCCAATCTCGCCTCCCGGTCCTACTCTCTGCTCTCAACAGAGCAGAGCGAGGTTCTCTTCTGAGGATGCGCTGGTCCAGCGCCCTGGGGTCCTGATTCATTAAGGAATGTAAATGCTGATACTTGCCATATTTCGCGTTAAATTGCACTGCGCATGCCCAGAAACTGACTTTACGCCAATGAGCACAAGAACAACCAGTTCATCTTCAGACGCAAAGGACACTTACTTGTAGTCAGCACACAGTATGGGCATGCTAAGATTGAGGGCACATAACAGCGTCCTTTTCAAACCTTGGGCATCTCTAAGGTACATGTTTTTAAGCCGTATCATTTGCACCAACTACAGGGCAGGTGTAAGTGCCGAGTGATAGTGATAACAGACGCGAATTATCATGTGTTTGCAATCAAGAGCAACTTTAAAAATGCATTCTATGTACAGTAGACATTAATAACATCTTTATAAATGTACTTCATGGATAAAAAAATGTAAAAAATTATTTTCATTTTTTTTCTGTGTGTTCTGCTGGGACTTTATATTGCATATATGTATTGTACGTATTCTGCAGTGTGTCTGTCTCAATACGGCAAGCGCCGTATATGCAGAGCGTGCCTGCACCCGTATTCAACAAGAGACGTTTGTTCAAATCCGCTTGTAGTTGTATATGAACAAGCGTATGCCAGAATTACATTAATTTTGCATGTCTTAATGAGTCAGGCCCTGGCTATGCATGCTCAGAAGAGGCCAACTCTTTTGAATTTAGAGTGAGGACTCAGGAAGGGAGCGGAGGCCTCGGAGTTGGGGTCCTGTAGCCACCGAACCCCTGGCACACCCTATAGTTTCCCTAAGGGTGCCAAATACAGTGCTCCCTTTTTAGGTCTCTACCCATTGGCATTTTTTTTTGCATTAAAAAATGCAAGCAGACACATTTAGAACTTTTACTCGTGTTCAGGACGTCACTGCAGGTCACCTTGGTTTCCTCAATAAGTTTACTTGTAGTAGACGTAAGTGAGTGGAGCAAGCTGCGTTTTGAAAAACACAATGTTACTGAAATGCACCAGAAAGTGTGAATACAGAGTATGGAGTCAGTGAGATTGGGTCTTGTTTAAAATGCATTATACTAACATTAAAAATTGTAGAATGCATAAAATAATCACCAGAGACCTAATACCACCAACCTTGCTTACTATCAGGTGGTGTCTAATCTCATAGCAAAGGTACAATAAAATATGTGTCTTCTCTATCACCATCTTTATAAGGCCAATTGTGGACCAAGTTGCAAGAATGAGAACGGTATAACAGTAATATACCACTGAGAGATATTAAGAGTGACAATTTTGAACAAGGTTGTTATATGAGGAGATTCTCATATGGAATTTTGTTTTTATTATTTGTGGTTGTGCTTTCAATAATTGTATACATTTTTAGAATGACTGGGTATTGACAATTTAGAACTAAAGAGCCGAATAAGGGGTGTATTCTTTTTAAACAAACAGCAGACAATATTAGAGGTACGTTAAACATAATAAGAAAAACAGAAAAGTTGAGAATCTGCATTGCATTTATTGAACACATAAACATGAAGCCTTAGTTATCAATGTTCCAAATAACTCTCATTAAATTTTGAGTATCTGAACATTTTACCAAATTGTGCAGGCAGGCTGAATTTCCTGCTTCAGAGGGTAACAGCTGAAAAGATGGTCATCCTTCCCAAGCCACTATATGTAGTGATGGTCCTGCAAAAAGTGCTTCTGGGGATAATCAGAAATGGATTTGTTTAGATACAGAAGAGGACTATGGTCTCCAAAAGGTGCTGTACAATGCCTCCCTTACATTAGAAAATTGATAATAACTTAATAACACATTTCCTCAAATTACTGGATATATGCAAATTCCATTAAATTGTGCCATATACCCACCACCCCCACCTCCAGCTTCTTTTTCACATCCATTATTTTCCACTGACATTAGGGTACATAGTCATTGGTGGAAAGGATAATATATAAAAAAATATTTGATCTTGAAAGTGACATCTTTGCACTCCCTCCCTCAGGGATGTGAAACCGGGGATGCCAAGATTGTAGCATTTTATCCTAGAATAGTTCAACGTTTAAAATTCTTCTAGAGTACAGACTGCTTACAAGAACAAAGCAATATGTACTGCAGTTCATCTTATAAAAAATAGAAGCACATAGTTTAATGTGACTGATAGCTTTGTACATATGGTGAAGTTTTTATGTCACAAATAAATATTGTATACTGTAGCCCTATGTTGTATTAAGCTGTGAGAATACTATGCTCTTTTATAAAATATGTATAAATAGCGTACAAAGATATCAGAAGGAAATAGGCTTGGAATACGTAGGCGCTGCTTTGTGTCCAAGGTTAGAAAGTGCTACGCTGTGTTTGCACAGGGTGAAGGGAGGAGTTGGGTGCATAAGGGTGTTCCATACAAAATATAGAGTAAAAGCAGTTAGTGTTGAGAAGGAGTGCAGAAAGAAGCATTTCTATTGATTAATGAAATTAGATGAGTCACATTTTTAGGGTGCAGAGGGATACATGGCCATTTCCATTCCACAAAAGATGAGAACGGTTAAACCATCAACATGTTGGAGCCTTGATGGCATTTAGTAGCAGCAGGTTGACTTCAATTTTGTAGGTGACTGCAGATAGTTATTGTGCATTATAAAAGAGTGGTAGCAAAGGAGAGATTCGATAACAATTGCATGTGCACATTGTTGTTGGCTGTCTTTTCACAGGTGGAGCCATCTCCAGCACTAGTTGAAACGTGGTGCTTACTTTACCCGGAGCCGTCTTATAGCATGGGGAAGTTGCTCAGGAACCCCACGAGCATAGGGACCCCATAGGCTTGCCAATTTTTCAGTTTATTATTCCAGGAAATTTATTCGGAGCCTTCAAACCCAATTGTGCAGGAGAACGTTTATTTTTGAGAGTGGAACTGGTTAAAAAAAATCAGCTGTTTGTGACAGCAGTGTTTGAACTGGCTTTCACTTATGTGTATGGAAAATGACACCCTGAAGACCATCGACTTCAAGCCAATTATAAAGCAATTCTCTGCAAAGACATTTCGCAAATGTTTGTGTTGAACACTTGATTAATACTTAGTAATTTCATACTGTACCATCTCCGTCTGTATGATTTATCAACTGAGTACCATTTTTATGTTAAATTTCTTTTCAACTTCAAGGGCTAGATTTACTAAACTGCGAGATTTAAAAAGTGGAGATGTTGCCTATAGCAACCAATCAGATTCTAGGGCCTGATTCATTAAGGATCTTAAATGAAGAGGTATCTTATTTCAGTCTTCTGGACAAAACCATGTTACAATGCAAGGGGTGCAAACTAGATTTCTGTTTTGCACATAAGTTAAATACTGACTGTTTTTTCATGTAGCACACAAATATCAACTTTAAATCTCAGTGTACAAATAAGCTATCAAGTATTTGTAGACTGTAGACTGGGTCCATGTGACGCTTTTATACAGGCAAAGCGGCTATGGTCCCTGGAAGTATCCCAAGCATGAGCTGTTGAACAATTCTTGGTGATAAGAGAGATTGGGTGTGAACTGAGCTCGGCAGAGAGAGTACTGGTACTATTTTAATTTCTTAGCAGACATTTGGTTGGATGTGTCAAGGCAATTTAATATAAGGAGGATGTTGGGAGGTTGGAAAACGCACACTTCTGCCCAGCGACCAAACACTCCAGAGTTATTTAAACGGGCTTATCGTTAGCCTCAAAATGGCATGCTGATCTCAATTATTTCAAGCAGCGTTTGCACTGGCATTTATTGGGGCTTTGAGGATAAATAAATTGGTCAGTCCCAATAAAAAAAGAGACTGGAGGGCCAGACATCGGTGATTTCAAGCTAAATGAAAGGAAGAAAGTGTCCTTGCCTATGGTCAAGCACCCATTAGGAATGAATCGGTGGATCATGATCACAGCCTGCCACGGGTCCCACTGTTGTTTGGTGGATGAAAGGACCTTAACATTAATGAGATTTCACCAGAGCAAGAAAGGGGAATATCATGAGAATAGGCAATGAAAGAGAGGATAATGGAAGAGGAGGTGGTGAGCAGCACATGCCCAGCAGGAAGGGCATATATAAAAGGCAAATGCATGTTTACCTCCTCCTCTTTCCAGAAGAACCAGCCCACCCAGATCGGGTTTTAAAAAAGGGTTAGACGTAGGATTTTGTTTTCACTGCTATATTGTATATTATATTGTTATATTGTACATTTTAAGTGAGGATGTCATTATTGTTTTTTAAAAAGAGAAAAATAAAAGTACAGACTTGTTTAAAAAAAAAATGAGAGCTAAAAAAAGAGATAGAAAAAATGAAGATCTTATATTAATAAAAAAAAAAAAAGTTGAAGCACTGCCTTGCACTGTACTGAGTGTTATTGCTAACTGCCAGGATCCCCTGGGATGACAAAACTGAATCAGCCAAAAAGCAAGAGTAGCAATAAAATGGCTATTCACCCCTGTCTTCCCCATACATACACAAGGCATGATTTTCTTTTATGCCATTATAACAAATACACTTAAATGATAATGCCACAGTGGCAGAACCATGTTATTAAATATGTTTACATTCTAATAGTTCCTCATCACACCCTTTAAGAATGAGTTATTTTGTAACACGAGTTACATATTAAAAGTAGTTTTCAGTGTTAGCCAGAGCTACCGATATATTGAATAATGTTGACCTGTCCTAGAGGAAAAAAAATCTTGAATCTCTCTCTCTATATTGGGATTACAATGTAGAACCTCTTCTGAAATCAAGCACATGCTCTTCTAATACTTTAGTAACTGAGAAAATATTGTAGGAAGGTGATGATGGCATAGTGACAGGAAGTTGACTAGTGTTATCAATCTATCTTTCACTGTGTGTAGGAGTGGATGCATGCATGAAGGATATCCTTGACCTTGTCCATATTTTTTCCACCTTGTATTTGCATTCTATTAAGCTTATTATAGATATATTTGGATTGAGTTAATTCCAGTGATATTAAATTGTTAAAAATCCCTGCATTCTTGCTTGTTTTGGTTTTCAATTTGTTGTTTCCTGAATTTGCTCTGAACCAGCAACAATGAATCAGTTATACACAACAATGGACTCTTCGACCATTCTGCAGTCTGGGTGATAACTATACCATGATGGACATTTTGAATTATCCATGCATGGAGTTAGTGCTGGCAACAATGAAGCAATCTGTGACTTCCTCAGCATGTATTGAATGAAGCCAGCTAAGGGCAAACCATCATTCTGCTACTGGGGGAGAGAATACAATAAATAACAAACTGAATACATTTTTTTATAAATAAAGTTTATATATACAGTAGTTTGACAGGTTTCTTCCACTATCTAACTCACAGTCTGTAGCTGCCAGCTTACCTCCATTCCCAACCTCAACATTCACCACTGTCCTGGTCACCTTCAGTCTTGCCCTGACTATCAGAATCTTACAAGGATTACTCTTCTGCTGAGCATATTCTGATGATAGGATTGGCTACAAGTTGTACTATCCCCATTCACTTCAGAATTTGGAACGTCCAGATAAGTGGGAGATGAAAATTTAGGGGTTCAAAGTCAAATGATCTTTAAAAAGTCATAGCATATAGTCTACTAAACTATTACCACTTTACACAACATAAATTCTGAATTTGCCCTTGGCTTTTGAATAGCACGCTCACTGAAGTATTTTCTTATATTATGTTTGTGAACAATTGAAACACATAGCTTGTGTTTTATTTTTACAAACATTACTTTTTATGCTTTGATGGGTCTTTATGTGACTGAATTTGCTTTCTTACTAAATCCATATAACCGTGGGATTGTTATCTGTGACTACAGGAAAGCATCTAATCTGAACAAGTCATACAAGTCCTACCCACCACACAGTAGCTAATTGCCAGGATTAAAGCACACCAAGGCTCTCAAACTACACTCATGTGGGTTTGTGGAGAAACAGAACTTTTAAACATTCCAGCAATGGTTTCTATGGTAACCTCCATAACAACAGCTATGCAAAACTGTTTTTATGTTTTCTTAACCCTTCAGGTCATGAAATGAATTAATATTTCCTTAAGGAAGTATTCTAGCATAACAAGTAGATAGACTCAAGCTTGGGCAGTCATACTGGGTCTCTCTTTGAGTGAAAAATCACTTTGCAAAATTAATTTATCTTTTGTCTGAGGAGTAAACATGACTAATCTGTACAATATTAAATTTCAGTGGACAACTTTACGAGCAATTTATTTTGCAGGGGCAAGGCAAATGGAATTCATCACTTACAGATATCTGGCTTGTTATGACAAATCCAGGCTTTGCTCTCGTTTGGATGCAGAGGAGTGGGTGACAAGTGTATTTAAAGGTCTGAAAGATGAAAACATTCCTAATGCCAGTGCAAGAGAGGTGTTGCCTCTTAGGTAAGCCTGGGGATTTCACAGTAATATGATTCTCTCAGCACTGAAAGGAGACAGTGTAGGAAACAGCTAAATCAAAATCCCTTGCTTGGAATGAAAAATGCAAGAATATTAATGGTAATATTGACTGTAATACTGCAAAAACACAAAGAGGCTCTTGCTGTGTTGGACATATGCCTGTTTGCTTAGAATAAAATGTGCAAATTTGTACTGCGCATGCCAGCTAAAAAAGGTGCTTACGTCCATATGCAGATCTGACCCCTGTACCTCCGTATACTTGAAGAGGCAGAACTGGGGAGGGAAGAAATGTGCAAGTCAATCCAAGTGTAGTAAGAATAAGTATACTGAGGCAGACCCGTCTGGAGACACAGATCTCTGACTTGGCATAAATACACTATTTTTAACAAAACCAGCACATGGGATCCCTATATGCCAGCATCTGACCGCATGTGACAGAGAGACAGGGCCGCCGAGAGGGGGGGGGGAAACTAATTACCCAGGCCCGGACCTGTCAGGGGGCCCGGCACGGACCCTCACTGCCGACTTTTTTTTCTTTTTTTAAACTTAAATTTTCTTTCTTTCTTTTCTTTTTTTGCCAGGGGGGCGTGGTGGCTTCGCCCCTTTCGTTTGTGGGGGGAGTGGGCTATTTAAGAAACAAACAAACAAAACACTCACATCACATGACCGCGGCGCCGGCGTCCCTCTTCCTTCTTCACTGATCCGTTCACGCTGAATGCCGGGCGTGACGTCATCACGTCGTGCCCGACATTCAGTGAGGAGCGGCGCAGAGTGGACCAAGACAAGAAGAGAGAAGAAAGAAGCCAAAAGCTGATATATACCCCATTCATACTGCACCAAAATCCCGGGTTTTTGCCGGGGCGAGCTCAAACGACCCGGGTCTTGCTGCAGTATGAATGGTACAAGTCAAAAATCCCGGGTCTAAAAACCCGGGTCTTCAACCCGGGATTTACCGAGGGGTAATTCCCGGGTCGGACCCGGGTTGCCTGCACTATGAATGGTGCAACCCGGGTTTTTCAACCCGGGTTGCACAGAAAACAAGCTGATTGGCTGTCTGCCTGTCTCTGGAGGATGATGTCATCGGTGGGAGCCCGTGGAAGATTGGAGAAGCAGTTTAGGAGAAATGGTGGAGTGCAGATCAAGCTGAAGCAGAATCAGAGTTTGTTGGAGAAAATTGCTTTTATTTCACAGAAAAAGTGTGTATTAACAGCAATTATGACACACTGGATGGAGGAAGAGATGCGTGAGCTGCTGAATGTCAGAGGGGAGGAAGAAATTCGAAGGCAAGTGACTGGGACTGTGAAGGATGCCACAGTGTACTACAACATCGCCAAAATACTCACACAACGTGGCATAAAGAGGACACAGCAACAAGTCCTGAACAAATTGAAGTCCCTGAGGAAGCAGTACACTAAAGTCCATGACCACAAAAGGGGCAAAAGTGGCGCTGCAAGAATGGACTGGCCCTTTTATGACCAGTGCAATATGGTCTTTGGACATTCTCCTCTGACAAATCCAATTGCATTGTCATCTTCTAGCAATGTGGATGCGGCTATACCAACACCACCAGAGAGCACACAGACAAGCGAGGCCGCAACGGTAATAATAGAAAATTCTATAGAAGACACAACAGATGACACCAACATTTCTTGGGATGCACTAGACAATTCACAGCCATTCCCTGCTGCGCAAGTCGTTACAGATACTTCGCAAGAAACGCAGCCAGAACCAGTGCCGGTGTCAGAGTCTACGCCAGGTCCCAGTTTACGCTCCAACAGTAAGTATCTTTAATAATCTCACATAATAACCAACTATATATACATACCAATATATCTACATAATTGGCAAAAAAAAAATTAACTGTATAAACATAACTACCAAAAAAAGAGAAGTATATCAACATAAATGCAAACCAAATACCAATATATCTACATAACTTAAAAAAGAGAACTATATCAACAAAAAGCGCAAAAGACAAATATAATACACTCCAAAGTATTAAAACATTAACACGCATATGTTGCAGTGAAAAACTACTGGGCAAGAGGGAGGAGGCCTCAAGCACATATCAGCTTACAACACTGCTTTTTTGTTCTGCCACATTATACATTCTAATGTATGTTTTACTGTGTTTTTTTCTACGTACAGTTTACAACATTCCTAAAAAACGCAAAAGGCCCAACAAAATGGACCAAGCAACTAAAACAATGACAACTGTCATGATGGATCAACTGCGGGAGATGGACAGCACCATGAGGGAACACGAGAATACACAACTGCAGCGTTTCATGGACAATGAGCGGGAACTCCAGGACTATTTCCTTATGCAAATCATGAACATGCAGGAACGCGTGTTACGCGAAAATCGTGACTGTATGATGGGATTCATGGACAGACTCCTCTCACGGGTGCAGGCACCTCCTCCAAGTCCTTACTATTATGACGGACATTATCCTATGTACCAGCGGGGGCAACCCATGTTAGGCAACAATAACCCTCCAAACCCGGTACAGAATACACAACATGCTCAACCTATGGGTAACCCCAACATAGAATACCCACCTGGTAACCAAACCACTCCACAACCAGAAATGCCACAATATCGGCAATTGTAATAATCATGTTTTATGGACAAGTGTTTAACAGTTAATTGTTATCATGTATGTTACATGTGATCTGGAAACACGCCGTTAGCTTCACATATTACGTGAAAAGCAAATTTGCACTTACTGTTTGGGCACATTTGTGTCTTCTGTTTACTACTTGTGTACGTATTTTTTTTTTTCTACATGCAAGTAAGCACTTTTGTATTGTGTCATTTTATATTTTTGTGAAGAGACATATGAGGAAATATGTACAAAACAAAATACAATATGTGAAATAAACATATTTTTTTTTTACTTTTACATTTTTACAAACAAGTGAGGTCAAATTGGCAGTGAGGGTGGTCCTAATAAGTTCAGCAGAGGTATTGGTGCGCTCTCCTTCAAAAGTACTGGAGTCCATCAACAAACGTAGATTTCTGTAAATAAAAACATGCAGTTTCACGTCACCATGTTAAAAATATTGGTCACATAACGCAGTACACTTGGTACTATATGGTGAAAATGCATTTTGCAAGTGGTACATCTATATATAAAAAGGGCCAGTAAATACATACAATATTGATAGCATACAATACTATATAAGCTTCAATTACAAAAACATCATACAACATTACACCTATATTTACCTCTCTAGGGAACAGCCAGCCATCTTGTCTTTCCTCAGCAATTTGGTAAAGGTCTGAATTTGCTAGAATTCTGGCTTCATGGGAACGTCCAGGCCAGCCGATGAAAACATCTGTGAAACGGACATAAAAAATACATATAGCAATGTTTTACAATACGCATTACACATGGCACAGTCACATAAAAAAACCCATAAAAAATGCTTACCAATAGTTGTGGTCAACCACAGCCTGCAGAATGATGGAATGCCAGCCTTTGCGGTTGTAGTAATCCGCATGGTTGTCTGTGGGGGCAATGATGGCGATGTGTGTCCCGTCTATGGCTCCAGCACACTGTGGAAACCCACGCTTCAGGGATCCTGCAATTGTATCATCCAGGCGCTGACCTTGCGGTAAGGAGATGAAGCGATGATACAGGGCTTCCAGCAATACCGTGGTGACTGCATGCACTAGAGTGCACACCGTGGATATCCCACAAAAGTGAGTCGTCGGCCATGATGAAAAGTAATTTGGCAAACAATCACCACTCACTTTTGCATCATCTTTATGCGTCAAAAAAACAGTCACCTTTCAATGACATCACCATTTTTCAGCCAATGAAAACTGCTCTGGTGATGACTCCCACAAATTGCCAGGGCACAGACTTGTGCAGTATGAATGGGGTCAACCCGGGAAATTCCCGGGTCCGAGGTGCAGTATGAATGGTGTTTCTGAGCTGGGACGCTCCGAGCACTGGCAAAAACCCGGCTTGAAAAACCCGGGACGTTGCCGGGGCGGCAGTATGAAAGCGGCAATAAAGGTAAGTAAAGAAACAGAGGCAAAGGGAGGAAAACAGAAAGGGACAGAGTGATGGAATAAGAGGGGGTGACGAGAGAAAAAAAAGGCACCAAGTGATGGAAGGAGAGGGGGAGAGTAGCAGCATGGCACAGTGATGAGGGAGAGGGGGGGGACAGCATGGCACAGTGATGAAGGGGAGGGGGGGCAGCATGGCACAGTGTGATGAAGGGTAGGGGGGCAGTATGGCACAATGTGATGAAGGGGAGAGGGGGGGCAGTATGGCACAGTGTGATGAAGGGGGGCCAGTGTGGTTGTGATGAAGGGGCACAGTAATGTGTGTGTGATGGCACAGGGGTCTTGTGGTAGTGTGTTTGTGTGTGATGGCACAAGGGGCATGTGGTAGTGTGTGTTTGAGTGATCGCACAAAGGGCTTGTGGTTGTGTGTGTGTGATGGCACAGGGGGCTTGTGGTATTGTGTGTGTGTGATGGCACAGGGGGCTTGTGGCAATTTAGTGTGTTTGTGATGGCACAGGGGGCTTGTGGTAGCGTAGTGTGTGTGAGGTAGGTTTAAGATGGGGTGGTTTTAGGACTACTGAATGTGGGGGTGAGACATTGGGGAGAATGAGGTCTCTTTATTAAATGTGACTATGAATTATTTAATGGGCGTGATGGTCGTGGGAAATAGGTATATTTATGATATGTAAATACTATTAATTTATTGCTGGTGCTATTTGGAGGGAGGGAAATAGATTTATTTATTAAATGGGAATACCATTATTTTAATGTTGGGGCTGGAGGAATGCCTAATTATTACTTGTGGGTGCTATTGATTTAATGCAGGGGCTGGTTGTAATTTTCTAAATGTACCCATTTTTTTTTCCAAATAGGGCCCCAACATTCTAGGATCCAGAGAACAACTAAAGAAACTTGCAACACAGGTGGTGAAAGTGAGAAGAAAAGGTAGGAGTGAGCAGGAGAGTATGTGAAATGCTGTGATTCTAGTGGGACAATCCCCATTTTTGGTGAGTGTTCTGCCCAATGTAAGGGGCAGGCCAAGACTGTGAACTGTTTCTGTGCACACTGCTTTCTTTCTATACTACACGATGGTGCTAGATGCCCTGAAAGTCTGGAGTGCTGGGACATATGTCACGCTCCGGTGAGTGGGCACTGCACCCTTGTGGCAATGGTTTACACAACAATGCAGGGTTTTTTTCAGTAGGAGGGTGGCCTAGCACTTTTCACCTATTAGCCACGCCCCAACATTGCATAGCCCCCCAATCGTAAGAACACTCCCACTTTTGTGCGGCTGCTATGGGGCTGCGCAATTTTTTTTGACATGCTGAACTATGACGGGGGCCCCATAAAGTTGTTGTACCGGGGCCCTGAATTCCTTTTGGCAGCCCTGCAGAGAGACATGGTGAGAAGTAATCGTTCTGTCTGCTCCATTCACAGATTCGCAGTCTGTCATTCGGTATAGCAGTGTATACACCAGGCTTGTATGACACTATCTCCTGCATTGAGATATCTTTCATTTACACTTCCTTCTAGGGTATATCATCACATATAACCTCTCTGTCCACGCCATGTCTTGGTGCTTGGGCAGTAGACAAAGGCACTAATATACAGCAAAGTATTACACTGGGCAGGTATGTGTTCCCAATCATAACCATTTACTGGAGATGCTATCCCAGCTGAACTAAAAGTGCAAAAATGTTCCACAAAAAAATGTATCATTGAACCTCATTCATACAGTGAGCTTCATTTTTGGTAGATACCACATGCTTTCTGGCTCTGGTATATGCTGGCACTTATAGTTCTGCACACTGTTCGCTCCCCCCCCCTTAATTGTGACAACCAGACCAGGATATTAGAGTTGGGGCATATATCTCCTTTAGGGAGAGGGGCATGCTGTTTTTTACATTTATTTTTTTACATTCTATTTTAATATACCAGTAACTATCACCAAGTTGGTGATGATGATGACACTTCAAGCATATCGTGATACGCTTTAAATGTATCTTAATGCAAACTATTTAACATACTATGTTTAATCACACCTATCTTAAAATATGTGCAACTCAGAATAAAAACCATTTGCGTAAATTTTTACACATTTTTCTGCATTTTACAATGATTTATTTATATAGTGCCAACATACGGCTCTGAGCTGTAAAACAAGAGAGAATAATTAAACACACCATGATAACACCATACAAGGGCATATAGTGCAATGAAACGTTTAGTGCTCACATGAGCTTGCAAGCTAAATGAAAATTAGACATTTGTATAAAATTATATCATTTTATCCAAATTAGTTAAGAGTTTCCCTTTTCCTATTTAACGCATATAGTAAACAAGTTATTTTGCTTCCACCACCCAAGAAGGTCTTGTCATCGCTATGTTTTAACACTTCAGCTATGAAATGTGACAGCCAGGAATTTTGGCATGTGTTCAAGTTCCCAATTTAAACATTTATGTGACTGTTTTCTCACAGAATAGACAGTAAAAATGCTGTACAAGATAGATATGTTAACTTTTTTTTTTTTTTACAAAAAAACCTAAACTACACAGAAACACACACATACATAATATCACATATTTAACATTGCTACTGTTAATAGAATGCATAGAATGTAAATGCTTGTATCAGCAGTATGCCTCACTTGTGTTCAATGCTGATCACTGATTTCGACAGCAATCATGTGGAAGAAGGTTGAAAGATAGGGGGTGTGACAGAATGGACTGCATCTGCCACCCTGTCTGTTGCTGCTGGGAACCGTCTGGGCTTACTTTGCCACCGTTCCCTTTCGTTATCCCAAATTCGCCCTCTTGCCGCAGTAGGAGGGGCTTACAAATGCTGCCACCACTGGACTCCTTACCGGCATCCAGGACAGGGTTTCTTCTGGGTAACTGACGCTGCGAGTGTACCCTGTTAATGGTGTACTTGGGCTGGTCCTAGCCACATCACGCCATCCCCCCAGGCACATTATAACACCCCCAGCCCACTGTACTTATCTATGCCTCTGGTGCTGCTGACATCCATCAGGGTGGGAACTTCCTGTAGAGTGAGCAGGGAAGCTCTTAGTCTCGCGAGATTACCAAATCTTGTGAGACGTAGAGCTCCTCAGCTTGCTCTGCTGGCCATGTCCTATCCAGGGACTGGGAACAGCTATCCGCTTCCTCCTGCCAACCAGAGCTGGATTAAGGCTTGGGGGTCCGGGGTATTTAAGACAGGGGGCCCCTATTATGTAACATGGTTATCATTTTAGACAAATTTAAGACAAATACACAGGCAATATTATGTGCACTACTGTTATACTATATGCACTACTGTTAGTTGCATGCAACTCTGCTTTCACAAGCAGGACAATCAGGGGCCGGGCTGGGTCGGGGGGCAGGGGGGCATCGGTCCCCCGGACCGCTCAGATGGACCGCTGTTCTTATCACTTTCACCACCTGTGGCTGCCAGTGTCTTTAGTTGCTGCTTGTCTGGATCCTGGAATGTTGGGCGCCCTATTTGGAAAAATAATTGGTACAGTTGGGCACCCTATTTGGAAAAAAAAATGGGTACATGTAATTTAGAAAACTTCAACCAGCTCTGGTATTTAATCAATACAATCCACATTTTACAATTAAGCCTCCCTCCAGCCCAAGCATTAAAATACTAGTTATCACATTTAATAAATAAACCTATTTCTCTCCCTCCAAACAACCCCAGCAATAAATTAAATAGCATTTACATTTAATAAATATACCTATTACCCGCAACGATCACTGCCATTAAATAATTCATATTGACATTTAATAAATAGACGTTATTTTTTTATCAAACAACCCCACTGTCACGATCAGGTACTAGCTGGTATTGGCGCAGCTAAACAAGGAGGAGTGGAGTCTAACTTACCCCCAGTATTCAAAAGGGACCCCAGCAAGGGAGTTTGGGCTTCGTTGCAAGAGGGTATGCAGATTGCGGTTCTCCAGACAACTACCAGCGTAGCAACAGAGTGAATAAGCATAGTGAACAAATGCAGGTCAGAACCAATGGGCAGCAAGGTACAAAGGAAAATCCAGAGAATAGTCAGAGGCAGGCCAAAATCAGGAAACTGGAGCTAGCAGCAAGGTACAAGGCGAAATCCAATAGAAAGGTCAAAAACAGGATCAGGAGAAGATGCAGTCAGGGTGCTGGAGCAGGGTGAAACCAATACTCTGGCACCCTAGTGCCTAGGCCTAATCAGGTCCTGGTAAGGGCCTGATAGGAGAGGGGGTGTGCATAGCAGCGGGAGGCCGAGTGACGGCACATGCACGCCTGCGCCCTGAAGCAAGAAGGTGTCCTGCTACTAGACAATGGGATGCCGATATCGAAGGTGACAGGCGGCCGTCCCTCGCACCCGGAGACGGTGCCTGACACCCACTTTCAATTAATAGCCCCCAAACCACCCCAGCATTAAATTAAATGTCCAATCACCCCTTCTTAAATTGATAGGTCCTAATATTAAATTAAATAATTAGCCGCCACCTAAGCTCCACCATTAAATTAATAGTCTACCTCCAAAATTATATTAACTCTCCCCCTTCCCTCATTCCTGAGTATGTGCCCCTAATTGATATTAAGCCAGCAGAGAGTCCACAAATCACATTATGCCACATAGTAATGCCCTTTTTTCATATAATGCCACAATTTTGCCCCGATCATATTATGCCACAATAGTGCCCCCAAATCATATTATGCCACATAAGTGCCCCAAATCATAATATGCCACTATACTGCCCCAGTTGATATTATGCCACAATAGTGCCCCCAGTTAATATTATACCATACAGTAGAGCCCCAGTTAATATTATGCCACAGAGTGAACATATTAACACCACTAAATTATATATATATATATATAAACTGTGAGCTTATATAAATATTCATTAGGAATAACTATGGATTATACAGAAGAGCATACTAACTGCAATATACAATTATATTAAATGTCAGCTTGGAGCTCTGTAGCCTCATGGCTTTTGGCTTCTTTTATGTCATAGTAACAACACAGAGTTTTCTGTGCAGCATCTTTTCTCAAACCCCCCCACCCCATTTTCTGTGCAGCAGCCTTTCCCCCCCCCCATTTTCTGTGCAGCAGTCTTTCTCTCCCCCCATTTTCTGTGCAGCAGCCTTTCTCTCTGTGACAATTATGTAGTATATCTAATGACTGATTTTTATTTTCTGTTGAACAATGTTTTTCATGTTCTGACAATGTATATTGTATGTAACCTTGTAATGTAATCTCAATGTGTGCTTTGCTAGATGACATGAGTTTGAACCTATGGAAGTCTTTTGAAAATAGCCAGGCCCGGGATAGATAAGGATCTTGGAGGAGTTTGAAGCCCCAATGTTGTAAACCATCTAGCCACTCAAGCAGAGCAGAGGTTAGAGATTCTCTGAAGTGCCCAAACATATATCTTAGTGATAGATAATTTACTTTGGAAAGCTCTTTGTCATTTTGGGAATCAATCTAACTTAATTGAAAATGTAATTCCTAAGGTGGGGGTGAAAAACCTGTAAGAAGGGTTTAAAATCTTCTGCCATAGACAAGAACGTGTGCATTTTTATGAGGGGGTCTATCAAGAATGAAATGTCCCATTTTTCTCAATTGTTGTCCCTCATACACTAGGGGGTAAATGTCTCAATCTGAGAGTCTGCCTGCGGGTTTGAAAAGTTGAGATGTTGCCTATAGCAACCAATCAGACTCTAGCTGTCATTTCGTAGAATGCACTAAATAAATGATAGCAAGAATCTGATTGGTTTTTCAAACCCACCGGAAAACTCTCAGCTTGATACATTTACCCCCTGGTCTTAATTAGTAAGTAGTGATCTTATTTCCTATTTTATTTTCTGAAACTTATCTGTGCAACATATTGTATGTCTTGTTATTAATTTTTGCAACCAAGCCTTGGATCTGTTTTTCAGATTAAATTAAATTTAATTTAGTACGTTCTCCGTGATTCTTTGTGAATTTAGGAAGCCCAGGGAGGCCCATGCTACATGTGTATGTGATTCAAGTGTGAAACATTAATAAGTGGTTCTGGTGAACGTAAGGACACCATAATAAATTCTTTGTGGTGGCAGAAAAGGTGTATTCATAGCTAAGTGACTAAGGTGACACCACTCACGGCCAGCTGTACAGATTGCTGTATCTGGGACAGTCTGGGCGTTCTTGACACTCCCCCCCTGTTTTCTGTACAGCAGTCTTCCCCCCCCCCCATTTTATGTGCAGCAGCCTTTCTTTCCCCTCTGTTTTCTGTGCAGCAGCCTCTCTCTCTCCCCCTGTTTTCTGTGCAGCAGCCATTCTCTCCCAACTCCCCTGTTTTCTATGCAGCGCCCTTTCTTGCCCCCCTGCCCATTTTTCTGTGCTGCAGCTTCTTCCCCCCTGTTTCTGTGCAGCAGCCTTTATCCCCCCCGTTTACTGTGCAGCAGTCTTTCTCCCCTTCCGTTTTATGTGCAGCAGCCAACCCCCCACCCCCCGTTTTAGTGCACTTACGTTCTCATCTTCTTTTTTCTGTCTTCTGCCTTCCGCTCCTCCACTCTGACAACTTGCAGGACCCAGTCATATTTGAAAGTGCAGCACTGCGCGCGGCACATGTCCTCCGGTGACTGGCTCCTGGGGAGGAGCCAGCCACTAGGAAGTCTGTCAGTGTCGGGGGCCAGCCACTAATAGGCTTGGGAACTGATCCCATTTACCTGGTTTCACTGGCTGCCCAGGACCTAGCCCACCTAACCATAGGCCCTTCTGGCATTTGCCAGAAGTGCCAGATTGCCAGTCCGGCCCTGGATGTGGCATATCATTTCTTATGAAAAGCATTGTCAATATATTTTTTTTGTGCTCCTTAGATATTGAAATGTTTTTGTTTTTGTATTTGTTTCATGTTGAAAAAAAGCACTATGTCAAAGGACTGACATAAGTTGTAAATTTGTAAATTACAGCCAGTCACTAATTAAGGGTTCAGGTCAATCCAAAGTAACATTCTTGTTACACCCTCTTGCCTTCCACGCCAAGCTAATTTGTGGTAATTCAAAATCCGGTTTCCTTACACTCCCCCACCACAATGTTTATGTCCCCGTGTTTTCGAAACTCAGCTCCACTTGGCTTTTTAAAAGTGTTAAAAGTGTCATGGCAATCTTTGTCACTCATTCCGTTTTCATTAAAGTCCGACTTGTATAGCAGAATGGAGGCCTAAACGAATGATACTAAGGGTAAAGATGTAAAGGCGAAGGGGGATTCCACACCTGCAGCTGTCGTCATCTTTGTCACTTCTACTCACTTATACCCACCCAAGGATGACTCATTATATTCAGCCTTTACCCTGTGAATACGTCAAGATTAAAACTTTACTACATTTGTCTTTCATGTTTTCATTTATACTTTGGAACAACTATTCTCTTATATTTTAAAATGAATTTCAGTTTAAACCTCCACCTGTCATAATTTTAAACTCCCAAACTTCTTGTGCTCCCTCCCAAAACCCTTGCACCTTTAGGCTGCAGCCTAGTTAGCCTATTAGATAATCAGGCCATGTCCAAATCATAAAATGTTTCTAAGATATCTGAAAGTGGAGCCTGCATCAACTGTCCACTAAATACTTAGGGCTTCAATTACAGTTGGAAGCATTTGGCCTCAGAATGTATGAAGAAAATTATGAACGGAAAAAAAGCGTACTTACGTTTGTATGTTGAGACACATCTCAAGACACTTCCAACTCAAAAACAGTAGAATTGAAGTAATTATAAAATTAAGTGTTATATACACAAGAGAGAATAGTGTTTTGACTTATTAATGAATGTGAAAGTCACATTTTCCATACAAAATTTAATTTTAATACAAACAATCGCACATTTTTTTTTTTACCTGTTTAAAGAAACAATAAGAATCTTCTTTCCTGCAGTATTCCAAATGGAAATGACAAATAAGTATTGTGAAAAGATGGCCACAACAGTAATTAATTAAGAATTATGAACTGGAGAGCCAGTACGCAATAAGGCAACCAAAAGTAGAGATGTACAGGCTCGGTTTTTAGAAAACCAAGCCCCCCAAATCCCTGGATCTGACTTTGAGGCAAAACGTCATCGTAGGAATGAAAGAGATTGCCAAGTGTCACTCTGTGATAAGATTACTAATCTTCTGCTTGACTCTCTATTATATTACCATAACTCATTTTTCCTCAACAAAGGACTAACAAACTCCCAATTTCCTCCATGACTAACAAAGGAAGCCCAAGCGCAAAATGTTACTTTGTTTGTTTGGCCTATTGTATTGGCTGGACCTTCATTAGTGTTTTTGTAAATGTGGTACTCAATTGGAAATCAGCACCTTGTGATATTCTCACATCCTACCTTAGGTAGGACTGTGGCCGAGTAACCAGCCCAATTATAATATCTATTGCTATAATTGTTATTGGAGGTTTCCAACCCTTTTAAGAATTTTAGGACAGATAATCAACAGCACAAATGGCAAAGGTTGGTCATCCTAATTAAAAGTTACTGAATAACAAAGTTGCATTAAAGGTGTCCACTTTGGGATTCTCCTTGTTACCAGAAGCCTGATTATATAGTAGGCCGCTCATATTCCCTGCAGCACTGTGCTACAATCCATCCATAGCTCTTTAAGAGAACTCTATACAGCTCTATTAATGAGCTATTATGTGCTCCAGATTAACATCATGAGCTGATTTTTGGCTTCAGGGAACAGAGGGTTACTTAAGAAGAATTTGCTTTAAGTAGGGGGGCACGTTCTATTATGGAGTTACCCAAAAGTGGACATATAAATATTTTGAACATATAATTAATATGTCCTGAAATCACAGCATAGTTCTGGTTTTAGGGTGTATTCCACAATCACAGTCTGTCCTCAATATGTAACATGCTGACTGTTTTTTGTTACGTTACCCCTGGCCCGCTTGCTTGCACAATGACCTGGCCCATCTTTGTGATGAGATTATGGGTCAATCCACCATCCAGAAGTTTTTGGCATTGAGTGTTACTATAGTGACCTGAATTTAAAAATTCATAAAAATATTACATTTCCGTTATTTTTGAACAATCTCCTTTCCTCAGTCATAACCTTTCCTTGGGTTTAATTTACTACTCCACTACTTTTACTTTATTTGGCTGGTGACTGCAGGGGACTTTTCCAGAAGTAACAAGAATATATCTGGAAGGTAAGCTTTAGTTTGGGGATTTTTTATTACTTTTAGGAAATTAATGTTAATATAGGAAAGTGTAAATTTGTGTAGCAAATAGTATTGCCAGAGATTCCAGACCAGATATACTCTTGCCAGAGACTTCATTATGAACTTAATTAGAGGGTTCCATTAGACAGTTTGCATTAATTTAATTTTAACATTAATCTGTGGCAGTAAATATTAATTGGTGTAGATTTTCATTAATGTTTGTTTTGCTTCGGGGGTGTCTATGTCTATATGTGGGAATCAGAAACACTCTGATTTATTGTATGTACGAGGTAATACTTATTTTATTTGAATGCTTCCTTTCATTGATTTTAATGACATCTTAATACATATATATATATATATATATATATATATATATATATATATATATATATATATATATATATACATACACAGTATACTATATAATACAGTGTGTACATATATATATATATATATATATATATATATATATATATATACAGTATATATAGCCAAATATAAATGTAACAAGATTGTGTCAACTTCCATTCTTTTCTCAACAATATAGCAATGTTATCCTCATATTTCTGCATAATTTGAATACTTAGAATACTTGCAAAGGCTTAATGTGTCAGCTCTACATTGCTCAGATAGTAGGAGGAGAATGTTTCTGCTGTAACCAAACAATGACAAGATCAAAGCATTTTTGCTGCTCAAGATGACAAAAGTGATAGTTTTGGTCTGTGTAAACAGAGGATCATTGTTTAAATATCACAGATATTGTAGCTTCATGTGATTTACACATCATCAGAATTAGAGCTTGTGTTAGAAACTAAGACTATAAGAACCACAAGAATGCTCTCATTTACTGCTAGAATGGAAAACAGTACATAATATCCAGTTTGAATTTTAGAAAAGCTTAATCCAGTGATGGGCATCAGTTGGTCCTCACCTGTGGCACCCAGTTTTGTTACAGCTTGCAACACTTGTTTAAAATGCCTGCTGATATGTTATTGCAGATAAGTGTTTCTTTCTTTGATTAAATATGTTGTTTTAACTTATTACTGGAGATTAAAGGTGATATGTGGCCCTTTTTGAAGGGTTCGAGGGACGACATTGTGGCCCCTGAAGTGTATCAGATTGCCTGTCACTGGCTTAACTGATATTCAAATGCATTCATTGTTCTTCATTGCTTCACCTACTCCCATCAGCTTTCCAGGACTTGTGAGTAACAAGAGTTCTCTCCACATTTATGGTACCATGAAAAGAAAAACAGTAAATTACCAGAGCTTTAATTTTTAAGCTTAATACATTTGAAGGAAAGGTAGCAAAAGCCTACAACTGTATCACATACACTGTTCCTTACCGCACGCCACCCAACAATAAGCCTAGGCAGTACTCACAGGTTACCCCCCCATAAACGAATTAATCAGTCTACAGATGCTGAGTCTAAAAAGATGTCATAGGATTTCCATATTAATTTTGGGTAACAGATGCCTTAATTATACCACCACTGATATTAAATCCAGGCAGCAATGGTAGTGTATCAATTTCTTATTTAGAGTGAATCACTGATACTTGGCATAATCCTTAGCTACAAAACGTCAGACAACACTAACAGCCGATTCACCTGCACACCTGACCTCACTGATCTCTTCAAACAACAATTTATAAAACCATTGGAGGAGATGCCTGTTTTAGGCATTTTGTTTCATTGATGTAGGTGAAACTTTCACACATGCATGTAAGTAGCAACAAACTGAAAACTAAGCATGTTTTTATTTTTATTTTCTTAAGAAGTTACCTAGCATTGCTGGTTTTTAATGATGTTTTTATTACCCTTTCAAAGCAGTTATGTACATTAGCACAGCACTAATTCTGGAGGATGACAGACATTGGGACATAGTCTCCTCCAAACCAACAACTGGCAGACCGTCGCTGGCCCAGGGAGCATGTCTTCAGGCCATGCGTCATCCTCTTTGGGATGTCAGATACTGAGGTGATACGTCACTATTGGCTTCCACCACATGTCATTATGGACACCCTGCGCAGAGTGACCTACAGCCTCTGCACTACATACCACCACTGACCAAACTGTTGGCGATCAGAGACAAACACAGGATTTCTAGAAGGGGAGGGGGGTTCCAAATACTTGGTTTCTGAAAAAAGCCTAACAAAAACCTCACTTGTTGCAATAATAATAATAATAATAATAAATTGAACAATATATAAATGTAATAGAACATGATAAATAACTAGTCTAATAAAAAAAGAATGAGGCACAAAGTATGCTGTACATTAAAAAAAAAC
Source organism: Mixophyes fleayi (assembly GCF_038048845.1). Classification (NCBI taxonomy): domain Eukaryota; kingdom Metazoa; phylum Chordata; class Amphibia; order Anura; family Limnodynastidae; genus Mixophyes; species Mixophyes fleayi. Next base: position 89,876,963 of record NC_134404.1, read on the forward strand.
ACATTAATATTAACTTCATACAAATGTAATATAATGTAATATGTAATACAACGCTACAAAATGAATACTAATCTCCCCCTCACATCCAATTAAAGTTTTTAAAAAGTTACAATTAGTGTTATAGTTACTCACTCAGAGCTTCATATCATTCTCAGCAGCCAAAAATGCAGAAAATCACAAGTATTATTATTATCATTTATTTGTTAGGCGCCACAAGGTATCCGCAGCGCAGCACACAGTACTAACAGTAGACTATACAGGGTGAAACCATACAGAACAATGAACAAAAAGTACCAATACTTCAGAAACTCCGGCCAGTCATATGCAGTAAAGATGGAGCGGAAGAACAGGTATGGAGACAGGAGGGGAGGGGGCCCTGCTCATACGAGCTTACAAGTATCTTACATTTACTGCATTCACAGAAACACTACCGCCAAAATATAAGTAAGAAGGATACACTAGATGCAAAAGTAATAACAGTCATGTTGGTCATTGTGTTGAAATCAAAGCTAATTAAAACAATAGCAGATCCCAGCAAAAATATGTCTTAGACTGCAGATTATGTTATCGTTTTTATGCAGGCAGGAGGAGGAGATGCCTAGAAGCTGTTTCCTCTTTATCAATCATAAAACTGTCCAGTGTAACTGGAAACCCCTCTAAGGGTATCTCTGGCGGTGTTCTATTTCTGTGCATCCGGGTCATTCTAGACCACAGTGGGTGCTGTGGCAGGATTGACCCAGCCTATCCATAGTCGCATGCTGAAGGGGGTGCTGCTGGGATTTCTGTCATATATCTGTCAGTTTATTTATCTGCCACTTGATGAGGGGTCCCTTGTGCCCAAAAGGCAGCAGATACCCATCACAGTTGGCTTTTCTGCATGTTACAGGGCCAGTATATGGTGCACATATAGCTCTGATCCCATTAAGCAGCAGTTAGGCAAAGTGAGATGACACAGTGGCACAATTCCACTCATTTTCATCTGACCTTCCTTCATCTCCTTTAAATGGAAACATATTTGATTGAATGTAGTTTGTACAAGGCTGCTGGTCGCATGTATGTCCAGCGACATTATGTGACTGTAGCTGGCATTTTGGTTATGAGGACATGGTGATTCTGTACTTTCTTGAGGTTCTTCATCCCCTTCCTCTTCCTTACCTTCACTCTGGAGCGGTTCCTTGCCATGTACAAATCACATAACAAAAAAATGAGACACATTAAAATCATATATGTTTTAGTCCATCAAGAACTTTTACATTGGGCATATAGGTTTCAATCTACTTTGTCCAACAATAATCTACATCTGCTGCAGCCTTACTCTGCTATTTCTCTGAATGCAGAGGACATTGCAAGTAGGTAATTCTTTCAATTCCTTAAATTTTTGGCTATTTTACTCTTAAATTCCAATGTTTGCCAAATTATTTTTCTTACTCTCCTTTCAATGCATTATCTTTAGAACTGTATCATCCTTCACCCTTCCTGCAACACATACCTCTGTCCACATTGCCCTTCATTACTCCACTCACCTCTAGTTAACACTCATAACTTTTTGTCCTATTTAAATTCAATAGTTGTAACAGCCTCACCCTGTTGCCAGAAAGTGAATAGACACACATCTTACAAACATCTTTCCTATCTTTTTTTCTCTTTGCTTCTATTAGCTGGTGATATATCACTTAACCCAGGTCCTCCTCACTTGTCCCACACACATATATCTGAATACTACTAAAATACAGCAAACTCCAAACACATCATCTGTCTCAGCTCTCTTACACAGTCCTTTAAATGTTCCCTTTAGAATGCACGCTCTGTTTGTAAAAAACTTACCTTCATACATGACCTCTTCCTCTCAAACAACCACAACCATCTGGCAATAACAGAAACATGGCTCACACAATCAGACACTGCCTCACCTGCAGCCCTTTCACATGGTGGTCTCCACTTTGCCCACACTCCCAGACCTGGAGCCAGACAAGGAGGTGGGGTTGTACTGCTTCTCTCCCCACAGTGCAAGTTCACAGTTCTACCAAATGTTTCATCACTTACGTTCACAGTTTTGAAGTACATACTGTTAGGATTTATGCATGTTGCTGTCATCTATTGCACCCCTGGACCACACCAACAATTTCTTGAACATTTCTCTGCATGGTTCCCTCACTTCATATCCTCTGACATCCCCACCATCATCATGGGTGATTTCAGCATCCCTATTGCTAATCCACGTTCAAATGCTGCTTCAAAACTACTCTTTCTAACCACATCACTTGATCTCTCCTAGTGGAATGAATCCGCTACTCATCAGGATGCCCACTGTCTTGATCTTGTGTTCGCTAGACTATGCTCAATTTCTGATTTCCTTAACACTCCTATCCCCCTCTCGGATCATCACCTTATTAGCTACTTGCTTACTCCCAGTTCTTTAACCTCCCTGCTGTCAAACTCTTCCAAGCCACCTCATACCTGCAGGAATATTAACTCTATTGATTTTCAACAGTTTTCCACCTCTCTTAAACAACTTCTCTCCCCAATTTCTACGTTCTCCTCCCCTGATATGGCAGTTCCTCATTTTCATCAAACTGAGGCACAGCCCTTGATCAGGTGGCTCCAGCATCTCTTCATACACTGCGTAGACTTCGTTGTCAACAGTGAAAATGCCCCTTGGCATTTACTGTGTGTGACGCTTCCACTGACTAACTAATATGGGAATAGGATACAATTGTGATCATGAAAATTTGAGACTCTAATAATAAGCGTTTTTGCCCAAACTCCAAGTTAGATTCCAGTAGGAAGATTACCCCCTCACCATTTAATGAGCTGCACGAGTTAGCATATCAGCTGCTGCAATTGAAGTCAGTTTAGACTTTACTTTATACTTTACGGAGACATGTCTTTCACTGTCAGTGGGCACTTGCAATTTCAATATAATTGGTAGTTTCACTGTGCTTACCTTAGCCAACAGCTGCTGTAGTAACTTTGTGCCTAATCTTGAATTTAATTACTATTACTGGAGATCAGCCAAATAATTAAATACTTAGGAGTATATCCTATGTGCTTCCTTTACTAATGATATGAATAGACTTGAGTCACGCACAATATTTTAAAATCACTTTATTTTCACACAACACTCACAAATTTCACTGCTTTTATTGATTTACATTTTAACAACGTTACTAATAAAAGATACTTTTTAACCTATCGATACCAGAGAGTGCAAGGACAATAAACCACAATGTAGCTAGACTATTTTGTGCACCAGTTTATCCAGCCTTCTTCTCCTTCTTTCTGTTGATTATCTTGAAATGTGTAAATGTGGCTATGAATAGTAAATGATATATGAAATCAGACATATACATATATTTATATATACATGTATATATATATATATATATATATATATATATATATATATTACTGTATATACATATAAATATTTATTGGTTAAATTACACAAATTAATTAGAAACAGCTGCACAGACATACCATGTTTTTTAAAAATATAAAATTTGTACAACTACACGGTTGTTAGCTCTTTGACTTGTTTTGTGATCGATTGTTATTTCTTTGGAAGGTATCCTGGGAAAATGTAAATATCACATGCCTTAGGCCACATTTGTGTATAGAAAATTATTTAAAGAGAGTGCCCATTGATCCAGTGTATTATGAACATACAATTAATTTTGGCCATGTTAGTTAACTCAGCTTCTTTTGATTTCTAATACAAATCTGTGTATAAGACAGCGTTGACCTGCTTTGTCATTTCTTCCCAGATACGTTGTTTTTCCCTTACAGATACCTGGCGCGTAGTGTGATAGAGATTATCCATTAAGAGCTGTTCTAACAGCTCCACGCCTGGCGCCTTCTAATCAAAGGATAATATTGATAATAATAACACACCACCACTAGGGGCCTGATTCATTACTGGAACTTAGGCAAGAATTTGAGTAAGCTTTCTTACTTAAGTTTTCTGGACAAAACCATGTTGCAATGCAAGGGGTGTAAATTGGTTTATTATTTCGCACATAAGTTAAATACTGGCTGTTTTTTCATAATTCTGGACATTCTGGAGTATATGCAAATTGCCATCATAAAAACTGAGGCAGCAAAATTTGTGAAAAATAATATTTGTGTCATTCTCAAAACTTGACATGACTGTACAGATCCTACAGGTCCTTGATCAATGAATTACGAGCTAAACAGTTGAAGTTTGGAGCACCAAGTTTAGACATTACAAAAAGTTTTTTATGGCACATGATGAGATCCATTAACCAAAATGATTTGCATATATGGAGTTTTCTCATAATTTGGAGCACCAGACTTAAAGTATACTAAATTTAAAATTAACAGTATTTTCAAACATTTTTCCCGGCATTACCCTCCTCATTTACTATTGAAGGTCATTTGGTATTTGGTGACTTTCACCAACGAGTAGCATCTTTTTTGTTTTTACTTTGTGGTTTTTGAATCCTTCTGCACTTTGGGTCACCAGATAGACAATTCTATACATGTATTGATTTGTTTTGGACCAGCTTGTATGCATATACTGAGTATCGAATGACTGCATCTGTACATACAGGGCCTGATTCATTTGCGTTTTTATAAAAATGGTCGGTAAATGCAAGCAGGTACGCCTGTATTCAACATGAAGAGGATCTCAAGACATGTTTCTAGCTGAATACGAGTGTAAGTACCCTTAGATTGTAAGCTTGTGAGCAGGGTCTTCTTACCTCTTTGTCTGTATACCCAATATTGTATATTATTGTGTTTGCCCCAATTGTAAAGCTACGGAATTTGCTGGCACTATATATATAAATAAATAAATGATGATGATGATGATGAAGTACGCTCTGTCTATACTGCATTTGCCGTGTGCAGACAGACACAAACCACTACACAATACATATGTATATATAAAGTCCAGGCACAACACACAGATTGACATTTTTTATTGAATGTTATTTTTGCTATCCTTTCCTATACTAAGAGTCTATAATTTTTTATGAAAATGTCACACTTGCTATATTCGTAAGTAGAGAGAGCAAGTTAGTGGACAAGTGTGACATTCCAGAAGGGAGTAACATGCATCTTACGGAAGGAAAGTGCCAAGGAGCGTACTACAATACGGCAAAAATGACTACTGACATATGAGCTTCTGTACCACCAGGAAACCATAAACATTATGGGCCTGATTCAAATGGGAACGTAATTTGCACGTATGCGACGTTTTAAAATAGATCTTGGAACTTGAGCTTTGTTGTGACTGTATTCAAATCCAAGCAGATCTCACAATGCGTTTCTATTTGAATCTGGGTGTAAGTACTCTCTGCATAAACATAATTGCCATATGTTAACAGACAGACCAGACTGCAGTATATGTACAGGCGTATGCGCAATATAACTTCACATCAGAATGCATACAAAAAAATTGATATGATAAAATACATAAATTAAGATGTTGTTAATGCGTATTGTACATATGAGGCGTTTTTATAGTCTATTTTACTTGTATACATATGTTCTGTGCTAGATAGTGGCACGCAAACATGTACTTTTCAAAAACAAAGACTATGCCATGACAGTCACCGAGATCAGTCTGCACTTACATCTGACCTATAGCTGGTGCAAATGATACAGCTGGAACTTAACGTACTTACGAAAATCCAGAACCTGAATCGGCCCTTCCAGTACATTGCGTACATTAGTTGACCCCTTCCCTTCCCCGTTTCGTCCCTCGAGTTGTAGGCTGTCGTGCCATTTCTATTTAGATATGAAATGCATGCAATTGCATTAATTGACTTAAGGTCCGTTTCTGGGCATGCGTAGAGCTAATTCACGCAAGATACGGTATGTAAATGGACTTGCGTCTGAACATGAATCAGGTCTTATGTCTTCATCTGTCCTGCTAAAATACTTGATATTTTGTAGCTGAAAAACAAGTGTATGATTCTTTATTTTCTGTCCACGTTTGTTTGTATTTATTTTCACCAGTTTATGAAATTGTTTTAAAAAAAATAGCCAAGGTCAAAAGTCCACTAAGCACTTTATTGTACTATAGTTTCCATCTCTTCCAGTAGCAAAGCAATGAGTACTTATCTACCTTTATTTATAAACCATGTCTTCAATCAGTAATGGTATATATAATGTGCTGCATCAACTCATAAAGACTCATGCCAGAGACATGCAATTAGATAACCTTTTATCCGTAAACATAATTTAGCTTTCCTATTCCCTTTAGTCAGTATAAATAAATCCGTATAAAATGCACATATTTTGGGTAATCTCAAAGAAGACACGTTAGATAACAGTCTGCAAAAATATTCCACTTTCATCATAAAGTGTATGTTTGCTTTCTGTATGTGGAAATAGTCTTCTGTCAAATTTAACTGTTCTATGGGCGCTTCTGTTAATATGGACTAAAAACAGTATTTTTTAATTAGCTTTTGACTTTGGCCATTTAATTGTGTGCTGTAAATACACTATATGGACAAAAGTATTTGGCCACACCTGTTAATTATTGAATTGAGGTGTTTCAATCAACCCAATTGCCAGAGGTGTATAAAATCAAGCACCTAGCCATGCAGTCTCCATTTTTAAACATTTGTGATACAAAATGGGTCGTTCTGAAGAGCTCATTGACTTCAAGCGTGGTACTGTGATAGGATGCCGTCTTTGCAATAAGATGGTTCGTCAACGCTCTGTTGATTCCATAGCTGAAGAGTTCTGAACTTCCACTGGCTTTAATGTAAGCACAAAAACTGTTCTGCGGGAGCTTAGTGGTATGGGTTTCCATGGCCGAGCAGCTACATGCAAGCCTCACATCACCAAGTCCAATACCAAGCGTCGGATGGAGTGGTGTAAAGCACACCGACACTGGACTGTGGAGCAGTGGAAACGTGTTCTGTGAAGTGAGTAATCACGCTGCTCTGTTTGGCAATCAGATGGGCGAGTCTGTGTTTGGCGGATGCCTGGAGAACATTACCTGCCTGACTGCATTATGCCAACTGAGAAGTATGTCATTGGCTCAATGTAAGGATTAATATTTTGTGGGTTTTCTGTAGAGTACGCAGGCTTTGTGTGACAGATTCACCCACAGGCAGTGTGCTCTAGAATAATGTTATAAGGAGTCCTAAAACTTCTGTTTGGTTAATATCCACTCAAAACTATATTTTTTTGAAAGAAAATCTTGCTTTCAAAATGGGATTTCCTTCAATTTGCCTAATTTGCTTATTTTTTTGTTAGCTATTAACCTCAATTACATTAATTTCCAGTCATTTGCAGTCAATTTTGACCACCTCACAGGTTACAATATTATTTTCATACACTTTCGGACAAATACTGCAGCGACCTAGCTGGATGCTAAGCGACAGAGCAATGACTCAAACACACTCCCTTACAACTGGACTACATCTTGGTTTTACCTGGATGTTGGACAATTTGTGAGAGAGCACCATCTGGAGGGACTTAAACCAGACTTGTGGAAGCCAAAAACTGTCCACAAGCTCATCAAGACATTATGGAGTCTGTTCCAGGGCTCTCTGCTGCAACACCAAAACACATGTGGGATAATGTGGCCTCTAAGAGGCTAATAGACACAAAGACATTGCATGGATAGCTTTCCAGAGAGGTCTGCCTCTCAGAACATTCGTGCACTCCTGTAACCTGTGCCAATATGTCCACTGCCCCTTCTGCATCACCAGATGGGAAACAGCACAGCATATTTTTTGGGACTGCCCCACTGCACAGGCACTGTTGCAGTGGGGCACATGAACTTAAGGACAGTGTGCCCAGAACTTGCCTTTCATATCATTCTGTATTTTATGGATTATTTTCTGGGACCCACACCATTGGGGCAATCCAGGAGGCCTGGCACCTTATGAACTGCTTTAAGGATGCTATTTGGCTTGCCAGGAATCACCTCATCGTGAAAAGGAAGAAGATGACTATTCAGGACTATATGCTAAGAGACTATAACACCATTGACAGTCCTGAGGAAGATGATAAAATTTTGGTTTTCCTCTTCTCCTTCTCCCCCTATGTGTCTGTTTATTCAATACAACCTTGGGCTTGTGTCTCCCCCTTTATTACCCCCTCCAATGTATTCCCTCATCACTGAAGTTTTGTTGAATGTCTTGCCTTATTTTATGCACCCTTCCCTATATTCAGTCTTCTGTGTACTGCTGTGAATCCATTTTGATAACACAGTACAGTGTGACTGCAGATTTACACCAAGCCTGTCAGCCCTAGTATTTGTATTTCAGCAATGACAATTAGCAATGGAGCTCTTCTCTTTGTGTATTACCTATATAACACAGTACAATGTGACTGCAGATTTACACCAAGCCTGCCAGCCCTAGTATTTGTATTTCAGCAATGACAATTAGCAATGGAGCAATGGAGCTGTCCTCTTTGTACATTATGGGTCTGCAGATTTAGAAGACCAAGCCTGCCAGACCTAATATTAATTCTATTTCAGCAATGACAATTAGCAATTGAGTAATGGAGCTCTCCTGAATGTCACTGTAGACTTTGAAGAACACTGCTATGCCCTTCTCTTTCTATTCTACCTATGAGGCTGCCCTACAGACTGTGCTACCCCTTCTGTGCCCCTCTGTGAAATGATGTTAGATCGCCATGGAGGGCAGTACTTATAGAATCCAAAACATCCGAGATCGACGACGTAACGATGACGTTTTGCCTCATTTTCAAATCCGAAAGCGCACGAAAGTACCGTTTCGGCTTGGTACTCGGATCTGCTAAGTTCAGATGTGTTCGGTTCTCGGGGGAACCAAGCCTGAGCATCTCTAGTTCAAATATGTTTTGGCTCCCCACAATGGGGACAGTCCATCTGTCTTAGCATAGTTCACAATTCTGTATAACTCATTGTAATGCTTTGCCCTCTGAAGACTAAAGCTGCATGGGTGCTGCGGCAGTTGCCGGGATGTCTTTTCAAGGATTAAAGAGGATCACTAGTGGTTGTTAATCCATTGCAAGAATATATTTCTCGCATATAAATTGATTGAAGTGTTTCAATCCCCAGACCAGATTCAATGCTTCACTGTCTATTAGTTAAGCTTTGCCTTTGATAGCACCTTGGATGCAAAGGCTATTGGCTTCTCATTCCCATTTGCCAGTATGTGAGGCATTACGGCTCATATTCCAGATGTTGATGCATCACTGTTAGGAACTCCCAAGTCAGTACAGTGAAACTCGGAAACTACTCTGAAGGCCAGGTGTTCGCTGGAGCCCCTAGTGGTGGGGACAGACTGGGCTGCGGCCCGACCGAGGGTCGAGTAACGTATACTGACTTAAAGGAGTTCCCGGAAGTGGAGTGATTGGTGGACTGTAGTATAAGAAGAATCCTAGGTCAAAAGGTCACAGGCACAGATGCAATATCCAAGGGCAAGCGAAGGGTCAAACTCACAGGCAGAGAAGCAAAATCCGAATTCCAGGCAAAAGGTCAAGGTCAGAAGAGAAGGGTCACAGGTCCAATAAAAAGCAGGGGTCCAAACACGGGTAGTCAAATCCAAGGTAGCAGGAACCAAAATGGATAGCACAAGCAGGCAGCAGAACTGAGGACAGAACGCTATAACCGGCAATGAGGCAGCAGACCTCATTGCCTTAAATACCAATACAGACCAATCAGTAGTTGGATACACAGCTGCAGGCTAATTACTCATACAGAGCAGGGCCAATCAGGGCTTGTCCCTGAAATACACAGATGCAGGCTAATGCCTGTAATATCAGCCCACTAGTAAAATCAGCCCACAGCCTGCCTGCCATGCGCCTGCGCCCGCCTACCGCCGGGACGCAGCGCTATAGTAGAGGTGTCCGGCCGTTGCCTTGGTGACGGCCGGGCAGGAAGAGGAAATGACGTCCCGGTCGTCATGGTGATGGCCGGGACGCCAGGGCGCACGGGAAGCGAGCCGCAGCGGCTGTGAGTACCGCCGCTGCTCGTGACAATCACAAAGTCAACTTGATATGGAACAAGGGATCGTAGTTGGTTAGCACGGTGTGCTAGTGGGTGAAGCACTGTTGCGAGATTTGACAAAAATGTATTGTAATAATTGATCAATCCCAGAAAGGATTGAAACTGGGAGAGATCTTGTGGCTGTGGGACTTTTAACACTGCTTTAATTCTCTCTTGACATTTGCAAAGTCCTTGAGTATTAATGGTGTGTCTGCAATATGTAACATATGTTGTAAAGAACTCACACTTGTCTCATATATCCCATAGTCCATACTGTTGTAGCCACTGTAGGACCATCTTGAGGTTCTCTAGAAGTTCTATATCGGATGCTGCTGTTAAAATTGTCATCGATATAGCACTGAAGACTGAAACCTCCCTGTATGACTGTGTCCAAAGCTCACTGCCAGATGACAGGTGCAGAGACGATACCAAAAACCAACTAAGCAAAATAACGGAATATGGTTCTATGTATCAATATATAAAATTAGACAAAACAGTATATTGGATAATGACTTTCGAAAAGCAATGTTAATTTCACATTCAGACAGATCAAATCAATACCAAACTTTGTTTGTGTAGAAAAACCACTTAAATTTCATATATATATATATATATATATATATATATATACACATACTAGCAGGGTCACCCAGCCTTGCATGGGTACGATTTGCAATATGTAGCCTTTTTTATAAATTAGCAAATTCTTTGGTGAAAGACCAAAAATGCTATTGAGATAATCAGATTTATTGCTTTGTCACGTTGTCGTTATGTCGTGTTGTTACAAGGTTTTCTTTCAGCAATCAAACAATTGTTTACAACCAAAAAATGTTGTTTTCAATATTTATCGCTTTGTCGCATTGTTGCATTTTTAATATGTGGTCTTATAGGTTACTTTTACAATACTTAATAACTATGTAAGATTTGGCAACTTTACCTTGAGAGCTGTGGAAGATATTCACCAACAAACAAACAAACTTCTTCTTTAATATTAATATACAGTAGCATATATATAGATATAAAAGAAGAAGTTTCTATAGAAAATTCTTCAGGGGTGATATAAATAACCCTATGCATACACATTTTCTTCGCAACTATTCTAGCTTTCATTTATTTAGTACCTTCTACAAAATGACAGCTAGAATCTGATTGGTTGCTATAGGCAACATCCCCACTTTTTCAAACCTGCAGCTTAGTAAATCTAGCCCTGAGAGATAGTTAGAGAAGGGATGGGATAAGTGGGGGAAGGTAAGAGTGAAGAATTCAGTACTCTGTCCAATAGTGTTAGTGTTGGGTTTGACCTTGTGCTTACTAAGCCCAATGGGAAAGGGAAGCAAGGTTATTCACTGAAGTGGGAGGGGCAAATCATTAACTAATAGAAATACATTTTTTTTATTGCTCTACATATGTACTTTTTATAGTGTTCAGGGCAGATAAGGTTTTCTTTTGGTAGCATATTAGAATATATATTGCTTTATTTTATGGGCACTTTTTCATGATTCACTCCAGAGATACTTTTATTCAATATAATACAAGCTCAAATATATATTCCAAAGTTCAATTGTATAGTTCCTCCCCTGTAGCATTACCGAATAAAAGTACTTTATACATGGTCTGACATAGTGTTAGTGTCCACAAAGGAAGATGCAGGTGTTTTAAAATATTTATTTCTTCTTGATGATCTATTGTACTCACACTACCTCCCCATGTGCATGATTTCTAGATTTTGAAACAAAGGGGTGGGATGGGGCCAGGGTTGGAAAGAAAAATCAATTTGAAGAGTTTTAGGGTGATCGTCATTGAGTATAGCATTTATGCATTCTTGCAGGTATATTACAATCAAACTGAATGATTTGGAAGGGGTTAGGGAGATGGGTTCTTTTTTATATGTATTTTGTTTTCTGGAAAAAAAAAAATGTGTTCTTATTTTTATTACTTTTAAATATTTTGTTTTGTTTTACTTTTGTACCATAAGCGGAGTGTCTGACAGATATATCCACTGCACACTACTTTTATTATATTTGGTGTTATCTGGACTTTATTATAGCTGGCATGCAAGCTTTGTTTCAGCAATCCAATCTGAATATCCCATGTACCTCCTTTGGGGCCTACACCATTTAGGGAAATCCTGGTGATGCCATGAAGACATCATCAGGTTACCCAGCATTCCCCTGTCACTTTCCCCACCAATGAACGTAGAAGCACTGCCTCATGCATGTCAAGGAACACTGGGCAATCTGATGTCGTCAACTACTTTCGATTTGAAAGCAATGTTCTGGTGATCAGTGGAGCAGGAGTCTAGTCACTCAGTTCTTGTACCTTTACGTCAGTAACAGACCGGGTCCAATAATGGTTGTGTGCATGGGAGTTCACCTGACATTACAATACATAGAGCCACTGTTCTGCAGTAAATCTATTGTGACCAGTCAGCAAGTGATTAGTTAGTAACTAGAACAATTGAAGTCCCTTTTTATCTTTAGTATGTGAAGCATATCCCTAATATATTATGAATAATATGTTTATGATATTTATATTCCTTTAATGTGCATGTAGATTCAGCACTATACTTCTATGACGATTTTCGGTTCATATTAAATTGTACACGCGTGTTGCTTCTGAAAATGGTAATTTTTTTCTTAGTTCTATGATTTAGTTTAAAGTTCATATCCTCTGGAAATAAGTGCATGTTCTGGTTTGCTGCCTAGCGAGAATATTCAACTGAATAAGCATAATGTCATGTGGCATTTACTGCTACTCTGGCAGTTTATATCTAAAAGGTTTGTATGTGTCAAGCAATGTTTTATTATCCTCGGATTTTGGCTGTGACTGATCACTTTTGAAGACATTGATTAAACTAGAAAGCATTTATGTCAATCACTGCACAGAATATTGGTTACACTGTCTATATTTAGCAGCACATACTGTTAATATTGAATACTTAAATTGTTTGCCTTGGTAAGGCAATTTAACTATTACATTCAATTATTTTACATTACTTTGTTTTTTTAGAATAATTGTTTTATGTTGTAATACTATTTTAGATGATTAGTAGTAAACCTTAATTAAGATAAGCAGTTGAATTTAACGAAAACATAAGGTAAATTACATTGTTCAGTCTTAATCTGATATTCACTAAAGCTGTTACAAATAAATAATACTGTACCTCCCACCTCCATTACAAACATCTGAAACCCCTTCCACATCATTAGGATGTTGTCCTGATTGGATATGATGCAGGTTAAAAAGCTATAACTATAGTCATATAAGTTGCTACAATATAACTGACCTGTCTTTGTTTATTAATTCACACAATGTATTTCAGCAAAGCAAGTTTAGCAGGTTGTCAGTCACTCTCTGTCTACCATGGTAACTTGCTGAATAAAAGCGATAGAGAGAATGATGAGCATATATAGTATAAGTATCAACATTCTTAGTTAATGTATATTATTTTACAGCCTCTGATATACTGTATGTTAATGTGAAAAGAGGGCTTTTACTTGTTCTTTAATTCCAAAATGATTAATAACTGCAATAGCTATTTTGCTTACCACCTACTGGCTGGCCACAGTATATTTACTGTTGACCTGTGGCTCTATGTCTTGTAACAGCGAATGCACTCTCATGCAGGCAATCTTTGTTGGCCCCGGGCTGTCACTGACAGCCAAAATATCCCATGAAGGTGCAGGTACTGAGTGATTAGGTTCCTGCTCCGCTGATTGCCAGCAAATGCTTTCAAACTGAAAACATTTAATGTCACCAGATTATCCAGAATTCCCCACCAATGCATGAGGAAGTTCTTTTGGAAGTTAGTTGCGGTATGCTGAGTAACTTGATCACATCTTTAGATCACTCTCCTGTCAACCCTGTAGCTAAGCATATATTTATATTGTGGATACAGGCTAGGTGGAGCTATTTTGCCACCTGTTCAGGCTCAGAAGTTTGGGATCCTTCCACCTAGCAGCAGATCAGTACAAGGCTCAGAGGGCTCAGTGAGGAGTTAAGTAGAGAGCCCAGTGTGGGAACATAGCTGCCTGCTGATTAAAGAGGGGCAAAAAAGTGAGGTCGTAGTACCCTCCATTGGGTGACGAGTTTGTTATTTTCAGATACTTTGATACTGACAATTAGAGCACTTTGATGTGCAACCTCTGAGTTTGCCGGATGGAATCCTTATTTTATGTTAGGCATTGACTGCTACCTTTGAGACAACTGTGTTACTATCTATCTATCTATCTATCTATCTATCTATCTATCTATCTATCTATCTATCTATCTATCCTCTGTATATGTATGTATATATATATATATATCTCCATCCCAATCCTTCCAACATCTGATATCTGTTATATATAGTATTGAATGACAAGATAGTTTAATTATTGATTCAAAGTTTGGAAAATCTGCAGTTTACTTTTTAGATAACATGGGAACTAATCCTTATATTGACAATGAAAATAAATGAATATCTAAACTGCACAGTTGTACGCAAAATGAGAGTACTTCACAGCAATATAATAAGTACACAAAAATATCTACTCCTATGTGCTGAGCCACAAGGATCAATCATGCAGCTCAACATATAAGAATATATTTGAGTAAAGCATGATAATACTCTATTAAGCCTGTCATCATACTTTGATACACCATTCATCATTGTAAAAAGAGACACACAAAATGAACTCCATTGATACATTGTATTACATTGTGGTTAGTGCTGAGATGGGGTCTCACCAGTACTAACCAATACACAGCAGCTTTCCTATGCTCTGACCAATCGCAGCAAAGTCACTCTGTATTGATTAGTATGACAGGATTAGAGCCTGTTATCCGCATGGAGAAGCTCTTCAGCATCTATGTGTGTCTTTTATTCCAATGTATTGCAATTTTAAAGTCAGAAGAGGACTTAGAAATTAACTATTTTTACCCCACATCCACTGCACCAGGGATGTGCGATGGAGTTACCTAGGGAGAGAAACCAAATTATTTAGCAGGATGGATTCTCCAATGTGATTCAGTCCTGTGATAAACGGGCTAGGGCTGGATGATATTATACTTGGGGGAGACCACCCTGAAGGTTTCCCTGCTATACTGTCACCAGCCCAGCCTGTTACAGCCTACTGTTTGTAGCGGCTTTTCAGGGGGACCACACATTGTTTGTCCTCCAGAAATTGGGGCAAAAGTTAAGAAATATTTTACTACAGCAGTGAAGTTCCATAACAGCAGAAACCTGCAGGGTTTGGTGGCATGGGAATTCTCTGGGAATATGAAGATCAAGAAAGATAATTAAATAGAGTGGTGTAGTGGAGAAGCCCCAAGGAAATGTCATGGGAAAGGCATTTTTGGCAGGGCCAATCAGAAGAGTCAGGAGTCCAAATCAGTATTACGTCTGGGAACCTTGGGCCCTTTATCCGGCTCTAGCTGTTAACTATTATTTATTTATAGGAGTAAATAATATATAAAATATATGTATGTATATGGAATATACATGGTAACAAATAAAAAGTGCCAAAAAAGAGCAGACAGTATATATTTTACTTTACAGTTCCACACAGTATGAGGCAAAATATTACATAATTTGTTTTCAGACATAAAACAGTGCAATTTTAAAACTAATTTAAAGAAGAGAAATCCTTATCCAAAAGCAAAGTAGACATTATAACCAGGATTAATTATACTATTCTTCATTTCCGTGTTTAAATATATATTTAAATGATAGAATTATTATTGATTATATATAGATAACATTTTTGCACAAATAAATATGTATTTACTTTTTTGTTTGTTTAAATACATGATGGTGGGTAGTTCATTTTTACTTCTGTAGCATTTTATCCTCGTTCTCAACTGCCTATCAATTTTCATTTGAAAGACATTGCACTTATGTGAACTACTCTGCTCTGCAATTACATCTGACAGTAGCCCAACATTCACATTTTTCCAACCAATTGCATGCGTTTTTACCCTGTGGACATATGTCATTGTCAGAGGCAAGGTGAGCATCTTTCTTCAAGTGGCAGATGTAGGGGAGTGTAGGAATAAATACTACAAAAGGAATTGACTTTTTTTGTTTGGGTTACACCTATTTGATCCTTACATGGACTTTAACCAAATATTCAACAGACGTTGTTACCTTTGCTTCGCTACCTGGCACCATTCATATGGATATGGATGTAGGAGGATAAGCGCAGGAAGAAAGAATGTTGTGATCCCGGTGCTCCTGCTCTTTACCAGCACACGAGGAACATAGTGGTGAGAGCTAACATAGTTTTACTGATGTCATACATTGATTCTCTAATTTACTTCATGGAGCAACTTATATCACCAAAGAGACTGACGAGTAACGCTCTTGTTGTGAGTGTGACGAAACTGTTTATGCCTCTATGATGACTGTCTGTGCCTCTGTCGGCACTTCTCTGCAGCAGAGCTCATATCGCACTGATTAAATACTCACCTGTCACTCGTTCCAGCGTTTGTCTGTAGTGTTGTGATCGGGTCTCCAGGGGCGGAAGTCTCAAACCGCTTCTTATTTAAACCTGCACTGACACTTGCCTGGTGTCAGTGCAACTCGTTTCCTGTCCTCTGACTCCCAGTTATCCTCTGGTGCTATCCTTACCTTTGGATCTCTGTGTACCAGTATCACCTGTCTGACCAAGTCTGTGGAACATCCTTGTGTACTTTGTTGCCTGAACCGTGTACCAGTATCGCCTGGCTGTCCAAGTCTGTAGAAGATCCTTGTGTACTTCACTGCCTGAACCATGTACCAGTATCGCCTGGCTGACCGAGTCTGTGGAACATCCTTGTGTACTTCGTTGCCTGAACCATGTACCAGTATCGCCTGGCTGACCGAGTCTGTTGAACATCGTTGTGTACATCACTGCCTGAACCATGTACCAGTATCGCCTGGCTGACCGAGTCTGTTGAACATCATTGTGTACATCACTGCCTGATCCGTGTACCAGTTCCTGGTGTGTCTGACTACTCTCTCGGCCTGATTCCAGTATACCAGTTCCTGGCATGTCTGATAACTCTCTATCTGATATCCGTGTACCAGTCCCCGGGTTGTCTGATTACTCTCTCAGCCTGACTCCAGTGTACCAGTATCTGGCGTGTCTCACAACTCTCTGTCTGATATCCGTGTACCAGCTTTTCAGTGTGTCTGACTACTCTGATTCCTCCATTGCTTTATTCCGGATCTGCTGTTCTCTAGAGACATTCTCCTGTCATTCAGATCTAGTGTTGCATTCTAAGGCAACCCTGAGGGCCGCGACCTGCGAGTTCCCGGCAGCTAAGTCCATCCCACCTTGCGGCGGTTCTTGGTGAATACCGGGGAATCCGTTAGACTCCGCGCCTCTGGGCTGCCAGCGCTAATCACTATTAATACAGGCAGTGCTTTTTTTGTAAGAGAAAAGGTGCAGGAACTTACATCACGTAATCAATCACTGTACACCCACCCACACACTTCAGTTGTGTAATGAAACATAACGGTCGCCACCCGCAGTAAGCTCTCAGCGCGTGACCACACTACCAATCACAAGATTAGCAGCGCCACAAGCAGTGCCATCACTACCAGCATGGACAAAGTAAGCATGCATCGGACACGACACACAAGCAGCCCGCATGCACCGTTTTAATGATTTTGCCGCCGACCTGCTACGCTCGACGGGGCAATTCAAGTCCACATGGACCAAACATCAAATGTTCAAAAGTTACTTTTAAAACTTGGAAAATCCATTGAAAAAAACGGAACTCAGTTTTGGTGAGTTCTATGACACAAAAAGCACTGAATACAGGTATCTGCAATGTAACAGTGAGACAGAGGGCCTGTACTCACAGTGAATCCAAATCTATAAGACAAAGAGATAAACATTAATCTTACACTTTTTATAGAATTTTATAGCTTAGATTACTAATTACTGTAAGCAACTTTATATCCCGAATTCTAGCATAATGTAATATAAAGTGGTCGAAGAGGTACTTACATAGTAACTTTGAGAACACTTTTATACTGTATATATCTCCCTGTTACATTCACAAGTTGTCAAATTTATTAAGAGTATTTGGAAATATTCAATGTAGAGTAATTCTGTAAACAAGTCGTTAGCTTCATGCTCATTTCTTTCATTACCTTTAGCTAGTGCCAAAACCTTAAGAAAATAAAAGTACAATTTAAAGGATGTAGACTTTGCATGGCTCATTTTCCAACTACCAGTTGACAATGCACACAGAGTTTATGCTTACTAAACATACAATATAATATACTTTTTAGTCAGTCATGGGAAAAAAAGATATTTCCTTGTAAAATATTATTTAAGCATCATTCAGTACCTCACAAACAAATGTATGGAAACTAAAATCTGTATAAAGATGTAGGTATCTGAAAACGGAAATGGTACGTTTATGTAACCCTTACAGTCTTGTACAATGGTGTAAATATGACATCAATTGTGAATTATTTCTCCCACCACACTGTTTCCCTCTGTTTTGTTTCTTTCACTTTTTTCTTTCCTTTTTTTTCTTCATTTAGTAATTACTTTTGTACAACCCAGGAGATTGTAAAGCATGCTTGCTAATCATACAAAATTTTGCTCAACTGTCCTGACTTTTATGTCCCGAATGTGCAAGGCATGGCACACATGGGGCATGGCCTTGCAAATAATATTGTGGATAGGGAGGATCAGGTATTCGTTTGGGTGGATCGGAATTTGCTTGGACAGATTGGAGGGCACAGTCAGTTTTGTTTTAGTTTTATGTCTTGGAATGCTGGGAGATATGTAATAGATTAAATATATGGCAAACACTAAAAAATCCAGTAAACTGGGCAAGTTCACAGGAGAGACCTGATTTAAATCTCCCATGACTTTGCCTAGGCTTTTCTCCTCTTGGATGGTGTCCTAATGATCGTTAATAAAGTACAAGCACCTGGCACAGTCTGAATTACTTTATGGCAGGGTTCCAGAGACAGTGTCATACTCTTCAGTCCTCTACGTTTGTAAAATAGGGTCATGCAAGACATGATCTTATGGATGTCTGGTGCTCCAGTAGTAAGCGCAAATTACCAAGGATGTACATTAGAGGAGAGGAAGTACATCAAATACCTTTCATTTATAACCTTCTTGTAATCCCATGCTTCAATTTTTTAAACTGAAGTTATATTTATAACTGTGGAGTTTCCCACTCTCTGACCTCAGAGTATGGGAAATCCCTCAATTATAAATATAACTGCACATCCACTAAGAGTTCATTTGCGATGGTAACTCTTCATAAAATATTCAGCTTTTTTATTTTATGAAGACCAGGGGATAAATGTATCAAGGTCCGATTTTTTCAGAGTTTTAAAATTGTGGCAAATCGCGGGTGATAACCTGCAATTTTAGTCCCCAAGTCGCCAGATGTATTAAACTGCAATTTTTACTCTGATCTTAAAAATCGCTGGTCATCTCTGGCAGGGCCAGTGCTAGGGTCCATGGCGCCCTAGGCATTTTTACAAAATCGGTGCCCCCCCCCGCGCAAAAATCGGCACCCTCCTCCCTCCTCCCCCCTCACCCCGTCTTTCCTTACCTTGTCTCAATACCGCCGCCTCTCTGCTCCGTCTCCTCCCCTCCACTCACTGACACTAGTGAGTGGAGGGGAGGAGACGGAGCAGAGAGGCGGCGGTGGTGAGCAATAGCCTCTCCCCCCTCCCCCGTGCATCTGAATGCTGTGCGGCGGCCGTGACAGGTATGGTCAGCGGTCGCCGCACAGTTTTAAAGTAATTTACCATTCTGTGGCGCCCTCCAGGCGCCCTCCAGAGCCCGGCGCCATAGGCAAGTGCCCAACCTTGCCTAATGGGAGCGCCGGGCCTGATCTCTGGCAATTTGCTGTGATGTCAAACACTCCCATGTTTAGCTAACTCTCTTGTGTTGTCCTCATCTAGCTGCGTGATTACTAAACACATCACTGTTACACTGCCCCTGTCTATACAGCTGGAGGTCCGGCGGCTGTTAAAAGTGTAAAATAGATAAAAGTAAAAAAAAAAAAAAAAGGGGGGGCGACTATTAACCCTAGTACTGCCAGCCTACTGCTGGTTACGTGAAAATCGGGGAAAAATTTGCGTGGGGTTCCCCCAATTTTTACATAACCGCCACTAGGCAAACCAGCCGAGGTTGGTGGCACTGTAGCAGGGGTATACGTGGCAGGGGTCCTCCTGCCATAATGACAACCAACCCCAAGCTGTTCTGCGCTGGGCTGGATTCCCTAGGGAGTGGGGTCCCATGACAGCATTGGAAAATCCCTTATACTATAAATAGACCTCGCGGCTAAGCTAAGTTCATTGTGTATCGGAGCTTGTACACTGTACAAGCTATTTAGTGGCGTCTCTCATCTTTTTTTATTTTTTAACCAAGCATGTTCCAGAGTGGAATACAAATATGGGGCCCCTTCTGGGCTGAAGATAAGAAGACTGCAATCAACAAGGGGGTCCTCCTGGCCAAAAGAACTGAAGATTTTTACAAGCATGAACTTTTCAAATACAAATTTATTTATGGATTTTAGAAGCAGGGACTTTGGAATTACAAATTGAGACATGGTTTACAAGCATTTTTGGATTAAAAGCTGCTGACGAAAGAAGAAGAAATCTGATTGTGAGTATTTTGAAGTTTTCTTATTTTTAATAAATTTATGTGGTATGAATGAGGATGTGTATTGTATTTATTGGGGGGTTTATTATTTTTATTAAATGTATTTGGTTTTAAAGAGGGTGTTATGGCTATCTAAACATTTTGTTTTGTGGAACTACAGGTCTCAGCCAGCCATGGCTGTCAGAGAATGTTTACACTTATGGTCTCCAAGTGCCAGCATGCCCTGGCTTCTAAGGGTATGCTGGTGCTTGTAGTTATATCCCACACTGTTTATGGCACCTGGGTTGGCTGGGACTTGTAGTTCCACAAAACAAAATGGCGTCTGTTTGTTTTTTTAACTACCAATTTGCCGTTATTAACCTACACCCACTGCCCAGGAGTGTAGGAAGAGCCCTAGTGCTTTCAGCACTGGGCTGGGTGTCCCTAGATGGGGGGCTCGTTCGCTTTTTCGGCGCAAATTTTCCCACCATTTTCACGCAACCAGCAGTAGGCTGGCAGCACTAGGGTTAATAGTGGCCGGGCAGGGGGACCCCATGCCTTTTTTGTTGTTTATTTTGAAACTTTTGACAGCCGCGGGGACCTGCAGCTCTATAGACAGGGCCAGTGTACCAGTGATGTGTTTACTAATCATGCTGCTAGGATGCAGCGTGTTATATTTAGCGATTTTTAAAGCAAACTCAGGAGAGTTTGCTTAATCACAGCTTCATACATTTGAGACTTGTATAGCTAGAGTGGCAAAAAGTCGGGACTTTGATCTCTTTCGATTTTGTAAATAACAATTTTGGAGAGCCACCGGGCCGTTTTGCAAATTTAGTTTTAATTGAGGAAATAAAGAGGGTGAATGAGGAGTGAGGAAGGTGTTCAATAATTTTTTTAAAAAAAATCAATGTTTGTTTTATTTTCATTTTTCTTTGGTGCACTACAGATCCAAGTGGGACCCTGGCACTTGGGGAACCATAAATACTGGGACTTGTAGTGTCATGCACTTAATTTCATCCTAGGCATGCTGGGATTAGTAGTGCAATACGGACAAATTTTTTATTTGTTTACTAAGTATAACTTTCACTTATTAACCCACACCCACCACACCAGGGATGTGGGAATAGCCCTAGGCTGGTTAATCCTAGGGGAGGGATGCACATATTTTTTGTAGCCCTGAACATCCTAGGGAATATAGCCCTGTGCTGACCATCCAAGGCTTATTTGGTATTTTGGAGTAGGGGGGGGGGGGATGCATACTGTGGGATTCCATACTATAGTGCCACCAGCCCCGTCTGGAATAGTCAAGTGCTGGTATTGGCATTTTCTGTAAGACCCCATGGTTTTTTCCCCTATGGTTGTCCCAATACCAGCTTAGGTTTATTGAGTTTTAAGTAATACAAGCATAATTATCTTGTAAACATGTATCTCTAGCTCCCTAATCATTTTATTCTTATGCATCTTGGCAAACAGATACTACCTCCATAACCTCACTCCTCTTCTGAAACAACAACCAAACAGACCCTCGGCTCCAGTATAACTCTTATCTGACATTAAGGTGCATCAATAAAATTCATGTCCTTTGCGTTGTTAGTGGTTACACATCATAGAGCTGACTGCAGCCACTGCAGACATGAGCAGGACTCCAAAGTAGCATGGGAGGCAGCTACATATCATGCTATCCCGGCAGTTATGCACTTGTACATGCATCAAGTACAAAATACTCTTATTTTAGCCTGAAGTAAATGATATTTGCCTATGTTGAATAGCGTTAGTGTAAAATATTTAATCTGTAATGTAGAGGAGAGTTACTGCTGCAGTTTAGGCGCTCAGATGCATTTGAATGTATATGACCCAACATTTTAACATGACTGGGGGTGCTCCCCGCCTACATTATGACTTGAAAATGTAATACATAGATAAGATTTCTGACGGGGAACATACCAATGGGTCTATTTACTGTTCTTGGTCAGTGGACTGTGATAGGTAGCATTAGGTATTGCACATAACGATTAAACATTCTCTGTAAAGCACTGTGTAATAATGTTGCTGTTATATAAATAAATAATTCAATATACCAACAAGTCTCTTACACTGTACAATAAATACACAGTTTGCATGGAAGGGTTCTGGTGGAACTGCAACAACTTGTCTTGCAGGGATTCCAGATATCTCTATCCTTAAATATGCCAGTATACTATCTTTATTATAAATTACACATCCAGCATGTGTATTATTTTCTGTTTAAAGTGCTAGCATTTTGTAAATACCATAGTATTGAATATTAGGCAAGGAATAGTACAATAACACAACACAGAATAATCACAATGAACTATTGTCTAATTGTATTAGGTATTGCTAACTTGACTAAAAGCTGGTAAAGAAATACAAAATGATATAACAATATACATAAGTCCAAATGGAAAAAGAATACATGACACTAATAATAATTAAACTTTTTTCTTTTATAAATGTAGCATGAAACCAGACATGAGTAAGCCATTTTCAATATTTTATAACTATGCTGTTTACAGAGAAAATAACATCAACTTTGTTTTAATTAAGCTGTCAATTAACATGTGTTCAGTGCAGCTTATTTTGATTGTGTCAATCGTCTTCTGGAAAGTGCTCAAAGCTACACCTGTTCCAGTGTTACCTGACTAGATGTATCTGTCATTACTATGTTTATAATAAGTGCAGTTGTTAAGGTGAACTAGCAGGAAGTACACTGTAACACTAATGAATTTTGACAAAAGCAGAAAAGCTCCAGGGTCTAAACTTTATTTGAGGAAACTGCTTTGGTGTATTTCTTTTAGCAACATCTTTGCAAGGTAAACTATGTGGTGTTAAAAAAAACAAAAAAAATTACACCCATTCAGTACCACAGTGATTCATTGCAAGTAAAGTATGGCACGCAGGGTCATCTTAACAACATTATGGGCCCCCGGGCAAAGCAGTGCACCTAGATATAGATATATAGATGTATACAGATACAGATATAGCTATAGATATAGATATAGATATATAGAGAGAGATAGATAGATGTACTTGCTCAGTGACCCTTGAAGGTTTTTTTGCAGGTTTTTTTCTTTTGCAGGATTATTTATTCTCATTAAGAGCCGTGCCTATGGGGCCCCCTTGCCCGTGGGGCCCCCGGGCAGCTGCCCATCGTGCCCAATGGAAAAGATGGCCCTGCAGGGGTGTCAAGTTGCAGGTCTTCAATTTTTTTCTTATTATACTGTGAGGACTGCACGTCCTAGTGGCTTCGGCAGTTTGTTGCAACCAAAGCGCAGTTTACTCCGTAGATGGCAATACACACAGGCAGAATTACAATTACCAAACAGATGCAATTCTTCACAGGTGCCTCATACACAGGTGACGGAAGTGCAGTTCATAGTCACCAATCCACAAATACCCTCAATACAATCAAAATAAAGGTTATATCCCCTTCATTATTTTCATGAGGGTGGAGCTAATGGTGGATGGACTAGGGGTTATATAGGTGGGCCAGTGACAAGGCATAACCCTGAGGGTCCTCTCCCATGGTGATTGGGAACTGTTGGCTCTTGTTCCCATTCCCCTAGACCTGAGAATCATTTTGCTGGGTTCAACCACGAGAACCATCCTGCTAGCTTTTCTCCTATTTCATACAATGAAGAATTAGGGTTCTTCCGGAATTCCCATTTTAACTGTAGGATTTCGTCCACCTCCCGGTCAATTATTTCTTTAGGATCATCCGTATTATTGGTGATATAAGTGCAACACTTAACTCCAAATTGGGTAGCTAATATCACACATTATCCACGTGTAATAGGCGTAAGGTAATTTAACACCAAATTATGCTGAACTTACTCCTTATTTTAAGCTTGTAGCTTCTTACCAGTATACCTGAAGGTGTCATCATACATCTCTATGATATTGTCAATCAATTTAGCCAGGTCTTGCATATACTTAAAATTTTGAGTTCCCAGAGTGATCTTGGTGGGGTCTAATGCGACCATGATTTGGAATCCTGTAGTTTCAGTACTTAACTTTGTAGCTACAGGTTCTTCACCTGGAATCATATTTCTTTTGCCACAGTGTTCATACTGTGTATGCACGTATGGAGGTGAAATTGTTTGATGGATATCAGTTATTTCATCATGTGTTAGAGTCATAATCTAAGGGACCAATTTACCTAGAAAACATATACCTTTGGAACTCACTGTTAACCATGTGTAAGCGCTTCTCCCAGAAATATAATACACATCATCTGGAAGAAAATAAGGCACAGTACGATTAGTTATAATGTTGCGCAAAGTCTTGACAAAACTCCCCATGCCTAGAATCTCCATTTGTTCAAGGCAAGTTTCAGCATGTATGACATTCAGACAATAGCCCAAAGGAACTTTTATAATCAATACACTCCTATGTTTGTTGACATGCCCTCATCTATGGTGTCCTTCAGTATTTCTGGTTATCGGTATTCTAGCGAGTCTCCCATCAATACTGCTGTGGCGAGCTATTGTCTGATCAGGTAGTTCAGCTTCCCAATGCTCACATTTATTGACATGTGAACAATAGAAGCATAGCAATGACCGATCTACTGAGTATTGGTGAAGTTTCAAACTATGGGACCTAATGGTGTTATATCTCCTCTATTGGTCCCCCGCCCTGTAATTGAAGGACCTCAGAGATGTTTAGTGGGAACGGTACTAGTCCTACATTGTTTTGTCCCTGATGCTCGTGAGAGTACACCCAGCATTCGGTTTGGTTTAAGACCTTACCCACCAAGGAATGACAATCATCTAATGGATGCCCACCCAAATTCAAATTACTACTGGACTGGCACCGCTGGATGCACCTTTCTTCAATTAGGGGGTCACACTACTTACAGATACAATATTCTTCAGACAATAGCCCCTCACACTGTCTCTGAGCTCCAAAGTTAGCAGGACTTTCTTTACCCCTGAATTGAGTAAGGCTACAGGCTGTACTGATTGTTTTAACAAATTCTCCTCCATCTCCATCACATCACTACCGGATCCAGTCTCTATCATCTGACCACCATCACAAGAATAGAATGTCCTCGAAAGATTAAAAATAAGATACCACGGTGAACAGAAAAGGCTGCTTTCTCTCCATTTTCGCCTATATATTCCTATTTTTAATTTCTTTTTTTTTTGCCTTTTGTAACTGCATTGCTGTCAAAAGTCCTTTTATGTGCTGTAAGTGTGCTACTGGTGTGCCTGTCGCTGTCATAAAGTTCCTAAGACGACAGAGGTCCCCGAGTCAGGCACTACCCCAAAAGTTTACCTGGAGTCATTATAAATATATGTGGATTTACCCTCTGCCAACTCACACGCTCTTCTCAATGCCATGAATTTGGCCACTTGAGCTGAGTGAGGTGGACCAAAGGGTTCAACTTCTATAATACCCTTGTCATCTACAACAGCATAATGGGTACATAGTTCTCCTGTGTCTGACTGTCTATGACAACTCTCATCCCTGTAAAATGTAAAATCTACATTTTCTAAGGGGTGTCACGTATGTCAGGCCTTGCAGTAAAAGTCTGGTTCAGATATTTCATACAATCATGCGTATCTGTGTACCTGCCAAATTCACCCTCAGCTAGAGGCTCCTCTGCTTCCAACCTTTGTGCATCTCGAGGCACATATGGTAGGTATGTAGCTGGATTTAAAGTATTGCACCTTTTAATAGTGATATTTAAGCAGGTGCCATCAGAGATAATTCCCATTTTATAAACCTTGCTGTGAGGAGACATGCCTAGTTTGAGCAGGATTTAACAGAGCTGATACTGCATGTGGTCTATAGACAATTAATCGTGTCCTAGTACTACGTCATTGCTCTTACTTACCAGAAGAGCAGTTGTTGCTATACTTCTTAAACACATAGGGAAAGATCTTGCCACTTCCAATTGTGCACTGTAGTATGCTACTGGTCTTCTAGCGTCACCATGTTTCTGTGTTAAAACACCTGCTGCACATCCATCAGCTTTCATACAATATAACTCAAAAGGTTTTTCATAATCAGGTATTCCCAGAGCAAGTGCTTTAGTCAGACTCTCTTTAAGGTTAAAGAATGCTTGCTCTGACTCCTCTGTATATGTAACATGCTCAGGCTTTGAGAATGAGACTAACTCCTGCAATGGCAAGGCCAGAATAGAAAAACCTGGAATCCATAATCTACAATACCCACACATCCCTAAGAAGGTACGGACTTGCTGCTGGTTCTGGGACAGTGTCATGTCTTGTATGGCTTGAATTCTGTCTGTTATCAGGTGTCTTAGCCTTTGGTTGAGACAGTGTCCCAAGTATTTGACTTTGGTCTGACATGGCTGTAATTTATCCTTTGCAATCTTGTGTCCTGTCTGTGAGAGATGAAGCAACAACAGTTTAGTATCAGACACCGATGACATAAACGAATCGGAACACAGCAACAAATCGTCAACATATTGTATTAGGACAAACCCATTGTGTCACGGGCACTAGGAGTCTTTACCCAGGTATCACCAGATGATGGACTTACCAGAGCAGTATAGTTGGTAATATGGTACTTTGGTAGCGGGATGACCACGGAACAGGAGACAGCAGATGGTAAGAGAATGCTCGAGAAAAGTCTATGACTAGCAGCACTGGTAATAGGTAGATAACTGTACACGAGGAACTAGATGGACAAGGAAATGTGAGGGTAGTCAGTGGTCTGCGGATAGCAAGTTGTACCACTGCTATAGTGAGGAAGAATGTCCAGGAGTAACGAGGAGGTGGTGAGAGTCAGCGGTCTGCGTATAGCAAGTTGTACCGCTGTCTAGGTGAAGGAATGGAATCCAGGTGAAGGTATCAGGGGAGTCAGTGGTCTGCGTTAGCAAGTTGTACCACTGCTATGTGAGAGGATACTTGAAACTGGTGTCACAGGGAACAGGAGACAGTGGTCTGCATCTAGCAAGTTGTACCACTGCAATATATATGTGAGGAGGAGCACGGGGAGATGAATGCAATGCAGAGTATACACGGGCACACAGAACTTGATCCCACGATGATATGCACAATATATTAATAACTGAGCAGCACTGCACAAATATACAGAGTCACAATAACTATCCAGGCAAATGGGAAACACAGTCAAATGATAGCAATAGTCTCAGTGGATAGGAACTCCGGAGGAGAACAAACTCAGTCCAGCTAGATATGCAATACACAAGCACAGTCAATGAGAAGTATGCATACCGCGGTTCAGGAGAGCAGGCTGTCAGAGAGACGTGCAGGGATACCTGAGCGGCTGAAGGCCGGCAGGAGGAGAGACCACTGGAAGATGGAAGCGGTAACCAAGTTGGTGCAGCGCACAGTAGATAGACCAGCAAGAACAAGGCAATACTCAGGAAGCAGTAGTATATGGAACTGGACACCTGGAGAACACGGGAGAGTTGAGGCGGTCTGATAACCAGTAGCTGAGATGAAAGCAGCGGAGCGCTGACCCGATGAAGACAGGCGAGTTGAAATGAGCAGGAACACTGTAGAAGCACGGAGACAGCGGACAGGAATCAGCTGGCTGCAGACACGATGAACACTGGAGAGTTGAGGTGAGCAGGACTCTGTAGAAGCACGGAGGAAGCGGATAGGAATCAGCTGGTGCAGTCACGATGAACACAGGAGAGTTAAAGTGAGCAGGATACTGTAGAAGCATGGAGGCAGCGGATAGGAATCAGCTGGTGCAGTCACGATGAACACAGGAGAGTTGAAGTGAACAGGATACTGTAGAAGCATGGAGGCAGCGGATAGGAATCAGCTGGTGCCGTCACAATGAACACAGGAGAGTTGAAGTGAACAGGATACTGTAGAAGCACGGAGGCAGCGGATAGGAATCAGCTTGTGCATTCACGATGAACACAGGAGAGTTGAAGTGAACAGGATACTGTAGAAGCACGGAGGCAGCGGATAGGAATCAGCTGGTGCAGTCACGATGAACACAGGAAGGTTGAAGTGGTCTGGAAACCACAAACGAACAACAGGAATCAGCAGGAGCTGAATACACGAGGAAACACAGGAACACCTTCAGAGGCTCATGGGGAATGAGACTCCAAGATCAGGCCACGAGGTATAGACCACAGGTGCTTTAAATAGGGAGTGTTGCCTGATCAGCCAATTAACTAAAAGCAACAGGTACTGAAGGTTTGAAAGGGCTGCACATGCGCAGACCCTCAGGATGGTGGACGGCCACGGTTCCTAAACACACGAGAAGCGGCACTCACAGTCCGGTGAGTGACACTTTGCTTGGTTGGAAGGATTGTAAACAGTCATGTTAGGCCTGGGCATGTTAGGCATGTTAGCCCAGGGAAATCTTGTCCATGTATATTGTACCCCCTTATAGGAAAAGACAAAGAGGTACTGACAGTCAGGATGAAGGGGAACAGAGAAGAAGGCAGAACAGAGATCAATTACTGTAAAATGAATGGCAGATGGAGGAATCTGCATAAGGATGACAGCTGGATTGGTCACTATGGATAATTGTCTCTCAACTAATTTATTAATTCCCCTTAAGTCTTAGACTAATCTGTAGCCCCTTCCCCCAATTCTTCTTCATTGGGAAAATTGGACTGTGAGCTGCGCTGGATGTATGAATTAGAATTGCTTGTTGCAACAGCCTTTCAATTACAGGATACATCCCTAATTCCACTTCCGATTTAATGGGTACTGTGATAATTTTGGAGCTTGCCTGTCACTTTTTATATGAACCATTACGGGGGGTACATTTGCCATCAATCCAGTGTCCTGTCCATCTTTAGTCCATAGGGAATCCGATATTTGTGATAACATTTCCTCTACCTGAGATTGACATTGATCTAGAACAGTAGAGTGCAGCATTAGCCTTTGTGGTGTGTCTGGTATGTCCTGCGCTTCATGTGCAAATTTTCCTGGAATATCCAGAAATATACCATCAGGGGTGCAGTAAATAACCCAATTTGCATAATAAATCCCTGTCCAGTAGGTTAGTAGGAGCCGCTGCAGCCAAGAGGAATGAATGCTTAGTATGCAGGGGCCCAATAGTAACCTCTGCAGGTTTAGTCAAAGGATAATGTTGCACTCTTCCCGTTACTCCCATAGCGGGAACAGTATTGTTAGTAACCTGTAAACTTAAGGGAGAAGTTATCACTGACCTGGATGCGCCTGTATTTACAGGAGAAGTTTGTGTTACACTAGATACACCAACTGTCACTGTGGGTTCTTCCTTAAGATTTCAATTAATCTAACTGGTTGTAGGATATAATTGTGACCTAACCCCTAAGGATTGTCATTGTTCTCCCACAAAGCATTTTCCTGCTTTAATGTACGTGGGCAACTGATGGGAATCCTCTGAGGCTTGTGTATGTCTTCTTTGTTGTTGGTACCTATGTGGTTTTCTTCTAGCTGGGCAAAACTTTCTGTTGTTCCTATATTCCCCTCTATCCCTTTGGTTAAAGTTCTTCACTATGTGTCCCTCTTTAAGGCATCTAAAACACTTCACTGACTCCTGTTGTTTCTGTTCCCCATAATAAGTGTTGTGATATTGTGGTCGTGTGTGTAGTCCTTCTAGTGCTTGGATACTTACCATCATTAACCTCTCAATCTGCTCCTCCTTCCTTTAACCTATATTTTTATCATGTTCTAAAGCAAATTCCCTGAAGGCATCTACTATGATCCCCCTCCAGTTAGGTAATGAGGTTTGCACCCTTGTTTTTAGATTTTCCCTGAGGCCATCCATTAAAACTGAAACAGCTACCTCTCTGTATTGCACAATATCTTTTATGTGTAATAACCCAGTGTGCGGTTTCACTATCCTTTTGTTTGATAGGAAAAATTTTGCTCCAGTCCACTACTAATGGAAAATATACACCCAATTAGAAGATTATAAGGTATATTTACTAAACTGCGGGTTTGCAAAAGTGGAGATGTTGCCTGTAGCAACCAATCAGATTCTAGCTATCATTTTGTAGAATGCACTAAGTAAATCAAAGCTAGAATCTGATTGGTTGCTATAGGCAACATCTCCACTTTTGCAAAGCCGCAGTTTAGTAAATCTACCCCTATGTGTTTTATATTGATTTGATTATCTTTATCTGTTAAGGACTTATCTTCCTCCAACATTCCTTAACAGTCCTTAATAAACTGTTGTATGTCAGTATTGGGAGGATGACAGGCTCTCAACACCACAGGCCAATCTTTATTAGGTCGCTCATGAGCATTACCCAAATCTTTAACAAATTTCTGACATTTGGCCAAATCTTTCTGGGAAATCAGACATAATTGAATACAGCTCAGATCTAGTACATGGACGATGCATTGTTACAAGTGTAGGAATTGCTATTGTATGGACTGGATGTAAGCCCTCTAAATCTATACATTCAGGGCTAATAGCTGTGAGCACTGTTTCAGCACAATAGACATTTTCCCTCCTATTGATTTCTACCCCAATCTCACTGGCTTCAGCCATTGCCCCTGCTGGTGGGACGGCTCCCTTTCCTTGTACATGGCACTTCTTGTATATTAATTGCATGGGCAATGACTGCAATAACAGTAGGTCTGTCATCTTCTTCAGAAACATTACCTTGCATAACACTCAATATGGGATATAAGTTACTTATGTTAGTTTTCTTATTTTGGTATTGATTATACTTCCCCCCTCCCTGTCTGCATATGGTGGAGGGGGGCGTGCTTGCCCTTGATTCTCTTTTCTTTGCAATGCTACCTTCCTCTGCGCATTTGCTCTCGTGCCACACACTCCCTTCCTGTTGCCACAGCTTTAAACAGTCAGTATGTTTAATTCTCAGTTATAGTGAATTTATAAAACAAATTTTTTGCTATGTCCAAAAGTGATTTAATAGCAAAATATAGCATAAAACAATAATAATACAAAGTACAATTGATACAAACGCTGCGCACCCTGGATCCAGGAACAGTCAAAGCTGTTGTCTGTTGGCAAAGAGAGACAGTTCAGGAATCAGAGGCCAGCTTATATGCTGTTTAGAAAAAACTATAATGATATGATAATGTCACAAATATACACAGATAACACTAAGAGAGATCTTCATTGGTCTAGAATGTACGATTTTCCAGTAGATTGCTGGTCATAGGTCAGTTAATTTGATCTTCTTCCAAAGGAGGGGCCAGCTCACTCCAACTGCTGCATACATGCATTCCCACCAAAAAATAGTTTAAACTGACCCATAAACAGAGTGCTTTTGAGTATTAATCTCATATTGTGCATAACTAGCGACCGCTAGGTGTGATCGCTACTCTGTTGAAACTGGATTTCTGCTGGTAAAATATGGATTAATATGAGACCAAACTCCATATACTTTAGAGGACCTGAACTCTAAATACCTTTACTATAATATTATCTATGTATAAATAAACTTTAATTCATTTATTAAATAATCGAGTGTGGATTGGAACTTTTAGAAAAGGTGTACTATTTACAAGTGTAAGTGTAAATGTATGTGTGTGTTATTTTCCCTTGCAATTGCGTCATTAAACATAGCATACTAATCGCAATTCCACTGTGAACCAATATTAATTAATTTAGCCGACTTCATCCAATTATTCGACTTTCACAGAGGCTTGCATGCAGCTGCTTGGCCATGGAAACTCATTACATTAAGCTCCCGCCGCACAGTTTTTGTGCCTACATTAATGCCAGTGGAGTTCGGAACTCTTCAGCTATGGAATCAGCAGAGTGTTGGCGACTTTTACACACCATGCACCTTAGCAGTCGTTGGCCCCTGTCTGTGATTTTACATGGTATTCCACTTCATGGCTGAGTTGCTGTTGTTACTAAACCCTTCCACTTTCTTATAATATCTCTTACAATTGGCCATGGAATATCCATCAGGGATGAAATTTCATGAACCATCTTATTGCAAAGGTGGAATCCTATCACCGTACCACGCTTGAAGTTACTGTGCTCTTCAGAATGACCCATTTGTATCACAAATGTTTGCAAATGGGGAATGAATGGCTAAGTGCTTGATTTTATACACCTCTGGTAACGAGTCTGATTGAAATACTTCAATTCATGCTTAACAAGTGTGGCCAAATACTTTTTTTTTATATTCTCCATCTGTTTATCTTTAAACTATGGACACTGCTGCACAAATGTGTAACTCTGTTTGCATCCTTTCTCTGCAGATTGGCAACTAAATACATATCTGTCGTGAACATAGAGAGCTTGCAGTTATTTATAAGGGATAATTCATAACTGCAGTGTAAATAGATTGTATCAAATGAATCCATTGATAAATTAGTGTAAAAGTTAAAGACGGAGAGTCTGATGTAATTGTGCTTGATGGCTTTTTACATCCCAGTGTGAGGAGATAAGCCTGCCACTTTTAGCAGCTTCAAGGATGTCTCACTTTAGACACTTGAATAGACTTTGTGTTGCCAATCACAGCTGGAGATCATGGTAGGCAGCATGTGAAAGCCTAAACAGGTATATAGAAATATGACCTTCAAAGGAAAATGTTGTCATAGTTCATATTTTGGGAAATCTAGATGCCACTCCGTACCGAGGGGCAAAAACCACACAAGGGTTTTAAAACATAGATACCAACTACGCAGAGAACAGCCATAGTCACATATATTTCAGGATGAGATTGGATATTGTTGTATTCTCATCAAATTTGGTATTTAAATGTGCGGGAAATTATGATCGGTTTATTGAAGGGAAATTTATGTCTCTGGGAGATATCTGAGGAAAGCTAAGACCGGTCAAAACTTAGGAATAGTTTGAACAAAAATGAGGTGACACCCAGGGGACATTTCCGCCCCCACATTAGCATTCACACTGCCCTTGTGAATGCCATCCCATTTGAGTTTGCTTAAAAATCTGTGTTCTGGAGGGACAAAGGGTCAGCTTCTTGGGGATCAATCTAATTGAAGGACTGTCCATCTTCTCTGCCTGTCCAAGGCATACAGATTATAAGTAAGTTTTGCTCTGTACGTTTATCTCTTTTATTTTAAACTGTTTGCTTGTTATGCCAATATATTAATTGTTTATTCATTATTTTTCTTTATATCTGAATGCCCTGTATTTTTGTATATTAAATCTATAATTTAATAAGTTGCGTCCTTGATACTCTAACAAATCCATTGCCTGTTTAGAAGAGACAGATTGCTCGACCAAGCTAACCATTGAAATGCCAGTGTGTGATTTGTTGATACATTTGATTAACAAGCTGTGTGTGCTTGCATTTATATTTGTGTAACAGTCTGGAGGTGTGAAGTGTTAACCCTGTGTGTGCTGGTGTGGGTCTTGCTAGTTTGTGGAACTAGAAGCATGTGTGCCAGTGTGGAACAGTATATTGGGGTCCTATTTCCCGTACCCAATAGGTGGTGGCAGAATCTGAAGTGTCTGGGGGTGGGAGAGCGCTGTGCTGGGGCAATTCCGTAGGTCTATAACCTGTGTGATAGGTAGAGAGACTGCGGGCTGAAAATGTGTGTGACCTCATACAGCGAACACCCCAAAGTCACGGCAGCTGGGAGCGTGTTCGTGACAATATCCCTTTCCCTAGCATCAACAAGTAGGGGGGCGCGGACTTATCGACGAGTGCAAATTTTCCGAACAATGCATCTGCATTTTTATGCAGAATCCCGGGTCTATGTTCTATTGAGACTTTGAAAGGTTGCAATGCCAAGAAACTGCAGGTTATTGGCCATTCACCTCCTGGCTTTTCTGTATCCACCGCAGTGGTGCATGATCTATTATTAACGTGAGTTCTCTGCCTAGGACTTAATAGCAAATATTCTGTAGCTTATTTTATGGTGAGACATTCCTTCTCCACGGTGGCATATTCCCTTGGAAGTAACTTCAGACTTGGTCACAGCACCTGGTCTTCTATTCCATTCTTTTCCTGCAACAAGATTGCACCTAAGCCGACACTAGAGGCATCAGTTTGCAGGAAAACCTCTGGTAAAGTTTGGTGCTTGTAGAACTGGAGGGCTAAGCGGAGATCTGACCAAGAAGGTTCTGCTGAGTCAGACCAGGCTAATCTAGCTGGGCATCTTTTTTTAACATGTAAGTGGAGCAGCTCTATTGGTGAAATGGCTTACAAATCGCCTGTAGTAACCTACTAAGCCTAGGAAGGTTCTTAGCTGCAATTTCTTTTCGGGTCTTAGCCAATTTTTGACTGCCTCAAATTTGTCTAGTTGGGGTTTTACTCACCCTAGCCTGACAACGTACCCCAAATACTTGGTTTCTCTCATGACTATGGCACGTTTTTTTGGATTAGCCATTAGTCCTGCAGACCTTAATAAAGCTAAGTCTGCCTCGACTTTGGCCAAATGTAATTTCCTGTCAAGGATGTAAATCACTATATTATCTATATAAGCTGTTTGGTTTTGTAGGAATGTGTTCTTGGCCCTTTGGAAGGATTTTATATTGGAAGAGACCATCAGGGGTAGAAAATGGAGTCTTTGGGTTGGCTGAGGAAGAAAAGGGAACTTGCCAATACCCCTTGGTTAAGTCAAGAGTAGTTAGTCTACACGGTTATCAAGTAGGCATTGATCCGGGGATACGCTGTTTAGCTGCTTAAATTCATTGCAGAACCTATTGCTTCCATTCAGCTTCGAAACTAGCACAGTAGGGCAATTCAATTACATCCAGCTGGACCATCTTCTTAGTTTCCTTTCTCACATCAGCCTGTCTAGATTTTGGAATGCAGTACAACCTCTGCTGTACAACAACTCCAGCTAGTGTGATAATATCGTGTTCAATTATGGTAGTGCGCCCAGGAATGGGAGAGAAGACATCCCTGTTCTGATGTATCATTTCCTCAGTCTGTTGTTTCTGCCTAATAGATAAAGCTGGCTCTATGGGCACTTCAGATTTTTTTATGACAGTACTTACTACCAGAGGAGAGGTGTCCCCATCATATCATCATACCAAGGTTTAAGGCAGTTGTTGGCGACCAGTGTGCCTGCGCATATGCATATGTGGGCGCATATATATATATATGTCCAGCCAAACTTGCTCCCCGAGGACTTCTTTAAACAGTAAGAAGTCTCACCAAAGAATGAGTGGATATGGGAGTTTTGGTACTATAGCATTCTTCACCATAACTGTTTGGTTTTAAACTGTGACTAGCAGAAGTTTTCTCTCATACTCCTCAGTTGGTCAATGTTTTGCAAAATACCTTCACCTTGGGCTACCGAGTAGTTATGGTTTCAGGCAAGGCCAAGCTGGAACCCAATGTAAGCTCATTCCCCCAATCAACCAAAGCTAGGACAAGATTTTGGTTGATAAGCACATTCACTCTGAGCAAACAAGGACTTGATGTGGGACTGGTATAACAGCTTGGATAAGCAGGCCCATTATGTGCAATGGAACAGTCTATGGATTCCAATAGTTTAGGACACTCGGCCATGAAATGGCCTGGCTAACCACATTCAAAGCACTTTGGATTAGACACCTTTGTAACCAGCCCTCTGTCTGCATTTTTACCATTGGGCTCTGTAGTAAGGATTGACAAACCTGGCTTTTGATGTGGCGTCGGCTTTGCCAAAAACGGAGGTTGGTCATTTGCTGTAAATCGCAAAACCTCTCTACCACTGTGGCAAGGTCTTCATAAGTCTTCGGGTCCAACTGCATAACACTTCTTTGCAGACCGCGGTTTAGCCCCCGGATAAAATCTATCGCCAAAACTTTAACAATCTGAGTAGGCGAATTCTCCTCTGTCTGTAGGCATTTTTTGAAACTATTTTGGAAAGCTAAGCCATTTGTGATAGCTCCATTCGTGATAGTGCTGGGCTTGACCTGGTACCAAAACCCCAATGCGAGCCAATATTTTAGACTTTAAGGACAGATAATCAGTTGCCCGGTCCTCATTCAGATACATGTAAGATCATGGGGCTTCGCCTGTTAGATATGGCACCAACCTCTCAGCCCAAACTTCAGGAGGCCAATTTGCCCTTTTTGCAGCTCTCTCAAAGGACACCACATATGCTTCTATGTAATCAGCTGGTGACATTTTCTGCAGAGCTGGACCAGATGGTAAATTCCTGTCATGCCTTACCTGGACTAACTTTTTGCTTAAGAGCCTGGTGTTTTCCTCCTGTGCCTCTGAAACTCGTAGCACCTGACCTTGCTGCCCTTCCTGTGTAGCAGCCACATTCATGAGGGTTCTCAAAATTTCCTCCATGTTAATGTTTACGCAGGATGGTCAGCGGAAACTTGCTTCTCTGAGCATCCCTCTTCTGACACCACTTATGCAATGATCACATTTCTCTTGATGCAGACATGAACAAATTCTTGTTTGTTTATTCTGTTTTATTGCCCGAATGGCAAAGACAACATAAAAGTTCCAAACGCTAACTTAATATAGGCAAACTCCCTAGACACTGGCCAACTTATTTAGCATCGGTCGCCCTGAACAATGAAAACCTGCAGGTTTTTTACTTTTTACTCCTCCGGCAACCCTAGCTTAAGGGGCAGGTTACATTCCCACCTTCCCTTTAAAAGGTAGTTCTCCTAAGCTGTTCTTGTTTAATTGCTCTGCCTGCAGGCACACCCTGTCAGTCTGCTGTTGGCTGTGGAAAAAGACACTTTCAAACCATCTAATCAGTCTCTACACTATTAATTTTGTCACACATACAGTATATCAGTATATCCTCCACCTGTTTATGTTTAAACTAAGTGCACTTTCTTTTTCTGCAGATTGCCAGGAATTACCTATCTTTGTCACTATATATGTATATATATATATATATATATATATATATATATATATATATATATATATATATACCAAAGGAAGAGATGGATGGAGGTAGTGTACAGTTAGAAAAGTAGAGTGACGCGAACAGAGTCTTGAGTCTTGAGGGACTCCAACGGGGAGGGTGGTGATGAAGAGTCAGGAGTGGTAACAGAGAAGGAGCTGTTGGTAAGGTAAGAGGTGAACCATGTGAGGATAGTGTCTGAGAGGCCGAGAGAGAAGGGCCTGCAGAAGCAGGGGGTGGTCCGCGGTGTCGAAGGCTGCAGAGAGGTCCAAGAAACGGAGGAGGGAGAAGTGATCCCTGGATTTGGCCAAGAGGAGACCATTAGTAACTTTGGATAGGGCGGTTTCAGTGTAGGGGGCGGAAAACAAATTACACAATATAAAAGTATAACACAGTGTGGAAAATGAATTACCAGGGATAATGAGAATGGGAAATTAATTACAGGGTGGAGGAGCAGGATTTTGTGACTCAGTCCCAGTGAGTGCAGAGACAGCTGGGAAGTATGTCCATTGTCGGGTGGCTCTGCAAGACACCGTTTATTGGCAGTGAAACACTATTTGTCCTGGTGTAGTGTACATAAGAGTGCCACGTATTTCTATGTACATTTTGTAAATTAGGCACTACTTAATATTTTTCCGAGTTGCAATTTAATGGTCAGAGAGCACTTCAAAATAGCTCCAGCATTAAATACTTAATTGCCAATAGTGACTATGAAGTAGGAATGTAATCCGTAGTTGACGAGAGGGTGTATATGGTGGTATGCCATACCACTACTTCTCCTAATGCCTTCATTGTAAGACTATCAAATTCCATTCACTTACATTCCCTTTACATTTTTCATACCGTCACTGATCTACAAATTTATGTATAATAACTGTATACCACACAGTCTGCTTTAGACAGGTTGTGTAGTAGAAATGTGGGGATGTCTCTGGTGGAGACCCCCGCCAGCGATGTGTCCCTGGAGGGACAGAAGATGTCAGAGCCGGTGCCCGTGAAGAGGGCGAAGATATCCGGCAGCGCTGTGCCCCTGGAGGGGCTGAAGAGGTCCCTGATGGTGCCCAGCAGGAAGAAAGAAGAGAAGAGGAACTTACCCGTCCATCGATCCAGCGGCGGTGAGTATAACTTCTTTCTTGCAGGTCCTGTGCGCGGGGGAAGGATGAGCCAATCAGGGCTCATCTTTCCCCGCTGGCCAATCAGCGGCCGGATGCGCGAGCCAATCGCGGCTCACGCCCGGCCATTCAAAAGATTGGCGCCGACGCGAGCCAATCAGCGCTCGCGCCGGCTAATGACGTCACGCCGGCGACTATATAAGTCGCCGGGTGGCGCCATTTTGGCAGAAGTCCGTCGGCGGGGAAGAGAGAGGACGTCTCGTCCAGACGTCCAGCAACTGAGGCAGCAGCAGCGGCGGCAGGGGGCCCTTGTAAGGGCCGTGAGCTACCCTGCCGCCAGAAGACTTCAATCAAGCCGCCGGAGCGGAGATCGCCGGCGGGGAGCCCTTGTCAGGGCTGAGAGCGCCCCCGCCCCAGCTGCAACTGGAGACCCAGCGCCGAAGCGGAGAAGAGGCGCCGCCGGCTGGAGGGTCTGGAAGACCCGGAGAAGAAAGGAAGAAGACGGCGTGTCAAGTTGAGTATCCTGCGCAGAGCAGGTAAGTATACTCAACGTTAAGTTCGGGCACTAGGCCCGTGGGCACATTCGGGCACAAGGCCCGTGGCACTGTAAAGTAGGGGCACAAGGCCCAGGGACCTGGGCACTAGGCCCCAACGAAGTAGTGGGCCAGTAGGCCATTAGTATATCGACATAAAAGGGGACAAGCCCCTGTTAGATAGAGAGGGGGACTCTGAGCCCCAGAGGTACAAGGGCACAAGGCCCTTAGGTAGTTAGTGGCCTAGAGGCCATAGGAAGGCCAGAGGGCCTGGTTAGAGGCTGGTAGCCTGTAGGTTATTAAGGGCACAAGGCCCTCAGTTAGTTAGGGAGGCCACAGGCCTCAGGCAGGGGCTAGGACCCCTAGGTAGTAGGGCACAAGGCCCTAGTGAGTGGGCTCAGAGCCCTGAGGTAGAGAGGGGGCTGAGGCCCATTAGTCAGAGCAGAAGGCTCTGTGTGTAGCTGGGCAGAGACCCATGGTGTGTAGGGCATAAGGCCCTGGTGGTGTGAGGTAGAGGCGTGAGAGCCTTGTGAGTGTAGGCGCGGTCCTGTGTGAGGTGAGCACACGTGGTTAGGAGGTACGGTCGAGCGTAGGCTCCTGTGGTGCTGTAGCAACCTGCTGGTTGGCTAGCAGCGGTGTGTTCGGGTAAGTAGCGGGCAAGGTACTGTATACTGTATCTATTTATTCTGTCTGTGTGGCGAGTGTAGTTTACATTACAGTATTTTGGTGTGCTTTCTAACTGTGTCCAGGGGCAAGACGTCAGGCCCCCATTAAAGGTAGGCTCTTGTTTCCTGTGGTTTTCCTGTGCTAACCCGTGCTGTGGGGGACAAGTGTAAGTACCAGCATACACATAGTCAGGGGAGAACACATGTAGTTTCCCTGTCCCTTAGGTCCCCGGGGTCACACTGGTACCCAGAGGGGGTGGCTGAGTGAGTTGGTGGCAGTACAGCACACCTTGAGGCAGTTCCAGGGGCGGCCGTGGTTCTGATCAAGGGTCCTCAAGGCCGGTTCCGTGCAGGTGGACCTGTGGTTCCGGACGTAGGGACACGTGTGAGATACCCGAGTACAGGCAGTCGGGCGGTTCAGTTCGATCGGCTGTTCCGTGCGGCAGTCGGCCCGCGGGTTAGTGTGCTGTTTTACTGAGCCTCAGCCGGGCTTAAAGAACCCGTACTTAGGGCCTGTGTGTGACTCCATAGCAAGAAGGCAGCTTCTTGGTACGACCTGGGTGAGGGGGTTAGGAACCGCCCTCCGGTTTAGGCTGTGAACACCGGCTGGTGTTCCCCGTAGCGTGTAACTAGTAGTTCCGTTAGTGCACCACATTTAGTTAGTCCTAGTGTTTGACTTAGTTGCGTTGCCGACCATTAGAACGTTGTTAGGGTCGGGTCGCCGTTGTAGTTAGTCCAGTTTTGTGGGTGCCATCTTAGTTCACGGAGAGCGTAGAGGGAGGCTGTGTGTTCTTGTCATCCGCAGGAGTCGGGAAGGTGCAGGAGAACCGGATCGGAAGTGGGAGTGTCCCGGTGAGTATCACGCTCGATTCCTCCTTTCGGTTAGGCCCTCACCGGCAGGTGTGTGAGGCACTTGAGGCGGGATTAGTCCTCGGATTAGTCTTGGCCTTCAGTGCCTGTAGTCCCCCGCGTCTTGGCAAGAACAAAGTGAGGAGGCGGCAAGGAGCTTGGACTGACCGTGTCCTTGTCCTTTGCCGTAGTCTCGGACAGCCCTTACCTGGTAGGCACGGCCGTAATCTCTGCCTCTATCTTAGAGGGACGTGATTGGAGGTGGCTGCGGATCTGCTGGGATCGGATCGCAGCTGGGAAATCAGAAGCGGACTGGAGGTGACCATCGTTTACAAGGTGAGTTATTTTCTGTTGCGTCTGTCCCTGTCTTTCCCCGCAGGGGGCGTTACATTTTGGCGTAGTCGGCAGGATCAACGATGGCTC
Organism: Mixophyes fleayi; assembly: GCF_038048845.1. Lineage (NCBI taxonomy): Eukaryota > Metazoa > Chordata > Amphibia > Anura > Limnodynastidae > Mixophyes > Mixophyes fleayi. The sequence goes on from NC_134404.1 coordinate 89,917,843, forward strand.
ATCGGGGGATCATTCCGCTGTACGAGGGATACAGCTGTGTCATCTCTCGTGACGAAGTGGCAGCGTTCACGAAGCAAATCCTGGAACGTTGTGAGACAAGGAAGAAGAAGAACAAAGGTACTAAACGGCAACCGGTGGAAGAAATGCTGTGCTGGAAGTGTGGGTTGCCTGGACACTTCGCATACCAGTGCCCAGTTGCCGAGGAGCTCTTTGATGAATGGGAGGACGAAGAAGTCTCCGATGAATGGGAAGACGTAGAAGTCTTCGAGTGGAAGGACGAGGAAGCCTTCCATCCATGGTCTCAAGAGAAGTCGGAATCTGGAGGGAAGGATCGGCAGAGCCTGCTGACTGTTGGATCGCAGGAGATCGTCTCGTCCAAGCAAGATTCGCGACAGGAATACCCGCGTCAGCCGGATGCTGGAGCCGGGGTATTGGAGACGTCGGATACGTCAGACGACTTGTCCGTGGCTGTGGAAGAGTTGGTCCCTGAAGACGAAGGGAGAACTGAGCAGACCCTCCACGGGGCAACGCTGTGTCCGGAGACATGTGAAGATGTCTGCCCGGTGGTACCTGAGAGGATGGAAGCCATCAGTACCCCGGAAGAGAGAGCTGCTGAAGAAGTACTGCCTGAAGAAGACTGTACTTTAGAGAGCGCAGCTGGAGAGTGGTGGATGTTGTCACCTTCTGAAGAAGCTTCCCGCACAACTGAGGAGGTATCGGACGGATGGGAGGTTCCGGCAGGTGCCGAGGAAGAGACTCCCTGGATACCGACTTCGGGCGAGGAAGTTGCCAGGATGGTGTGGATCCTGCGCGAGAGGGCTTTACCGCGAAGGACCCGGTGGACGCAAGTCAGGGATGCCGGTAAGCGACCCTTGGAGGTGGACGTAGAGGAGAGGACGTCGATTGTGGGGACCACAATGGAAAAAGGCGGCGGAAATGTGGGGATGTCTCTGGTGGAGACCCCCGCCAGCGATGTGTCCCTGGAGGGACAGAAGATGTCAGAGCCGGTGCCCGTGAAGAGGGCGAAGATATCCGGCAGCGCTGTGCCCCTGGAGGGGCTGAAGAGGTCCCTGATGGTGCCCAGCAGGAAGAAAGAAGAGAAGAGGAACTTACCCGTCCATCGATCCAGCGGCGGTGAGTATAACTTCTTTCTTGCAGGTCCTGTGCGCGGGGGAAGGATGAGCCAATCAGGGCTCATCTTTCCCCGCTGGCCAATCAGCGGCCGGATGCGCGAGCCAATCGCGGCTCGCGCCCGGCCATTCAAAAGATTGGCGCCGACGCGAGCCAATCAGCGCTCGCGCCGGCTAATGACGTCACGCCGGCGACTATATAAGTCGCCGGGTGGCGCCATTTTGGCAGAAGTCCGTCGGCGGGGAAGAGAGAGGACGTCTCGTCCAGACGTCCAGCAACTGAGGCAGCAGCAGCGGCGGCAGGGGGCCCTTGTAAGGGCCGTGAGCTACCCTGCCGCCAGAAGACTTCAATCAAGCCGCCGGAGCGGAGATCGCCGGCGGGGAGCCCTTGTCAGGGCTGAGAGCGCCCCCGCCCCAGCTGCAACTGGAGACCCAGCGCCGAAGCGGAGAAGAGGCGCCGCCGGCTGGAGGGTCTGGAAGACCCGGAGAAGAAAGGAAGAAGACGGCGTGTCAAGTTGAGTATCCTGCGCAGAGCAGGTAAGTATACTCAACGTTAAGTTCGGGCACTAGGCCCGTGGGCACATTCGGGCACAAGGCCCGTGGCACTGTAAAGTAGGGGCACAAGGCCCAGGGACCTGGGCACTAGGCCCCAACGAAGTAGTGGGCCAGTAGGCCATTAGTATATCGACATAAAAGGGGACAAGCCCCTGTTAGATAGAGAGGGGGACTCTGAGCCCCAGAGGTACAAGGGCACAAGGCCCTTAGGTAGTTAGTGGCCTAGAGGCCATAGGAAGGCCAGAGGGCCTGGTTAGAGGCTGGTAGCCTGTAGGTTATTAAGGGCACAAGGCCCTCAGTTAGTTAGGGAGGCCACAGGCCTCAGGCAGGGGCTAGGACCCCTAGGTAGTAGGGCACAAGGCCCTAGTGAGTGGGCTCAGAGCCCTGAGGTAGAGAGGGGGCTGAGGCCCATTAGTCAGAGCAGAAGGCTCTGTGTGTAGCTGGGCAGAGACCCATGGTGTGTAGGGCATAAGGCCCTGGTGGTGTGAGGTAGAGGCGTGAGAGCCTTGTGAGTGTAGGCGCGGTCCTGTGTGAGGTGAGCACACGTGGTTAGGAGGTACGGTCGAGCGTAGGCTCCTGTGGTGCTGTAGCAACCTGCTGGTTGGCTAGCAGCGGTGTGTTCGGGTAAGTAGCGGGCAAGGTACTGTATACTGTATCTATTTATTCTGTCTGTGTGGCGAGTGTAGTTTACATTACAGTATTTTGGTGTGCTTTCTAACTGTGTCCAGGGGCAAGACGTCAGGCCCCCATTAAAGGTAGGCTCTTGTTTCCTGTGGTTTTCCTGTGCTAACCCGTGCTGTGGGGGACAAGTGTAAGTACCAGCATACACATAGTCAGGGGAGAACACATGTAGTTTCCCTGTCCCTTAGGTCCCCGGGGTCACACTGGTACCCAGAGGGGGTGGCTGAGTGAGTTGGTGGCAGTACAGCACACCTTGAGGCAGTTCCAGGGGCGGCCGTGGTTCTGATCAAGGGTCCTCAAGGCCGGTTCCGTGCAGGTGGACCTGTGGTTCCGGACGTAGGGACACGTGTGAGATACCCGAGTACAGGCAGTCGGGCAGTTCAGTTCGATCGGCTGTTCCGTGCGGCAGTCGGCCCGCGGGTTAGTGTGCTGTTTTACTGAGCCTCAGCCGGGCTTAAAGAACCCGTACTTAGGGCCTGTGTGTGACTCCATAGCAAGAAGGCAGCTTCTTGGTACGACCTGGGTGAGGGGGTTAGGAACCGCCCTCCGGTTTAGGCTGTGAACACCGGCTGGTGTTCCCCGTAGCGTGTAACTAGTAGTTCCGTTAGTGCACCACATTTAGTTAGTCCTAGTGTTTGACTTAGTTGCGTTGCCGACCATTAGAACGTTGTTAGGGTCGGGTCGCCGTTGTAGTTAGTCCAGTTTTGTGGGTGCCATCTTAGTTCACGGAGAGCGTAGAGGGAGGCTGTGTGTTCTTGTCATCCGCAGGAGTAGGGAAGGTGCAGGAGAACCGGATCGGAAGTGGGAGTGTCCCGGTGAGTATCATGCTCGATTCCTCCTTTCGGTTAGGCCCTCACCGGCAGGTGTGTGAGGCACTTGAGGCGGGATTAGTCCTCGGATTAGTCTTGGCCTTCAGTGCCTGTAGTCCCCCGCGTCTTGGCAAGAACAAAGTGAGGAGGCGGCAAGGAGCTTGGACTGACCGTGTCCTTGTCCTTTGCCGTAGTCTCGGACAGCCCTTACCTGGTAGGCACGGCCGTAATCTCTGCCTCTATCTTAGAGGGACGTGATTGGAGGTGGCTGCGGATCTGCTGGGATCGGATCGCAGCTGGGAAATCAGAAGCAGACTGGAGGTGACCATCGTTTACAAGGTGAGTTATTTTCTGTTGCGTCTGTCCCTGTCTTTCCCCGCAGGGGGCGTTACATTTTGGTGTAGTCGGCAGGATCAACGATGGCTCATCGGGGGATCATTCCGCTGTACGAGGGATACAGCTGTGTCATCTCTCGTGACGAAGTGGCAGCGTTCACGAAGCAAATCCTGGAACGTTGTGAGACAAGGAAGAAGAAGAACAAAGGTACTAAACGGCAACCGGTGGAAGAAATGCTGTGCTGGAAGTGTGGGTTGCCTGGACACTTCGCATACCAGTGCCCAGTTGCCGAGGAGCTCTTTGATGAATGGGAGGACGAAGAAGTCTCCGATGAATGGGAAGACGTAGAAGTCTTCGAGTGGAAGGACGAGGAAGCCTTCCATCCATGGTCTCAAGAGAAGTCGGAATCTGGAGGGAAGGATCGGCAGAGCCTGCTGACTGTTGGATCGCAGGAGATCGTCTCGTCCAAGCAAGATTCGCGACAGGAATACCCGCGTCAGCCGGATGCTGGAGCCGGGGTATTGGAGACGTCGGATACGTCAGACGACTTGTCCGTGGCTGTGGAAGAGTTGGTCCCTGAAGACGAAGGGAGAACTGAGCAGACCCTCCACGTGGCAACGCTGTGTCCGGAGACATGTGAAGATGTCTGCCCGGTGGTACCTGAGAGGATGGAAGCCATCAGTACCCCGGAAGAGAGAGCTGCTGAAGAAGTACTGCCTGAAGAAGACTGTACTTTAGAGAGCGCAGCTGGAGAGTGGTGGATGTTGTCACCTTCTGAAGAAGCTTCCCGCACAACCGAGGAGGTATCGGACGGATGGGAGGTTCCGGCAGGTGCCGAGGAAGAGACTCCCTGGATACCGACTTCGGGCGAGGAAGTTGCCAGGATGGTGTGGATCCTGCGCGAGAGGGCTTTACCGCGAAGGACCCGGTGGACGCAAGTCAGGGATGCCGGTAAGCGACCCTTGGAGGTGGACGTAGAGGAGAGGACGTCGATTGTGGGGACCACAATGGAAAAAGGCGGCGGAAATGTGGGGATGTCTCTGGTGGAGACCCCTGCCAGCGATGTGTCCCTGGAGGGACAGAAGATGTCAGAGCCGGTGCCCGTGAAGAGGGCGAAGATATCCGGCAGCGCTGTGCCCCTGGAGGGGCTGAAGAGGTCCCTGATGGTGCCCAGCAGGAAGAAAGAAGAGAAGAGGAACTTACCCGTCCATCGATCCAGCGGCGGTGAGTATAACTTCTTTCTTGCAGGTCCTGTGCGCGGGGGAAGGATGAGCCAATCAGGGCTCATCTTTCCCCGCTGGCCAATCAGCGGCCGGATGCGCGAGCCAATCGCGGCTCGCGCCCGGCCATTCAAAAGATTGGCGCCGACGCGAGCCAATCAGCGCTCGCGCCGGCTAATGACGTCACGCCGGCGACTATATAAGTCGCCGGGTGGCGCCATTTTGGCAGAAGTCCGTCGGCGGGGAAGAGAGAGGACGTCTCGTCCAGACGTCCAGCAACTGAGGCAGCAGCAGCGGCGGCAGGGGGCCCTTGTAAGGGCCGTGAGCTACCCTGCCGCCAGAAGACTTCAATCAAGCCGCCGGAGCGGAGATCGCCGGCGGGGAGCCCTTGTCAGGGCTAAAAGCGCCCCCGCCCCAGCTGCAACTGGAGACCCAGCGCCGAAGCGGAGAAGAGGCGCCGCCGGCTGGAGGGTCTGGAAGACCCGGAGAAGAAAGGAAGAAGACGGCGTGTCAAGTTGAGTATCCTGCGCAGAGCAGGTAAGTATACTCAACGTTAAGTTCGGGCACTAGGCCCGTGGGCACATTCGGGCACAAGGCCCGTGGCACTGTAAAGTAGGGGCACAAGGCCCAGGGACCTGGGCACTAGGCCCCAACGAAGTAGTGGGCCAGTAGGCCATTAGTATATCGACATAAAAGGGGACAAGCCCCTGTTAGATAGAGAGGGGGACTCTGAGCCCCAGAGGTACAAGGGCACAAGGCCCTTAGGTAGTTAGTGGCCTAGAGGCCATAGGAAGGCCAGAGGGCCTGGTTAGAGGCTGGTAGCCTGTAGGTTATTAAGGGCACAAGGCCCTCAGTTAGTTAGGGAGGCCACAGGCCTCAGGCAGGGGCTAGGACCCCTAGGTAGTAGGGCACAAGGCCCTAGTGAGTGGGCTCAGAGCCCTGAGGTAGAGAGGGGGCTGAGGCCCATTAGTCAGAGCAGAAGGCTCTGTGTGTAGCTGGGCAGAGACCCATGGTGTGTAGGGCATAAGGCCCTGGTGGTGTGAGGTAGAGGCGTGAGAGCCTTGTGAGTGTAGGCGCGGTCCTGTGTGAGGTGAGCACACGTGGTTAGGAGGTACGGTCGAGCGTAGGCTCCTGTGGTGCTGTAGCAACCTGCTGGTTGGCTAGCAGCGGTGTGTTCGGGTAAGTAGCGGGCAAGGTACTGTATACTGTATCTATTTATTCTGTCTGTGTGGCGAGTGTAGTTTACATTACAGTATTTTGGTGTGCTTTCTAACTGTGTCCAGGGGCAAGACGTCAGGCCCCCATTAAAGGTAGGCTCTTGTTTCCTGTGGTTTTCCTGTGCTAACCCGTGCTGTGGGGGACAAGTGTAAGTACCAGCATACACATAGTCAGGGGAGAACACATGTAGTTTCCCTGTCCCTTAGGTCCCCGGGGTCACACTGGTACCCAGAGGGGGTGGCTGAGTGAGTTGGTGGCAGTACAGCACACCTTGAGGCAGTTCCAGGGGCGGCCGTGGTTCTGATCAAGGGTCCTCAAGGCCGGTTCCGTGCAGGTGGACCTGTGGTTCCGGACGTAGGGACACGTGTGAGATACCCGAGTACAGGCAGTCGGGCGGTTCAGTTCGATCGGCTGTTCCGTGCGGCAGTCGGCCCGCGGGTTAGTGTGCTGTTTTACTGAGCCTCAGCCGGGCTTAAAGAACCCGTACTTAGGGCCTGTGTGTGACTCCATAGCAAGAAGGCAGCTTCTTGGTACGACCTGGGTGAGGGGGTTAGGAACCGCCCTCCGGTTTAGGCTGTGAACACCGGCTGGTGTTCCCCGTAGCGTGTAACTAGTAGTTCCGTTAGTGCACCACATTTAGTTAGTCCTAGTGTTTGACTTAGTTGCGTTGCCGACCATTAGAACGTTGTTAGGGTCGGGTCGCCGTTGTAGTTAGTCCAGTTTTGTGGGTGCCATCTTAGTTCACGGAGAGCGTAGAGGGAGGCTGTGTGTTCTTGTCATCCGCAGGAGTCGGGAAGGTGCAGGAGAACCGGATCGGAAGTGGGAGTGTCCCGGTGAGTATCACGCTCGATTCCTCCTTTCGGTTAGGCCCTCACCGGCAGGTGTGTGAGGCACTTGAGGCGGGATTAGTCCTCGGATTAGTCTTGGCCTTCAGTGCCTGTAGTCCCCCGCGTCTTGGCAAGAACAAAGTGAGGAGGCGGCAAGGAGCTTGGACTGACCGTGTCCTTGTCCTTTGCCGTAGTCTCGGACAGCCCTTACCTGGTAGGCACGGCCGTAATCTCTGCCTCTATCTTAGAGGGACGTGATTGGAGGTGGCTGCGGATCTGCTGGGATCGGATCGCAGCTGGGAAATCAGAAGCGGACTGGAGGTGACCATCGTTTACAAGGTGAGTTATTTTCTGTTGCGTCTGTCCCTGTCTTTCCCCGCAGGGGGCGTTACAGAAATATCTGGACATTTTGTCTAATCTAAACTCTATATTTGTATTGTAATGGAAAGAACCACTTCACAGTCTGGAAAATAAGCCCAGATATTTCTACATTGTAGTGTTTCTATTACTCTTCCAGTCTAAAGCAGCTTTAATATTGGTATGCACAGCTTTGTATATAATAGTACTTCAACTTCACAGTCACTGGGAAGTTTGTGTCTCAGTCACTACTGACTATGAAGTGTTTAAAGCTGTTTATCTTGTAGCTATTTTGTTGTGTGCAGTGATCATCAAGATCTCTACTATTGGCATGGCATTCACCCCAAATGGTTACGTGCATGTTGAGATCAACAGATGTAAATGTCTAAACAAAGTGCTTCTACTTGAATGTATTATGTAATTTGTGATGAATTCAACATGTCCAAGGCTTTAAATCCTTAAAAGGAAAGAAAAAAAAGGTTGGAATGGATCTTCTTTAAATTACATATTAGTTGCTGAAGTATTGTTACATATGATAAGGACAATAGACAACATCAGTATGCCAGCACTTATGTACATATTTCATATAACTTATATGTAGTGTAAGAGACATTTGTGTAACCATATTTTACCAGATTAAATGTGATAGAAAACAATAACAGCTAGTGCCAGGGGTATGCTTGTCCATTCTGTTGCCTAAGATGGTAATTGTAATGGTGCCCTTTTCCTCGCTTATACAAACTGCTATAAAAATTTAAAAAATTATGTTATTGTATTGTACACAAAAAGTCCAAAAATGCTACTTTAATAATTAGCATTTATAATGTAACTGTTTTTGCTGCAAATAGAAATGTGCTTCATTCGATACCTGCCTCAGTTTGTCTCACCATGGACTGGCACCACTAAGCCAGAATTGCTCCATTTTACATATATATTTATTTAACATTCTTGAGTTTGTTAAAGTATTTTCAGTCTGTCCTATACAACTCCCATCACATAAAAGTCACTTTAGCATGTTTTGTATGTTTTTACAAAAGCATACTTGCGACCTTAAAGTGATGGGTCACCTTTGGACCCTCAAGGGTAGCATAATCGTTCCCTGTTATAATCTGTTACCAGCAGGATATTAATGGCAGTTGCACTAACTGTAATGACCTGTATATAGTGTACTTAAAATGTCTCTTGGAGAACTGTAAATGATGTTAATAATATGTCAGAACATTCTTGTTTTCCTAGAGTACTGTACCATTCTCACTTGGGCTGAAACATAAAGTAAAGATTTTCTGCATACCAGGGAGAGATGGCATGCTAAGCCGAGGAAGGGTGAATGTTCCATTACGCTAAGTAATATTATGGTTTTAAATCCTGTGGCTTTGATAGCCTTAATGACCTTGGCAGTTTTTCAGACCTCACACATTCTGTCTCTAAATTAACACATTAAATCACACATAGGATTAAAAATAGCTTAATTCAACCATGAAAGGAATGCATTTAATACATATACATGGGTTCTCTACTCTTTAATAAAACTAGAAAAATAATTCTGCTATGTCCCAGATAGTGTCAAGACTTTGATAATAAAGGCAACTAATAAAAATAAAAAAAAAATAAAAAAGTTATAGTTAAACATATAAAAAGTAAATAGGTCTGTAAAATCCACATTCTTGATATTTTTGACCTGAACATTGAATTATTTCCAAAAGAAAAAAGAAAACACCAAACCTAGCACACAGAGATATGATAATTAAATAGGATAAGCGTAACAACAGGGTCTGCAGCTGTAGAGATCAAATGAGATCTCAAATAAAGAGGAGTCAAAAAACAAAGAGTGACGAGAGTGACAGGTTTATCCCCTGAGTGAAGCATCGACATTGCTATTTACCACTGACCTTACGGTGTCGCCGTGTATATTTGCTGATCACGCCACTACAGACCATTATACGTGACAGCGCTACGGAACAGGTCTGTTTTTGTTAAACCGCAATTAGCGGGGAGAGGAGTGGTGTGGCACAAGTGATCATATCAGATACATGGATTGACGGTCAGTTTATTTCCCAATTGTGTTGGCTTTTGGAGTATCTACATGTTTCTATATATATTGGAGGAGACTCTACTAATTAACGAGGATACTCTTATTTACTTTATATCCATTCACAATTAGGTGTGGCCACACCGTTCTATTCAGTTCTTTGGAATCGCCACATATTGGGGCATTGGAGAGTTTATTGTCCATATCTCGGGGTATTGAAACGGCTATTATTCTGGCTCTTTATCATATTTATGTGTTGATCATCATATACTATTCCAGCTTTATCATTCAGGCTACATTTATGTGTTGCATTGTGTTTATATGATTGTTTACGATCTTATTAATTGTTTGAATACACTGGCCAGTGTTTGCTCTGTCATGTCATAAACATTTTAATAAATTGCTTTTTATTATCACGGATCAAGTATTGGGATTGTGTGTTACAGAGGCCAGCGCTGTTCTTTTTGTTTATTGAATTGTTTCCATTTGTGTTTCTTAGAGAAGAAGTCTGCAAACAGGCTTATCTAGGTTATTAGACATAAAGTTTTAACTAGACCTAAGCAGAGCTCAATTTAGAGTCTTTGCTATCTTGTGCTTAAAGGCAGATTAAACCTAACCTTTAGGCACTTACCCAAAAACCATAAAAAACATAGCAACCACTAAATATGGTTTCAAATTCCTGCCTCCTAAACCCTTTGGACCACCCTCTTCACTAATATGAAAAAATAAATTAAATGTACTAATTCATTTCTCCTACTCTGTATTATTTTGCATTTCACCATTGATATCTTAAATAGGGACTGATTTCATCTCATGTGTCATATTTGTTGTTTTTATTGCTTGTATTCTATTGGTATAACTGACCCTTACAACTTGTTTGTCCCTTTTCGGTTCTTATGTAGGTTTTGTTTTCACTGCTGCAGAGTATTGTGCAGTGATAATAAATAGTGATGACTTCGTAATGAATGTAATGTAAGGATGATAAACATGCTCCTGAATGGTGCAAAAGGCTTCTGTAATATAACCTTCACATTTCTCTAGGATGCTTCACCATTAAAGCTAGACACACTTATCGGTAACCAATTTTCCTTATTGCTAGTGCAAGAGTCAGATGTACACAGGGCCGGACTGGCCATCTGGCACTTCTGGCAAATGCCAGAAGGGCCGATGGCAGTGTGGACCGGTCCGGCTCCCTGCGATCCCCGTTTAAATTAAATACAATTAAATTAAATAAAATTTATATTTTGAGCCGCCATGACGTCATACGTCATGACGGCTCTGTGGGCCGGCCCTGCTGCAGCGCTTTTATAAAAAATACACTTACCTCAGCAGCCTCCGGGAATCCACTGTGCGCCCTCTACAGTCAGTCCTACGCGGCCGCGCGTGACGTCAGACGTCACATCGCGCGGGCGCATAGGATTGACTGTGGAGGGCGCACAGTGGATTCCCGGAGGCTGCTGAGGTAAGTGTATTCTTTCTTTTCACAGGGAAAATGGTGCTCCCGGGGGGAGATGACCCGAAAATGTGTGCAGGAAGGGGGGAGAGAAGACCCGAAAATGTGCGCAGGTGGGGGGGGGGGGGGGGGGGAGAGAGGACCCGAAAATGTGTGCAGGAAGGGGGGGGAAGAGAGGACCCAAAAATGTGCACAGGTGGGGGGGGGGGGAGAAGAGAGGACCCGAAAATGTGTACAGGAAGGGGGGGGGGTGAGAGGACCTGAAAATGTGTGTGTGGGGGGGGGGGGGGGGGGGTGAGAGGACCCGAAAAAGTGTATTCTTTCTTTTCACAAGGAAAATGGTGCTCCCGGGGGGAGAGGACCCAAAAATGTTTGCAGGAAGGGGGGAGAGGGGACCCGAAAATGTGCGCAGGTGGGGGAGGGGGGAAGAGAGGACCCAAAAATGTGTGCAGGAAGGGGGGGAAGAGAGGACCCAAAAATGTGTGCGGGGGGGGGGGGTGTGAGAGGACCCAAAAATGTGTGCATGGGGGGGGGGTGAGAGGACCCGAAAATGTGTGCAGGGGGGGTGAGAGGACCTGAAAATGTGCACAGGTGGGGGGGGAGAGGACCCGAAAATGTGCACAGGGGGGGAAAGAGAGGACCTGAAAATGTCCCAGAGGGAGGGAGAGAGGACCCCGAAAATGTACGCATGGGGGGAAGAAACGGGACACAAAAATGCGTGCGGGGAGGGAAGAGGGGCTGAAAATGTCTGCAGGAGGGGGAAAGAGGGGCTGAAAATGTCTGCATGGGTGGGAAAGAGGGGCTGAAAATATCTGCATGAGGGGGAAAAGAGGGGCTGAAAATGTCTGCATGGGGGGAAAAGAGGGGCTGAAAATGTCTGCATGGGGGGGAAAGAGGGGCTGAAAATGTCTGCATGGGGGAAAAGAGGGGCTGAAAATGTCTGCAGGGAGGGGAGAGGGGCTGAAAATGTCTGCAGGGGAGAGGAAGAGGGGCTGAAAATGTCTGCAGGGGGGCGGAAGATGGACTGAAAATGTCTGCAGGGGGGGAGAGGGGCTGAATATGTCTACAGGGTTTATAAAATGTCCTGCGTGGTATTTAAAAAATAGAGCAGCTTTGGGGGGCATGATATCTGTTTTGTGTGGCAGTTACATGGCTGCTCTCTGGTCTCAGCTATCACTAGAATATTAGATGTGGTTGGTAGAGGTCAATATTTTATTGACCACAAATGTTCAGATATTGCTTATATATGCCTGTACAATGGGGTAGTGTTATCTGTCCATAATGGAGTGGTTTTTTTAATTAAAGAGCCTAATCATTAAGGGTTTGTTAACATTTTGCAATATAGTAAACTTTTTGCATTTTCAATACAGGACTCCAAATTTCCAGAAGCCAGCGAGAAGACAACAAAGCAGCAAGAGAGAAGAGCAAGAACAGGTAAGAGACAACGGCGCAATCAATCTAAATTTGAATGCTGAAGAATATTTCGGAATATTTATATTTAGGAGTATTTCTATACATTGGGTGGAACGGGGGTTGGGAGGCGCTGTTGGTGTATTTGCCTACGGTGACCAAAACCCTTACTCAGGCCCTGGGTTTACTGTAGTCGTTTTATTTTTCGCACACAGTCGGAACGGTATGCTTTTGTTATTCAAGCAAACTGATTTGCACAACAAGACATTTGATCAGGGTGGGCAGAAGACAAAGTGTGATACACAGCAACGCCACTTCAGCGTGCAACAATATCACGCATGGAGTCAACAGCAGGTGGGCCTGTGTGTTTTTTAAATGCCAGGGCTGATTTTTAGTCCCAGTCCGGCCCTGGATGTAGATATATATGTATATATATATATATATATATATATATATATATATATATATATATATATATATAATTTGGTATAGTAACAATAGGCTTTCAGTTCCCATGGACAATGCCATTTGTAAAATGAAATATATATAAATTAAAAGCAAGCAGTTTTCTCCACCAGGCCCAGCGCTAGAAAGCCTGGGCTGGTTTTCACTATATCAGTGGTACCACAAGCATGGTGAAATCCAGCTGTAGTGAAAACCGGATCAGAGTAGGACTGGTGCCTAATGAATGCACATAAATAAGTGTGCTCTCGCTCCCAGATCCTAGGCTTAAAATTGATAGAACGCTTCACAACCCCACAGGACTGAGGGGACTGGGGCAATATAGCAACATCCGAATCACTGAAGTGGCAACTTTGCCTTTCCAATTGTGCCAGCATAATGTAGAGGTGTGTCTTAGACCCCTGTCAATTATATAAAATTAATTAAAAAAAATGTAATGATCAAAGCTGGAACTTCCCTTCACTAGCAACTATTTACAATAGCCCAGTGTGGGAATAACCTTGTGATTGGCTGCAGGTAATGGTGAATCGAGGTTACTCCCAGCTATAGTCATTTTGGATTGGTCATTTGTAGTGTGAGGATAGATCATTTAAATTTTGTTGGTTGTTTTTCCTTTCATTTGGAGTACAATGGATCAAGAAAAAAGAAAATTGGGGTTTGCTGTATTCAATTCAGCTGTCAAAACTGTAAAAAATGGATCAAAGTGAAAAAAAAAACGTGGGGTCCCCCTCTATTCACTATTAAACCTATTAAACCTAGTGCTGCCAGACTACCGCTGGTTCCATTAAAATTGGGGAAAAAATTTGCATTTTCACTGAACCAGCACTAGGCAAACCAGCCGGGGTGGATGGCACTATAGCAGGTGGACACATGGCAGGGGTCCCCCTGCCATAATGACAAACCAACCCCAGGCTGTTCAGTGCTAGCAGTAGTCTGGCAGCACTAGGGTTAATACTGAATAGAGGGGGGACCCCACACTTTTTTTTTTAAACTTTGATCTATTTTTTACAGTTTTTACAGCTGCCGGAACAGTAACAGTTATGGGTTTACCTAACACGCTTCTAGCAAGCAGCGTGTTGTATCTAGCGATTTTTAAAGCAAACTCAGGAGAGTTCGCTAAATCACAGCTTCATACATTTGAGACTTATATAGCTAGAGTGGCAAACAGTCGGGAGTCTGATCTCTATCGATTTTGGAAATAGCGATTTTGACAGAAACACAACTCTGTTGATTTTACATGAAACCTCAGCTTCATACATCTGCGAGTTTCAACTCTCCCGAGAAAATTGCTGGATTTGCAAAATTGCAGCTTGATACATTTACCTCCCAGTGAGTTTTGCATTAATGAAACCTTCTTTACTAAGTTTTGTTTATTCAAAGCCTTTTCTTCAACACACTACACCACAAGGTATGCATGAGTATTTTTTTACTTTGTAATGAGATAAGCATTTATGTATTATTGTGCATATTCCTCTCAGTAGCACAATAATCTTATGGAAAGCAGACATTGACATATAGCTAAATAAGACACCTCATCACACCAACACATGACAAACAGCTTCTTTTGCAGGGCCATCTTTTCCATTGGGCACAATGGGCAGGTGCCCGGGGGCCCCACAGGCAAGGGGGCCCCATAGGCAGGGCTCTTAATTAGAATAAATAATCCTGCAAAAAAAAAACCTTCAAGGGTCACTGAGCGAGTACATCTATCTATCTCTATCTATGTATATCTATATCTGTATCTCTATACATGTATGTATATATATATATATATATATATATATATATATATATATATATATATATATATAGTGGCCCCGGTGCGCTGCTTTGCCCGGGGGCCCATAATGTTGTTAAGATGGCCCTGTTCTTTTGTCCTAGTGAGATATCCTAATACATGACATTTGCAATTTCAGCACATCTGTAATTGTTTGCTAAGTGTCAGGATATAAGTATATTTTGTAACTGTAGTGGAAAAGGGGATGCTGTTAATTTAGCTCAACTTGATAATATTGCAATATTAATTTTCCTGTAGGCTAAATATAGGAGTCATTTCTGCTAATGTCAACATAATGCGTAAGTAATCCAGCATGTAAGCTTTGGGCATATGATTCTTTAGATATGTACATGGTACAACAGAATTCCTATAAATTCCATTACATTTCATAACATTGCACAGCAGGGTAATTAAATTTTATAGGGAGAAATAAAATACACTTCATAGATGTTATCACAAAAGTAAAGAATGGTTCATTAAAATTGATTTAATGTAAATATGTCTTACATTGTATCACATTGAGACATAAGGAGCATTTATAGGCCACAACTTGTGAAAAGAAGTGTGAGTTTTATGATGAGCTGTAGGTTGTGATAATAGGGCCTGTTTATTAAAGCTATCAAATGAAAAGTCTCATCATCTCTTTGCTGATAATGTCAAATAAAAAGACGTTTAGTGATTTATTAAAGCTGTAAAGATTAATCAAGATTTGGTCTCTTCCACATTACTTATTGAGTTGATCTTATAAAACAAGTAACAGCGGTGTGTATTGTCCTACTGTGGATGAGGGCCAGGAGAACTTACTGAAGATGCTTACTGAGGTCAACACACGGTGTGTTTACTTAACACCAGTCACGAGTAGAAAAGAAAATCAGAAAAGTCTTTCAGAGATACCACTGATTAAGCCAATGAAAAATCAATATAGATTTAATTTTGACTGGCACACACATGTGAGGATGGATAAATCTGCAGAATTTTAGTCACATTTATTATATGACAGTGTTCAAAAACTGTGTGTTTAGACTGTGGTATTGTTCCCTTTCAACAGTTATTGCAGGGGAAGTTTACTAAAAAATTGTCAGCCTGTGATAAGCATAAGAGGAGCGATGAGAGGATGTGTTAGCCAGAGCTGTAACTAGAGATTTTAGTGCCCTGGGTGAGAGAGACTACTGCTGCTTCCCCTATCTCCCCCAATTTTGGTGACAGTAGACGCTGCCTCCCGAGGCATGCACTGCTGGAGGAGAAGAAGCCTTCCTACTGTGTAGTGGGTGGTGGTGGTGGTGGTGGGGGGGTGCCTAGTCCTTTACAAGTACTAGATTGTGCTCCAACCCTGTACTGCTATCTTCTACCTGTTCTTGTAGCTTTGACTATCTGGAGCTGCTGCTGGTGTCTTAAGCTCACTTGCTGCTTGGCTTGATCCTGTTGGGGTCATGTTTGGAAAAGAGATTGTTATTATTTACCACAAGGTCATAGAGTGGGATGGGGTGGGCAATTACAAAATACAGCTTTGACTGCTGTAATACTTTGGTACAAGATAAATGATACTAGGCCAAACATTGCATTTAAATACAAAAGCTTGCAAATCTATAACAACCAATCAGAAATTTAGTTTAAAATATCAAAACAAATAAAGTGTTCTGTGCACTATTGGTACATTATACAACAACAATAGTATTTCATTAATTATACTTTAGCCTACATCACGTGGTATCCCCAGGTGGTCTCCCAAACATATGCTAACCCAGCCCAATCCTACTTAGCTTCAAAGATCAGACAAGACTGGACTTGATCAGGGTGGTGTGGCTGTAGACATATTCTAACACAATCTCCTTTTAAAGTGATGTGTGCCTTCTTCTTAATAGAAGTGTGTCACTTCCTTTTTCCTCCAGTGTTACAATATAAACAAGCAAACAATTATTTTCCTTTAAAATGATGTGTACTCTCTTCTTAATAAAGGTGTATCACTTCCTCTTTTTCCTCCAGTGTTACATATAAAGAAACAAACAAAAAAGATCATAAACAACTGCAATCTTTCTTCTGATTTAAACTTCAAATCAGATATATTCCAATCAAATTTCAAACTCATAAATGTTCTCATCCACAAGTGTAATGCCAATCTTCTTTTCTTTACTCTCTTAGAGAGGTCTGACTTTATAGGAGTTATTCACTTTTCACAGATGAACCAAACATCTCTGTATTTAATCTCACTTATCACTCCACTTATTGGGTTTATAAACAAAATAAAGCAACAATAGTGCAATTTGCTTAAAAAGTAAACAAATATTCTTTATTTTTCACAATATGTAAAAAATATAAAAACATTCCAATATCCAGTTTTAAAATTTCTCTCCGATCCCTATGAAGGTGTACTCTTACCCCATTAAGCATATAACGTACATGTAAGGAGCGCAATCGCTGTGAGATGATATCAGCAGGTGCCAGCCACATTGCCTCACAGACTCGCAAGTCTTTCAGGAGCAGTTTCCACCTTGTATCCGATCCTCTGTTCTCATCACCAACGCGTTTCGATTCTGTGAATCTTTCTCAAGGTGTGGGGGAGAAGTGGTTACCCCAATCTTTTATTATTCTATACACCAATCACTATGTAGCTTACACAGGTGCATCTGATTAATTAATTCACATCATATTTTCTATTATATTACACATTTGTTCTTTTTAATACATTTATCTCTGCAGTAACATTTATCTTGTATTTGATCTTAAAAAACATATAACGTATTGCACATATATCTAATATCTAATTAAGGAAAGTAAAATGTGTTGGGAGATAGCCACTTTAGAAAAGTTACTGAGTGATCAATTAATACCAAGAGGTCTAAGGATGACCAAAATCTCTACAT
Organism: Mixophyes fleayi; assembly: GCF_038048845.1. Classification (NCBI taxonomy): domain Eukaryota; kingdom Metazoa; phylum Chordata; class Amphibia; order Anura; family Limnodynastidae; genus Mixophyes; species Mixophyes fleayi. The sequence goes on from NC_134404.1 coordinate 89,934,968, forward strand.
TCAATACGGATTCAAAAAAATATTACAAATAAGTGTTACAAAGTTTTGAATTATTGCTCATTTTCTCTGATGGAACTTATAATTTCGAAGAGAAAAAGAGAATTGATTCGTATAAGTCAGGAGATTGAAACATTGAGAACATTGATCTCTCCTTTTGCAGGATTGGAGGATTATAAAGAATTGGAATGTATGAGTAGCAAAAAATACAGGAAAGAATAATCATGGAGAAAAAATAGAGGAAATATAAAAGGGATAAAAATGATTTTATCTCAGATACAGTATATATGAAAATTAAAAAAAAAAAAAAGAAATACATTTTCTAATAAGATCTCTGATAAAGAAGAGGAAGAAAGTATGGATAATATATAATTTAGGATAAATGGCATTCCATCTGGTAAGAGAAATAAATATAGAAATAATACCCAAAAGCCTATTAAAATACAAAATAGATGGGAAGAAAGGAATAGTAATATTTTTTTAGATCATCTTCCAGACAGAAGGGAAACATATGAAAGGTAGCAGTCTCCGGATAGGAGGAGGATTAGTTCTAAATTTCAGAGAGAATTTAGAGCACAAAAAGATAGAGACCATACAAAAGACAGATTTGCATGGAATAAAGTAAAATGGGGAAATAAAATCAACCTTAGGGAGGAGATAGAGAATCCCAGAAGAAGGAAGGATTTCAGACATTATCCAATAACTACAAATAAAGAGATAAGTAGAAAAAGCCAAACAGGTAAACAGGCAGGCAATAACTGAGAAAAAGGCCAGAAAAAGACTACAAATGATATTGAAAAGGAAGGAAAATTTTAAAATTAATGACGTATCAAAAGATAATGGAGATGTAAAGATCTTCAATTTGAGTAAATACACTTTAACGAAAAAAGAAAAATCAGTTTTAAAAAAAGGCCTAAAGTTTGCCTCCTCTAGTACGTTTAAGGAATTTGATGTTTTTATTGACCCGCAAAAATTCATATGAAAATTGACCCTTCAAAAATGTTTTAACAACAAAATCTCTAAAGAAGAGAGTATGTACAATGATGATAAACCACAAATGTTTAGAATAAATTCTTTTAAGAAGAAATCAACATTTTTTTTCCTATACATCAAAAAGGTCCTATCCTATCATAGAGGCTTTTGAGAAGTTAGTAAGAGACGGCTTACAGAAGTTGAAAAATAAGAAATAAAATCTAAATAAAGGTGAAAGGGAAGCTGTAAAATCATTAGTTTCACATAAAGAGATTATTATTAAACCCCTAAGGGGGCAGCATAGTAGTGCAGGATATAGAAATGTATCATACTGAAGTTATGCGCCAATTGGAACATTCTAACACATACCAAAAATTGAGGAGCAATTCTACGAATGTCATCATGAAAATTCTCTTTACTTCTGTATATAAATATGAAGCAATGGGTGTCAGTGCAGTAGAACAAAAAGAGTATATTTAGGTGGCAAATCCTTCCATTCCGGTATTTTATACACTTCTGAAAATCCACAAAAATTTAACATGCTTCCCCGGAAGACCTATTCTGGCAGGGATATCATCAATTACAGCAAATTTATCACATTTTATTGACCACCAACTTCAACCATTTATGAAAGAAATTAAATTTTATTTAAAAGACACGATGCATATTCTTAACATCCTGCAAACCTTCCTGTGGAAGATACATATATTATGGCTACTGCGAATTTCAGTTCATTATATTTTCAATTATTAATCATGATGATGGAGTGGGGGCAGTTCAATCGTTTTCAGATAAGTTCTCTATAAAAGAGGATTTAAACAAGTTTATTTTGGAAGGAATAATGATGATACTCAATAACATTTTTTTTTGGTATGATAACCTCTTCTATACCCAGAAAAAGGGTACGGCGATGGGAATCAGGTTTGCTCCTAGTTATGCTAATATGTTTATGGGATGGTGGGAGGATACCCACATATGGAGTGATCCCAACATAGAGACGAAACTGGTTCTCTGGTACCGTTATATAGATTATGTTCACTTAGGCAAGGGAATGAGACAACATTTAAAATATTCTGCATCAAGTTAAACTCCAATTCTTTGAACATCAAATTTTCAATAGAAAAAGTAAAGAAAAAGTCAACTTTCTAGACTTGGAAATTATTGTAGAGGGAACTGAATTAATGACAACAAATTATGGTAAACCGACATATTCAAATTCCTATACTGATTACGAGAGCAATCACCATCAAAGATGATTAGAAGGAGTGCCATTGAGTCAGTTTCAGAGAAAAAAGAGAAATTGTAGGGAAAATGATACTTTTGAAAAACAAGCTTTAATAATGGTCAATTTTTCTCAAAAGGATATAAAGAGGATAAAATAGAAAATTTTTTAGAAAGAGTTAAAAAAATAGATAAACAAACACTTTTAGTCCCTAGAAAAAAAAAGAAAAAGAAATTGAGAATAGATTTTTAAATAAAGTTCCATTTATCACGCTCGCAATATAATTCAGATTTTAAAACTGTGGAGAAAATTATTAAAAAATATTGTCCGGTGTTGTTTAGAGATCCTGGTTTAAAAGATATAGTATCAGATACTCCCCATTTTATATACAAGAGGGCTATGAATCTGAAGAATTATCTTGTTAGTAGTTGTAACTTTAAATCTAAGATGGAGAATGGAATTAAGTCAAAAAGATTCTACAGATGCGGATTGTGCATTATGTGTAGGAGTATTAAAAGCAAAGTTACGAAAGTGGAAGAAATAAAATCCTACTCTAATAACTATATTCATAAAACAAATGAGTTTATCACTTGCAACTCAAAAAACTGTGTGTATGTGAGAGTATGTGAGTGAATGTATATGTCAAAAACAATATATTGGAAGAACCTGTAGAAAGTTGAAGGAAAGATGGGCTGAACAACTCAGAAATATAAAGAAAGGATATATGTTGCACTCATTGCCAGTACATTGTAAACAGAAACATTAATTCAAGTCTCTCTGTGGAATTAAGAAAGTGCAGGAACAATGGAGGAGGAAGGACACACTTCTATTAAGAAGAAGGCACACATCACTTAAAAGGACATTGTGTTAAGATATATATAGGAATTATACACAGTGCGCTCAAAGTACGATAATTAATAGGTGTGGGTTGTGTAACCAAGTGCTGGATACGGTAGTGTCCCTTATATTGTACAGAATGAATGTACTTCAGCACCTGTAGTGTGCTGTGATGTTGATGTTGATACAGTATAGTTTGCGTCTACTACAACATGATCAATTATTGTGTTAAGTTATGCCTTCAGCTGCCCCACCCTGATCAAGCCCAATCTTGTCTGATCTTGGAAGTTAAGCAGGATTGGGTTAGACCAGCACTTGGATGAGAGACCACCTTGGGATACGAAGTGCTGTAGGCTAAAGTATAATTAATGGAATTCTATTGTTGTTATATAATGTACCTATAGTGCACAGTACACTTTATTTGTTTTTTGGATATTTTGTAATATTGGTTAAATTGGATGTTAACCTAAGGTGTATAGTGCTGCAATTGGAGGTAGCACAGGGGAATCTAAAACATTTATTTATTAGACATTTATTTTAGTTTGCAATTTAACTTAGGATCCAGCCTGACGTTTGTTTTTAGTGTCTAACTTCCACAAGATCAGTGACTGGTAACAGGTGACCCTAGGGCCACATCCAGGCATTCAATGGTGACCCCCAGCTCCTTCCAGGTTTATTGTCAAATTTGTTTGTTATAGCTTACAACACTTGTTTAAAAGGTCCAGATGCTGCAAACGCCTAGTTGGGGCACAGGCTAAGATGAGGTAGAGGCCAGGTTGATGTCAATTCGAAGCAATGCAGAAGACTTGATGTTGGCTAAGCCTGGATGGTGCCGGGTCCTGGATGGAGTAGAGACCTGGATGGGGCAGGGGCTACGGTGGTGCATAAAACTAAATGGTGTCTAGGCTAAAGTGTCTTTCATAATAACATACGTGCTCACCTATAGGACACTCCAGAGCATTGAGTGGCTGGAGCCCAGATGAGGACTGCTCACATTTGTGATGTGAAGTAGCCACGCTGCATTGGCAGTGCCCACCGGTTCTTTATTGGGGTCCCCCCTTTTTTCTCTCAGGGACTCTGCTTTATTATTATGGGGACTCCTTCCCCTTCTTATGGCTCTCTGAACTTGGAGTAACCTTCCCCTCTTTATATGCAGCCACACTCTGAGCTAATTTCTCTCTCAAGCCTGTCCCATTTCACATATATTCTCTCAGTTATGATATATTTGTTGCCGCAGGCTACTTACCCGCTCCTAGATTTCCCTGGGGATCCCAGGACCTACTCCCCTCCATCCCGTGTCCCTGGCTGCCACACTCTCACCGCACACTTCTCTACTCATACCTGCCTTATGTTGCTATGCAACCATTCCTGGTGTGTTTCTTCTGGGTGCTAGTGCCATGGCCACACATTCAGTCACTGGGAGATGTGAATAACAACACTAGAGGGGTGTTACATACACATACTCATATTGGTAGAAATAGCAAGAGATGTCCAGCTCTGCATCTGTAGCATATTCTCCAGGTTTACATCAGGTTTACATCACCCACAACCAGCTTAACAGCACAAGAAAAGTTTAACTTTGGATTTTATAGTGAAAAACACATTTGCTCTTAGGCTTGATATAATACACGAGATAAAATACATCAGATATAATATTTCTTTTTGCAAACGAATGAAAGTAGCAAAAAAAGTATTTTTTAAAATACACTAACAAAGTACTTTGATAAATGAATGCTCAATGCAGGAAGCACCTATCCGATTCAGTGGTAAATTAATCATCAAGTCAGAAGTCGCTAGCGGGTGCTGGTGACCATCATCTGCAATGTGTATTTGCACCTGCCCTCTAGTAGGTGCAAAAGCCCTGTAATATTTTTCTTGTCATTGAATGTTTAATCTTCCTAGAATTTTAAAATGAAACTAGGTTTGTGCAATATAACAAAAACTGATCCTGTGAAATATTTCTCAGTGTTGTTGCATAAAAATGATACCAAGTTTCACGTAACTTTATTCTAATTGTAGTTTGTATCGTAGTTAAGATTGAAATTGTCTCTGACACAACTCACAAGTGCCAGGGAAATAGATAGAAAGTAAAAAAAATGGTAAAAGTTAGAAAGTTTGGAGGTTTATAATATCTCAAACATAAAAATATGTAACAAATATTGTTTTAAAGATCACTATCGTTGACAGTGTGTTCCCTCCCAAGCTAAATACTTGCCACATGAATAATCAGCCTATACAAGAATGTTCCCATGGGCACACATTCTTATGGGATGGTTAGGAAAATATCTGCAGCTACAGTTCTTTATCACATCAAGCTCATTCTTTGTTATAATGCACTTTCGGGTTTTGCTTCTGCAGATCAGTAAACTTGCTAAAGTGTACAAATAACACTAATTTTAAAGCTTAAAATTCAAATTTAAAAAGCTTTTTATAATCACTCTTTGAACTCCACATTAAATGTACCTTGATAGGATTGCTGTGAATTATTCCTATGGCAGCTGGTAGCAGAATGTAACCTTCACGTGTAATTTTCAGATGTTTTTATTTTATAAATAATAGAGAGTTAAGGCCTTATTTAGATAGAGCTGGATGTAAGTCCATTTGCGCCATGTAAAAATGTGACCCACGTAATTTTGATTGCACTGCACATGCATACAATTTGAGGCTGTATTTTGATCTTAGAGTTGCTGCACTTGGAGAGGGGTGTCAGGGGGGCGTCCAGATGTAACTTCAGTAAAATAAATGTGTGGTATCCTTAAGATATACCTTTTAGGATGTGCATATTTATACGCCCCATATCTATGTTGTCATTTTCCTTGTCTTTGGGGATGATGCCTGTATCTTTGTGATGGACATAGAGTTCAATTTCTACGTCCAATGCTAAATTAGGCCCTTAGTTTTTTACCTCAGTTTACAAAGATACATTTCTATGACAGTCCAAAAGGTAAGTACTGTATATACTTAGCAAGATTAAGTAAGGACAGGTAAAGTTTATTTTAATTGTTTGTAATAAAAAAAAGTCACAAATAAGCAATACAACTACAAACATTGAAGAAACACGTCAAGACTGGTGAATGACTATCTACATCCTGTTCTGCAAGATGGCTGCTCATGTTGGAACCACAATCTCAGTGATTTGGCTCACCAAACTGGTGGTCCCATAGTAGGATAAATAATATTTGACAATGCTGTGGAAGTGAGGCCCTTAAATAGGAAGAGGTAAGCCCTGATAGGAGGAGAGTATTTTCGGTGGCTATTGCCTAGCAACGGGAAACAGTCGAAATGCGCATGTGCGTGCTGCTGGAGGCCAAAATCCAGAAGAGTGTCCCGTTGCTTGGTAACGGGATGCAAGCAGGAAGCCAGACAGGCGACCGTTCCCCGTCACCTAACAGAAGTGCGTGAATTTCACCCTGACAATACCTCACTGATTGGAGTGTAAAGGTTTCCCTTATAAGAAAATTAAGTTATTATCTTCTGTAGCTAAAATGTATACCTTATGTATTATAGCTTAGTAATCTGTTGTATTCATAATTAATATTACTACACTTAGGAGAGCCAGCTGATTAAATATTGTGGCAGATTTCAGGTTTTGCACTAATTGAATGAAAATAACTATATGAACAATTGTGAAAAATTGTTTCCTGATTTTTCCTATGAAATAAAAATATGTACTGTAATATTCTACTTAAAGAAATCTTTATTCTCCCCTATTTAACAACAAAAATGTTTTGGCAAAGGAAAATGCATGTACCTGTTAAGGTAATTATTACAATGTAGAATCTTTATGGGCACGGGAGGGTTGGCAACTGTTGTAGATAGTAAACAAAGGTCACTTTTAACTGTGCAGTATTTGAAAAAACTAATGTGGCGAAAACCGTTTCAACATGGTTTGTCTAACCAAAAAGTCATAATACAACCTTCTAGTGACCTCTATTAAATTACGAGAACATTACAATCATCATCATCAACATTTATTTATAATGTCAGCAGGTTAAGTGCTACATATTACATATTGGTACAGCCAGAATGCAAAGGTAAAAAGTGCTTGTTGGGCTATATCAGGCCTGTCCAACCTGCGGCCCTCCAGGTGTTGTGAAACTACAAGCCCCAGCATGCTTTGCCAGTAGACAACCTGTTGATAGCTGGAAGGGCATGCTGGGACTTGTAGTCTCACAACATCTGGAGGGCCGCAGGTTGGACAGGCCTGGGCTATATGATTCAGTCACAAAGCAATGTTGGTCAATTTTTTGTTGTCTTGTGTAAACTGTGTAAAGGGGTGGTCATAGGGTAACCTAGGGAGGTTAAGAAGGTGGATAAGGAATTTTATAACCTTACCTGAAGAGGTTGGTTTTCGGTGAAAAACAGACAACCAATGTAGCTTCTGACATAGTGGATCAACAGAGGAAGAATAACTTACAAGGAAAATCAATATAGCCACCATGTGCAAAATAGGTTGTATGAGTGAGTGTCTATTTCGGGGAACATCAGTAAGGATGGAATTGCAATGCTCAATGCAGGAGAGATGATAATTGCATGAAAGCATGAATTAAAGTTTTTGCAATGTCTTATGTGAGATATGTGCATATTCTGGAAATGTTTTTTAGATGTATGTAACATGATTTAGATATAGAGTCAATCTGGGGAATGAAGGATAGTTCTGAGTCAAGCATTATACCTAGGCAGCGGGTTTGTGGGTAGGATTTATTGTCATGTTGTCAAAGTGGGAATATTTTTCAAAGATTGACCTTGAGTTGGCGAGAGGACATCCAAGATGAAATGACAGAAAGACAGTCAATAACGCGGGCCAACCCAGATGGGAAGAGAATAGGAGAGGATGGATAAATCTGGGCATCAACCGCATAGGTTGTGTGAAAAATGAAAGCATGTGAGGTGATTATAGACAACATAATCAAGTCAGTGTGTGCCTCGTTATTCATGGTGAAATAGCTGTATTATTCATCAATTTACTGTGTGTGTCAATTGTATCTGGATGAGATTACATAGATCCCGCTGATAACAAGTACAGCGTATGCCGGGTCAAGTATATATTAATAATAGTGATGGCTGTTTCAGAAGAAAAGCATCTACAATACTTAAATAAGATTTCTGATCATATGTTGGATTATGTTATACACCTTAGTATAGGCAAACAGTCTCACAGTGTGAAAGTCGGGCCCCTTTATAGAGGAGGATTCTATAATATGGTTAAATATCATGCAACCAATACAGATCATAGATCCGAGAGCCCCATTTCTCACATAGAGATAGCATATATCGTGCTGCCCTCGGTTAAATCAGTCAGACATGGATAGTCATACTACTCCATCTACCTCAATGGTCTCAAAGCAACATCCTTCTCTGTCTGAGAGATTTTTTTTTAGGGGCTCTTTCAGACCCTCAAGATCCTGGAAGTGTAACAGGTCTAAATCGATTTGTAGGGGCAGAAAGAAGCCTAAGAAATCGAGAGCAGTGGGGATGGAAACAGAAACATCAATCCAGCAGACGCCCATGCAAAGGAGATAATGATAAATCCTTACAAATTATAAATCTAACAGATAAAATCCTTACAAACACACATGTCCAACTTCTTTCTATGGGATTATCCTTCTCCCCAAAAGGAAGATTCAACCGACATATGTGGGAGAAAGATTTACATCTATTTACTAGGAAGCTGAGACTTAGGAAATCCTTTGAAGATAAGGATCCCTCAACTTCTAATATCATAGAAGATGACAATGATAGACAAGCTCTAACTAATTTACAGCAGCTATTACTTGAACAATGTACACCTTGTAGTGAGGTTGGGCCTGGGGCCAGAACCATCTGCAAGAGAAAATCCAGGTTCTGTCTCAATGATAATATTTGCCCACAAATCTCTGTTTTTGAGAATCTAGTCTCCCATGATCTGGACAAACTTGTTAATAACAATCAGTCCTTTAGGAACCACAATCTCACCAAACAAGAGAGAAAGATTCCCTCTGAAATGGAAGATTGGAAAGTTGTGATTATTAAGCCATCAGACAAAGGTGGTAACATAGTCCTTTGGCCTATTTCTATGTACAAAAGAGTATGTATCATTGAGCTGCTCTCCGGCAGCTCAATGATGTATCTTGTTACAAATCTTTCTTCAGCAATCCTACTATGGAATTTAAGAGTCAGTATAATTCCATTTTGAAAGAAGCATATGATCATGGCACCATTACCAAGAATGAGTTTGAGTTACTGACGGTGGAACATCCAAGAACCTCCACATTTTACCTTCTGCCCAAAGTCCCCAAGAATAAAACCAATCCACTTGGACGTCCCATTGTTTCGGGTAATGGCTGTCTCACGGAGCAGGCAAGCATCTTTTTGGATGTTCATCTTTGCCAATATGTCTTAGCTCTTCCATCCTACCTCAAGAACACTACTGACATTCTCAAGATGTTGGATGGGTTAAACCTTGACAGTGACACTTGATTTTCCACCGTCAATGTTGAATCATTCTACACCAGCATCAAACATGAGGTTGGTATCAAATCTGTGAAGTATTTTTTACGGATGGAAGATAACCCAGACTTTAATGAATTTTTGCTCTGCCTTTTGAACTTTTCCTGAGGAGGAATATTTTAGTGTTTGGAGATAGATTCTACCTCCAGACACGTGGAACAGCAATGGGGGCGGCCTGTGCCCCCATTGTGGGCTTTTGTGGGCACAGTATATAGATAACATCTTGATCCTCAGGGTAGTGAACCAGTATTTAATGAATTCATCAATATCTTGAACAACAACAATAACAATTTAAAACTCACCCATGCTATGAGTAAAGATCGAATTGACTTTCTAGACCTGACTATCTAAAGGAACTCAAATGGCTTAGTGGAGACTGATATATATATATATAGGAAAATTACCTCCACAAACAGTATAATACATAGGGATAGTTTTTATTTTCCACCTACTATTACGAATATCCCCAAGAGAGAATTCTTTTGCACAAAAAGAAATTGCTCTAATCCCAACACTCTTAAAAATTGAGCCAGAGAATTGCAGTATCGCCTACGCAATCGAGGTTATGGCAAAAGATTGATTAAGAGAGCTTGGACTGAGGCACAATGCAAGGACAGAAATGTTGGTTTATAATAAGAAAAAGACTGATATTAAAGATATCATCAGATTTATAAGTGATTTCTGCCAGGAGTGGAGTGAATTACAACAAATTGTGCAAAAACATTGGCCTGTTCTGACCTCTGATGACACTCAAGGGAAACCCTGAGTAGTCTTCTATATCATCTATCTCAACCTGGTTGTGTCAAGATAATTCCTTGCTTTAGGCTTGTCGGAGAGACGCGGTTGGAGAGACGCTGTGGTTCTTTGTTGCTCTATGTGATTTGCTGGGTTGATCGAGCTGCTCGAGCATAGATTGCGGTCCTACTCCTTGGATCTATTCACTTGTTTCAGCTTTAATCTTCTCCCGAACTATGATATTGGATTCACATGCAGATGGGTTAAACGGGAGCAACAATTTAAGAGTGCTTTGAACCAGATATACGCTCAGCTTCCACACTAGCAGCAGATTGGACTCACACATAGCTGTGATATATGGATGCCACAACACAGGAGTGCTCTTCACTAAAAGTCTAATAGCAGTGGTAACTATAGGAATCTAATCTGTGCTGCTGATGATTCATTATACTCTGACTAACCCTTTTTTACTTTATCATCTGGGTTGTACATTATATAATGTTAAATGCATGTGACATGTGGAAAATAAGTCTCCATCTATATTGAAATGTAGTTTTGCATGTTATTTGAATTTTTATTAATTGGCAATATCTGAGTTTTAAGCTTAGTGCTCTCTTTTGTTGTATTTTTATAGTAAATATAGTTGCAGTTTAGACAGTACTATACAGGAATGAGTAGTAGCAATAGGAATGTAAGTATATAGACATCAGATAAATGCCCTTAGTTAACCTTGCAGTTAGTACATTGTTCAGAGAAGGATGGGCTATCAGGGTCATTTGCTTTATTATAAAGAGCCAGTCTCACTTGTAGTCAATGTCCAGGCATACACTGCTTTGGTGTTTTCTGTAAAGGTAGTAGCCATGAATAGTCCAGAGAGCAAGATCCTGGGGGTGTGATTCCTAGAAGGAAATGTTAATGACAATGTTTCCCGAGCAGAGGGAGCTGCAAAGATGAGTAAATGAGGAGGGACAACACGGTGTGGAGGAAGTGGAGTGGAGTGCAAGTGGCCCTTAGTTACCTTCAGGCACTCTAGATAGGGGTAAGGATGAACTCCAATCCTAAATAACCTGAGCCAGGTGTTCAGAACTAAGGGTAAGGGCAGAGGCAGTCACTGGGGTCTGTTGGGATGTCAGGCAGCTGTAATCAAAACTTTAGTTCACTCACCCCATCTGCAAGTCATGGTCAATGTGTCCTTATACAGTGTGGAGGCAGCTGGTGTGTTCTTAAAAGAGGAGCACGATTTCTTTAGGGTAATATTAACTCTTGTGGTATTGGTAGTCAGAGAGTACTCGATTACCTGCGAGATTCCTGTGTCCGGTGGTCGCCAAAAGTGTCAAGTCAGAAAAAGAGAGTGGAAATAGTTAATTGTGGCACAAACTAGGGTTTCAGTATCAGCCATAACATTGGCATCAATCGACCATCATGGCCCTCGTTGTCTGCGGTACCTGGGCCACGGGGATAAAAGTTGGCAATAAGGTGCCTTGTATGACATAGAGCACTGTTCTCGGAGAAGCAGGTAGTAAAATATTAGGCATCCACCCGCAGTTGTTGCCGCCCGGGTGCAAAAGGCAGGGCGAGGTGAAGTTGTCTCTCCCCTCTTGGAATATCACCTTATCAAGTACATGCTCTCCTCCATTACTTTAACATAACTGCTGCTGAACTCGAGTAAACCTCCTCACACTCAAGGAGACATCTTCAAAAAGTTTCTCGCAAAGTAGAACGTCAATTTCCTACTTGTAATGATTTCCTCACATATACGCGTACTGCTATTTATCACTCCTAACAAAATGGATACTGTCAAACAAACATACCTCCAATCTTTCGTTTCTGCTCAGACTTCTAACCAATTTTTTTTTGTTATGAATATATAACCACACCTAATGACGCTTGGGTTTAGTATAATTAAATCAATAACTGTGGAGCTTCTGTTGTCTTAGGGCTCTGTGCAACTCTGTTAGAGACACATACAAAGAAACAAGGAGGTCAGAACAGCACATTTTAACTACAGTGCTATAAATCTAGGAATCAGGACAGATTACTTTTAAACATCAATTATTAATAAAAAAATACATTAATAATGCATACAAAATGAAGACATAACAGTATATATAAACTGTGCAAATCATGAAATATCATACAATAATGGGGGAAAACCTTTATATTAAGTTGGTATATGGATCACTAATAATAAGCATATGTATGCTGCAAACTGATTTTTCAAAATGTATTAATTGTTACTTCAATGATAATGCCTTTCAAAATGAAAATTGTCAACTATAAATAAAAGCCAGATGCATAGATCTTTTATTTTAGGAATATCACATCTCTATTATAGGAGTTTATCTGTAATAGTGTTTCACAAAAGTGCCAGTGAGTATCAGAAAAGTATTATCTGTAATGGACTTTGCTCATGATGTAATGTCAAAACAGCCTCAACTTTTAGGAATAAATTATCCCTGTGCTGTTAGCAATGCAGGAAGAAATTAGAACAAAGGAGATGTTGTTTGGATAAACTTCTATGACCAGACAAACTACTGAAAGTGTCTGTCTAAATGCAATCTAGAGATTGATGTACGAAATGAAGGACAAGTTGGAATACTGAAAGTGCCTCTCAGACAGACATGGGAAACAGGGTTATAACAGGGCTAACGATCCCGCTAAGCAAGACCTTTATTCTGATTCTGCTATCTCCCATCAGTGCCCAATGTATTTCTTCCTTCTTCAAGGACAAAATTGAAAAGATCTGACATGAAATTGTATCATCTTTTTTGACAAACAGCCAACTCAATTCCTACCCTTCATCCTCTGGCACCAGACGCAAGGTGGGCTGGGTGGCAGGGGTTCATCTGCAACCCAGGTCAATCCCATAGATGGCTACCTTGGACTGGGCCACCTGCATTTTTATCCTCTAAAATGTTCCTAATAGGTTGCTGAGTCGAGTCTTGCCCCCGGGCAAAAACTTGCCAGCCTTTCCCTGTCTGACGCCTTCTCTTCATTTGTTCCCATCACTCCACAGAGACTTCACTGACTAAAAAGGTCAATGATTTGATCACTGTTAAAATCTAACAGTCATTATTGGCTTCCAATTCTCCTGGATCTTTCTGCTTCATTTGACACTGCTGACCACTTTCAAGCCTTTAGTTTTCAGGACATTGTCTTATCCTGGTTTTCATCCTACATCTCAAATCACTGTTTAAATGTTAATTTCTCTGGATACACATCCACCCTGTTTCCTTCATCAGGTGAGGTATCAAAAGGCTCAGTCCTAGGTCCTCTAGTTTTATCTATCTATACCACTTCTCTTGGAAATCTATAATAAGCTCCTTTGAATTTCAGCATCATCTCTATGCGAAACCACCACGGATCTCTCACCATGGGCCCATATTACTGCCTGTTTTTCTGCCATTTCATCTCATTACCTCAAGCTCAGTCTTTCAAAAACAGTGCTAATTAAGTTCTATTTCTGTTTGTAAGAGGACAATAAACCCTACCCACTCAAGCTTGCTGCCTAGGTTTGATCCTTGACTGAGAACCATCTATTGTTACCCACATCCAATCTGAATCTAAATTCTGTTACATACATACATCTAAAAAACATTTCCAAAATTTGCACATATCTCACACAAAACACAGCAAAAACTTTAATTCATGCACTCATTATTTTCTGCATTGACTTGCAATATCATCCTTACTGATATTCCCTGAACCAGGCTAGCACCTGGTTCGAATCTATTTTACACAAAGCTGCTATACTGTTTTTCCCTGCAAAAGGTTCTTTCACTGCTGCTCTGCTCTGTTGGCCTCTAGATTGGTTGCCTGTTTATTTCAGAAACCAATATACAATACATTTTCTAATATACAATGCCATCAACAAAACTGCATCAACATTGATCTCCCAACACAACCCCGCAGTTCTGCATGAGATCTGCGTTTCTCATACCCACTCATTACCTGCTCCCACGGGAATTAGTTTTGGGCTGCAACCAGTCTGTGGAATTTCATCCTTCACATAAAATTTCCTCTAGCCTCCAACCCTTCAAGTGTTCTCTGAAAACCCACCTCCTCAGGCAAGCTTTAAAATTCCTCAACCACCATCTTAACCTTCCTAGGCTATTCTACCCATTACCACCCCTCTACACAGTTCCGTTTTATAGTCAAACAACACTCTGACCCCCCTTGCCTTTATTGCTAAGTACTTTTTTACCCTTGCAGTCTGGCTGGACTAATATACAATATGTAACACTTACCCTTATGTATCAAACTCCTATTGTCCTATAGATTGTAAGCTTGCGAGCAGGGCCCTCTTGCTTTTTGTCTGTCTGTAATACCCAGTCTTGTTTTATTACAGTGTTTGTTCCCATTTGTAAAGCGCTATGGAATTAGTTGTGCTATTTAATTAAAAGTTAATAATAATAAGGCTTTACTAATCACATTTTAGAAGATAATTACTGATACATTTTCAATTACAATATTGTGAATTTCTGACAATTATAGTGCAAAAAGAATGTAAGCAAGAAAAAAAATTCTAAGTCTGACAATTCCATTGATACTCTTGTCTATATCTCCCACACAAGATAAATCACTTCTTAGCATGTACTGTTAAACAGATACATTTGCTATTGACTTGGATTTGGCAGTATGTCATATTTTGTCAAACGGATTCTTGTTTTTGCATTCTTTTTTTAAATATTGCATAGATGGGTTCTTACATCACTTTTTGTTTTGAGAACATATCTACTGATCTCATCCTATCCTCCCTAGCCCAATCAATCAATCAATCAATCAATCAATCAATCAATCAATTAATTAATCAGTCAGTCAGACATCAATGTATCATTACTATTATTTATCATGACTTCAATCTGACTCATTAGCAGCCCCAGAAATACAATGACCAATTTTAAGGCTTGCTGATTTATGCTTATTATCATTACTAACAGCATAGGCAGGAAATACAACATCAGTAATAATATAATCAGCAATATTAGTATACCAAACACAACAATATTGGAGTGGGAGGGCTGTCTGCTGGGAGAAATGGATAGGATGTCATTATTTGGGATAGCAATTGGAGAGAACATTGCAAACAATCTAACCTTGCACACACAATAAATATGGGGGAAAGTCAATCTGTTGACGGCAAATCTACCAACATCAAAATGTTGACAGTCTGACTGTCGACAGGTTCAGTGTGTGGACATAGTTAAAAGGCAACATTGTGACTGTCAACAGTTGCTAAAGTTGACAGTCACAATGTCGACATTCAAACGGCAATTGACCTGCCAACATTATACACATAATAATAAAATGCCCTCCCCCTGATTTTATTTATACCAGCATTAATGTAAAGATTGTCTCAGAAAGAGAGCCCTGGGGGTGATGAATATACGTGTTAGCCTGGTTTAGCACTGCCAAACAGAAGCGCTAATTCTAACGGGTCCCCTGGTCTTCACCAAGAACCGCAGCAAGGCAGGATGGACTTTTGCGGCCGGGAACACACATGTAGCAACCCTCTGATCAGCCACTATGCGTAACAGAGCGGAGAGAAAGGGGAATCCAAAAGCAGGTCAGCTCGCAGAGGGCTGGTACACTGGCGGTAGCTAGTGTACCAGTCCTCTGCTAGCAGTATGGAGAAGGAAAGTCCAATAACAGGCCGGGATCTGGTACACACGCAATAGTGCAGTACAAAATCAGAATGAGAGAGAGAGAGAATGGTCAAAACAAGCAAGGACTGGCACAAGAGGGGTTAACAGGCAGAAGCACTATCCAAGAAGGAGTCACAAGGAAAGCCAAGGAGTCAGTCATGACTTTCTTTAGAGAAGGCGCCTGTCCGTGTTCGGATGAAGGAGCACAGGGAGGAGTGCCTTCTCTGCAGGAAGTCGTGACTCCTACTGCGCATGCGTATCACATTGCTAGGCAACGGGACTCTATTCTGACAGCCGGCGGTGGCTGCTGATGTCACCACCACCAGGGTTTCCAATTCCTCTGCCTCTATTTAAGGAAGACTCTGGCACCATTAGGGTGCCAGAGTATTAGGTCTCCTTACTCCAGGTGTTTATGTGCTGCATTTATCTTCGGTCTGACTTCCTGGTTCTGGACTTGGCTATTCCTGTCGTATTTGATCCCTGCCTACCTATTATTTTGGAACTTCTGTGTGTACTGCGCTGACCACATGGCTAGACTTCTAAACTCCTGACCATTCGATTATCTTTACCTATCTCGCTGATTACCCTCCTAGAGGACTGCAACCTGCGTGTCTCTTGCAGCTAAATCCAAGCCCCCTTATGGAGGTCTCTGATGAAGAGACTCTGCGCCTCCAGATAGGATAGTCTGAACTTAAGTGGAATAATGAGGCTCTTATTGCTACCTTTTGGCAGGGCCTCGCTGACCGGATTAAAGATTAACTTGCTTCCAGGGAACTGCCAGCAGACTTGGATTCTTTGAGTCTCTCTGTATTAGAGTAGACCTGGAAAGGTCCTCTTCTAGGAGATTTGCACGTCGTTGAGCTCCGCGTTTCCAGAATCCAGTACCACCACCACCTGAAGAGCCCATGCAGATTGGCTGCTCCTGCCTCACTTCTGAAGAACGTAAGAGGCACTTCAAGGAAAATCTTTGCCTGAACTGTGGGGAATCTAGACATCTTCTTAACACGTCTTAAGAACCAGAAAAACAATGTCTCCTAATCAGTAAAAGGGAGGCCGAACTAGAAGCAACAGCACCTACTCCTTGCTCTATTCCTAATTTGGACTTCTTGATGGCTGTCAAGTTAGAAACTCCTAGTGGCCCTTTTGAGACCTCTGCTTTTGTGGACTGAAATTTCATCTCTTCTACCCTCGACATGCTATTCAGCATTCCTATATTGTCTTTTCAGCAACCACTTTTCCTCACAGCGGTGGAAGGTAATCGTGTCACCAGTGGTCCTATTACCAGCGTTACCTCTCATCCGGCTGTCAGTTGGAGTTTTGCACCAAGAGTGTATTAAATTTCTGGTGCTGCCTAGATCTATTATTTCTTTTAATTTTATAGCTACCTTGGTTGCGTACCCATGCTCCCAAACTCGAGTGGAATCAGGCTTGAGTCACTTCTTGGGGTCTCCTCTGCCAAAAACAGTGTCTTATCTCTGTATTCCCTGTGTCCTCTCATATCTCATGCAACATCCTCTCGCCTGAACCTGAACTTCCTATCGTTTATCCTTCCTTTCAAGATGTATTCAGCAAGGCAAAGTCTGAGACACTTGCTTCTCATCGTCCCTGGGATTGTGCCATTGACTTACTTCCGTGGAAAGGCATTTCTAGAGGTCGGATTAATTCCTCTTTCGCTCCCCAAGACCCAGGCGATGTCTCAATACATTTCAGAAAACCTACAAGGGGGGGTTCATCTAGAAATCATCTTTACCTGTGGGAGCAGGATTCTTTTTTGTTAAAAAGAAAGTTGGCTTGCTGCATCCATGCATCAACTTCAGGCTCCTAAATAACATCACTCTCAAGAATCACTTTTCTCTTCCCCTCATTTCAGAACTCTTTAATATCCTCAGTGTGTCCAAATTTTTTTCCAAGTTGGATCTTCGCGTAGCTTACAACTTAATTCGCATTCGGGAGACCAATGGAAGACCACATTTAACACTTGGGAGGGGCACTTCGAGTACTTCATCATGCCTTCGGATTGAGCTGTCTTTAAATCGTTTATGAACAATATATTCAGAGATCTTCATTATGTATCTGGGGTAGTATATCTTAATCTTGTATCTGGATTTACTTTTGCATCAGAAGCACGTCAAGGAGGTTCTTACTCGTCTACGCAAACATTAACTTTTTTGTAAGTTAAATAAATGCATTTTCGAGATATCCCAAGTTCCTTTTATAGGATATTTGGTATCTGGAACCGGTTTATGTATAGATCCCGAGAAAGTTGCTGCCATTACTAACTGGCCCTTACCTCTAGGCCTAAAAGCCATCAAAGGATTTGTGGGATTTGCGAACTATAATCAACAGTTTATCAAGGACTTTTCCTTTATTATCACACCCATCACTGCTCTTACTCAGAAGTCAGCGAATCCCAAGATGTGTCCCCCTGAAGCCGTGACTGCCTTCAACATTATAAAAAAAAAAAGTATTTTTCCTTGTCCCCTGGAGCTTTCTCAACCCAATCAGCATAAACCATTCTTTCTTTCTAGAAGTGGACGCTTCTTCCATCAGAATCGGTACTAATTTTTTTTCAGAAATCCTTCATTGAAAAACATCTGCCTTGCGGGTTCTTCTTTAAAAAGTACTCTTTTAGTGATAAAAACTATGGTATTGGGGATAAGGAGCTTCTGGCAGTTAAAGCTGCTTTAGAAGAGTGGTGTCATCTCCTTGAGGGAGCTATCCAAAAGACAGGAGAGGACAGTTTTAATACCTGCTTTTGAATGGCTTGATGACTCAAACATGCTGTTTGAAATATTTTGCAATTCAGAATATAAGAGGAAGCACCATTGACATTGCAATTATTTGGGCAATCATTATTTATTGATTAAGATGCAAAATTAATTTAATATTAACTTATTATCTAAAGGGGACAAAATTATTTAATTATTATATTAATTGTACAACATAATAATTATATCCATCATTATGTCACGAGCCGCGGCGGTACTCACAGCCGCCGCGGCTCGCTTCTCGTGTGCCCCGGCGTCCCGGCCGTCACCATCACTTCCTCCTAACTCCCGGCCGTCGCCAAGGCAACGGCCGGACGCTCTTCAAGTTAGCGCCGCGTCCCGGCGGCTGGCAACAGCCGGGCGCGTGCACAAGAAATATACATAGCCTGTGGGCTAATTTAGTTTTATTTATTCATCAAGCAGGGGCTGTGGGGGATTTCAGAGCTAGCCTCTGATTGGCTGTCTCTGGTATTTAGGGCAGTGAGGTCTGAAGCCTCACTGCCGGTTATAGCTTTTCTGCCACAGTCCTGCTGACCTGCTTTATCCTGATACCTGCTTTTGTTCCTGTCCCTGTCCCGTGGACACTCTATTGGATTCCTCGTGTATGACCCCTTGCCTGGATTTGGACCTTGCTTGTGTTTCTCGTGACCCTGACCTTCTTGCCTGTATTTGGACCTAGCTACCGTGCCTGTGACCCTTGACCTCGGCTTGTGTATTGGATTCCCTGTCTGCTGCCGGCCCTCGACCCTTGCCTGGACTTTACTCCGCTTTCCTGGGTTCTTCCTAGTCGGTACACACTTCACGACCCTCTGCTAGTCTGCGGCCAAGTCTGTCCCCACCACTTGGGGCTCCAGTGAACACATGACTGGCAGAGCAGACTCCGGGTTGTGCTGTACCGGCTAGAGGGGTTCCTAACACATTATCAATCAGTTAATAATATTATATATTCACATATCCCCCATAATATAATGCAACATTTAATTTTGACTTGTTTAGTTTCTCATGCTTCTTCTGCACATCAGTTGAATCTCTCTGCCTGCATTCAGATGCCTTTTGTGACATACGAAGCATTTATACTTGGGCGTTTTAGACTTGGTACATTTGGTAAGAAAAGCGCAACTTTCAGCATTTCTCTTGACTGAATTACTTTGTTGGAACTGCAGCAGCTTGGCCCACACACTTTCTGTCGTAAGTTTGGTATCATTGGACTCCAAAGCTACCACTAGGAACTAGAACTCTGTTGTGAGATTTTGCAACATTGCCATAGCAACTTCCTCATCATTCACCTGTGCTCCCACAGATGCCAATTGCTGGACTATCGACAGCATTTGGTCAATATACACGTTCATGTTCTCACAGGCGCTTAACTTTGCCCTATACAGTGTAAGCCTCAAGATTATTATTCTCATCTGACCTTTGTCTTCATACACCATTTGCATGACTGTCCACATGTTTCGTGCTGACTCTTTTCCATTGAGGATGTAGTATACATGCTGTTCTACAGCCTATTGTCCCAATGGCTCTATCCACACAATCAGTGTTTGGACTCATTCCTGGATCAATTGTGACTTTCCACAACTTTTCCCTTTGCTTCTCCAAGGTGAATGTCATTGTCGCATAATTCTCTGAGTCTTTTTGTTTTCTAAATCTCATACTGGCCCCTGTGCTGTGAATTGTACCTATAAAAGACTTTTCTGAAGAATCAGCTTCATTTTATTTCAGAGTATCTCTGCTACTGTTCTTTCATAGTGATGTACTCATAACCTATTGGCAGAAACTTTTGGTGTTTGTAAGGTGTCAGCAGTGTTGGATATGGATGTTAGTTCAAACACATGTATACTTAACCAAGTTGTTGTTTTGTTTGTACACTTGTAACAGTAATAGTAATGCCGGTACTCACAGGGTTAATGGCTGCAGCAATCAGTTTTATGCAGGTGTGTATACTGAGCAGTATTCGTTATATAGATTTATGCAGGTTGTAGGCTTTTGGTACACTGCACCTCCATGCAGAATATTTTATGGGACAGTTCTCTCACTTCTATGCATCTCAGGTCACTGACTCATGTGCCTCCACACAGCTACTAATAACAGCGTCTTCTTTCTGCACACAGAACATGGATGAAGTGACACTTCTGGTTCGCACATGCGCAGTAGTGCAATCTGAACGGCTGCGTCATTGCCCCACTTCCTGTTTCACTAGACCAACCGGGATATAGGAGATGGAGCGTAGTTCTCCTTACTAACAATAAAAACCAAACCCAGACTGGTCAACAAGGGGCTGGTTCCCTAGGTAGATGGGGTTTGCAAAAAATAAAGCATAGGACCATCCCCCCAGGGGTACCCAGCTCTGTGCTGAAAGCACTAGAGCTCTTCCCATACCCCTGGGCGGTGGATGGGGGGTAATAAAAGAATATTTGATAGTAAACACACCATTTTGTCTTTGTGCAATACGGGTCCCAGCAAGCCTAGACTGCCATTAACAGTTTGGGCAGGCTGATGCTTGTAGTTCTATAAGCACCAGCATACCCATGGATGCCAGGGCATCCTGGCCCCTCACGAATCACCAGTCCAAGCATGCCCTGAGGCCCAGGGCTCACTGGGACCTATAATGAAATAAGACAAAATGTAAATAAAACACAGACCTTGTGTGAAACATCTTTATTTGAAATATATAAAAAACACCTACCCCTGTAATACTCACCAACATCCAGGTTCTTCATCTATATTCCATGTCTGTCCATTAAATTATATCCCAGGATCTGGCAGCTTGACAGCTGAAAAAACATCCAGAACTAGGTCATGGGAAAAAGCCCTTGTTATAAATAGCCTATAATTATACGGCGGGAGCCGTATATTGATAGGTTATCAATATTTTGCCAAGCAAGGATCCCTCTGGATAACTGGGAGAGTTTCAAGCTCAAGGACCTGAGGATGTTTTATTTTTGTTTGTTTTTTTCATTACTTTTTTTTCAGGTTCAAGATGCTAGATTGAGGTATATCATTGTATGGACACAGAGAATCATGGATTACAGATGAAGAACCTGCATCTTGGTGAGTATTACAGGAGTGGGTGATTTTTATTAATTTCAAATAAATAAAATGTTTAAAAGGAGGTGAGTGGTTTATTTACATTTTGGCTTGGCGTACTATATGACCCAGCGGGCCCTGGGTGCCAGGGCATGCTTTCACTTGTGGTTGTCCAGGGGTATGGGAAGAGCTATAGTACTTTCAGCACGGGGCTGCCACCAGTGTATGAGGATCATTACACCCTTCATTTTGGAATCATTACAACTGTGGCTGTATTATAAAAGAGAAGAGGAGATTTCTTTTCCCTAACAGTCTACCTGCTACATTGGGTGAGATCGTTTTTTTTCTTTTGCTCTTCTATTTTTTCTATTTCTAACAATTTTGTGAATAAAGCTGTTTGTATAGATCCAAGTAGGTTGGAGCACCAATCGATATGGAATAAAGTCATTGGGGTATATTTACTAAACGAAACTTGAAAAAGTGGAGATGTTGCCTACAGCAACCAATCAGATTCTAGCTGTCATTTTGTAAAATGTGCTAAATAAATGATAGCTAGAATCTGATTGGTTGTCATAGGCAACATCTTCACTTTTTCAAAGCCGCAGTTTAGTAAATATACCCCATTGTGTTTAAAAAGGACACGCATGCAGTGGACATCAATTGTTTTTAAAAAAGGAGTGGACTGGCCACCCACACTTTATGATTATAATCTCTTGAAAAGCACATTAATAGAGATACAGAGTTTTGTTTCGACAACTATGATATATTTTTGTTAAAGGTGCATGCATGAGTATGTTGTAGTTTCTGAATCTGTTTGTTGATTCTTGTATATCTATTCAGTAGCATTTGAATCAAGTTGATTATTATAAGCTATTTTTCAGATATTGATATCTGTTTATATCAAGTTGTTTAGTAATTATTTTATTTTTTGTGTGAAATAAAAAATCTTTTTAATATATAGAAGTACACGATTTCCGTCATATTTCTGAAGACTTTTTCTAGCTTTTGGCGCACCTTGTTTATTGTTTCAGGTAAGTGGAGGAGAGGATGTGCCAGAGGTAGTTGAATCTGCTTTCTTATTCCTTAAGTATCAAAATTGTCTTTACTAAGAAAAGAATTCTGAAGTTTGCGGGTGACATAAAGATATGTAGGCTTACTAACAGAAAGTAGGATATTAATTTGCTACATAAAGATTTAGACCAAATGCCAAAAAGAAACTTGCAAATTAAATTTAATGTACAGAAATGTAGGGTTATGCACCTAGAGGTCGTGCTAGTACCTATGCTTGTTAAATGAAATACAATTGGGGAAAACTGAGATGGAAAAGACTAAGGTACCCTGCTTGCAATGGCAAATCACATTTTGGGATGCATATAAAGGTGGGGTAAATGCGTAGGTTGCAAACATAACTTTACCACTGTAGAAAAAATGTGGATAGTCTACGCTTCCCTAGGGAAAGTGAATGCAGCCAAGGGGATAAATAGTAAGGAAATGGTCCCAAACCCTTACTGGTATACAGTGGTCAGATACCCCGGCGCGACAAGGGGGAAGGAGAGGAGAAAAGAGAGGGAAAGAAACGCCAAAAAATAATACTTGAAGGACAAAATAATACTAAACCAAGTAAACCAGCCGGCGTACTTGTATTTATTACAGGTATAATACCTGAATAGCTCAATCAGCATAAGATAAATCGTGTAGATGTAGACAGAGAGGGGTGAACCGGATCTGGGCACAGTCTTTAAGCCTAATGCCTTGTGTAGGCAGTGGTTGGCTCCTAATGTTCAAGCCAACCAGCTCGGTCCCTAAATGGATATGAACAGTTAGGAGTGGTTACTATTGTAACCCTACAGGAAACAGTAGGTCAAATAATAGGAGACATAGTACCTGGATGTCCGTATGCAAGTTCTGTACTTGTAAGCCAAAATGTACGGTAAAAACATCCTGGAGCAAGTGGTAACAGAGAAATAAAAGTGTATAGTCCCGTAAGGTAGCTCGAACTTAGGGAACAAATGTCTGGTTTCCAGAAGTATGCTAAACTGAAAGGGTATGTAAAGTGCTTGTATGGGCTGAATGTCCATGAACTGGACTGACAGAAAATTTACTAAACCCGTAACCCGGTGTCCGGAAATGCCGCTAAAAAGTATTGGTGAGAGACGAGGGCAGTGCACTTACCCTATCCGAGAGACCATCCTCTGGGTGTCCGGTTTCTTTGCTTGTCCTCCTGATCCATACCTCACGCAAGGCGATCCCACCGGAAGTGTGGGGAATTGGAAGGCCGGCTTGTAGCGCATGCGCACTGGAGGAATCAGTAACAGAGCACCGCAGAGTGGAAAAGAACGTTGTAAAGATGATATCGATATCAAAATGTTGTAATGTGTGTAAACCTACGCGTTTCACCCCTAATAGGGCTTCTTCAGGGAAGGTTAACACCACAGTAAATCGTGGGGTGACACCTCACTGTAAAAAGGACATAGGAGATTTGGAAAGCTTTCAGAGCAACATCATTAATACTGTCACTCACCGGACTGTGAGTGCTACTTCTAAGGTAGCTAGGAACCGTGTCTGTCCATTATAATGATGTACTGCGCAAGTGCAGTCCCTTCTAACCTTCAGTTTTGTTCCTTTAACTTTATTGGCTGATCAGGCAACACTCCCTATATTAAGCACCTGTGGTCAATACCACGTTGCCTGATCTTGGAGTCTCATTCCTCATGAGTCTCTGAAGGTGTTCCAGTGCCTCCTCGTGTGTTCAGCTTATGCTGATTCCTGTTTGCCGTTTGTGGTTTCCAGACCACTTCTACTCCTCGTGTTCCTAGTGACTTCAGCAGCTGATTCCTATCCGCTGCCTCCGTGTATCTACAGTTACAGATTACTGCAAACTCTCCTGTGTTTCATCGTGACTCCAGCAGCTGATTCCTATCCGCTGTCTCCGTGTGTCTAACAAGTTACAGATCTCTCCAACTCTCCTGTGTTACATCGCTACTGTTCCAGCTGATTCCTGTTAGCTACTTCAGCGTGTCTACAGAGTCCTGCTCGTCTCAGCGCTCCAGTCTGCATTCTACCTGCCGTCAGCTGACCCGCTGCCTACTGCTTCTACAGTGTGTCCATTTGTGTCAACTTGCCTGTTAGCATCGAGTCTACGCTCCTCGGCTTCCAGCTCTGCTACATCGCTTCAGCTCTCCAGTGGTCTCCTGCTGTTCAATTCGATATACTACTGCTTCCTGAGTATTTTGTCGTCCTTGCTGGCCTACCTACAGTGCGCTGCACCTACCTGCCGCTTCCATTCTGCAAGGACTTCTCATCTCGTCAGTTCCCTGCCGCTCAGGTATCCCTGCAGCTATCTCTAACAGCCTGCTCATCTGAACCACGGTATGCATACTTCTCATTGACTGTGCTGGTGTATTGCATATCCATCTGGACTGAGTTGTTCTCCTCCGGAGTTTCCATCCTCTGAGACTATTGCTATTATTGACTGTGTTTCCTTTTGCTGGACTATTCTAGTGACTTTGTTTATCTGTGCAGTGCTGTTCATTCATTATTATTATTGTGTGCAGTTCAACGTGGGATCAAGTTCAGTGTACCCGTGTAGACTCTGCATTGCATTTATCTCCTCGTGTCCTTCCTCACATATATATTCAGTGGTACAACTTGCTAGAGGCAGACCACTGATTCCTGTTTCCCTGTGTCACCAGTTGCATATATCCTCTCACATAAGCAGTGGTACAACTTGCTACACGCAGACCACTGACTTCCCCGTTACCTTCACCTGGATTCCATTCCTTCACTACAGACAGCGGTACAACTTGCTATACGCAGACCGCTGACTTCCACCTTCTTATTACTCCTGGACATTCCTTCTCTCTATAGCAGTGGTACAACTTGCCGTGCGCAGACCACTGACTACCCTCACGTGTCCTTGTCCATCCAGATCCTCGTGTTCAGTTACCTATTGTTTACCAGTGCTGCTAGTCATAGACTTTCTGAGCATTCTCTAACCATCTGCTGTTTCCAGTTCCATTATCACCCTGCCACCAGAGTATCATATACCAACTCTACTGCTCTGATAAGACCATCAGCGGGTGATACTGGGTAAAGACTCCTAGTGCCCGTGACAAATACATAGCTACATTATAAATAGAGATTAGAAGAACTAGGTGTGTTTAATTTGGAAAAAAATGCATATTAGAAATATAATATATATTTATTAATGTATTCAAAATCAATCCAAAGATTTGTCTGACAAACATTTCTTATAAAGGACCATACTGAGGACAAGGGTTCACCAATTGCGAATGGAAGAAAGACGGTTTCCCCTTCAGCATAGGAAGGGGTTCTTTACTGTTAGGGAGCGGTTAAAAGCTGAGGCATTCCATACCACATATGGCGATGATGGCATATTCACTAACAGAATTAAAAAATGGATTGAATGCTTTTCTGACAAGACATGGCATGTGTAGTTACAATTAGTAGAGGACAATGATTCATGGAATTTATCCATTTGCCATTTTCTGTGGTCAGGAAGGGATTTTTTTTCTCCCTTAGCCTAAGTTGACAACTCTCACATGGGGGGGAGGACTGCCTTCCTCTAGATATATCCAATTAAAGTTAATGAAGGGTTGTACTTGTTGGACCTGTGCCTAGTTTTCAACCTTAGTAACTATCGGTTAATACTCTTAAAATATTAAAGCTATTGCCACTTTTATCAATACAGTTTAAAACATATACTCTATACCCCATGGGAATGTTACTATGCAGTTCTATGAAAAACTCTGTGGTTTGAAATACACAAATCCGTTAAATGTATTCTGCACAGTAGGAACTTTGATATACTTGATCATATAAAAAAGTTTTGACAGCTCTTCTTGCATGAAAAGGGTTAAACTCTTGATATCTTATATGTAGCGCTGGCTCCCACGGAGCTTTGGCTTCAAGCCGTTTATTCTAATAGCTGTGGCCAAAAGACTGCTGTCCCTTTTTTACATTTTGTCTATGACATACCATACATCACTTTGTTACTGTCAAAGAATATATCTCACACTTCATTGACAAAAAGCTTGACCTTGGACCTCTTTCCTAGATGCTAAATACGGCATTGTTTATGGTGGTTTGTACGGATGAGATGCCATTCCTAATGTTCCAGAAATCCTGTTGGTTCTATAATGGGATCACTCACTTAAAATAGGCAAATATTTTGGCTCATTAGGAAATTAATTATGTGGAATGCCTGGCAAATATCTACCTGTCTAAAAGAATCAAACATTGTAAACAACATAAATGAGGAACACTTTGTTACCTTCCAAGGATTTGTATGATGACAAAAAATATTTTTAAAAGAGTTAATTTATGTTTAAAATAGTATTATAATATTATTAACAACAGTGATACTATTATGGAAAGGTAATGGTAATAGCTTTCACAGTTTAATTACCGGTATGTATGGAATGGAATACCTCCTAATATATACATTTCTTCTTTAAATACTACTAGCCTGGAGTCCTGCTTTATACATATCAACCACTAGAGAGGAGTTTCACCTTGAAACTGTCTGTTTTGCACAGGTGAAAAATGACGGTGATACAATCTTTGATTTGCACTTTTGTTTTGCCATTCTGCAAAATTTCGTACTGGTTTTGTAAATTTGTACAGTCTAGGAATAGATCAAGATCAACAATGGTCAATTCATTCTATGTGTGGTATGGTTGGAGTGCAATTGTGAACACTAAATGACAAATTCTGTCAGCGAAATATGCAAAATTTCAGAACGAATACAAAAAGAATTGAATATTCCACAGAACAGTTTAAAAAATATGATAATTTATACTAGCCATCAGCTTGGAGCTCTTAATGCATGAGCCACCAGGCTGGTGATTTGCTTTATGTTCTACCCATCAGATTAGAGTGTGCTTTATATGAATGCCTTAAGATTGAATGCCTACATTTTTTAATTACAGAGTGGAAGGGAAATACAAAGAAAGCAGCCTCTGATCTTGAGAGTTTACATCCTAAAGGGCAGGAGAAGACAAAAAGGTAATGTGGTGGTGATAGCTGAGGCAAAGGACTTAGGAGGATGACTGATAGGCGGAATAAAGAATTACGCTTTAAGGACATGCTTGAAGCCATATAGAGTAGAGTTAGAGTTAGACTTAGAGTAACTAACCTGATATTGGAGATTGTTCTACAGAGAGCATCTCGGACAAAGTCCTGGAAGCCAGAGTGGGAAGAGGTAATAAGTGTGGTAGTGAGGCAGTGGTTGTTAGCAGAGCAGAAGGAGGGGCGGCATGAAGTGTGGGTAGTGATGAGGTTATAGATGTAGGGGGGTTGGGAGGATTGGTTGAGAGCTTTGTAGGTAAGGTTAAGGAGAGTAAATTTAAATCTGTGGGCCACAGGGAGTCAATGTGGTGACTGCCAGAGAAAGATAGCAGAGATAGAGTGACAGGAGAGAAAAATAAGATGGGCAGCAGCAGCACGGAGGTTAGACTTAAGAGAGGCAAGGCTGGAGAGTTTGGTAGGCCAGAGAGAAGAAGGTTACTGCAATCTAGCAAGATGTTATAAGCGAGTGGGCAAGAGATTAAAAGGGAGGGGATACATGTTGGTGGCTTCCTTTGTGAAAAAAGGCTGGATCTTGAGTATATTCCAGAGGTAAAGATGGTAGGATTTAAAGAAGGACCGAATGTTTCAAGGAGAGAAAGGAGTTGAGGATGATCCCTAGGCAGTGGACTTGAGATACAGAAAAGAGGGTAGTGCTAGCAACAGAAAGAGAAAGCAGATGAGGTGAGATGTGTGTGTGTGTGGGGGGGGGGGAATGATTATTTCACTATTGCAAATATTGAGTTTAAGAATGCGCTGGTATATCCAAGATGATATGACTTTGAGACAGGAGGAGACATGAGACATAAGGGATGGAGAGATGTTAGGACGAAAGATAGATTTGTGTGTCATCAACATACAAGTGGTACTGAAGGCCAAATCAGATAATAAGGTCACCAAAGACGGGGGTGTAGAGGGAGAAAATCAGGGGTCAAGAACGATTTCTTGAGGACTTCCTGACATGTAACGAAGGAGGTGAAGTCGGGTGTAGCGGCTGAAAAGGAACTGTTGGTGTGGAAGACATTGTTACAGAGGCCTCTAGATTGGAGAGTTTGCAAAAGGAGTGAGTGGTCAATGGTATCGAAAGCAGCAGAGAGGTTGAGATAGATATGGGAGAAGAGTCTGTTAGATTCAGCAAAGAGAAAGTCATTAGTGTCCTTAGTAACGGCAGTTTTGATGAAGTGGATGGAGCAAAATTCAGATTGGAGTGGGTGAAGGAGGGAGTGAGATGAGAGAAAGGTAGTTAGATTTTTGTAGACAACTCATTTAAGAAGTTTGGAGTCTAATGGAGAGGGGAGATAGGGTGATCATTAGAGAGAGAGAGAGCGAGAGAATCAATGGACATTTTTGAGTATGGGGGATACAACAGCATGTTTGAAGGAGGAGGCGAGGAATACGTTGAGGAGTTGGGCAAGGTGGACCTCAAGATGGAGAGAAGGAAGTGAGAGGGGATGGAGTAAGGTGGGCAGGTTCAGAGGGTAAGGAGGATAGAAGGGTGCGGACTTCATCTGCATTTATCAGAGTGAAGGATGTAAAAGTGGGTGGGCTAGTGAGTGCGGAGCAATAGTCTCTACATAAGAGGATGAAATGAGAGGAGATGTCTTGACATATGGACTTTTGGAGGTGAAGGGGTTAGCAAAGTCAAGAGCAGAAGCGGGGAAAGGAGTGGGAGGGGGTAGGGGAAAGGAGGGAGTTGAAAGTGACAAAGAGTTGACAGGTTTAAGAGTATTGGGAGGTAAGAAGAGCCTTGAAATAGGACTATTTAGAAAGTGATAGGGCAGAACTATAAGAGGAGAGAATGAACTTGAAATAAGGAAATCAGTATGAGTGTGTCTTTCTTCTACAGTCATTCTGCACTACAGGAGCATTTTTGAAGATAGTAGGTAAGTTTGCATGCCAAGGTTGAAGCGGGGACAGCTTAATAGTGATAACCAGGGTGAAGGGGTCAAATGTTGTGTTAAAGGTGTGATTATAGACGTAATCAGCCTGATTGGGGCAAGAGGGTTGTTGATGGGGAAAAGGAATGAGACCAGGGAGGAGGAGAAGGTGGTAGGATCAACGGTGTCCAAATTCCCTCTCTGTAGGTGATGGGGGAGTTGAGAGGGGTGAGTAGATAGTGGTCGGAAAGAGGACGAGAAGGGCAGAGGGTTGGGGACTTAGGAAGGTTGGACCAGGGTAGCTGAGGGATAGAGGGAGAGGAGAGTAGGGAGAGAAGAAAAGCATGATAAAGTTATGACAGGCAGTCTGGCAGCGATCGCAGGCTGGAGGGGGCAATTGAGCAGTCTGGAGGGGGCAATTGAGCAGGTTGAGGGGGGCAATTGAACTGGCTGGAGGGGGCAGGTGAGGTGGCTAAAGGGGGCAGATAAAGGGGGTTGAAGAAATTGCTGAGTGTGGCATTTAAAATATAGAGTAGCTTTTTAGGGGCATGATCTTTGTATTGTGCAACGGTTATGAGGATGAACTCTGTGGTCTCTAGAACACTGAATAATAGTCAGGTGGGGCTGGTAAATGTTTGTATTTTTTTTATAGCTCTTTGGCAACAATTTTCATATATTTTATTGGCTACATATGTCTGTGATATGGGGTAGTTTTATCTGGCCATAATGGACTGTTGTGTTCGGACTAAAGGGCATATTCATTCAGGGTTTGTTAACATTTTGCATTTTAATACAATTGCAGCATGTTTTCAAAACAAGCAAGAGAGAAATGTTAATGCTGGAGAATATTCCTGAATATTCATATTCAAGTGAGTCCTAAACGCCTATATCGGGCCTCAACATTGACTTTGAACTGGACCCCCTTCTCTGATATCTGCACGCTGGTTCCCTCCCCCTCCCCCTCCCCTAACGCCTACACCTACACAACCTTAACTCCGCTGCACCCGATCTGCATTCTACCATGGCCATCTTGGGTCCGGGCACACAAGCACAGCTGCTGCAGAGTGACAACCGCAATAGCCTATGATGGATTCATTAAATAGGTTGACAGAGTCATGTTATCAGTGTCTGGAGTTAACCCACACTAATCTCATACAACAAAGGTTCAATCTATTTATTGAGCAAACAAGTAGTTTAGAGGAGTAAGTATACCATTTATCGAGATAGAAATATAGCACACCAGATGCCTTTACAGAGAAATGGAGCAGAGTCGGTATAAAATATTTACAGTTTATCTAAATAGAATACAGCACATCAGATCCTTTTGCAGATAAGTGATTCAGAGTTGGTAGAAAATATTTACCATTTACCTAAATTGTTGTAAGTTTTAATGTGTTAAAAACAAAAACTTGCCTTACATATTTTTTTCAGAAATCTTGTTTACTATAATATGTGATTATCTGATTTATTTTTAGCACAGCTTGTTATCCCAGATTTCTCACATGAGAGACTAGGAAACATCTTCCCTGAACTTGTTATTAGTAGATGTGTCTTTTGTTAGTTAGCATGTTTTCTTACAGTTTGAGTGTAATATCACAGCAGATGGCACAGACAATCTGGAAGACGTTGTAGTAAGGATGAGTATTTATGCAGAATAGAAATAGCAAGATTTGTGGAACTGATGGGGATGATGATAATGATGAAGAGTTAGTGTAAAAAAAGGACACAATTTCTTATTTTATAGCCAAATTGTTACTGTATAATATGGCTTATAATGCTTAAACTGCAAATTATTCATTCATAATTTATTAGTCTATGTTTAATTTTTACTGATGTACATATTAAGAGGCCTGTTAAAGGGACAATAATCTAAAAACAAGTTTTATATCTAAGTGTGTCTAACACAGAGGAATGCATATTCTATATACTGTATAATTCTAACAAATTTTTCATACCCCACTTCTAAAGATATTGCATATTCCTGGTCAGTAGTCCATGGCCCAAGCTATATTACTGTGAGTGCATTATCACACTCATATTTGATTGACAGGTGAGTCCTGGGATCAGATAAAGGAAACAGCAAATAGTGGAACTATACTAAATGGTGAGCTCTGCTAACAGACTTACAAGCAGTATCACATAAAATAATTAAAGTTTAATTAAAGCCTATTTTATACAGATGTATATTATTATTATTATTATTATTATTATTATTATTATTATTATTTTTAATTATTATTATTATTTTAGCTGGTCACTTGCTGTTTTTCCAGTGGCCCATATTGTATCAATATATTACTTCACCACAGTGTGGGGAAGGAGACACAATAAAGGGGTCTTCTTGCCGTAGCTCTTTTGTTGTGTACAAAGCCTGAGCCATAGACAGCCACTGCTTAGTTGAGATAGGCAAATTATTTTTTGACAAAATTACGCTGAATATTTGACACTGACTGGAGAATCAGGTAGTCCCACTTACAAAGCAGTGATGACCAGAGATAGTCTATTTCTGGGACACAATTGATTTACCATAATTTTTATGGATGCTGTACACTGCTGGTCAGTGCAGGGCTGGTGCGTCAATGTGGGGGGGCACAAGAAATTCATATTCCCACTCCCAAAGTCGAGCAACCGTGCGCTGAAAAGTAATGGGACTCTTTCTGACCTCCCTGTGGTGTGTAATCCAGTGGTGTCAGTATATTGGATCGGGATCCAAATGACTACTGTCCTTTATGCCTTTATGCCAACAAAGTTAAAAAAGAGGCCAGGAACAAATAAACAATTGTGAAATATACATTATTTGAATAGACAACTTTAGACTCCCAAAACCCTGATTAACCGCTTTATTGCAATGAAAACAAATCTTCTTTCTTCATTCAACATACCCCAAATGGAAAAAAACAAAGCCCACACACTTTGGTTAAAACTGGCATTCCTCTCCGCCAGCTATACAAGTACAAGCATTTACCTATGCCTGTCAGTGAAAGGGTCCTGGCACTATAAATATTTAGTGATCCATTGGTGTTATTGTGCAGAGAGGTTAGTTTTCTTCTGGATCTTTTGTTTTGTAGATTTTCCCTTTGGACTATATCATATCAAGAAATAATATTTGTTGATAGAGTAGCCTGCAGTGGTTTGGAAAGTCTGATGTTTTTTATTCAATACATTTTATTTAAAGTTTTTTATATTTTGAATTGTTTAACTTTTCAGTATAATGGACAATGATCTTAACGCTCCGCAGCTGCTCAGCTAGGGACAGTAATAGTGAGGTCAGACAGTTTAGCAGTGAATCAGAAAGAATCTGCTTCACTCTGATTTGCTTCCACACTTTCACTGTACTGTGGAGACTTGGGCTAGATTTACTAAGAATTGAGATTGGTGGCCGTTTGAAACAGCCATCCATCGCTGGCGGTTTAGTGGTCCAAACCACCACATCTACTATAGGGCGGTTTGAGGCTTCAATTTAAAATGGAGATGTATGGCGTATTGAAAAAGCTAAGCCGCCATCCAAAAGACAGGACAGGAGAGTTTTAATAGCTGCTTCAGAATGACTTGATAGCTCAAACATGCTGTTGAATTATTTTGTCATTCAGAACATAAGAGAAAGCACAATTGACATTTAAATTATTTGGGCAATATTATTTGATTAAGGTACAAAAATAATTTAGGTAGACAAAATAAATGCAGACATGAATACAAAGGGTAGAGAGCTTATATCAGTCCCCTAGGGTTGATCCAACATTAACTGTTATATAAATGCCCTTGGTAAGTTTTACCCCACCTAAAAAATAAAGACACGTGAAGCTTGTTTGGCGAAAAAAGGTCACAAAATGTATTAAAAAATCAACTAATTAAAGTGGCGGCAGATAAAAAGCATGATCAATCAGCTACCAGGCATTCCTCCACCACATTGTGGCCACCAAAAGACATACTCTGACACTTCTAGGCCATGAAGCCCCACTCTCCCTCATTTGGCTCAGTATCTGGGACCCGGAAGCAAAGGTGGTAACTTCCCAAGGGGCGGTGTTAGTAAAGATGAATCTCCGTTTTAAGAGAGAGACTGCTCCACCATCACCCGAATGTGTCATTTATGACTGCTGATTGGCATGCTTTTCTGTCATAGCTAGATTTCACCACTGTGACCATTCAAATCTCCCAAAACAAGACCCCTAAATAACTGCTCAACAAAACAAAAAATCCTCCATAAGGTATACCCCATCTGGTCTATACAAGTGATCTCATCTGAATTTAACCCTGTGGTGAATTACTACCGGCTTTTTTTTCCTCAAACATATCTACCAATGGCCAGGTTCACCTTAGAATGGGCCTTTTCAATGCTAACTGCACTAGCACTAGTAGCGCCTCTCCATGTCTTTCTAGGAATAATGTCTGACCAGATTAAGTGAATACTGGGCCAGCGATCCATGATTGTATCAAAATCTGACTTAATTCTTGCTATAAGCTCCTTAGTTTTCAGTGTTTGTTGATATTTCCACCCAAATATATAAATAGTACTTAAGGAATTCCAAACTTACCTTCATTCCGGGACAGGGTACTTAATAATGAAGACCAACACATGCCTCTAAAGTCTAGCCATCTAATGACCCTCACCCCAGAAAGATGTTCAAGTTATGAGCTGAGACACACTTGCTAACCCAAAACACAAATTAAAGCCACATATTCCACATCTTTAAGGGGTCCCAGCAACAGCCAGAAATATGAAGTAATAACACATTGAAATTAAGCATCGCACAACAAATAACATTCAAAAATATAGCTAATATTCAGATAAGCACAACAGGCACAGCAGGAGGAAAGGACTAATGGGGTGACCCATATGGAGGTAAAACCGTAAAAAACCTCAACTGGCCACAAGCCAATCAGGCACTTTATTCTGAGGAAAAATTAGGCAAAGGCCTCTATGCCCCCACAATCGCTTAGGGGATTGAGGCTTGCTAGTTATTAATTGCCTGCACCACTCCTAGTCTATCACACTAAAACACTATGTTCCTGCCTCTCAAACAATCACCCACAATTCCACAGCTGCTTTGGAAATAATTACAATCCTGACATTGAAACAAAGTAAAAAGAAAGAACTTGTCTGTGTGTGTTTCACCAGAAGTATATATATATATATATATATATATATATATATATATATATATATATACTCAATCTACCTTGTGGTTATCACGTGATGCCAACACAACTACGGCCACTCAAGTCCAGAGTAAGTTCAAGGTAATGTCAAAAAGGGGACAAAAAGATGGGGCTATACGCTCAGTTGCTTGCTTGATCTTTAGATGTTAAAAAGTCCAAGGCCATGTGTTGATGTCAAATAGCTGTTGTTTTTTTTGCGGTGGAGCAGCAAAGCAGGCTAGGTAAGATAAATGTGTACTCGTGTGCCGGGTAGGTTCTATAGTGGCAGTGTGATCAATCGGGGGACGGCGTGTGTTCCACCATGGAACACACGCACTGTGCCTTCTTCCTGTGTGATGTCAAGAGAAGGGGGCGTTCCCAACACGTTTCATCTGGCTTGCAGACTTTCTCAAGGGATTGTGTTTAACTGCTCGTGTCCTTTTATTTAATTCTCCTCTGGCGGTTTAGTGCCTTTAACCAATTTGAATTAAGTCCTTGTTAACACCAATGAATAGTCCATGTTTGTATAGTCCATATAGAAGTTAATTTCTTTATAAGTACTTCAGTATGACGGATTTCATAATATAGTTATATATTCATATGCACTACAAAAGCCTGTATCTTATGTTAATAGGTGAATCCACATTTTACTAGATTTCATTATATCCACACAGAAAGTTATTTCTTATCAGTTCTGCATAATAAGTATACAAAAACATTCTTGTATAGACCATCCATCAAATCTTAAAATGATACAATTGTTAAGCAATTTACAAATGATTGTGGAATAAAATATGTCAAAAGATGGGAAAAAAACACTTTAGGATCTCAAGTCAGATATTCAGGTGATATACTGTGTCTAACATTTGACATTTTTTTATACCATTGCAATGAAGGTTAGGTCAGAATCTGGCCTCCATAACTTAATAATGGAGATTAAGCATGTCTTAATTGGGTATCCTATTTATACTGGTTAAGATGGTCATAGATGAGAGTATCAGACATGTACATTGGCGTATTGACTTTTTTTGCAAAGATGTCTATAGCTTCTATATAGAGACAGATGAACTTTCTGTCAGCCTAAAGTCTATCGTAAAAAGGTTGGGCAAAATTAGACTTATAATTGTTTAGTTGTGCTATAGCTCTTATGATAAATCCTTTTCATTGAGGCCCTGCGTGTAATGGCTCTGTATATAAATTATAACAGGATTATGATGCTTGTGTATTATAGCTAATCCCATTTTAGGAATTTGAATTCTATCCAATGCCATGACCTCCTTTTTGGCAAGCATATAGTAGCATATTACCTACCGTACCAGGTGTTCTCAGGTGGTCACCTGTCCTGCTACTTACCTGGCTCCACTCTGCTTGGCTTCCAAGATCGAACGTGGTTTGCCATTCCCAGAGTGATATCTGCAGATTTACCCTGCAGACTGACAGCTGAATACCTAACTTTATCAGTAGTGGCTACAAATTATATTCTAATACTGTCCTACTGTTCCGAGAACTTGATGTACCATTTGTGGATTAAAATCTTTACATGTTCTACTGGTGTCTTACAGATTTGATCTGAATGTACAGAACATTTGGACAGCTCTTTTCTAAGCAGTTTAGGCACTCAGGGCACGTATTGTATACACTGTGATCCCAGTTATGATATGAGAACTATGCAACCACTATTAATACTGCTGGCCATTTAATAACAGGTGGTGCATCTTTGGTTGTGAAGACAATATTGGCATTTATAAATTCTCATAGATATAACCATAATGACTTTATTTTTTCTTCCTTGTCATAATATTGAAGTTTTATTTATTAACTAATAGCCTATCAGTCACAACAAACTACATTTATTCCAGAATGTAGTCCAATTTCTTTAGATGGAGCTTAGCTATATGAAAAAATTGAGATAAGATATATTCCATGTACCAGTAGAACCGTGGACCATGGAGACGTTGTTGTAAATTTATACATACCTTGCACTATTCCTCTGCACAAAATCAGGTCAATCGACCCCAAACTACACAAATCATGTTCCAATCCACCCTGAGGCGGAACTAGCTAGCTGTGGACCCCGATGTATGGAGGTGGGAACTGGGGCCCCCGACCCGCTGCATCTGCCATGCAGCGGGCTCCATTATCTCCATGGGCCCTGGTGCATGGCACCTGCTGCACCAATGGTAGATCCGCCACTGGATTCACCCAAACCATGCCTATATTTGATTGGGGATCAGAATGACACAAAATACAGTGAGTTGCAGTGAGTTTTACTTAACCTGTATGTACTAAATTTAGTATTTGTTTATCTAAAATAGCCACGTCATAACCAAAACATAAGTGCACTGCAGTTTTCAGCTATTGCTAGCGCAGTTTACTAAATGCTGCAAGCTAATGGGAGACAGGGGGAAGGTAAACAATGTTCAAAGCAATGTTCCCTGTTTACTACAGTTAAAGTGTCGTAGCATGTACATTAGTCTGTATTTGTAATTTTACATTTCATAGAAATTATATGCTATGGAGGCAATTCAATTGGCCACGTTACTGTAAAAAGTAACGCAGCCTGTGCACTATTACTGTTACTACAGTAATAGTGCACTTAAAAACGTTATTACGGTAAAAGTGCTCTTAAATACCGTTATTACGGTAGATTCAACGCCAGCATTTTGCTTGCAGCTTCCTGAGATGCGAGCAGAAAGCCAGGTAATAACGGTAATAGGTTTAACGCTGCGCTACTTTGGGGGGGAATTAAATTCCCCCTTATGAATAGAGCTGGAAAGATAATGGTCAAAGTCTGCCCCACTGCAGAATGAAGGGAATATACTGAAGTACAGTTTTGATAGATTTGCTCATCTCTATTGCCAACTTTTTTTTATTGGAAAATCAAGACAAATTAGATTATGTCCTGATCTGGCAGAACAATTCCCTGATTCCCTGAACCACCCTCCTCTTTGGGGTGAGGGCACACCCCTTTTCCACTAAACAATGCCCTTTTAGGTTGTCGAAAATCAGGAGTGCTGGCAGTGATATCATAGGTTTTATGGGTACTTCCAATGTTTTTTGTTTTGGAAATCCAGGAAATGAGATGCATTAGATTATAATGTTATCATAGAAATATTGCGTAAATAGTGACTGTGGTTTGCATATTGCAAAGTTTTAGTGCACCTGTGGGCTATGTGTTTATGAGTGGCATATTTGTGGTGCTTTGTGTCTGAGCTCTCATCTCTGCATGGTGAACAGAGCAGAAATGACTCTAGCAATAATTGTAATTGATGCCTATGGGGAGTGCTTTAACTATAAACACAACACTTCTATAAAGCACCTAACAAACCAAAACTAGAACAGACTGCATTCATGGCTGAATCCGTCCGGTCCCTTAACCGGTGAATTAAAACTACCAGTGGCCCTGTCAGGTGCTCTTGCCATGTGCTCCCACGCCATACTATTTGACATGATTGCACATACTAAGCAACAAGTGGTGGCAAGAATAAGTTGAGACAGACTGTGATTTAATGCTTACAACAAGCAAGGATTTCTGGAACATATAGCAAAGATATACAGTTTACTTTTGCATATTGTTTAGCCAGAAAATAAAATTACGTTGACAGGTGCATTTAAACAGTCTCTGCTAATTTGCAAGAAAAACATGAGGGAAACAGTCTTACTGTTCCTGTTATATTTCAAAGCCTTTCCTACCATGAAAAGCAAAATTTCCTTGGCAAATGATTTGCAAGACTTATATTATGCATTAATGTATAATTTGTGAACTTCTATATAACATAATTTATTCTGTATTCTGGTTGTGCTTCTGAAACAAAGTAAATCAATCTGAACCATTACCTTTGTGTTGTTGAAGCTGTCTAACTGTCTGCATATTTTATACCTGCATTTGTATATTACATTATATATGTAAATATTGATTCGCACATTATGCACCTAACTTAATATGTACTTCATATATTTCTGAAACATGAATGTTAACAGAGGTTACCAAAGCTATTACCTGGAACTATTACTGAGCAAAACTAGTTAATGGGGCAATTTAAATGTAAGCAGTGTACGTAAATGCATCTGTAGGGCTTTGTGTGTAATCAGGATTCAGTTTTCAGAATTTAGCATTAGATTAGGCAACAACCTAACTCTAAGCCATGCAAGTAACGATAAACATTAGACAGCCTTAACATAGCACTGGCATCATCAGTTTGATTCCCAGCCATGGTATTATCTGTGCGGAGTTTGTGTGTTCTCCCCGTGTTTGCGTGGGTTTCCTCCGGGTGCTCTAGTTTCCTCCCACAATCCAAAAACCTACTAGCAGGTTAATTGACTGCTATCACATTGATCTTAGTCTCTGTGTGTGTGTGTGTATATTAGGAAGTTTAGACTGTAAGCTCCAATGGGACAGGGACTGATGTCAGTGAGGTCTCTGTACAGCGTTGCGGAATTAGTCGCGCTATATAAATTAATTGATGATGAAGTAAAATTATTATCAATCATTATGGGGCTCATTTAGAGGTGGATGTACGTTTTTTTTGTTTTTTTCTGCATATTTCACATTTCTGTACAGTATAAGCACACAACATGCATAGACACACATCCACACTTATATTTTTGCGTATCTTTATATCCATATTCCGTACTGCGCATGAGCACCAAAAATGTGTAGGCATACATCCGTATATTACTATTAATATATCATTGATTTATGTCTCCCTTACATGTGGAGAGGCAGAACTGGAGTGGCCAGCAGCGGTTAATCATCGGCTGAGTACAGTAAGGACATATATACATAATTGTGAAACAATTAGACACGGATGCATCCACAGATAGGCCCTTTAGGACAAACATCTCTTGCAGGTACTGGAGAACTGGTACGATCATACACAGTAATCATTGTGACTATCAGCAGCACTATCTCGCTGCTTCTGATTGGCTGCTTCCATACTGACCGCTCCAGCTGATTGAGGCTATATTAGATGAGTTACTCTGTATATTAACATTACTTAATTGCTATTTTAATTTGTACTACTGAAGGAAAGAAGATTATCCTTTTATTTTTTAAAGGGGAAAACAACCAATATTTCTATTTAAATTTTATTTCATCTGTATTTGTGTTTGTATTTAAATACATTTTCATTTTGATTAAAAAAATTCATATATATTGAAAAGTAGGCTTCAATAACTGTCAATACACTATTCTCTTGTGTATATGACACTTAATTCTATAATTATATTGTGTATAACAAGGATAATGTGACTGTCAAGGCACACACTTACACTACCTCTACACCATCATGTGGTGTAAATACACTTGTACACCTAACGTATGTAATGAGATTTGTCCAACTGAACAAATGTTCATAAATATGCTTGTTCTTGCATGTGTCTTTTCCTGCATGTATTCGAGGTACAAATGTGTCCACCTCTACAGGGGCGCATGCAGGATTGTCAGGGGACCCAAAAAAACCCCCCAAAAAAACACAAGAGAGAGCTGCAGCTCCGTATCGGCAGCGCTGTCCTATACAGCAGCCGCGGTGCTGTCAAAGAAGCGTCCGCGGCGGTGCTGTATACAATACAGCACCGCCGCGGATGCTTCTTTGACAGCGCCGCGGCTGCTGTATAGGATAGTGCCCCTAGGGCGGCCTCTTAGTTAGCGCAGGGAGGGGGGGGGGGTTTCTGGAGACTCAGAAACCCCCCCTACGTGCGCCACTGCTCTAAATGAGCCCATATGTATGGTGTTAAAACTAGTACTTTATTTGGTCAAGTGAAATATTTACAGTAAAGTTTCAATGAGAAATATGCAGGGGTGAAGTTCAGTACAAAGCAGCATATGCTACATCAGAACAGTATATAATGGCACATAACAGAACAAAGCAGATGTTACTATCGTAATACAGGGCATGATCCAAGCTCCAAGTCTGGCACTGCTTAAGGTTAAGGAAACTAAGAATAATTCAGGTTTGACAGAGAAAAGCATTTTCAGGTGGACTCGCCACCTGCAATAAAATGGTACAGTACCCTCATCAATAAATAACTAAATGAATAAATTAAAAAACAAGGCTATATGCTCCCAGCCAAATCCTCAACCAGACCAAGCACTAGTAACCTGGACTGCTTTCACCCGTACTTTCCTTACTTTTATTCTGGGAGATCCAGAGTTAAGGCCGGGAAGAAAGGAAAGGGCTGGGGATTGATGCAGATCGGGACCTGTGGAGTAATATATATTTTCTTACCCAGTGGTGCCAGTATAATAGACAAGGGTCAACTAGTAAAACAAAAGTCACACAATTTTAAAATAAACTTTAATTGCGTAAATGACCCCTGAAAATCCTTGTGCACCACTTTGTTAAATAAAAATAAATTTAGTGTATTCTTTCTTAAATCATCATAGTTAAAGACATGTGGTTAACATGTACCCATGGGGTTAACATGTGCAGGAAACAAGAGGGAAAATCCTGATAAAAAATTACTTATCCCTTGATTTATCACAGACTGTTGCTAAATAACAAAAGCCAAATTACCGAAGACTCTCCCTCACCAGCACCCAATTACATGCATTTTCACACAGGATTTTTCATTTCATATTTTATTTTGCTGTTTTTAGCCCCGGACTAAGCAGCTTGGGGCTGTTATT
Organism: Mixophyes fleayi; assembly: GCF_038048845.1. Classification (NCBI taxonomy): domain Eukaryota; kingdom Metazoa; phylum Chordata; class Amphibia; order Anura; family Limnodynastidae; genus Mixophyes; species Mixophyes fleayi. The sequence continues at coordinate 89,976,388 of NC_134404.1, forward strand.
CACTATAGTAGGGGGCCTATGCTCCCTGACATAGTGGAAACCAGCCCAGTCTAGCCCTCTGATTGGCTGAGGGTTTTGGGATGGGTGCATGGTGCCCATTTATATATTTACTGTACTTTATCTGAGATCTGTGAGGGGGTTGGTCCCATTGTTGCAGTGGCACCAGTCCCCATAATTCTAAGTAATAGTAGAGCAATGGTGTTCTAGCAATAAACTATCACTAGTCACTGCTGCTTTGTAATTGAGGATGGAATTGCACAATTCTCCAGTTTAAGCCATTTATTAGTCAAATTCAGTAACAAATACCGGATATTTAGCCAAATTACAGAAATCATCAGAACTGATTCACCGATCTTTTATTCTGGGGCAGGCTGAGCTGGGCTATCTTGGGCTGTGTCAGTGGGACACTTTTTTTTCTTTAAAATGTTCCTAATAGGTTGCTGAGTCAAGTCCTGCCCCCTAGGCTAAAATTTTCCAGTCCTCCCCTGCTCTTATTAAAAGTCCAGGGGCCTGATTCATTAAGGATCTTAAATTAAGAAGTGTCTTAGTTAAGTCTCCTGGACAAAACCATGGTACAATGCAAGGGGTGCAAATTAGTTTTCTGTTTTGCACATAAGTTAAATACTAACTGTTTTTTCATGTAGCACACAAATACTTGATCGCTTATTTGTACACTGTAATTTAAAGTTGATATTTGTATGCTACATGAAAAAACAGTCAGTATTTAACTTATGTGCAAAACAAAAAACTAATTTGCACCCCTTGCAATGTAACATGGTTTTGTCCAGGAGACTTAAATAAGAAACTTCTTAATTTAAGATCCTTAATGAATCAGGCCCCAGGAATTTAAATTTTTTTTTTTTTTTTGCTTGGGTAAAATTTACTTTTTAATAAGAAAAAATGCCTGTAAAAATCGTGTATATATGCCCATCTGCTCAAGATGCATCCAGCTTTGTGGCTGCAGTATATGTACCTGGTTGAAACATCAGGCATACATACACACAACCAGGTCATAAGCCAGGCGCACAGACGGCCGCATCGCGTGTCATGTGATGCGACCGCCTGTGCGCTGACGCAGCAGCATTGGATGCGGCCGCCGGTAATATTGGGAAATTATTTTATCCACGGGGGATGGGGGAGGTGGCCGGCCCGAACAGCCGTAAGACTGAGCGGCCCAGGTGCCTGCTGCCCCCCTGCCCCCCGGTCCCGCCCGCCCCTGTCATAAGCCCAAAAAAAAAGTTTGTTAACATTTATTTTGATAGCGTAAACCACAAATGCTATTAGGTTTGATATAATATAGCATTTGAATTAATGTAGCAAATCAATAATTTTTAAAATACATCTACAAAATCGAATAACATATGTACTTGGCCTATGTTAGACCGCCACGTCCCTCCCACATTCCGTCTGTCCAGCCATAAGAGACGCAAGTGTCAGATGCATGTAACTCTGCATGTGCACATGTGTGTGCTCTCTTTGTGGGCAAGCATAGTGCAATTTTTTCCTAGTTTACACAGTGCAAATGGAGTTACATCCAACTACCAATCATGCACAATGTATGTGCCTGGTTGTATCACTGTGTCATGAACTATATATTTGAAGTCTTCATGAAAACATATTTGCATCCCAAAGTTACAGCAGTCTATTCACGTGAATAATTATGTATCTACAGCTGATTAACCAGTCACGTTCAAGTATCAGCCCTGGAAAAAGAGTAAGTGCTCATTACTCCTGATGTATGATAGTGAATGTTTAATGCTATATGTCTTTCTATGTAAATGACAGTAACACCTGGCACAGGAACCTGTTTTTGAGTGGTATACAGGGATTGTAACACCTACTCTATGGAAGAACCTGGTTTGTAGATGCCTCCATCAGTGAAAGAGTTTTGTGCCAAGAAATAGAGGTGATCTCAAATAGCAGTAAGTTTTTTTGCACAATGATGTTTGCAGAATGGAATACAACAGCCAAAAGATGTGAGGCTTGGGGTGCTGCCAAAACCAAAGGAAAGAATCTTTGAATAGTATGTTCCACAGCCATAAATACATGGAATAACTATGCAATGCACAACTCTGTGGTTTAGAAAGGATGTCAGATGAAAACCATTCTAAATCACAACAATGTTGCCACCAGGTGTTCTACTTTTGAGTGTTATTGTTGTATAGAACCTTCCTGTCTGGTGTCAGCTTTGCTACAAATGAAAAAATGCACTATATGCAAAGCATAAGAATGTTGATGTTAACATATAAGGGTCAGATATTGCTCATTATACATCATGTTTTGCACTGGATGAACCAGTCAATGCTCTGGAGTGTGTAATACAGGAGTTGGTGGCATTATGTCCTCATTCCACTGCAATGGGTAATTGTGCATTGCTATAAAACAGCTGAAAGGTAGCAGGTGTTTTGCACAGTCAAGGGGTTTAAAAATGCTGTTCATCCATATCGTTCCCCTATCAGTCAGTTACAATCTGCATCAACCATGGGGGTTTGTTGCTGCTGAGGTAGAAATTCTGTACTTTCATGTCTGTTGTTGTCCATACGGATTTACATGTATTTGCAGTACAATCATTTTGCAGCTTGAACTTTTTAATTGGTGACATAGTAAAGTCATTTTATTTCAATATTAAGGGGTTCATAACACAACAAAAACTAACTAACACAAAATAATAGCTTGGTGAACTAAAACATAGTAAAATCTTTAGAAATTAAATTAGAGGTATCTTTAGAGAATCGTTAAGTAATGTGTATAGGTCGGATTGCAAACGTTATATGGATAAAAAGTGTATCATCCATTTTGCAAACCATTTCAATCTAATTGGAGTAAGCACAAGCTTTGATTGATAATAAATACCCAGCATATGAATGAGTAGTTGGAGAACAGTTCTGCAAACAGCACCTTTACTGCTTTTCATACCTATGATGGACTTTTAATGACTAATCTAACCAAGCTACTGCCCGCCACAGTGGAAATCCATGAATTGCCCATACATTTCTTTAATTGGGTGCATTTCTGCCAGCACCAAAAGATGGCAGGACTACCAAGCTGAACCCACCACTATAAATAATGGAGTAAAAGCCTAAATATATGTTGTGGCTTGTTTATTATATCCAGCATTAATCCAAGGAGCCAGTGATAGCTATAACTACACCCTAAGAATTCTGGGCAGCTTTCTAATAAAATAGAGACAGTACACACTGTGGAAGTCAAATAATTGGATGAAGACGGCTAAATTAATTAATATTGGTTTACCGTGCGATTGGGATTTGTACGCCACATGTAATGACTCAATCGCACGGATTAATAACACACATTTACATTCACACTTACACTTGTAAATAGTACACATTTATTAAGGTCCCAATCCACTTTTATTTATTAGTACAATGAATTAGAGATTATTTATACATAGATAATACTACAGTAAGGGTAATTATGGTTCAGGTCCACAATAATGTGTGGAGTTTGGTCTTATATTAATCTATATTTTACTAGCTTAAATCCGGTGTCGATATTGCGAGCGCAAGTTATAAATGGTATGAGATTAATACTCAAAAGCACTTTGTTTATGGATCAGTTTAAACTGGTTATTCGGTGGGAAGACATGTAGGCAATAGTTGGAGTGAGTTGTCTCAACTTTTGAGAAGAGATCAAATTAATTGACCTATGACCAGTAGTCTACTGAAACATCATTAACCCTGGACCAATGAAGACCTCTCTTAGTGTTATCTGTGCATATTTGTGACATCATCACTGTTTTTTGTTAACTGAAGCAGCATATATGCAAGCCCCGGGCCAGTGTTAAATCTCTTCCTGACTGCAGACTACAAGACTGAATATGGACCTGGGCCCAGAACGCGCTTACGTAATGTAATGTATTTGGTTTATACTTTCCTGTATTATGTTATACCTTTTATGTGTCATCATGGCTTGCTGTAAAGCCTGTTATCTTTTGCTGTTAAACCTCTTTGTGCGTTGGAACCAACATAAATCACATTGGACAATGTTTATTGGTAACGACAAAACGAAAATTACAACACTTTACTGTATTATTCAGAGAATATAGCTGCAATAATACCTGTGGACATAAAAACAATTCTCAGGAATTTGCCATTGTTACTCTTTTATATTTTTACACTCTTTTCCAATTAACCAACATGCAATTAAGCTGGGTATCAATATGATCTTACCATGCTGAGACTTATTGCTTAGTGCATCTTTTTTCAAGCTGTTTTGAAAATTATTTTAGCGATCAGTGGTGGATCCTCTGGTGAGCTTAATGCTTAGGGCAAGATTCATAACTCATAAGAATACAGGGTTCTCCAATGTCAGCAAAGGACTTACTTTGATGATGTGGATGATTCGCAATGCAATGGAATCTTGAGCTATTAAAGGTTCCTAAAAATGCAGTTTATGTTTTATACAGATTTTCGCTTCTACCCAGTGTGTTTTTTATTTATTATATTTACAAAGTTACAGGGATCTTCCATATATTACTAGACAAGAACCTGTTATCAAGCCTATGTAGTATATAAATAACATTAGTAGCTGTTGTATGATCAAGGGGACTTAAGGACACTGTATATAAAAAAAAAATGAAAACGATAATTTACAGTGAATCATCCAGAACAAAAAGATAAAATGAGCAAACCATGTTTGTAACTTAATTTTCATTAATTGAATAAGTACATATTCATCTATATAATAAATAAAAACTGTATCTGTGGAAATACAAAGAACATCCTGTTGTCTGGGAGATGCACTCTTAGAACTAATAGCATTAATGGATCATAAACTGCTGAATGATCAGGTGGAGTGAGATAATTAAACTAATACATCTAACTCATGTAAAACGATCGTTTTGGAAGTAATTAGTAATTGTTTAATATGAAGTATTTGCACTGTTATAAAACATATAGTAATGGTTAAGTACTGAAACTAAATATGTTTTTCAGTGTTAATGGCTCATTATAAGTGCTCTTTGCTAGTAACAGAATAATAATATGATATGTTCTTAACAGTGTCTATTATGCCGCAGAGGCTAATTAGAGTTTATACCATGACGGATAAAATAATTAAAATGAAAATAAAATAGTTTTAAGGGGTAATTGTGAAGGCTGTAAAATTATAAAACTGCAATTCACCTAATAAAAAAAATTACAGGATTAGTGTTATATTTTTAATTCTTAAGAGTATAATTCATCTCTTAATCATTGGTATTTGAAAGCAAGAGCTGATACATTTACATTGTGATTGGCAGAAAACAAATAATGAATAGTAACATTCTCTTCCTGATCATTTATATTTTATTTATTGATAAAGAAGAAAACATCACTGAAGATTTTTAAAATATTTCCTCAAATTTCTCAGGCCAAAATTACAACCTGGTAATTTACAATTATATTAATACCAGAGAGCACAACTCAGCCTTAATAGGATTGATTTATCTAATAAACAAACAATTTACTATTTAATATAACACTATTTTGCCATTAAAATGTATATTAGTTGAATAATATGTTAGATATTTCTTTCACAGCAATAATTTATAAGCTTGTGTTAAGTTGGGGGAAGAATTATTACATTTAGAAACACAGGTGAGCTTATTCGTCAGGTGCTCTGGATGAAATGGTTTTGAAACAGCGCCTTGATAGTCCACAAGGTGCACTTAGAGGTGCCTGCCTACTCTACCCTCTTGTAAGAAGTCGCCATCATTTAAAAGGAATGCTTAACAATATGTACACAGTAATATCAGTGCCAGGTTATGCGCCAACAATAACTGCCCAGTGGTATATTTATTCAGTGACAAGAAATGTATATATTCATATGACTAGTGAGTTTACAGTGGAAATAAGTCTAATATATGAAATAACATGTACTTAGCAGTATTAGTGCCCAGTAATATGTCCACAGTAACCATAATGACCATTAAATGGTACTAATAGTAAAAGTGCCAAGTAACAATGCAGCAATATTAATACCCCTTAACATGCCATCAATATCTTTAGTGCCCAATAATAATCCATCAATAATAATAATGCCAAATACTATACCACAAATATCAGTATTGCCCAATTTGGTCAGCTGTAGTAGTGTCCCCCGGTATGTAGAACAGTAACAGTAATTCCCAGTAATAAACCACCAGTGTTCCTGTGAACACTTAGCTCTGCTTCTGCCTCTGTCCTCTTCTCCTCCAGTCATTTGTCTTGCCAGGTCAAAATGCTATCACTAGCAGCCAATAAGAATCAAGCAGGATGTAACACGCGTATTAGAACAGTCAATAGTGTCAACAAGACAACATAGTAACAAAAATATGTTAAATCCAATTCTCTGAAAAAGCTACAAAGCTGCCATGTTATTAATTGTTTGATGGGTTATACACATGGGTATTAATTTACAATCAAATAAACCTATACACACGCATTCACAAGTATTTATTGCTTTCCTTTGGCATTATCTTTAGGACTAAATCATCCTTCACCATTCCTGCAACACACACCTCTGTGCACATTGCCCCTTCATTACTTCACTCACTTCTAGTTAACACTCCTGAACTGTTGTCCTATTAATATTCAATAGTTATAACAGTCGCACCCTGTCGCCAGAAGCTAAAAGGAAACACATCTTACAATCATCTTTCCTACCTTTCTTCCTCCCTGCTTCTATTAGCTGGTGATATATCATTTAATCCAGGTCCCCCTCACTTCTCCCACACACATATATGTGAATGCTGCCGAAAACCTGCAAACCTCAAACGCATCATCTGTCTCCTCTCTTCCAAAGTCCTTTAAATGTACCGTTTGGAATGCACGCTCTGTTTGTTACAAACTTACCTCCATACACAACCTCTTCGTCTCAAACAACCTCAACCTTATGGCAATAACAGAAACATGGCTCGCGCAATCAGACACTGCATCACCTGCAGCCCTTTCACATAGTGGCCTCCATTTCATCCACACCCCCAGACCTGGAGCCAGACAAGGAGGTGGGGTTGGACTACTTCTCTCCCCACAGTGCACGTTCACAGTTCTACCAAATGTCTCATCACTCACGTTCACATCTTTTGAAGTACATACTGTTAGGATTTTTAACCCATTGTCTATGCATATCGCTGTGTTCTATCGCTCCCCTGGCCCACACCAACAATTTATTGAACATTTCTCTGTATGGCTCTCTTACTTCTTATCTTCTGACATCCCCACCATCATAATGGGTGATTTCAACATCCCTATTGCTAAACCACATATCAATGCTGCTTCAAAACTGCTCTCTCTAACCTCCTCACTTGACCTCTCCCAGTGGACTGAATTAGCTACTATGCAGGGTGGCTACTATCTTGATCTTGTTTTCTCTAGACTATGCTCAGTTTCTAATTTCCTTAACACTCCTTTCCCCCTCCCGGATCATCCCATTATTAGTTACTCGCTCACTCCCAGTTCTCTAACCTCCCTGCTGTCAAACTCTTCCAAGCCTCCTCATACCTGCATAAATATTAACTTTCAACAGTTTTCCACCTCTCTTCAACACCTTATCTCCCCAATTTCTACATTCTCCTCCCCTGATATGGCAGTTATTTTCACCATACCCTAGCAACTGCCCTGGATCAAGTGGCTCCAGCGACTCTTCATACTCCGCGTAGGCTTCGCTGTCAACAGTGAACACAAAATCTACAAAAACTTTCTTGCAAAGCTGAACATTGCTGGTGTAAATCTTATACCTCTAATGATTTTAGCGCAGATACTGCTATCTACCACTTTTATCGAAATGCTTTGGATATGCTTTGCTAAACCAACATACTTCCAAGCTCTAATCTATGATAAGGCTTCTAACCCCAAATGCCTTTTTAACACATTTAAATATCTTCTCAATCCTCCCACCCCAAATCCTTCGACTACCCATCAGTGCCCAGGCTCTTGCTTCCTATTTCAAGGACAAGTATGATAAGATCCGACTTGAAATGGTATCCTCTCCCTCGACTGGCAATCAACTCAATTCCTACCCAGAATCTTCTGACACCCACTTTTCATTTGATCCCACAAATGAAGAGGAAGTTTTGACTCTCTTCTTATCTTCCTACTCTACCTCCTGTCATCTTGATCTAATATCCTCACAAATTGGTAGATCCATGTCTTGTGTGCTCATTCCACCTCTAACTAAAATATGTAATCTATCTCTCTCTACTGGTATCTTTCCGTCACTATTCAAGCACATAGTGATTACTCCTATTCTGAAAAAACAAAATTCTGACCCAAACTCTCTCTCAAATTACCTCCCCATCTCTCAGTTCCCATACCCCTTCAAACCTCTTGAAGGAATTGCCTACACTCGCCTCACACGTTTCCTATCTACAAACAACCTATTGTATCCTCTTCAATCAGGCTTTCGCTCTCAACACTCCACAGAGACTGCGCTGACCAAGGTTGTCAATGATTTGATCACAGCTAAAATTAAAGGTTTTAATTCTCCTGAATCCCTCTGCTGCATTTGACACTGTTGACCACTCTCTCCTCATACAGACGCTAAAATCCATAGGTCTTCAAGACAGTGTCCTATCCTGATTTTTATCCTACTTGTCTCATTGCTCTTTCAGTGTTAATTTCTCTGGAACAACCTCCACTCCGCTTCCTTTATCAGTTGGAGTACCACAAGGCTCAGTCCTAGGTCCTCTGCTATTCTCTATCTACACCAATTCTCTTGGAAAACTAATAAGCGCCTTTGGATTCCAATACCATCTCTATGATCTCTCACCATCTGTGTTGTCTTGTCTTAATGGCTCTCTTTCTACCATTTCATCTTGGATGTCCTCTTGCCAATTCAAGCTCAATCTTTCAAAAACAGAATTAATAATATTTCCACCCAACAATAGAAGTTTCCTGCGTGACATTTCTTTTTCTGTTGACAACATGACCATAAATCCAACTCCGGAAGCTCGCTGCCTAGGTGTAATTCTTGACTCGCAGCTATCCTTTGTGCCCCACATCAATTCTATATTTACATCATGCTGCATACATCTAAAAAACATTTCCAGAATACGTACATATCTCACACAAGACGTTGCAAAAACTTTAATTCATGCACTCATCATCTCCCGCATCAACAATAGTAATTTCCTCCTTACTGTTCTTCCCAAAATCAGACTCGAGAGCCTACAATCTATTTTTCTTGCAACAGCTAGATTTATTTACCTTGCAAATCATTTTTCATCTGCTGAGTCAGTCTGTTAGTCTCTACATTGGTTGCATGTTTTTCAACAAATCCAATATAAAATTGTTCTACTAACATACAAGGCCATCAAAAAAATTGCACCAACATACATCTCCTCACTTGTCTCAAAATAACTCAACACCTCTGTTCTCATCACTTCCTCCCTTTTTCGGTTATAGGACTTTTTTCGGGCTGCACACACTTTATGGAATTCCCTCACTCGCACAATAAGACTTTCCTCTAGTCTTCAAACCTTCAATCGTTCTTTGAAAACTCACCTTTGCAGACAAGGTTATAATATTCCTCTACCACCCTCTTAATCTCCCAAGGTTACCCTATTACCACCCTCTATACAGCTAACACAAGACAACAACCCTAAGAACAACATAGTTGCATGACTGAGCATACAGCCCACTAACCTTTGCATTCTAGCTGGACAAATATTCAGTATGATGTAGCACTTACCCTTGTGTATCAAGCCATTGTCCCATAGATTGTAAGCTGGCGAGCAGGGCCTTCTTACCTTTCTGGCCGTATGTGTTACCCATTATTGTTTTATTACTGTTTGTTCTCAATTGTAAAGCACTACAGAATCTGCTGGCGCTATAAATAAATGTTGATGATGATGAAGTATTAACGTTCAGTAAAATAGCATTGGGTGCTTTTGCAAATAATGCACTAGATTGTAGGAAAAGAACAAAGTGCGTGGTTTTGGCTATTCTTTTAATATAAACTATATGGACATAAGTATTTGGACGCTTTACTATTACACCAACAGGGACTGTACTGACATTATATTCAAGTATATACTGTAATATGGAGTTGGTGCTCCTTTTGCAGCAATAACAGCTTCCACTCTTTTGGAAGGCTTTCCACAAAATATTGGAGTGTTTCTGTGGAAATTTTGTTGGACCTGGCTCGCAAATCCATTCCAGTTCATCCCAAAGGTGTTCAATGGGCCAGTCAAGTTCTTCCACACCGAATTCATCAAACCATGTGTATGTAGTCCTTTCTTTGTGCACTGGGGCACAGTCATGTTGAAATTGAAAAGGGCCTTCCTCAAACTGTTGCCACACAGTTGGAAGCATAGAATTGTCTAAAATGACTTGGTATGCTTAAGCATTAAGATTGCCCCTCACTGGAGATAAGGGGCTTAGCCCAAACCCTGAAAAAACAGCCCCATACCATTTTCCCTCCTCCACCAAACTTCACAGTTGGCATAGTGCAGTCAGGCAGGTAACGTTCTCCCGGCATCCTACAAACCAAGACTAGCCCATCTGACTGCCAAACAGAGAATCGTGATTCGTCACTTCACAGAACACATTTCCAATGCTCCACAGTCCAGTGTCGGTGTGCTTTGCACCATTCCATCCGACGCTTGGCATTGGTCTTAGTGATGTGATGCTTGCATGCAGCTGTTCGGCCATGGAAACTCATTCCATTAAGCTCCCGCTGCACAGTTTTTGTGCCTACATTAATGTTAGTGGAAGTTTCAAACTCTTCAGCTATGGATTCAGCAGAGAGTTGGTGACTTTTACGCACCGTCTTATTGCAAAGGTGGCATCCTATCACAGTACCACATGAAGTCACTAAGCTGCCCATTTTGTATCACAAATGTTTGCAACTGGAGACTGCATGGCTAGGTGCTTGATTTTATACACCTCAATTCAATAATTAACAGCTGTGGCCAAATACTTTTTTCATATAGTGTAGTTCTTGGTGCAGTAATAATATAGAATGCATCTTAGAGTGTACAGTCTAAAGTGGTTTTATGTACATATGTCCATCTCAGATACATCTCAGGATGCATCCATCTCAAGAACAGTAGTCCCAGGTATATGTCAAGTGTATATACCACAGCAGCATAGTGATGCTAGTAGTAAATGCAAAGGTTGCATTACTCCATTTGTACAGCATTTGAATGATGCGTCATATACACAAAATAGAATATTGTCTGGACATTTATTAATAAATGCTAAAGTCACATTTTCAATATACAATGTAATTTAATACAACACAAATTAAAAAAAATCCAATGGGAATCACCTTTCCTGCAGCAGATGTATAGTTGCACCAGCCTTCCATTACAAGAAAGAAAAATTCCTCCTCAAAGGAGTGTCTGTGGAAGCAGCCACATGTAATCGTATTGCAATTATGTGAACACACCCTTCGTGTACGCGGCTTATGCTTGTCCACCTCTGCTTGCCCCCGTGGTTGAAGTGGAAGTTTAGAAGTTGCAGTATGGAAAATGTAAGTAAATGGAACTTGATATTTTTACAATGAAGGACATAGCGATATGGCATAACACTGTATGCCAGCCCACTTCAAGCACTGACCCGCCCACATTCTGCCTCTCCAGGCAGAAGGAGGCAAGTCAGTGATGTGCACAAAACTACATATGGGGGTATGTGTAAGTGACATTTTCGGTGAGCAGTATGGAAAAGTGCATCTTACACCAAAAAATGACACAAGTCTCAATAAGCCCCTGAATGGGTATTTTATGAGAAAAAAAACAAAAACGAAAATAATAATGAAGAGTTGTGGTCTAAAGGTGATAGGAGGCAGGACTTTTACAGTAGTGTTTTTACTTTTGCCGTTGTGTGCACATTCCTAGCACAGACCACAATACCACAAATGGTTACACAATGTATCTGCAGAGATGGGTTTCCAAAACTCAAAATGGGGGTATGCACCTTTGTATGCACATGGTGGACAAGTAGAATTTGCATTGAAGATATACGCGCTACTTTTTACCATAATATACATATACTGCCACCCAGTGGTGGAAGTGGGGGTATACAGTGGTTTGCCATACCACCACTTCTCCTACTGCCATCATTGTATGTACATCAAATTTCATTCACTTATACTCCATTACATTTTTCATACTGCCAATTCTAAATTTCCACTTCAACAACTGCCCCCACCATAATTCACCATCACATTGCTGCCAGGCTTTGCCTTAAGCAAAGTCGTTGCATTTTATGTAGACTGCAACATTTTACACACTGAGATGTATGATGAACAGTTATTATACAACTCTTTCATAAGAAGACATCTTATTCCTCTAGAGACTGACACAAAATCTGCTTCGTTAGCATTGCCTCAAAATCATAATGGAAAATCCTTAGCCAAAATCATCTTTCTCTGTTGTTTATAAATATTATATACTTGGGAGTTCTGGCTCAAATTAATTATAATACTGTTTTTCAAATCAGCACAGAAACTTAAAAAATGTAAATTGATTTAAAGTCCCACAGATGGCAATGTTTAAGAAGTGATGTCTGCAGTAAGAGAGTAAATAAAATATAGAAAATCATAACCTTGCAAGTATCATGCAGTTATATTTCATGACGAATTAATTAGATCTGGACAGATAAGATCCAAAACAAATATTAGTTTGAAACCGATTCTCTGACTCTCACATTTTTCATACTTGACACATGATGATGCCATCAGAAAAGAATTGTGAGCGAGGATACAGAGCAAGTTCAAGCAACCACTAAAAGTGGAAAAAAGTATTCATAAAAAGGTTAATGGAAACAAAATTTTACAGTATATGAAAAATGACAATGGTGAAAGTGTATAATTGTAATTAAGCAAGAAACATCAACAGTGTTTTTTTATATATATATATATATATATATATATATACACATAAATAATGAATATTGAGCATGTCTGTTTACTGCTAATTATATTTGTGATATTGTACACCTAGGTAAATCGTAAGGATGCTGCAAGTCATAGAGAAATTTCCTCAACATAAAAAGACACACAGCTATAGGAACTATTTGACTCCTAATCTAGACAGTGGCTTAATTGCTTACCATTTATAACTAGTAATATTGTTACTCACCTTCATTTATGCAAAAATTATATACCAGAGGTTATACATATTTTAATACCAACATGATTATTATAAGCAAGTTATAATGCTGATGACATATAAAAATACATTATGCAATAGGATAATTAGACACATGAGGCAAGTGTCTAGTGTCTACCGTTTAGCCATATCAAATCTTTATGCAGTAAACATACTGTAGACATCTTAAAGAAACACAAGCTGTCATTGGTGGGCAACACTTGTAACTCTGACAATGTTGTCAGTAGACACATTCATTACATAATAAATAATAATTATTATTTTTTCATTATTGTTATTAAAAATTAAATATATGAGATCTGTGTTTGTCACTACAGTCTTTCTGCGTCAGTTTTACAAGAGCTTTACTTAACTACCGTGTTGCTGGAGGGTCCTCTATCTTCTAGTACAGGGGTGGGCAAACCTGTCCTCAAGGGCCATATCCAGTTCATGTTTTTAGGATTTCTTTAATCATGTACAGCTGAGTTAATCTATTTGGCTGGGTCAGTAATTATCCCACCTGTTTCTACAGACAGAAATCCTAAAAACATGAACTGGATATGGCCCTTGAGGACAGGTTTGCCCACCCCTGTTCTAGTACCTAACTCTCAGTCTGTAGCTTCCATCTTATCTCCATTCCCTTATTCACATAATAACACTGCCCCCATGAAATGCAGTCCTGTCCTCATTAACAGAAACACACAAGTGGATACTACCAACCGCAAGTTCAGTACACTCTGGAAATTCTATTTGCTGCTACGAACATTCTGATGATCTGATTGGATACAAGTTGTTCCATTCCCGCCCACTTCCATTGTAATCCTACAACCAATATGAGTCCCTGAATGAAGCCTGTTGATTTTGTCTGCTCTTTTAATTATAGTGACCAATGCTGCAGCTGACCCAATGGTATTGCCTTATAATCCTCCACATAGACAATCACTGTTGTCTATGTCCTCTACCTTGTCCTCACTGGTGGACAAAGCATACTGTGCTGTAAGCAGAAATGTATTTGACATTATACTTGTGAGTGCAATGAGAAACAGTGTCAGTAAAACCGCACACTGCCTGGAATTGTCCCCTTTAAAAAGAGTATTAGATTAATTACCCCTTGGGACCATCTTTCATGTCCCACAGAATCATCATCATCATCATCACCATTTATTTATATAGCGCCACTGCTTCCATAGCACTGTACAGAGAACTCACATCAGTCCCTGCCCCATTAGAGCTTACAGAATGGACTTATTCTCTGCTTAGTACAGAAACAGATACTAGTCCTAAACAAAACTGTGGAGAAATTGGGATCTTAATGTATTTATTATGTGGATGAGGTAGCATTGGAGGAGGAGAAGCATGGATACATGGTAGTGGAGGAGATGACCTGGTTTCTGTTCTTTTCTTTTTGGGAATGGGGATGTTGATTGTGGCACCAGACATCTCTCACTTTCCATTAAAATTGATTTATTCTTTGCTGGTACAGAACCGGTGGAATCTGTGTATTCTTTGGCAGCGTGGCTTTTCATCCCAGTGTTTTTGACATAGGAAGGTGATGGCAGTAAGATAGACGGGGGATGCAGACATAGCACAGATTATACTCTACATTCACTGGTAGCCAGTTCCAAAAAATAAACTTGTCCAATTCCCAAAAAAATCGCTTTGCTTGGTACTGGCTGCTGACAGCTAATTATAGAATATAAATGATTTGGTAATGCAGAGGAATCATATAAATACTAAAAACAATATAGAGACACAAACCTAGTAATGTGATATTAGAATATTTGAAACACAGTATTTTCTCCATTTGTTGAAGCAATAATATTTTGAGATAAGACTGCATTTATACCAGATAACTTATTACATGTATTTCTAAGACCCATGAATTAAGCAACTAAGGGATTTTTCAGTACGTGCACATGGCTACAATATGACATTATATCATTTGCTATTCACCATTAACATTTTTTTATGCAGACGAGACTAGTCTTAAGTAACAGGGTTACTTACACTGTTTTCAATAACATGTTTACTATACATTTTTCAATTATGTTTTTTCCTAATAAGCTGAGTGTACTTTATCATGAAGTTTTCTGATCTGTCTTCTCTTGCCCAACTAGCAACAACAAAACTGGGCACTATGACTGTAAGTAGATTTGACTAGAGCTAAATTATCCGGTAGTTCATTTTCTTGCCTACTGTTGTGGTACAATCGTAAACAGCTATTGAATGGTCTGCCAAGAAAAATACCTATATTCAAATACAACAGAAAATGTGTCATTCTGATAGTTTAATTTGCTCCAGATGTGAACTCCTCTACTAGACAATCCAAAACGTAAAAGTGATGGGTTGACTTGTCAAAAAATTATTTGTACTTGGAAATATATAACATAATTGGAAACAAAAACGAATCTGAATTACCTACTTCATCTAAATTAAAGTATAATCTGTGCTGGCATCTGTTACATAAAATTTCCCCACTACTGGAGAAGTGCAGATAAAGAATATTTCCAAGGACTGACCCCCTGACCTTATTATGATTTTTAGTCTATGGTAAATGCCCCCTATGATAATAGTGAATTAAATATGCAGTGTCTACCTCCTCCTATACTTACTGCTCTCATTGGAAGACATAGTGAAGTAGCATCCCTTCTCCTCATCTCCAGAACATTGATCCTGGCTCCAATTAAAGTCACAAGCGGATATCACCTCCCCTGCATCTCACAAGTGCAACAGATATGGGCTGCCTAGTGAAAGGGGAAGCATAGTGAAGAGTGTCTGAATAAACATAGAGTGGAAAGTGTGATGTACACACTTCATGGAAGAGCATGCACATACCACGCAGCGTTGGACAGTCCCAGCGTAGTCCCAGGGAGATCCCCGGTGGTCCCCACTGCTCGATGGCCTCACCCCCTTTTTGCTAGGGAGCGGAGCTGGAATACGATCACCTGGACCCCCACAGAGGAAGAGGTGTAGGAGCAACCTGTGCTGCTCGGCAATGCAGAGGTGTTTCCTGCTCATGCGGAAACTCCTCACTGCCTCTGCTGTGCTCTGATTGGCTGAGTGATTATGTCAGCCAATCAGAGCACAGACATGCCCCCTACCCATACTGCCATTGAGGAAGCTGGAGGCAGCACTGCAGGAAAAGGTAAGTTTATGTGTCTGTGTGTATGAGAGAGAGAATGTGTGTCAGTTAGTATGAGAAATTTATTAATCTGTGTCAGTGTGTATGAGAATGAATGTGAGTCAGTTTGTGTGTATCAGAGTGTGAGTTGGTGTGTATGACAAATGTGTGTATAAGAGAAAGATTGTGAGTCAGTGTTTATGAAAATTGTATTAGTGTGCATGAGAAATGTATTAGTGTGTGTCTGTGTGTATGAGACATGTATTGTGTGTCTGTATGTATGAGAAATATAGTATTGTGTGTCTGTGCACTCAGTATATACAAAAGAGAGATCATACAGATCACTTAGTTAATTAAAAAAAAACAGGGATATATGCAGGGACAATAAATTCCTAGGGACAAATTTTTAAAAGCCTTTGAAATATCCTTGATTTAATGCTGGAAGGGATTGTCTACTTTTAACTTTTGTTTGTTTTTTTAACACATAAAAAGTCAGTAAATTTGCATTAACTTGACAGTAAAAAATTCTTTCAAGGATTAGTGTTAAGTTGTACATTAAAACAAAACATTGCTTACAACTTTTTGCAATTTTTTTTTTCTCTATGATAGTGCAGACGTGCAGAGACTTTTTCTTTGTGCATATGTGTCTATTTGTCTGATTATTTGCGGGTCTTACTGGAAATATGAATAGTGGGAGGTGTAAAAATGTCACTACAAAGTCCATCATATTACCATGTTAGGATCACTCCTTTCATTATGTTCAACTTTCCATTTCTCCAAAATACTATTGCTTATAGTTTTATTAAGTTTTAAGTAAGGGGACTCTATTTGTTTCCCTTAAAATTGGTCTAATGTAAAAGTCAAACGATTAAGGTATGAACATTTTTTAATTTTAGGACTTTAACTAGTGTCTTTAATGAATTTATGAAGTCTGCTTGCAGGGTTCACCGTTCTTACAGTTCCATTGTTTTCTTTCACTTCCATAGAATATCTTTATCTCGTCCCAGAGATTTTTCTGACAATGTTTTAATAATCCACATTAGTGTGTGACCATGTGCATGAGAAATGTATCAGTATGTGTCCGTGTTGTGCTATTGATTTAATATCTGGGCTGGTTGGGAGAAGGAGGGGTCGCTAGAGTGTTCACTCATGGCTCATATTTTCATATTTCTTGTACCTATACTTTTTCCCAAACAGGAGCCCAACATTCCAGGATACAGACAAGCAACTACTGAGCTTAAGACATCAGGAAGTGAAAGCTGAAAGAACAGGTAGGAGAGAGCAGGATAGCTGTCAACTGTTCTGATTCTGGTGGGACAGTCCTGATTTTGGGTGACTTCTGCTTTCTACTGATCTAGGTGCTGGGGCCCAGACTGTGCACTTTTTGCATGCACTGCATTCTTATATGCTACTATATGGCACTGGCCATGTCCTCGGAGGAGCCCTCTAGTCACACACTCAGGTGGCTGGCCACACCCCTTCTGGTGGGCCCTTCATGTCCCAGCCCGACACTGGTACCATGTACGCCATAAAGAGACCAAAATAAATAAATTGTATAATCACATGAAACAATATTAGTCAATGATAATAGTTAACAATGTTTTAAAAAAATGGAAGTATAATATCAACTTATGATCACATGATTAAGCATTAACCAATTAAATGAATTTATTATTTTAACCATATTAACCAAACATTATTAAATACTGACAAAATTATGACACTTGGTAATGATTGCAAAGGTAAATTTATAAATGACAATTTTCTAATTAAAAATCACCTTTTAAGTAAAAATCAATTAACCATAATAATTAAATGTACAAGTATATAAAAGAGGATAGCAGAATATGAACACCACATGATATCATTTTAACTCAAGAGTTATATAAGAATGTAAATGCAGCAACAATAGCATTTTTCCTGTAACAATAAAATATGAGTCAAAATAATCTAAATGTACACACATTGAACAAAAAGGGAAGAAAACTGCATCTAAAACTGGTAATTTTATAGGGGTGGGGTACGGTATAATGATGCTGATTATTCCGACATGACTTACCCCGACGTCTTCACACCGAAGGGCTCCTTCCCGACGAGGCTGCAGGACGACTGATATGCCCACCGACTGCAGGCAATCGCGATGAATGAAGAATGTACTTTACAAAGCGTTGTACATTGTCCATGGCCGCATACTTACATTACCCCCTTAACAGCACCGATAACAGTGCCGTGGTTCCCAGTGACGTCATCAACTCGCGCCGGCTTCTTCATTCATCGCGATTGCTTGCAGTCGGTGAGCACATCAGTCATCCTGCAGCCTCGTCGGGAAGGAGCCCTTCGGTGTGAAGTCATCGGGGTAAGTCTTTTATAGCACATACTGTGGAATTCTATTTCCTATTCCAAAAAGAAAATATTTCCCCCTCAAGTATATTTTAAACTTTTCTCAATCCTTTATGAATTAAGCAAGATAAGTATTGTAAGGTAGATACATGGGTAACCTTCAACTAATTAAAAAAGGGGTAAGAACATATTAATAACCAGTCAGGTCTCAGGCAATATTATTATACTGTAATAGCATTATTTTTTTTCATTCATTCACTTTGGGTTTAACCAATCAAATGTAAATATCCAAAAAAACCTTCTTTTTTTTCTTAACGGAGATTCCCAATCAATTAATTGCTACCTGAGCTGACAACATGTATATCTAGACACTTTTGCACTACTTTAATACAATCATGATAAATATATGTGTATGTTTATATTGTTTCTCTCCAGTATAAATATATTGTGTATTTGTTTGATATACAAAGATAAAAGTGTTAACAGATGCAAAAAAGACAACTGTCAGCTGCTAGTAATGCTGGGAGCTATAGTTGACCATCTCTGATTTGTTCTAGGTTTTCTACCCCTGTGCTAATGAGTAGTCAACAAACTTATTAAACATTAGGAAATTAACTGACTTAGAAAAATCTGTTTGGAATTAGAGTATTACAGAAGATGGATGAGATAAAAGCCACCCATCCCTTCCAAGGAAAATCCATACGCAGACATTGAAAGCATCTTGCAAATGAATCATCTGATAACAATATAATTCTATGAGTTTATACATGTGGTATTTATATTAAACTTACACTAACCCTTTTCAAACCTGCACTATGTTTATATCTTTTTAACATACAATAAATGTCCCAGCTCAGAAAATGTAAAGTTGCACCCTCCTCCAAATATTTATTATACTTAATGTACTGCGTTAAGGCTTGAGTGCAGATGTTCACTGCAACAGAAAATTCAAACAATACAATCACCAAGTATTATTAAAGATGACAAATGAACATGATGCTTGAAGATTATTGAAGCAGGATTCTCTTTCTTATTCCCGATAATTTCTAGTAGCTGCTCGCCAGTGTGACTGCAGAGGAAACAAGCACGATGCCAGGGTTTGATATGACATGTGTAAACATTTTTAAAAGCTACCCGAAAAAGCACAAGGAAAGGGAGCTGGCAAAAACCCAAGATGCAGGATGATGAAGTGGGCCAAGAATTCAGTTTTGGACTCATTCCATATGTGATTTTGAGAGTAATTTGTATGGTTTGGAAAGGCAGTAATATAGCACTGTGTAGGGAGAGGTTATCTAAGGTAATGTCTGCAAGATGAGTAGTATTTTTCTGTAGATTTTAAATTATAGCTTCAATACAGAGACAGCTCCATAAAAGGTAACTGCAGATGGATAGTAAATTATATTACATTTTTTTCTTCCGCTGTAGACTAGATTTTGTTTCACAAATACCTTAGCTTTTATTTTTTTTTACATATGAAAATCGTTGTGAGTTTACATGTGGCTTGAACTTCTCTATGTAGGTGATCACTGCTTGTCACTGTAGGATGTAGAATATTTTAATGGATAAATGTAAATTCCTGTATGCTGCTTGTCTGCAGCAATTTTTCTGTAATTTAATTTAGATTCCCAGAGACAAAGTAAGCACTAATAAATTGTACAATATTAGTTTTTGCTGCATTATGACATGGTACAATACTCCTTTTAGTTTATAGCTAAGAGCAGGCATGGGATCTATTATTAAGAATGGTTGTGACTTGTTTTTTTTACTGGATACTGGGGTTGATGCAGAGTGAATATGCAGACGTGCGTCATTCTGGCATTTATGCTTGTCTGCGCCTGGAGAGGGGACATAGAGGTGGGAAGGGGCATGGAAATGCAGGCCGAGTACACTAAAGCTGTGTTCATGCAAATGCAACATATGCAGTCCTGCAGAAGCATGCATATATGCCTGTTAGGGGTGTTTTGTACCTGCCCTTATCATAAGCCAGGCGCATATGCTGCTGATGCGGAGGTGAACACATTTCAAAATGTTGAAGGAAATACATTTGTTTTCGATGTTCTTTTTTTTATTTACATTTTCAAATATAGTGTGAAAAGCGAAACACAAGTATCTGGGTGAAAGGGTAAGTGAGAGACCCTCCCCCTGGTGCCTAATCATAGCATTGACTAAGATTAAAGGAAAGGGCCCAAAAGGCTTGAGAAGAGTCTCTGAGCATAGACTGGCTATTATAAAGAAATCATTAACACCAAATGTGGGAAAAATGATGGGTTTTGTTACTTAAGTATGCAGACATTTTCTCTATAGACGCCAAATATCACATTTTATTGAGAAGTTGTTGTCTGGAGAGGGGATCTGGACACTTTCATTGTTTAGCGATCAAGTATCTGGCTGGAAAATTGGGGAATTTGCACGGTGAGTTTATCAGAGTATTGTCACGCTTCAAAGTAAATCACAGCAATAGAGCCCAGGATGTAATGAAACATAAAGGTATTTATTGCTCAGAAAATACAGACTAATAGTACGAACCTACTATATAGCTAAAACTCACAGTGAATACTGCAGACGCAGGTAGAATGGAAGGTAGAGAGATATCTGGAGTAGTTGTGTAACAGCAGGATGTGGAGTCCGGGAGCACAGAAGCAGCAGGGAGAACAAACTATAAGGAAGGCAAAGAAACAACAATGACCAGCAAGGTATACTGGGAGTGGCAGGTATAAGTAGAGAGACAATCAGGTTCTGGTAATTAATTAGTGCAGCAAGGTAACTCCTAGTAGTAGGAAGAAACAAGCACAATAGCAGCACTTCTGGTAGATAAGAGGTACTGGAGAAGAAGCAAGGCAGATCCTGACAAGTATTTATCCAGCCTCTCCAGTGGGGAGCCAAGAAGGAGTACCATGGACATTTAAAAATCAGAAATTTAATAGTGTTGCTAATGAGGTTAGTTACATTATCTCAGAATTGTGCAATCTTTGGGTAGGACCACTAGATATGAAGGAAAGATTGCACTCCTCCGCAACCTCTCCAACAGTGATCAGAGGTTGTACCATAAATCTGTTTTAACTGTGTTAGAACTAGGTAGCGCCTAAAGCATACTTTATACTCTCTCCCTTACTGTGTCCTCATCTGATGGTCTGCCCATATCAGTTTTCTAATTAAGTTCATGTTTTGGAGGTAGCAGATTGTTTGGTTGTAACAAGTAAATTATAAAGAATGGAGAGGGCTATGTGTACAGAGAGACTCAACCAGAGTCAGAGAACTAGTAATATCAGGATTACAAACAGAGTCTTCTGTACTCTTATTTTAATTGTAAGTTACTCTTGTTTTGCGTCCAACTCTACATCAGCTCTATTGTGTTTTTCAAAGATTTGTAGCAATATGCCTAAAATATACTACATTTAAAAATTACTCCTGTCTGCGCACACACTTCCTCTAACATTCACTACCTCTTTAAACTATTTAGCAGTGCTTCTTATAATCATTATTGGTGGGGGAACATTTGCATGGTTGCAGCACAGTGGCACAGTGGTTAGCATTGTTGCCTCACAGTGCTGGGGTTACAGATTCAGTTACAGATTACAGATTCAGTTTAAACTAAGGCCCTGTCTCTGAGGAGTTTGTATGTTCTTCCTGTGTATACAGGGGTTTCCACCCACATTTCAAAGACATATTGGTAGGTTAATTGGTTTCTGACAAAATTAACCCTAGTGTGTGTGATAGGGAATATACAGTAGATTATAAGGCAGGGAATGATGTGAATGATAAAATATCAAGCACTTTGTAATATGTTGGCACTATATAAATAACTGTAAATAAATAGGGATCACAGGTGTGAATAACATATACACGAATATATTAAATATTATACTTGAGAATCCAAAATAACTGACAAAAATGTGGTGTTCTCAGTAGAGATTGACTTGGTTCCTTTGCAAAACCAGAAATAAAAAAACTCAGTGAGAGGTGTTGGAAGGTTGAAACATGTGCGGCACCAGGGTAAGGAGAGACTTCTGAGAGGAGAATATGCTGGAAAGACAGAGAGTGCAAGCAGACACAGAAACCCCAGAGCTAGTACTAAAACTGCTGGGTGTAGTGTTGCACAGGAAAGTTTAATAGACTGATCCCTGCAAACAATCATCTACCTTTCAACCTGAAGGAGATTGCAGCGAATAATGAGCGTATGTGCTGAGAGGGAATCCAGCTATTTGTGAATTGCATGAAAAACAGCTGTCAAAATCAAGATTGCAGGTATTCCATGACCAAAGAGCAGCTGAGACCATCATCTCCACCCAGAGAGAGAGACACCAAACACTGTGACACCATTACTGCTGCATTAAGAAAAAATACCATGAGCTTGATTTATCAAGGGAGATGCATACTGAATGCAATGTGTTTTTTTTAAAATGCATGTAAATCAGTTACATATTCAACAAGGAGTGGATCTGAAGATTAGTGTGGTGATGAATACGGGTATAGGTCTGTTCAGTTCTACTAGACAGGACACTGCAGGATATATCCAATACCTATGTGCAATATAAACTCACAAAAGAATGCACAGAAAAAAATATTCCAAGTAATGTCATCTGTTATTAATATAGGGAATAATGATAAAACATTAAATAATTTAAAAAGTGTTTTTTTTCACATTTCCCCACCTTTATTAGAATGTTATGAATGTCTACTATACATAAAATACATTATTACAGTTGCTCCTGATTGCAAACACATGACCTACCATGCATACACAGCTGACATCACTAGTAATCAGCACTTAGACGAGACCATACTTGCCAACTCTCCCGGAATGTCCGGGAGACTGCCACATTTTGCGAAAGTCTCCCGGACACCCGGGCGAGTGTGGCAATCTCCCGAATTCTGCCCACTTCACTAGAAAGTGGGCAGAATTAGATCCCAAACGCCTCGATTCCCGCTGTCAAATGACACGTTTGCATCATGACGTCACAGGGGGCGGGGCCAAAATGACGCAATTTGGCATGTCCTAATTGTACAGTGACTATGAGCATCCACCACTTCCCTGTCCTGTTTCGTCTTTGCTGCATGCTGTGGTGTGTGGTCCGGATCTGGGCATGTGCAGGTAATTGTGCGGATTAAACACACAAAATCGCCATCGACATCCCTTAATGAATCATGCCCAATATCTCTAATTTTACAACTTAGATTCTAACTGTAATCTGTATATATATATATATATATATATATATATATATATATATATCATAGACTGAGTTACCTGTTAGCGATATAGAAACATTTAAATAATCAGAGATGTGATACAAGTTACACCTAAAGATACCCAAGTTCAGTAGCCTGGTTAACCAGTGTTCCTTCAAGTGCACCAACATTAACTAGTTAATATTATAAACTATTTAATAGTGTTATGACTGTGATTATTGCTTTAAGTTATTTATGATTTATATTTTTCATACTTTGTGTGAGTGAGTGCAGTTTGGATGCCAATGAATGTACGTGTGGCAGCCATCTTGCTTTTTGTCATTACTGTTCACTGTACTATTGCCAATGATTCTTAGATTTATTATTATTACCATTTATTTCTATAGCGCCACTAATTCCGCAGAGAACTTATTCACATCAGTCCCTGCCCCATTGGGGCTTACAGTCTAAATTCCCTAACATACACACACACACACAGACAGACAGACACACAGACTAAGGTCAATTTGATAGCAGCCAATTAACTTACCAGTATGTTTTTTTGGAGCGTGGGAGGAAACCCACGCAAACACAGGGAGAACATACAAACTCCTCACAGATAATGTCATGGTCGGGAATTGAACTCATGTCCCCAGTGCTGTAAGGCAGAAGTGCTAACCACTCAGCCAGCGTGATGGGTTATTGATTATTATTTTACCTGTTGTCCCATTTACCCAGTCCAGAATCTCTCCTTCATTCGATCTGACTTACCCATTTGTTTCCCCCAAAATAAACACCCATTTGATAGTTCATAGCCACAGTGTGTGATCCATTATTACTCAGAGTGTTAGTGTGGTCGGGTACAACGCACTTCCAAAGTCAACCCCTAGTGGATCCAGTTACAGTCTGCATCCCACCATACAGTATTTGGAAATGCATAAAGATGCACCCCAATGTATATTTGCATTTTTATAATATATAGCAAGTAACATTTAGGCAGAGCATACTTCCATGCAGACTCAAATTGAAATATATCTTGAAACCAGCGTTTATTTGAATACAGTTGGCGCTAAAGTTCTGTGCTCATTTTTTAAACACAAGTTACATGCAGGTTGAGTTCAAAAATTAATCTGACCCTTAGTCTCAATCAGTCATCCCCAGAACCTGTGTAAATCATAAGTGCCATTTATTAAAGGCCTGAGTTGACAACCCTTATATGAGGTGACAGTTACGTTTTTGGTGACATACGCAATCCTATCATGGACAACAAATCTGAAAAGAATGAATAAATGCTAAAGTGGGATGGGGCTTGTACCAGTGTATGTGTCTGGCAGACAAATAGGTGTATTTGCGCTAAACAGAAATATGTCGCACCTACAATTTCCTACATTTGTAAATGTCTCTTTAGTACTGTAAGGGATAAGCCCTCTCTAGCTACTCCCTGGTTTGCTATCTTATCATATATTCCAACAGTCAGACAATATATCACCTCTATTTTGTCAGGAAACCGTTCCTGAACCCCTTTATCTGTCACAAACCGCCCTCTGCACATTTGTGACTTGGAAGCTTACTGTAAGGAAAAACACACAGGATTCCAGCCTAAAGCTCACACTCACCTCTCTATCAGGCTACAGATTTCGCTGGTGCCTTTCCCACACAGACGCATGCTTCATACCTCTCAGCAACTGCCACCAGCTACGTATAAGGCCCATAGCAAACCTATGACTTAATCAACCAATTGTGATCTGGTTGCTAAACAGTTAACCCTTCACACAATGGTTTCTAAAGAGTTAATCCGGCCAAGCAATCTGTCTCTCCTAAACAGGCAATGGATTTGTTTAGAGCAATAAGGAAAGAACCATTAAATTGTTCGATTTAATATACAAAAGGTACAATGCTTACACATAATAAAAAATAGTTAGATAAAGATTTGACATACAAATAAAAAATTGCAAACAGTTAAAAAACAAAAGGGATGAAAGTACAGAGCGTCACTTATGTATAATAATCTCTGTGCCTGGGGGCTAGGCAGAAAAGTTTGACAGTCTTTCAATTAGATTGATCCCCAAGAAGCTGACAATTTGTCCCTTCGCAACACAGGTTTTTTAAGCAAAATGAAATGGGACGGCCTTCACAGGGGCAGTATTGATGCTAATGTGGGGGCAGGAATGTGTGTCACTATAGTTTTCCCACAAATATTACAAAAGTTTTGACTTTTGATCCCTGGTACTGCTAGTAAGTATAATTCACAACTCGGCTGTGGTTTTTGCCCCTCAGTATACGTGGCAAACAGGTTTCCCAAAATATGAAATATGAAGGCATTTCCTTTGAAGTTCATATTTCTATATACCTGCATAAACAGCATTCAGGTTTTACAGGGGTCTACAAGATTCTCACCTAGGCATATGGCTCTCTAATTTACACCTAGTGATTCTTTTATGTTTACAATACCTATTGAAAGGAAGTCAATTAGGAAGTGGAATACATGATTAAAATAATGGGTGTCTAGGATCTGCATATCTTAAGCTGGTCTTCTCACAAAGGGTCTGCTCAACCTAATTACCTCCTACTGTGCTAATTGACCAAATGTTTTAAAATAGAAACAAACATATATCTGAGGGAAAAATCATGTTCACTTCTATGTATCAATGCAATATTTTATTTGATCCCTGACATTTAATATTCTATTTCATCCTATCAGATTTATGCTCTCATCCTGACAAGTACGGTTTTTAAATTCAATATCCCAAGCTGTTTACAGCTAAACTAATCAGCTATCCGTCACAGGTTCCCCATTCAAGACTTTACCATTGTGCACTGATCACTGCAATAAGCTCTACTCCATATACTGTATATATGTACATTATAAGAACCACAGAATGCATGATATACAGCCTACACACCCCATATAACACCCTGCATACTAGTATCTCTGTTGCAATGTGAAAACATAATAATAATATGAACAACTTCTGTCATTTCTCATATGATAGTTTGTTTTGCGTGTGACTTGGAAACCATTAATAGAGTCTATATGGAGAGCAGTTAACGTTACCTTAGAGAAAAATCAAAACACCACCAAACAGAAGGTGCGTCTTGTATAAAGAGGTATACACATTTGTTCTGCAGAACAAGAAATAAATAATGCAGCTTTTTTATAAAGTCAAAAATGCTTGGAATACATCCAACTGTGAAGGAACAGCTACAAGGAAGCTTTGTGTTACTGGTTCTTTTAACTGTTACCTTATAAAAAGAAACAAAATGGGTTCTCATATCCTCTATTTAAAGTAAGTTTAGTGAAATATAAGAGGTGGTGAAAGGTGTCAGCTTTCACCATGTAAAAAGTATATTTTTCACGGTACTTTGAGGGCAGATTTACCCTAACTTATGTAGACTCTGAATGACTATTTATTATTTACTCCACCTCGGTTTTAGTCAGAACACTGTTTCCTTCATCTTACAAGATTTAAAGTTGACGTGAGGTTAATTTGTGGGTTGCAACAAAAAAACAAGGTTGGCTGCTTATGTGAGGCTACTGTCTTTCTGCGTGTAAATTATTTACTTTCTCTATAATATTATATTATAGAAAAATGCTTGATAAATTCACTATAGAGTGTATTTGAAGCATTGAAAACAGTTATATCAATCAGCATTGATTATTGTGTATCTATACCTCAAAAAACCTAAGAGAACAAAAGATAACCAATAAGTTATATTAAAACTTACAGCAAAACTATATATATATGTACAGCGCCTGTGAATGGACAGATGCAGACAAAGTTCATAACTCCTCCACCCACCGTTCCTACAGACCCCTCAGCATGGCTCCCCACGCCACTTCGATCTAGGGAAGGAACCAGTTTACGGAAGAGTATGGATGTAGGATGGAAGTAAAAGAGGTGTCCGAGGTGATGGCCAGGAGCAGACACACTTCACTCTACCCCTGTTGCCGACATCTAGATTTGTTCTGGGCCAGGGCACGGGAGTAAGGATATTCAGAAGAGGGAAGTATCCCACCCAAATATCCTACTCCCTGATTTACTGGTGAGGGCCCCCATCAAGAGGGAGAAACAAAACAAGAAGATGATACTCACCGAGTAATCCCCGCCCTCTCATTATGATAGCCTGCACTTCCGGGATCAGCTTTAGGAAACAGAGGCAACACAAGACAGTCTACTCACAATGCTGTCTACTGGGCTAATATGTACTTCCCACACTAGTGCAAGCTACAATTACTCAAAAAGCACCTTGGTCCTAACAACCAAACTATGTGACCAGATGTCATTCAACTATAAACTCTTAGTACTAGGTGTTGTGTACTACTCTAGCTCAAACCCCATAGTTCACAAACACCAATCACAAAAATGTAGACAGGGAAAGCAGATACCAAAAAGCTACCTTTAATGGAAGCTTGAGTTCTGAATCCTGGAAGAGAAAATACTTAAACAAATGCACAAAATACAGTTCAGTATCATGCATCAAATACAATGACAGGGACCACCACACTATGGCCATCTATGAGAATACAATGGGAACAGACCGGTCTCACAATTGCAAAGTACCTCCTACCTGTTACCGGCCTAATGCCAATCTGAACTCAATGGCCTAGTGCCTGAATCAAATGGGACCACGGGCTAATCCTGACTTTTATTGCTGCACAGGCCAATCCTGTTCTTACATGTGGCCAAAGGCTATGCCTGAATTTTACTGGTGCCACATGATATCTTGAATTTAACTTGTGTCACAGGCTTAAGCCTGCCCTACACAGATATACAATTCACCAAACAATTCTATTTATCCAGTGCCTTATGCCCCCTACTGCCACATGGGCCCAGTGTCCGAGAAGTGCCCAGAGCCTTGCACCCAAGTGTACGAAAGATAGAGTGCAGATATGGGTTTGGAAGAGGGATGCTAAAGGGCTTTACCTGACTCTAGCAGTTTTTGTCTGAGGCAGGGGGGAACCGTGATAGCTCTTTTGCATCCCTCTGCTTCTTCAAGTTGGAGACTTCAGTCTTCTTTCAAGCTCTGCGTTGCCTGCCTCTGTCTTCTTTCAGCTTTACTTGTCTCCGCTGGCTTTCTTCTTCTGCCCAGTGTTTTCTCGGTTGATCCAGGTATCTTCTTTCTTCTTTCCAGCATTTCCTTGCTTGACTACAGTATCCTCTCCCTGAACATATTCTTTGCTCGACTCTCGGCGTTTAACTGAACTGCGCCGCATGGGACAGCTATATAATAGCCATTGTGCTGGCACAAAGTGGTGAAGCGGCAAGTTCGGTGTCAAAAATTAAAATGGCCAGTGGTGTACCCTGATTGGTTCACTGTTCTGACCACTGATTGGCTGGCAGTGAATTGTTTACGACTCTCTCCCGCCAATGCCGGGACCTAGAGGGCAAAAAAAGAGGGACTAATCATCACTGGATCCCGGGACAGATAAGTCTCTTCTTCTTTTCTTCACCCTCTTCATCAGTTCAGGGATAGGTTCAGGGATAGGTAATTAAGGAGTGGAAAGGAACAAATGATCCAAATTGTGCAGGGCAATGGAAAAGGTGAAGAGTACTATGTCACCTCCTGGCTGAGGTTAATAGAGTAGGCCGTTTCTGCAGCTCTGACACGACAAAGTCCAGAATCCTGGCAGTTGGTTGCAGAGGGTGTAACAGCCATACAGAGATGGTAACAGCAATCACATGTGAGCTCAGTGGGCAGCTGAACAGATGATGAAGCAGCAATGACAGTTGAGCTCTGTGGGTCAGGGCCGGATTTACCACTAGGCAACCTAGGCACCTGTCTAGGGCAGAGTGGCTCTCGGGGGGTGGGGGGGGGGGCAGCTGGGTGGACAAGTGCAAATTGAAAAAACAAAATTTCGGCCCCTCCCCCCCGGGATGCCGTGGGTCGTGGGAGGGTGCCAGACGGGGCTAGTGTGGTGGCTGGTCTCCTGCTCTGTGTCACATGGGACGTGCACCACATGACAGGTGCCGTCCCATGTGTGAAGGGGATGAAGACTCCAGTCCACAGCTCCTAGATGGAAAAAGGTAAGTTGGGGGAGGAGTAGGGTAGTATATTTATAGTGTGTGTATTATGTGTGTGTGAGGGGCCACTGTCTGTATGTATTATGTGTGTCAGGGGCCACTGTCTGTATGTATTGTGTGTGTGTGTGAGGGGCCACTGTCTGTGTGTATTATGTGTGTGTGAGGGGCCACTGTGTATGTGTATTATGTGTGTGAGGGGCCACTGTCTGTGTGTATTATGTGTGTGAGGGGCCACTGTCTGTGTGTATTATGTGTGTGAGGGGCCACTGTATGTGTGTATTATGTGTGTGAGGGGCCACTGTCTGTGTGTATTATGTGTGTGAAGGGCCACTGTCTGTGTGTATTATGTGTGTGAGGGGCCATTGTCTGTGTGTATTATGTGTGTGAGGGGCCACTGTCTGTGTGTATTATGTGTGTGTGAGGGGCCATTGTCAGGCTTTCGCTCTCAACACTCCACAGAGACTGCACTGACCAAAGTTGTCAATGATTTGATCACAGCAAAAAATAATAATCAATACTCTCTTCTAATTCTCCTGGATCTCTCTGCTGCATTTGACACTGTTGACCACTCTCTCCTCATACAAACGCTGCAATCCCTAGGTCTTGAAGGCACTGTCCTATCCTGGTTCTCATCCTACCTATCTAATCGCTCTTTCAGTGTTAATTTCTCTGGATCCACCTCTGCTCCGCTTCCTTTATCAGTTGGAGTTCCACAAGGCTCAGTCCTAGGTTCTCTGCTATTCTCTATCTACACCACTTGTCTTGGAAAACTAATAAGCTCCTTTGGATTTCAGTATCATCTCTATGCGGATGATACACAAATTTATCTATCCTCTCCTGATCTTTCACCATCTGTGTTGTCTCGCGTTACTGACTGTCTTTCTGCCATTTCATCTTGGATGTCTTCTCGCCAACTCAAACTCAATCTTTCAAAAACTGAATTAATAATATTCCCACCCAAGAACAGAAGCTTCCTGCCTGACATTTCTATTTCTGTCGATAACATGACCATAAATCCCACTCCGCGAGCTCGTTGCCTAGGTGTAATCCTTGATTCACAACTGTCGTTTATTCCCCACATCCACTCTATATCTAAATCATGTTACATACACCTAAAGAACATTTCCAGAATACGCACATATCTGACACAAGACACCGCAAAAACATTAATTCATGCACTCATCATCTCCCGCATCGACTATTGCAATTCCCTCCTTACTGGTCTTCCCAAAGTCAGACTGGAACCCCTACAATCTATTTTGCACGCAGCGGCTAGACTGATTTTCCTTGCAAACCCGTTATTCCTCTGCTGAGCCACTCTGTCAGTCTCTACATTGGCTGCCTGTATTTCAACGAATCCAATATAAAATTCTTCTACTAACATACAAGGCCATCAACAAAATTGCACCGACAAACATTTCCTCACTTGTCTCGAAATATCTCCCTACTCGACACCTCCGTTCTGCACAAGATCTACGTCTCTCCTCCACTCTCATCACATCCTCCCATTCTCGGTTACAGGATTTTTTCCGGGCTGCACCTACTTTGTGGAATTCCCTCCCTCGCACAGTAAGACTTTCCTCTAGTCTTCAAACCTTTAAGCGTTCACTGAAAACCCACCTCTTCAGACAAGGTTATGATATTCCTCAACCATCATCTTAATTTCCCTAGATTAACCTATTGCCATCCTCTACACTGCTAACGCAAGACAACAACCTTCTGACCAACATTGCAACACACACAGCCCACTCAGTACTTTTACCTTTGCAGTCTGGCTGGTCCGTTGTGCAATATGATGTAGCACATGCCCTTGTGTTTCTAACTCCCATTGTCCTATAGATTGTAAGCTTTCGAGCAGGGTTCTCTTACCTCTCTGTCTGTATGTATTACCCAGTATTGTCTTATTAATGTTTGTTCCCAATTGTAAAGCGCTACTGAATTTGCTGGCGCTATATAAATAAATGTTGATGATGATGATTGTCTGTGTGCATTATGTGTGTGAGGGTCCACTGTCTGTGTGTATTATGTGTGTGAGGGGCCACTGTCTGTGTGTATTGTGTGTGTGAGGGGCCACTGTGTGCATGTATTATGTGTGTGAGGGGCCATTGTATGTGTGTATTATGTGTGTGAGGGGCCACTGTCTGTGTGTATTATGTGTGTGTGAAGGGCCATTGTCTGTGTGTATTATGTGTGAGAGACCACTGTCTGTGTGTATTATGTGTGTGAGGGGCCACTGTCTGTGTGTATTATGTGTGTGAGGGGCCACTGTCTGTGTGTATTATGTGTGTGAGGGGCCATTGTCTGTGTGTATTATGTGTGTGTGAGGGGCCATTGTCTGTGTGTATTATGTGTGTGTGAGGGGCCATTGTCTGTGTGTATTATGTGTGTGAGGGACCACTGTCTGTGTGTATTATGTGTGTGAGGGACCACTGTGTGTGTGTATTATGTGTGTGAGGGGCCACTGTCTGTGTGTATTATGTGTGTGGGGGGCCATTGTCTGTGTGTATTATGTGTGAGAGACCACTGTCTGTGTGTATTATGTGTGTGAGGGGCCACTGTCTGTGTGTATTATGTGTATGTGTGAGGGGCCACTGCGTGCGTGTATTATGTGTGTGTGAGGGGCCACTCTGTGCATGTGTGGTGGCCGAGTATGATGGGATTTCCTTCCCTTACCTTGTCCTCCAGACACGATTCAGGTTCTTTTTTATTCGGATATCCGGTGGTCAGGAGATAAAATCTTCAATGAAAGGAACAAGGATTGCAAATAACTTGGGTTTATTAATAATGCGGTAAAGATAATTTTGGTAAGCCACCGCGCCACTGACCCCTTCAACCCCTTCAATAGCAATGACAAAACATTCATTTGATCAACATAGAGCACAATAGCATTTAACATATAATAATTAATACATTTTCAGGTAAATCACTTAACATTAATATTCAACTAAAACATTTGGTGAACCAATATTATCTTGGTAACGTTACCATATTTTACACTCAGTCCTGGGTTGAACTGTGCACAGGAATTTAGTAGAAGTGCTGCACGTGGTTGGGGCCCATAAATTACTTTTTCACGCCAAATAAACTGATGATCTTTTGTATTACAGTCTCTTTTGTGTGTATTCACAGACCTCTCTATTTTCTCTCCTCTCACACTGTTCTCAGTACATAGCTCAGTCTGTTTAGTGTGATGTCACAGATCTCTATACTGCTTATTTGTTTTCAGTACTTTCCTTTTTACTCACACCTCTCTTTGGCTCACTTCTTATCTTCTTCTTTTCTTACACTTAATTCACTTTTAATCTGCTTATAGATCACTTTATCCGATTTTCATTCTGTCCCTATTTTTCTCTCTCAGTCTATGCAGACACAGGGATCTCTCTCCCTCAGAAGTCTAGAACTTTCCTCTCCCCACTGCCTTCTGGGAGTTCACAGTTATTACCAAAGTTAGTGGACTTGTTGCTATGCCACACACTCCTCCTTCCTGTTACTCCCGGCAACCACCAACCACTCCCAACTGTCACTTCTCCCTCAAGAAAATATATATTTTTTTTTAAATCTTTATAAACACTTTTAACAATTAACAAATGAAATTAACAAATTAAAAACATATAGATACACCCCAGGGTACTCAGATTTTGGGGCACCACATTTGTATTATGTGTGTGTGTGAGGGGCCACTGTGTGTGTGTATTATGTGTGTGTGAGGGGCCACTGTGTGTGTGAGGGGCCACTGTGTGTGTGTGAAGGCGGGGGGGCCCAAACCGATATCTTGCCTAGGGCCCTATGAGGTGTAAATCCGGCTCTGCTGTGGGTCCCACAGCTGAACAGATATGGTAGGTCAGTAGATCCTAAAACAGCCTTGGTTTTTCTGTATGAAGTCGATCCTCAGTGCTGCTGCGATGTTTGCCAACAATATTCAGAAATATCCAATGCTTTATATTTGTGAGAATAAGGAAAAGTGGAAACTTGGGCAAAGAGCTGAGCAAGGGCACAGCTTATTCCAACTGCCATCAAAATCACTGAAAGCCACTTGTTTGAAAGAGAGCAAGCATATGAGGAGGAGCACACCCAATTAGTTGATCAATCAATCAATCAATCATGTATTTATTTAATGCAAAATGGTCACAGAATAGTATTTAAATGATAATTTATTTGGTTTATATTTTATTAGCATTTATATAGTGCCAGCGCAGTAGTAAAAAAGAATGGGTATTGGGTCTCTGGTCCTAGTTCCGTTCCTCCGATATGAAGCCGTACTCTGTCTCTGTCTCTAGATGTGTCTCGATGTGCAGCCATGTCTTCTCCGTCCTGCGCATGCGCATACAGTGATAATGGCCTCCCAGTGTTTTATGTCCTGACTGTGTGCAAGGAACAGTGCTTTGAAATTGAAAATAAGTATGAATGTCAAATAACAAATGTGTTTCACCAGGAGGTGGCTTCCTCAGGGATAGCTGAAGTGTGAAAGCAGCTCCTCCTATATATATTCAAGTACATCCCATGGCTGCTTGGTGATTGGTAGTGTTCCAGATGTAAACAGGTATATAGTCTCTAATTCATCCCAAGCAGGGAAAATGTAGACATAGGTAGACTGAATTCTGGGAAATTGCAGACAAGCCGTGAGCTAGAAATGATGCACATGCAAATAGAACATTATTATAATAGTGACTTTGTTGAAACTATTTTTTTTTTTTGCAAAATGTTTCATTGCTGTCTGCTTTCGGTGTTGTTGCAGCAGTAAGTATACTTGTATAAATGATTTATTCTCAGCATTGTAGCATTTCTCAGAAAAGGTATTTTTGTGACATATGCCTAGAAACATAGGGGTCTATGTATCATGAAAAATATGGTGGAAAGAGCAACGCATTTTTGCTCTTTCCACCAGTTGGTCGGCTTGTGACTGAATGAAATTGCTAATTCTCAGCTACTGCTCAGTAGAATTTCAGTACTCTGCAGTGTTGGATACATTATGATGGAGACTGTTTTCAGCCTAATAGCTGACTGCGTACAGCACTGAAATCTCAGTATATCTGGATCAAGCCATCTATAAAGACACATTGTGCTGCACATCTTTAAGACGTTTTTCACACCACCAATTAAGGCACCTGAGACTATGTTTATAATAAGAGTTCAGTTGTACATTACTGCTATCTATAATATAAATGTCTAGTGGCGTGTGTTTGTCTGTGTGTGGGGAAAAAAAAAAACAAGCTGCAGCGCCACCTGCTGGGCAGAGTTATACACTGACCTATATATTTCTTGAAGGAGAAGTGACAGTTGGGAGTGGTTGGTGGTTGCCGGGGGTGACAGTGGGGAGTTTTTAACACCTTAAGTAGCTTGATTTGACTAGAATGCATGAGTATCATGCACGGGTTAACTGACCTACTAAATTCTTAGTGTGTGTGGAAAAAAAACCTCAAAAAGGGCTGAAATTTGGTATACTGACATTATTGACGAGTTGAGGGGTCAAACTCATTTTCGTGAGGTAATTTTACCTCATGAACACACATGTGTACAGTGGCGGATCCAGGGGGGTGCGATCGGGGCAATCGCCCCCACCTAGCAGGGGTTTGCTGCCGACGGCTGCACAGTATGTGCAGGTCCGTTTGGCAGTGACAGTGTGCTGCTCTGATTGTGTTTTAAACACAATCAGAGCAGCCGGGCAGCACACTGTCCCTGCCTGTCACTGCCGAGCGGACCTGCACATACTGTGCAGCCCCCGGCAGCCTCAGAAGTCGGAAAGGGGGCAGGCCCTAACCTCCCCCCGGGGAACAAACATTTTCTAGATCCGCCCCTGCATGTGTAGCGGCGTGTGTTAGTGTGTGTGTGTCTGTGGAAAAAACTATTTTCTCAGAAAGGGCTCATCCGAATGACCTGAAATTTGGTATACTGGCATTATTTTACAAAAAAATGCATGAGTATCATGCACGGGTTAACTTGTATTAATTATGCATCATAGACATATGTGTATAGTACTTTGGGTGTATATTGCACACATGGAGCAGAAACACCAGTGTTCTGATCTAATGCATAGTCACAGTGGGTTTTATGTGAGACCATGATTAATTAGCTATACCGCCCTCACAAAATTATTTTAGGCATGTATTCTGCAAGGGGAAGTGAAACATGCAGGTATGTACATCGCATATGATCATGCCTTTCCTCAGTCTGTATAAAGAATACAATTATACACACATGCTGCATAACTGCATTGAATAAACATTTTCTTCACATAATAGAACATGCAGCAAATAATAACTCAAACTAAAAAGCTATGTAATTTATTTACTGCATTATTCTATCATTGTAATTTCTCCATCCATGAAAAATGCTATATCAACCATTACGTCTTACCGTGGAAATGCTGACCACATCAGTCTTAGAGCACCTAATGTACTCTTTTTGCTCAATTGACTTCCCTGCCTGATGAGATGATTTGACTGTTTGGGACTTACAGTATGTTCAGGTGTCGAACTACAGTTTTGTGGGGAACTTGCAGTAAGTCATGAATTGGGTGGAAAGGAATGATGAAGTGGAATGTACATGTGTTTGGCTTTGTGACAAATATAATTCTAATCTAGACATATTTACCTGGAATTACTTATATCATCCAGACAGATCTTTATTAGCTTCTATGCAGCAAAATAGGAAAAATATCAGCAAGGGGATCTGTCTCAAAACTGCCAGTTACCACCATTCCCTGAAGGGTTATGTCTGGGTTTTTTTTTTACATCTTTTAACATTCCTCACCGTGTCCTTACCTAAGGTTAATGATCAAGTGGCATTAACCCACTCCTAACTAAGGGATTGAGATGTTCTTTGAAAGGGATTAATACATCTGAGTTATTCATTTAGCCTTTTGCCTTGATCTTGTTCTTACTGTGTTTAGTTCGGCTGTAAAAGAATGATATGACTCCTAGGAAGTGAGACGGAAACATCAGTTGACTGTTCCTTGTGTAATGTCACCAGATAATGTTAAACAGCTCATTGAGCAGATTGTGATCTTGCAAAGGCACAGAAATAAAACAGCCAATTAACCAAACCTTGTTCCGAAGGATTTATTTGTTGCACGCTCTCTAAATGTTTTACTTAATCCCTATTGACTTTTTCTTCCTAAGAAATGATTAGAGCTTTCCAATAAATGCTAAACAGTGCAGAGTACTTTATATAAGGACTCAAATACAGTAGATGAGAGGGCTATTTAATAACACAACATCATTTCTACTAATTGGATCTCAAAGTAAACGGTAATTAGCAATATTATAGTGTACTTTTGTAAAATAAAAAATTATCCACAAAAAATATCTTTTTTTAATATTGAGTGGTGTTCATATTTTAAATGTACTGCTATTTACATTTTAAACAGATTTTCATACATTTAAGGTTGATGAGCCATATTCCACTATTTTTGTGTATTGCTTTGAAGATGGTACTATTCTTTATTTAATTTCAGTACCTTTCCAATGTATCCACAAGTCATCTTAATTAATATGTCCAGGTTCCTAGCTACATTATTTCTAAGTGTGTGGCCTTATGCCACTGAAAGGAGCTATGAATATGCTAGGCCTATATTGTGGCATGATGGGCTATATTGTGGCATGATGGGCTATATTATGGCATGATGGGCTATATTGTGGCGTGATGGGCTATATTATGGCATGATGAGATATATAGAGGCATGCTGGCACTAGTTTGGAGGCATAATGGGCAACATGGCAGCATGTTGGAGTTTCATGTAAGCATAATTGTGCTACATGTTGGCATGATGAGGCTACATGGTAGCCGGATGAAGTAAATTGGTGGCATGATATGCTTCATTGTTTGATATTGACATCTGCTGACATAATGGATCTTTAAGGTGACATAATCCGCTTTGATCTTGGCATAATAATATTAAATGGGCTCATCATGGGATTACATGGTAACACAAATAGCCTCCAACAGGATGTTATTATGGGGCTATTTCATGTTGGCATTATA
This sequence comes from Mixophyes fleayi, assembly GCF_038048845.1. Lineage (NCBI taxonomy): Eukaryota > Metazoa > Chordata > Amphibia > Anura > Limnodynastidae > Mixophyes > Mixophyes fleayi. The sequence continues at coordinate 90,014,093 of NC_134404.1, forward strand.
GGAATGAACGGCTTAGAGCTGTATAAACCAGTGCAGAATAGAGCTTGGTCCCTCGTGGTAACCTTGACTAGTGGGTACTCGGTAATAATAATCAAATAAGCAGTGCCTCCTCCATTTCTTACAATAAAAAAGGTAGAACCCTGATTGCTATAATTAAAATAAATAGTGCCTCCACATTCTTACAGTTAAATAACTAGTGACTCCATAATGATAATTAAAATAAGTAATTATTATTATTATTATTATTATTACTACTATTAATTTTTATTTATAGGGCACTACAAAGTGTCCGTAGCACAGTACAGGAACAAACAATAGTACAGTACAAGGTAAAACAGCACAATACAATTAACAATAAACACTATAACTCAGGAAGCTGAGTAGCTGGAGAACAAGGTTAAAAGTGATGGAAACAGTAGGAGCTTACAATCTGAGGGGTGGAGCAGACATAATGAACACACAACAGTGATATGGGGACAGAGTCACATGGAACAAGAGAGGAAGGAGAAAGAAGGGATGAGAGGGAGAGGAAACCGACAAGGTGGGTAGTTAAGCGGCTGACTGAAGGGCTTTTAAGAAAAGGTGGGTTTCAAATGCTCGTTTGAAACTCCACAGATGGTTTGATTGAGCAAGGGAGATTGTTCCAATGAAGGTGGGCAGCACGGGAAAAGTCTTGAATGCCTGCGTGAGAAGAGGTAATCAGCGGGGAAGAGAGGCAACAATCATTGGCCGATCGCATTGGGCAGTATGCAGTGTGAATAGAGATGAGTTTGGAGATGTAGGAAGCAGTGAAGTTGGCGAGAGCCTTGTATGTGAGGGTGAGAAGCTTGAAAAGGATTCTGTAGGAGAAGGGGAGCCAGTGTAGGGCTTGGTAGAGGGGGGATAGAAGTGGAGTGGCGAGAAAGGAAGATAAGTCTAGCAGCTGCATTGAGTACAGATCGAAGAGGAGCAAGATGAGAATGGGGGAAGCCAATAAGGAGAGGGTTGCAGTAGCCCAAGCGGGAGATGATCAGAGAGTGGATGCAAGATTTGGTGGCATCCTGGGAGAGGAAAGGCGGAATGCAGACAATTTTACGTAACTGGAAATGGCCTGATTTGGCAAGAGAATGAATGTGTGTGGCAAAAAAGAGAGAGTGGAGTAAAAAATGACACCCAGGCAACGAAGCTGGGGAACAGGAGAGATAGAGGAATTGTCAACAATTATAGAGAGGTGAGAGGGGGAGAAGGTGAGAGATGGAGGAAAGACAATGAGTTTGGTTTTAGCAATGTTATGGTTAAGAAATCTAGAGGACATCCAGGAGGAGATGGCAGAGAGGCAGACGGACACCCTAAATAGGAGAGAGGAAGTGAGATCAGGAGATGAAAAGTAGAGTTGAGTGTCATCAGCATAAAGGTGGTACTTGAGGCTGAAGAAGCTAATGAGTTCACCCAGGGAGGAGGTGTATAGCAAAAAGAATAAGGGTCCAAGAACAGATCCCTGTGGGACCCCAACTGGAAGGGTGGAAGAGGGGGAGAGAGAACCAGAGCTGGAAACAGAGACGGAACTGTTGGCAAGGTAAGAGGTGAACCAGGAAAGGATGATGCCGGAGAGCCCAATAGACTGGAGGGTGTGAAGCAGTAGGGGGTGGTCCACAGTGTCGAAGGCTGCTGATAGGTCCAAGAGGGTCAGAAGGGAAAAATGGCCCCTGACTTTAGCCAATAGATCGTTGGTGACTTTAGCCAGGGCAGTTTGAGTGGAGTGGAAGGGGCAGAAACCTGATTAGAGAGGATCAAGGAGGGTGTGTTCAGAAAGATAAGTAGTGAGATGGGTGCAGACAAGCCTCTCAATTATTTTGGAGGCAAAGGGAAGAGGAGAAATGGTGCGGTAGTTAGAGAGTGAAGTGGGCTCAAGATTAGGTAGTTGCCTCATTCCTATAAAAAAGTAAGATGTGCCCATAATAAATACCTAACATCTTCATCCAATGGTAAAATAATTAAAACCCAGCTGGGACAAAAGTACTGCTTCAGAGAAGCACCCAAAACAAAATAAATTAAGGTCCGGCTGCGTGGCTAGGTAGTCATTGGTCAGTCAATCAAGAACGGTCCTTTCTCTTGACAAAACCTTTTTCCTAAAAGAAGGATGCTGAGTAGCACTATGCTTTTAAAAATTTAAATGTTTAAAAGACAGGCCAGATAGGTCAAACTGCATTCAGCTATCTGACACAAAATTCATATACCACTAAAGAAATGAAAATTGCTCAATCAATTTATAGGCTATAGCAGGTGCGTGAAAGGGTGGGGTTATCCTTAAAGGAACAAACACACAGAAAGATCCAGCAACAGATCTGCTATTTCTACTGTAGATAAAAATACAAAAGTCTCAGTTGCACACATTTGCAAATGTATGTTTAAGCCACCCGCCTCTCCACGGTGCTTTTGCTAATAGGGTGGTCCTAACTCTAAACAATGAGAGTCCCATATATTTGGGCCATACATATGTGTTTTTAAATTGAGAGCCAACTTACCAAAGAGGTACCCCAGAAGCCTCCAAATAGCAATCCAATGTCAGCACTCCCCCTCAGCTACTGACACCAACATGCCTCTCAGACAAATAAAGAACTAGTAGTTGCTCAATCAATTTATAGGCTATAGCAGGTGCGTATATACCTTAATATTGTGTACTTTCACTATATTTATATGTACTAGTAAGTCGTAAGATTCAGTGTCAGATTCTTTGTGTCAATTCATTTTATGGGCTCCATAATGATAAATTAAAGTGATATTGCAGTTACCTGCTGTTTGGCACATATTGTGGGTAATGATGACCCCAATCACATGTGCTCTATATACTAGTAGCATACACATTCTTTCTATTCTAGATTTATTTATAGGTCTATATATATTACTATTAAAAACAGATGTATTAATTCTTATGTTCCATAGCAACATTGTTGTACCCAAACAAAAGATACAGCACAAGGTCTTTTATTACCTCAGTAGTGGGGCTAGATAATTTAGGATGTGAGAGTGTTCAAATTTTACACCTAATTGTTTCCACCAGTACAGTTATTACAAGAGAATCCCACACTCCAATCTCTAATTAATCATTTGGGAAACATTTTTCATATTTATTTAGCATTTTTTGGAAAGCCTCAATACATCTGTATAATTGGTTTCTGACAGCAGTCAAAGTACGGTTATTAAATATTTAGACTAAGTAACAGGGTTAGAAGATTAGATGAGTCGTTAGTCATTAAGTTGTTGTTTTTTCATTTCTATTGGCAATGAAAACCACCCCAGCTGCTTTAATAAATGTTTTAGATCTGAGTGAAAGAAAATATTCTGCTTATATGTAATTTGGTTCCTCCTGAGTATGTTTCCAGGAACCTAGAACACAGTTAGCGATCCTAAAGGCTGTATTGTGTTAGGGAAGAAGGAGAACACCTGTCAGTGGAGGTCGCAGATAACATGTACAGTAATTATAATAGAAACACTGGAAAAGTGTTTAATGGTGCTACATATATTCTAGTTTTTTCCTATGTGTTGCAAAAACCCAGGGGATTTTAGATGGTAATAAACAGATGTTTTTTCCACCTTATTCAGAGCCTCTGGAGTGTATGGAGAAGAGTGGGTGGGCTCTCATTCCATTTGGCCAGTCCTAGTTTTCTGGCTACTAGGTCAAGTAACAGCCTATTTAGTAGACTGCTGTTATGTACGTTCCTGCGCACATTAAATGGTGGGCCAAATTTATAGCTCTCTATAAATGCCGGGGATAATGTAAACCTGAATGAGAGACTTATGACCCATAAGTTGGAGAATCTTGTTTGTTATTATTGTTTTTTAGTGTGGGATTTTAATTTCATTTCATTTTCTCAAATACTATCAGCAAAATAAAACTAGTTGCAGGCTTGTTGCATCTTACCTGCTGGACTATGCCTCTGCTACTGAGTGCTTATTGAAAAGTTGCACTGTCTACCCCCAGGAGATGCCTTTCCATACCTAAGCCTGTTGCATAATAAATATCTCTTTGTCATCTGAATTATATAAAAAATACAGAGGTCTATACTTTTAAGGTTCATGTTGTGTTTCAGTTGTAGTCATTAAAAGAGATTTGTTTTCTCTACCCTATGCAGGGCTGAAATATTAACAAGGCCACATGTTTAAATTACATATAATAGACATTTAAGACAAATAACAAAAAACATAGACAGTTTTATTTTGGTTTTTTTTGCTTGCATGATCCAAATATTGCCAAAAAGTTTTGTTCCTTTATAATTATTAAATATTACTGTTTGGGATCAAAATAGTTAATCAATGTTTGCTGAGGAATGAACCCTCAAAAAGGTATTTGACAACAGTATTACTGTATTTAATCTGTTGGACTTTATTAATGTTCTTTATGTGTGTTAATCCTATGTTTATGTGGGTTTGAGGTTATCAGGAATAAAAATTGGGTAAACTACATGGGCTCAATTGTTCTTATCAGCAGTCAAATTCTGTGATTCTATGTGTTTTTAATTCATATTTTTTTTTGCTTTTTATCAAATAGATTAAATTCACTATACTAGCAAATCACAATCAAACAAACTTGTGCAAGTGCATAATTATCTGTAAAATGTCGTGCACACTGTTAATTCTACAGAAAGCCATCAGGGCATATAAGAACAATGTACAAAGCTTAGGCATATACAGGTAAAGGTAACTCATTGCATGTATATTATAATGCATAGGCATCAGGGTTGTCTTTCCCATTGGGCACATTCAGCAGGTGCCCAGGGGCCCTGCAGCCCAGGGGGGCCCATCGGAGGCAGCAAAAAAAAAAAACCTGGAAAAAAAAAAAGACAATACTTACCTTGCGGTTAGCTGGCGATCCGGCTCCCTCCATGGTCTCCTCCTCCGTACGGCGCTCGCAGTGCATGTCGGGCATGACGTCATCACGCCCGCCCGACATCCATTGCGGAGCGCGACGGAGGAGGAGACCATGGAGGGAGCCGGATCGCCAGCTGACCGCAAGGTAAGTATTGTCTTTTTGCTGCCTCCGACGGGCCCCCCTGGGCTGCAGGGCCCATAAGATGTTCTTAAGAGGGCCCTGATAGGCATAAACAGATTGTTGCAACTTGCAAGTACAAATACAGAAATATATAAGCACTATATATTGTAATGATAGTAAGAAATAATGTATAAATGTATTTAGATAATATCAAAAACATACTAGTGGGTTAATTAGCTGCTATCAAGCTGACCCTAGTCTATATGTCTGTGTGTTTGACTGATGTGAGTGACAAATATTCTCAGTACAGCGCTGCAGAATTAGTGGCGGTATATAAATCAATGAAGATGATGATTAAATGCATATTTATTTTTTCTAAAAATATTTATACACAGATTTGCAAAAGCAGATTATTTGCATTATTTATTTTGTTTATATGTCATACACACTAATGCAGAGAGATTTTACATTGTATGTTAAATCTGTGTTTGATTTTATAGCTGTTTTCAAAGTCAAACCATTTGTACTTGCTTCACACATTTATTATTTCCAGTAGGAAATGTTGCAGATACTGCAGTTTCCACTTTATGGCTTAGTTCAACAGAATTGTATAGTTAAGGGACCTTTGAAAGTATCAGAGGAGACATGATACATGAATATACTTTAAAAGATAACTATTACAAAATCAAGTTGGTGACTATACATAATGATTCAATGTTATCTTAAAACAAACCAAGGATTAGCATATCTGTCCTTTAGCGCTGCCTTCAGCGCATTATAGATATAACCCTGATTTCCCAGAGGTTCTGTAGATTGTCCTCCATGCCTGGCAACATGTACCACCTACTGCTCCCAGTGCAGTAAAAGACCTAGAAGGAGCCATCAGTACTCAGTCACCACTAAGCAGAAAACAGTCTATATTCAGGACACACAAGAGACTGATTTAGCTTGTGCATAGAGAACATTGTTCTTGATTTTAGAGACACTCAGGTCTTATTGGAATCACCCTGTTGGCAGGAACAGCAAAGACCATTGGAGATACCACTACTGCAAACTGCATCCTGCCCCTGCTTAAGTTTGACAACCATAAAAGCATGATATTCTGAAGTGATTATAGGCTCCTACAGGATGACATTAAACTGAATATGGGATGCAGTTGCTGTGATGGCAACATAGGGCATCTGGTGCTTCAACGGCCATAATGTTCTTATGTAATATGGAGCAGTGTTCCCCATTAAATTTAACGTTGTATTGTAATATTTAATGTCACATCAAAGGATTCTACAACACTTGTGTAACATCAGTCTGAATAATAATACATTTACAGACAGTAGAAAAAAAAAATTGAACCTAAAATAGTCACATAAAAGGGCATTGGCGAAAACATATTGCAGACAATATGACTTGTATACGCACAGTAGCATTGAGTTTATAAATGTCTTCCATAAGAAAGCCACTCAACTGATTCATGGTTGATGGTTGTAGAAAATGCTCTCTCTGGCATCATTCCAGATTATCCCATTCAGGGGCTGGCTGGCAGACGTTAGCCCGGATGGCAAGCGCACAGCACTGGCCCATAAGTAGCGACCCATCCTTAAACAGTGGTTTTCAGTATAATATATATTGATGCCTCACTTTATATTGCATTTTATTTTATATTTTCCTTCTCCCTACAGCATCTTCTTTTTTTTTACATACTGGGCTGATTATAATGAGATTTATCAAAATGCAAAAAGCCTGTGTGCTTTAAAAACTTGCTGTTTTTGCCAGCAAAGAGCTTCTTTTTTCTTTTATGTATATACTCATAGGGTTATCATTTGTTTTAGGGCTAACCTAAAATAAATAATATGAGGGGTGGTACTGGGAGGAGGAACAGAGCACTAGGTGTCAGTCTGACACCCTGGCTCAGAGCTCGATTAAGGCTCTGGGGGGCCTTGGGTGCTTTAGACAGAAGGGACTCTATAATGTAACATGGTTATCATTTTAGACATATTTTAGACAAATTCACAGACAATACTGTGGGCACTTCTGTTAGGTGCACGCAGCTCTGCCTTCACAAGCAGTACACTGTGAAGCGGGACATACTTCCAACTGTCCTTGCAGTCAGACCAAATCCTGACTAAGCAAGACAGCCACCCAAATCCGGGACTACTGCACCAGATTCAGGACAGTTAGCAGACTGTCCTGCTTTCTCCTTTTATTTCTTGTCACTTACACTCCCTGTGGCTGTTGCTTTCTACAGCTCATTTGCTGCCTGGATTATTGGAGGCCCTATTTGGAAAAAAATAAATGCATACACAAAATTTAGAAAACTCCAACCAGCCCTGCTGTTAAATCAATATTACCTATGTTTTATAATTAACCATCCCACCAGCCCCAACATTAAAATAATAATATTCACAATTGCTAAATAGATCGATTTCCCTCCAAACAGACCTAACATTAATAAAATAAATTAATAGCACATACATTTAATAACTAGACATATTCCCCTCCAATTAGCCCCAACATCAAATAGTTTTCCCATTTATTATATAAACCTATTTCCCTTCCTCCAAAAACCCCAGCAAATGAAATAGCATTTACAACTAATAACTATATCCATTTCCCACAACCATCCCGGCATTAAATAATTCATATTCACATTTAATAAATAGCCTGTCTCCCCAAACTCAGCCCCATTTTCAATTAATAGCCCCAAACCACCCCAGCTTAAATTGAAGGTCCCGTCACCTCACCTTAAAACAATAGGAACCACTATTATATTTAAAGCTCCACCATCACCCCAGAAATAAATTAATAGCACCCACCATTAAATAATTATCTTCGACCCACAGTTCACTTTTAAATTAATAGGCTACCACTCATATTACAATAGACACACATATTATATTAACATACCCCAACCCCTCACACACACATTATATTAACATACTACCCCGCTCCCTTCACTCACATACATTGTATTAACATACCCCACCCCTCACACACATATTAACATACCCCCCACCCCTCAGACACACATTATATTAACATATCAGACCCCCTCACACACATTATATTAACATACTCCCCCACCACAAACATTATATTACATACCCCCCCACTTACATTGTTACATCAGCATGCGCTGTGTTGTCTTGCTGCTCTTCACACATGGACCGGCACCTGTCATGTAGTGCGTGTCCCATGTGACACGGGGTCTCTCGCAGATAGGCCACACATAGGAGAAGGAAAGAAGAGAGGAAAGGAGGGGTGATTTATTAGATGGATCGCACAGTAAGACTTTCCTCTTGTCTTCAAAACCTTCAAGCGTTCTCTGAAAACCCACCTCAGACAAGCTTATGATATTCCTCAACCACCGTCGTAATTTCCCTAGGTTACCCTATTACAACCCTCTACACAGCTAACACAAGACAACAACCCTCTGACCAACATTACCACACACACAGCCCACTCAGTACTTTTACCTTTGCATTCTAGCTGGTCCATTGTGCAATATGATGTAGCACATGCTCTTGTGTTTCAAACTCCCATTGTACCATAGATTGTAAGCTTGCTAGCAGGGTTCTCTTACCTCTCTGTCTGTCTGTATTAGCGAGTATTATCTTATTAATGCTTGTTCCCAATTGTAAAGCGCTACGGAATTTGCTGGTGCTATAAAAATAAATGTTGATGATGATGATGATTATGGAAGGTGACTGGTTCCGGAGGAAGGGCCAGTCACCAAATAATACTGACTTAGGCCAATCCCTGCACCTAAAATAGTCTTTTCTTCTGTCCGGCCTGGGAAACATATGTCCCCCTGCCCCCGGTCCAGCCCACCCCTGATCCCATTAAAGCTTGATTGTGTACAAATCTGGTGACTGAGAAGGCAATGACATATGGATAACAGTGTTATGTGTATCAAAGTATAGGCTGACCACATATGCTCTATTGATGGTGACAGTGACACCCCTTCTGTCAGAAAAAAAGGTTTCAACATGGAGTGAGAATGATCCCTCGGTTCCTTTAGGTAGTAAATAGAATTTACTGTCCTACGGGAATGACTGCACCCAAACCATACCGAGGTTGATTCACCTGACCATATTACCTTCTCCAACTGCTTTATAGTCAATTGCCTGTGCTCTTTGTATCACTGAACTTGCAAGCATCCATTGCTTACCTTTGATGAATGGTTTATACTCTGCATCCTGACTCTGATATTCTGCTCGGTGGAGTTACCATTGGACCATTTGTTATGAAAATTACTGCTTATGATAAAGACAAAACTTTACAGTCAATTGACTATTGCTCTGCTCTTTTGTTTCACATTTCAAATTAATGAACAGATATCACAATCCTGAAGTATTCACTTCTGACAAAAGTTGCCCTTTGCTGATTATATTTTTCTTTCTGATCGCTATGCTGATCACCTTAGACTGTGTTGCTCATGAAACATTAGCAAGTGGAAATGTCTTTCATTGGTCATTAAAGCTTCTGCCAAATGCACTCCAACATTCATCACTCTATTAATAATTATACAGAAACAAATTGTTTTCGTTTTCCAATCCACGCTATTTCATTTATTTAGCTGCGTCATGGAGGATATCTCCTGCAATCATACCAACAAACAGCATTGATTGACCGCCTGTATGCTGCTTGTGCTTTAGTAAAAAAAAGTGAGTGCACACCAAATGTAGAACCACTCATTAATGCTATGCATTTGGTATACGATACATATGTAGCGTACACGCGGTTGAAATGTGTTGGACGCGTTCACTTGTGCGAATACGTACATAATGCAAGCTGCACAGAAATGTTTTCATTCATAGTAATAGATCAATAATTTCAATGAGGCTTCCAACCTGTGTGCTACATACATAAACTGCATTGGAATGAATGTGCTATTGAAATGATTGGGAGAACTTCCATAAATTTAAAATAATTTAATACAATTGGGTAGCATGGTCCCCAACAAATTCCTCAACCAGCCACAAAGCCAGACTGCTTCTGGCAGTTTCCCACTAAAGGATAGCGGCAGCGAGTATGAGGTCCACTGCTATAGTGGAGGCCAACCTCATACTTCCCAAAATTAACAAGGAATTTCACACATTGGGGCTCCTATCTCATTGTGGAACAATACCACTCTGGTCAGGGCAAGGCAGGATTTCATATTGGGTTCAATAGTCCCCCCTCTTCCCAAACATTACCATCCCCCAGCACTGCGACTTTTCATGACAACCCTGAACTGTTAGCACTGGATTAATGAGGAATATCATGACTCCTGGAGAGGCACATTTGCCACCCCACAGGATTCCAGCAAAATAGTCCATTTTCATATTATTCCCCCGCTTGCCGCCGCCATCTTCACTCGGGCATTGGAGAGGGAAGAGGGAGGGTGTGCTAGTGGTGTCCTCTGTCCTGCTTATTCCAGTAATGCTGTCCTGTGCTCTGTCCTGCTCAGTCCAGTGGTGGTGTTCTGTGCTCTGTCCTGCTCAGTCCAGTGGTGCTGTCCTGTGCTCTGTCCTGCTCAGTCCAGTGGCGGTGCTGCCATAATTCCAGTGGTGCTGCCCTGTGTCCAGTCCAGTGGTACAGCCATTTAAATCCAGTGGTGCTGTCCTGTGCTGTGCTGCTGTATAAGTCCACTGATCCTGCCGTATAAGTCCAGTGGTACTGCTATATAAGTTCACTGATCCTGCCGTATAAGTCCAGTGGTACTGCTGTTTAAGTCCACTGATCCTGCCGTATAAGTCCAGTGGTACTGCTATATAAGTTCACTGATCCTGCCGTATAAGTCCAGTGGTACTGCTGTTTAAGTCCACTGATCCTGCCGTATAAGTCCAGTGGTACTGCTATATAAGTTCACTGATCCTGCCGTATAAGTCCAGTGGTACTGCTGTTTAAGTCCACTGATCCTGCCGTATAAGTCCAGTGGTACTGCTATATAAGTTCACTGATCCTGCCGTATAAGTCCAGTGGTACTGCTATATAAGTTCACTGATCCTGCCGTATAAGTCCAGTGGTACTGCTAATAAAGTTCACTGATCCTGCCATATAAGTCCAGTGGTACTGCTGTTTAAGTCCACTGATCCTGCCGTATAAGTCCAGTGGTACTGCTATATAAGTTCACTGATCCTGCCGTATAAGTCCAGTGGTACTGCTAATAAAGTTCACTGATCCTGCCATATAAGTCCAGTGGTACTGCTGTTTAAGTCCACTGATCCTGCCGTATAAGTCCAGTGGTACTGCTATATAAGTTCACTGATCCTGCCGTATAAGTTCAGTGGTACTGCTGTTTAAGTCCACTGATCCTGCCGTATAAGTCCAGTGGTACTGCTATATAAGTTCACTGATCCTGCCGTATAAGTCCAGTGGTACTGCTATATGAGTTCACTGATCCTGCCGTATAAGTCCAGTGGTACTGCTATATAAGTTCACTGATCCTGCCGTATAAGTCCAATGGTACTGCTGTATAACTCCAGTCCAGTGGTACTCTCCTGTGCCGCATATCATTTTTAAAGCCTTTGCCGAGTGTGTGTGGTTTAGGGGTACGCTCTCTTGTGCTGCATATAATGGAGATCAAAAATTTGGAGGATAAACTAGGGAAAGATCAAGAACCACTTCCTCCTAATGCTGAAGCTTCTGCCACTAGTCATGACATAGACAATGAAATGCCATCAATGTCGTCTGCCAAGGCCGATGCCCAATGTCATAGTAGAGGGCATGTAAAATCCAAAAAGCTAAAGGTAACTCAAATGATCAAAAAAAAGAAATTAAAATCATCTGAGGAGAAACGTAAACTTGCCAATATGCCATTTACGACACGGAGTGGCAAGGAACGGCTTAGGCCCTGGCCTGTGTTCATGAGTAGTGGTTCAGTGTCATACAACGATCTAAGCCCACCTCCCCCTCTAAAAAATTTAAGAGAGTTAAGCTGTCATCAAAAACACAGCAAACAACTCTGCCTTCTAAAGACATGGCATCACAAATCCCCAAGGAGAGTCCAAGGGTGTTGGTGGCTGCGATGCCTGACCTTCCCATCACTGTATGGGAAGAGGTGGCTCCTTCCACCATTTGCAGCATGCCCTATGCATATGCTGGAAGGATCACCCACAGTGCAGATCCAGATTTGGATAATGAAGGTGTCAATGTTGTACACCAGGAGAGGGATATTGATGTAGCTGGCGCTGAGGAGGAACTTGACGATGTGGTTCTTCTAAATGAGGCACAGCGGGGGGAACAGTTTTTGTCCATGGGATGAAAAAGCCCATCGCCATGCCTGGCCAGAAGACCAATAAATCCACCTCTTCGATCTGGAATTATTTCTATCCCAATCCGGACAACAAATGTATTGCCATATGTACCTTATGTAAAGCTGCAATAAGCAGGGGTAAGGATCTTCACCACCTAGGGACATCCTCCCTTATACATCACCTGAAGAACCTTCATAATTCTGTGTTTAGTTCAGGAACTGTGGCTAGGACCGTCAGCAGTCCAGGGACACCTAAATCCCTTGGTGCTGTTGTATCCACACCAGCAACACCCTCCTCGTCAATTTCCTCCTCGATCTGGATCAGAGATAGTCCTGCAGGCCATGTCACCGGCATGACTGAGTCCTCTTCAATCCGGGATTCTTCCGGAGGATCCTGCAGTGCTACGCCTACTACTGCCGCTGCTGCTGTTGCTGCTGGGAGTCGGTCATCTTCCCAGAGGGGAAGTCGTAAGACCGCTACGTCTTTCACTAAGCAATTGACCGTACAACAGTCGTTTGCCATGAGCACGAAGTACGACAGCAGTCATCCTATCGCAAAGCGGATAACTGCGGCCTTGACAGCTATGTTGGTGTTAGACGTGCGTCCGGTGTCCGCCATCAATAGAGTGGGATTTAGACGGTTGATGGAGGTATTGTGTCCCCGGTACCAAATCCCGTCTAGATTCCACTTCACTAGGCAGGCGATACCCGGGATGTACAGAGAAGCACAAAAATGTGTCCTCAGTGCTCTGAAAAATGCATTTGTACCCACTGTCCACTTAACCATGGACATGTGGACAAGTTGTTCAGGGCAAACTAACGACTATATGACTGTGACAACCCACTGGGTAGATGCATCGCCTTCCGCAGCAACAGCAGCAGCAGCATCAGTAACAGAATCTCCGAAACGCCTGCTCATTCCAAGGCAGGCAATGTTGTGTATCATCGGTTTCAGTAAGAGGCACAACGCCGACAACCTCTTAGAGAAACTGAGGGAAATCAGCTCGCAGTGGCTTACCCCACTTCCACTCTCCTGGGGATTTGTGGTGTCGGACAACGCCAGTAACATTGTGCGGGCATTACATATGGGCAATATACAGCACCTGCCATGTTTTGCCCACACAATAAATTTGGTGGTGCAGCATTATCTTAAAAGTGACAGGGGTGTGCAGGATATGCTTGCGGTGGCCCGTAAAATTGCGGGACACTTTCGCCATTCTGCCACTGCCTATCGAAGACTGGAGCACCATCAATAAAGCCTGAACCTGCCCTGCCATCACCTCAAACAAGAGGTTGTGACGCGCTGGAACTCCACCCTCTACATGCTGCAGAGGATGGAGGAGCAGCAAAAGGCCATTCAAGCCTACACAGCCACCTACGACATAGGCAAAGGAGTGGGTATGCGCCTGAGTCAAGTGCAGTGGAGACTGATTTCCGTGTTGTGCAAGGTTCTCCAGCCGTTTGAACTTGCAACACGAGAAGTCAGTTCCGACACTGCCAGCTTGAGTCAGGTGATTCCCCTGATCAGGCTGTTGCAGAAGCAGCTGGAGAAAGTGAGGGAGGAGCTGGTAAAGCATTGCGATTCCACAAAGCATGTAGCTCTTGTGGATGAAGCCCTTCGTACGCTTTGCCAGGATCCGAGGGTGGTCAGTCTTTTAAAGTCAGAGGAATACATTTTGGCCACCATGCTCGATCCTCGGTTTAAACCGTATGTTGTGTCTCTGTTTCCGGCGGACACAAGTCTACAGCGGTACAAAGACCTGCTGATCAGGAGATTGTCATCTGAAGAGGACCGTGACATGCCAACAGCTCCTCCTTCATTTTCTTCCACACCTGTGGCTGCGAGGAAACAGCTGAGATTTCCTAAATGACCCGCTGGCGGGGATGCAGAGAACACATAGTGTGTCCAGACACTTTTGGGAAAAGCATGATTGTAACCCCGAACATCTGACCATTATGGGTTTGGAGTTTATTAAACCCACCCCTAGAGGAGGTGATAGGTTTAGGGCTCTTTGCAAACAAGAAGCATATTGGATCTACCTGTTGAACCCACTATCTCCAATGGGTCTCAATGAGTCAATTGAACTGAATCAAATAGTCTAGCTTTACGGTCGTCTCCGCTAATATGGGGATAATATGGGGAAAATATAGGGTTATTTATTAAAAATAATATTTAAGTACAACAATTCAGGTTGATATATTAGGAGAAGAGGGTCTCTTTATTGAGACACATGTTTCTATAGTCTTTGGGCCACTCGTTGGAGGGGTACATATATATATATATACGTATATATATATATATATATATATATATATATACATATATATATATATATATATATATATATATATTAAAATTGACCACAATATGATTATAGGTTGATATTTGTTTTTTATTATTATTTAGAACCGATTAGAAATTATTTAATTATATGTATAGCTAGGTTTGATTGTAAGATATTATGTTAGATATTGACTCTCATATGTTATAATATCAGATGATTATGGTGAGATGCGACCTACTAGAATGATGTTAGAAGGATCTATATATTTTCCCTATATTCTCTATTTCGTCTGGTTTTATGTGACAGTTGGGAAACAATTATTAAATATTAGTCGCTGAACCGAATACTTTTGAGTGTCACCAACAGTATGTTATCTTTATCTTTGTCTTATTCATTATTCATTATATGGTGTATAATATTACTGTGGTTATTAGGGACTTGTATTTTGGTGCAAATCAATAATTGGAAAGTACTGAATAATAATAATATAATAATATTTTAAAAAAAGTTGGTATTAATTTTGAGTCTGAATCTACAGAAAATAGAGTGTAAAATAAAACAAAACAAAATAAAATGAAATAAAGTAGAACAAAATGGATTAACTTTATGGCACACTATCCTTAGACCCTCTATACTTCTAAAGGGTTAATAAATTTAGATGGCTGAGATCACTGTTTTCCTCTATGTCCCTATATTATTATGTAACCCTAAGGGTTTTATATTGTTATAATCTTACATCAAACATAAGGTTCGTGACTAATATGTCACTAAACATAGGGCTAACAGAATAGGGGTGAGGAACTCCGACAGAAGTAAATATTAAGTTAAATGTATGGTCTAATTATCATACGTTAGAGGCACACTGCTAATAAGTGGTGTTCCCTTGAGTGGATTGAATCGGTCCTTGCAATGTGGATTGATTAATTGTTAATTGACATAATGACAGGTGAATGTGATGTAATTATTTTTATTTCCAGACTATATAACATACATATATAACATACAAACAAACAGAACACTATCTCTGAGGAAGTTGTATTCTACAACGAAACGTGTAAGTTAGGCTGCCTATGTTATCAGGGCAATCATTATTTGTATGCAGAACCTGTTTACAGAGCTCACATTGATACCAGAGCCAATATTGGAACTTCAAAGTTTTTCTATACAAAAGGTTTATTAAGAATCTTGGAGCGGAGATCGTCTATACCAGTTAATACCGCAAGAGACCTTCACAAAACCATTATCTCTACACAAGGACGGAATAGAGACCTCCGGTACACACATACACGGAGGAACCAGGATTTTGGTGTGTAGTGCGGGAGGAGGACTCTAGCTGCAACACACCGGCGGCACGCCAGTTGTGGCAAGCAGCGCTGACCGAGTGAGACATTTCTATTTGAGCATCTGGTAAGCTCATGTTTTTTTATACTACGGATGGTATCTGTTTATACCTCTATGACTATGTGCATATGATGACGCTGGATTAGGCTGTGTCTATCGCTTAAAATCATATTCACCGGATCAGTTCGGTACTATATATCTCAATTGGTGATCAAAAACATGCAGCCACTGAGATATTACGTATCCATATATATCCAGTATATCTTATACTAAGTTTGGATCTATCCCCTCACCAAGAGATTTTATTGACGCTGTGAGCTCACAAGAACTACCTTTGAATTAATATTTTTATGTATTTATTCCATCTTTGGGAAACGCTGCTATTACTTAGGTGTACCTAATGTATGAGTTTCCTCGGGTTACAATAGGAATGCTTCTGCATGCATTATGAGTATGTATATGTTTTTTAAATGATGTATTAAATATTTTTTAAAAAATCCACTTTGCATCCGCTGGTTTTTGGAGGACTAAATAATACTACTGCATTTTTTACTTGTTATATTATTTTATTGACGGGGACGCAGACCCCGTGCAGTAGATATTTGTCCTTTCTTCCATTTTTGCCCCAAGAGTTTTGTTCTGTTGTAGTTCAAGGTGAGATGCAAACAATCCCAGCAGCACATACTACATTCATGAATGGTAATGATATGATCAGGAGGAGGAGTCTTTAGTCAACATAACAGAGCAACAGTCAGGCTAGCAGGAGCTTAAGTTAGTACAAAGCACTCCATTGGGCAGGGGCAGGGACAGGCTTGGGTGGAAATGGTTTTTCTGTACTAAACATATTTCAAGTATTATCATGATGGGCATGCATGCTGTTGTTGTGTACCTCAAACACATATCTTTGACTATTATAGCAATGGGTACAATTTTGTAGTGTACTGAAAACACAATTTGGAGTAGTATTTTAATATCAATGCACCTGAGCTCACAAAGCTTTTGGCACATAACAACTTGGAAGGGAATTTTCCTTGGACTAACCAGTAAAAAGGAGTTTTAACTGCTATTCTTAGTTCATAAGGGAGTGAGCTGTTGCTGGATAGTTGTTGGAGAGATAGGCAAATTTGAAGTTATTTACAAGAGTTTCAACTGGTAGCTTTATGGAGTTGGGGGTGTGAGTGATAGTGACGTAAATGATATTTGCCATGTGACCTATATGAATGGGTATCTCCTCCTTCTTCTTTCTTCCTGTGGAATATTTATCAGGATTGTTGTAAAAAAAAGTGTATCCACTCCAGGAAAAGTGTTCAAGGTTGCTGAATCCTGTGTACCTGGATGGACAAAATTACTCTTATTGTTTACTTAAATATTCCTTAATTATCATGCCTACATTTGTGCAATTAGCATATACAGTATATGGATCTGATTCACTGAGGAAAGTAAAGCAAAAAAAATGAGTAACTTTTCATCTTAGCAAAACGATGTTGCATTGAAGGGGGAGGTAAATTTAAAATGTGGGGACGGGTTTATAGTTGGATCGGGCATGTCCTAGATAAACTTTAAATTTCAGTGCTATAAAGTATTTGTGTGCTACATGAAAAAACAGGCAGAATTTAACATATGTGCAAAATAATAAACTAATATGCACCCCTTGCAGTGTAACATGGTTTTGTCCGAAGAAAACGTACTTAATTTTTTTCATTAATGAATAAGGCCCTATATTTGTATGTGGTAAGTAAAATATTTTTGTCCATTTCCCACAATTTTCTGTGTTTTCATTTATCAGCATGGTTAGGTGTAACAGTGGGTATTTTGTTATAATTTCCCCCCAACCAATTTTCTACAGGTTTTTTCAGTCATATGACTGTAAAAGTGATGTAAACAACAAATATCTATGAAAGTTTCTACTCTATATTGTTGTTGATGATGATGTTCTAGCATTGCTGTTGGTTAAACTGTCAATTACAACATTAACTATGAATGTTGCAGCAAAAGGTCCAAAATCCATAGAACCTGGATCATTTATCTTTAGTTCTTGCTATTCACTTGTAGGGTAGAAATAACATCCCATCAACAGAATCTAGTGCTGTGATATTGACTGTAACAAATAGCTGTCCCATGGTGCACATATTTTAGCAGAATGACACAATAAATGAAGGTTAACTTTTCTGCTTGAACAAACAATATGAAGCCAAGAGGTAATTTGGGGACATTTGGAAAGGAAATTGAGCTGGTATACTTGTTTTAGAATTAAAGCTCAGCACCCTAATTAAGATTGCGTGACATGTTGTACATCACAGCAGCTTTTTAATAAATACTTTAGTATAGTTTTAGACCTTAAATTACTTTTTTCATATACTAGTAAGTGAGTTTTAGTTAAGGGGTTTATCTGTTTTTTTTAGTATAACATAATGAAGCCGAAGATTAAAGACAGGTACAGTTCAGCAACACAAATCAAATCAAATCTCTGGTGCAGCCAATATTAGACTTTGCATGAGTATTATAATTATAAATTTCACATAAGTAGTAACAACAGTACAGACACTGTGATGGGACTGGGCCACAATGCCAAGATAACATCTCCCACGGTCCGTAAATGTCACCCCACGACCAATTCCTAAATCCTAAACTGTGCCCGGCGGACAGGAGGAGAGCCTATTGCGGACACTTGGGGGAGTAAGAAGGAAGGGACATGAAGTCAGGGACAGCTGGAACCCCTGACACGTAACAAAAGCATGGAAGAGGTTAATTTCAGGAGGGACTATGTGTTATCCAAGAGCTTTAGGTGGGAAAAGATAAGTATAACCCATTGTCTTCCACAGGACTGGCCCAGACATTGTGGCAAGGACACAGCAGGAGAGCCGCTGTGGAAGGCTAGATAATCTCCACTGCCGCTACAACCCCCTGGCCCAGCACCCACCAATGTTTAACAAGGAATGACCGAGTGGTTTGCCTAGGGATGGGAAAACATTATGGGAATTTGACCATGGATATAAGGAGCCACTTCAGGGGGTATATATCCTATGGATTGATTCCTGGATGGTATGGGGCTGACTGTTGTTGATTTTCTGTTCTGTACCAGCAGACCTGGTGATCATCACTGTCATGCACCTGGGGACGCAGGCTGTTGCTCCATCTTGGGACCTGACATCACCTCACTCCATCAGGAAATACTTGCCAGGTGCTGGGTAAATTGATGTACCAACAGAAGTGGGAAGACTAATACACAGAGCCCCACCACACTGGTGGAGATTTGGCTGGGAACAGCAAGATACCAAGACATCTTGGAATGTCTGTTGACAGATTATTTTGCCTGTGGAACTTTTGCTTGGCTAAGGTGGGTGGGGAGCATTGCTTGGACTCCTTCTGACATTGGTGATCAGTGGACCTATTGTTTAAAGTTTGCAATTTCATATTCATTTGCTTTATTGTAAGAGAAGTATAGATATCATTGTATCTTTCATTCTCCTCCTTGCCTGTGTGATTTCTGAACCTAAATGGACTTTGATTCTAAAATCCCAGTATCCTCACATTTGGTGGCAGACAGTGATCACATAATCTCACTGTTGGGTAGAGCGCAGGGACTCGTATTCTGATACAGTCAGGCTCTGCAAGGTCAAGAGGCAACAGGGGGACAGCGCCAGTATCAATTAGGGAACAGGTAGGGGATCCCGCAGAGATGGCCACAGATCCAGACATGAGCTGGCTTGCTGAGAGGGAGAAAACGTATCAAAGGGCGACAAAACAATACCTGCAGGGATTTTGCAGGAGGTACCGGATCACCTATGAGGACTCTGAAAACCGAGAGGTGCCGGTGGTCCAATTAATGGAGTGGGAGAGAGCCCATCAAAGGAGATGGAAGATTTGGAGGAGGAGTAAAAATCGCTGACACCCCCTCAGGATCAAACCAAGTCACTAGAGTGCCCAACGCCATCCCACGTGTACTACAGAATTGGTTGGGACCACTGGGGGAAGGAGCGACCTAACAGGAAAGAGGTGGATTCATACAGGTGGTACTGGATGGTCTCTATCAGAGTGCCCAGGTGATGAGCCATGAGAAGACCCAGAGCTGGCCCCAACTGGGATATAGTTGGTAACCAACCTTTCATGAAAGTGAGACGGAGATTGACACCCATCTGCAGGTATTTGAGAATTTGATAAGTGTCAATGAGATTAAGAAAGAGGAATGATCCAGGTACTTGGGACTGAGTCTGACTGGAAAGCGCTGTATGCCTACAAGGCATTATATCCCCAGAATTGTGGGAACTATGAGTCAGTGAAGAAAGCACTATTGGCCAAAATCAAGGTGACTGCAGTGACTTACAGGTAGAAATTTTGTACCCTATACAAAAGTGGATCACAATCGGATGCAGAACTTGCCAGCCAGCTGAGGAGGGTATCTAGCAAGTGGATGGAGGGCAAGAGGGCAATTTTAGTGAAGCAGGTACCGAATTTAATCCTGCTAGAGCATCTGACTTTAAAAATGGCTCCAGAGATACAAGAATGGCTGGCTGACCAAAAACCTGAGACCTCGAGAAGGCAGCTGAGCTGGCTGATGATTATATGGCCAGTCGACCCAAATGGAGAGCCTGTAGTGTACCCAGGGAGAACCCTGCTGGAGGAGCCAACAAGACCCAGGACATGAGAACAGAACCGCCAGCAGTGCTATTATTGCAATCAACTGGCTCATCTGAAAAGGGGGTGTCCCCAGTCAAGAGGGAAATTTCCTGGTGTGTTGCCAGAGCTAGTATATGTGGTGCAGTATGTTCAAGAGGACTGCCATCTGGGCAAGGAAGCTGCACCTCCCTAACCTGATGTGCCAGAGGCAGAGGATGGGGTCTACTTAGTGATCTTGGATTTGGGGAAGGAAAAGAAAGCCCAGCAACATGCAGGGTCAGCTCCAAGATGTTTGGGTGGGGGACTGCAAGGTGCAAGGGTTAAGAGATTTAGGAGCCTCATTTACCTTTACACTTTTCTGGGACTTGCAGAATTGCTGCCTCTACTGAATAGTAGCTCCATAACACTTCATCCAATCACATCTGTATCAGTTGGACAGTACTTACGAACAGTGTGGGAAAGATCTGGGAAGTCTAGGGGTAATTTGGTGTTTATTGGGACCTGTTAGCCTGGTTTATATATTTTTATGTTGCATCTTTTTGCTTATTTAGAGAACCTGTATTAGACAACTCTCTAATAAAGATATTGTTGTATTTTTCCCTGTCTCCGGTCTGCGTGACTGGACCCACGAGTCCCAGGGTACCCTTTGTGAGTTTAGGCTTTAATACCCTGGGTCTTCACAACTTAGTATTTGGGAAGGGGTGTAAACATCACTCTTACACACAGGCCCACTAAATTCATAAAACATCTCTGAGTGAGCCTCTTCAGATTTGTCCACATCTTGTTGCATCCCTGTTATCCAGCGCTATCTCCTGAAAGTAGAGATCCACCTTGATGTGTTCAAGGCTGACAATCTAGGCACATGAAGAAAAACAAAAGTGTTTGGTGATGTGCATGGACAGTGCATGTCCTTTTGAGTAAGGGTTTGTGTGTTTGTCTTTATATCTATCAAGGCAATTATCTAATCCAAAAATAAAGAAAATAAAAATATAAAACATAATAATACTCTCCACTTTCAGTACTCTTCTCCATTCTTCTATTCAACCCCTGAGAATGTTATAATTGAGAACAAAGACCACCGTGCCCTAATCAATACTGTTTTCATATATGTCATCACTGCATAAAGCAGTAATTCCATGCACAAATGAAGTGTATTTTTTAACATAAATCGCACTGGCAGGCTATAAGAAGACATTTGTTAATTTTCCTTGGTTTGTTTATCAGGTTGTTATTAATGATTTATAATTCTGCACAGTTTCTGCAGTGTCATGTGACAACCATGGCAACAATAGTCACATGACACAGTGAGCAGAACAGTTTTTGAACAACCCTCTGAGCTCTGTCTACACTGTGAAATCACCCCCTGTCTTCAAATGACAGGTTGAGAGTGTGAGTCTGTGTGTGTAACTGGCAGCCATACGTGTCTGCCCTCCAGAGGGGTTTTAAAAAGGACATGATGAGTTGCAGGAGGACAACTAACATAATGCAAATGCATGCTTAACAGGTACTTAACTTGCTATTTTAAGGAAAAAAAACTTCTATGTCAGATTGCTGCTTTAAGTGGGATGTTATAATGGTGCTGCTTTACAGACGTGCATACCATTGACTGGTAGCTATCTGGAGACTATCTATAGCAGCAATTTCATATTCTCTTCTCATGGGAGTGCTGACATATTTGCGCAGCACGCCTCAGATAAGAAAGAGGGAATATGAAATCTCTCTATCTTCAAGACATACAGTTCAGGAGCCAAAGGGTGCACATGGAAACAAAATCTTTACAGGAATTCAAATATAAGGGATAAACAATTGACGCATTGCTTTAGGGATTGTTATGCACGTTTTGTCGCTATCCAATAATGATTGTCGAATCTCGATTTGTGTTTCCAACGCACAAATATTTATTCTCAAAAAGTAGCAGAATAATTCAAGCGAAATAAATAATAAGTACAGCCGTTACTTATCGCAGGCGCACTGGATCCAGTGAACAGTCATTCAGGTCTGAAGTCTGTGGTCAAGATGACTGAACACTAGATGAAAAGCTCCTGTTTATATGCAAACAGAAATACAGTACAACAATGCAGATGGTGTGGCTTGCTTCTATTGGTCCAGGCTTCAGGAAGGTCCAGGGGGTTGCAGATCATAGGCTAGTTCAAATTAAAAAACCCAAAGGTGGGGGTCATCTCTCCAGGGGATGTGCTCCGTTCTTCCCGCCAAGACTCCAGTTTCAACTAGTCCATTAGCATTTTATAGTCAGCATCATATTAAAGGTTTATTCCCTAACATCAATAACTAGAGTATGCAATGAGCGATCTCTTCGCCGAATGAACCGGACAGCTGCTGATGAATAGGGGATTAAAATGATATCAGACATGACACATTTCCTTTAACCTGAACCATACATTTTACTAATATGCATATAACTTATAATATTAAACATGAATACTACTATATTTCGACATAAATTACTATGTGTTGCAACTACGATTAATGTGTACTATTTACAATTGTATATGTTTGTGCGAATGTGTGTAAAAGTGTAGAAACTGCTTATTGCTACGTGTTGCGGCTGGATATGCCCTTCCACGCCGTAGCATGCTCTAAGCATATTTTCGGACAAGGACAACCAAGTTTGCTCGATATTAATTGAAATGACTCTATCCAATTTGCTGACTTCGACAGCTCCACCTTTTGATAGTGTAAAAAACTATCACACAATCACTGTTTCAAGTTCAGCATTATACAACACTTCTTCACAGACCATAACCTCGGTATCTCGCACCACCCTTTCAGTTTCATTTTCAGTGTTTCCCCTAGAAGACTGTTTTCCACACTTCAACACAGTAGGAACACATTTGACACACAAACCAATTGCTAAGATGACACCAAGTATAAGGAGAAGGAGCTTACCTACACTAGCAACCATTTCCTGTACCCACTCCCCTAGACCGGAGAACCATTTTACAGGGTTCAACCACGAGAACCAACCTGCCACCTTTTCCCTTACCTCATATAACGAAGAATTATGATTCCTTCGAAATTCCCATTTCAGTTGCAGAATTTCATCCATCTTCCGGTCTATAACTTCTTTGGGGTCATCTGTATTATTGGTGATGTACGTGCAACATTTGACACCAAACTGGGTGGCCAACGTCCCACAGTACCCCACAGTAATAGATGGTGAGATAATTTAGTACCAGTCTATGTTGCACCAACTCCTTCTTGTACGCTTGTAGCTCCCTTCCAATATACCTGAAAGTGTCATCATACATCTCGGTGATATTGTCTATCAATTTAGCTAGGTCTTGTATATATTTAAAGTTTAATGTTCCACGAGCGGTCCTGGTGAGATCTAGAGCAACCATAACTTGAAAACCAGCGGTTTCACTAATCAATTTTGTAGGAATCTTTTCTCCCACAAACAAAGTACACATCATCAGGGAGAACATAAGGAACAGTATGCGCATTAATTATATCACATAAGGTTTTGACAAAACTACCCATGCCTAGTGCCTCCATTTGTTCAAGACACGTGTCAGCATGGATGACATTCTTACAATTACCTATAGAGACCTTCCCAATGGATACTTTCTTATGTTTAGTTACATGCCCTAATTTGTGGTGTCCATTAACATTCCTGCCTATTGGTGACCTTGCAAGTTTCCCTCCAAAATGAGTGTGGCGAGCCACGGTCTGATCTGATAGGTCAGCTTCCCAATTCTCCAGACGCTTTGCATGAGAGATATTTTGGCACAGTAAAG
The DNA here is from genome assembly GCF_038048845.1 of Mixophyes fleayi. Lineage (NCBI taxonomy): Eukaryota > Metazoa > Chordata > Amphibia > Anura > Limnodynastidae > Mixophyes > Mixophyes fleayi. The sequence goes on from NC_134404.1 coordinate 90,038,297, forward strand.
ATCTGTCTAAGAAGTATTGTCGAAGCTTCAGACTAGGGGACCTAGTGTTATTGTACTTCCCTTCTATGGACCTCCCTCTCCTTAACTCGAGTACCTCAGAGATGTTTAGTGGGAACGGCACTAGTCCTATGTTATGCTGTCCCTGAGGCATATGAGAGCACACCCAGCACTTAGTTTGGTTTAGAACCTTACCCACTAAGGAGTGATAATGCTCCAGAGGATGCCCACCCATGTCCAGATTACTAGTGGACTGGCATCGCTGAATGCACTTCTCTTCAACTAGGGAGTGACAGAACTTACAGATACAATACTCATCAGACAATAGCCCCTCACACTGTCTCTGAGTTCCCGAGCTAGCAGACCTTTTCATAACCCCTGGACCAAGCTTGATAATGGGCTGTTCTGGGTATTCTAGTAACTTTTCCTCGATATCCATCTCATCGGTATCACTACCAGAACCTTCCTCTGTCCTCCAGTTTCCTTCACAAAAATAGGGTGTCCTATAAAAAGTAAAAACAAGAAAAATCCTAGAACATAAGAAAAACAAAAATCGCCACTCCATTGCTGGAAAGATAGTTTTGAGGCAACGTCTCTGGCTCAGGTGTCTTGACTGCAGGCTTTAGATCTCCCGGAACAGGTTTACGAGTGACAGATCGGTGTCGTCAGTCTTAGCTTTGTCTCGCACTTTCTCCGGGTTACGGACTTTCCTGCAGTGCGTGGAATGGACCCAAGTGTCTCTCTCTGCAACCTTCAGCGATGTGGTACTGGTCAGCAGCACTTGGTACGGGCCTTCCCAACGGTCTGTTAAACAACCTGAGCGTAAGAAATTGCGGATCATAACATAGTCCCCAGGTTCACCATCATGACAGTTCGTTTCTGGCATACCAGGTGACAGCATTTTTAGTTTTTGTTGTTGTTGCTTTAGCTGTCTGCTCATTTTTATAAGATATTGTACAGTCACTTCATTATTACACTTTAAGTCGTCTTGCGGACTCACGATCAAATGAGGTTGTTGGCCAAACAGTATCTCAAAGGGGGACATATTAAAAGGAGGTCTATGAGTGGTTCGGATGCTATGGAGGACTAGTGGCAAAGCTTCAGGCCACGCCAACCCAGTTTCAGCCATTATCTTACCAAGCTTGTTCTTAATATTACTGTTTACTCTTTCCACCTTACCACTGGCTTGTGGTCAGTAAGGGGTGTGAAGTCTGCTACTGATTCCTATGAGCTTACACATGTTTTGGAAGATATCACCAGTAAAGTGGGTACCCCTATCACTTTTGATGATTCTAGGGATACCGAACCTACACATAAACTCTTGTACAATTTTCTTTGCAGTGAACACAGCAGTATTAGTGGCTGCCGGATATACTTCTACCCAACCGGAAAACACATCAATACACACTAACACATACTTTAGATTCCTGCAGGGTGGTAATTGGATATAGTCAATTTGTATTACCTGAAAAGGCCCATCTGTAGGAGGGATGTGGGATGGCTCAGTTGGAATAGTTTTCCTGACATTTTTCCTCAAACAAGTAAGACATGACATTGCCTTCTTACCAGCCTGAGAGGAAAATCCAGGAGCACACCAGTATGCTCTCACCAGTTTGCACATACCTTCTTTACCCAGGTGAGTCAGACCATATGCTGCTTCAGCCAGGCGTGGATAGTATGTTCTGGGAGCTACAGGCTTACCTTGTCCATCTTTCCAGAGTCCTGAGGACTCTTGACCACATCCCTTCGCCTTCCAAACCGCCTTTTCCTGCAGGGAACACAAATCTTGCATTTCAATTAATTTCTGCATGTCTAATGTCTGAAAAACCATCATAGTCTCGGTCAATACAGTCATATGTTGTCCTGCTGCCCATTTAGCAGCTTAGTCTGCCCTGTTGTTGCCCAATGACACCGGGTCTTCTTCAGAGGTATGGGCTTTACACTTTATGACGGCTACTGTCCTGGGTAACTGTATCGCTGTCAAAAGTCCTTTTATGTGTTGTGAGTGTGCCACTGGCGTGCCTGCTGCTGTCGTAAAGTTTCTAAGACGCCAAAGGGCCCCAAAATCATGCACTACCCCGAAGGCGTACCTAGAGTCAGTATATATATTAGCTGATTTACACTTTGCCAACTCACACGCTCTCCTTAATGCTACTGTCACTCACCGGACCGTGAGTGCCTCTTCCCGGACATTTAGGAACCGTGGCCGTCCACCATCCTGAGGGTCTGCGCATGCGCAGCCCTTTTCTATACTTCAGTGTATACCCCTTTAACTTAATTGGCAGATCAGGCAACCTCCCTATATTAAGCACCTGTGGTCACTACCACGTTGCCTGATCTTGGAGTCTCATTCCTCATGAGTCTCTGAAGGTGTTCCTGTATTACTTGTGTATTCAGTGCTGCTGATTCCTGTGGTTTCCAAAACCACTTCTACTACTGTGGTTCCATACCACTTCTACCATCAACTTTATCATCATGACTGTTTGCTGATTCCTATCCGCTGCCTCCGTGCACTACAGTCTTCTACACCACTTCAACGTTATTTTATATCAATGTGACTGTTTGCTCATTGCTATCCGCTGCCTCCGTGCACTCCAGCTTTTACCTCACTCACCTGCTTCTCATCAAGTCTGTTTGCTGATTACTATCCACTGCCTCTGTGCACTACAGTCTCCTGCTTGCAATTCGCCTGTGTTCAACATCGTGACTGCCAGCTGACTGCTATCCGCTGCCTCTGTGCACTACAGTCTCCTGCTTACAACTCGCCTGTGTTCAACATCGTGACTGCCAGCTGATTACTATCCGCTGCCTCCGTGCACTACACCCTCATCTCATCTTTGCTGTGACTTCCTCGAGACTGCCGCTTTTCATTACCATCTGCTACACTTCGTGATCTACAGTTCCTGCCCTGCGCTGCACTCCTGTTTCCCATCGCTGTTGGTTCCTGTGGTTGCTACTGGTTACCTCCGTGTGCCGCTGAGTCCTGCCGCTGTGGTCAGCGCTATCGTCCATCTCCTGCTGATCCACTCTCCACGCCTTCACGTGTTCCACTGGCCTCTACCCTCCTGTCAGCATTGGATTTGTATCTCTTCTACTACCCTCTGCTGGATCATCTCCATTCTCCTGGGTTTCCTATGAGTCCAGTTCCACGTGTTGCTGACTCCTGTGGATTCGTGTCCCTGTCGGTCTACTCACCTGTGCGCTGCACCTGCTAGACCGCTGCTTCACCTATCCAGGGACTTCCTATCCAGTCGGTCTCCAGCCGCTCAGGTACCGCTGCAATCCCATCTGACTGCTACTGCTGAACCACGGTATGCATACTTCTCATTGACTGTGCTGTGTATTGCATATCTTGCTGGACTGTGTTTGGTTCTCTCTGGAGTCTGCTATCCGCTGAGTCTATTGCCATCATTGACTGTGTTATCATTATGCTGGACTACTTCAAGAGACTTTCTAGATTGCAGACCTGATCAGTCATTTATATATATGTATATCCATATTGTGCATATTACTGTGGATCGTGTATAGGTGCCTGTGTATATCCTGTGTTGCAGTCTTCCCCCGTGCACCTCCTCACATATATATTCAGTGGTACAACTTGCTGATGTCAGACCACTGACTCCTGTTTACAGTTTCACCTGTTCCAGTATCCTCTCACATAGCAGTGGTTCAACTTGCTAACGCAGACCACTGACTCCCCGGATACCTCCATTTGGATTCCATTCCTTCACTCAGACAGCGGTACAACTTGCTATCCGCAGACCGCTGACTCTCATCACCTCCTCGTTTCTGTTGGACATTCCTTCTCACTATAGCAGTGGTACAACTTGCTACCGCAGACCACTGACTACCTTCACGTGTCCTTTGTCCATACAGTTCCTCGTGTATTACTACCTCCATATTGCCAGTGCTGCTAGTCATAGACTTTCCTGAGCATCTCATCATCTGCTATTTCCTGTTCCGTGATCACCCTGCTACCAGAGTACCATATTACCACCTATACTGCTCTGGTAAGCCTATCATCTGGTGATCCCTGGGTAAAGACTCCTAGTGCCCGTGACAGTAAGATCAGGCCATGACAGACCCAGATACGGAACCTACTGCTAAAGAGATGCTGCAGCATCTGGTCAGCCGTGTGGAGCAACAGGATGCTCGCCAACAGCTGTTACTTCAATGTTACCAATCATTAACCTCCCAAGGAACATCTGGACAGACTGTTACAGCTAATATTGAAGCTCCTGTGCTTTCCTCCGTTTCCCCATTGCCATCCCAGGTGTCTACAGCTCCTACGCTTCACCTGCCTACTCCGTCAAAATATGACGGGGACCCCAAAACTTGTAGAGGTTTCCTTAACCAATGTTCAGTCCATTTTGAACTCCAACCTCAAAATTTTTCTACCCATCGTTCCAGAGTGGCCTATCTTATCTCATTGTTTTCGGGTCAAGCCCTGGCTTGGGCCTCCCCCCTGTGGGAAAGAAACGATCCAATTCTACAAGATAGTGCCAAATTCATTTCCACATTCCGAAGTGTGTTCGATGAACCAGGTCGTGTGACCTCCGCTGCTTCCAGCATCCTCCGTCTGCGACAAGGATCTCATACTGTAGGCCAGTACGTCATTCAATTTAGGATCTTAGCCTCTGAACTTCAGTGGAACACTGAAGCCCTAGTTGCCGCCTTCTGGCAGGGGCTTTCCGATAAAATTAAAGATGCACTGACTACCCAAGAGCTTCCTTCGTCACTTGAAGATTTGATCTCTCTTTGCCATCGTGTTGATATGAGATTTCGTGAAAGAGAGGCTGAGAAAACGACTTCTGCTAAAGCACCTTTTCGCTCTAACCCTCAATTTCGTCCAGTGTCACCCGCTGTGATTCCCATGGAGATTGGACGTTCCAAGTTATCTTCTGAGGAGAGGAGACGAAGAGTCAAGAATAGACTCTGTATCTATTGTGCTGATTCCACTCATGTCCTCAGCTCCTGCCCTAAGAGATCGGGAAATGCCAGGCCCTAACTAGTTCTGGAGAGGTGAAGTTAGGGTCCCTGGAGTCCTCTCCATCGTCTATGAAATCTAAAGTCTGCGCTTTTGATGTGACTATTTCCTTTGCTACCAAGACCTTTGAGTCACAGGCATTGATTGATTCCGGAGCAGCAGGAAATTTTATTTCCAAATCGTTAGTTAATCAATGGTCTCTACCAATGATTACCTTAAAAACTCCCATTACTGTGACGGCTATCGATGGATCACGTCTCATCAACGGTCTCATCACCCAGAGTACGTCTCCAGTAACCCTTCAGATTGGTGCTCTGCATCATGAAGAGATATCGTTTTTAATTCTTCCTGTTACGACAAGTCCGATTGTCCTAGGCCTTCCATGGCTTCAGTGTCACTCTCCCCAGATTGACTGGCGCACCCCTCAAGTCACGTCTTGGGGGCCTGAATGTCACCATCATTGCCTTTCCCAAGTCATTCCTCTCAAGGTACAGCAAGCTTCCATTTCAGCTATTTCACCGGGACTCCCTCCTCAATATGCTTCATTTACCGATGTTTTTGATAAAGCTCAGTCTGAACGTCTTCCTCCTCATCGTTCTTGGGATTGTCCGATTGATCTTCTTCCTGGCAAGACTCCTCCCAGAGGCCGGGTCTATCCACTCTCGTTACCTGAAACTCAAGCTACATCTGAATATATACGGGAGAACCTCCAGCGTGGGTTCATTCGACCTTCCACCTCGCCCGCTGGAGCTGGGTTCTTCTTTGTCAAAAAGAAGGATGGATCATTACGCCCTTGTATAGATTTTCGTGGACTCAATGCCATTACTATCAAGAACCGGTATCCCATTCCGTTGATCACTGAGCTATTTGACCGCATCAAGGGAGCCCGTATTTTTACTAAGTTGGATCTTCGTGGTGCTTACAATTTAATCAGAATCCGTTCCGGTGACGAATGGAAGACGGCGTTTAACACCAGAGACGGGCATTACGAATATCTGGTAATGCCTTTCGGGCTATGTAATGCCCCCGCTGTTTTCCAGGGCTTCATTAATGAGATTTTTCGGGACTTATTATATGTATGTGTCGTCGTCTACCTGGACGACATATTGATTTTTTCACAGGACCTGCCTTCTCACCACCAACATGTGGCAGAAGTCCTCTCCAGGCTACGGAAAAATTCATTGTTCTGTAAATTAGAAAAATGTTCATTCGAATTACCCCAGATTCCATTCTTGGGGTATATTGTTTCCGGAGTTGGTCTGAAGATGGATCCTGACAAAGTAAATGCTGTACTACATTGGCCCCAGCCAACTACTCTTCGTGCCATCCAGCGTTTTTTAGGTTTTGCCAATTACTATAGACGCTTCATTCAAGATTTTTCTTCCATTGCATCTCCTATTGTGGCCCTGACTCGTAAAGGGGCTAATCCTAAGCAATGGTCTACTGAGGCTATTCAAGCCTTTCAAACATTAAAAGAGTCCTTCTCTTCGGCTCCAATCCTTCGTCAGCCTGATGTGACACTCCCTTTTTTCCTAGAAGTAGATGCCTCTAATGTGGGCTTAGGAGCTATTCTCTCCCAACGCTCGGAACAGCAAAAATTCCACCCTTGTGCCTTCTATTCTCGGGGTCTCCTACCCGCAGAGAAGAATTATACCATCGGAGACAAGGAATTACTGGCTATCAAAGCCGCATTAGAGGAATGGAGATACTTGTTGGAGGGAGCTCGCCATCCGGTGACGATCTTCACGGATCATAAGAACTTGTCATATCTCCAGTCTGCCCAATGCTTGAACCCTCGTCAAGCAAGATGGTCTCTTTTCTTTTCCCGTTTTGAATTAATAATTACCTTCAAACCAGCTGCCAAGAACAAAAAAGCTGATGCCTTATCTAGAGCCTTTGCTACGTCCTCTGATATAGAAGAGGTTTCCAACCATACCATTCTAGACCCCAAATGTATCTCACTGGCTGCTTCATCCACCAAAACGCTACCATTTGGGAAGACCCTCGTGCCTTCTACTCTAAGGAGGAAAATCCTTTCGTGGTTCCATGCCTCTCGTTTTTCTGGACACGCCGGTGAACACAAGACTTTTGAGATCCTCTCTCGAAGTTACTGGTGGCCTTCAATGAGGAGAGACGTCAAAGAGTTCATTGCTTCCTGTGAATTATGTTCGCAATTCAAATCCTCCCGCAGAACCCCAGCAGGGTTGCTGCGACCACTACCCATTCCGTCCAAACCATGGACCCATATTAGTATGGATTTCGTTACTGACTTACCACCTAGTAAGAACCATAACACTATTTGGGTAGTAGTGGACAGATTTTCGAAGATGGCTCATTTCATTCCTCTGTCTGGTTTGCCTTCCTCGTCTATCCTGGCTGAACATTTCATTAAAGAGATCTTCCGTATCCATGGATGTCCATCTGAGATTGTGTCTGATAGAGGAGTACAATTCGTGTCCAGATTCTGGCGAGCCCTTTGTAAAACCTTGGGCATACGATTAGCACTCTCATCTTCTTACCATCCACAATCCAATGGACAAACCGAACGTGTCAATCAAGATCTTGAGACTTTTATAAGGATATTTTCATCAGCCAATCAAGACAACTGGGTAGAGTTACTCCCTTGGGCTGAGTTCGCCCATAACAACATGTACCATGAGTCATCATCCAAAACTCCATTCTTTGTGGTTTACGGTCACCATCCGTCTTTTCCGGAATTTCCTGCCCTCCCGCCCACCCAAGTTCCTGCGGTGGAGACTGTTTGTCAGACCTTTAAAAATATCTGGTCTCAGGTTAGAACCTGTTTAAAGAAGACATCTGTCAAATATAAATCTTTCGCTGATAAGAAGAGGCGGGCTATTCCACCACTAAAAATTGGAGATCGTGTCTGGTTATCCACAAAAAATATTCGTTTGAAGGTTCCATCCATGAAATTCGCCCCTCGTTTTATTGGTCCATATAGGATCATTCAAGTTATCAATCCAGTATGTGTGAAACTCCTTCTTCCTAAGAGTCTTCGGATTTCTAATGCCTTCCATGTATCTTTGCTCAAACCTCTTATTATCAACCGTTTTTCAACTCCTCCCTCAGCTCCGCAGCCAGTTCAAGTCCATCAGGAGGAGGATTTTGAGATTACCGAGGTACTAGATGCAAAAATTTCGCGAGGAGTCCTCCACTTCCTCGTTCATTGGAAGGGCTTTGGTCCTGAGGAGCGCTCTTGGATCAAAGCTGAAGATCTTAATGCTCCTGCCCTTTTGAAGAAGTTTTACTCCAAAAATCCGGACAAGCCCGGTTCCAGGCGTTCTGTGCCCACCTTTAAAAGGGGGGGTACTGTCACTCACCGGACCGTGAGTGCCTCTTCCCGGACATTTAGGAACCGTGGCCGTCCACCATCCTGAGGGTCTGCGCATGCGCAGCCCTTTTCTATACTTCAGTGTATACCCCTTTAACTTAATTGGCAGATCAGGCAACCTCCCTATATTAAGCACCTGTGGTCACTACCACGTTGCCTGATCTTGGAGTCTCATTCCTCATGAGTCTCTGAAGGTGTTCCTGTATTACTTGTGTATTCAGTGCTGCTGATTCCTGTGGTTTCCAAAACCACTTCTACTACTGTGGTTCCATACCACTTCTACCATCAACTTTATCATCATGACTGTTTGCTGATTCCTATCCGCTGCCTCCGTGCACTACAGTCTTCTACACCACTTCAACGTTATTTTATATCAATGTGACTGTTTGCTCATTGCTATCCGCTGCCTCCGTGCACTCCAGCTTTTACCTCACTCACCTGCTTCTCATCAAGTCTGTTTGCTGATTACTATCCACTGCCTCTGTGCACTACAGTCTCCTGCTTGCAATTCGCCTGTGTTCAACATCGTGACTGCCAGCTGACTGCTATCCGCTGCCTCTGTGCACTACAGTCTCCTGCTTACAACTCGCCTGTGTTCAACATCGTGACTGCCAGCTGATTACTATCCGCTGCCTCCGTGCACTACACCCTCATCTCATCTTTGCTGTGACTTCCTCGAGACTGCCGCTTTTCATTACCATCTGCTACACTTCGTGATCTACAGTTCCTGCCCTGCGCTGCACTCCTGTTTCCCATCGCTGTTGGTTCCTGTGGTTGCTACTGGTTACCTCCGTGTGCCGCTGAGTCCTGCCGCTGTGGTCAGCGCTATCGTCCATCTCCTGCTGATCCACTCTCCACGCCTTCACGTGTTCCACTGGCCTCTACCCTCCTGTCAGCATTGGATTTGTATCTCTTCTACTACCCTCTGCTGGATCATCTCCATTCTCCTGGGTTTCCTATGAGTCCAGTTCCACGTGTTGCTGACTCCTGTGGATTCGTGTCCCTGTCGGTCTACTCACCTGTGCGCTGCACCTGCTAGACCGCTGCTTCACCTATCCAGGGACTTCCTATCCAGTCGGTCTCCAGCCGCTCAGGTACCGCTGCAATCCCATCTGACTGCTACTGCTGAACCACGGTATGCATACTTCTCATTGACTGTGCTGTGTATTGCATATCTTGCTGGACTGTGTTTGGTTCTCTCTGGAGTCTGCTATCCGCTGAGTCTATTGCCATCATTGACTGTGTTATCATTATGCTGGACTACTTCAAGAGACTTTCTAGATTGCAGACCTGATCAGTCATTTATATATATGTATATCCATATTGTGCATATTACTGTGGATCGTGTATAGGTGCCTGTGTATATCCTGTGTTGCAGTCTTCCCCCGTGCACCTCCTCACATATATATTCAGTGGTACAACTTGCTGATGTCAGACCACTGACTCCTGTTTACAGTTTCACCTGTTCCAGTATCCTCTCACATAGCAGTGGTTCAACTTGCTAACGCAGACCACTGACTCCCCGGATACCTCCATTTGGATTCCATTCCTTCACTCAGACAGCGGTACAACTTGCTATCCGCAGACCGCTGACTCTCATCACCTCCTCGTTTCTGTTGGACATTCCTTCTCACTATAGCAGTGGTACAACTTGCTACCGCAGACCACTGACTACCTTCACGTGTCCTTTGTCCATACAGTTCCTCGTGTATTACTACCTCCATATTGCCAGTGCTGCTAGTCATAGACTTTCCTGAGCATCTCATCATCTGCTATTTCCTGTTCCGTGATCACCCTGCTACCAGAGTACCATATTACCACCTATACTGCTCTGGTAAGCCTATCATCTGGTGATCCCTGGGTAAAGACTCCTAGTGCCCGTGACAGCTACTAGTTCAGCTACCTGGGCTGAGTGAGGTGGGCCAAGGGGTCTAGCTTCTACAACATCCTGATCATCTACAACAGCATAACCAATACATAGTTCTCCCGTCTCTGTCTGTCTATGACAACTCCGTCTGTATAAAACGTAAAATCTACATTTTCTAAGGGGGTGTCATGTATATGTTGGGCCTGGCAGTAAAGGTCTGGTTCAGGTATTCCATACAGTCATGCGTATCAGTACTCTTGCCTAACTCATCATCGACCAGGGTTTCCTCACCTCCCAACCTTTGTGTCTCTTGAGACACATATGGAAGGTATGTAGCTGAATTTAAAGTGCTACATCGTTTGATGGTGATGTTTGGGGGTGCCATCAGACATAGTTCCCATTTTGTGAATCTAGCTGAAGAGACATGTCTGGATTAAATTTAACAGAATTTAACAGAGCTGATACAGCATCGGGTGTATAGACAGTTGAATCGTGTCCTAATACTATGTCCTCGCTCTTACTTACCAGAAGAGCTGTTGCTGCTACACTTCTGAGACATGTTGGGAGTGATCTTGCCACAGTGTCCAATTGTGCACTGTAGAATGCTACCGGTCTGCTAGCATCACCATGTTTCTGTGTGAGGACACCTGCTGCACAACCATCAGCTTCCGTACAGGTGTGAGTCTTCTAGTCTATGTGAATTCCTCCTTGAAGGATATCTACGTGACCCACCCCTATGTGTATTGAGTCTTTCCTTTTTACAATCTTTCATAAAATGTCCTTCTTCATTACAGTTGAAACACCTGATTATTTTATGTTTCTTGTTATGTGGGTTATATGCTGGTGGTCGTGTATGCATACCCTCTAGAGCCTGTATACTTACTGTCATTAACCTATCACTCTTCTCTTCCTTTTTTCTAAAAATATTTTTGTCATGCTCCACAGCAGACTCCCTAAGAGAATCTACTGTGATGCCTCTCCAATTAGGTAATGAGGTTTGCACTCTGGTTTTTAAATTTTCCCTAAGACCATCCATTAATACTCCTACAGCTACCTCCCTGTGATGTGGGTCCTCGCCTATATTTGATATCCCAGTGAATCGTGTTATCGCTGCTATGGCTCTAGTGAAGTAATCTGATGCTGTTTCACTATCTTTCTGTTTAATGGTGAAAATTTTACTCCAATTTACTACTACTGGAAAATAGATGGCTAAATGTGTGACAATTTGTTCTATACAAATAGGCCCTTCTTTTGATTCACCTTATCTGTCAAGATGTCGTCTCCCTCCAACAAACAATCTTTAATAAATTTTTGTATGTTAGTATTGGGAGGAAGACATGCCCTCAACACTACACGCCAATCCTTATTGGTTGGTTCGTCTGCATTTCCTAAGTCTTTAACAAACTTCTGACACTTAGCCAACTCTTTTCTAGGATCTGGGAATTCAGTCATAATGAAACGTAATTCTGATCTAGTCTTAAGACAATGCATTGTAACATTTCTTAAAGGAACTACACCATCCTTATCCGCCTTCCCATTGGGAACTGATATTGTGCGGACAGGATACGTACCCACCGGTTCACTATCTTCAGGATTAACTACAGGAGTAACTACTTCAGTACTTTGGATGTTATCCCTCCTAGTGGTCACACTACTCTCACCTATCTCAGCCATTGCTCCCTTTCCATACTTACGCTGAACCTCTAGCATATTAACAGCATGGGCAATTGCTGAAATTACAGTGGGTTCATCCACTTCTTCAGAAACACTTGTTTTAAACTGACTTAAAACAGGATATAACTTAGCAAATTCCTTTTTTTTCATTTTTTAATAACGGCTGTACTTACTCCTCCCGCCACATAGGGTGGCGGGGCGTGCTTGCGCTGAGTTCTCCACCCTTCTCAATGGCTACTTTCCCTGCCATGTGTTGCCTTCCATTTGCCACAATTTCAAACAATCATTATGTTTATTTTTCACTTTCGTTGACTTAATCAACCACACTTTATCTTTTACGTTATTTAGTACCTCTGCATTAAAACTCCCTATTGTTGGGAAAAGCCTAACACAATCCTTGGTCATCTTGACCCACGTGTCGCAATACGGAGTTGCGTATGCACCATATTTCTTACACATAAGAAATCTTGCTGAACCAATAGGCCCTTCCTTAGGCAGGACCTCGGCCATCTCTAACGTCTGCTTAGCACCCATGTTGAACAATATCAATGTCTATGCGGACCACAGACAATATCGGAGTACTCTGTCTCTTCCACAAACACTTTCAACCCTTTGCTACAAACAATCTATCGCTAGAGATCTCTAATGGCCGTGGACGTATTTCCTCAAGCCGTGTCCACTCGCTTCCTCTCGCACCAGACGAGGACCCCTAACACAGAAATATCACAATTGGCCACAGGGCTATCAGCTTCTCAATACCCTGGCTCTACCACCAAATCTGTTGAGTTTATTATCACTGGTAGCGCAAAGTCGATACAATCTACCTGCCTTTCCAATATAATTCCTCCAAGCTGCTCTCCCAATTCACAATCACAGTTGTCTTTACCGTACGGTCATATCGCACCGCTTACTAACACTAATTATCAGTAAACCATGCGATCTATTGGGGGCGCTTTGCGAAAACCCCCTTTGTTGTCGCCCTCGGTATACCTGCCCCATATACCGTCCTTCAGTTGGGTAACCTGCCTCGTCAGACAGCAACTGAGAACTATCAACAATAAAACAGTGTATCTTCGTCACAAATTCACACAATATACACTTTTTCTGCACAGAAAATCAAAAGTTCCCAACAATAGTAATAACGTTTCAGAGGCTTTAACAAGTGACTATACTATGCATGTATAACAACTATCAAAACGATTGTTTAAACACGTGGCAAATCTACCGGAAGTTCACATACGCTAGGCAGGAAGTACACATACGCTAAGCAATACACTATATTAAAACGCAATATGACAATAAAAATAAACAGTTTTCTCTTTTGTCCCTAGATTCAAGTTAGCGCACCTTCAGATTATGCAAAACGGACATTCGGTTTCACAACACAGAGTAAAATTCAGGTTTTGAACACATTGCATTCTTACCCGTATATGACGCGTCTCCACCCTTTGTTGTGGAACCGAAATCCGTTGGTCTTGCGTATCGTCCGGTAACGTAACCTCCGTGTGAGCCCCCAAATTGTTATGCACGTTTTGTCGCTATCCAATAACGATTGTCGAATCTCGATTTGTGTTTCCAATGCACAAATATTTATTCTCAAAAAGTAGCAGAATAATTCAAGCGAAATAATAATAAGTACAGCCGTTATTTATTGTAGGCGCTCTGAAACCAGTGAACAGTCATTCAGGTCTGAAGTCTGTGGTCAAGATGACTGAACACTAGATGTAAAGCTTCTGCTTATATGCAAACAGAAATACAGTAAAACAATGCAGATGATGTGGCTTGCTTCTATTGGTCCAGGCTTCAGGAAGGTCCAGGGGGTTGCAGACCATAGGCTAGTTCAAACTAAAGAATCCAAAGGTGGGGGTCATCTCTCCAGGGGATGTGCTCCGTTCTTCCCGCCAAGACTCCAGTTTCAACTAGTCCATTAGCATTTATTAAAGTAATTTTATCGTTTTTAAATAAGCATTGCCCAATCAATTGTATGTTTTTCCAAATCACAAAGTTATTTATTTTAGCAGATGTAAATAGTCAACAATTCAATACATTATTATATTGTAATAAAGTACAGTACAGCCAATACCAAAAGTTACATACATACATACCGCGCTCTTATCGCATTGCGCTCGCTGCACAACCACGGGACCCAATGGACAGTATATCTGCTTAGAATACTGTGTCAGAAGTGACTGAGGCTGGTGGGGGATGCAGCTATTATATATACAGTCAGTGTTTCATTGTGAACAATAGAGATGACGTAGCTTGCTTCTATAGGTCCAGACGTTGGGTGGGTTCAGGGTAAACAGATCATAGGCTGATTCAATCTAAGGAATCCAAAGGAGGGGGTCGTCTCTCCAGGGGGTCTGCTCCTTTCAAAGCCAGCATCATACAAAGGTTTATTCTCTAATATCAATAACTAAAGTATGCAATGTGCAATCTCTTCGCCGACTGCACCGGACAGCTGCTGATGAATAGGGCTTTAATATGACACCAGGCGTGGTACCTTTCCTATAACCTGAACCTTGAATATCACTGAAGTGTACATACAATCACTATATATATATATATATATATATATATATATATATACTAATAATAAACCAAATACTATCTGCTCCTAAATTACAGTGTAACGGAACCGATATGAATTATATAAATAACTAAATGTTGTAATGCGAGTGTGTGCGTGCGTATTTTACCGTGCGAACGCACCACGCCACGTGTTATGTAGCGTACGGATCGCATTTGCATGGCTAAACAATATTAAACCAATATACTTTCGTTCATCCAATTATACGACTTCAACACATTTTATAGTCAGCATCATATTAAAGGTTTATTCCCTAACATCAATAACTAGAGTATGCAATGTGCAATCTCTTCGCCGAATGAACCAGACAGCTACTGATGAATAGGGGATTAAAATGATATCAGACATGACACATTTCCTTTAACCTGAACCATAGGTTTTACTAATATGCATATAACTTATAATATTAAACATGAATACTACTATATTTCGACATAAATGACTATGTGTTGCAACTACGATTAATGTGTACTATTTACAACTGTATATGTTTGTGCGAATGTGTGTAAAAGTGTAGAAACTGTTTATTGCCACGTGTTGCGGCTGGATACGCCCTTCCACGCCGTAGCGTGCTCTACACATATTTTCGGACAAAGACAACCAAGTTTGCTCGATATTAATTGAAATGACTCTATCCAATTTGCTGACTTCGACAGTGTGGCATATTGGAATTACACAGAAAGTCAACTGAAGTTCTTTTTTTTGCTGATGTGTTCAAAACTTCTGGGTGAAGTGGATGGCGGTAATATGTCAATATCTAAGACTACCGTATCCCCCCTCGTTTTATATGGGAGAAGAGGGACAGGGGAAATTCGGTGAGTAGGGGGTAAATAATGAGCAAGGAATAGTATGGAAGGCAGTATGTCACTTTTATGTACTATATTCAAAATTACCCTTTGGACATCATTGATCTACAGTTTAGTAGTAAGAACATGTATAAAAAGCTATATCAGTTATGTAAGAGCCCACTACTGGCATAGGGATGCTATGTGCTATTGGTCATGAGTTGTAATTTCACAATGTTGGGAATAAAAACATCACTAGAGTGCATACATTTGGAGAAGGAAGACTAAATTAATACCATGTCTTTGTGTATGCACAGTCACTGCACAGCTTTTATATCAGCATATCACCCACATCCTATACATCATACAGTCATACTAAAAAGTAGGTTGTAAAGTAACCACACAAAGACTTTTCTCTAAAGACATTAATATATTCTTTAAGCTAAAAGGAAAAAACCTTCTAACAAGAAGATGTAAGAATGATAGTGTATGCGAGGTGGCAGAAGACATGTGCTTAATAATACATTAGAGATGAAAGTGAGATACTTTTTGCAGGAAAGCAAACTGGAAGAGAATAAGGTTAAACTGTACCAGAAGGCTTTTTATGAAAGATGTCAGACTGAACTTGACGGGATAAAATAATAATACAATGATTCCAGAGAGCTAGGAAATGACAGCGTTATCACATTATTAGTATAACTGAGAAAGTGATGGCCGCAAAGTAGTGTAGAATAGTCAAACCAAAATACGGTATATACTGTATTTGAAGGGTGTGATGCAGTTTGTGTTAAGAATCAGACCTGCATGAAGAAATAAGACTGTAATGCAGAGCTCTCTTTTATGAAACAGGTAACTATTGGTGGAAACATTGTATGGAAGTGATATAGGAGCTAAGGAGAAGATCAGCGACAGGACAAAGCTTTTATTTACACACACTGATCTTCATGAGTGGAAATTAAGAGATAAAAATAACACCCAGAATAAAATATTGAACCAATATTGAATGGTGAAATATAATTTTATGTTACAATCTAATTAATTCAAACGATAATTATTATAGAAAATAATAGGCAACAAATACCTTTAGTCCTGTACCTTTAGTCAGTCCAAAGATCTCCTGTATGCCAGAAAAAGGGGACATAACAGAGAGATAATCAGGATAAACATTTGCGATGAAGTAGTGGTTACAAATGGTAGTTATAGTTACAAATTTGCTGCACTTAATTGTGGTGCCGCAGAGCACATATCCAAATATTAACTCCCTATAGAGTCTACATCAGCTCACTGCAATTTGTGAAAACACAGCCACTGTATTAGAGCTACAGATTATTTGGTGTTTTCAGCAACATCTGTCATTTAACATATTTTCATCAACCACAATGGTGGATTAAGATCTCCAATGGACCATGGTCGCTGTGTTTAAAGTACTCATGTTTGCATGAGGAGAGGTCTGTCCTCATGACTACCTTGGAGAGAAAAGACCTGCAGATGAGCATACAATCTTTGCACGTTTTTGTTTAGTCTCCCTCCTTCAGTGAAGACCGTCCAGTCGTCTGCATAGTCAGCAATAGCTGTGGGTGAGATACAAAAGACAATACCACCCAGACTATACAAGTCCTACCAGCATGCACAGGACTTAACAACAATCTCTCCCGTGCGTGCAAACTGACCTGTTTACAGGTGTAGTGCATTACCCGAGTCGACAACTAAACAACAACAATACTGACCACGAGTACCCCGCTACCACACCTCTCGGTGAGCTACTCACAATTCCTTGGGTCCACAGTGGAGACAGCTTCCCACTACTATGAGACACAAACCAGCACTCAGGCAAATCTGTGATCAGCACAATACAGAGTGATGTGCCTCAATCTGGAACCATCAGTGGCCATTGCCAGAACTCAGGCTGGACACTCACGCACTCTGCTGTATACATTTATTGCACTGGAACCTCATGAGCCCCTGCCGGAACTCAGAAACACACATCCAATTGAAACTAGCAACTTGCATTACAGGAACTCAAAAAGACGATGCTGCATTGCCAGGGGAAAGTCTGTCTGCTGAACCTAGAGCAGTGTTTCCCAACTCCAGTCCTCAGGGACCCCAACAGTACATGTTTTCCATATCTCTTTGCTGGAGCACAGGTGTAATCATTACTAACTGACACATTTTGAAAGATCCACAGGTGGTATTATTACTGGTCACCTGGAAAATCTGCACTGTTAGTGGTCCCTGAGGACTGGAGTTGGGAAACAGTGAGCTAGAGCAAGGTTCGTGCCTCAGGGACTTACAGAACTAGGACACCAGGACACCAGGAGCTTACCTTCAATGGGGTCTGGCTCCGGTATTTTGCAAGGGAAAAAACTTTCAAATAATATACATTTACACTGTAGGGTATTTCCTAGACACTTCCTAAGACAGGCACCAGGCGCGGCAGCTTACATGTCCGCCAATGCCAAGTGACATCATCATGACATTGTGTGGTGATGCGGCGAGCCTATACAACTTATAAAATATTATATGTCTTTTATTGATCTTAATTTATATTGCACTAGTATTAAATATTTAATTTATTACATCTGGTTCCAGCGCTCTTCTTTCTGTTTTCTTTGCTAACTTACAATCCTGATGTTAAGTAAGAGGTCAGGAGGAACTAGGCACAGTTGCCAACAAAGAGCTGCTGCAGCAGCTGCACACACCACGGAGAAGTAAGTAGTTCCAAGTGCCGGTAAAGAAGCCTTTTAGAACCAGCTACTACTCTCCTTCAAGTGGTGCGTAATTGGTGCTTACAGTCAATAGCCATGGAACACCAGTAGTAGTCGTCAGTAGCAGCAGGTTAAAAGACAACTCAGTAAAACCACAAAACCAAATCACATTTATAGTACTAAACAGCAGCGCACAAGTGCCATATTATAACAGTTTTCATTCTGTTTGAGTTAAGCAGAGAGGACTGAATTTCTTCAAATTCTCTGAATTTGACACAAATTAGTCAACCATTATTTCCCTGCCCTTACTGCAATATAATTTCATATTTTGGCTAGCAGCTAGTTAGCCAGCAAAATATGTGAAGGAAGCTTAGAAATCTCTTGATAAATTATCATAACAATGGTGAGAAACTAAAGAAAATATGTATAAATGCAGTACCACTTATGACAGCTAGGTGCTGCAGTGTCCTCCCAGACTCCCGGAACAGCAGGCACCCACCTGAATCATGGGTGGAGGGGGCTTAATGAGGCTATTTGCATGATCATGACCTGCCCCACACTGTGAGTTGCCACAAATCATTTCATCACCTCCCACACTTGCCAGCTGACCACCCCTAAAAGATGGTAAGTATGTTTATGTGTGCATATGCTAAATATATGTGATGCATTTATAAAAAATGTGATATGGAATTTATGGAATTTACAAAGAGTAAGGTATATTGGTGTTTGTCACTGTGAGTGTTCCCACTTGGCTACACATTTTACAGTTGAATTTCCCCACTCCAAAAGCCTTTGCTTTACCTTGCATATCTCTAGTGACAGTGGTAACTAACTGGAATTATTCACAGACAGTTACAATGGTGTGGAACAAATATTCAATAGGGATTTATTATAGTGGACCTGTCACTGATCCTTCCATCATTTTTTTTGCTGTTGTTTTTTTTGTTTTACTGCAAACAAAAAGCAAAGTTCTAATGAACCCAATTCTCTCAGGAGGTAGAATTTTAATAGAATTTCATACGGTACTATAAAGTACAGTTGCGATGTGTAGAGGAAGCCAGACGGCATCTTATAGGGATCACTCATTATTTTACAGTGAAAAAATAAAAAGTTATGTGCAACTTTTCAACAACAGTTAAATATCACTATCTAGATACTGTATTTATAGTCAATTGTATGCACTAAAGTGGCAAATAATACTGCAGGAGAGGTTTATGCAACTATGTGATATTTTCCCTGTGTTTTGATTGGTCCTGTTGAGATAAACTTCAACTAACATTCATGGGGATTCACACTCATGCGCAAAAGCTGCCTGTAAGCCCTGGTGAGTCTTACCCATAGTTGCCTATTCTCCCGTTATGTAATGGAGACTCCCGAATTTTTGGGAGTCCTCCCGGACTCTCAGGAGGGCTCTCGGGACAGCGAGACAATCTCCCATATCCAGCTCACTTCGTTGGTGAAGTGGGTAGGGATGGGGCTAAATGTGTCATTCTGGCCTCGCCCTCCTGCTATGATAGGCCAAAATTCTCACAGATTAGCATGACGGAACCCCCTCCTGGACAGCTTGCTGCAAAAGTCGGCAAGAAACTGATCATTGCTCAGTTTCCCTAGTGAACTTTTATTGATAAATTGTGCAACCAAAGGTTGTCTATCTCTGCAATAGGTAGCAATAGGAATAGGAACCGATACTTAGTCCAGTGACACCTTCAATATGAAAGGATTGCTTTTGTCGTTTATAAGTCAGTATTATAAAAGTCAGTTTGTAACTGAAAGTATGTATGAAAATCACTTGCTCAATTTTAAACTTACAGTATTTCACTTACAGCTGGACTGTGTCAGATCTCTCACTTGTGTTTTATCTTCATCTCTTCAGTAGTAAATACTGCTCTCTTCTCTCATAAAGCATTTTGATAGTAAGCGCAATGATTTGTCTTTGCTTAGATGATAATACAAATGTGTTTGAGCTAATAAATCGTGGTAGTGTAAGTCCACAACTAGGTATGTTTATTATTTCAATTTAAGACTTAGCATGCCTTCTGCAGTCTAAAAATATGTATAGCATTTTATAGGATTATCCCTATATAACACTGTATCTCACCTGTCATGGTAACGTTTAAAACATGGCTTTGCAAATATGTAATTTTCTTTATAGAAAGTAACAATCAAACTATTAAATTAGAATAACATTATTTTATTACATTGTTATTATTTTTATGTGTGCACATTGATTTAAATTTGCCCTAAATGTTAAATATCAACATCACCATTTATTTATATAGAGCTACTAATTCCGCAGCTCTGTACAAAGGATATTTGTCACTCACATCAGTCCCTGCCCCATTGGAGCTTACAGTCTAAATTCCCTAGCACAGACATACAGACCGGCTAGGGTCAATCTTTTTTTTCTATAGCAGCCAATTAGCCTACTAGTATGTATCGGTACTTCTCCCCACGTCACTGCTTTGCTTGCAGAGCATGTGTGCATAAGTTGGTAATGGATTGTGTCCCTTGTGCGTTGGTGGATGGAGTTGGGAGGGGGGCACAAAGAGTAAGGGCATTTAAAATAAATAAATAATAAATAATAATAATAAATTACGCAATGTCTATACTCCAAAGGGGAAAGTCTGTTTTGTGCGCACAGTGCCATGAAGATGTGGATCTACGAATACGAGTATACAGAAACTGTATCATGCAGCTCTAAGAGTTCTCCGGGGGGAAATGTGCTCAGTGCCATAGAGTGTAAGTAGCCTAGTGCACTGGAGCTTCCAGGATCATTGACTAGGAGCTACCAGGTGGGAAGGGAGGTAAGAGCGCATTTGGCCTCATAGAAATTACATTTAAAGTACTTAGAATTTCTATTTCTGAGCAAAGACAAACCGTGTTTCTGCATCACACACATGCATTATTTTATAAATTTTTACATTATTGTTGAAAAGCATCTAAAATTAATTTATACAAATCAAAATCCCTCAAATTTGCACGGTGGCCTTGTTTTATATATATATATATATATATATATATATATATATATATATATATATACATGGAAAAAAGTATTCGGACGCTTGACCATTACACCAGCAGGGACTGTAATGACATTATATTCAAATGCATACACTTTAATATGCAGCTGGTCCCCTTTTGCAGCGATAACAGCCTCCACTCTTCTTGAAAGGCGTGATTCGTCACTCCACAGAACAAGCTTCCACTGAGTTGCTGTTGTTCTTAAACGTTTCTACTTTCTAATGATACCACTTACAGTTGACAGAGGAATATCCAGCAGGAATGAAATTTCACGAACTGTCTAATTGCAAAGGTGGCATCCTATCACAGTACCACAGTTGAAGTCACTGAGCTCTTCAGAACTTTCCATTTGGTATCACAAATGGAGACTGCATCGCTAGGTGCTTGATGTTATACACCTCTGGCAACGGGTCTGATTGAAACACCTCAATTCAATAATTAACAAGTGGGGCCAAATAGTTTTGTACATATAGTGTAAATAGAAACAAACAGGCAATAAATTATGCCGTTCAATCCAAGATTGTATAAGGTAAAGGTAAGGTATAAGGTATAATGTCCATGCACACCATAGGCACTCTCTTCTTGCAGTATTTTGAATAAATGTTCCCAAAACCAACCAGGTGTATATTATGTGCGCACCGAAAATGTGTGAAAAATAGACTCATTAACACATGTTTCTGGAAAGTTCCACTTGAACCACATGTAATTTCTCCAGTCGTGTATGTTAATAGAGGGAAAGACAAACCAAAATAGTGTAGTATTGTTAGATCATAAATGGGTTTATAATACACCCAGACACCTATTTAAGTGCGTACCAGAAAGAATACAATAAACAGCTTATCTGTATCGATACCTTAAAGCAGTGATGGGCAAACTACGGCCCGCGGGCCAGATCCGGCCCACTTAGAGGTTCTATCCGGCCCACCAATATTTTAAAAAATTTCATTAAAATATGCATAAAATTATTAGGACCGACCCTGTGTGTCAGAACCTTCATTTTTATGCCTTCCCAGCTATTTCCTCCATTACACTTCGTCCTGCTTCCTAAAAGGACACTTCATATGTCAATCACTCAAACACCTGCCGGCCCCCTAATGGCTGAAAGTCATGTGAGAAGAGATGGGCTGGGCCATATACTAAGACGGATTTCGATTGGCTGCTGTGTTGTCAGTTAGTGGCTCACCAGAAAGACGGATCTGCAACAATCTGCTGAAATAAGGTCTGTGTCTGTACAATCGCTGCACTTATAGAGGTAACACTGCTATATAACACCCTCCCGTCCCATTCAAAACATTTGTTTTATATATTTCGATATTTGAGTTTTTTAATAAATTATATTGGCCCGCCTAAAGTTTTTCTTTTTTATTTGGCCCGCTCCTGAAAAAGTTTGCCCATCACTGCCTTAAAGGATATTCTAGCACCAAGTAAGTTACTGGATGTGAATCACAGAAGAAACAAAACATTTTTGGATGTCATTGAGTTCAACAAGTGTAATCATTAAACTATTTGCAAATTTGCTAATCCAGAGGAAAAAAATAATCTATAATTATGACAATAATATCAAATTTGATATAAAGCAATTTATGAACTGTCAGACGTCCTTGGTGATATACTTGGTGGTATGTACATGTGGCTATAAGTATGTGGGAAAAACAAAACGACCGCTGAAATTCAGAATCCAGGAGCATTTTGGTAATATAACGAACAAAGTGGAAAGCCACACTGTTTCCAAACATTTAATTGAGAAACATATTTCTGACCCAAATAATATCACCTTTAAGAACATTTAACATGTTGTTCTGGGAGCAAGAAGTGACGATATACAAACTAAACTATCCCAAAGGTAAATGTTTAGGACCTTCCAACTTAATATATTGACTCCACATGGTTTTAATGAAGGATATGAAATTGCCCCTTATTTATGATGTTTTTTATATTGGTTTTTATGATATGTCCTTTTAAACATTTACTGATGTAAAGAATTTTTTAGTGTTTGGTTCATGATGTCTACATATGATTAATATGTGTCTGCTTGAAAATTTATTATGGTATGTTTGTAGTATATAGCATTGTATATTTATCAAGATATAATATCAGAAGTTTTAAAGAATTGACATTTATACTGTATCTCTTACTCTATATTTATTTATGTTTTTATATTTGGGTTATAATAGATACCTTTATAGTGATAATTGACATATATATTTATAGGTGTGATCTTGCGTGAATATAGTTATACTCCTTTTGCAGTACGAGGTCCTATATACATATTCCATATAATATTGAACCTTAGCCTGTAAATAATATGGTTACTTGGGCTATTAGTTTCTGTTATTAGGGATATGTTCTTGTCACTACTTACTGTTCTAATATATATATATCCCATGGTTATTTATAGAACATCTGAATAGTATGTATGAATCACAGATATTGTATACTGCGCATGCGCACCTACTCTTGTTTGTCTTTCTCTCTATGAATATATATGACTGGAGAAGTTACATCTGGTTCAAGTGGAACTTTCCAGGTTACGCACACCTGGTTGGTTTTGGGAGCATTTACTTAAAATACTGCACTATTTGCGCCCCTGTCTCTTTCTCTTCTGTTCCATACATATATATATATATATATATATATATATATATATATATATATATAGCTATATCAATTCTTACATTATTGTTAAAAAACACCTAAAATTAATTTCATACAAATCAAAATCCCTCAAGCTTGCGCGGTGGCCTGGGAATTCACTCAATGCCTGATGCAGACTTTTGCCAAGGTCTGGCAGTCTGATACAGGTGATCACAGATAAAGGAAAGATTGAGCTGGTACCGACTTGCCTGTAAGATGTGTATATATATATATATATATATATATATAGACACGAATCACCCTAAGAGTTGAGTTATCACAACCTGTTGTTGACGAGAGCTTCACCTATAGCAACCCCCTTTCCCATAGAACCAGATATGTTCGCCGGTATTCGGTTGTCCCCAGGACTTATTCTCGAGTAGTGATGACTCAACTCTGGTAGGTAGGCACCATAAAGGACTTGACAGTGGGATGCTGAGCAGAGATACTCTTGGACCAGATTAAGCAGGAACACTGAGTAGCAACAGAATGAAGTACCAAACTCCACCAGGATTACGGACTGGCAGTGTGGAGTAGAGGATGATGTAGTACCAGCTGTGGCCTGTGAGAGATGAGCCAGAGAGCAGCACAGTGTCAGGGAAAATGCCGGAGCAAGATAGAGCAGTAAAAATGTACTGTGAAACACTGCTGACACAGGTGAGTCTGATGGAGCGGATATCTGGCACCACGATCCTGCGGCTGGGAGGTGATCTCTCAGATAAAAAGGCAGAGTCCGAATCCAGGCAGAGATCAGGGCCACGAGCAAACAAGCAAGATCAGAATTCAGGCAGAGGCCAGGGTCACAAGCAAACAAGCAAGGTCAGTATCCAGGCAGAGGTCACAACGGTATCAATCAGGAAAACTGGCAGACTAATTACAGACACAGGAGCACGGAGAAGCAAGCATGTGAACGCTATAACTGGCAGAATGAAGCTGACAGGTATTTAAAACAGTAGTAGCCAATCAGGGCAGGTGTCAGAATGCAGGTGAGAGGAGTTCAGGTAATCACACACAAGCTGAGAACAACACTGCAGCAGCCTAAAAGAAGACAGCAGTCACCTGCTGTTCCTAACATGTATATATATATATATATATATATATATATATACACACACACACACCTTGGTCGAAGTGGGGGAGTATACCATGCTGGTTTGCCATACCGACACTTCTCTCACTTCTTTAATTGGAAAACTATAAAAATCCCATTACATTTTCCATAACGCCACTTCTAAATTTCCACTTTGACCACTGTATGTTTGTATATTTATATCTAAAAAAGCTCTGAATCTTCTTATTTAGATAAAAAGTTACTAGTTTTATTTCCCATACTCAGTCAATCCAGCCAACAATGCCAAAACATCCATCCAACTAAATTAATATGAACTGCTCTACATGAAGATTCACCATATGTAAGAGAAGACCTATATACAGCATTTGGCGGAAATTGTGAAAGCATCAATCATTGCTATGAAAAGTATATTTGCTCTTATACACATGAGTGATATGTTTTAGAAACATTAAATATAAATAAATAAATAAATAACATGGCTTATTTTTTGCAGGTTAGGCAACAATTATGCTGAATGCCAGCACACCTGATGCATGGTATTTGTTTTCATTAAATCAATAATACATTCTTTCCTTGTCGGAGTGATGTAGTTGTGTGATTGATTACTTAAAAGGTTTACTGTTTTACTAGACAATAACAAATTGCACAAATGACTGTTAATTGTTAACAGGATACCAAGTTTTAAATATGCTTAGATCATAACATCTTTTTTGTTAATAAAATATAGTAGGGCAGAAATGAGTTTATATTGATTCTATGTGTTAAAGCAATTAGCTGAAACAAATGCAATTTTAAGTGATTTGTTCTTCACTGATACATTTACTGCAGGCATGTCAAACTTAAAGCCCCAATTGGGCCGAATAATCAAAGACTAAAATTGTGTGGGTCGCAAGAAAAAGAAGAAGTCTCATATGCAATTGTGTCACCCTTTTCATCACACTGTGTCCCCTTCATCATCACATTCTGCTCTTCATGCTGCTTTTTCTCCTATTTATGTCTCCTCTCTCCCATACTGTGCCCTCCATGCTGCTTTCTCTCCCCTTTACGTCTCCCCTCTTTCATACTGTGCCATTCATTCTGCTTTTTCTCCCATTCACTTACCTTTCTATTGCCTTCTTTCTTATTTTCTGTCTTCTTCTTGAGGCTCCTCTCTGGGTGGTCCACACTGCAAACGGAGAAGTGAGGGATGGCAGGCGTGGGGAGAGCCTCTAGGGCTTGGCATTCCCCTTGCTTACCCTGCTGACCATGTTCCGTGGGCCCCAAAATGTATGGTCAGGTGTGGCCCGCAGGTCGCAAGTTGGACACCCCTGATTTACTGCAATGATCACAACTACGGGGGTGGATATATAACCGGTGCTGATGCAAAGTAGGGATGTGCACCGGCGACTTTTGAGGTCTCGTGTTTTGTGTTTTGGATCCGGATTTTCTCGATGTTTTGGGTTCGGATTTGTTTTGCAAAACACCTGCTGAAACGTTTTGGTTCGGATTTAAGGTTTTGGATTCGGATTTTTTTTGAAAAAAAACAAAAAAGTGTAAAAAGCAAGTTGTTGGGCTTATTTTCACTCCTACGCTATTATTAACCTCAATAACATTCAATAACAATAATTTCCACTAATTTAAAAGCTATTCTGAACACCTAACACCTCACAATATTTTTTTTTTTTTTAGTACAAAACGTTGCAACGAGGTATCTTTCTGGACTGCGTAGAGGAGTGTTCCCCACAATACAATTAAAAACCCATCAACTGGTCTGAATTACACCCAAAAATAGTATCTGGACTGCGTAGAGGACTGGCCACTGGCCACCACAATATAATATATAGAAAACCTTCAACAGGTCTGAATTACACCCAAAAATAGTATCTGGACTGCGTAGAGGACTGGCCACTGGCCACCACAATATAATATATAGAAAACCTTCAACAGGTCCGCATTACACCCAAAAATAGTATCTGGACTGCGTAGAGGACTGGCCACTGGCCACCACAATATAATATATAGAAAACCTTCAACAGGTCAGAATTACACCCAAAAATAGTATCTGGACTGCGTAGAGTAGTGGGCACTGGGCACCACAATAAAAAATATATAGAAAACCTTCAACAGGTATGAATTACACCTAAAAATAGTATCTGGACTGCGTAGAGTAGTGGGCACTGGGCACCACAATAAAATATATAGAAAACCTTCAACAGGTATGAATTACACCCAAAAATAGTATCTGGACTGCGTAGAGTAGTGGGCACTGGGCACCACAATAAAAAATATATAGAAAACCTTCAACAGGTATGAATTACACCTAAAAATAGTATCTGGACTGCGTAGAGTAGTGGGCACTGGGCACCACAATAAAATATATAGAAAACCTTCAACAGGTCTGAATTACACCCAAAAGTAGTATCTGCACTGCGTAGAGGACTGGCCACTGGCCACCACAATATAATATATAGAAAACCTTCAACAGGTCTGCATTACACCCAAAAATAGTATCTGGACTGCATAGAGGACTGGCCACTAGCCACCACAATATAATATATAGAAAACCTTCAACAGGTCAGAATTACACCCAAAAATAGTATCTAGACTGCGTAGAGTAGTGGGCACTGGGCACCACAATAAAAAATATATAGAAAACCTTCAACAGGTATGAATTACACCTAAAAATAGTATCTGGACTGCGTAGAGTAGTGGGCACTGGGCACCACAATAAAAAATATATAGAAAACCTTCAACAGGTCTGAATTACACCCAAAAATAGTATCTGCACTGCGTAGAGGACTGGCCACTGGCCACCACAATATAATATATAGAAAACCTTCAACAGGTCTGCATTACACCCAAAAATAGTATCTGGACTGCATAGAGGACTGGCCACTAGCCACCACAATATAATATATAGAAAACCTTCAACAGGTCAGAATTACACCCAAAAATAGTATCTGGACTGCGTAGAGTAGTGGGCACTGGGCACCACAATAAAAAATATATAGAAAACCTTCAACAGGTCTGAATTACACCCAAAAATAGTATCTGGACTGCGTAGAGGACTGGCCACTGGCCACCACAATATAATATATAGAAAACCTTCAACAGGTCTGCTTTACACCCAAAAATAGTATCTGGACTGCGTAGAGGACTGGCCACTGGCCACCACAATATAATATATAGAAAACCTTCAACAGGTCAGAATTACACCCAAAAATAGTATCTGGACTGCGTAGAGTAGTGGGCACTGGGCACCACAATAAAATATATAGAAAACCTTCAACAGGTCTGAATTACACCCAAAAGTAGTATCTGGACTGCGTAGAGTAGTGGGCACTGGGCACTGCTATAAAAAATATATAGAAAACCTTCAACAGGTCAGAATTACACCCAAAAATAGTATCTGGACTGCGTAGAGTAGTGGGCACAGGGCACCCTAAAATAAATTATATAGAAAACCTTCAACAGGTCTGAATTACACCCAAAAATAGTATCTGGACTGCGTAGAGTAGTGGACACTGGGCACCACAATAAAAAATATATAGAAAACCTTCAACAGGTCTGAATTACACCCAAAAATAGTATCTGGACTGCGTAGAGGACTGGCCACTGGCCACCACAATATAATATATAGAAAACCTTCAACAGGTCAGAATTACACCCAAAAATAGTATCTGGACTGCGTAGAGTAGTGGGCACTGGGCACCATAATAAAATATATAGAAAACCTTCAACAGGTCTGAATTACACCCAAAATTAGTATCTGGACTGCGTAGAGTAGTGGGCACTGGGCACTGCTATAAAAAATATATAGAAAACCTTCAACAGGTCTGAATTACACCCAAAAGTAGTATCTGGACTGTGTAGAGTAGTGGGCACTGGGCACCACAATAAAATATATAGAAAACCTTCAACGGGTCTGAATTACACCCAAAAGTAGTATCTGGACTGCGTAGAGTAGTGGGCACTGGGCACCACAATAAAATATATAAAAAACCTTCAACAGGTCTGCATTACACTGCACATACGGCTGCTCCTCCATCCTCTCCATCATATACATGTTGGAGTTTCAGCGTGTGAAAACCTCTTGTTTTTGATAATGTCAGTGCATTTTGAATATTTTTCAATTTGCCCCACAACACTGAATGTACTTTATATATGATACGCATCTATCTATCTTGATTGCGTAGTGTGGTGGCCCCGGTACACAATTTGGTACTGAGGCCACAATATAATTAAAAAACCCTCCACGGGTCAGAATTCCACCAAAAAAGGGTATGGACTGCGTAGTGTGGTGTGCCCGGAACACAATTTTTTACAGCGCCAACAATATAATTAAAAAATTGGGCATCAACTGTCACCGTTGTTTAATATCTGATACACCTAAATATGGACTGCACAGTGGAGTAGCCCCGGTAGTAAATTTGGTGCCGGGGCCACAATACCTCCTCCAACTTCCAAGTGTAGTGTTTATAAAGACAGACAGCGTCGAAGTGTTATTAGTTGACTTTCTTAACCCTAAAATTGTCCCTGTTGCAAATATTCGTGCAATGGAGAGTTACTTTTTCATTGAAAGACTCAAGCTTTCAAGTGTAGTGTTTATAAAATATAAACAACAATACAGTAGTTCTAGAGCACGTCAATCCCTCTTGTTTTAAATTATGACAGGGCATTTTACTTTTGGTTTAATTTCCTGAATTTGTTTAAATTTGGTTTTACTTTTTGAACATGGCAAAAGACTGTTGATTGGTCATATTATGCAAAAAAAAAGTTCCAAGATGGAATTGTCCTTGGGCCCTCCTACCCACCCTTATGTTGTTGAAATAGGACATGCACACTTTAGCAAACCAATCATTTCAGCGACAGGGCCTACCAAACAACTTTGGCTGAAATGATTGGTTTGTTTGGGCCCCCACACCAATAAAACAATTCATCTTTCCCTGTACAAACTAAACAGGCTCTACTGAGGAAAGATGTCGTCCTCATCCTCAACCTCTGATTCCTCTCCCCTTACAGTGTGTACTTCCTCCTCCTTATACATTATCAATTCGTCCCCGCTGGACTCCACAACCACAGGTCCCTCTGTACTGTCTGGAGGGCAGTGCTGTACTTCATTGAGGAATTGATTATTCATTTTTATAAACATCATTTTTTCAACGTTGTGAGGAAGCAACCTCCTTCGCCACTCACTGACCAGGTTCCCAGCTGCACTAAAAACTCTTTCCGAGTACACACTGGAGGGGGGACAACGCAGTTAAAAAATAGAGCCAGTTTGTACAGGGGCTTCCAAACTGCCTTTTGGAGTTCTACCATGTCACTACCTCTAGTTAATTTAGATTGCAAGGCTTGTAAATATAAATACTTTGAAGATAAAAAAAAAAGCAGGCTGCACAGACTGTGGAGCTAGAAAGTGTAATTAAATGGACCACGTTACTTCGTTACTTTGGTGGCTATCTATGCTCCCCCCCCCCCCCCCGCCCTACACTTGTAGTTGAATATAAACAAAGCAGCCTGCATAGACTGTAGAACTAGAAATTCAAATATACAAAGAAATGGACAAAGGCAGTTTGGTAACTGTCTGCATCAGATCCCCTCTCCACTAGGAGTAAAACAGAAAACTATTCAGCCGTTATATAATCTAGAATATAAATAGAAATTGAGAAAGGCAATTTGGTATCTGTCTGCATCATAATCATCAACATCCTCCTCAGCGCCAGCTACAACAATATCCTCCAAATCTGTATGCATATGCAGAGGGCGTGCTGCAAATGCTGGATGGAGTCACCTCTTTCCGTACAGTGATGGGAAGGTCAGGGTTCACAACCAACAACACACTTGGACTCGCCTTGGGGATTTGTGATGTCATCTGTTTAGAAGGCAGAGTTCTTTGCGGTTTTGTTGTTGTTGCTGACAGCATAACTCTCTTAATTTTTTTGTAGGGGGGGGGGAGGAGGAGGGCTTAGATCCTTGGGTGAAGCTGGACCACTAGTCATGAACACGGGCCAGGGCCTTAGCCGTTTCTTTGCCACTACGTGTCGTAAATGGCATATTGCCAACTTTACGTTTCTCCTCAGCTGATTTTAAGTTTCTCTTTTTGCTATTTTTTGAGAACTTGGGCTTTTTGGATTTTACATGCCCTGTACTAGGAGATTGGGCATCGGGCTTGCCAGACGACTTTGATGGCATTTCACTGTCTATGTCATGACTAGTGGCAGCAGCTTCAGCATTAGGAGGAAGTGGGTCTTGATCTTTCCCTACTTTATCCTCCAAATTTTTGGTCTCCATTATATGTAGCACAAGATACTGCAGAATGTGTGAACTTGGTAATATTGCAGTACCAATGGACTTATACTGCTGGATTTGTTTTGCAAATTTGGTTATAATTCCTTTTTTTTTTTATAACTTTTTTTTTTTTTTTTCAAAACTTGGGAATAATGGGGAAATAACTATGCCCTTAGAAGCACAGAGCACAGGACACAGCACCACTGGACTAAACAGGACACAGCACAGGACCCAGCAGCACTACTGAACTCAGCAGGACAGAGCACAGGACACAGCACCACTGGACTGATATTGCAGAATGTGTGAACTTTGTAATATTGCAGTACCACTGGACTTTTACTGCTGAATGTGTGAACTTGGTAATATTGCAGTACCAATGGGCTTATACTGCTGGATTGGTTTTGCAAATTTGGTTATAATTATTTTTTTTTTTAATTTTAAATTTTTATTTTTTTTATAACTTTTTTTTTTTTTTTTCAAAACTTGGGAATAATGGGGAAATAACTATGCCCTTAGAAGCACAGAGCACAGGACACAGCACCACTGGACTAAACAGGACACAGCACAGGACCCAGCAGCACTACTGAACTCAGCAGGACAGAGCACAGGACACAGCACCACTGGACTGATATTGCAGAATGTGTGAACTTTGTAATATTGCAGTACCACTGGACTTTTACTGCTGAATGTGTGAACTTGGTAATATTGCAGTACCAATGGGCTTATACTGCTGGATTGGTTTTGCAAATTTGGTTATAATTATTTTTTTTTTTAATTTTAAATTTTTATTTTTTTTATAACTTTTTTTTTTTTTTTCAAAACTTGGGAATAATGGGGAAATAACTATGCCCTTAGAAGCACAGAGCACAGGACACAGCACCACTGGACTAAACAGGACACAGCACAGGACCCAGCAGCACTACTGAACTCAGCAGGACAGAGCACAGGACACAGCACCACTGGACTGATATTGCAGAATGTGTGAACTTTGTAATATTGCAGTACCACTGGACTTTTACTGCTGAATGTGTGAACTTGGTAATATTGCAGTACCAATGGGCTTATACTGCTGGATTGGTTTTGCAAATTTGGTTATAATTATTTTTTTTTTTAATTTTAAATTTTTATTTTTTTTATAACTTTTTTTTTATTTTTTCAAAACTTGGGAATAATGGGGAAATAACTATGCCCTTAGAAGCACAGAGCACAGGACACAGCACCACTGGACTGAACAGGACACAGCACAGGACCCAGCAGCACTACTGAACTCAGCAGGACAGAGCACAGGACACAGCACCACTGGACTGATATTGCAGAATGTGTGAACTTTGTAATATTGCAGTACCACTGGACTTTTACTGCTGAATGTGTGAACTTGGTAATATTGCAGTACCAATGGGCTTATACTGCAGGATTGGTTGTGCAAATTTTGTGGTAATTAAAAAAAAATTTAATTAGTTTTTGGTATTTTTTTAAATAACTTTTTTTTATTTTTTTAAATACAGGGGAATATTGGGGAAATAACCATGCCCTTAGAAGCACAGAGCACAGGACACAGCACCACTGGACTGAACAGGACACAGCACAGGACCCAGCAGCACCACTGACCTCAGAAGGACAGAGCACAGGACACAGCACCACTGGACTGAGCACAGCACAGCACAGCACAGCACAGCACAGCACAGCACTGAACTGAACTGAACAGCACGAGATATAGCAGGACAGAGGACCACCTAACACACCCTCCCTCTACCCTGATCAATGCCCGAGTGAAGATGGCGGCGACTAGCGGGGAATTTATAGGATCCGAGTATCGCGAGATCCGACAACGGGATTATGAGTCAGAGCCTCAGTTTCAGATTTAAATTTGGCGCCAATACCCGGATCTGTCTCGGATCCGACTCGGATCGGCAACGTTCGGGTGGGCTCGGATTTCATAAATCCGAGTGCGCTCATCTCTAATGCAAAGAGGACATTTCTTCTGTAGGGCCAACATATTGGCTTATCTTTGGGGAGCCCAGAGAATTTGCAATTAACAAGGATTTGTTGGCTGGTTTTGATTATCCATGCAGTGCATGCATTTGGGCTGTCTAGTAAACCATTGTACTCTCCAAGTTTACTGCTTGTGTTAAAGCGAACAGGTGATTAAGTTGTGCTGTTCTGGAGAAAACAAGGAGGAGTCTCAAAATTAATTTGTGCTACATGGGATGATATTCAAGGAAGGGGGGTGGAAAGTAAATTGGACATGGAGTTAAAAATCTGCTGATCATTCAGTTTGCAAGCTGCTGGATATTTGGTCTCTTATTGTCAAATAGTCTTATTGCAGGAGAAGCACAGGATAACAGTGTCGCACATAGACAAATCCCAAGGTACCTCCTCCTACAAAATGCATAATGTTAGCTAAGTGAAGGTATTTAGGAAGGGGGGGGGGGCATGATGGCAGTCAGTGTGATGTTCAGTGCATATATCCAGTCCCAAATAACTAATGTTTTACTTAAATAATCATGAGTTCATTGAAGTCTTACACATCCTTTTCCAGGTAAAATAACTGGAAAAAAGGGGGAGGACACATGTTAGCATTGAATAAATAAATGCCATCATGATTCTGCCGAACCCCAATTATCCCCTCCACAAAAAAAATATCTTAATGTACGCTCTTTCCCAAAGTTTTCTTTAATTTGAAAAACTCTCAGTACTCACAGAGTTGTGTTCTGTGTGACATTCCCTCCCACGGTGCTGTGTACCAAAAGACATTCCTCAGCCACCCTGACAACCACCTGGTGCACTATCATCAAAACGAAAGAATTTATTTTTATGTTTAACTTAACGTATTAAAACTGTAGAGGACAAATTTTCCAAATTAATATTTTGCGTAATGTTTTAATTTATACAGTTTTTTTGTAGCTACAGTTGTTTACTGTGGTTTCTTTTCCATAATATCACATGAGTCTAACTGAGTAACAAAGAAATTTATTTCTATAAAAAGTTACTGAGCTGCCATTCCCAGTGGCTCCAGCTGTCACCCTCCCCCTCTGTACAACAGAGGTGCTCAACACTACTGAGTTTCCCTGGCTCCCACATGTCCAGCTGTCTAGGCCCCCAATAATCCTGAAAGAAGTTTTGCCATGAGTTGAGGAACCACCTATGACGAGACCTTAAGAAGTGGCCCCCGGGGAACGAAAAGAAAACCTCCACAGCTGAACGTATTTGATTAACTTGAAGCAAACAGGCTTATGTGCACAAAGAAAGTGCATTCACAAAGAGGCAAGTGCTCCTGTGTTAAAAATAGAAAATTACCATATACATGGTTTCCCTTGTAGTAAATATTTAGACACAAATTGCTACCAGTATATGTGCAGTAGAGGTTTTGGGATCTATATAAATTTATAACCTTTACACTACACTATATTAAGGGGCCGGCTGGGTGGGGGCAGGGGGATATCTGCCCCCCGGGCCGTTCCCATAGTGGGCTACTTGGGCTGGGTCACTGGGCCACCTGCATATTTTTTTCCTTTAAAATAGGTTGCTGAGTCGAGCCTTGCCACTCAGGTTAAAATTTGCCAGCCCCCCTCCCCCCCTACTATATTACGGTTTTGATCTTATAGATAATATCATTGTTTTGGTGATCTTTTGCTGAACAACCAATGAAAAGTTTTGTGTGGTGAAAGAAAATGACTTTATGATTGACTGACTTATATCAAGGATCCATTTACAAGATGCAACACAATTACAACCGAATGTTGAGGGATTTTTTAGTCTATCTATGTTTTTTATATGTTATGGGCCTGAGATATGCACATAAGAATAATGTTTCTATAAAAAGTCTTTTTGTACATTTTGTGACAGTGACTACAACAAACAGTGGCTAAAAAGTAGAATTCAATCATTAAAGGGCTCACCGTGTATGTTCCCACAAACTTCATATCAACCTTAAACTTTAAACATTTGCATGCAAATAAAGACACGGAGACCTGTGTAAGTTATTAAAATTGGCAGGAATTTTATTGTAAGGATTTTATATTAACTAAAACCTATGGTGGCGGAGAAAGGGCACTGCGGAACAGCTCACGAGCTGATCACACGAGATTACTTAGTGGACTGGCGCAAACCGCCGTAAGTCCGCAAAACCACGGGGAACAAATCCCTACATACATAGCGCTGAGTTGGCGTCAGAGTGACTGCCCCTTACAACTCACGCTGCCCTCCCTCACCGAGCCGGACAGGGACCCTCCTCACCGAAGGACCAAAAGGAGTTACTGTTGCTTCAAAGGGGGCAGTGACCTACGACCAACTACCTGTGCGCCCACTAATCAGCCGCTGAACGCAGTGCCTTCCTACCCCACCTTACAAAAAACCCCGATTAAATTGAGGGATGGGTGGGTGGGATCTCGTGCTGCAAGTGAGGTAAAGCAGGAAGTACAGCCTGCTATATTCTATCAAGGTCCCTCCCACGTGATCCACCATTGGTCGGTCCCCATCCCATGTTTAACCACATAAGGTAACCATTCAGCTTGTTACAAACCCTGTCGCCCTTTAAGTGCGTTCATCCTAAAAGCCTCACTTGTCATTATGGATGCTCTTGATTGGCACAACTAGTGGCATGAGAGCAAGTGATGGGCGCAAGTTTGTGACGTCAGTTAGGCCTCTATTTAAACCAACTGAGCTCCTTGATTGATGACTGAGCAACAGATGTTATGCTGTTGTCACAGTGCCAGGTGATTGGGACTGTAAGCTACTTACTCTCAGGGCCACATTGAAGTGGAACCGAGCGCAAGGTGCTGCACCAGCTTAGAGTGGGGACTGATGTGAATAGTCGTTTATGCGGTCAATTAACCACACTGTGCAGAAACATAATTTATATTGCTACTATCCGGCTCCTGGAGTTATATTAATTGACAGTGCCCTTTAGATCAGGGGTGTCCAACCTCTTAGCTTCCCTGTGCCACATTGGAAGACGACGAGTTGGTTTGGGCCGCACATAAGATACACTAACAATAACGATAGCTGATCATCCAAAAAACCATAGAAAACATAGTTAACATATATATATATATATATATGAAAAAAAAAGTGATATATATATATATATATATATATATATATATATATATATATCTCACTTTTTTTCAAATCCCCCTATACTTACCTTTCAATCGCCCTGTTCAAAAAATCCTCTCTAGTTATTATACTATAAACACTTTTTGTATTGTTTCGATGCAATATCAATAAAGTGCATTTAAGCCAGGCATTGTATATCAGGATGCCCTGACCAGGCCTGCGGTGCCTGACATATACATCACTGTGACCCCAAATTGTGACCTGTTTTGATAATTACACCACTATGTTAGTTAAGGGATAACAACTTATAATGGGCCAAAGAAAATAATATATAATGCCCCATTAGTATTATAAGTAGAAGTATGTAGCAGGGAGATAAGGTCCATGATGCTCCAGGACCAGGTGACTTTTATTCATCCCCCTTACCTTACCTTTTAATCGGCTTGTTCTCCTGTCTCCTTCTCTTCTTTTCTCCAATTCTGTGCTGCTGATAGTTCTTCTCGTGCGGGTGACTCCTCTGTGCTGCGCTCCGCAATGGATGTTGGGCGTGATGACATCACGCCCGACATTCACTGTGAGCACCGCACGGAGGAAGAGACAAGGGAGGGAGCCGGAGTACCAGCTGACGTGACCGCGTGACTGCAAGGTAAGTATTTTCTTTTCTTTTTTTTGCAGGATTTTTTTTTTCCATTAACAGTGCTGCCCCCTTGCCACAACCAAAACTCCTTCTGGGCCACATTTACAGGCGTGCTGGGCCGTTGGACAACCCTGCTTTAGAGCAAACTGAGGTGAAACTAAACAGAGACTGTTTATTTCTGAATATACCATCAGACCAGGTCATATTTACTGCACGCCATTCCAGTAATCAGCACTTTATTTATATGGTTCATGCAATTGTGTTTCTTTTATAAAGGTTTTTAAATCTAAATTTATCTGTTTATATCAATTTTTAAGAATAAATAATTTATGGTTTATTGTGAATGGGAATGTGATTATTTTTACTTAATACTTATTACTAGTGCAGTCACCATGCACTTTAGCCTTGTTATTCCGTCTGATTCCCTGTGTACCAACAATGTTTCTGACCTCATTTGATTGCATGTGACTCTGACCTTGACTTAGTTATCCATTTATGGATCCAAGCTGGCTGCCCGTAGCTTGGATTTGTATACCAACATGAACCTTGATGTGTACCTCGCCCTCCTCCTATTTAGTCAGCAGCTGTCTAGTGGGATAAGCCTGGAGGCTGGAACCAGAAGTTACTCATGTCCAAGCCCAATTACTTTCTTGCAGTTGTCCCTGGTGAAAGCTGGGGTCCACATTAGACCCCCTGCCAGAGGTTAGCCAGTGCAAAACACATGAGACATAGTAGGTACAGATCTTGTATTTTTAAGTGTGTGCTAAAATATCCACTTCCACCCAGTCTCTATCTACAACACTCCCCGTATGTCTAAGCACTTACTTTCTTATATTGATTTTTGTTAAATGGGAAGGAAGGTGGGAGGAAGAGAATAAGAGAATGGAGCTGAAAGGACTTACAAGGACCACTTGTGGCTACTGTTTGTAAACAAACTCACTGACTCCCATTGCAATGTGATTATCCAAAGACAAAATATAAAACATCATTTTAATGCTTACTATCCTACACACAACGCAGATAAATCAATAAAAATATTAAGCTTTATTGTAATCAGTTGTGGACAGTAAAGGCAATTTAGGAGGATCAGATGCTGCCAAGTAAAATGTATCTATATACATGTAATCACTATATCAAGATTATTTAAGTCTTGCCCCAGGCACAGTTTCTGCATAATCCACAGTTACAAGAAAAATCTATTTCATTTTCTGGTTCCACCCATTTACAGACGCAGAATATGCTCATTCTGTAACAATAGTCATTTTGTTGCACAAAAGCATATGTGGTCACGTATATCTAGCAACAATTCATGATATCACACATATACAAAATGAATTCCAATTAAATTAAGTGAAATTACATTAACTACAAACATCTGTTCTTTTACACTTTACAAATCCGTTCCTGCTACAGTCCAAATGAAAATATCAATTAAGTAATGCAAATAGACGGCTGCACATTCAAATAATATAGTATTTTATTATTATTATTATTATTATTATTATTCATTTTTATTTATAGGGCGCCACTAGGTATCCGTGGTGCTGTACAGGGACAAACAATTACAGTACGAGGTGAGACAGCACGGTACAATTAACAATAAGCACAGTAACTCAGGAAGCTCAAAGCACAGATAGAGAGAGGGGCGGGGGGAGGGGGAGAGGGAAGATCCACATACGCCGGAGCCCAAGAGGGAGGGCATGGATGACAGGAAGAGCCCCAGAGGGGTGAAGAGAAAAGTGAGAGGGGTCAGAGGGCAGAAGGTCCTCGAGAAGGAGGGCTAGGTAGCTGGAGAGCAGAGTTAGAAGAGGTGGAAAAAGGAGGAGAGATGGCCCTGCTCAAGGGAGCGTACAATCTAAGGGATAAGGCTAGTATATATATATATATATATATATATATATATATATATACAAACAGAAAAGACACAAATGGCGCTATGACACAATACCAGTACAGAAATGATAGGTAATCCAGAAATAAAATGGTTAGTCCAATAATATAATCTTGAACTGGTTCCTTCTTATATCACACTTCCCCTGTACGGGTGGCTGCCAATCCTCTAGGCCAAGCGGTGTGGCAGGAAGAAATCTAGAAAAAATGGAGGAGGAGGCGCACAATAGTGTAGTACAGTATTGTAATGGAGCCAAACAGGAATCCAGAAGAGGAACCTAATCACCAAAGTAGAGTGAGCCAGAAATTGTCACCATAGAGACACACACAATTATTAGTGTGGATGAAAATATAGCATATATGGTGAGGAATCACACAAAGCCACGTATCACTCAGATTAAACAGTGTGCTAAATAGAGACACAGATATCTGTCTTTTCTCCTGATGAAGTCTGTTTACAGACGAAATGCGTTGAGATTTTGCTGTCTATTACCATCGCTGATCAGATAGGCTTGTCATCTGCTTCTGGATGTGTAAGTTACTACTTTTTAATAAATGTGAACCTTTTTGGATACTACACCTGTGTTCCTCTGTCTATTTATTAAGGCAATCAATTGGTTGATCCGTTGTGGCTGGAGAGTGATCTACCATCACAGTCTACAGAACATCTTTACAGATAAGCCTCAAAGTTTTGTCTTCTGGTACGCATATACCTGCACTAGTGTGACCTGTGTGTCTCTATTTAGCACACTGTTTAATCTGAGTGATACGTGGCTTTGTGTGATTCCTCACCATATATGCTATATTTTCATCCACACTAATAATTGTGGGTGTCTCTATGGTGGAAATTTCTGGCTCACTCTAATTTGGTGATTAGGTTCCTCTTCTGGATTCCTGTTTGGCTCCATTACAATACTGTACTACACTATTGTGCGCCTCCTCCTCCATTTTTTCTAGTATATATATATATATATATATATATATATATACAAGTTAACCCGTGCATGATACTCATGCATTCTAGTCAAATCAAGCTACTTAAGGTCTTAAAAAGGTTCTTGTCATGCATTTGGGCCTAGCCCAGGCCTCCTCAGGGGAAGAGCGTTACTTCCCGACGCAAGTGCCCTTTATAATGTGTGTTCATGAGGTAAAATTACCTCACAAAAATGAGTTTAACCCTTCAACTCGTAAATTTAGCCTTTACTACCCCTCCCACGGGGGGAAGGGGGAATGTTGGAAGTTAACTGACTTCACTATTCTAATTTTTTTGTCAAATTTTGTCAGTATACCAAATTTCAGGTCAATTGGATGAGCCCTTTCTGAGAAAATAGTTTTTTCCACACACACACACACACACACACTAACACACTCCACTACACATGTGTGTTCATGAGGTAAAATTACCTCACGAAAATGAGTTTGAGCCCTCAACTCGTAAATTTAGCCTTTATTACCCCTCCCATGGGGGGAAGGGGGAATGATGGAAGTTAACTGACTTCCCTATTCTAATTTTTTTTGTCAAATAATGTTAGTATACCAAATTTCAGGTCAATTGGATGAGTCCTTTCTGAGAAAATAGTTTTTTCCACACACACACACACACTAACACACTCCACTACACATGTGTGTTCATGAGGTAAAATTACCTCACGAAAATGAGTTTGAGCCCTCAACTCGTAAATTTAGCCTTTACTACCCCTCCCACGGTGTGGAAGGGGGGATGATGGAAGTTAACTGACTTCACTATTCTAATTTTTTTGTCAAATAATGTCAGTATACCAAATTTCAGGTCAATTGGATGAGCCCTTTCTGAGAAAATCCACACACACACACACACACTAACACACGCCGCTAGACTTTTACTT
Organism: Mixophyes fleayi; assembly: GCF_038048845.1. NCBI lineage: Eukaryota > Metazoa > Chordata > Amphibia > Anura > Limnodynastidae > Mixophyes > Mixophyes fleayi. The sequence goes on from NC_134404.1 coordinate 90,078,701, forward strand.
TTATATATTAGATAATGCTAAGAATTTAGTAGGTCAGTGTATAACTCCGCCCAGCAGGTGGCGCTGCAGCTTGTTTGTTTTTTTTCCACACACAGACTAACACACGCCGCTAGGCTTTTATATTATAGATATAGTAGCTACACTAATGAATAACATACTATCTGCTGGATAGGTCAATCTGCAAACATCCAATCAGAAGGGGCTAGATAGTGATGTCAATTGTCATCATCATCATTGCATCTTGTTGCACCAGCCCACCAGCACCCAAAATAAATATGCCTTCTGGCAGGTATATATCCATCTGCATACAGGTCTACCTCAGCTGCAATTATATGAACACACCCTTACTGTACTTGAACTACGCTTAATCGCCTCTTTCTGTCTTTTTCCACCTTTCCGGATATTAGAGATGTGCACTGACTCTCATGTTTTGGATTTGCTACCGGTTTTGTCAAACAAATGCTAAAGGTTTTGGTTTTGGATCTGGATTTAATTGAAAAGTGTGAAAAATAAGTTAAATAATGTAATTTTGAGTTGGTTTTGCTCCTATATTACTATTTACAGCATTAACATTCATTTCCAGTCTATTTTATAATGATCCCTTCACAACGGTCCCCAGTTTCACCAATGTTGGCCAAAGTCTGCATTTGCTTTCTCAGATTCAATGAAAAAAATAATAAACTGAATAGCGTTGATATCTCCCTTTCATTGCACCCAAACCTCCCTTAAATGTTCAGACTTACTATTACTATAATTAATTAAATAAATAAATAAATAACCACACGGACACCAATGTAAATTTTGCAAAAGGTCATCGTTTTTATTTAAACAAAAATGGTGGTGGAGAGAGCAATGAGAGTCAGCTAACAACTAATATCAAAATCAAACAGTGGAAGGTCAAATTGCCATTACACCACTGGTCCCAGGATATAATCTTTTATGATATTACAGCTTCTTAGAAACTTTCATAAACTTTTAGAAACAGCAGGAGAGGTCTTCACCTATAGCACCCGCCTTTCCCGTAGAGATAGATGCACTCACAGGTACTCAGATGTCCCCAGTAACTCAACTCAACGTGGTAAAAGCTTATGAGCAGGAACCGGTAGCACGGAGATAGGAGAAATGGAGCCAAGAGCACGCTCCCCACGTCCACTCTGGAGCCAGCAATAATTTAATTAAAAAAGCTGCGCGCCCCAGCTGCCTGCTACCAGCAAGGATGCAGCTCTGGCGTCAAAGTGAGTATACCACTTCTTTGAGACAGCCTCTGCTTCAGCTCTCAGGCAGTCTTCTTTACCCCAGGGTTGGACGAAGCTTACCCTGGGACAATGATTTTTCCTCCCTCCCTCAGAAAAATTTACGAGTCCCCTGGTTTGATTCAGAAGAACAGCATTACGGCATAGAACATATAAGGAAAACAATATAGAAAAGCCATGCTCTTGGCTTCCGATGAATGATCTGGCAATGTATTATGTGCCTAATCTTTGAATTTTTGTAGTATGGGTGCAGGTCACCTTCTTCTATTTATTTTCCAAAATGTCTGACTCCATCCAATGACCTCTGCCAGTTACTTTAATTATAGTCTGTCACTAGTCGGGATGCAGCAGCAGTGTGAGGCATCCCGGTTGCCCTGGTATCAGAGTACACCCCTTCTTGGGGACCGCCTCTGCTGCAAGTCTCAGGCAGTCCCTGTTACCCCGGGGTTGGATGGAGCTTACTCTGGGGCAATGATTTTTCAGCCCTCCCTTCCACATAAATATTTATGAGTTCCCAGGCCTGATTCAAAATGGTAGCATTATGGCACAGATATATCTCACTACAAGGGCAATGCCATCGAATGGCGATACAAATCTCACAAGAGTTTTACAAAGAGAAAATCATGGAAATCATGTTTCTCTTCATTTTGAGAACTGATTTTGACGGGATAAACCGAGTCACTCGGTTTCACTCGGACCCCCAACATCAGATTTTGTCAGATTTCAAGTAATCCGAACTGGTCATCTCTACCGGATATAAGGAGTAGCTAGGGTAGGAAATGACCAAATCTGCATATGGACTTATGCGTATGCATTTTTTTAAGTTTATGCACAGTGCAGAAATGTGTATTTTATGCAAATAAAACAGTCTAACGCTACACAAGACTGTTTTCTTTCTCTTTTTTTTTTTTTTTTACTTTTTTAACTTTAACATTTACATATATTATACGGATACAATGATAGAAAATAATGCAAAGTACACTCCAACTGTTTTCTATAGCCTATGTACACACACGTAGATGGTGTCGTAACAGCACAGTTATTCCAAGTTAATAAAACAGAGAGAGAACTACAACTTTAAATGTTATTGGCTAACAATGATAATAGACAGTAAGGCTCATTTATGAAAGTGCAAATGCTTGTGCTAATTTATTAACATTGCATTAAGGCACAAGGTTTGCATTGAATAACATCAACCAATCAGCAATTAGCTGTTTATCTATCTAGTGCATGTTTGTCAATGAAAACAAGTGCCTAACTGGTTGCTGTGGTTTATAGCAACGATAAATGACCAGTTGGCCTGACTTCACAGTAGTGTCTACCGTGCAATGAGGAACAATTATCATTCCAAAGCCCATCATATTGTTTAATGTGATTTTTAAACTGAAATAAAAATCTTGTTCAATGATGGAACAATTGTCGAATGACAATTTAACTATAAGTATGAAGCAACAGGAGTCCACTCACTCCCAAACAGCCAATTAGCCTCTGCCTCACCTGACTCAGGCGCTGTTGTGACTTAATCAGCCACAGCCACCGGAGAGCTGAGGACATATTGTTACCAGACACCAGGCAACGGGAGGTGACCAGACTGTGGTAGATAGCGCAGCAGGTACAGAACACTGGGTGGGATCTGCCAGTCTCTTACCAAGTTCTCTGTCTGTATCAGTGGGAGGGGTGATCCCAGGCTCATGTCACTCTGACACCTGGAGTAACTAAGTAGCTAAAGGTCTTCCACCTTCCCTTCCTATTGATCTTCTCATCCCTCTTTCTTTCACGCCCTTAATGACAGTTCAAAGGGGGTTTAGTTGACTTTTTTTGCTTTTATAGTTTCTACTTCTGCAGTTTTCTCTGCATGGACACATGGTAAACCAATATTTAATCATCTATTCAGCTGATGGTTAGGACAGATAAGGAGCACAGATCTGAAGGTAAACCATGTATAGTGTGTACATATGAATCGGCATGCTGATAAGGACTTTTTTTTCCTGTAATTGGTAAAATTGCTAAAAATATTGCATCGCTAGAATTTTGCTGTAGTGTGTACCCATCCTGAAATGCAATGTTAGTAAATTGGCTCTTCTGGTTTGTATTCTCAGAAGTCTACTTTATGCAAATTTACTCATTTGTACAATTGGATTTGCAAGCCAAGATAGTACTATCTCCAGGTGTAAACATTTACACTCTCCAATCAGAGAAACTGCACTGATCAAGAGCGTTCCTTGCTGAGTGCAGCATATGCACATGTGTGTTCATCTTTTGTACCCACATGCAAAGAATTACATTATTTAAATAAGACAAAGGGGTAGATAAGGTGCATTTGTGGGAGAGGTCATTTCCTGCTTTGCAGATGAGTCTGCCTTCTTTTCTCTCTTCGAAAGGGCTTGAATTTTCCACAATCTCTAATGTGGCAGAGATACTGGACCTGATGCTGAGATATACGTATGTGTAGCGTAAATCATGAAAATGTGCACAGCTTATGCTCACACTTATATTGTAAGTATATGCATGCATGCAGAGTCGCATAATGTAGGACGAGTATAGTAAGGTCTATTCTATACACCTGTCAGGAGCCTTATCTTTTATACACTGCTGATGACGATGGCCGTCTGCACTAGATAGCCGCTTCTGACTGGCTTATTGTGAATTCACCTCTGAAGCTAATAGGTTATTTCTGTTTTCATTATGCATATATTATAGGATTTTGTGGGAATAGTATATCTATGGTATTATATAAGTATATTGTCTAAAAACTAGAGATGATCAAAATATGTGAAGAGTTCTAATATTAAAAGAAATGCTAGGGGTATAATAAGTAATTTATAATGTAATTTCTTTCTAATTTTTATTATATTTAAATTATTTTTAGAGACTTGGATAAGTTATTTCAGCATAACCATAATGAACCAAATCACAAACTATGAAACATTAAATTGAAGTATTTTGGTCATCTCTACTAACATATTTGTGTAATTATTTACTTTCGTGCACACTACAAATTATTCTTGGTAGACAACATCCTGTTGTATTTGATCTATTACTTTCTCAAAATTATTTCATGCACGAGTGTGTGTGCAGCCTTCCCAATTTTTGGTGCAAAAGTTTAAGCACCGATGGACAATTTGCATGTTTTTATGAATGTGTAAATGAATTAACTCAACAGAACTTGACATTACCTCTACAAGTTGAAAATTGAAATGTTTTTTGTAATTTTAATGCATAATTAATTTTGTCTTCCTAGTACTTTGTAGCACCTCTTTGGCACAAGTTAAAGTCCTAGGAACTGTGGAGGACACTTTAAAATGCTCATCTTTCCTGTAAATACTTTCACATTGTTTTCTTTCTGAAATATCCAATCATATTTTAACCACATTTTTTTCATTAATGCTGGCACATTAGTTTCCTGTGATTGGTTGATATTTAGTTGAATCTATTCTTTGTTCCAATACAGTGATATTTCCTGTCCCACTGGGTGCCACACATCCCTCACTCTTATGGTGGCGCAAGAGTGTACGGTGCTTGTTGTGGGTGGAGTTTAAAAGCTTTACATTGGAGCAAGTGGTATGAAGTGTGGAGTATGGTTCAAGGAGAGGAACAATTAAGACATGTTCCAAGCTCCATGGGTGAGTTGAGTCCAGTGTTGAGTTGCTGAGAAAGATAGAGACAAATAGAAAGTGAGATTACAGAGACAGGAAACCAGAGAGTGATAACATGGAGTATAATAGCCGGGCAATTGCACACCACAAGATAAGACTAACATTGGATACCGCTAAACTGATTCAGTCTGAGTCACATGATGAGAATGTGAGTGCACACTAAGAGAAGTGCTTGAGAGATTTTCAGACTGTAACTAGCTGAGAGAAGCTAAACAATGATAGACATTAAAGAATGAGTGTTCAGTGTCAAGTGAATTCATTAGCACGTAATAAGCATGATACGAATTGCATTATAAAGAAGGCCTGATTTTTGCTTTGCTATGTTATTAGATGGAGAAGCAGTCTCCCCAATATGCGCGACAGTATTTTGTTTACAGTTTAAGCCTACAAAACATATTTTACTATAGGAGTCCATGTTTGTGAAAGCAATTAAAACAATGATCATAACCTCCTAGGTTAGAAGTATTTGTTCCTCCCTGGAATTGTCTTTGCTTCACCAAGTCATTCCACTATGGGCCTTTATAACAAAAGAAAAAGCAGAAGCAGTAATGAATGAATTTGAGTTAGGACTTTTGCATGGGCCGTATTCATTCTTTATTATTTGCATTGTTAATATCAGCAAATACATTATATGTCTGTATTAACATTTGCTGATACAATGCACCATGTAGAGGTTGTGTCAGCTTATGTCAGGTCACAGATCCTGTGAAATGTACAGTTTAACTAGGAGACTAAACCTTTGCAAATAGCAAATATTTAAAAGGATGAAGCCACCTATCTGATGAATAATTAAATTCTTACTTAACAAGTCATAGGGACTTATTTAAGAGCAAACAGTGAGATCCGTGATTATGTTCATCAGTGCTTACCACAGTGATGAAAACCTGTAATCAATACAATTTATCATTGAAATATTGCAGAGGCAACTGAGTGGTTAACCAAGGCCAGTCTAAGGGGGTATGAGTATGGGTGACCCAGCTTGCTGGCTTGGGTTTCAGTTCCACTTGGCAAGAAGAAATGTTAAAAATATAAATTAAATATTAAACAAATAAAATAAAAGCATTCACCATTGAAAAATGTTTCATTTAAATAATAAAGCATTTTTTAATTAATTTTCTTCTGTTACCGCCAACCTGACTTGTGGATACACCTTGATGTAGAGAGCAAACCTATTGCTGTGTTCTCTAGCTATATGGCTTTTCACTTCATGATAATATGCTCATAATCTATGATAAAATATATGTGTGTAGTGGTAACTTCATTTGACACAGTTTTGCACCTTCCTTCCCTTCCTTTTCTTCCTTCTCTTCCTTCCTACCTTCCTTCCCTTCCTTCTCTCACTTCTCTACCTTCTCTCCCTTCTCTTCCTTCTCTCCCTTCTCTTTGTTCCCTTCCTTCTCTCCCTTGTCTCTCATCACTTCCTTCTCTCCCTTATCTACCTTCTCTTCCTTTTCTCCCTTGTCTCCCTTCCTTCCCTTCCCTCTCTTCTTTCTCTTCCGTCTCTTTCTTCTCTTCTTTCCCTTCCTTCTCTTCCTTCCTTTTCTTCTCCTTCTTCTATTTCTTCTCTTCCTTCTCTCCCTTATCTTTCTTCCCTTCCTTCTCTTCTTTCCCTTCCTTCCCTTCCTTCTCTTCCTTCCCTTCCTTCTCTTTCTTCTCTTTCTTCTATTTCTTTTCTTCCTTCTCTCCCTTCTCTTTCTTCACTTCCTTCCCTTCCTTCTCTTCCCTCTCTTCCTTTCCATGTAGTGCTATGTTGGGGGTCAGGCGCACCGAACATATGAGAAGGGATAGAAGGGAGAGAAGGAAGAAAAAGAAGGAAGGGAATGAAGAGAAAGAAGGGAAGGAAGAGAAGGGAGACAAGTGAGAGAAGGGAGACAAGGAAGACAAGGGAGGGAAGGGAGAGAATGCAGGGAATGAAGAAAAGGAAGGGAAGAAAGAAAAGGGAGAGAAGGGAGAGAAGGAAGAGAAGGGAGGAAAAAAATCCCAATGTGTAAAATGAGAAAACATTGAAATAAACATCTTAAATATATAAATATAAGAATTTAAATACTACTTAGTTTGATTCTTATATTTATATATGTATCTATATGTTCATATATTTGAGTTATCCATCTACTCTTACATCTTGTTTCTGCTTTTACACATTATTGGTATCCTTTTCCCTTCTCTTCATTCATCCATTCTCTTCACTTTAATTTCATTCCTATTGTTACTTGCATCCTAACCCCACAACCAAACATGTCCATCTGCCACATATACAGAACCTCCTTACTACACCAATCTCAGCACCTCCCAACCTTAAAATAATTAATCTTCTCAATCAAATTTTTGAAAACTATACTATTGTACAACACCATCTTAGACGTCGATCCACAGGACATCTAAAGAACGTCTACAGTGCTCCACGGCTACAATCAGATAAGAAAGGTACATATGTCAACAATAACTATAAATTTATTTAGCCTAAAACCAAAATGGGAAATGAACAACAATGAGTTACCAAACATGTTATTAACAACTAGCTAACTGATTTTCAAAAAATAAGTTATACCCTGCAGTATTTATTCTAAAAAAAATAACAATAAAAAATGGATATTGTTGTGAACAATCAATTTCATGGATACTTCTTCAAAATACTGTGCACTCTCTGTAAATTAACAACAAGATAACATGCTTCAATCTTGCTAGAAAAAAAAACTTTAATTATTTTATAGAATAAAAATGGCTCAATTGGTTCAAGTAGCCGGGCATTTACATAACCAAATTTGTTCATTTTTCAAGAAAGTGTGAAATAAAATATTCAACTGTAGGTGATCAAAATGTTATCAGAATAGGTAGTAGTAAGTAGTGTCTACCATTCATCACCACTCACCAACAATGGAACAGACACCTTTAACAAGTCAATCTCACAGATCCATTAAATGTAGCAGCATTCTACATTATATAATACACATTCAACTTATAATTAAAATGTTTCCAATTCTGCTCTGATATGAAAGATCAAATGGGCCATTAAACAGCTGGTGAAGCCTGCTAGCACACAATGCCTGCCTAATTATGTACACTAAATTATATGGGTCCTCCATAAAGCATTTGTTGTGTGTGGTATTTAAAATTGCCCCTAACAATTTTAACTCAATAATTTAGCGTAGGTGACTGCATATGCATAACGCGACTGATAACAATGCTAATGAACAAATAAAACAAATGAGCTTCTGTGCAGTTATAGCAAGTGAACTGAATGTATTTACAATCACGTAATTGCACTTCATTTAATGTGTCTTCTGTTTTGCATCTTCCTCATGTCTTGGAGAGCGCATATGACTAACAGAAAGCACCTGTCACTTGCCTATTACACTGATACTATGTTATGGTTCCAGGTTTCAAGTATGTAATTCTGTAAGGAGTTTCTGCTGACATATATAAATCACTTGACCTTTAGATCTTTAGGCCTACTTAGCAGAATTACTCTGCACAAAAATAATGCATGGTTTGATGGCTGTAATTCTGTCCTATTTACTTGAGCACATTTATATTTATGTCTGCTTATGTACATATTTTAAACTATCATTCTGGCAGTACAGTGATGCTTGTGTCTGCAGATCAGAATGACATTTAAATGAATACAGGAAGCTCTCAGAGGAAATATACTCGAAGGGCATTTTGTCCTTTCATTCTTGTGCAGTTTATTTGTGAAATCGCAAGTCTTATGTTTTTGCAGTTATATTTAATTATTTAAATAATGCAATTCATTTCCGTGGAAACATCAACAATTTCCTCACTGATAAATTTAATGAATATTTGTAAGTGGTGTTCTATTCAAACCTTCTACATCTTTTTGAGTTAATTAAAAGGGCATACCTCCCAAACATCTCCCTTCTGTACCAAATCCTCTGGCCCCTCTTCTAAAAAGTCCCTTTTTGGTTATGAGCTATAGATAGGTGTGGCTATGATTCTTTAGCTTTTTCAACTTCTATATTTATATTAGTACCCACCTTATGCATCATTATGTGTTATTACCTGAGTATAATAAATTCAGTGGTGGATAAAGAATACATTTGGGCCCGGGTGGTGACCAAAACATGGGCCACCCACCAATCAGTCCTTATCCCTAATAATATACAATATAAATGAGTGTAACATAATCTCCATACATTTAATATAGTATTAAACCACTCTAAATTATTGAATGACTGCACAAATATGAAATTCCCCCAAATCTCGAAAATGTCACATATGAAATTTTGTTTCTTTTTAGTAAATATTTTTTTTTCACATTTTTTAAAAATATTTTATTGAGAATTTATAAAATTGGGAATGGGAAAGGAAAACAATAGTAGAAAAGGGAGCAAAGCTAGGGAGGCAAATTTAGAACATACAGTGAAAATGTACAATAGACCTTCACTTAACATGGCTTAGAGTGAACTGGGAAAATGTGTCAACAGAGAACAAGTGAAGTTTCGATATCATGTATCATTAGGAAATAAAGATCATGGGGTGAAAAAAGGAGAGGAGTATAGGGTTGAAATATAAAAAAAAAAAAGGGGGGTAAGGAAATACGATTAAAATGAGATGCCGAGCTATCAGGACATTTTTGTACTAGAGGTTATGGGAAAAGGGGATCTCAAGGATCAAAGAAATCAGGCACTCCATACTGACAAAAATTGAGTGGGGAGATTATGGTTTATGCTGTTGATATTTTCTAGTTTATATAACTGCCAAACTTAATTAATTAGAGCTAGGATTGTGGGAGGATTAGGATTTTTTCAGGTCAGACATATAGCTGTCGCGAGACTGTGACCAGAAAATTTAAAAATCAGTCTAAGGATTCCAGGTGGCAGTCGAGTTAGCATATAAAAGGAAAGGTTTGTTGGGAGATGTAAATAAGCAACCTTGTTTATTAGTTCTCTTTCCTTATGCCAGGGTGCCCCAGCAGCTACAATTCCGCCAACAAAGGTTTCAGGTTGACTGATAGATTGCTTTAAGTCTGGAAGAGACCAAATAGAAGTTTATAGGAATTTTCATTGTTCTGGGTGCATAGGGAGGATTTGGCAACCGCTTCCCGGTTACAAGACCATTCCTCTGGATCGAGAAGCTCATCAGTGTCCTCCTTCCTTCATAACTCATGAGACTCGTTAGACGGTCAGTCACGTTGGAGCAACAGAGAGTAATATTTGGAAATAAGGCCTTTGGATAAGAATCTACTAAGACAAAACATTTCTAATGGGGAAGGATGATAGTGGATTTGTCAGTTGATCTGACAATTATAGAGATGGCAGATCTGAAGGTATTGGTAAAATAAACCAGGTGATCAAGGAGCTCAGGGAACTTTAAGAAAAACCCCAGGGAACTATATTTGTAAGGAATTTGAAGTTGTGTTTAGTCCAGTCAGAGACGGCTCTGCGGTCTACACCCGGCTGAACCCTAGCAGCCTAGGAAATAGGTCCATTTTCACAGTAGCGATCCCGTCGGCCCATGAGATAAAGTGAGAGTTCCAAATGAACTTGAAGATGGGTTTTAAGTGTTGATGAAAATAAGGGGGGTGTTGAGGGCAAGAGCCTCAGTTTTTTTTTAATTGATCTTAAAATTTCATAGGAGGCCATAGTCCCTGATCTCCATCATTAGACCTGGAATCAATACATGAGGGTTTGTAAGTGTGAGTAGGATGCCATCCATGTAAAGAGACAGTTTATGTTCTTGAGGACCAACTGGGATACACAAAATATTTGTGTTATTAGGTATTCTGGCAGCAAGTAGCTCCATCATCAAAGCCAAGAGGAGGAGTGACAAGGGGCAGCTCTGCCTCGTACAATTATTAATCAAAAATGAGAGGCAAGAATAGCTATTTGCAATCCCTGAGTCAGTAGTATTAAATTATAAAGAGGCGATGCCTTGAGGAAAGGACTTCTGATATCAACCATGCTCAGAACTTGTTGTATAAAAGGCCAAGAAACTCGATAAAAGTCTTTTTCAGCACCGAGGACCAACACCAGAGCGGTGACCATTTTTTTTTGTTAGCAGTGTAAATTAAGTCAACAGCTTTTCTGGTGTTATCCGCTGCATGGTTGCCAGGGACAAAACCCACTTGGTTGATGTGGACCAGGGGGGTGGGGAACGGAATATTGGTTGCCATTATTCCGACCATACTTACCCCGACGCGGTGACCCCGAACAGCTCCTTCCCGACCTGGCTCCAGGACGACTGCTGTGACCGCCGACTGCAAGGGATCGTGACCTATGAAGAATCCGAACAGTCTTGATAATGTCACTGGTGACCGCGACGCTCTTTTCCTTGCTGTTAAGGTGGAAATGTAAGTATGCGGCCATAGACAATGTACATCGCTAAGCAAAGTACAAATTGCAGGATAAAGAAGAAACTCAGCAGAATAAGTGTGTTGCTGAAGTGGAATCACAGTAGATTAGAGTGCATAGCTCAAGGGACCTAAACAAATTTAGACCATCACGTTACCCTGAGACAAGTGAGAGCAATTAGGTCTTGAAAATGTGCACTCAGATGCGTATATAGTGCAAGTGAAAGAAGCATCCAGTTGAGATATGTAGAGGTAGTACAATATAGGGTAACTGTTGACTTAATCTGCTAGATTATCACAGTAGCATCAAAAATAGAGTGAGTTTGTCTTGGTATGCTGTATAGACCTTGCTGTCTGAAATATAATTATCAAAAATTTAAACTCTGGTGGGCATGATCAGGAGCAAAATGTCCTGCTGACGAAAACTCTCTGATGATTGATGAAGTGGGCCATGTAGGTGCGATAATGGAGGCCACAGTGGCCCTGTCGTTGCAGCCATTATTCTCTCTATTATTATCGTAGGTTTGTAAGGTGCCGCAGTGTTCCGAGGCGCTTTACACTAGGCAGAATACACAGAGCTATGCAGTATAGTGGGCCATCGCTTACCTGTTGCTTCACATTGGTGTCCGAGTCAGCAGCAGGTGAGAGTGTCTCTCCACTCAACACAGAGTCAGCTGGATCAAAAGCATGTGGAGGGGGTACTGCCAATCGGAAGCAGAGCTGCGTCCAGGAAGACAGAAGCTGCGCCCGTACAATGTGGAGGAAGGTCACATGCAGACCTAAGTTAAAGTGTCTGTCTATGGGTGAGGAGTTAGGTAGGTGTGCTATCTCTGTAACTAGGCCATTGGTGGCAATATTTGATCTGTAAGAGGTAATGGGGGATCCCACCTGGAGGGGTTCCTGGAGGCAGTAATGGTTGCAGAGATAGAATGAAGCAGTAGGCCACAAGGTAGAAGCAGGTACGGCCAAGGTCAATCTGGGTCCAAATATGAACCCGGGGGTCCCAGAAGGCCACACGGAGACTAACTAAGCAGGGAATTATCAGAGATGGAATGGGATTATTTCCTCTAAATTTACCTAAGATTTGCCTAACCCGAATGGCTTCCAGGCCATGTCCCCAATAAATAAATAAAAAAATATAAAAATCATAATTAAACTCTAAATGATTATCACACAAAATAATAACATTAAAAATAACCACATATAAATATTAACCATTTTGATTTAAGTTGCCCAGGATCAAAATAAATCAAAAATCCTTGGTATAGCAGCACCATTCAGTGCAAATGGGAACATTGATGGATCAGCTTTACATTCCAATACGGAACTGTAGATTTATTAGTGGCCACATTTAAACATATTTTATTATTATACAGTAATTTAATTAAGAACAATTCGAGATTCCACAGACATCCAAAAAATCAGCTATTCATAATACAAGTCTTTGCGCCAGCCATTTATAAAATTAGCCTTTGCCCCCAGCCATTAATAATATCATCCTTGGTCTCCAGCCATTCACCATACCAGCATGTGCCCCTATACTATAGAGCATGCCAGACTTTGCCCCATCTTTTCACAAGGCTGGCCTTTGCTCCCAACTATTCACAAAGCCAGTCTTTGCACCCAGCAATTTCTAAATAACATTCTTGGTCCCTAGCCATTAATCATACCAGTCAGTTTCCCAAGCTTTTCCTAATGCCAGCCTTTAACCCAAGTTTTAATAATATCAATCATGGACTTACATTTTTGCCTCCCTACACCACTTTTGTAAAGCTACTTCGTTATTTTAGACAGAATGGGGTATGATGAAGATTTGGAATAATTTTATTTTTTTGTCTTTTATAAAATTTTACTGTATTTTATCAAATTTCATCATGGACTATTTAAGCTGAGAGAAAAATATATAATAAAACTGTGGATAGCTTATGAAACAAGAGAAGCATGTCAGCCTAGCACTTTTGCTGCTTTAGGACTGGGCTTATGATGCCTTATCACAAGATCAGGTGTTTGACCAACCTTTGCCCCAAGTATTCAAAAATAATTACTTACAAACTAAAACAAAAAATAGCTCAGCCAAGCTGTCTTGTCCTGTTATTCACTATCAGATAGGTTATGGTTTAATATTTTGTGTATCCATAAGCATTAAAGCCAAGGCATTAAAGCTTTTTTACAGGGCCCATCATAAAGATGTTACAACTAGAAGTGACCCTGGACATTTTTTGGTGGACACTTTAATCCTACTATCAATCCCCTGCACTGTCCCTTGCTTTTTAGTAGAGGTAATAGTTGTTAGGAGCTTTTAGTTCTATCCAGCTGACAGCCCCCAGTACTCTGATTTGACACTATGAACAAATTAGTGCTGGGAGCTGCCCTTATGAAAAAGCAAGTGGCAACGTTGGTTGTCAGATATACAGGGATCTAACTGAACTACAGCCCAGGAGCCTCGGGCATCTAGGGGGCCCTTGAAACTACTAGGCATGTCGAGAAAAACACCCAAAAACAAGAATAAACCAAAGCAAGTGCAATTAGTAATGTAATCCCATATCCTAGGAAAGCATATCTTATCTTTCAGAGGGGAAAGCCAAGAGATGCACAAAACTGGCAGTATACACAGAAATTGCATGCTACAAAGCCAAAGTGTCCTAGTGGCCAAGCAATATTCATACGTGTATAGAGAGAATTATGATGAGACATTTGCTTCAGTGGTCAAGCACACTACAATCATGACTTTTCTTACAGTGGCAGGCACAAAGAAACTACAAGTGAACATCTTGATGTCAAAACTTGTCTGTAGCAGGCAGTGAGAGCATGGAATAAAAGACGTGGAGAATTAGCTGACAGATGGATATTTCTAATCATATATGTGGATGATCTTGTAGTTTAAACAAGAAAGGGATGAAATTGAAAACTACAAGCCATGAAACAGAATTTTGACAAAATATAACAAATTATCCATGTATTCAATTGAGAGAGGAACATTTGACAGTTGTGTTCCTAATCAAAGAATTAAAATACAGAAAATCATTGATGATTTCGGGATGCAAGATTCAAAACCACTACGCATTCCCATGGGAACCAGCTACACAGAAGAAAGGAATAACCAGGGTACTTCACAACCAGATAATCGTCAATACAGAAAAGCAATAGAAAAATTGTTCTACATCGCTAATGTCACAGACCTGACATTGCAACAGCTGTGGGATTCTTATGTACCATGCATAAAAGCTAAGCCAAAGTGATTGGAATTCTGTAAAAAGGGTTATACACTATTTAAAAGGAACCATTAATTTTCAACTGAGACTTCAAGCAGCTGGTAAATGCAGCCTGACTGATGCATATTGGGCTGGAGACTTGAATGCCCACAAGTGGCTATTAATTTTTACTCGGAACAGGACCAGTTGGACTAGCAGGAAAATTAGGAAACATCTGTAGCACTTTCCTCAACAGAGGCAGAATATGCTGCAGCAGCACATTCAAGTCAAGAGATGATATGGCTAAGCCAACTGCTAGCCGACATACGACAACCGCAGGCAGAACTGACAGTGATCTTTGCAGATAACCAAGGATATATTGCACTAGCACAGACAGAACAGGATAACCCAAGAACCAAGCAGATTGATGTGAAGTACCATTTTCTAGGAAATCTAAAAGAAAAAGGGAATCTTGACGTACAGTACTGGCCAAATGAAGGCATGATTGTAGACATCTTTACAAAGCCTCTACCTGGAAAAGATATCACAAATTGCTACATAAAACTGTTTTAGTGGACAAAGCCTCAGCTGCTGGGAAGGGGTGTTAGAGTATAACAACAGCTGCAGGCTAAGTATTACTTGAGCAACTCTACTGGAGGTACAGTAGGTGGCGCTGTATCTTTAGTTGTCACTGTATAGTCTCACTCTACTGTAATCGCGTATTGTTTTCTATCTCTTGTTAATTTTTCATGTTTTACAGTATATCTGTACTGGTCACAATAAAGTTTTACCCTCAATCTTTCTCTGTGTATTGATGCTTGAACAGAAGCATAATCTGCATACAGGAGTGACTGCATCCAAACCTTCAGCTCATACAATACTAAATTAGGCATGCCAAATAATTATACCTATGGGGCCTGATTCATTAAGGAATGTAAATGCTGATACGTGTCGTATTTTGCATAAAATAGCACTGTGCATGCCCAGAAACTAAATAAAAAGACAATTGTTGTCAGCACATATCCTTACCACTGCATATCTGTGTGTATCTAGCAAAATGAAAACATGAGGTATTACTTCATATTTTGATTAAAACTATAAGCCTGCATCCCAGCATCAAAGGTCCCTTATTGTATGCAGGTCCTATACTGATCTATATGCTTCAAACACCATTAAAATGCTATTAATATCAGATGCACTCACCTCCCATGTATAGGGGCTTACATCTAGCAAGAACTGGTTTGAGGACCACACCCAAATGAGCCTTAAATAGGCTTGATGGACAGCTGTTAAGACAACATAAGGCAATATTTTGAGACAAAACCAGAGAAGAAATAAGCCTGCACTTGGTTAATCCCATATTACATATGTCACTAGCTGCATGGTAATATATAGCGTAGCAGCAGGCTCTGCTGACGGATGTCAGCTTGGGGAGCACACGCCGCACAGGCGGCCGCATCACATGACGCGGGATGCGGCCACGCCCCTGCGTAGCAGCTGTTCATCAAACCTATTTAAAGCTCACTTGCCATATGCCAGTGAACGCAAGAACATTCAATTCATCTTCAAGTGCAAAAGACACTTACGACAGTCAGCGTTTTCATCGGCGGACTGGGGAGGGCAATGGGCGTATGCATGTAGTCAATGTACAGTAATGCTAGAATATATGTTTGCAATCAAGAGCAACTGTCCAAATGCATTTTATGTGCAGTAGACATTAATAACATTCGGATAAATGTTTATTATTATTATTATTATTATTATTATTATTATTATTATTATTATAGGGAGAAAATGGCAAAAAAGTTTTGTTTTTTTTAATGATTTTTCATTAATGACTATGGGCCTGATTCATTAAGGAACTTTGTCAAGAAATTTCTTACTTAAGTCTCCTGGAAAAAAACATGTTAAAATGCAAGGGGTGAAAATTAGTTTTCTATTTTGCACATAAGTTAAATACTGTCTGGTTTTTTTTCCTTTAGCACACAAATATTAACTTTAAATTTCAGTGTACAAATACGCTATCAAGTATTTGTGTGCTACATGAAAAAACAGCCAGTATTTGACTTATGTGCAAAATAGAAAACTAATTTTCACCCCTTGCATTTTAACATGGTTTTGTCCAGGAGACTTAAGTAAGAAATTTCTTGACAAAGTTCCTTAATGAATCAGGCCCTATATTATTAAAGAGACAATAATTGCATTTGTTTCAGTGCGTCCTGCTGGACTTTATACTCCACATATGTAATTTATGTATCCTGCAGTTTATTGTCTGTCAGAGCAGAGCGTATATAGACTAGAGATGTTCACCTACCCACTTGTTTTGGTTTTGGCTTTGGATCTGGATTAACTTCATGTTTTGGTTCTGGTTTTGGTCTGGGATCTGGATTAACTATGTGTTTTGGTTTTGGTTTTGGTTATGACAAAACCGTCCTCGCGTGTTTTGGTTTTGGATCCCGATTTTTTTTTCTTAAATCCCTCTTTTTGTTTGCTAAAATCACATAATTTGGCTCTTTTTTTATCCCTACATTATTATTAACCTCAGTAACATTAATTTTCAATCATTTCCAGTTAATTTTTGTCAAGTGACAAGAACACTCCTACCCCTCCTGTTTCTGTACGAGCAATGGCACTGGAGACTGGAGAGTGACAAGAACACTGCTATCCCTGTTTCTGTGTGAGCAACGGCGCTGGATCTCCTGGGGAGGGAGGTACTTATGGAATCCAAAACCCGCAAGATCCGACAACACAACAATGACGTTTTGCCTCGATTCAGATCCAAGGACACGTGAAAGTAACAAGCTGGCTCGGATCCCCTAAGTTCAGGTGGGCTCTGTTTTCAGAAAACCGAGCCTGAGCATCTCTAATCTAGACCAGTATTCAACAAGAGACATTTCTTCAAATCCACTTGTAGTTTAATTAGGTAATGTGCATGCCCAAATAACGTGCATTTAAAAAAAAAAAACGCACCATAGGTTCGGTTTGCATCCGTTAATGAATCAGGCCCACTATACACACAGCTTATTTTATAGAAGATATATATATGGTAGCAAAATTACTTTGGGTCAACATTTGACAGTAGGTCATATTGACATTAGAATAGCATATAAATAGATTTGTGTGTAAAGCCCAGTGCAGTTCAATTTGTAATATTGCCAGTGATTCATATTGATTCTCTGCATATATTTTACTTTAATGTATATTTATATTTTTAAGGAAAGGTCAGATAACTTAAAAATAATTTTCAAGTGAACCTTTCATGAATTTCAGTTATGAATTTTCAACACATTTTGTTATGTGTATCCAACAGTCGTATTTTTAAAATAAATATTTTAAATTAATTCAGAACTGAGTCATGGATCTTGAAGCGGGAGCACAGACTTCGTCTGGGTGCATTTTCCAATACTGATTAAATGATAACTCCATCCCAAACTAAAAGATTAGCTGACTACCGTGACTACTTATGTGCTTTAAAGTGGTTGTCATTGCCCCTCCCATTCAACATCATTGAGAAGTTCAAGGGGGGAGGCATAGTCAACTGTTTCTCCTGTCTAAAACAGGAAAATGATTATACTACGCAGCAGAGTGACAATTTGGGGTTTGTGTGCATTTCTTCTTTAAGAATTCCTGCTTTTATGTACTTTCGTTTCATATTTTATTAACAATGTTATATTTTTCCTTTGACATTTTGAATGCTTCTGAAGAATGAAAAAAAGGCCCACTAAATTGTAATTTAATATAATTTCATTTGCATTATTAGATTTTAGCTCACAAATACAAAGTGACCTTTTGCTATAAAAAGGTAGAAAAATGAGATGATAACATTCAGCTGTATAAAAAAATGATTTGTTATTTTAGATATGAGTAGATATGAAGTAGTTAGTATTTAAAACCAAGTGAGAGAGTTCTTTTTCACAAGAACAGTGTAAAGGATTGCACGTGATCCTCACAGCTGATTTATCCTAAGATTGGGAATTTACCCAGTTATATAGCGAGGGAAAAAAATAACTTTACTTTACTCTAATGATTAATAAACCATTCATTGCATTGTGTTAATTACTGTTTTGGTTTGTCTAGGGTAAAAAAAAATTCTACCAACGTATATTACAAAGATGGTTCTGGAATTCTGTTTTTCTGGATATGGCTGAAAACGGGTAGAGTGCAGTTTAACAATACAGTACTTGTCAGTTTCTATAATCAGATGTAAATAAAACCAAGTCTAGTGAGAGTTTAGATTTGACGCTCATTAGATGGCTGACTACAGGGTCTTTGAATAAACAGTCAGCAAAAACTACGAGAGTCAGATAATACGAGAACAACCTCCCAGATCATGCACCGCACAGTATTTCTACAGTATGCCAGAACACTGGAGTTCTTTTATACAGATGTTAGAGAAACAAGTATACAGCAGACCCTCAATTATACTCCTACTTTTAGGTTGAAAATAGTGGTGTTTAATCAAGGGTGGCAGATGCCCAAGTCTTTAAACTTGCTGCCAACTTTAAAAGGTCTCCTGGCTTTTGGCAAATAAAACGCCTGCACGATAGCTACATTTTGTAAATAAACTGTGAAGAATTAACAACTATTGAGGTTGTAAAGGTCAGATGTAAAAATGCCACACTCCTTGTCAAAACAACTACAGGTAACCAAACTAATTATTCTCACTGATAATAGGGCGACTCCTACACTTAAATATATTAAGTTGAAAACATTGACAACCTCTACCAATGATCCTTTGCTTAAGAAGCCCGAACATGAATAAACCAATAAAATATCAACACAAGTAATTAAAATCAACCAAGCAGTTAATATGTAGATTTTGTTAATTCATACATGGTTAACTTAACTTAACTGTAAATCCTTATCCTGCATTAACATATGATGGTTTGAAGCAAGCATCAATTCTCCTGTGAGTTTCCAGCCTTTCTGCTTCCATAATTCTATGTTTTAGCTTAAGGAAATATTTTTATATGCCTTCTTTTTTATCTTTAATAACTTAATAAAGGAGATCTCTGACTTAATGCTGCTGGTTTAGTAGAAAAGATAATATATGTTGACATCAAATCCTATAAAAAAAAAACAGTTTCCCAATTGATGACTAATCACTCATTTAACAGTAAAAGTTTGACACAGAAGTAATGGTAATATTTGTAAAGCATTTTCATTCTAGGATCCGAATTCCCTACTTTCTGTTCTCTCAGGAACCCCGAATTCTTGATGCCTGTTACCCTGATAATTTCTAAGGGTTCTCATGACCTATTAGCCTTTGTTGATTCCGGATCTGCCGGGAACTTAATTTTTTCCGCCGTAGCTAAAGAACTCCATCTTCCTTCTTATCCCTTGCCACAGCCTTTGGTCCTAACCGCAGTTGATGGTAACCGTGTCACCAATGACTCTATCTCCTGTGTCACTGGACCTATATAGCTGTGGTAGGAGCAGAATAAGTTTCTAATATTACCACAATCTGTCAACACTATTATCTTGGGGTTACCATGGTTGAGAACCCATTCACCTGAATTTGATTGGCAATGGGCTCGCGTTATCTCATGGGGATCCCAGTGTTACAAGCATTGTCACATCTGCATAATTCTGTCTAAACATCACTTATCTTGCTTTACCCTCACCTCCATTCCAGGTCTACCCAAACCTTACGCTGCATTCAAAGATGTCTTCAGTTAATCTGCCTCTGAAGGACTGCCACCACATTGTCCTTGGTATTGTCCCATTGACCATATTCTGGGTAAGAGGATCCTTAGAGGTAGAGGGTATTCTCTATCTCTACTTGACTAATTGATAACTCCATCCAAAACTAAAAAAATCAGCTGACTGCTGTGTCTACATGTCCGATTATATCTTGGAAAATCTCCAATGGGGGTTCATTCTAAAACTCTTGCAAAGTAAAATATATATATATATATATATATATATATATATATATATATATATATATATATATATAAGTTTTAGTTTTAGCACACACACACACACTTTCAAAATATTAACACCACCTGCCTTCCTTTTTGTGCCGCCAAAGTAGCTCTGACCCCTGAGGCATGGACTCCACAAGTCCTCTGAACATGTCCTGTGGTATCTGGCACCAAGACATTACCAGCAGATCCTTTAAGTCATGTAAGTTGCGAGGTGGGGCCTCCATGGCTCTAGTTTGCTTTTCCAGCACATCCCACAGATCGCATTGAGATCTGGGGAAATTGTAGGCCAAGTCAACACCTTGAGCTCTTTGTTATGTTCCTCAAACCATTTCTGAACAATTTTTGCAGTGTGTCAGGGCTCATTATACTGCTGAAAGAGGCTACTGTCATCATGAAATATCATCATGGAAGGAGTTTACTTGGTCTGCAACAATGTTTTTGTAGGTAGTACATTTCAAAGTAACATCCACTTGAATTCCAAGGTTTCCCAGCAGAACATTGCCCATAGCATCACACTGCCTCCGCCACCTTGACTTCTTCCCATAATGCATCCTGGTGCTATTTCTTCCCTTGGTGAATGATGCATACCCAAACGGCCATCGACATGATTTAAAAGAAAACATAATTCATCTGACCAGGCCATCTTTTTCCATTACTCCATCTTCCAGTTCTAGCACCCATTGTAGACGCTTTTGGCTGGGACAGGGTTCAGCATAGGCACCCTGGCCTTACTGCAGCTACGCAGCCCTATACGCAGCAAGCTGTGTTGCACTGTGTGTTCTGACACCTTTTTATCAGTCAGGATTAGCTTTTTCAGGAATTTATGCTACAGTAGCTCTGCTGAGGGATTAGACCACACAGGCTATCCTTCTCTCTGCACATGCATGAAGGAGCCCTGGGTGCCAATGACCCTGTTGCCGGTTTACTAGTTGTCCTTCCTTGAACCACTTTTGCTAGGTACTAACCAATGCATACTGGGAACACCCCACAAGGCCTGTTGTTTTAAAGGCGCTCTAACCCAGTCATTTAGCCATCAAAATTTGTCTCTTGTTTAAGTCGCTCAGATCCTTACGCTTGCCCATGCTTCCAACACTTCAACTTCAAAAACTGACTGTTCACTTGTTGGCTAATATATTTCACCCCTTGACAGGTGCCATTGTAATGAAATAATTATTGTTATTCACTTCACTTTTCAGTGGTTTTAATGTTGTGGAGTGTGCATATAAAGATGTGCTTCCATCTTGTGTTTGTCATTGGTGGGCAATAGATCTTGCAAGAGTCACCACAGCATCCCAAAGTTAATAATATAAGATCTGCTATAAAGTTAAAATAGAAATGCCCTAGCCGGAACAAGTTACACAGTTCCTAGGTCCAGCTGTAATTCTTATGCTTTAAATTGGGGTGCATAGTCCTACAGCAGATGATCCTCTAACCAGGCTGCAAATCCATTTCTCCTGGCCAAGCGATAAATACACTTTCCTCATCTCTGCTGTGCTAACACCTCTCTCGACAGCACTGCAAGATACAATTCTCATGGCCAAGCTGTAAATATGACTCACCTGATGGAGCTGGGAATCCTGTCTCCTGCCCTTAATGGTCAGGCCCCTCAGTCACAAGCTCTCCACCAGCATGATGCGAATCTGAACCCTAGTCACCTTGCACTTGAAAGCCCGCCAGAAGGACAGAATCAATAGCAGCTCCTGATGGAGCTGAGTTTTCTGGTTCACACAGGATCACAGGATAGAATCATGATGGAGCTTGTAGGAGACAAATCTCCAGCACCATGGTTAGATGAATCCCGAACACACAAAATTTTCACATATCTGAAATTACACTCTGCAAGGCCATTCTAAGGTAAAGAGTCCTGTGATTGGCTGAGGGCTGGCCAAGTGTTAGAAATGGGTGGGATGGATGTCCAGACTCAGGTGGTATTCGCTCCTGCTGAGATAGTGCCCAGGAGTCTAGCAAAGTTCAAAGGAAAACAATAGTTGCTCAAACTAGTTAATGCAGCACTTATTCCCAGTTGATAAAGAGTAGCTCCTTCTTTTAACTCTTTTCATGATTGTGTGATGTGGAGAGTGTTCCAGCTGCTTCTTGTTCTCATGGCGGGAGGGGGTGTTTGGCTAGGAGATAGTTCACACTATGCAATCACATGTTGCAACATGCAGCCCACCTGGCTACATTTAAGAATTTGAGATTGCTGTAGATCCTTTTCTCTGGCAGGAGGCTACTACTCTCCCCTACCCAGATATGCATGTCAAGATTCATCCAGCTCAAAACCATTAGCATTTGCACAAGGATTACATCAGAGAGAGGTATAGATGTGGCTTGATCATGTAAGTAGTAGGTGCTAAAGTCACATTACTTGTACACAATATACTACTGCAATAAAGTGTAATTTACACCATAGAGAATAGTGTCTTGATAGTGTTATTAATAAATGTGAAATTCACATTCACCATATAAAATGTAATTAAATACAAATGCAATTAAGGTAAATATGACATTTATTTCATGAAGTAGACTAAATAAAAATTACAAATAATCATCATTATAATTGAGTATTATTGCACCAGATCTCCAGCACCTGCAAGAGATATGTCTCCTAAAAGTCGTATCTGTGGATGTGTAGACGTCTATTTGTGTAGAATTACATAAACATGTCCTTACTGTATTGCCCTATACCTGTCCGAAGCAGCCCACACCCAGTTCACCTCTTCAGGTGTATGGACAAGCAAATCAAAGATACAAAAAAAGCCTATATATGAATGTATGCATACACATTTCTGGTCTGCATGCAAGGTGCAGAAATGCGCATGTTGCGCATAAAAGCAGACGTCCATCGAACTCTAAAACCTGTAGCAGTTCACCTCTTTCCCCCTGTGAAATTTGCAGAAAACAGCCTTGGAGACATGACAGCATAAGACGAAATGCCTAGAGGCTAGAAGTTAATTATTGTAGTGCACTCCTGTAGTGCTCTACAATAATTAACTTCTAGCCTCTAGGTATTTCATTTTGGGTTTCTTCAGTTTAGTGGTAATACCTCCTTATTTGAGATACTGTAAAATAGCAAGTCACCTTATTAATATAATATCAATAGGGAACATAAGAGAACATGTACACTTTATACTATTTTTCAAGTTTAAAGATTAAAGCATCTGGTGCGGTACTATACTTTTCTTTTTCTAGTTGACATGACAGCATGAAAGAAAAGCAATGTGTTTTTCAAATATTCAAATTAAAAAGCATAGTAACCAGTGTTAATAACAGTTTAGGAGCCCATGTTGCTACTATTGCACCAGATTCTTGGTTGCATAGGGAGAGGAATCAGTAGCAGAAAGAAAGAAGTAATAATGCCCTGTATAGGTCATTGGTACGGCCTCATCTAGAATACTCTGTTCAGTTCTGAAGGCCATATCTCCTGAAGGATATAAATACATTGGAGACTATACAAAGAAGGGCAACTAAAATGGTGCATGGGCTACAGCACAAAATTTACCCAGAGAAAGTAAAAGATCTTAATATGTATAGTTTGGAGCAGAGAAGGAAAGGACAAAGAAACTTTCAAATATATCAAGGGGTTTAACAAGGTACAGGGAGGAAACATTCTTTAAAGGAAGAGAAGAATTAGAACATAAGGACATGCACTGAAACTGGAGGAAATTAGGTTCAGAGAAAATTTGAGGAAAAACTACTTCACAGAAAGGGTAATGGATAAGTGGAATAGACTCCCATCAGAGGTGGTTGAGGCTAATACAGTAGAGCAATTTAAACATGCTTGTGAAAGACATAAGGATATCCTTACAAAGAACAAAGGATCAAGTAGGGTTTGAGGTTACCATAGGTTAATAATTGGCCAGACTAGATGGGCCAAGAGGTTCTTATCTGACGTCAAATTCTATGTTTTGTATGTTTTTATTAGCAGCTGTGGTAAGAGCAGGATGCATCACAAATAAGGGTTAAGCCTATCTGGCATCCCCTCTCAGCCGGAAATATAACTGTGATTGTATATTACTGTATGGTGATGATGTATGTTGTTTTCCTAGTTCTAAAATGTTGCCAGGTGGGGATCCTGTAAGTTCTACGTGTTTTCCCACTATGTTTCCAGAAGGGCCATTGCACACTGGGATTTTCTAGACATCCAAACACCCGGAGACAACCTGAGAAGTTGTACAATTGTAAAACAAAAAGTACCCTTGTAATTTACCAAATGCTTGCATAATTAGTTTCATGCCAAGGAGAAGACCAAGTTTCCAGTTAGCTCTGGAGAGCCTGTGTCTGGTGGATGCCAGGTCGGCAAGTGATGACCATGGAGGAGATTTAGTACCTTCTATCGATGAATCTGTGGCCCATAGACCCATTTTTGAGGACCAGTGTGACAGAAGAATGCAGTCCCAACAAGGTTCAAATGAGACCCCAATATGCTGCCCTCCAGAGAGTTCAGAAAATAACCATAACGTTATCCAGCAGCGCCAAATACCTTGACCAATTGACAGATGACAGCAGAGCTGTTAGACGACCACCGGTGTTTTAGGTGTAACCAGACCATAATATGCAGACTGGGAAAAAGGGAACCATTTGTCTGGTGCAAGTCTCCAGTGGTGAATTACTGCCCAGGAAGATATTTACCATTCCCCAAAAGAGTTTCACACCGCGATGTGTCAGAGGCAGAGGTGGTAGATTATCAGGTCTAAATGGTAGAGGGTGTGGGAGAGGCTACCCCTGCCAATATGTGGGGTCAGTTTCAACCAGTTTCAACCAAGAGTTTCAGAGGCTTATATACTTGAAAGTCTCCATTACTCTAGTTCATCTCTAGGTCCCAGGTGTTGAAATACAGAAGAGTCAACATTTTTAAGATGGGAGGGTTGCTAAGGGATATCCCCATAGCCAAAGTCCACCTGGATTGGGGTCATTCGGAAATGGTGCTTTTGAAAGAAATTCCCACTGATGCTATCCTGGTGAATGACCTAGGACAGGTTCTAGCCAGCCATTTTGTTAAAGTGGTTACCCACAGCCAGACCAGAGCAACATGACAGTGGTCAGTTTGTGCTTCGCATTCTGCACTAGGCATCCCTGATCGATAACCAGCCACAACACCTGAAACATTGCTGGTGAGTTACCCACCATCTGACATGACTTGAGCCTGAGG
This sequence comes from Mixophyes fleayi, assembly GCF_038048845.1. Classification (NCBI taxonomy): domain Eukaryota; kingdom Metazoa; phylum Chordata; class Amphibia; order Anura; family Limnodynastidae; genus Mixophyes; species Mixophyes fleayi. The sequence goes on from NC_134404.1 coordinate 90,104,187, forward strand.
TTGACTTGGGATCCGAGTTTAGGAAGGTCCAACAGCAGAACCATTCCTAGCTGGATTCTGCAGACCAACAAAGTAATAGTAAATAGTCTACCTACTATACTAGTGGGGACCAGATCATGTGAGAGGATGGACAAATATACAGGGTTACTGAAAGGTGGGCATGAGTACAGATGCGTGTGCTAGCCCATGATGCTCCCGTAGCTTGCCACTTATAGATCCATAAGGTCAACCTGTGTCTGCAGTGCAGTCCTCTGACTAGGGAGTTGAACAAGGTGTAAAATTGAATAGTGTATGCCAACATCTTGGAGGACTACCTTGCCACTTACCGCTTCAGTCAATGCCAATTATTGGCAAGCCCTTCCAGTGAGTGGCTGCAGATATAATGGGACCCCTATCTACACCAAGTCAGAGGAGGAAGAAATACATCCTAACACTGGTTTTGTATTTCAACAAATACCCTGAAGCCTTAGACCGTGTATCTATAGATGTAAAGCATGTAGCACAGACACTGATGTAGATATATAATTAGCCGGGTAGGATTTCACCAGGAGGTGATTAGTGGCCAAGGGACACAGTTCCAGGCAGAACTGATGCAAACTCTGTGAGAGAAGTTTGTAGTCAAGCCACAGTGATCCACCCCTACCATCCCCAGACCAACAGGCTATGCAAGAGGTTTAAAAGTATACTCAAGCAATTGCTGTAGACATATATCCACTTGGAGGGAGGAGACTGGAAGAAGACCCGGTTGCTGCTGTTTTTCCTATTGGGAAAACAGCAACAATATTGTTTTATGGCCAGAGGGCACGAGGACCCCTGGACATGGTCAGTGAGAGCTGGGAAGTGATTTTTAGGGTGTAGGAAGTTCAAATCATTGAATATGTTGAGAAGTTGCAGGAGTGACTTAGGAGGTAAATGGAGCAGACCTGCTCCAGCCCAGTGCTGTGAACTAGCAATAGGTCCGAGGATGATGGTGTTACCTGAGTAATAGAAGCAATTAATTCAGTTTTATTTTTGGTTTAAAAATGTAAGATCCCATACTCTAGACCAGAAATCTATTTTTACCCATGAATTCTTTATGATTGTGTATGAAAGACTAGAAATTGCATTTTTTTATATAATTTCCTAGATTATACATAATTACACATATCAAAGAATGAAACCAATATGACTTTCTAAATAAGACAGTGCTTATAATTTTAGCACCTGGGGCGAGAAGGAAAACTGCCACGCCCCAAGACCTCAATTTTAACCATAATGAGCCTAAAATATTCACAAACTGCACCACCCTTCAGCTTTGCGCTCTGGCCCGTCGCCCTTTTCACACAGCCCTAGTTACAGTCCTGAAATAAGATACACAAAAGAGTTTCAAATCATATATGAAACCCTTGAGATTTGGTCGCTAGATTACAAAATATATATAAATAATTCCAAGTCAGTCATTATAAAAACATGAATAGTAATAATAATAATTTGATATAATTGACTGCAATATGTTTATGTACAATATGTTTTCCACTCCTATTGTTGTGTAAGCATAACCATCTTTCTTTTTATTGTGCTTTATAAATAAAGACAATTGTTATACGTTCATATTCTAAGAAGGGGTCACACAGAATATCACATTAGCATTTAAGAATTGAAAACAGTTTTTTTTATACAAACTGTGTAACAATTGAGAATCTGCAGTGCATTCAGGACAGGAATGACACGCTCGCCTCTGCTACTGCTCATTGATAGCCTGTGGATCCCATGATGTCATTTGTGCTAAATAGTAACTGAACTTTATACCTTAAATTCAGATAATTGTGCAAGGCTTTTTTTATTCTCCACCCCCCCTCTACTGTGGGATATCAAAAGGCAAGTGCATGCTCAGTCAATCACAAGCATTCGCTAACATTATAACATGCCCGCTTCTTCAATATTCATTATTTCCAGTTAGATGGTTTTAGTGTTACTGAACAAATGGACAAAGCAGGGAGATTACTGCGAGTTCGTCTGCCACTGTCAGATTCATAATATGAGGGTCAATGAATATGGATGGTGCGCTCCAGATAAAGTTCGCTGCAAGAATTCAAATGATATTTTTAGTTCAGGCACGTTACAAATACAAATCACAGATGAACTGTTTCAGTCGAGATTGAATGAATTGCTCTACTTTTGGAATATACCGCTACAAGCAAATCTGAAAGATTTAAGAAATGATCTAGAAAAAGGAAGGAAAGTTATTTATGATAATTAAAAATGCTGCATGCTGGTATGTAAAAAACTTTCAGCAATACCACTATAAATACATCAATGTATATCCAAACATAGATTTTATATTGCTTGTATAAATGAGATCACATTATGTGTTACTGAAGCAGGAATATACTTATCTTAGTGCTGATATTGCTGCCAGCCCTCTAAATTTTGCCTTCAATAAGCCTGATCAGTAAGGGGGAGGCTGGCACTGTTGAGGGTTAGATGACCCCCCTCGTGACCATGGTAATTGCTCACCTTGGAACCTCTTTCTTTGACTCCTCAATCATTTTGGAGTCACGGAATGAGTTCAGAACATTTATACAGCCTGTATTGTAAATTAGTGATATGAGGGTGATATCTTCTCATCCGCCATGATAGGATTACTCAATTGTTTGTGCTTTGTGAACATTTAATATCAATGCCCTGTTCTTGTAATGCCTAGAAGGGCCAAGAGCCATTTATGAAGTCCCTGAAATCACTGGGCTGCATCACAGCACATGAGACAGAAAATAGCTGCTGGTCACGTGTGCCCTAATTCACATGTATGTTCTCTCTCCATTATTTGTAATTTTCAGTTGTAGCTTAGAAGACAGACTTATTTGACACATGTGTGCACAAGTTTCTCACCCAGCCACATAGCTGACATTAATCATCATTAACAGTGTGGGAAAGCATAAAAATGTATTTCTAAACAAAACAAATAGAGTGTTGCAAAGATGATCATAACATATCAGACAGAATTATGGCATGTTCTGAATCATAGATAATTATGTTTGGAGTAGAATAGAAGAGGTACAATAAGGACACTGTTTACTAAAGGCAAAAAACTAAATACAACCTTCAACTTTCATGACAGCCTTGATTTACAACATATCAGCGATAGAACCCCCAAAGGCTCTGGAGTTCTTTATCATAATAATGCAGACAGTATTGTACTGTACTATTATCCTAACACACAGTATTTATACATGAACTTTAATAACAAAGAAATGTCAAAAATATATACTCAAATTACATGTAATATTTCAAATTCTGTAATACTGCAAATGCACATTTTATACAACAGAAATATGAATGGTTTCCATCAAGTCAGGAAAGACAGCATCCTGCATAACTATAAATGATTTTGCTATCCATCATTTTTGTTATGGACTAGTAGAGAAATAGTACAAGATAAAGTCACAAAGCATAAAAAGGGCACACTTTCACATATAGGGGCATATTCAATTCCGATCCGATCCGCGGTAACGCGCGTTACCGCGAAAAATGCGCACTACTGCCGGTAATACGGTATTGCAATAACGCGGATTTCCGTACGCAGCCCTATGGGCTGCGAACGAAAATCCACGTTATTGCGGTACAGCAGATTAGGTTCGCGGCCGTTCCGGCGCGATCCCGCGAATCGGGATCGGAATTGAATATGCCCCATACAATTCATTTGCCAAATACATTTGAGGCGGCAACAGGCTGGAATGGAGATGACTGACAGTGACGGCCATGTTACCACAGTATATTTACATTAGCATTCCAGGCTGCCAAGTTCTAAAAAGAGTTTTAGAAATTCCAAAAGACTAAAAGATTGAAGTGGTTTGCTGGGTTTAGTCACCGCAAGCATCCCGCAGTGTATTTTTTATTTTTTTTTAAAAGGAGAATGACTATGTTTTATTGAAATTGGAGTTTCTGTTGGAGTTTTAATCACAACTTTAGAACGATGTCATGTGTGGCTTCTAGCTATAAGAATGAGCACAAGGCGTTCTAGACTAGTTCACCAAACTCCTTGAAGTCCTCTAAAGAGAGAGGAATAGAAATGTTTGTAGCCTGTTAAGCAGATTAGAAAAAAATAGTATTTATAGACAAAGCAAGGAATGCCTAAATTCATGCTACAACGTCACTTAAAGCAAATGCCTCACCCTGCTCAATAATATTTGTATCATAAAATAACTTGTCATAAGTTTATTTACTAAAAAGTTTTAGAACAACCCTGGGGGGAACGGTGCAAATTAAGATTGCATGTGGCTTTGGACCATTGACTGATATCTTTGGACTGGTGTGCTTGTATCGCTCCTATACACATTGCTTTCTAGTTCATATCTGCTTTGGCAATTTCCTACATAATATTCTTATACGCTGGTGTAGGAAATGTAACTTTTTAAAGAGATATTGGAAGAGAGATGCATTTGCCCCAGAAACGAGACGGGACCTGAGATCATGTTTAGATTGATAGGGATGCCAGTTGTAATCTTACTGCCATAGAAAAGGTCTCTTCATTTAAGTGTAGTTGACTGGCAGGATTTGTTCCTCTCCTACTATGTTTGTATTATTTATGTACGCAGCCCTGGGAGAGAAAAAAATGATTTTATTTTCTGTGCAGCATGACTTTTTTGTACCTTGATGTTTTCCATGAAAAATTAAGCAGTGCAGTGAAACGATTCTCCATATAAAGTATGAGGCAGGGAAGAGAGAGGGAAACAGAGGGAGAGGGGATAACCATCAGTTTTCTCCTATCTCTACTTTGAAGTCCAGGGGTATATACCAAAGCAGCACATGTGTTTGGTCATCCTTAGAGAGTTCAGCCTAATAACTGCAAAAAATCAGACCACCACTAAGGATGATAAAGTGAGCAGTAACTAACAAAAGTGTCTAGTTCACATTTGAAGAAGTAAATCAGGCAGCATTTATGAAAACATGTTACAGCACTTCTGGGAACTCAATCCTTGGGCCTTTTCCAATTAATTAAAGTTTCAACATCTTCTCAAAAGCACTCTATTTCCAGGTGTCCAGTCCAGGCGACGAGGATCTGTACTTAAACATATAACTACCTTTCAATAAGAAGAACCAGTGACCCAATATTACAATGGGTGATAGAGGTCTTCCCATAGAAGAAGTCACTAACTATATATATATATATATATATATATATATATATATATATATATATATATTATTACCTTAATAATAAAGTATTTCAGGTATGTTTTACATTGGTGTTCCTGTTATATATATAGACACACACTCACTACTGTAAATTATAAGTAGAGATGAGCGCACTCGGATTTTGTGAATCCGAGCCCACCCGAACCTTTCCGATCCGAGTCGGATCCGAGACAGATCCGGGTATTGGCGCCAAATGAAAACTTGAAACCGAGGCTCTGAGTCATAATCCCGCTGGCGGATCTCGCGATACTCGGATCCTATAAATTCCCCGCTAGTCGCCGCCATCTTCACTCGGGCATTGAACAGGGTAGAGGGAGGGTGTGTTAGGTGGTCCTCTGTCCTGGTAGATCTCGTGCTGTGCTGTTTAGTTCTGTGCTGTGCTGTTTAGTTTTGTGCTGTGCTGTGCTGTGCTGTGCTGTGTTCTGCAGTATAAGTCCAGTGGTGCTGTGTGCTGTGCTCTGTCAATTTTGAGTTCAGTGGTGCTGCTGGGTCCTGTGCTGTGTCCTGTTCAGTCCAGTGGTGCTGTGTCCTGTGCTCTGTGCTTCTAAGGGCATAGTTATTTCCCCATTATTCCCAAGTGTTTTAAAAAATAAATAAAGTATAAAAAAAAATACCAAAAAATAATTACAAAAAAAATTAATTACAACAAAATTTGCAAAACCAATCCTGCAGTATAAGCCCATTGGTACTGCAATATTATAATACCAAGTTCACTGATTCAGCAGTATAAGTCCAGTGGTACTGCTATTACAAAGTTCACTGATTCAGCAGTATAAGTCCAGTGGTACTGATATTACAAAGTTCACTGATTCAGCAGTATAAGTCCAGTGGTACTGCTATAACAAAGTTCACTGATTTAGCAGTATAAATCCAGTGGTACTGCTATTACAAAATTCACTGATTTAGCAGTGACTAAGTCCAGTGGTACTGCTATTACAAAGTTCACTGATTCAGCAGTATAAGTCCAGTGGTACTGCTATTACAAAGTTCACTGATTCAGCAGTGTATAAGTCCAGTGGTACTGCTATTACAAAGTTCACTGATTCAGCAGTATAAGTCCAGTGGTACTGCTATTACAAAGTTCACTGATTCAGCAGTGTATAAGTCCAGTGGTACTGCTATTACAAAGTTCACTAATTCAGCAGTATAAGTCCAGTGGTACTGCTATTACAAAGTTCACTGATTCAGCAGTGTATAAGTCCAGTGGTACTGCTATTACAAAGTTCACTGATTCAGCAGTATAAGTCCAGTGGTACTGCTATTACAAAGTTCACTGATTCAGCAGTGTATAAGTCCAGTGGTACTGCTATTACAAAGTTCACTGATTCAGCAGTATAAGTCCAGTGGTACTGCTATTACAAAGTTCACTGATTCAGCAGTGTATAAGTCCAGTGGTACTGCTAATACAAAGTTCACTGATTCAGCAGTATAAGTACAGTGGTACTGATATTACAAAGTTCACTGATTCAGCAGTATAAGTCCAGTGCTACTCTCCTGTGCCGCATATAATTTTTAAAGGCTTTGCCGAGTGTGTGTGGCTTAGGGGTACGCTCTCTTGTGCTACATGTAATGGAAAACCAAAATTTGGAGGATGAAGTTGAGAAGGATCAAGACCCACTTCCTCCTAATGCTGAAGCTGCTGCCACTAGTCATGACAACATAGACGATGAAATGCCATCAACGTCGTCTGGCAAGCCCGATGCCCAATCTCCTAGTACAGTATAGTTCAAAAAATAGCAAAAAGAGAAACTTAAAATCATCTGAGGAGAAACGTAAAGTTGGCAATATGCCATTTACGACAAGTAGTGGCAAGGAACGGCTTAGGCCCTGGCCCGTGTTCATGACTAGTAGTCCAGCTTCACCCAAGGATCTAAGCCCTCCTCCTCCCCCCCTACAAAAAATTTAAGAGAGTTATGTTGTCAGCAACAACAACAAAACAGCAAAGAACTCTGCCTTCTAAACAGATGACATCACAAATCCCCAAGGTGAGTCCAAGGGTGTTGTTGGTTGTGAACCCTGACCTTCCCATCACTGTACGGGAAGAGGTGACTCCATCCAGCATTTGCAGCACGCCCTCTGCATATGCTGGAAGGATCACCCACAGTCCAGTTACAGATTTGGCTAATGAAGGTGTGAATGTTGTACACCGGGAGGAGGATATTGATGTAGCTGGCGCTGAGGAGGATGTTGATGATTATGGTGCAGACAGATACCAAATTGCCTTTCTCAATTTCTATTTATATTCTAGATTATATAACGGCTGAATAGTTTTCTGTTTTACTCCTAGTGGAGAGGGGATCTGATGCAGACAGATACCAAACTGCCTTTGTCCATTTCTTTGTATATTTGAATTTCAAGTTCTACAGTCTATGCAGGCTGCTTTATTTATATTTAACTACAAGTGTAGGGCGGGGGGGGGGGGCATAGATAGCCACCAAAGTTACGTGGTCCATTTAATTTCACTTTCTAGCTCCACAGTCTGTGCAGCCTGCTTTTTTTATCTTCAAAGTATTTATATTTACAAGCCTTGCAATCTAAATTAACTAGAGGTAGTGACGTGGTAGAACTCCAAAAGGCAGTTTGGAAGCCCCTGTACAAACTGGCTCTATTTTTTAACTGAGTTGTCCCCCCTCCAGTGTGTACTCGGAAAGAGTTTTTAGTGCAGCGGGGAACCTGGTCAGTGAGCGGCGAAGGAGGTTGCTTCCTCACAACGTTGAAAAAATGATGTTTATAAAAATGAATAATCAATTCCTCAATGAAGTACAGCACTGCCCTCCAGACAGTACAGAGGGACCTGTGGTTGTGGAGTCCAGCGGGAACGAATTGATAATGTGTGAGGAGGAGGAAGTACACACTGTAGGGGGAGAGGAATCAGAGGTTGAGGATGAGGACGACATCTTTCCTCAGTAGAGCCTGTTTAGTTTGTACAGGGAGAGATGAATTGTTTTATTGGTGTGGGGGCCCAAACAAACCGATCATTTCAGCCACAGTTGTTTGGTAGGCCCTGTCGCTGAAATGATTGGTTTGTTAAAGTGTGCATGTCCTATTTCAACAACATAAGGGTGGGTGGGAGAGCCCAAGGACAATTCCATCTTGCAACTATTTTTTGGGCATTATGTGACCATTCAACAGTCGTTTGCCATGTTCAAAAAGTAAAAGAAAATGCCAACAAATTCAATAAATTAAATCAAAAATTAAATGCCCTGTCATTATTTAAAACAAGAGGTTTTGACGTGCTAGAATTAGTGTAGTGTTGTTAAGATGTTATAAACACTACACTTGGAACTTGGAGGAGGTATTGTGGCCCCGGTATCAAATTGGGTACCGGGGCCACCCCACTACGCAGTCCAGATACTTGATTGGTGGAATTCTGACCAGTTGAGGGTGTATTTATTTTATTGTGGCCCCGGTATCAAATTTAGTACCGGGGCCACCCCACTACGCAGTCCAGATACTTGTTTGGTGTAATTCTGACCAGTTGAGGGTGTATTTATTTTATTGTGGCCCCGTATCAAATTGGGTACCGGGGCCACCCCAATACGCAGTCCAGATACTTGTTTGGTGTAATTCTGACCAGTTGAGGGTTTTATTATTATATTGTGGGGACCACTCTATACCACACTACCACTCTATACCACTCTATTTAATACTTTAATTCTATTTAATACTTTAATTCTATTACTAATTCCCATAAAGAGGAACTGCCGCTTCTATTTAATACTTTAATTCTATTAGTAGTTACCATAAAGAGGAACAAATTAAACAAATTTTACCAAAAGTATAATATGACTTACAAACACTACACTTGAAAGATGGTGCCTTTAAATGAAAAAGTCAGTCTTCATTGCACGACTATGTGCAACAGGGACAGTTTTTTGGTTTACAAAGTCAACCAATAACATTTCGACCCTGTCTGTCTTTAACATACTTGATGGGATCTCAATAATGAATGGTCTGTACCATGGTTGGAGGAGGTATTGTGGCCCCGGTACCAAATTGGGTACCGGGGCCACTCCACTATGCAGTCCAGATAGAAGTGTATCAGATATTAAACAACGTTGACTGTTGCTGCAAAATTTTTAAATAATATTGTGGGGAACACTACACTACGCAGTCCATAAACTTTTTGGGTGGAATTCAGACCCGTGTAGGGTTTTTTAATAATATTGTGGCCCCAGTAAAAAATTGTGTATCGGGGCCACCCCACTACGCAGTCCAGAACCTTTTTTTTGGGAATTCAGACCCGTGGAGGGTTTTTTATTTATATTGTGGTGACCACTCCTCTACACAGTCCAGATACATTTATTGGTGCGAATCATACAAGTTCAGGGTTTTTAATTTATATTGTGGTGACCCACTCCTCTACGCAGTCCAGGTACATTATTGGTGCGAATCATACAAGTTCAGGGTTTTTAATTTATATTGTGGTGACCCACTCCTCTACGCAGTCCAGGTACATTATTGGTGCGAATCATACAAGTTCAGGGTTTTTAATTTATATTGTGGTGACCCACTCCTCTACGCAGTCCAGGTACATTATTCGGTGCGATTCATACCAGTTGATGGTTTTCTTATTATATATATTGTGGTGACCCACTCCTCTACGCAGTCCAGGAACATTATTGGTGCGAATCATACAAGTTCAGGGTTTTTAATTTATATTGTGGTGACCCACTCCTCTACGCAGTCCAGGTACATTATTCGATGCGATTCATACCAGTTGATGGTTTTCTTATTATATATATTGTGGTGACCCACTCCTCTGTGCAGTCCAGGTACATTATTGGTGCGAATCATACAAGTTCAGGGTTTTTAATTTATATTGTGGTGACCCACTCCTCTACGCAGTCCAGGTACATTTATTGGTGCGAATCATACAAGTTCAGGGTTTTTAATTTATATTGTGGTGACCCACTCCTCTACGCAGTCCAGGTACATTTTTTGGTGCGATTAAGACCAGTTGATGGTTTTCTTATTATATTGTGGGGACCACTCCACTACGCAGTCCAGAAAGATACCTCGTTGCAACGTTTTGGACTAATAACTATATTGTGAGGTGTTCAGAATACACGGTAAATTAGTGGAAATGCTTGTTATTGAATGTTATTGAGGTTAATAATAGCGTAGGAGTGAAAATAAGCCCAAAAACTTGATTTTTGAACTTTTTATGCTTTTTTCAAAAAAAATCCAAATCCAAAATCTTAAATCCGAACCAAAACCTTTCGGCAGGTGTTTTGCGAAACAAATCCGAACCCAAGACATCGCAGAAATCCGAATCCAAAACACAAAACACGAGACACCAAAAGTCGCCGGTGCACATCTCTAATTATAAGCATGTTAAAAGTTAGCAGAGTTCTGTGACTATATAGAGGCATTAACCTGTAGGCCTTGTGCTTTATACTGGTCACAGAAAATCAGAGGCGCAACATAAGTTTTCCTAATGAACACTGACATGATGACATACAGACAGAACGGTTATAAGGGATGACATCAGAACATTTTGGGATTCTGGCCCCATATTTCTATTTCAAAATAAATATATACATCTTTTAATACTTCTCCAAATAGAAAAAAGTTGTCTAAAAACATATTTTATTCAATTGATAATTTTCGTATAGAATTTGGGGCAGCATTGTAGCACAGTGGTTAGCAATGGTGTCTCACAGTGCTGTGGTCAATTCCTACCAGCGCTCGGTTTGTGTGGAGTTTGTATGTTCTCCCCATGTTTGGTGGGTTTCCTCCGGGTGCCCTGGTTTCCTGCCACACTCCAAAAACATACTGGCAAGTTAAGTGGTTGCTGACTAAAACTCTGTGAAGGGTTTTAGAAAGTGAGGGACATGGGACAGGGACTGATGTGAATGAATAATAAATTGCATACCGTGGATGCCCGTGGTCCCCTTAGCAAAACACCTTTATAAACTTAAACTATTTTAACTAAAAATAAAGACAAAGAGACATTTTAAAGTGGCTAAAATTAGATCACAGTTTATCAATTAAGTTTAGTGGTGGAGAAAGAGCAATGCAGAACAGCTGACCAGATTGATGACTCAAACCAAGCGTGGAAATGGTGATACCTCCGTGCATCGACTTACCGCAGGAACTAAACCTTAGCCGGCGCTAAACCTCAATAACTAAATAGCTAAATGACTGCGCCCCTTCTAAACTCACAATGCTGACCCCCACTGAGCCAGACAATGGATCCTCCTCACTGAAGGACCAAGAGTTACCATTGACTCGAAGGGGAAAGTGACCTGCTGCCAATAAGGGATAGCGCTGTATGTATCAGCCCTTGATCACAGTGCCTTCCTACCAACTGTGCCTGCTCTGTGATGATGAGACGGGCTAAAACAGGCACTTAAACTATAAAACTGACACAAGGTGTAGGTGGGCGGGGTCTTTTTAAGAAGAATGATGCAGTCAGGAAGTGAGAGTACGTATACAGGAATCCAGGACCCTCCCATGACACAGTCATTGGTCAGCCCCTCACGCTGGATGTTAACCTACGCAGGTAAGTGTGAGATTACAGATGCAAACACTACCGCTATTTAAGTGCGTTCGTCTATAGGGACTCTCTTGTCATATTCTCTTTACAGCGCTGCATAATAGGTAGTGCTATATAGATATTGATAATAAATAATGTTGTTTTAAAGACAATATTATTACAGTTTTGAGATGCTTGGATGGATTTGCTGGATGCTATACAGTGAACATTATAGAAATTATAATTTACAGAAACGTCCCTATCTCAATATTTTAGAAATGAAAAAATAATTTCCAGAATTTCTGTTGTAAAACATATATAATCCACAACATAAATTATCATGATATTTTTGCAATACGCAGTTTTAATGTAGACTTTACCCCACATTCATAAATATGTAGTCACGGGTACCTATTTCTTCCCTTGATGTGCAATGTATTTTTGGATTGACCTCCTGGATGTGCGCTTAACTCCTGCCTAAACAAGCATCAGGGGGGTCTGCAAAGCTACACCAGAGGTTAGACCTCTAATGGTTTCCACTCATTTAAGAGAACCAAAGATAAATGTTAATTCCATGTCAAAGGTTAGGATCCATGATGATGTAAAGCAGGCCTGTCCAACCTGCAGCCCTCCAGATGTTAAGAAACTACAAGCCCCAGCATGCTTTGCCAGTAGACAACCTGTTGATAGATGGAAGGGCATGCTGGGACTTGTAGTTTCACAACATCTGGAGGGCCGCAGGTTGGACAGGCCTGATGTAAAGATTTGTCAGGGTGGCTTGAGTATTTTTTATATGAGGTATGCAACCAATATCTTTTGTGACTCATGAGGTTAGAACAGTTTGTATTCATTTTTATCCATTTATCAGCTTCAGAAACTGCTGAACAATTCCTTGTTTTTAAATAGCTCCCTGTGTGAGGGCTGCTGATCAAATGACAAGGTGGAAGATAAATAGACATTATGTGTATGAAGTATTGTATAAGCCAAACAATGCTAACAACAGCTGATGTAACCTCATGCTTAATGCTATTTAATTTGTAATTAAGCATTATATATCTTCTTTTTTTTATTATCTCCTGTGTTGTATTTCCCTCCTAAAAATTCACTCTTAAAAAATGTTAGACTTGTCAAAAACTATACTAAGGTTGATCTTAACCATGGTTTAAAAATAAGTGTCCACCTTTGTTTAGCCTCTTTGAAATGCATTACTAAAAGTGATTAATAAGATCCAGGTGGTTCTTAAGTTCCATGACATTCTGTTATCAGGGTCTCCATCAACATTTATCAAACTAATGCTAACTACTAGGAGTTTAATTCTATAATTCACTTTAGAATGTCTGGAAATGTTTTGCAGTGTAACTTCTCATCTGTTAGTGCCATGTGTTTAACATGTATTAAAGCAAAAACCTACTATTGAACATTAAAAATAAAAAAAAACCTATATTATTTTTGTCTTCTATTCTTGAACTGAATGACTTAATTAAGAATGCCCAGCATGCTATCTGTCCCATCCTTTTAGTGACAGTTGACATCTTCAAATAGCTTCTTATAAGAAATTTGGTAAAAAATCCTACATTTCTTGCTGGAAATCGATAAGACTAGATTCGTATTTTCCCAACATTCAACTTCATGATGTACTCAGATCAATAGACAGTGCAGCTGTACAGGGAGAGTCAGTGCTCACCAGAGTTCTCACCTAGAAACAGCAGTAGAATTAGCTGTAGAATTTGTACTAGAAAAGATCAACTTTGTTGTCACCGCCAATAGGTATCAGGGTACTCAATCTATATTTGTATGTGGCTCTGTGCATATGGCAGTTGATGGTAATCTCTGGAACATATATCTTCCAATTTGAGTATTTCCATGAAATATATGGCTGCTAGTGTGTGGATATTTCTCTGCAAAATATGAATTGTAATAGTTGGTTATATCTGTGCAATAAATGTCTAGCATTAGTGCAATAATGCTAAACATATTTTGCAAAGTAATAGTACCATATATCTGCCAATATTTCTCTGCAGCATAGGAATAGTAATGTTGATTATCATTTAAATGTATGGCTAGCAAAAAGTGTATATTGTGCAATTTTTTGACTGCCAATGGGGTATTTATTTGTGCAATTTATGCAGACAATTGAGGTTGTCTGTGTATGGCTGGTAATTGGGGATATGTATTTGCACACTTCCTAGAAATAAAAGTCTTCTAATTAATTTGATCAGAGGGCCACTTTCTAGATTTGATAATGGTGGCTGTTTGCTAGGTATAATGGTGCCTTGCTGGCTATGTTTATGGTGGCTGTTTGATATGTATGATAATCAGGGGCGCTCGCGGAGGGGGGGGGGGTTTCTGGGTCTCCAGAAACCCCTCCCCTCCGCTAAAGAAGTGCCCCTACATAGCGGCACTGTACTATACAGCAGCCGCGGCGCTGTCAAAGAAGCGTCCGCGGCGGTGCTGTATTGTAGCAGCAGCTCTTTTGATTTTTTTTTTTGTGGGTGGTGGGAAACCCCCCCTTAAAAATCCTGCATGCGCCCCTGATAATGGTGACTTGTCGGTTATGATTATGATGTAGAGATGTTCACTGACTGCTGAGTTTTGATTTTGGATCTGGATTAAGTTCGTGTTTTGGTTTTAGTTTTGGATCTGTATTTTTTAGAAAAATAGCTAAAATATGGTACAATCACATAATTTTACTCTTTTTTGTTCCTACATTATTAATAATCTCAGTAACACTAATTTCTAGTCATTTCCAGTAAATTTAGACCACCTCACAGGTCACAATATTATTTTAATCCCCTTTCGGACAAAGACTGCAGCGAGCTGACTGGATGCTAAGCGACAGAGCAACGATACAAACACACGGCAGTTCATGACACATCTAGGAAACATTGCCACACAGCAGTGACAGAAAAGAAAAGTGGTGCAAGATGGAATTGTCTTTGGGAGCCTCCCACCCACCCTTATAATGGATCTTAAAAAGGACATGCACACTTTAACAAACCATGCACTTCAGCAACAAGGAGTTCCACTTTTGTGGCCAAAGTGCTTTGTTTGTTTAGGCCCCCTCACAAAACAAGATAACAATGGCCTTAAGGCAGTTAAGGTAATAGTGCTGTCAATGAACTCTACAGTGGAAAGATGTTGTTGTCATCATCTTGAGCCTCATCCACATCCGCATCAGTGTGTACATCATCCTAACACAATATTAATTCATCCCCGCAGGAATCCACCATTACAGAAGTATAAATATCAAAAGCAAAAATGTAAAAAAAAAGCTTTTATCTTTTTAAAGAAAAAACACATATTTAATAAAGTGAAACTTTACTGTAGAAAAACATAAAATTTCCAACATGCCATCTTACACAAATATTAATAAGCATTCTAGCATTAGCTAGCTTCCTTCTCTCCGCTAGATCCCAGCACCTGCAATCTATACTGTCATCATCCTCACCATCATCAGTGTGTACATCATCCTCACACAATACTAACTAATCCCTGCTGGTATCCACCATTACAGAAGTCTCTGTACTTTCGTATAAATGCCAGTGAAGACCATGATACTAGGTTTAAGAGCTATGTCTTCTCTTTCTTTCCAACTGACCCAGATTTTAAGAGATTCAATGAGCTTCTGGTCAGCAAGCTGACAGCTCAAGTGGTACATACCACGACCACTCATCCTCCTTCAGTTTCTTTGGCAAGTGCTGCTAGGAAAAAAATTAGCTTTCCCAAGACACTCAGTGGTGATGAAGATGAGTCAGCACAACATTTTGACATTTGGTCTGGTCTAAAAGAATTGCCCAAAAATCATGGCAGCTCTGTCGTAAATTGAACTACAAATTCCACAGGGAAGGCCATTACCGGCAATTACATCAAAGTACAGAGACTTCTGCAATGGTGGATTCCAGCGGGGATGAATTAGTATTGTGTGAGGATGATGTACACTCTAATGTGGGTGAGTATGATGACAGTGTAGATTGCAGGTACTGGGATCTAGCTGAGAGAGGGGAGCTAGCTGATGCTGGTATGCTTGTTAATATTTTGGGTAGAATGGCATGTTAGCAATTTTATGTTCTTCTACAGTAAACTTTCTAGTTTATTAGAGAGGTGGTTTTCTCTAAAAGGGTACAAGCTTTTTTTTACATTTTTGTTTCCCTGACTTAAAACCACTATGCACTTGAACATAGGCTTTAGCATATGACGTAGAGGGATTAGTATCATCATGACTGAGACTGGAGAGTGACAAGAACAATGTGACTGAAGACTGGAGAGTGACAAGGACACTGCCACCTCTCCTGTTTCTGGGTAAGCTATGGCAGAGTAGAATGTCACTGAAGACTTTGAAGAACACTGCCACCCCTCCTCTTTCTGTTCTAGCTATGACGCTGCCCAACTGCACTGGAGACTGCCGACAACCCTGTTACCCCTTCTGTGTCTCTCTGTGAAATGGCGCTGGATCTCCGTGGAGGGCGGTATTTATAGAATCCAAAACTCGCAAGATTCGTCAAAGCGACAATGACATTTTGGTTCATTTTTAGTTCTGAGGGCAACGAAAGTACCGAGCTGGCTTAGCTCGTTACTCGGATCTGCTATGTTCGGATGGGCTTGGTTTTCCGAAAACTGAGCCTGAGCATCTCTATTATGATGGGTGTTTGCTATGCAAAATAATGGTGCCTTGCTGGCTATGATTATGGTGGCTGTTTGCAATGTATGATAATGGTGACTTGCTGGCTATGATTATGGAGGCTGTTTGCTATATATAATGGAAACTTGCTGGATATGATTATCTTGACTCTTTGCTATGTATAATAATGGTGATTTGCTGTCCATGATTATGATGGCTGTTTGCTATGTATGATAAGATGATTTGCGGACTGTGACTATGGTTGCTGTTTGCTATGTATGATAACGGTGATTTGCTGGTTAGGATTATGGTGGCCATTTGCTATGTATAATAATGGTGACTTGCTGGCTATTATTATGGTTGCTGTTTGCTATGTATAATAATAGTGACTTGCTTGGTATGATTATCATGGCTGTTGGATAAGAGAATGTCTGTCATTGACTGCATATGGGAATGGTGGTTATTGTTCTGTTTAGGAAATGGTTGTTATTTTCTGTGTAGGAGAATGCAGACATTGTTTGGTATGTAGTGCTATGTAAGGCTTTCCAGTACACTATGCATCCTTTAAATGGATATTTGCAAAAAACAATACAGACACACTTGTAAAAATAAACCCCACTATTTATATAACCACACCTACTAAACATTTTTGTGACAAAGTGCTTTGCCTACAAGCAACTACTGCCAACATTTTTGATCATCCATTTAAAGATTGTAATTGCAATTGTCAGCAAGGAATGGGACACATATAGTATTGGACAGATTTAGTTATTAATGTTATTTCAGAAACGTTACTTAGCTCAGTTATATACCAAGTTATATATATATTAATGTTCAATATTTACTAAGTCTTTAAATGATGAGTGCTTAAATGTTGCAATGTAAAATGTTTTATATTTCTCATAGGCGTTAAAATTGGTTAATAACACAGTGTGATCGGAATCATTGAAAATTAGAAATTTGGAAAAAGTTGTCAATTTAGGATATGATAAATATATTTAATGCGCTTTTTATGTTGACATTTTATGTCAACATTAGCTCATACAGACCTCCCTTTGTACAGCTGCACAATGTTCACACCAGCCTAAATGAGCATTACTTCAATTACTTCTAATTTGCTAACATGCATACAGCTGCAATCAGCCTAGCATGAAATTAATACATTATTACAATAATAATATGTGTACTGCCAGGAAACCAATCAATTCATTGCACATTTCAAGGAGTCCTTTCCACTAGTTGTGTTCCTTATAACATTTATTGACATAGTGAATTTCTTTTGGAGAAAAGAAATTATCATTGAGAAACTTCTTCTTTACAGAGCAGCTCCATTTGTAATAGAAACTAGGATATTGGGTTTTTGAAGCAATGCTCATTTATACACGTCATAGCATATAAATGGAGGTCTATACAGGCAATGCATACTTCATATAATACCATATCACTTAAAAACATGCCTTTGTGACACTGGTGATAGCAACATTTAAGTTTAATGATTGTCTACACATAGTGGATGCAATCATTTTGTGGGCTGGACTTAAATGAAAGAGTACTACCGTAATTTACTAGGAGATAGTGACTGTGTTTGGGTTTCAGTGATGTCCCTGCCTGTTAATGAAAACAACTTGTAAGCAGTAGTGCCAAGACTTAGATAACATGTAGATTCATCAATGCCAAAGGCGATATCTCTCTCTCCAACAGCCTATAGTGCTGGACCTATGGCTCAATAAGCTCTGAATCTGCATATTATGTAAGTCCTGATTCTACTGCTTATACATTGTTTGATATGTATGACTGTGGAGGCTGTGAATTGGCACAATGTATACAATACTATTATTAATAGATCCTAGTGAATCGGATTCACCTGATACTTGGTTTAACCCACAATATGTCTATCGTTGTCTATAGATAATAGGTTTCCTTTAAAGAAGCAGAAGCAGTTCACTAAATGGACAACTCACTAGCTTTCTCTTGATTTCTTCTTTATTTTTTTATTGTTAAATGTAGGGTTTGAAGATATTGGGCTTCATGTATTACACTGTGCTGCACAGCTGGCCTACCCAGTACCTAGCACCAAAGAGCAATAATAACATTTAATAGCCTGCAATAAATCATACTACAGTCTGGCACAGACAACATACAGGGTATAACGAAAACACCTCATCAGTGTCCTGGTCATTCTCAGGAACTGTTGTCTGCTTTAGGTGGACATATAGCTGTCAAGACCTGGAGACAGAACAGGACAAAGGCAGTACTCCAAGGACTGATTGTCCTTTCCCTGTCAACTGGCAGAGATCAAAATCCCAACGCTAGTCTGACCTCAGCTATCACTGGGTAACAGCTATTGCTGTTTTAGGGACCTGTCATTTTAAGGCAGAAATGGTCTTCTGTGGAGTCCCAGGACCTGCCAGATTGGTTAGCAGATGAGTCACTCTTTGTAACAGATTACTGAATTACTACTACTAATCTTGATTAGTGCTGGCTTACCTGAGGTGCGGAGTCTAACGATCTCCCCTGTGTTCACCAAGAACCACTGCAAGGCGCGGTGGGCTTCGCTGCCAGGAGTTGCAGGTTGCGGTCTTCAGGTTCGCCCCAAGATGTAGTGCAGTGGAGTAGGAGCAGAAGATGCGAAGTCAATCAGGCCGGGTCGGTACACAGGAATGAGAAGCAGGCAGAATCAGAAGGCAAGCTCGGAGTCAATCAGGCCGGGTCGGTACACGGGTCACAAGAATAGAGGAGTAGTCAGCAAGCCGGGTCGGTACACAGGGGTTGGAGAGGCAGAATAGTGGAACTGGCAAGGGTCAGAACACAGGCAAACAACAGGAGACTGGAAGGCACAACAATCCACGAAGAACAGGAGCCAGGAACAGGTAAGCGTTGCTCTGACACTAAGCGAGTGTCAGAGAGATCTTTAAATACTGACGGGGATTCAAAATCCCCACCTCTAGGCTGCTGTCACTGGACCGCCTCCGGGTTGCGGTCACGTGACCGCCGAACCCGAAAGTGCGGATTCCGGACGGCAGCGATAAGGTAAGTCCGTAACACTCTTAATACAATTAGGAACAGGTATTGATCTGTGACTATAAAACAGAGTGGTTTTTCATAGAGTTTGTTTAAACAGGAGAAGTCACAACCCAGAGATATTACATTTAAATACATAATGCAGTTAT
Organism: Mixophyes fleayi; assembly: GCF_038048845.1. Lineage (NCBI taxonomy): Eukaryota > Metazoa > Chordata > Amphibia > Anura > Limnodynastidae > Mixophyes > Mixophyes fleayi. The sequence goes on from NC_134404.1 coordinate 90,123,631, forward strand.
CTGTAACTAAAAAAAGAGCTGTATCTGTGGACCCTTTAACTATCATACACAGACACACAGTTAAACAAAAGACATGAGACCCACCTCTGGTGTGAGGTACAGTAATGCAAGAATTTGGTGGACAGACGTCATCGCGACGTCTGTCAATAGAAATTAGGAACGGCAATGTGGGGACCCCTAAGGTTTAGTGTTTAAACACTTAACCCAACATTGCCGCTTTAAATTTCTATTGACAGACGTCGCGCTGACGTCAGCCTGCACTGCTGAGCACTTGAATTGGAATCACTTGCTGACAGCATGGTGCTTTCAACAGAGATGTCCAGCGTCTGGTTGAAGGTAAGTCTGTTTATTTTCGTTTTTTCATCGTTTCAGATTTTATTTGTAGGGTTTAAAGCTGTCAAAATAGTGGTAATAGTTAAAGGGTACCCAACCCATCTCTAATATATATATATATATATATATATATATATATATATATATATACATATATATATATATATTAGGGATGAGCGGACTAGGATTCTCGCAATCCGAGCCCGCCCGAACAGTGCGGATCCGAGGCCGATCCGAGCACTGTTCGGGAACTTTCCGCTGGCAAACGGAGCCAAACCGAGGCTATGACATCCAAGTCTCGCGTCGGATCTCGCAAGACTCGGATGTCATAAATACTTACCTTGCGGGCGCTATCTTCATTCTGGCTGTGATCACTCGTGAGGGAGGTTGTAGTTAGGGAGCTCCTGATCAGTTTAGTTGTTCTTTGTGTTTTGTCCAGTGCTCTGTCCTGCTGAGTCCAGTGGTGCTTTTGTCCTGTGCTTTGTCCTGCTGAATCCAGTGGTGCTGTGTCCTGTGCTCTATCCTGCTGAGTCCAGTGGTGCTGCCTGTGTCCTGTGCTCTGTTCTGCTAAGGGCATAGTTGTTTCAAATTTATTCAAAAGTTATAAAAAATTTAAAATATAATTATAAAAAACTTATACAAAAAAAAGAAAAAAAATATATAAATTTTTTTAAAAAAATTATACAAAAATAATTGAAAAAAACCATAAAAAAAATTAGTTTAAAAATACTAGGTACTGATATTTCAAAGTCAAACTACGTTCACTGTTGCTGCTGTACCAAAAAATACTAGGTACTGCTATTTAAAAGTCAAACTACGTTCTCTGTTGCTGCTGTACCCAAAAATAATAGGTACTGCTATTTAAAAGTCAAACTATGTTCACTGTTGCTGCTGTACCAAAAAATACTAGGTACTGCTATTTAAAAGTCAAACTACGTTCACTGTTGCTGCTGTACTAAAAAAATACTAGGTACTGCTATTTAAAAGTCAAACTACATTCTCTGTTGCTTCTGTACCCAGAAATACTAGGTACTGCTATTTAAAAGTCAAACTACGTTCACTGTTGCTGCTGTACCAAAAAATACTAGGTACTGCTATTTCAAAGTCAAACTACGTTCACTGTTGCTGCTGTACCAAAAAAAACTAGGTACTGCTATTTAAAAGTCAAACTACGTTCTCTGTTGCTGCTGTACCCAAAAATACTAGGTACTGCTATTTAAAAGTCAAACTGCGTTCTCTGTTGCTGCTGTACCCAAAAATACTAGGTACTGCTATTTCAAAGTCAAACTACGTTCTCTGTTGCTGCTGTACCCAAAAATACTAGGTACTGCTATTTCAAAGTCAAACTACATTCTCTGTTGCTGCTGTACCAAAAAATAATAGGTAGTGCTATTTAAAAGTTAAACTACGTTCACTGTTGCTGCTGTACAAAAAAATACTAGGTACTGCTATTTAAAAGTCAAACTACGTTCACTGTTGCTGCTGTACCCAAAAATAACTGTGGCCTTAACAGCTATGTTGGTGTTAGACGTGCATCCGGTGTCCGCCATCTGTGCAGTGGAATTCAGACCAGTTGGGGGATGTAGGAGCAGCCATCTGTGCAGTGTAATTCAGACCAGTTGGAGGAGGTAGGAGCAGACATCTGTGCAGTGGAATTCAGACCAGTTGGAGGAGGTATTGTGGCCCCGGTACCAAATTGGGTACCGGGGCCACTCCACTACGCAGTCCAGAAAGCTACCTCGGTGCAACGTTTTGGACTAAAAACATTATTGTGAGGTATGAGGTGTTCAGAATAGACTGGAAATTAGTGGAAATGATTGCTATTGAATGTTATTGAGGTTAATAATAGCGTAGGAGTGTAAAAAAACAAAAAAATTGGATTTTAGCGCTTTTTATGCCTTTTTAAAAATAAATCAGAACCCAAAACCCTAAATCAGAACCAAAACCTTTCGTCGGGTGTTTTGGCAAAACAAATCAGAACCCAAAACCTCAAGCTAATCAGAACCCAAAACACACCCCTAATATATATATATATATATATATATATATATATATATATATATATATAGTGCAATTAATACATACAAACAAACACATACACACACATAATTAACAATAAATTACTGAGATATTGCACCTACACACAAAATGTTGTATATTATATGTACCGTGTGTAAGATTATATTATTGCATTATTGTATATGTAAAGATTCTATTTCATTCATATATATGCGTTGTGGTGAATTTATAATATCTTGATACAGGAGATATTAGATAGAGAAATCTGTGTGATACAGTACATTAGGTTTAAAGAACTGAAGTAGGCGTGTCATTAGAGGGAAATTGTACATGCGTATGGTAATGTAACAAGCATATCCAGAAATATAATAAGAAGATTACGTGTGCAATTATGAGGTAAATACGGGTTCTTTTACAGGCACCAAAAACTATAATCAGATCAAAAGCAGCGTACACTGTTTATAATTATGCTTAACTGTTGATAACCTCTTAGTGATCAGATATTCCTCACTGGATTGAAAATCAACCTCAATATCTCTGCGTGCTTATCTGTGGAAGAGGCAGTTCCGTATCCTCATCAAAAAAGTCTCTTTTTGTCCAGACACTGTTGTTGGTGTAACAAGAATGGAGGGAGAACCTTGTTGCAACAGATGGCAAGTGACTCCTTAAAAAAACTGTGAGAGATAAGCATCCTGAATATTAGAATATTAATGCAGGCTGGTTAAGGTGAAGTCAAACTTGTTTTGTCACATAGCGCATACCCACACTGTTTTTGGAAGAGCAGGTAAAGATATTAACGAATAAAATCCATCAACAAGCCCTCTAATCTTAACACATTTGTTGAAATGTAAATATGTCTGTGTTATCAGTACTGCTGCTGTTTATTTCACTTAAGAATCCCTAGGGCAAATTTACAGAGAATAAACTGGAATGCAGTAATAGAAACATTTTTCTTGTATTATTTGCAGTGTCAGAGTATGACAGATAAAACAGATGAAGTGCAAGATGTTGCACTTCATTAAGCAACATTAGCCTTTTCTCTTCTAATCAAAGTCTACATTTATTACATTTACAGGTTGGGACTCATGTATATATAAAGAGCTTAACTGTAATACCTAAGAACTAAATGTATATTGTAACATTCTTCATTTGTCATATACACTAGCGATTATTTAACATACTGTAGATTTATTGAAAGGATAATACAGATGTAGCAGATGATATTTTAATTTGTTTCTGTGTAACCATAAGTATGAAAAGAAAACCTTTTTCTGTGGCAAGGAGATGAATTTAGTAAATTATGCAATGCCTACTTGCCTTTGTTAAGACAAAAGAAAGTACCATATATTGAGCTTGGGCCACAGGGGTTAAAAAAATCCCCACATATTTTTACTAGCATTTTCTAATGTTTATAAAAACATATATATGGATAAGGAGATGGAACCTATTGGTTCCATAACCACTTGCGTCTATGCCTTTTGGATTCTACCTGCTCTATTTACTCATGTTTGACCCCCCCCTTGAAGGCAAAGGCATGCGCTTGTTACCAAGCATGTCAAAAGTAATCATGTTTGACATTGGTGTTTTTCCACTGGAATCAGTGAAGACAAGAAACAAATAATAGATTCAACTAAAGATTCTGGAGGTGACTTGAAAATCATAAATATCCTCAAAATTCTAGCAATTGTTGCCTGCAATATACCAGCAGGTAATTTGGCATACTATATTACCCACTAATATGCACAGCAGCTGGAGCAGAAAGGGAGTGTGACACCATGAAATGAGATGGAAAGCAAGAGATGCGGAGACTCTTATGCTAAGTCTCACTCCCTTGGAGACTCTGGACTTCCCAGGCAGTGAGACTTGTATGCACCTCTACATCTGCTGGTCATGCATGTCTTTTCATTGTACCAGATGCATTCCTGCTTAGAATAGTTTACCTGATTTAAACAGAAACATCACACCTCATAAGCAGTGATTGCTAGTTACTTATTGGGGATTTTGAAGTATGTGTTTCCCAGTGGTTTTGAAGTTTTTCAGATGAATGTTTATGTATGAGCAATGTGCAATTTTGTCAAGAATAGCTTATTTTGAATTTTTTTATTGTGTCTCATGGTATTTAGAGGCAAGGCCAGGAGCATCTACATATCGAGAAAGCCTTGATTTGTCCTTTTTAGAGCTACCTATTGTCAAATTTGAATTGATATATAGAAGCCACATGTCTCTCCTTATCGGCTAAACACAAAATAAATTGCAGACAAGCTAGACACAAGAAACCAGAAACTGCTGGTTTCAAAAGGGCAAATGAACTTAAAATATGTTCGACTCAAAATTAATTAAATCAGGAACTCACAGAATCAGACCCTATATGACCCCAAAATGCTTTACAATCTTCTTATCCAACCAATTCCTCAGGATGTTTTATGGAACACAATAGATTCCTATCTATCGTCTTGTTCCTTACTTAAGATCACACAGGCCCAGTTGCAAAAACTGAATGCCACTGTTATTTTGGAGACCTCACAAGCAATAAAAGTCTCAAAAACTCTTCAGCCACAGGACCTGATAGGTACACCACTAACACAAAACAATTCATACACATACTAGCTTTTAAACTGGTGGCCATTTTCAATATAATATTACTGGGTAAGAATTTAATACGGCAACCACCCATGCAGTAATCCTGAAGCAGATAAAATTTCTAATCCAATATTCTAGCTGAATGTTTAACTTAAATTGTTTACCAAAATCCTTACCATCAGATGGAATTTAGCAATCCCACTTTACTCCAACATAAATTCATCCTGAGCAAGTTGGCTTGATCCCTGGTTTCAAGTCCTGGATGATACCAGCTGATCTATAGATATTATTCACTTAGTTAACAAGACCTGTTCCCCCACCCTGTTTATAGCCCTGGAAACATAAAATAATTTTGAACAGATTTCTTAAGCCTTAATGGATTTCTTAAGCCTTAATGGAGACAGCACTCTTTCACATGGGCTTTAATTCATCAAAGGGATAGCTACATTATACTTTGATCCTTCAGTAATGGTCACTCCGAATGAATTCTGCACTTGCTGTAATTGCTACCTGTACCATTTCATTGTTAAGGATTATTTCTATAATCCATCCGTCTTCTTTTTCTCCAGATATATATATGTATATATATATATATATACATTTATATATATATATATATATATATATATATATATATATATATATATATATATAAATATACTGTTGTCCAATTCCCAAACATTCTATCTGAGAGTCATGCTGTCACACTCCGCTCCCTGGGTATCTCCACCCGAGCCTCTAAACACTGACTATCACTTTAAACCTCTCTTCTTAGTACAGGCTGTCAGCCACGGTTTGCACCTGTGATTACTTTACCTGTGTGTTAGTCAGTTCTGCCATTGGTCAGCCTCCCTTTATAAGGTCCCTCCTTTCACCTTCTCATTGCTGGTTCAAGTCATACCTGACCTGACTTCTCCTGCCTTGTTCCACATCCCGTCGTAAGCTGTGCTTCATCGCTGCTGTGTGTCTGTACTCCATTGATCTCTTCACACCTGTTTCATTCCCTGTGGTATTGCTATGATCAACACCTGCTACCTACTCAGCCTGCACTGCTGACTACTGCTGTCCTGTTCCACCTCCCGTGGTAAGCTGTGCTTCATCGCTGCTGTGTCTGGACTCCATTGATCTCTGCACACCTGTTCCACTACCTGTGGTAATCGCTACGATCAACATCCGCTACCTATTTGGCCTGCACTGCTGACTACTGCTGTCCTGTTCCACATCCCCTGGTAAGCTGTGCTTCATCGTTGCTGTATGTCTGGACTCCATTGATCTCTGCACACCTGTTCCACTACCTGTGGTAATCGCTACGATCAACATCCGCTACCTATTTGGCCTGCACTGCTGACTACTGCTGTCCTGTTCCACATCCCGTGGTAAGCTGTGATTCATTGCTGCTGTATATCTGGACTTCATTGATCTCTGCACACCTGTTCTACTACCTGTGGCAATCGTTATGATTAACACCCGCTACCTACTTGGGCTGCACTGCTGACTACTGCTCCCTTGTTCTACATCTCGTGGTAAGCAGTGCTTCATCGCTGCTGTCTGTCTGGACTCCATTGATCTTAGTACATCTGTTCCACTCCTGTGCTATCGCTGTGATCAATGCCCGCTATCTACTCTGCCTGCACCGCTGACTTCTGCTGTCTCGTTCCACATCCTTGTGGTAAGCTGTGGCTCGTCGTTGCTGTACATATCTGGACTTTGCTGATCTTTGTGTACCGGTTTCACTTATCCGTGGTGGTCACTGGGATCAATGCTAGCTATCTACGTTACCTGCACCGTTGTCTACTGCTGACTCGTTTTACATCCCAGTGGTGAGCTGTGGTTCATCGGTGCTGCATATCTTGACTTCATCGATCTGCTCATCTCCAGTAAACTTCATTGAACTCTGTATTATGTTCCACTCCCTAGTGGTACCTGTTGTGACTATGTTCATTAGGTAATCTATCTGCACTATTAAACTTTGCGGACGGTTCCCACTTTCTTATATATCATCGTGATCATCATTTGCAGTTTACTCAACCTTCATTGAACTTTGTATTTATGTTTTACAATAAAGTGGTAATCCTTGTTATCACCATCTAATGTCTGAATTGGATATTTCTTCTGTTGCTTAGATCTGTTCTCCACCTGTCTTACTGGGAACTTCCCTGAAGGGCCGCGACCTGCAGGGTGGAAGCCGCTGAAGCCCAAATTCCCTTGCGGGAATCCCTGGTGAGTATCTTCCATCTTGTTAGACTCCGCGCCTTTAGGGAAGTCTAGTCAATACCAGTTGAGACAGCAGGATCTCACTCATTCATTTGTGAGCTAACCTGACATATGCATACAGTGAGCTGTTGGGCTCCAATATCAAGGCAAATAAATCTAAGGTACTGGATATACAAGTACCTCTAAAAATTAAATTAAATTAAAATTAAAAATCTATTCAATATTAACTTTAATTTTATATTCCCCTTAACTCGCCAACCTACTCACTTTCCCATTCAATTACCATTTTTTACAGTGATTTTTCATGAATTTTGGAAAAATCTCAGCAATCTGATGCAGATGACATCACTATAGATCAATAAGCTTCAAGTCACTTGCACTGCTATGTTAAAAGTGTACATTTTACTAATATGTTGTTTTGTGACTCCTTTACCCTTACTCTTAATTCCTCTCTGACATTCTCAAGTATCTCTGCCTTTACAAGGCAGCGCCGCTTTAAATTTAAGCGCTGAAGACGCTGAACTCGCAGGAGTTGAAGAATCCGGAGGTTCATACATTTACCCCCAAGACAGGAATAAGTATGGAGAAGGGTAAGGACATGCCCACAAAGCACTACTGGTTGACGAAGTTTCCCGTCACAGCATGCTCTTGGGCCTATAAAGGCTGCCTTCCCCATGGGACTGCTCTTAGGTAATTAGGTGTCTGCAGGACTTTGATCAACGTGAGGAATGTTGGAACTACTACAGGGCAAATTGAGCTCGATAGAACATGGACAGAAAAAAAAATGAAGGCAGACGCAAAATCAGAACAAGGCAGACACAGGGTAAGCAATGGTCAAGGGATAAAATAGGATACACAAGCCACAGACAAATACAAAGACAGAAGGCACAAGGCTAGAGGTTAGGACAAAGACTAAGACTGAGACAAGGATGCAGCAAGTTCAGATACAATAATACAACAGAAAGCAGTCCAAAAAAAATGCCTGTAACCTCCAGTGGTTTAGTAGGCCTTAAATACTCTTGGAGGTTGCTGGGAACGCATTACACTCATTGTAAGAAGTTTGTTCAGAGAAGAATGAAGAGACAATACATACAAGAGAACATGGAGAGATTTACTACAAAAACTGTTCCAATAGCCTACAGGCCATGAAAGCAGCATTGGATTTGGCAAAACCGCCCTTGCGTGTTTTGGTTTTAGTTTTGGACCCCGATTTTTTCTAAAATACCCATATTTTTTTTGCTAAAATCACATATTTTTGCTTTCCCCCCCCTACATTATTATTAACCTCAATAACACTAATTTCAAGTCATTTGCAGTCAATTTTGACCACCTCACAGGTCACAATATTATTTTCATAAACTTTCAAACAAAGACTGCAGAGACCTGGCTGGATGTTAAGCGTCAGACCAATGACACAAACACAGGGTAGTTCATAGCACATCTAGGAAACATTGGCACACAGCAGTGGCAGAAAAGAAAAGTGTACAAGATGGAATTTTCCTTGGATCATGAAATCAGTTATGGTTCATTTGATCGCTCCACCCATTCCTTGGATAACTGTAGTAATTCTACAGCTAATATATGGCGACAAGCGCTGACTCCCCCCAGGATGCGTGCTTTTATCAGACCCAGACCATTCAAGGGTGTCAGAAAATGCACTAAAAAGAGCCATTGTAATTCACAGCAAAAAGCAAGTTCATCATTGAGCTTTGAATCAGCCCCAATTCCCAAAACATTATAATAAAGTTAGGTACCATTGACGTAAAGTGCAGATTACAAACACTTTGTGCAATACTGATGAAACAGCAGCAAAGTGGAAGGTAATACATATACACATCTATTTAGACATCCATGTTTACATTACTGTGGCTTTAGAAATGCTACAAATGGCTAGACAACTGTTGTCAGGATTTGAGTAAAAATAATTCCACACATAAAAGGTGGATATTTTGGTCTTATGATCAGGTATGACAATGGCCTTCTTCTTATCACGTACAAGAACTGCTTCCACTGGTGCAGGACTTACACAAACAACATCATCCTCATCAACATCCTCATTACCGCCCTCGTCAGCTACACAAATATCCCCGTCATCCTGTTGCAATTCCAAAGTGGCATCCTCAATTGGTGTATCACTGGCTACACTTGGGCTGTTCCGGCACACATCTGCAGAAATGCTGAAAGGGGCCTTCTTTATGGGTACACTATCAGACAGGTCAGGATTACACATAGCACCTGTGGATAGACTCTCCTCAGGGATTTGTGTCATTTCTGAATCTGAACATACATTTTCCTCTAATGCCTTACTGTTTTTTTCCAGCTCGGCTTTTACACGTAAAAGTATTTGGACACCACTTTTGGATTTCGAATGACAAGGTCTTGCTTGATCCTGACTGACCTTACAAGAAGATGCCTCAGTGACAGTTGCAGAACTTGCACTCATAGAGAAAGGCGAAGGCCTCATTCTTTCCATGCCACTGCGTGTTTAGAATGGCATATTGGTAATTTTATTTTTTTCTGCAGATAACTTTGCCTGGATTACAGGTCTTTTTTTCTTGACCAAGGTAAAATGTGTTTTTATACATTTTTGTTTACCTCAATTAAAAACACTATGCACTTTAACATAGGCTTTAGCAGATTATGTAGAGGGATTACTATCATCATGACTGGTGCCAGCAGCTGCTTGGTGCTCCTGGTCTTCTTTGTACTGCTGTGAATCCATTTTGATAACACAGTACAACGTGATTGCAGATTAAGAACAACACTGCCATCCTAATTATTTCCATTTCAGCAATGACAATTAGCAATGGAACTCTCCTCTCCTCTTTGTGTTTTACTTATATAACTCAGCACAATGTGACTGCAGACTTAGAAGACCAGGCTTGCCAGACCTATTATTTGTATTTCAGCAATGACAATTAGCAATGGAGTAATGGAGCTCTCCTCTTTGTATGTTACCTATATAACACAGTACAATGTGCCTGAAGATTTAGAAGACCAAGCCTGCCAGACCTATTATTTGTATTTCAGCAATGACAATTAGCAATGGAGTAATGGAGCTCTCCTCTTTGTATGTTACCTATATAACACAGTACAATGTGACTGCAGATTTAGAAGACCAAGTCTGCCAGACCTATTATTTCTATTTAAGCAATGACAATTAGCAATGGAGCTCTCTTGAATGTCACTGGAGACTTTGAAGAACACTGCTACCCCTCCTCTTTCTTTACTACCTATGATGCTGCCCAACTGCACTAGAAACTGCCAAGAACAGTGCTATCCATTCTGTGCCCCTCTGTGAAATGGAGCTGGATCGCTGTGGAGGGCGGTACTTATAGAATCCAAAACCAGCGAGATACGAGATACGACGACGTAACAATGACGTTTTCCCTCGTTTTCAGTTCCGAGGGCGTGCGAAAGTAACGAGCCGGATCTGCTAAGGGTGTGTTCGGTTCTCAGGGAACCGAGCCTGAGCATCTCTAATATATATATATATATATATATATATATATATATATATATATATATATATTATATATTACAATAATATCACTGAATAGCTAAACTAGAATTACCTTAGTTGTTAATGATGTTTGGTGATTACAGACTTGTAAGGCCTAATTGAGAGGAGAAAAGCAAAAATAAAGAGGGAAATTGTACATTGGCAAAACCATGTTTTACTGTAGTGGGGCACATTTAAAATGTGTGGGCAGATTTAGGAGTGGGTATGTCCTAGCTCAAATCTAATTTGCAGTGTTATGTGTGTTCTACATACAAAATCAGCCAGTATAGAACACGGTTTGTTCAGGAGCAAATTTGCACCTTTTTCTGCTTTGCTCCTAAATTTAAATGAGGCAGAGTTTCAATTCAATGGAAATATTGTAATACTGTTAACATGAACCGTAAGGGCCAGTGAATTACAACAAAATATTGACAAACCACATGCACTGATGTGTTATCTGATGTCTTCAAACTTTTAACTTCAGCAAATACACATAATGTTTCTATTATATCTGTCTTGTCCTTTAATTGTTCACTTAGTTGTACTTTATATAATCTATATGGGCTTTATAATGCATTTTTTTAAACTTTATAAACATTTTTGAATGCCTCTGGGAAAAACGTAATAAATCACATAAATGTGCACCTGGGATATAGACGTCAAGGATCAAAGTACTTGCTCCATCTGTTCAATGAATAGGGACCATCAAGATATAATAAAAATATTTTGTACACAGCAAGGAACTTTCAAAGCAAATTCTGTGTGTCCTCAGCCTACCTAAGCTTGATGCACTGTTTCATAAAGAAGCATTGCAATTTTAAATAGGACTACTTTTCCGCTTATAAATAAAAGAGCGTAACATTTGACAGCTGAAAAATTACAATATGTCTATCCATTTTTGAGATTCCTACCTAGTCCTATGTCTCATGTGTAAATAAACCGCAAAGTTTTTCTAGTTAAAAATGTTTATTGAACAAAAAGACAGTTGTCAGCGCTTGTCCTTTACACTGCATATCTGTGTGTATCTAGCAAAATGAAAACATGAGATATAAGTTCAAATTTTTATCAAAACATTTAAGCCTGCATCCCAGCGTCAAGGGCACCTCATTATATCCAGGTCCTACACTGACCTATATGCTTTAAACACCTGCCTTAAATAGACTTGATGGACAGCTGCTATGACAATAAGGCAATATTTTGAAACAAAACCAGAGAAAAAACAAGCCCATGCTCGGTATATCCCATATTGTATATGGTACCAGCTGCGTGGCAATATAAATGCCCACTTATGTATACAAAACAAAACGACAGATGTAAGCCCCCATACCTGGCAGGTGAGTGCAGGCAAAAATGATTATTGTCCACATTCTTTCATGAACTCTTCCTCATAATGCTAAATTAGATTTTATTATCTTTATAGGGATTCCAGTGCTAATTGAACGGTGTAAAGACACTGTATATGTGATAGCACTTTTATAATGCTAGTCTCCACTAAGATTCCCTGGAGCTCCCACAAAAGATACTTTAAGCGGGAGAGGCCTATCCTGGGTTAATCATCATTAAGCCATTTTTGATGTTACCATTCATGTACCAATAATGTTCCTTTAACACATCTTACCATATACCATGGATACAGTATTAAGGAACTATTGACACGTCACAGTAATGTTTGAGTTCTTATACATCTGGACAGCCATCTATTTAAATAAGTCTATCCCAAGACCTCTATCTGGCACATGCATACATTTTAAAATATTGGATTCACTATACAGAACATTGTTCACCTTCTAGGTGCCTCCTTTTATTCTCCATACAATTATACTTATGTTTCCACTGTGCGCATACATTGGAGCATACCATCTGCTTTACGGGGTTCACCTTCTCAGACACTTTATGCAACATTTTGTGGACTAAAATTCATATATCTGCAAAAGTAATGCTACTATCACATTTAAGCAGCGTCTTTCATCAATTACCACTTAACCTATTTTTTCCTAATAAACTTCTTGTTGGAGCTTCTGTTAGGTCTTAATTATCTCCCCCAAACTTTTGTCAAAATGGAGTGCAGGGTCTAAGTCAGTGTCCCAGTCCTACCTTTAATGAAACAGCTGTAACGTACTGGATCTGTGCACTCAGCTATTGCTCTACCTTTAATGATATGTAAGTGTCAGCAACAGATAGATACAGATGTCAGTTGTCCATTGACATCTAAAGCACATTGGTTTATGCTCAAATTGCTGTGCGTGTACATGCGGTAAAACGCTTCCAGTTGACCGTAGTGGTCAAAACCTTGGTTATCACCAACTCCAAAGTGTTGGAAAACTAAACCCATTTTCTACAACTGAAAAGACTTTAGGGACTTTCGCAAAATGAAGACAGCTTTCAAATGTGTTTCCACCTCTTGAAGTTAAATAAAATATTTCATACCACAAAATGAAATCCCATTATTGCATTCCTGTACAGAATGAGCCTGCTGCTGACCCATATACTGTACAGAAAACCCTGACCTGTCAATGAACAGCTAGGTCAACCCCTTATAGGAATAAAACATTTGCTTCTCTTGTAATTAAGAGATTGAGGCATATCTGCCCTTGTTATATCAGGGGTCCTATACTAACCCATAATAAAAGCTCATATTACCCAGTTGGCAGCTGTAACAAAAAAAAAGAAATAAAAAGTAAAAAATAGAGGAGGGGGATGAGCAATGCTGCTAGCTTAACTAACATAAAGGTAATAGCCCATGTCCTACACCTTCCTTCCTTCTACTGGCCCACCAGCTAATTCCCAGTAGATCCTATCCCCAGCTAACCAATCCCTAATGGCTTGCATCCCTCCAACTAAAATGAATACTCTCTGCAGTCAGAGGAACTTGTACTAGTCATAATTGTGCCTTACAGATATATATATAGGAAAGGTTACATGTGCAATATGATTGCTTATTATGGTTTAGAGCCTTTTTTCATACACTTACCTGTGCACTAGGCTTTATGAACAGTTACCCTTTGTGTTGTTAGCTTTTACTGTGCTTTGTGCTGTGCTGAGGTTTAAGTTTACTGATAAATGCCATATGTATAAGAGACAAGCTTGTCACCATTGAAGAAATGTATTCATTGAGGGTCATTTATGAGTAGCAAAAAAATGACAAAAAAGACAAATGACAAAAAAATTAAGATTTTTCCAGGAGAGGCGGAACTGGGGCGAGCAAGCGTAAGCTAAGTACAATGATGATTATGACAATTGGCTGCTCCATCTGATATGCTGACCATATCTTGATCCACTATTTTATATGAAGTAACTACCATCTATTCCAGGGGTCGGCAACCCCCGGCACGTGTGCCGGGAGTGGCACGCAGCCCACTGAGTCCTGGCACACCGTCCGCTGTCTAAATGACAGCCGGCTGTCATTCCTTCCCCGACACTGAACTGCTGCACAAGCGCAACAGTTCAGCACTTCTCCGGCTGTCATTTATCAAAATTGTTTGATGCAATTCTGAGGCCATAAGAGTCATTGGGGGCATTACTGTGGCATAAAAAATATTGGGGGCAACTGTGGCATATTATGTGTTTCTGGGGGCAACTGTGGCATATTATGTGTTTCTGGGGGCAACTGTGGCATATTATGTGTTTCTGGGGGCAACTGTGGCATACTATGTGTTTCTGAGTGCAACTGTGGCATATTATGTGTTTCTGGGGGCAACTGTGGCATATTATGTGTTTCTGGGGCAACTGTGGCATACTATGTGTTTCTGGGGGCAACTGTGGAATATTATGTGTTTCTGGGGGCAACTGTGGCATACTATGTGTTTCTGGGGGCAACTGTGGCATATTATGTGTTTCTGAGGGCAACTATGGCATATTATGTGTTTCTGGGGGCAACTGTGGCATATTATGTTTCTGGGGGCAACTGTGGCATACTATGTGTTTCTGCGGGCAACTGTGGCAAGGTATGAATTGGGGGCACAACTATGTGGCATATGATGAATTGGGGGCACAATTATGAAGTATGATGTGAACTGGGGCACTACAGTGCGGCATAACTTTTTTTTTGCTGGTTCCTTACTGTTAATATGATATTAGCCTCAAAAAATAAAAAATAATTATATATATATAGCCGCAGAGAGGGGAGGGGCCGGCTACAAATTGCCTGGGCCTACTTGGTGGCCTGAGTCCCCTCTGGAGACCTAATTTTGAAGAAAATTTTTTTTTTAAAAGTACTTTTTTTAAAAAAAAAAATAATGAGTGCAGGGGGATCGGTAGTGGCTAAATCCCCTTCAGCTCAGGAACCTTCAGACGCCAGGTCATGTGACTGCAGTGGTCACATGGTACTCAGCGGGCTGCTGGATATCTTTCCATGCTGTGCAGTGGAGAATAAGGTAAGAAGAAGGTGTGCTGAAAAGGGGGCATGTGTGACGAAAGGTGATGGAGAGGGGCATGTGTCACTAAAGGTGCTGGGCAGAGGGAGGCACGTGTGATTAAAGCATGTGGGCAGAGGGGACATATGTGAGCAAAGCTGCTGAGCAAGGGGGCATGTGTGAGTAATGCATTTTTCTGTAAGAGGGTGGCCTGGTGCTTTTCACCTGCTAGACATGCCGCCAATGATGTACTGCCACACCCTCAATTGTACGACCACTTGCATGGTAAAAAAAATGTTCGCAGCGGCACAACATTTTTTTAACCATGCTTAACTATAAGGGACCCATGAAGTTGCTGTACTGGGGCCATGAATTTCTCTAGGCAGCTCTGTATGTATGTATGTGTGTTATATATATATATATATATATATATAGATATATATATATATATATATATATATTGTGGCAAGAGCCCGCTACTGCAGAAGCACACGCGAACAACTTCTTCCTTTTTATGTAGTTTTATTGTCAGGATGGTAAATGTTTTGACACCGTACAGATTTCACAGAAATACTTGGAGACCCTAAACGCTAGCTAGACATAGCTCAGCTCTCTCTCAAGATCAGCCAGCTTCTCCAGCGTTGATCTCCCTGAACAAATAAAACAAACAAGCTTTTATACATGATGCTCCTCCCCCAGCCTTAGCTTGATGGACAGGTGACACACCCACCTTCTCTTTAAAAGAAAACACCCATCACTGGCTCTGTTTGCACAACCAGACACGCCCTGTCTGTTTGCTGAGAGGAAGGATTTCAGATCATGTAAGTTTAACCAAATTTAAACTATTGCTTTTCATACATAAGTCTTCACTCTAGGTACATTACTGCAGAAATGTTTTACTCTACTTCCCTGCTTTCTCTGCATATTGCCAGCTAAATGCCTCCTTTTGTTACAAAATATATATATATATATATATATATATATATATATATATATACATATATATATATATATATTGTGGCAAGGGCCCACTACTGGTGAAGCACACGCGTACAACTTCTTCCTTTTTATGGTTCTTTATTGTCAGGAGGGTAATAAATGTTTTGACACCGTATACTTTCGCAGCAATTATGGAGACCCTAAATGCTTGCTATACATAGACCAGCTCTCTCTCAAGACTAGCCAGCTACCCCAGCGTTAGTCTCTCTGAACAATGAAACAAGCAAGGTTTTATACCTGACACTCCTCCCACAGGCCTAGCTTGATGGGCAGGTGACACACCCACCTTCTCTTTAAAAGGAAACGTCTATCCCTGGTTCTGTTTAGACTATCAGACCCACCCTGTCTGTTTGCTGAGAGGAAGCAGCTTTTAAATCATGTAAGTAAATCAATTTTAAACTACACATATGTTTTTACCTGGTTTAATCTCCACATAGGTACATAACTGTGCCAATGTTTTCCTCTACTTCCCTGCTTTATCTGCATATTGCCAGCTAAATGCCTCCTTTTGTTACAATATATATATATATATATATATATATATATATATATACATACATATACACACACAACTGGCACACCTGGGCTTGACTAGATTTTAGCCAGCACTCCGATAGAAAAAGGTTGCCAACCCCTGATCTATTCACATATTTAACTGACATTTCCATTTGGTCTACTGCAGAAAAAAATGTTCACTTTTAATTCCTAAAGAGGTAAACAACAGATGTGGGAGTATTTGTATTCAACTTTCTTCAACATTCAAATGTATTATTTATTATCTGTCAAGACAACTTTCTCTCTTGTGTCTATGACACCTCATTACATTGTTATATTGTGTACAAATAGGGTAATGTGATTTTACTCCTAACACTGTTGAGCCACATTTCTATGTTCTCTCAATGACATGAGGCGTAAATATATAAACATTTGCGCCTGACGTATGTTTGCTGCAAATAGTACTGTTTTTGAGTTAGACGCATCTTGAGATGTGTCCGACTCAGCATATAATAACACACTTTTCTTGCGTTCATCTTTTCCTATGTACGTTTGGTGCGCAGTTGCATCCAGATTAAATAGGGCCCTTTGGCTGGATTTGCTCCTAACACGACATGAAGTCTGAAAGAGCTATTTGGTTAGTGATAATTTGCTTTTTGTTGACTAATTTCATAAGACAGTAATGCTCATAGTACAGCTTTATAACACAGAAGGAAAGACTTCATTATTTCTCAAGAGGCTTTTTTTTTCTGACAAGTGTTTGGAGAAAGAGCATTTACTTTACAACATAATGCATCCTCTAGGATTCTCTATAAGACCTAACTACATTTCTTAATTTTCCTGATATGATTTTATTACTCATTTGTTTTAAGTTAATTCTCAGCCAGTTAAAACAATGTACCCCCCACTGATTTGAACATCTCTATCCCTCTCATAAGAAGTGTGTGCGGAAAAGACAAACCCTCAGTGGAACTATCATCATTTATTTCTTGGTAATATGCACATAAGAGCAATTAAACGCGTGTCTAAGCAGATTAACCTATTTTGGAATCTAAATTGCAGAAATGCATTCTCATATATCATTCAGTAGAACAGCCATGGATTTTGTTCTCTTTCTTTCCAGAGCTTCAAGATCTAATGGCACAATATCCATCTCTATGTACCTGTCATTCCGCATTGCATTTCAGCGTTAGAAATGTATAGATTTTAATGCAAATTAAAAATGAAGATTATTATATCCCAGTCCAACTGTTTCAAGAATCAGGACCACTGGGCCTTCCTGCTCTCTTCTTCCACCAATATGACAGCCTTCACAAAACAACTAGACGGATATTTAAATATTAAAGATGGACATATCTCTCATTGATGAGATTACAAGACAATTTGTGGTATTGGGCCAATAGTTATATTTTGTTAAATCAATTATTTTATTACCAGAGAAAACAAAAAACAATTATTTAAATATATTTGTTGCATTTGTTATTATTTTTATGTGTCTTTTTTCATTTAATTTGCCGACATGTCATTATGTAATCAGTATGCTCCACGACAAATGGCTGATTATGCTGCTTGCCTAAAGCTGGTCACATAAAAAGGATTACTGTCCAACTAGCTGAAACACATTGGTGGTCAAACGTTATGAGATGCCAGACGAGCTTCAGAGATTCATTTGTTAGCAAAATAATTAATGGCCACTGTAGAATGAAGCCAATTATCAAGCATCAACAAATGTCACATATCTATAGCCTTATAGGAGCTTATAGCCCCAAGGACACTCATTCTTCCTGGGCTGTACTAAGGGAAATGTCTGTGGATGCATGCTGTGACTATAATCAGCCCAGACTACTCCACTCACATTTGTGCATTGCATATACTACATAGTTATGTAAACAAAATTACGCAATTTCTTGCCTAGAATATCTTTTGAAACCCTAAGTATGACACGCACTGATCGACTGTTTTATTGTGATAGGTAAATTTTGAGATATGTTGACTTGAATACATAGGACATAATTTACAGCGTGGAAAATTGCTAAAGAGCAGCACAAAATGCTCTTTAGTGATATTATGTGCCTAGAATTGGATTGTATAGTCACTTTGGTTTCCAACAAAGCAAATGGGTCAGTGGGGTAAAATGTCCCAGCAGATGGGAGGAGTTGGGCAGAGCAAGCGCATCCTTTGCTAAAAGGAAACTTGGTACCCGCCAGCATTTAGATTTGCAGAGTCATGAAAACACAAAAAAATATTTTTAATTGAGATTATTAAAATTTTAAAAAGGGGACAGATTTAGGGGCAGTCCTTGATTTGCATACATACCATACATCGCCACTTGAATTTTGAAAACTGATTAAGGTGAGTTGAGATTCACTGGTTTCAACTTGAATCAGACTGCAATTTCTGTATTTCATAATCTGCACTATATATATAGTGTAGTTGAAAGTTGACTGCACACAAATGTAAATGAAATTAATTGTGAAACTACATTTACCAACATGCCCAGTTACCAATCCTATCAATTTTAATAGGATCACCGGTGTTCCAATTGTCTAATATTACCATTGATATTTCCTGGTGTATCACCACCATAAAAGACTGTTGAAATCTAGGAAATATATCACAGGGATTATTTTAGTATGTGCAATGTGTGTATAAATAGACCTTAATGTCTTCCAGGTATAAATATCTCCCAAGAATCAAGAATTGTTGAATTAAAGGCATAAAGCGACTTTAGCTCAGAACTTGTTGTAAACACCTTTGAAGGGAAATGACAGCTTGAAGATGGTCCTGATTCTCAAATGTTTATTGTACTGGATGAACAGAAATGTGGCATTGGCAATAACCTACTGGTCCTGGCAGGACATGACTAATATTTTACACCTATTCTATGCATGATCTATCAAGAGTCATCTTACCAGTGCCTGCCTGGTGTGACAAACCAGTGTTAGTGTTTTAAAAAAACTAGATGTGGCAGTTAAAGGATAATTTAACACTACAATTATATTTTGCATAATTTAGCACAAATTCTCAATTTGAAAAAGCCAGATGAAGAACAGTAAAACACGTTTGACTTGGTTTGCTGTTAGCATTATTATGATTCACCATAGTGTACATTGTCTCATAAATTTTATGTCAATCAGGAGTAGATATCATAATCCTCTTTTGCTGTACTAAGATCCAACAGCACTGGATCACAAAAACACACGTCTTCATTGAATCATCCAGAATAATTCATCTGCTGTATCTTTTGATATATGAAAGATGAAGTATAAAATTTGTCGGAACATGCTACTATGTAGAATTATTAAATAAATTATTTTTATTTGTTTTTTTCAACATATATAAACTAAGCAAAAAGAACATCCTGTCTGTCTCCCTGCTCCCACCTGCTCCCACCTCGCCCACCTCTCCCTCTCCACCGGCATCTTCCCCTCCTCCTTCAAACACGCTCTTGTATCCCCCATTCTTAAGAAACCTCATCTCGACCCACCTCTCTCTCCAACTATCGCCCCATCTCTCTTCTCCCCTTTGCCTCCAAAATACTTGAGAGGCTCGTCTGCAGCCGCCTCTCCACCTACCTCTCTGATCACTCCCTCCTCGATCCTCTCCAATCTGGCTTCCGCCCCCTCCACTCCACTGAAACTGCCCTGGCCATAGTCACCAACGATCTCCTCTCTGCCAAAGCTAGGGGCCACTTCTCCCTTCTCATTCTCTTGGATCTCTCAGCGGCCTTCAACACCGTTGACCACACGCTCTTGCTCCACACCCTTCGATCCTTTCGCCTCTCCGGCTCCACCCTGTCCTGGTTCACCTCTTACCTGGCTGACCGTACCTTCTCCGTCTCCACCTTTGGATCTATCTCCCCCCCTCCTCCCTTCCAGTAGGGGTCCCCCAAGGCTCTGCTCTTGGACCCCTACTGTTCTCTCTTTACACCTCTTCTCTGGGTGAACTCATCAGCTCCTTTGGTCTCAAGTACCACCTTTATGCGGATGACACCCAACTCTACCTTTCCTCTCCCGATCTCTCTCCCTCCCTCCTCTCCAGGGTGTCCACCTGCCTCTCCGCCTTCTCCTCCTGGATGTCCTCTAGATTCCTCAAACTTAATCTCACTAAAACCGAACTTATTGTCTTTGCCCCCGCTCACTCCCCCTCCCCTTCCGACCTTTATATCTCCGTTCTCAACTCCTCTATTTCCCCTGTTTCTCAACTTCGCTGCCTCGGCATCACCCTGGAATCCTCTCTCTCCTTTGCCCCTCATATCCTCTCTCTCGCTAAATCCTGCCGCTTCCCGCTGCGCAACATCGCACGCATTCGGCCCTTCCTCTCCCAAGATGCCACTAAAGCTCTTGTCCACTCTCTTAGTATCTCCCTCTTGGACTATTGTAACCTTCTCCTTACTGGCCTTCCCCGCTCTCATCTCGTTCCTCTTCGCTCCGTACTCAATGCTACCGCTCGGCTCATTTTCCTTTCTCGCCGCTCCTCTTCTGTCTCCCCCCTCTACCAATCCCTTCACTGGCTCCCCATCCCCTACAGAATCGTGTTCAAGCTCCTCACTCTTACCTTCAAGGCCCTCTCCAACTCCACTGCTCCCTACATCTCCAACCTAATCTCCATTCACGCTCCATCCCGCCCTCTGCATTCGGCTAACGACCGCCGCCTCTCTTCCCCCCTGGTTACCTCCTCCCATGCTCGCATCCAAGACTTCTCCCGCGCTGCCCCCCTCCACTGGAACCAGCTCCCCCGCTCCATCAGAACTTCCCCCAACTTGTCCAGTTTCAAACCTTAAAAACCCACCTTTTCCTTAAAGCCCTCCAGTCCCCCACCTAATAGACCTCCTCCCAGTCTCCCCCTACCCCCCTCCCACTCCTGCCCTCCCTCCTGTCCCCCTCTTACCTCCCTCCTTTTCATTCTCCTCTCCCACCCTCTCCATCTCAGCCTCCATTCTCCCCATTCTCTCCTCCTACCATTGCATCTTTGTCCGTCCTACCCTCCCCTTAGATTGTACGCTCCTTCTAGCAGGGCCTCCTCTCCTTCTGTTCTCCACCACCTTAACTCTACTCTCCAGCTCCTTGTCTCTTCCGTGAGAGTTCACTCCCCGAGTCAACTAAGGCCAGAACAAGGTTTTGGTTGATTAGCACAGTCACCCGGAACAAACAAGGACTTCCTGATGTGGGACTCATGGTAAAACAGCTTGGAAATGCAGACCCAATACGTGCCACGGAACAGTCCATGGGTTCCGGTAGTTTAGGACACTCTGCCTTAAAGTGGCCTGGCTCACCACATTCAAAACACTTCAGATTAGACAACTTTGTACCTGGCCCTCTGTCCGTAGCAGTTTTGCCATTGGGCCCTGTAGCAAGGATTGTCAAACCTGGCTTTTGGCGCGGCAGCGGCTTTGGCACAAATGCAGGTTCTTTAGTCATTTTCTGTAGCGCACAAAACCTTTCTACCACGGTGGCAAGCTCTTCGTAAGTTTGTGGGTCTGATTGCAGCACCCACCTTTGCAAATCGCGGTTCAGCCCCCGGATGCAGTGAACTATCGCCAGAACTTCAATAATCCGAGAAAGCGAATTCTCCTCAGGCTGCAGCCATTTCTTTAAAATTTTAGAAAGCTCAGCGACTTGCGCTCTGACCTGTTTTTCTTTATCATAGCGCCATTGGTGATAGCGCTGGGCTCGGCCTGGCCCAGAAACTCCAATGCGAGCTAATATCTCAGACTTTAGGCACTAATAATCAGAGGCCCGTTCCTCATCTAGATCCATATAAGCTCGCTGAGCTTCACCAGTCAGGTATGGCGCCAGTCTCTCAGTTCAATCTTTAGGAGGCCATTTTGCCCTTTTTGCAAGTCTCTCAAAGGACACCAGATACGCTTCTATGTCATCACCTGGTGACATTTTCAGGAGTACACGACCAGGTGGTTCATTTCTGTCATGCCTCACCTGGCTTAACTCTTCTCTTAAGAGCCTTGTTTCTCAACTTCGCTGCCTCGGCATCACCCTGGACTCCTCTCTCTCCTTTGCCCCTCATATCCTCTCTCTCGCTAAATCCTGCCGCTTCCAGCTGCGCAACATCGCACGCATTCGGCCCTTCCTCTCCCAAGATGCCACTAAAGCTCTTGTCCACTCTCTTAATATCTCCCTCTTGGACTACTGTAACCTCCTCCTTACTGGCCTTCCCCGCTCTCATCTCGTTCCCCTTCGCTCCGTACTCAATGCTGCCGCTCGGCTCATTTTCCTTTCTCGCCGCTCCTCTTCTGTCTAACCCCTCTATCAATCCCTTCACTGGCTCCCCATCCCCTACAGAATCGTGTTCAAGCTCCTCACTCTTACCTTCAAGGCCCTCTCCAACTCCACTGCTCCCTACATCTCCAACCTAATCTCCATTCACGCTCCATCCCGCCCTCTGCATTCGGCTAACGAACGCCGCCTCTCTTCCCCCCTGGTTACCTCCTCCCATGCTCGCATCCAAGACTTCTCCCGCGCTGCCCCCCTCCACTGGAACCAGCTCCCCCGCTCCATCAGAACTTCCCCCAACTTGTCCAGTTTCAAACCTTAAAAACCCACCTTTTCCTTAAAGCCCTCCAGTCCCCCACCTAATAGACCTCCTCCCAGTCTCCCCCTACCCCCCTCCCACTCCTGCCCTCCCTCCTGTCCCCCTCTTACCTCCCTCCTTTTCATTCTCCTCTCCCCCCTCTCCGTCTCAGCCTCCGTTCTCCCCATTCCCTCCTCCTACCATTGCATCTTTGTCCGTCCTACCCTCCCCTTAGATTGTACGCGCCTTCTAGCAGGGCCTCCTCTCCTTCTGTTCTCCACCACCTTAACTCTACTCTCCAGCTCCTTGTCTCTTCCGTGAGGTCCTCCTGCCCTTCTACCCCTCTCTCTACCCCGCTGGGGGCTCTCACCTCTCATCTAGCTGTACATTGAGCTTCTGAGTTACTGTGCTTTTTGTTAACTGTGCCGTGCTGTCTCACCCTGTATCGTGTTTCTGTCTGTCCCTGTATGGTGCTACGGATACCTAGTGGCACCCTATAAATAAAAATTAATAATAATAATAATAATAATAATAATAATGTCTATCCCATCTGTCTTATCAGAACATAATTGCCCATGTATAGGTGTTAAAAAGATAATGACATCTCAGGATGGCATTACTGACCCCGATCCATGCTAGTATCCCGCCGGAGAGGATATATAACAGCTTCTTCTATCCCTGCCCAGAAGGCTGCACGCTCCTTCTTTCTTCTCTCCCAAGCTGCCAGTCACACAGCAGTTTTCAGTACTTATTGCAGGAGGTGAGCACTGGGGGCAGTGTAATTTAAAATGAATATAGAATACAATTATTAAAATATATGTATTCTTTTAAATACTGCAAATTTATGCTGATTTCGTTAAAAAGTCAAGTTAATTAATGCAGTAGAGCATCGCTACTGTGCCCGCAAGCTATCTACCCTTTGTAAACAATATTGTGCTCATGCGCAGATGTGCAGAGCATTTTTTCATGACATTACTCTGCCAGTAAAAGACATCCTAGTAAAACTATAGGCACACTGAAGTAGGTTTATTCTCGGGGTCTTGCACACATGACAGCAACAATAAATTGCAGTGGCACAACTTTCTCTATCGCTGCAATAAGTGGCCACACAGAACATCAGCTACTCCCGAAAAATGCCCATCAATGATAAATAGACATTAACATGTGGTTCTGATGTACTTTTTGGTAAAATCATAACACACACCTGTTCAAAAATGTAACAAAGCTGTTTACTGAGACAGAAGTCAGAAACAAGTTGAGCCATGGTAACCGACACAAGAAACAAAAACATGAATTTATATATTAAGGTCACAGCAACCAACATAATATAATGTCAGAACAGTCTTAATGGCACTCTTTAAACTTGGCTCTGTTTCATTCGTAATGCTTAAGCCAAATTAGTCCAAACAAGTCTTTACTGGCTTTCAAAGTCCAATCGCTAACAGCTCAGGTTGGCAACATTACATTAATGTACTTGAGCAGGTGTGCAAAGTCTGAAAAGAGTTATTATTGCAAATAGGTTTCATATAAATAGTAATTATAACATGCGCTTAAAATTGACTGTAAATAGTTAACCCCGTAATAACTGGCAGAAGTTTGATGTCCTGAACACACGATGACATTAACTAATTCAGCATTTTTGTGCTGAATTGACTGTGGGGGGAATAACTTATTTTTTTAAAAGCCTACCTAAGCAAATTTTATCATTTTGTATTTTTTCAAAAGAGATGGGACTTTCATTTGTTATCTTTATTGGATTAAGGAGTCTATTTATTAAAGGGAGAAAAGCCCTAAATTTAGGGTTTCTTCCTATTTATTAAAATAAGCTCAGAGCCTTAGAGGTAGCCTTAGTGATAGCCTTCTCCAGGGGCCTCTGACAAATTTCCCTCATACACAGCATGTACTCCTTATCCATTTAGATATCTCAGGATGGCAATAGCAGGGGTGCCAGAAAAGAAAGATGCGTTAATATTAAAATAAAGCTTTTTCTTTATTTTTTTAAAGTTTATTTTATTTTATTTCTCTATTTTTTTGTTAAAGAACTTTATTATTTATTAGACTGGGCTCATGTGTGCACCGACAAGCCGGCTCATGTATGTGCAGTTTGATCCCAGACTTGGGGCTAGATTTACTAAACTGTGGGTTTGAAAAAGTGGAGATGTTGCCTATGGCAGCCAATCAGATTCTAGCTTTCATTTATTTACTGCATTCTACAAAATGACAGCTAGAATCTGATTGGTTGCCATAGGCAACATCTTCACCTTTTTCAAACCAGCAGTTTAGTAAATATACCCCTTGAGGTTTCATTTCCACTTCTTGGAAAACAAATTAATTAAAAAATATTGTTAAAAAAAGATTTTAAATATTTTTTCAAAAAAATGTATAGATATTTTAAAAAGAATTCACAATTTAACAAATTATTTATTTAAATAATTAAACACTTTAAATGGAATTTCTTCTGTTATCGCCATCCTGAGACCGCCACAATCCTTGGTAAATAGGCTTCCCCAGCTATCGCCAAGAAAATAGCCATTTTCGGTGGAGATAGGGCTTTTCACACTTTAAATAGACAGTGTACCCCCTTTTATGGCTTGAGGTCCATGCCAAAATTGCACCGACTATTTTTTAAAATTCACAAGCAGCTTCTAAATAATTGTTATTGTTTTTCTAATTTTTTTATCTGTACCTAAGCAACTTATATGCTCTTTTTTGGGACCGTTTTGTATCATTGTATATAATGTTTAATTTTTTAGGCTTTATACAGGATTATTTTTTGACATTATTCTTTATTTAGCTACATTCACAAAATCATTTCTGCCCAATGAATATACCCCTTATTTATTCTGTGACTAATATTTAAAGGGATACCAAATCAGTGTAATTTTGTCTTTGGTCTATGCTTTGGACCATAGCAGTAAAATATGTTTGTACAAAATGTTAGGTGTGAAACAGTTAAACATAAAGAAAGTTACAGACTGCATATTACAGTTTATTAATCTAAACATAACAAATCAATAGGAGCACATGCATGACTTTGCTTCCATTTAGATGTGGATGTGTCTAGGGACACATTGATTTTGCCATCTCAGCATAGGTAGTAAAGAAGCAATTGCAGCAGACTAAGAATTGCTTACTATATGTTGTACATCTATTTCTTAGCTGGATGGTGCCTGCTCCCAAGCTCTGCATTTGGATACATTATTGATAATTAGTGGAATCACAATATAGAATGGCTATCCACTGACATTTTTCAAAGCATAGCCAATCACTCCTACCCCCATCTTGATTTTGGCACAATCTTATATTTTATTTTAGCTCAATTTATATAGCAACAACTGTGTCATTTAGCCATTATGAATGGCAAAATGTCAGATTGCTAAAGGTACAATAATAGTTCTTACTAAATTACTTATATAATATACTACTAGTATATTTGTTTCCAAATAAACCCTATATATACATATATATTAAACATATTTCCAGTATATCGAACATATATCAAATATATTTCCAGCCACAGAATGACATTGTGTGTCAGGAAATCACACTATTAGCCTGCCTGGTTAAGGTAGGTTACAATAAGCCTGCACTTGATTATGTCAGTATGGTGGTGGTTTGATCGGGGTTATTTTGAGGGTATACCTTCATGGTTGAAGACTTGGCACCAGTTTCTATAAATATTCAAACGTTCATTGAAAACCAGATACATATATCACTGAGTTCAGGTCATGGAAAATCTGGTGTTATATCTATGACCACTCAGTTGGTTGATAAAGTCTGTTAGACGAAACTCGTCAAGGGAGTTTCTGATGTGCATCTGATTTGATCTGTCGGCTGAACACGCACTGTCGCTTGTCACTAGAGGGGCTGAGGAACTACTATCTCCTGTTGGTGTATTGGTGTAAAGGAGCCAGGATCACCAGTGGATGGCGAGATCTTTATTGGACAGTGGATGATCACAGTGCACAGATAAGCTTGATTTGATTATATTCAATGTACGGGCATTGATTTGCTGTCTATGGATACAATTTTATGTATTAAATTATATTTTACTTTTGTTGTAAACGCACTACACTATTGTTTGTTATTTTCTATCTGAATTTTAGTTTGGAGTTCCTTAATCTGCACCTAAAGGATCTGGGGATCGCAGAGGGATACTTTCTCAGATAAGCGAATTTACATCTTATATTTGGTACGAGGCTAATTTGATAATTATCCTGATCACTGCTCTGTTTTGGCAATATCACACTATATTTTGGCGCTTCTTTTTTCTTTTGTGTATATATATATATATATATATATATATATATATATATATATTGACACTATCATCATCATCATCATTTATTTATATAGCGCCACTGATTCCGGTGCGCTGTACAGAGAACTCATTCACATCAGTCCCTGCCCCATTGGAGCTTAAAGTCTAAATTCCCTAACATGCACACACACACAGACAGAGAGAGACTAGGGTCAAGTTTGATAGCAGTCAATTAACCTACTAGTATGCTTTTGGAGTGTGGGAGGAAACCGGAGCACCCAGAGGAAACCCATGCAAACACGGCGAGAACATACAAACTCCACACAGAAAGGTCATGATCGGGAATTGAACTCATGACCCCAGTGCTGTGAGGCAGAAGTGCTAATCACTTAGCCACTGTGCTGCCCACTATATGGACAAAAGTATTTGGGCGCTTCACCATTACACCAGCAGAGACTGTAATGGCATTTTATTCAAATACATTTACTTTATTTTGGAGTTAGTCCACTCTTGCAGTGATAACGGCTTCCACTCTTCTTGGAAGGCTTTCCACAAGATGTTGGAGTGTTTCTTAGGGAATTTGTGCCCATTCATTCTGCAGAGCCTCTATAAGGTCAGGCACTGATGTTAAATAAGATGGCCTGGCTCACAATCTCTGTTCCAGTTCATCCCAAAGATGTTCGATGTGGTTGAGGTCAGGGTGCTGTGCGGGCCAGTCAAGTTCTTCCACACCAAACTCATCAAACCATGTCTTTGTAGTCCTTGCTTTGTGCACTGGGGCAGAGTTATGTTGGAATAGAAAAGGGCCTTCCCCAATCTGTTGCCACAAAGGTGGAAGCATAGCATTGTCCAATATGACTTGGTATTGTCCTTCCCTGGAGATAAGGGGCCTAGTCCAAACCAGGTAACGTTCTCCTGGCATCAAAACCAGACTTGCCATCTGACTGCCAAATAGAGAAGCGTGATTCGTCACTTCACAGGACACATTTCCACTGCTCCACAGTCCACTGCTTTACACCTATCCATCCGATGCTTGCCATTGGTCTTGGGGATGTGAGGCTTGTATGCAGCTGCTCGGCCATGGAAACCCATTCCATTAAGCTCCCACTGCATAGTTTTTGTGCTTACAATAATGTCTTATTTTAAAGTCTGTACACATTTGGACCCAAATACATAAAGGCCTCATATCTGATACATACCTCAATCTGATCAGGATAATATGATTCATCTCAACCATACCTCCAGTCTACTGGCCAGAACCATTTGCCCATGGTAAAAAATTGACTGCAGGGGCTTGTACCTACAGGTGTTTATTTCATGTATTTCACCAGCATTTTCAGTGCTAGTAAAATGTAATAGAAACTGTCCTGTATCTAGTGTTACTCTACCTACTGGCATATTGACTAGTACTACGGTAATATTCCTTTTTGCTTTCTGGTTTTCTGAATGCAACATATTCTATTTTTTGCCTTTGTCATTCTGTACATTTGTATTCTTGAATCATCATATAATGATTAATAATCAATAATAAATTATATTGCAATACAAACATTTGAATAAAAACAAAACTGTAAAAATATAATAAAAAATGATAAATTTTAAAGATATCATGCTTACATTAAGCAGCACAGTAATCAGTATTGCTGCCTCACAGTGCTGGGGTCATGAGTTCAATTCAGAGCAGGTCAAAAACTGTGTGGAGGTTGTATGTTCTCCCCATATTTCCATTGGTTCTCTCCTACACTCCAAAAGCAAAATAAGAGTTTAATTGAGTTCTCTGAGTTCTGGAAAAGTTAACCGGTGCGTGTGTTCATATGTTAGGGAATACAGATTGTAGGCGCCACTTTGTTAGGTACTGATGTGAATGATTATGCTTTATAAAGCATTGTGAACTATATAGACTCTATATAAATAAAGGTTAAGAAATGATTCCAGTCAGCGTTGACATTGCCACAAGATGATATTTTACCTTCACTGCTTAAAATGTAGACTAATGAAGTCACAGATTCCTGAGTTGGCAAAACATTAAAAGCCTGAAAAAGTCATGACCAGGGTCAGGTTGCAATGTCAGTCGATGTGTGAATACTGACATAAACATGCACTTATGGTACCACTTTAGTAGAGATTCTCATGTTGTATTTTTCAATAGTGTGTTGGAGAATTTTCAGACTGAAATACGTATCTATTCTAACCCATGAAAAATTAGAACAATGTAGTTTAATGCCATGAACCCTCAGATATTTATTACTTTGTGTGAAGATAAGTAGCATCTTGCATAAAAGCAGACAAGAAATGATAAATATAGCAAACATAAGCAGCAACCTGGTACACATTATAATAATCACTAATACAAACAGTATGGTGAAGCAAAGAAAAAATAAACAGAATGCATAGAGGGAAATGGAACATAAAATAAACTCATCTGCCAACATTTCCAACTAAGAAATCAGGACACACTTGTATTACACTTGACCACCCTACCAGACTTCCAATCCACCAAATAATGCCCTAATTAGCTATCAGGGCCATTCCTCCCATGACGTAGGAAACCTGTCTCAGGCAGCCCCATCCTATGAACAGCAAAGACAAGGTTCTCAGCCTGCCTCCTTGCCAGCAACCTGCTTCTCCTTTTCATGACGCTCTAGTTACCAACTGCCTTCTGCAGTAAATGATTACAGGAAGAAGCATGATGACATAAGTCACAACATCCTTCATACAGTCAGTTTATTGAGACCATGGAGGTTGGCAAATTCAGGGATGTTCCCATGATTAGTTTTGGTTAGAGATGTTCACTGACCCCCTGGTTCTGCTTTTGATTTTGGTTTTGGATCTGGATTAACTTTGTGTTTTGGTTTTGGCAAAACAGCCCTTGCGCGTTGTGGTTTTGGATCCTGATTTTTTTCTAAAATCCCAATTATTTTTTATAAAATGGCATATTTTTGCTTTTTTTCCCCCCACATGATTTATTAACCTCAATAACACTAATTTCAAGTCATTTGAAGTCAATTTTGACCACCTCACAGGTCACAATATTATTTTCATACACTTTCAAAAAAAGACTGCAGCGACCTGGCTGGATGCTAAGCGACAGACCAATGACACAAACACACGGCAGTTCCTAGCACATCTAATAAACATTGCACCACAGCAGTGTCAGTAAAGAAAAGTGGTGCAAGATGGAATTATCCTTGTTTCATGAAATCAGTTATGGTTCATTTGATCGCGTTCCATTGATAACTGTGGTAATTCTACAGCTAATACATGGCGATGAGCGCTGAACCTCCCCCCGGGATGCGTGCTTTTATCAGACCCAGACCAATCCAGGGTGCCAGACAATTCACTAACAAGAGCCATTGTAATTCACAGAAAAAAGCAAGTTCATCAATGAGCTTCGAATCACCCCCAATTCACAAAAAATTATAATATAGTTAGGTACCTTTGACGTAAAGTGCAGATTACAAACACTTTGTGCAATACTGATGAAACAGCAGCAAAGTATCATTTCTATTTCAGCAATGACAATTAGCAATGGAGCAATGGAGCTCTCCTCTTTGTATGTTACCTATATTACACAGTACAATGTGACTGCAGCTTTAGAAGACCAAGCCTGCCAGCCCTATTATTTCTATTTCAGCAATGACAATTAGCAATGGAGCAATGGAGCTCTCCTGAATGTCACTGGAGACTTTGAAGAACACTGCTACCCATCCTCTTTCTTTTTTACCTATGACGCTGCCCAACTGCACTAGAGACTGCCAAGAACTGTGCTACCCCTTCTGTGTCCCTCTGTGAAATGGCGCTGGATCGCCGTGGAGGGCGGTACTTATAGAATCCAAAGCTCGCAAGATCCGAGATCTGATGACGTAACAATGACGTTTTGCATCCTTTTCAATTCCGAGGGCGTGCTAAAGTACCGAGCCGTCTCGACTCGGTACTCGGATCTGCAAAGATTGGGTGTGTTCAGTTCTCGGGGAACCGAGCCTGAGCAACTCTAGTTTTGTCTCATTGCGTTTGTTTTTAATACATGTAAAATGTTTGTACAAAGATCTGACACTAGAAACTACTGTTTCTAATGTTACCATAACCACTGGCATTTTTTGCATTGCGTTAAGGTAGCATTGAGGCAACATTTTTTGGAAAGCCCTTTGTTCCATATTTTGCATTTACCAAGTCTACACGAAATGCACCATAAGCTTATAGTGAGTTCTTAACTGCTAGTAAAAATATCAGTCGCATTTTACTAGTGTTAAAAAGGCAAATAAAACACCAGCGAATATGAGGCCTAAAATCATGACTGCTAAGGAGGTATAGCAGGCAGTCACTTATATTGGTGAAGATGTATATTAACCAATAGCCTCAAACATAAAAATGCAAAGCAATGACTATATAAACACTCTAAAATATAGGAAACTTGACAATGCCAGCGCCAATCTGAATTAAATACAAATTAAAGTAGAAAGAGTAAAATAAAAATACGCCTGCAAGATCAGAGATCAGCCAATCAGAAGTGGCAAGCTAGTGCTGGCGATTGTCATCATTAACATCAGAGTGTATTTGCATCTGCCCTCCAGCAGGTGCAAACGGTATGACTTCTGACAGAATATATATGTGTCTCCATGCTGTGCTGCCGCAGCCTCATTTGTATGAAGACGCCCTTACTGTAACTGACCTATATTTGATCTAATGTAGGCCGATTACAGTAAGGGCGTCTTCATGCAAATGCATCTGAGGTAGCACAGCAGAGCGGTGCATATATATTCTGACACTTCTGATTGGCTGATTGCGAATTCATCTTGTAGGTGTATTTTATCTTCAAAATTTCTACTTTAATTCAGTCCTGGGAATAACTATTATATCTGCTTTATTCTATCAAGCCTAATAGTATATGTGTTTACGCTATCAAAACAAATGTGGACAAACTTTTCTTGCACTTATGACCTAGTTGTCTGTATGCGTATGTCAGTGTATGTATGAATGATGTAAGCCTCACGGGTGCACAACTAGATGCATCTTGAGATGCCTACAATTCAGCACATGGGTGAAATTTACACTCAACCTGTGTGCATCTCAGTATCAGGCCCTTTGTTTTGTCTTGTTTTTTCCTATATGGAGGTGCAATTGAAGATTTCACACTATTCAGAAAAGTCTCTTTCTCACAAGGAGGTGAGTGAGACATCACAATATTGATTTATTCACTCATTTACCACACAGAGTTCTTTCTTTATATATATATTTTTTTTCATGTACTACTGATTTTTACTGAGGGATTCACTTACATTGTTATTTTGCAATACAGTTGACTGCATTTTACAACATAGCATCATTCAAACAAATATTGAAAGGATCAAATACTTTTTGTGGATGTTTTGAATCTGATATTATTTCACACACTGATGATTCTCTCATTATGGAGGTTTTGATTGTTTAATAAGTGGTAGGACCCAATTACAGTCACACTATTTTTCTTAGCTGGGTACCATTCAGTTGTTCTGAGGACTGTGTGCAATTGATTTTTGCAACTAGGATACCAGGATTACAAATTACCATTCTCAGAGGGACTTATTGGTTTTGGAATAATCATTTTTATGTCAATAATCTACTTTAAGTTTTCTTCCATATGAGGTTGCTATATTTAATTTCATTAACTTAATTTTGGTGTTTATATTATAATTATTATCTACTACTTATAACATGCAATATTGCTATGTTATTTTGACTATTTTATTAGCAGCACATATCCTCCACCTCACTTATTGTATTTATAAGGCAATTTTATATTATTACACAATTTACTTTGGTCATATTAGTAAAGTACTCACTTTGTTTCTTTTATTATTGTGATTTGTTATTACTTTTTTTTGCTTTTGAGGACTGGCATAACTATCTAGCAGTAGAAGGGAAATGGGTTTAAATTGTAGCACCTGGGTACTTACATACTCGGGGGTCGCTAATTTCACCGTTCTAGATAAATCTCACCACTTCTCAGATCTAGTGCCTCCACCCGAAGTTGTCTTCTTTCTTCGGAATTGTAGCTCTTGTCGTGGTCTACAAGGGGTTAACTTGGGAAACCCATACCAGGCGCACAATAAACAACTGGTCATGACACACACACCAGGTAAAACAGGGCAAGTTACTTAGCACATTTATTAATTGGCCTAACAACTGGAAGCCCAGTAAATCAAGAGATAATACAGTCATGGCCAAAAGTTTTCAGAATGACACAAATATTATTTTTCACAAAGTCTGCTGCCGCAGTTTTTATTATGGCAATTTACATATGTAAAAAGATATCACTACAATATTAAAGACTCTACTCTTACCTTGCAACCACTCAAACCTAGGGATGGGTCTAATATCTGTAACATGCACATCTGGTCCTACAGGCAAACACCATGATCTCACTAATAGCATGGAAACACAGGAAAGGTAACATGCAATTGAAAAGCACTGTAACGCAGGGAATTAAGCAACTGGTATGAGTCCATACTCTGAATTATAAAAGATGAGGTAGCGCAGGTTGCATAAAATACCACTATGAGGTGTGTGAAGATATCAGGGTAATGTTTCAGTTTGCCCTGCCAGCCATATGGTCTGACCATAGCACCATCCTATGCACGGCCCCTGAGCACTCCAATACCTCGTTATTATATATGTAAAACAGACAGCACACAAAAAAATTGAAAATATGCAACAATACCAGAGGATTCACCACACCACAAACTACACACTCCTTTACCTCATCAGCGCCTTAGTTGTTCACTGAGATGCGCAATCCTTGCTCAACGTTCGTCCCTTCTCTACCAATTTGTTAGGGATTGAACACAATGTCCTCCACTAAAAATTGCACAGTCAGCTGAGTCTTCAATGCACACCCAGGCACAATAGTGGACCAGTCTGACAGGAGGAGTGACTCCTACTCAGCACCATCCTGAAGAGAGGCAGCCCCAGCCCTCTGCCCTGTACTTGGTTAATTTTATGCCCCTCTTATGTTCTCACTTACCAGGGGCTGCCTGTGGATTGCCCCAATCCTCAATTGACTTGCAGAAATGCTGCAGTGTGTGGCTCCAGCTGGTCTACTAATGCAACTGAATGGGGCACCTGCTGTTTGTATATAGACGCAATAACCAGGAGGCATCTTACAGTATACAAACAAAGGCATGCTTACACACAGTGTTGGCCATCCCTCCTGGTAACATTTAAAAATATACCATAGACAAAAATATATAGATGTATGCATATTATAATACAATCCAAACAATGTTGAAAACAGTTTGGAGGAGTAGGGGTGCCCAGGTGGCTAATCCTCTATAACTGCAGCACCCCTATCTCCTCACACAGTGAGTGTATTATAAACTCAGTAACTTACTCTAAGTACCTCTCTCTTGAAGAAAATGATGGGGAAGTAGTAGCAACAATAATGACTATGAATATGTAGAGAAGATTTAGGGGAGGAGTATTTCCAACAATAATGATGGCCACAAATATGTGAAGGAGACAAGGGAAGTCCTGGCTGTGTTAAGCAGTTCAAAGCCAGACCTCTACCTCAGGTATGCCACTGTACTGGTGCTCAGTCCCATGTATGGCGCAGTGCAGCATTTAGTCCCACTTTCTGTGGACACTGACCAGTTATGGAGATTTGTTGGGCCCTATTAGTAAGGATCAAAGACATTGTTGGGTTCCAATGGCTTAACTCATTAGGCTAAAGAGAATAAGTAGAAGCAAATGCAGGCACCTGGAATGAATCTGAACCCCCTGCAGGCAAACTTGCCTTTACAAGCCAGCGCCTCTTTAAATTTTAGCTGTAAACACGCCGATTTCCAGCGAGTTGAAAAAATCGGAGTATAAAACATTTAGCCCCTGGACTGGATCTGGCCCCCTCTAGACACCTAGCCCTTATCTGGACTCCCTCTGGACACCTTACAGCTCCCTCTCTTGCCTATAACAGCTCCCTCTTTGGTACTGGCAGATCTTCATCTGGAATTGGTAGCTCCCACTTGGATACTTGTGACTCCCTTTGTGATTCTGGCAGTTCTATCTAGTAATCTGGCAACTGTCCCTCTTAAATTGGTAGTTATCTCTGTTAGACTAGCAGCTCTTGTTATTGAACTGGCAGCTCCTTTATAACTGTAATCCCTTTTCTGATGGAGTGCTCCCTCTGATTTCACCCCTTTCTCTGTAGTCTCCACTTATTTGATACCCACTCTCCCATCAGTGACGGTTGCTTCATCTGGATCAATTTCAAATATAAGTGAGGGATCGCAGGAGATCCAAAATAGGTTGAACTTGATAGACAGGTGTCTTTTTTTATCCTCATGAATGTTACTATGTTTAGTAGCAGACTCTACAATCAGGCTTTCTCACTCATGCTATACTGCATCTCCTTGCCCAGTGACTCTTGTCTGACAGGCGTCCTGGCAATAATTATGCCACCTTCATTCTTAGCAGCATTCCTGCGCTTCTCCCTCTCTAGCCCCAGACTCCTCGGTAGTGGTGAATTTTGACTTCCTTGTAGCAAATATGCACCCACCCCACAGAGTCTGTAAGTCGAAAGCTGGAATCCAAAGCGCTTTTCGGAAAGGCTAGTTTTCTCTGCAGATAACAGTAGCCTATTGCAATACACCTGATCATCTTCAGTATCTAATCTATTGAGCGCTTTGTGCAACAATTCAATCTACCTTTCAAGCTTCAAGTAAAGAAAAGTGAAAGTCTATCGCAGAATTATAACCAGGAAAGTAAATAAGTGCCTAAGGTAATAACTAGTGTGAATTGAAAAATAAATGCATGATAATTACACAGACCAATTTCATGAAGAGAACAAGATAATAAATTAATCAAACTTAATACATGATTCTGGCTGCATCTCCTTGCCCATTTAATTAGAATATTTAAATTAAAACAATTTGTCCATGCCATTCTTCATCTATTAAGATCTATATACAATCATCCTACAATGTTTCTGACAATAATGTGAATACTTTTTTTTACTTATTACTTGGAACTGCATCAAATAGATGATAAAACAGAAATTAAACATATAACATATGACAGCCATATCACATCTCATAACAAATATAGCCAGGTGAACAGATAAAACCATAAGACTACATGGCATGTAATAAGTTGGTACACACTAAACAGTATAGTACACCACAGTGAGAGAAACATAAAAAGAAAGAAATACCATGATGCAGATTTTTTATTATATTTAAGGGAGTGTAGACAGAGGAATGGATAGGACAGAAGGGGGGTACTGGGGAGCCCCATGTGGGAGGTATGGAGCCTTAGATATTCACATTTGAGGATGACATTTTGTTCTACATTCATAATCTTAAAAGGACAATTCCTTCTGGATTAACTATTAGAATTTATTAGGACCTACAGAAAACACTGGTAAAACAGAAGAACTTGCATTTTTACCAACTGCAAGGGAAGGTGGGAAAGGCACATTTCAATTTAAATGGGCCACTAAATTACTTAAATACTTATAATACTTAGCTATATCCCTAGCTATCATTCCCAACCATACGCTAATAATAATGTTCCACAACTGATCAAGAAAATATTAGCAGAAGTTCAAACCTGGAAATATCTTTCTGTGTAAATGTTTTTGGGTAGATTTCAATTAATCAAAATGATAAGCTTTCTGTGAATATTGTATCCCCTAAAAATGCTTTCATTTACATTAACTAAAAAAGATGTCAAGGTTCTTAAGCAAACTTTTCAAAAATATATTTGATTTAATAAGTGCCTAAGAGTATGTCTATTGCAATTACAACAACCACTTGATCTTGGAGGAGTTTTCTTCCAAATATTTGGGAATATAATTTAGCATCTAACTATAGATATACTATGGACTGGATAAACATCACAAGCATCACAAGCACATATACCTTAAATTCCGTGAACAAGCCTTTAGTCCTGACATACACCATGCAAAATTTCTCAATAATAATTCTACTAACTTCCCAGACACAATTCAAGATAATCCCTTATTAAGACATGGAGACATGATGCGATCTACTGTAAACCAAAACTTTACTCTCCTTATTCTTTAATTTACAACCTATAATTTCAAGAATTTTAGTAATCTAAAATTTGGAGCAACCAAGGGATATATCTCATTTGTCAGTTTTTAGACACAAATATTTTCAAACCATTCACTTTTGACCATTTACAAACTAAATTCCCTAACCTGACAAATCCACCATTCTCTCATATCTTCAGGTGACAAGTTACATTAACAAAATCCTAGATAGTTTAAATTCCATAGATAACTAATTTACTTAACATGGTTGTCGGGAACATAGAGAACTTACAGTTATTTATGAGGGTTAACCCATTACATAATTGTGGGGAATAAGGCCTAAATCATAACTGTAGTGTAAATATGGTATATCAAATGAATCTATTTGTAAATTGAGCTACTAAAGTGTAAAATGTGAAGTCAGAAAGTCTGTTGTTCATGTATTCTGCCCATCCCAGTGTTAGAAGATAGCAGTGTCACCTGTGACAGCTTCAAAGGCCCCTGTGATGAGATATATCCTGGCCTGGGATTGAGTTTTGACATCTGAATAGACTTTTAGGAATCGCTCAGCATGGTGTCTGGCTCAAAGAGGCCATGTGCTGACTCTGCTATAGTATTTAGACAAGAATAATTCAATTTTAAAATATGCCACTTAAAATCGATAAAAGTAGTGATGAACCACAAATTCCTCAATAGCAGGATGAAGGGCAGTTCATATGTCAAATTAAGTATTAAGTATTCTTCCACACAGAGAAGCTGAGGAAATGAGTATAAGCTCAATTAATACCCTATACCTAGGCCTGTTTGGTATCAATAGATGGGTAGATTCATAGGGGATCTATTAACAATAAAATTTGGGTCTGTGTGACGCTCCACAGTAAAATTAGGTCACGTAGTAGAATTGGGTGGTAAATCAGGCAACATGCAAATGGTGGTTGAAAAAGTGTCACAGACCACAACCCCTGGGGGTAGGGACAGGTGTGGTAGTGCCTTTAAAAAGATGAGACCAGTTCTTTTGGGAAAATCAATCCACATTGATAAGCTGTCCATCTTGCTAGCCAATTTCCAATGGCACAGATTATACAACTCATGTAAGTTGTACTCTGAATGTAACCCCTTTTATTTTTAAACTGTTTTGCTTATGTATGTTAAGTCAATTGTTTATCATTTTTTTATATATATATATCTGTATGCACTCTACCTTTGTGTATTACATCTATAAATTTAGTAAGTGGCGTCCTTGATACTCTAACAAATCCATTAGCTTGTTAAGAAGTATATAGCTCGACCAAGTTAACCGTTTGAATGTCGGTGTGTGATTTGTTAATACATTTGACTACCAAGACAAGTGTGTGCTTGCATTTATATTTTTTGTAACAGTCTGGAGGTGTGATGAGTTAACCCTTTGATTGCTGGGGTGGGCCTTGCTAACCTGTGGGTAGCCAGAAGCCTTGTGTGCCAGTGTGGGACAGTATACTGGGGTCCTATTGCCCGTATTCAATAGGTGGTGGCAAACCTAAAGTGTGGGGGGGGGGCAATTCAGTAGGTCTATAGCCTGTGTGATAGGTAGAGAGACACTGTAGACTGGAATCGTGTTTAACCTCATACAGCAAGCTGGGAGCGTGTGCATGACAATGATGTACTGCAATGTACTTAAATGCCTCATCAACACCCCTAACATATCCAAACACAAAATATGTTATGAACCTACTTCCAATGGTCAAAGTTGGCTGGCATATATCTCCTATTGCTTGGATTGAAAAACTAGCAAATTACACTTACTTACACTTCCTTTACATTTTCCATGCCACCACTTCTAAATTTCCACTTCGACCACTGCCTGCTACCAATATTGACATGGCGAAATGAAGTGAACTTTTTCCACATCTAAATCTAGTAAACATTGATAAACAATTGATGTCTAGTTCAAGAAAGTAATTTTAAAATATTGCACAGAGCCTATCTCACATCAAAGTTGAGATTATTGTTGCTGCATTGGACACTAGTTGTTATAAATGTCAAATACTTGATGCAGAGATTCTACACTGATTATGTGTCCCATTGGTTCCCAAATTTCAAGAATTTTGGCAATCTGTCCAGGATTACATAATGTCATCAATTAAAAACTCATTGACTTTGACATATGATTGTACAGTCTAGGACATTCACATCAGGGAAATGAACCATAAACTGATATAGGGAAACAAAATGTTGTTATTAATGACAGCAACTGAATCTAAAAAAGTGATTTTATCTCAATGGATCCTGTCAGACATCCTACACTAAGCATATAGGCCAGTTGACCATCGTGCTTATTTCATATGGGTTGGATAGAAACAAGTAATGAGGCCAAATTGACAGGATTTTTTTAATACTTGGTCACCATATATAAACATGTTACCTGCACATACAAAGGACCTTCTCTCCTTAAATGTCCCAATGTAAGGATACTTCTTTCTACAAACTAATACAATAATACTTTTTCTCTTTCCTCTAAAACAATTTACAAGTTTATCTTCTCAAATGTTCATGTAAGTATGTCACTCATTCCTATATAGATGACTATACAGTATTTAGCACTGGATTTACTTATCTGTCACCAATGCACTGCCTTGTTATCAGTGATTATTCTCCTCAGCAATTACTCATTATTTCTACCCTCCTGAGCTATTGTTTACTCCATAAGAACCTGGTTTCTTTCCTTGTCACCAGTATGTGTCTCTCTCTCACCAATCTTCATGCTTATTTCCCCACATCTCATCAGCCTCTCACTCTCCTCCTGCCTCTTCTCCGCTCTTCTGACCACCATCACTCTCCTCCTGCCTCTTCTCCGCTCTTCTGACCACCATCACTCTCCTCCTGCCTCTTCTCCGCTCTTCTGATCACCATCACTCTCCTCACAGCTCCAACTGTCACTTCCTTCACTAACCAACTGTTGCTTCCTTGATTGGCCAACTGTCACTTTCCTCACTGACCAATTGTCGCTTTCCTGACTGGCCAACTGTCACTTCCCTCACTGACCATTTGTCGCTTTCCTGACTGGCCAACTGTCATGTCCCTCACTGGCCATCTGTTGCTTCCCTGATTGGCCAACTGTCACGGTCCTCACTGGCCATCTGTTGCTTCCCTGATTGGCCAACTGTCACTTCCCTGACTGACCAACTGTCACTTCCCTGACTGACCAACTGTCGCTTCCCTCACTGACCAACTGTCACTTCCCTCACTGACCAACTGTCACAACTGTTACTCTGTGACTGAGCTTCACCCCATTTTCTTACAATTTTGAGCAACCCCAAAGGCTCTCGAGAAAGTTTTTTTTTTTTTTATTTACTACATTGCAGAGAGATCATAATCCGTGATAGCACCACAACTAACTCTTGGGGGTGTTACACAATGTTTGACAAATTCTCATACTGTACATTTATATGCAATTGTAATATGAAAGTAGTAATATGAACACTTTTTTTAAAATTTGAATTGCACTTAGGCCAGTAGTCAAGATTTCAAATATATCACTTAATATTACAATCTGGCAGTTTTTGCTCTGCATTATTTTCTGATATTAAATTAAAACAGAGGTCAAAGTGGAAATATAAAAGTGGCGGTTTGAAAATTTAGATATGTAAATTTTATTTTATAGTTTTACAATGAAGGCAGTAGGAGAAGTAACAGGACCACCCTATACCAGCCCACTTCGACCACTGATTACAACTGAAATAAATGTTCACATTCATTTTGGCATTTACAAATAAATTAAGAATAATTTTTAAAAATAGTATTTTGGTATGGCACGTTGATGAACTAAAATTAGACATGAAATTGAGCAATAAAATATATCTGACACAGACTCTCCGTTTGGCATGTTTGGCAGTGAAGAAATGTGTCCGTCGGTTATGAATAAATTGCTTTGGGACAGTCTCCATATACCCGAATGTCTGTCCTGCATGAGTGATTTACAGCAAACAATGACACATGATATTATTGCAGTCCCATGTAGTATATCACCATAGCGCTCTACTATTTTTACCTTATTTCTCTTCAATCTGTGAGTTTCTCGTGTTGTAAATAAAAAATAAACATTAGAATGTTGCCCTTATATTTCTTAAATAACATTATACTTGAAAAATGTATAATTTTTTAATTTTTTAATTTATAAATATCAAACAGGAATGACAAATTAAAGCAGTTGTCCCCTCTGTCCTTTTTTACATCAACAGTTAGAAGCAAGAGCAGAGCTTCTAACACTAGCCAAAGTTGTCAACCATTGTTACATATACTGATAGTCAAAATAAAAAGACTTTTTAGCTTTCAGAAAGAAATAAAAAAAATATTGACCTTTGTTCTTTATTTTAACTTTTTGCTAACACATTAATAATGTATGAGTACAAATATTGACAGCCAGTAAATTTTATTAAAATAGCCAGTAAAAATATTTTCTTTAGCCAACAGAATGTATCATGATCAGTGGCTATATAAATTATACTCTTCCAGTTTAGAGTTGGCTGCCACAAGGAATTTACTTTCCTCTTTCTCCTGGTGCTGTTGGCTGCATTCAAGAAATAGCGGTTGGATTACCCTAGCAAAGGAATAATTGGAGCACCTGGATGACACCCATGCTCATTTGGAGAATAGAGTCCAAAGCCTTCAAATTCACAGATGTAAAATATGTGCACAAGAAAACGCAGTTGCGTGCATTTGCAAAGTTGGACTAATTGCGAGATGAGCACGCTAGATTTTTTTCTGCAGTTCAATCTCATTGCATACGTGACCAAAGATGTTAATGCCTTCCAACTAACATTATTACCACCCCTTGTAAAGTGTAAGTGTTCTCACAAGTTGAAACAAAATGAGATTTTTGCAAATTTGTACTGCAAAGGCAAACAATTGCTCATTATGCATATGGAATCACGCTATACCCGATCTACCTTTATATATGCTTAAAAATTACAGTGAGGATACCACCTTTAGCTGGGATGGCGGTTAAACTCTGTGGGATTCAACTCACTCAGGTAGACCAGAGTATATCCAAAAAAAGGCTTTATTATGACAGCACAACACCACAAGACGTTCACAAGATACATGATAAATTGTAGAACGTACCCTCCAGCAGCCTCTTGCAGTTAGCAATCCAAAGTAATAATCTCAGACTCTTTCAGAGTCTTATCCTCACACAATATTACCACTACGGTATGCTAGACAGTTACCATGCCAGCCAGCCTATGATAATGGCTCACACAGACCCAGTGGCACTACAATGCCTGCCCAGAGTTCTTTTTGCTGATGTCTTGTACACCAGGATACTCCTAGCTAGAATATCTCTCTTGGCATTCTGCTCTCCTTATATTTGTGGCTGTATACACAGGATATAGGGTCAAATGTCTTAATCCTCCCCGTTAAAGCAGGGGTCTAAGAGTGGACACTTTAACTGTTAGACATACCTCTCTGTTACCTTCATTATACAATGGAATGGCTTGACTGAAGTAGCTATTTAGCTGGATACACTAAACAAATGGTTACAATATAACATCAAGGAATGATACTTCACACTTGCGTGAAACAATAAGACATTAGACACATTGTATCTGAAGCATTACACAATCTGAGTCTGTGATAAATTTTGATACAATAACATTTATATTGATATATGTTAATATGTTAATACATTTCTCAATGCTATTTAAGCCAGTATATTACTGTGGAGGCATATTGCATATCATCTAGAAGTTCTAACCTAATTACCTCTCAGATTACCTGTTGACCTAGCTAATTAACGTGACTGCTAGCTAGTTATGTCAAGTCACTCAGCCAGTCACTCAAACCAGATTTAAGCCACACCTCATAACAATGGACATTTGAGACAAAGGGTAATTACCTTAGCTAACATAAGCAAAATGACTTCTGCTGTCCTGCTATTTTCACACAATATGGCAATATTCTTTCTATTTCTAATACATAAAATATTGAAGGTAATAGCCAGGACAAAATGTACCTAATACCAGGAAATAATAATACACATAATACACTGATGCTCTGGTGTATATACTTAGACTGGGCTAAGGATTAAAAAGTACATTAAACTGTGAGAAACAGGTGATAAATAAAAAGTCCTCAGTCCAGTAGCACCCGTTTCAAAAGAATGACCATCTGATCATATAAAGCTCTGCACAGCTGAAGACAGCCTGGACATCAGTGGAAATACAGTAGCAGTGATGTCACAAAGCAATGTTTGCATTTCAGTGCATTGCACCAGCTTTTGTAAATGACTTCAAATAGATCACCGTGATCTAAAGGTTGTCTAGTTTTAAACAGGAGCCTTTTTGCTATAGTGACAACCAATTTTATCCAAATATATAGTGGTAGATTTATTGGGTTGACTCTGGTTTTTATGCTTTCCTGTAGAGCAATCAGATATTCAGCTGCCATTTTTCATGGTTTGATGTGACCCAATCTTTGATATTATGCCATGCTATGTAAATTAATGAATATAATAATAATAATAATAATAATAATAATAATAATAATAATAATAAAATAGTTCTGTAATAAACCAGCAAATGTTTAAAATACATTCCTGGAACCTCTCTTTGGTTGCATACATCATCTGCCCTGCAAACTAAACTCATCTCTGATGACAGACAAAACTGTAAAACTATAATTTATTTATAATGTATTTAGTTACTTATTTCATGTTCTAAATGTTGTACTACTGTAGGTAATCTAGTAGAATTTTGTATTAGGGCAGCACCATGCAACAAGGTCTGTCCAGTTACAGTATATTTTGCCACGCTACACTTACCTTTAAATTCCCTTATCTTGTTAGCAGTTATACTTTTTCTAGAATCATATCAGGAAATGGTCTGGATAGGTTTATCTGTCCTGAAAAGCTGTACATATCATAACAAACAAGCCAATCTCTTCCAGAAAGAAAAAAGATGCCATCTTTTTTCATTGTTTTATATATTTATCTAAATGAGATTGTTGTGCCGTTAACAGAAAATAATTTTTGTTATTACAATGACATCATCATCATCATCATCTATATAGCGCCACTAATTCCTCAGCGCTCTACAGAGAA
This sequence comes from Mixophyes fleayi, assembly GCF_038048845.1. NCBI lineage: Eukaryota > Metazoa > Chordata > Amphibia > Anura > Limnodynastidae > Mixophyes > Mixophyes fleayi. The sequence continues at coordinate 90,168,013 of NC_134404.1, forward strand.
CTCATTTACATCAGTGCCTGCTCCATTGGAGCTTACAATCTAAATCCCCTAACATATTCACAAACAGACCGAGAGAGACTAAGGGCAATTTAATAGCAGCCAATTAACCTACTAGTATGTTTTTGGAGTGTGGGACGAAACCGGAGCAGCCGAAGGAAACTCACGCAAACACGGGGAGATTTCAAAGCTTCACAAAATCTTGCATCCCACAATAGGAAGATCTTTTAACATGACATGTTGCTATTATAATGGTAAAATATTGCATGTACACCATACTCCCAATAGTGTGAATAGTTTGCAAAGGTGCTAGACCTACCATTTATGACTACAGTGTATACCAATGTATTTAGGACAACAAAGGGTTACTTGTAAATCATGATGTGATAGAAAATAGTACCTTCTTGCCTCTGTTGCAACCTGTGCCACACGTCTTGCAGATTTTGTACTCTCCTTGTACATTACACAGTATAGACATACGTACAACTAGCATGAAAACAGCGTGCTTGCACCGAAGTTTGAATCAAACGTATCTACAGGGGAACACCGTTACTGTACATTGTCTACGTGCATCTGCCCCTTCCCCACCCTGTTTCGCCCCTTAAATCGTAAGCTGTCATAAGTGTCCTTTGCTCTCGAAGGTGAATTGGACGCTGCTGTGTTCTGTGGCATATGGTCCAGTTCTGGGCATGCGCAGAGTAATTGTGCGCATTATATGTAACGTATCACCGGTTACGCTCCTTAATGAATCAGGCCCAGTGTGCATTATATACACAAATATACATTATAAATCAAATTATATCACCATCTTCACAAGTATCCTAATATTAAGTATTATATACACACAGGTATTTCAAATGAAAATGACATAATAATAACAACAGTATAAAAGGGTAATGGCATTATGCCCAAACACTACAGTAATGCAGAGTGAAGTGCAGTGTAGAGGGGCATCCATGAATTTCCAAGCATTGTTTGTATAACACAACAGACTTGTGACTAAGCCTATACACAGGGCCAGGGCATGACAAAGCATACAAATGGACCATAATCCACATGATAATGATTGCAATAAAGAGATAGAAAATAAAATTCTTACTTTCCTTTACATCCCTACAGACTGCTGAGACTGGTGCCGTATGCAGTGATTTGTTGCTGGGCAAGTTCCTTCCACACCTCAGACCTCCACTGACGACAGCTGTCTGTTTCCCAGAAGTCCACAGTTTACTAATAGTAGAGGCAGCAAGTTTGTGGGATAAACCGATATTCATAAGAATGTACTATATCAATTTACTAAGAATCAGTAACATCACTGAGGCCCTTAATGTACATTGTTCCTAATGAGCCTTGATCATTATTTATCAGGCACTGGTTCATAGCGCATTGAAAGACTTGTTATGAAAAATTGGTTCAGCTGACAAAATGGCTGCCTTCATCAGTTGGGGCTAAATTTACTAAAGGGCAGTTTGGTGAAATGCTTTTTCTAAATAGCCATTAAAACAGCCAGAATTTACATTTTACAAAACCATCACTTTACAAGCCGCCATCCAGATTTTAACAATGATGAACATACAATTCATTGGATTTACTAAGCTGGGGTTTGCAAAACCACCACAAAACCGCCATCCAAATGGCTAAAATGAAAGAGGGGGTTGTGAGTTTGCGAGATTGCTCAAACTACATGCTATTTGAGCTATTTTGCCGTTCAGAACATAAGAGAAAGCACCATTGACATTTAAATTATTTGGGCAATCATTATTTATTGATTAAGGGGCAAAATTAATTTAATACTAACTTATCAAGCCATTCAGAAGCAGGTATTAAAACTGTCCTGTCCTGTCTTTTGTATGGCGATTTTGATGGCGGTTTTAACCGAACCGCCAGTTGTTTGGACATGCCGCTGGCAGTTTAGCTTTTCAATCTGCCACACAACGCCATCCATTTTAAATCGCAGCCTCAAACTGCCCAATAATAAATGTGGCGGTTTTGATCACTAAACCACCACCAAACTCAATTCTTAGTAAATCTAGTCCCAGATCTATTTTATCTATAACTTGTGTAAATGCTGTCTTCCATTGTTACTCTTTAGTGTATTCTAATTCATTTTTGTTAACATTTAGGGCTAGATTTTCTAAGCTGCGGTATTGAAAAAGTGGGGATGTTGCCTATAGCAACCAATCAGATTCTAGCTTTCATTTATTTAGTACATTCTACAAAATGACAGCTTGAATCTGATTGGTTGCTATAGGCAACATCTCCACTTTCTCAAACCCGCAGCTTAGTAAATCTAGCCCTTAGTGTAATTTGCTGTAAATCATTACAGTACTTTAGATGTATATGGTTAATTTAAACTTTAAAGAATATAAGCCGAAGAGTATTTAGTAAATCTCAACAACTTTTCATTGGTTATAAAACCCAGTTGCACATTCGCACTGGAACTATATTATTCTTCAAAAAAACATTTGTATACTATATTAGTTTATTACGGTTTAAGATGACTTTGCCTCAGGATCACAAGATGAAGAGACATGAAAATCCATGTGTGAGCTGAGATGAATACCGCATGTGTGTACAGTATATTTCTAGTACGGTATTATTTTTCTGCCTTACAAAATACTTGAAAGCAAATGAATTGAGATAAGGGCAGGAAGGTTCAGCAATGACAATTTTTAGAATGTTTTCTGACACTTAAGATGGCTTTTTTGAACAACATTACAAAGACCTGCAAATTCCTCTTGCTCAGTTACATATTTGCTTTTGTCATCTAAATTGCATATAATGAGAGAAAGAAACTAGCTACATCTACTCTGGAAAAAATATATACATAAGTGCTCATATCATGTTCTCTTGAATTTTCATGTTTATCTGATTATGTGGCTTTTCAGAAACTACAGCCCTAGTACAGGATGTTCTATGATCCTTTATATTGTAAACAACTGTATTAAAACTCCTATAATACGGTCAAATTGGCCATCTAGCTAACAACAGTCAGTACATGCTGCTTTATCTATATGTATTGAGTAATCTATGTGAACACACTGGCTCCTCTAACTGAAATAATCAGGAGTGGTTTGAGAGTATAGCACTCAGGAATTGGAACAAGCACTAAAGGAAATGCAACTCTATGATTGGCTTTTTCCTGGAAACACCAAAATGATGTGCTTTAGATTTCTCAGATGAGGTCAAAGCAGAAATGATCAACTCAACATTATCCTATAGTGCAGTGTGGGCATGAGATAGCTGCAAACTGCACTCAAGAGAGAGGGAACAGGAAGTACAATAAAATGGGAACATTAAAAAATTACAATATAAAGTTAATTAAACTAATATCACTTAATGTGAGACTTGTAATTGTGTGAAGTTTGGTCATCATAGATGGCCTGATATAGCAGGTAAAAGTGTGAGCATAGGGCTGGGTACAAGTTACAGGTTTCTCAGCCAAACACACGATAAATGAATATTCTGCCTGATATCGCATTAGCATGTACACTCCAACGATGAACAATTATGGTTCGCATCATTTGATTTGATTTTTAAACCAGACTAAAAATTTCACTTAATGATGGAACTTCCAGTTCTGCAGTGTGTATGCACTCACGACCGGCAGTGTCCATGGATCTCTATGCAGTCACAATCTTTTCAGCCGATGGTTATGACAGACAAAGAGCACAGATCTGAAGGTAAATGTTGTAAAAAGTGTTTACAGTATACACATGAATTGGCATTCTGATCAGGTGGCAAATGGATCAAGCTGAGAGTTTTTCGGCAGGTTTGAAAAACCAATCAGATTCTAGCTATCATTTACTTAGTACATTCTACAAAAGGATAGCTAGAATCTGATTGGTTGCTTTAGGCAACATCTCAACTTTTCAAACCCACCGGAAAACTCTCAGCTTGATACATTTACCCCCAGAACTTTTTTTTGTTTCCAGTAGTTGGAAAAATCGTTAACTATATCGCATCAGGAGAAATTTTCTGTAGTGTGGATCAGGACCGAACTTGTACTAAAAATTGGCCCTGGCATTTAAAGCACACAGGCCCACCTCTGGTGAGGAGTAGAAAATAAACTGTGTGCCACGGCACAGCGGCGCCGCCTCTAACAGCATGACCACATTTTGTTAGGGGTATGGTCAACATGGGGCATTGATACATACATTATGTTAAAACATTACATTTATCACGCTCTCCCCAGCCACACTACACCACCCCCAGGCACATTATGATAGCCCCCAGTCCACTGTACTTATCTATGGTTTTGGTGCTACTGACATCCATCAGGGTGGGAACTTCCTGTAGAGTGAGCAGGGAAGCTCTTAGTCTCACAAGATTACCAAATCTTGTGATACTTTGAGCTCCTCGGCTTGCTCTGCAGGCTGTGTCCTGTCCAGGGACTGGAAGCAGCTATCAGTTCCCTCCTGCTAACCAGTGCTGGATTAAAGCTCGGAGGCCCAGTGCACTTAAGACAGGGGGATCCCTAAGATGTAATATGGTTATCATTTTAGACATATTTTAGACAAATACACATGCAATACTATGTGCACTAGAGTACATACCTACCAGCTGTCCTCGTAGTCAGACCAAATCCTGACTAAGCGATACAGTCACCCAAATTCGTGACTGCCCCACCAGATTCAGGCTGCTTGTCTGGATCCTGGAATGATGGAGTCCCTGTTAGGAAAAAAATTGAGTTCACGAAATTCAGAAAACTCCAACCAGCCCAGGCATGAAATGAATCGTGCCCACATTTAATAATTAGGCCTCTCTCCAGCCCCAACATTAAAATAATAGTATTCACATATTATAAATAGATTTCTACTCCCTCCAAACAGCCCAGCATAAATTAATAGCATTTACGTTTAATAAATATAACCATTTCCCACAACCATCCCTGGAATTAAATAATTCATATTCACATTTAATAAATAGCCCTCCTCCCCATACTCAGTCCCACATACAATCAATAGCCCCAAACTACCCCAGTTTTAAATTAAAGGTCCCATCACTCCATCTTAAATGAATACACCCCCCTATTGAATTAAATCGCCCCACCATCACCCCACATATAAAATAGCACCAATTATAGATTTAGGGCTAGATTTACTAAGCTGCGGGTTTGAAAAAGTGGGGATGTTGCCTATAGCAACCAATCAGATTCTAGCTTTCATTTATTTAGTACCTTCTACAAAATGACAGCTAGAATCTGATTGGTTGCTATAGGCAACATCCCCACTTTTTCAAACCCGCAGCTTAGTAAATCTAGCTCTTAGTCCCACCTACTAAATAGCCTACCTCCCACCCAAATTATATTCACTCACTTTCATAACACATTATATTAACACCTTCCCTCACTTATATTAAGATGCCTCCCTGCACGCCAGTGTTCCCGTAAACTGTCTATTGCACACCAGCGTTCTCCTCACATGTCCCCCAGTTTATCAGCGTTCCCCTCACAAGTTCCCCAGCTTACCAGCGTTCCTCACACTAATCCAAAGTTACCATCATCTGAATTTTTTAGATATCTATCTGTACACGAGGAGTCTTTCCAGTGTTAAGATGCCTATTATGTCTAATGGCTATTAATGGAATGTGTGTGTCCCGATATTGACATATGAGGCTTGCACAAGTCGCCATTACCAATCAATGGTACTATTTCTGTGGACCAGACCACTGTGCGATTATTAGCTAATATCATACTCGCAATCATTACCGCTGAGCGGCACCTATACTGGTACACTTATTTCTTTTAATGCAATTCATTATATGTTTATGGTGATCTTATTTGCCTCACTATATTGTGCGGGCGACTAGTCAGTTTTTGTTTCCTTGTACATTGTCAATATAGGACTTTTAATGCTCATTTAATAAATTTGTTACAGAGTAACCTGCGCTCTTTTATTACTGTTTATTATTTATTATTTCGGTAGACCCAGGTATCGACCATTAGGTAGCAGCGGTTTTCTGTCATAATACAGTAGATTATTTAGCGCCTGATATATTTTTGATTTTTCCTCACACGTACTCCCAGTTAACCAGCATTTCTCTCACATGCCCCCCAGTTTGTCAGCATTCCGCTCACATGCTCTCCAATTTACCAGCATTCCCCTCACATGCCTCCTGCACACCAGCGTTCCCCTCACATGCTTCCCAGTTTACCAGTGTTCCCCTCACATGCGCCCTCTGCACACAAGTGTTGCCTCCAGCTTACCAGCCTTCCTCTTACTTAAGGAGCAATTAATGTCAGCAGATACTCAGGAACAAGTACATTGCTGCTGCAGCCGTCTCTCCTGTGGACCATGTGACCTGGCAATGTCAGAGGGTCCTTTCCAAGAAGGAGATCTAGCCTCTACCCTACACTGTCCCCCCTTTAGAAGATCTTGGATCTGACATAGGGGGTCACGGAGTTTGTACGCACGGTGGGGGGTGGGGTGCTGCTATTAGTAGCTGCTGCTCAGGTGGACAGCCAGCCGGATCGGTCCATCTAGCCATCGGCTCTTCTGGCATTTGCCATAAGTGCTAGGTGGCCAGTCCGCCTCTGGTGTGTATTTAGCCTAAGACAGAGTTGAGAGTGGAGATGCCTTAAATCAAGCCTGTCCAACCTGCGGCCCTCCAGATGTTGTGAAACTACAAGTCCCAGCATGCCCTTCCAGCTATCAACTGGCTGTCTACCAGCAAAGCATGCTGGGGCTTGTAGTTTCACAACACCTGGAGGGCCACAGGATGGACAGGCCTGCCTTAAATAATGGGGAAATCAAGCGAATTAAAAAATAAAAAAATTAACAATGGGTACAGTAATATTTCTTGGAATATGATCTGCGGGAGATTCAGTTGCCTCTAGCAATTAGAGAATGGCGTAGAGAAGAGGGAGGTAGAATGATGGAAGTTGATTAAAAGACCCTTAAGAGAACTGTCCAATTCTAACCTCTCTCTTAAACTTATTGTTTTATAGATTTTTTGTAGTAATGCAAAACTAAATAAAAACAAACATTCCAGAGTCAGAAAAGAGATATATAAATAGAAAAATTAAGTTCATAATATAAGATAATTTAAAAAACAAAATACATTTGACTTATGTCTACATAAAGTGTTACAAAATAAATATGATATTAATGAATATATAATTTGAGACTGTTTTAGAGTTGGATGTAAGTCCAACACCTGGCCATTAAAGTGTGCTTTCTTTTACTGCATATGCGCATTAAAGCAAATTAGAATTTAGAGTAAAGCGCACTTACGACCCCTAACGCCTGGAGAACTTGTTTACAGTAAAGACTTGCACGTGTTAGAGATGAAGAGGCATAAAACAAGCCACTTAATTCAGCTTGGTTTAATGATACATCGTGATAATGAAGATCTTTAGCATGTAACTTTACTAGATTAAATCAATTTTAAATAAATAAAAGATTATAAAACATTATCCCCCACAAAATGTAACCAGTGTTTATAGCCAAGGGCTAATCATGTGCTAGGTGACCTACCATATAGTGGTGGGGAGGCGTATGGTGATAACCGCTTCCGTCTGGCTAACCCTCCTCCAGTTCCAGTCACTAATGATCAATTGCCCATTCATTCACCTCACCTCTCAGAGTCCCTGCCATTTTATTCTCCTTGCCACCACTTTCTTCTCCTTATCTTTCTCTTTATCCAATCTGATCTCCACCATCTCTCTTTCGCTCTTCCATATAAGTTGTAGGTGCCTCTTTACCTTCTATTGTTATCATCAGCTAATGGGTGTAGGGTGCCCTCTAACCTGCCGTATACCTGGGTAGAAACATAGGGTAGATGCGAAGTAGTATAGCTGCAGGTGAGGATCTGATATGTGTATGAAAATATTTTTTTATCTTATAAATTACTGATTGATAGATTAAAACAATGTTTCCTTATTTAATCTTTTTAAGCTACTAAACAAACTATAATGTGCTAAATAGTATCTGTAAAAGTTCCCATAACCTCATAGAAGTTATTTGACATTGAATGAAATATTGTCCATGTGTCAATGGGACAGATCCGTAGGGCAGACAAAGTTATGTGACAGGGGTCTCTTGTAATCTGGGGTGACATAGAACATGATGGTTATAGCCTACTACTAATGTGATAGGAATAAAAAGAGTGGGTGGGAGACCCCGGGCTTCAGCACATTATGACAGAGGACCTCACGTGTGTATGAAGATCAGTCATACACCACAGCTCACCACATTCTGACAGATGACCTCACGTGTGTATGAAGTTCAGTCCTATAACACAGCTCACCATATTATGACAGATGACCTCACGTGTGTATGAAGTTCATTCATACACCACATCTTGAGCACATTATAACAGATGACCTCACGTGTGTATGAAGTTCATTCATACACCACATCTTGAGCACATTATAACAGATGACCTCACATGTGTATGAAGTTCATTCATACACCACAGCTCACCACATTATGACAGATGACCTCACGTGTGTATGAAGTTCATTCATACACCACAGCTCACCACATTATGACAGAGGACCTCACGTGTGTATGAAGATCAGTCATACACCACAGCTCACCACATTCTGACAGATGACCTCACGTGTGTATGAAGTTCAGTCCTATAACACAGCTCACCATATTATGACAGATGACCTCACGTGTGTATGAAGTTCATTCATACACCACATCTTGAGCACATTATAACAGATGACCTCACGTGTGTATGAAGTTCATTCATACACCACATCTTGAGCACATTATAACAGATGACCTCACATGTGTATGAAGTTCATTCATACACCACAGCTCACCACATTATGACAGATGACCTCACGTGTGTATGAAGTTCATTCATACACCACAGCTCACCACATTATGACAGATGACCTCACGTGTGTATGAAGATCAGTCATACACCACAGCTCACCACATTATGACAGAGGACCTCACGTGTGTATGAAGATCAGTCCTATAACACAGCTCACCACATTATGACAGATGACCTCACATGTGTATGAAGATCAGTCATACACCACAGCTCACCACATTATGACAGAGGACCTCACGTGTGTATGAAGATCAGTCATACACCACAGCTCACCACATTATGACAGAGGACCTCACGTGTGTATGAAGATCAGTCATACACCACAGCTCACCACATTATGACAGATGACCTCACATGTGTATGAAGATCAGTCATACACCACAGCTCACCACATTATGACAGATGACCTCACATGTGTATGAAGATCAGTCATACACCGCAGCTCACCACATTATGACAGAGGACCTCACATGTGCATGAAGATCAGTCATACACCACAGCTCACCACATTATGACAGAGGACCTCACGTGTGTATGAAGATCAGTCATACACCACAGCTCACCACATTATGACAGATGACCTCACATGTGTATGAAGATCAGTCATACACCACAGCTCACCACATTATGACAGATGACCTCACATGTGTATGAAGATCAGTCATACACCGCAGCTCACCACATTATGACAGATGACCTCACATGTGTATGAAGTTCAGTCATACACCACATTATGACAGAGGACCTCTTTCCCTGTCCTGTCAGTAAATTTCTCATGAACCATAGACCAACAACCAATAACGTCACAGATAAAATAAAAAATAGCTGGTTAAAGGCTTTAATGTTAACATATCTATCAACTTTAAATGGAGTAATTGATCAGGAAAATAATGACCTTGAACTCATCTTTATGTGATATATACATACCATATTTTGTGTCACGTGCCATCCAGATTATAAGCTCTGAGGAAAAAAGAAGCCCTGGTAGGGGATCTGTTTAATTTTCTGTTATTTAAATAACAATAATAATAATAATAATAATAATAATAATAGTACATAGTTTACGTCACTAAAAAAGTTCATTGTCTTCCATACAGTTTATCCATGACCATGATTATGTTCTCCTATACAGTGTGTAAACAAGCAATGACTACAATGTTTTATTGAATCTTCATTGAATATATCTCATTTGTTTGTGTTTAAAGTAAGTGTTGAAAACATATGATCAAGTATTTCTATGCAGCTCTTCAATGTGCAAACAGATGTTTATTTGTAAAAAGGAAAACAGTCTTCACATCAATCAGTGCATGCAATCATTCATGATACTTTCTCTTAAATATTAACAGACCTTCTGCGCAAGCAGTGGAAAGATGTATTGATTCTTTTAAGCAACGTTGAAAATATTCTTTTAAAGCATTTTATATGTTTGATAAGTGTCTCATAGGGCCAATACTGCTTCTCTCAGAAAACTTTTAGAAATCAAGTAAAACAAAGGGCCTCTGTGCAGATATATTACGTAGAGTAAGGGCTACTGGGAAAAACACATAACTGCTGATGTAAATTTATAAGGGAAAGCTATGGGATGAGATCATGGTGAGCTGCTACTGAAGATCACAGGGACACAACTTTGTGTGCCGATATCAAACGGGTACATGTGGGATACATACATATAGGGTCCTAGAGTATGGTGGAAGCAGAGCTAGATATTACTATTTGTAACATACACATCAATACCAAGCACAATTTCTTTTAGCCATGCATTCAATTCATTTGTGTAAAAATAAACAATATGAAATATGTTTCTTTTTTATAGATTTAATGATCATCTCCTGCATAATTACTTAACAGGCTCCAATGTTTAAAAGTCAATACGGTGGTGTTGGAATTACAGAATGTATGGGACGTAAGTCGTCTCTTGAAACCTCAAAGGACTATGGAATTACTTGTTGCTGACAGACTGACTCACATATTAACAGTATACAAGTAACTGAATGTTGTAGCACTCAAACTAAACTTATCACTTTAGGGATGCATAGGACATAAGAGAAAGATGTTACAGAAAGAACAAGGAGTTTATGTGATACCCTAAGCTCCCACCATAGCCATGCTCTTCGGAACCCCAGTACCTATGTGGTCCTTGAATATAAGACAATTACAAACAGAAGAGATAGAAGGATCTTCACAAATTAGAATACTGCGATGATTTATTTGTGATAATGGAGCATGAAACCTCTAATAAACTGTAAAATGACAGCAGAGTTAAGACATCCGGCTAACAGCTGTTTCACATTCAGACATTTACACTTTGTCTAGGTGGAGGTTTTATGCTGCATTATCACAAATAAATCATTGCACTGATCTAAGATGTGAAGAGTGCCGCAACCCTTCTGTTTCTTCTGTTTGAAATATAATAGCAGTATGTAAGTAAATATATTACCATAATCCATATGTCCCTCATAGGTTATCTCAGGAGACACCAGAAGAGGAGTCAGCGATGTCGAGGAGGACAGTACTAGTTTGGATTAGACTGAGAATCTTACTGAGTATTAATACTACAGGGCATCTCACTGGACATGATCATTTTTGTATTTTTTGCTAAGCATTAATGTTGTTGCTGGCTACTTTGCTCAGAATTGCTGCTATTTGTGACCATCTAACTGGGTGTTAATACTAATGGATATCTTATTGGGCATTATAACTGGTATATTTTTTCTTCCTGGGCATTATATACACTATATTCGTGCATTGCCACGGAGACTGTGTTATATTCCTGCAGTGCCTCAAATAGTGTGTTATATTCCTGCATTTTATTTTGACTGTGACTCATTCCTGCACTATCTCAGAGTCTGTGTTTTCACCTGTCTTTTGATTACTGCAATATCCAGTGTGATAGTGCTCAGACCATCTATATGTGAGGTGGCCTGCAATAAACTTATTATTGATTTTACTACAGTATTATCTCATAATATAGGGCACCAAGAATTCATACAATGCCCCTGGCAGAAGCAGCTGTCTCTTGAGTATACCAATGAATGAGTGGATAAGTGAATGCAACACACTGTGAGCTGAAGATGAGACACTGAGACAGTGAACAGAAGAGAGGCCTGCAGAAAACTAGCTAGGTAAAATTTTGAAAATGAAACATTGATATGTATTTTGAGAATATGTATAATTATTGTACAAATTATTTTCACTGGTCATTTTAGCCTGGGATCACTGGCCCTGGACCAGGTAACATATTATGGGGCATATTTATAAAAAAAATATTTTGTTACCGGGGAGGTGCAAGAGGTTTTGCCCCAAGCACAATACTTCTTTGTTACAGCAATTGCTCTGTGTTGGTCCCTGAGTCTCACACTTTCTTTGGGTCTCACACTAATTAGAATGGGGAATACAGACTTTGGTTAAAGCAATGAGATATGCATTGTGTATTTAAATGTAATGTGTCTGTATAGCCAAAAAATAATACCTATCCTTAATTATAACATGAGTGGCTCATTTGCTATCTCATTGTCTGTATGTTTACCTGTGAAAAGGTAAACACAGAAAAGGACCATGTCCTGAAACTCCTGAGAAGGTCATTTATGGCTTTAAAAGAGAGCTCAAGAGAACAATAAATGTGTATTCACTTCCCAGTGATAGATAAAGTCAGGTTGGCGTTGAGATCTAGATCTCTGCCCTGACAGAAATGGTACAATTGGTCCCTGGAGTACTGCCTTTGCCCCAGGCGCGGGCTGGGAGAGGGAAGCCCGGGGGGCACACAGGCGGCCACATCGCATGATATGGGATGTGGCCGTGTCATTGATGATGCGGCCGCATCGCCTGTCATGTGATGCGGCCCTCTGTGTGCTGCCGCTGCCGCATCCCATGTCATCAGATGCGGTCGCCGGGGAAAATGTGGTATATTGCATTCGGGGGGCGGCCAGCCGGCCTACCCCCCGGCCCTAATAGCGGTCTGACTGAGCGACCCCCCTGCCCCCGGGGCCAGCCCGCCCCTGCTTTGCCCTGATCTACCTCTCCAGGTTTTGGGTAGCTGTGTGCCTGCCAAAAGCGGAGTGACAGTGACTCAGGACCACTGCCTTGCTGGTAGCCTCAAAGGAGAGAGGGGGAGAAGCTTGGATGGATAGACAGCAGATCCTGAGAGTGGCTAGGATACTGGTGAGGTGTTTTCATTATACCCTGTATGTTGTCTGTGCCAGACTGTAGTGTATTTGTTGCAGGTTATTATTTAAATATGTTTATTGCTGTTTGGTTCTACCATTTGTTAAATAAACCTATTTATTTTATTTTGGATATTTGCCTGGTTGATTTTTGAACCTTGGATCGGTACCAGGACGGCCATATGTGCGGCACAGAGGGTTGCATTAAACTCGGTATCATCACAATGTTAGAAAAAGGTTGAGAAAAACAGCTGTAAAAGATAAGATGTTTTGATTCTGTTTGAATTTTTAGTTCTTTACATAATGCAAACAAAAACAATGTGCATTCATTATAAAATGAAGCTTTTAACTATTCTTGTTTCAGAAAATATATGATAAAATATTGTAAGAAATGTCTTGAAAATGTGAGCTCATCGCTATACTGGAGAGAAAAAATTTCAGTAGAAGCCAGTAACAGAAAGTAAAATATGAAGTTGAATGCATGCCATAAAGAGTGGCATGCCAAAAACATATCTTCAATAGCCTTACATAAAATCTGTTTTAAATAAATAACCACTAGATGTTTATATAAATAAGGTTAACAGTGTTTGTGTGTTGTGTATAATAAATATCCATGAGACCAGGAGTCTACAGAGAATGTCTGAGGCTCCACCACACCATCATTCACTTTTCGGATGGCAGCAAACTATAGAAGATTGGAAGATACCATCTCACTTGTGGTTACATAGAAGAAGTTGAATCTCATTTTAGCTGCCTTTGAAGGGTTTCTGAAAGAGTGAGAGTGTGTGTCTGTGTGTCTAGTTCCTGAACCCACTATGTGTTGTTTGGTTGCCTATTTTATATATATATATATATATATATATATATATATATATATATATATATATATATATATATATATATATATACATATATATATATATATATATATATATATATATATATATATATATATACAGAGTAATCAAAGAAAAGAGGGTGCACTCAATCCAAAAATAACCCAACACTGTGCATAGTCCATATAGAGAAAATAAATATACAATTGTTCCAAAAACTAGAACAGACCGGCACCAGTCATGAAAAAAACATTACAAAATCATGTCCTGCCCAACGATCATTTCAGTACATTTCAGCTTTCATATATATATTTAATTTTTGTCCGTGCTCTTTTTTGTCATTGGTGATTATTTTAGGATAAGTTAGATTTGGGGCCAATTCAATCCAACATGATAAGGAAAACTTTTTGCTTGGTATTTAGCAGGCAGAAAATTTGCATGCAAAACTCAAAGTTTCACTTCCAACTGTGAGCAGCACTGATTCGACAGCAGCTCTTTGCCTCAGTGGAACTCCAGCCTTTGTTGAACCACAAGCACCAGCATGTCCATCCAGTCAATGGCTGCCAGTACATACTGAAACTATTATTAAATAGAACACTGACTGAGACCTCTCATAGCCACTTTAATAAACAATTAAACCAGAATATATTCTGTCTTTGTAAACAAATAGGAAATTATTTGGTCTTTATAATCCAATGGGAGGAAAAAAAACATAAAAAACTAACCCAGCTGCTTGTTATGACTGCCCATTGCTAAATGTCATTGACTTAAAGTAACTATAGACTCCCCCATACAAAAGGATGGGAAAGCCTTCAATGGCAATAGCCAGTCATATTTAACCCTAATGGTGATAATGGAGATGTGCTCATAGTGATCAGTTGCTTCAGTTTTTATTGTTTTTTAAAAAAAAAAAATATATATATATATATATATATATATATATATATATATATATATAAATTATTAAAAGTGGTTTTTTTTTATAAAAACAAATGCACATTATTTTTGGGTAACAGTGAGATTGAAGCACAATTTTGCTGAAGGTTTTGGCCACCTCATGTTCAAGATATTAATTTATTTCATATGATGGGGTGATATTGGGCAAAAATAATTAAATACAGCTTTTCGTACTCATCCTATACTTTCTATGGTAACATAATATTGGCATAACTTAGGTACTCGTGAAAAAGCTGCCACCAGCACTAGGCTATGACAGGCTGGACTAATGACATTGTAACATTGGGTGCCAATGTCATAATGTCACAGTCACTGGTGAATTCTCTTTGGGAATTAGACCCACAAAAAAGAAAAAGAAAATGTGTGACCCATCCCCTAAAAGAAGACCCTGTACTGAAAGCACTACGGCTCCTCCCCCTGCCAGGAGGTGTTGATGTTGTCTGCTCCCCAGGCTGAGAGAGTAAGGAAACTGCCTAGTAGCTTTCTATTAGGACCTTGCAGGTGCAACTCCTGATTAGACAGCAACTTGCAAGCTGATTTGAAAACCTGAAATGGGCCTTATGAATGGAGCCCGTCCTCTCTCTCCATTCATTGTTATGAGCTGCGGCGGTGCCTCAAGCCACTGTTACTCACTGCTACAGTCTGTCATCGTCCCGGTTGTCTCCATGTCTTCTGGGTCCCCCCGAGAGTTGAGAAGGCTGGGACGCTCTGTGGACAAAACGTTGCATGCCGGCATAAGGGGCAGCTGGGCATGTGTGCAAGTTAGGGTAATTAATTAATAGCCTCCTGAGGCTGATCTCTTCTCCTGTGCCCCTTGTTTTTTAATTGGCCCTCTTGGGTATATAAGGCAGGGAGGGCTTAGCCTCCCTGCCGGTTATAGCTTCTGTTACCTACACTTGCTGACCTGCTCTCTGTCCTTGTGGATGCTCTGTCCATTATTCTGATTGATACCCATTGTGACTTCTGCCTGTTTACCAGATGTTGCTCGTTTGACTGTTGTCCTGACCTCCACCTTTAAACCAGATTGCAGCCAGTTGCCTCTACCTGTTCTGCCACCTGTTATCCTGTTAACTTCTCCCATCACCTGAGCTACAGTTTCTGTACATGAGTTTAAGGCCTGTGGTCATCCAAGTATCTGTGAGCATAACTAGCTCTACGGGACAGGCAGCCGCTAAAGGCGTAAAGGCGAAGACCTGGGAGTTCATGTCAGTACCGCCAGCCATTACATTCATAGGATCAGGGACTTACTAGCTTCTGCTACAGCTGAAGACACTCCTTGGGTAGCTTTTCCCAAACACAATTTCACAGCGGTTTAAAAGCATAAATGACAGACAACCTGAGACATGTATACCAGTCATTTGCCACTTTACCAGTATATATAATATATATATATATATATATATATATATATATATATATAGATAGATAGATAGATAGATAGATAGATAGAGGTATATATACACACACACACACACACACACACACACACACACATATCTTGTTAATATCCCAATTTTAGTTGGGTTTTCTGCTGAACAGTCATTTGGCTTCCAACTTTAAAAGGGACCTTCCCCATTATATTTATACATTGGATAGTGGTTTGCGTGTGGTGCCTGTAAAAAATGGTGTCCTGATATAGCCCTTTTTTCCGAGAGACCACTTATAAAGCAGCAGAACTCAACTCCCTTCATGCTCTGTGCTAAGAGCTGGGCTTCCGACTTTGCAAGCGCTCTCCCAAGCAAATGATGTCACGGCAGAACATATTTATACTTATTATTATTTTAAATATTGTATACTGCACAATGTCCAATATATACATAAAAACAAGATTAAAGAACATGTCACACTTTAAGTTTAATAATATATGTGACTGGATCACTTAAAAATAACATATGGTATAAATTTATTTAAAGGAAATAGCGCAAGGTGCTTATGTATATCATTGCAATGTACTGATTTTACTATATTGTGTGCCATCTTGTAGAGGAATGGCATTCACTTCTGAGGTATTCATTTCTGATGCAATAAGCATTTGTTGAGGAAGTCTTTTGTGTATTTTGGTAGAGGAAATGTCTTGTCTGGGGTTTCTAACTTCACTCGAGGAAATCTCCAATTAGGCATATGTGAGGAGGGCAGGAAATGCTAAATAAGTCTATTCAATGTGAGTGACCAACACTTGAATGCACGGCAGGGAGCCGTTGTCTGTATCCTGGTTAAAGTGAAAGGAAATCTCTGATCAATGGGATTCAGGGTATTGCAGAAAAGTTTAAATTTTGTTAAGTATAAATTGCATTTGAATCCATGTTTGAGTAAACATATTGCATCCTGTTACTAAAAATAACTCAGACTTCAGGGGGCCGGCTTACCCTGTGAGGCTGTGTCCAAAACTGTATAAAACGGCACTGGTTTGCACTGAATGTATCATTCTTGTTCCAGCTGACCTGATCACTGGTACCTTCAACCATTGTGAAAGCAAATAAACATCACTTGCTTCAAAGACCTGCTTGAGAACTTCTCCAAGCTGAAAATCTTGTGACATACAGAGGTTTGGACCCAGCTTTCCAACACCACCACCACACTGCCCGCTACCCAGCAGCTCTGGCCAGTGTGATAGGCCAGGGGGAAACCATCCACAGCAACCCTGATCCATAGTAAGAGGTCTGGGGTACCAGTCCAGGTGTACCAGCAAGGGAGTACCCTAGCAGTGACACTTACCCAGAAGGAACCTGATTCGGGATGCCGATAAGGAGTCCAATGGTGGCAGCATTTGTAAGCCCCTCCTACTGCGGAGAGAGGGCGCATTTGGGATAACGAAAGGGAATGGTGGCAAAGCAAGCCCAGCCGAATCCCACCAACAACAGACAGGGTAACATAGGCACAATATATAATAACAGATACTGTAAATTCTTTCATTTATAATTAACAATATTTACACCTTATATAAAGCATAAAATACAATGAAAGTAGAAGCAACACTAAAATCAGTCGCTAAAACAAGCAAGTATTAATACAGTGAAAACATCATGCTCCTTGAAGTATAATCAAATGGCAGCCACCCTTAAACTACCAGTTCTCATTCAGGTTTAAACAATCTGTAAAACATTGAGAAGTTACAGGCGCCTGATAGTGTAGTATATCAAAAAGTGCAAATAGTGCTTAATGAAGTAATAAGTGGATTTGTGCCAAAGGCAGTAAATGTTCAGCCTTATTTGTTTAATTTAGGTCCAAAGATCCTTGTTGTTGCCTCTTATGGACAATTCATAATCATTGAGTTCTCAGAAAAGATTAAAAAGCCACGTAGTGCGATATATAGTATACCACTTTTATACCAAAGAATAATAAATGCATGTACTTAAAAAATTATCACTGCTTATCTAGTAGTCCTTGAAATGACACTGCCGTATAGCAGCAATCAGTCCCAATGACTTGACCAGGCTCTTGGTAGAAGGAAGAAGGTTCACACAATCTGGATGATTGAGATCTCCATTATAAGTCAGCAGAGGTGTCCAGGCAAAAAAATGCTTAATGGTTGATGACATAACACCAAATCTTCTGCCTTAACCTTAAACCTTATGTGCTATAATTAAAGACACCACACCAACTTTGTTGGCAAATGACACTCTTTTATTTAAATAACTTCTATTATGGTGACAGGAGAACACTGCACTCTGCCTTGTCTATCTGTAAGCGCCTTTAGCATTGGTATGTTAACGGGACCCCGAGCCCCCCGGAACCTGCACTCCTCTAGGCTAAACGTAATGCTCCGCAAGCCAGCCCGGAGGAGCTGTACTTGCATTGAATCTAAGCCGACTCTTTGAAGGGAACAGTTTCCAAAAGCCTGCTACTATGAATGTGCGCTTCACCCACCTTGTTTATCTTGTACAGTGTTCCCCTGCCACATCAAAGCCACACCAACGAGTGAAAGCAAGGCTCGCGCTCTTGGTTTGTCCAACATACCTCCAGGGCTTAACCAGCACCCATACAAATACCATGGCCCATAATCCAGGTCGGCCCAACCTACCTCCGGAGCTAAACCAGCGCCCCTACCAATACCACGGCCCGTGTTCCAGGTCGGCCCAACTACCTACAGGGCTTAACCAGCAACCGTACCAATACCACGGCCTGTGTTTCAGGTCGGCCCAACCTACCTCCGGAGCTTAGCATGCACCCGTACCAATGCCACGGTCTGCACTCCAGGTTGGCCCAACCTATTGTCCTTGCTATTTCAGCACCTGCCTGTGAGATAACAAGGCTTCGCACATTTAAAAACACAAGGTAAGAGAGCTATTCTAACTCCTCCCAGTTTTTTTTAAATCTATTCTTCTGTTCCTCCCCTTATGACACTATCCCTGGTTAGCACCTTCTTGTTTTTGTCAACCCTCAGTGAACCACACCATTATGTACAAACCTCAGCTTTTATTTCCCCCCGGGCTTAATTCATCCCTCAGTTCTATTTCCCTATGCGTTTTAGTGTTGCATTTTGTCTGTTATAGACTACCTCAGTGAGAAAGAAGTTCACTGACCTTTATAGTGTGTGTTACAAATAGATGAAGAGTTATTGCACTTGCATGGGGACAAGAGAAATCCCAACATAATGTTACAAATATAATAACTGCTTTTGTAATATTTTTGTTTTTTATCATAATTAAATGACTTTGTTAAGCACTATTTGCACTTATATACTACACTATTAGGTACATGTACCTTCTCCTTATATACGGCATGTTCTGCTCCCTTTTCTAATTATTGAAATTAGAATGTTGATTAGGTTGCAAACCATTACGACAACATCTGAATGCATATTCTTATTCACGTTTCTGCAGGGGTGCTTTCATCATCTAAGATACCTTCTTGCCAAGAACATCTGCTTAGCAACATGTAAACTGCTAGAAACATGCGTGCTGGTAGTATGATAATTATTTAATAAAGAAACAACCTCGCCCTAGGAACAAATAAAGTCTTGCAACCACATGCTTAAAAACACCAGAATTGTTTCACTTTAATAAGAAAAATGAAAAACCGTATTGTAGTTACTGTGGAAAAAGCAAAAAACATTCTAAACAAAATGCATATTTTCCCTTCAGCACTCAAAGGTGCCCATTGACACTTTATAAATTACACTTCCCAATCTCTATATATTCATGCAACATACATTGTCCAAATTTGAGCAGATTACCAAATGAGTTGCAGAAGTTTTTAAGACACCATCAAGGATAAATTGGACCCATGGCAAATCAGTCAAACTCCAAATCTCCAAGACCCATTCCATTTCCGCTTACCAATCCAGATCCTAGATATAAAGGCACTATAACCTGCAAAATGTTACTTTCTTAATTGTGTCTAGCACAGGCGAATGTATATGCTAGACATAGATTTATTGATCCCTCTGTGAATGCTCTGAGGAAGCTCTGGGTATCGATATATTTTCTATCCTTTCTGGACCTGGCCATGCCCCCTGGCACATATCTGCCCCAAATGATGTCATTCATTTGGCCCCCAAAGCTATTCTGGGAACTGTGGGAAAAGACAAGGGATTATGTGAAAGAGAAAAGAAAGAATGGCATCTCTACAGACTGGTGAGCTGTGTACGCAGACATTGTAGCACCATCAAATAAATTAGGTAAAGGCCTTTAATGAAAATATTTGTATACATTTATCTCCTAATTTTTATATTGGGCAAATGCAAACTAAAAAATAAATAGTATAGGGTAGAGTCTCTTTATCTTGTTACATTTGCACCACACTATGTTCCTGTTAGTACATAGTTAACTGCATAGTGGATATGTGTTTTATTTTTGTACAAGCAGAATGAAAACAGGGCCAAAATGTTTTTCTTCATGTAGCATTTTGCATTTGCATCATTTGTGTTGGATTCCAAAATTTGTGTAATCTCAGGCAGAAGCCATCTGGATTTCTAACTGTAAATGTAAGCAGAGTTTCCCCAGTCCCAACCTTTTCTTAGCAAGGGCTCCTGCAGGCAATTACACAGAAGAAAACCCAGGCAACAGGAGATCAAAGCCAGCTCCATACTTTACAGCAGAAGTGAACATGCAAAGGAAACTATTTGTAATGTGGTTATTAACTGTGAGCATCCAAGTCGTCTTATGTAAAATTGAAGGAAAGAAGTAGTGAAACCATGACCATGGAATACCTCCTCATTTACAGCTCACATATGTGAGAAAAGTTTATATTATACAAGCTAGAAATTAATAGCTATACAAATGTAAATGAGACACTGGCAGCAATAATCTACAATATAACATAAAAACAGTAACATTTTATCTAGATATGTATTTTTTATAACAACCAACAAGTATAAGGATGGTTACTATACTAAAAACAATAATGCATAATAAACTTTAGCTTCAGTTAACAATTTTATTATTATTATTATTAATTTTTATTTATAGGGCGCCACTTGGTGTCCGTAGCGCCGTACAGGGACAAACGAAATTACAATATGAGGTGAGACAGCACAGTACAGTAAACAATAAGCACAGTAACTCAGTGAGCTCAAAGCACAGCTAGAGGTGCGGGGGAGGGGAGAGGGGAAGGTCTGCATACGACGGAGCCCAAGAAGGAGGGCGCGTATGACAGGGAGACCCCCAGAGGGGAGAGGAGGGAGCGACAGTGGGGGGGGGGGGAAGAGGGTCCTTGAAGGGGAGGGCTAGGTAGTTGGAGAGCAGAGTTAAAAGTGGTGAAGACAGGAGGAGAGATGACCGTGCTCAAAGGGGCGTACATCTATCTTTATTTTAAAGTAACAGTTTATATCACTATATAGGTTTTATAGATATGACATCCTGTCCGCTCCATAAACTGGGAATTTTGTTTAGGGTAGGGAAAGATAAATTTATTTGTTAGAATGCATAGGCAGTTCTCTCTGCTATCAGTTATTTGTAGAGGGTTATCAACTCTGTTTTATTGCAAGATCCGATTCCCACAATGGTCTCCATTGCCCTATACTGGCAAGCAATCAGCCCATTCATTTCCCCCTAAATCATTTCTGTTTTGCACATAAGTTAAATACTGACTGTTTTTTCATTTAACACACAAATATCAACTTTAAATTTCAGTGTAAAAGTAAAGCTATCAAGTATTTGTGTGTTACATGAAAAAACAGTCAGTATTTAACTTGTGCAAAACAGAACACTCATTTGCACCCCTTGCATCGTAACATGGTTTTGTCCAGGAGACTGAAATAAGGATCCTCTTCATTTAAGATCCTTAATGAATCAGGCCCAATAGCAATAAACTGGATTCATGGATTGGATTTCAAAATGCTGTGCGTTTGACACTAAAATCTCCCTGCATCAGTTTGACAGGAAGCTCACATCACTTGCCCAATAACCCGGAATGTTGGGCAGCCTCCCAAACACCTTGGGGACCCTCCTCATTCCTCTTCAGCTTTCTGCCTGACTCCTTCCCTATTCAACCATCATGACAGCACCCCATCAGCCCTGACTCACTCACTCAATACAGTCACACAAATGGACAGGTCACTGTGTCCCACAAGAGCAGTACATACATCCCCCGACATAGTGAGCATTCAGATGATCTGAATTTGACTCAAACATACTCTAAAAGACACAATTGTTTAGTAGAATGGTATAATGTAATTAGCTTCAAGTGGTGGATATTATGTATGTTTTTATTATGTTATTAGAGCTGGTCCAGGCTGAGCAGTAGTTTGCAAATAATGTAAAAAATTATTTATTCAGAATGATCAAGAATGGAGAAGTGCCCTTTTGTTGGTGCAATTCTGTACAATAGGCTCAATTACACATAAAAAGATGCACCTCACGCCTACATTTTTTGTTAAATTTGACCCAATAGTGACATTTTAGATGTTTGTTTGGAAGCCAAACATACAATGAATTAGACGTAAAGTTATATTTTAGAAAATAAATATATATCTTTAGCAGCACTAGAATTAGGCAGGCATGTACTATAAAGCTCTAACTGGATAATAATTGTCTGATGGCTGCTTCTATTTTAGTGAGATCCTACTCCAATTAGAGCTCAGGTTACTTGTGCTGCACCTGCTGCTGAATTTAGTATACCCAGCTCAATCCTTGTGATCGGTGACATCATGGGGTGTGGGGAATGGGTCATCCTAAAATGTGTAATCTTGACTTCTTCGGATGTGTAATGTCATTTGTGCCAGACATTGTGGACTATATTCCATGTTTGACATGTAAGGCTAAATACTTTCAGACCAAGACAGTAGGGGGCACCAGTGCAGAAATAATAACTACCCAATATACACACTGATTACAGGACTCAGACCATAATGCATATAATAAATATACTAAAACTTAAAGAGGCAAAACAACAATTATAGAGCACACTAATTATAATCCTGTCTACAATTAGCTCTAAATAATTGAGGTGCAATTCTCCAAACAATAATCCACTTAAAGATAAGTGGAACAATATTGTGTAACTTGTGAAAAAAAAGTGAAACATAAACTACTACACTCTTTATTATTATTTATTTATTAATATGTATTTATATAGTGCCTACAGAAGCATTTATATTATCCAAGCAGAGATGCTTTCATATCCAAGTTACCATTGTTCCATACAACTTGTCTATTCAACTCAACTCTACCTACAGTCATGGCCAAAAGTTTTGAGAATGACACAAGTATTGGTTTTCACAAAGTTTGCTGCTTCAGTGTTTTTAGACCTTTTTGTCAGATGTTGCTATGGTATACTGAAGTAAAATTACAAGCATTTCATAAGTGTCAAAGGCTTTTACTGACAATTATATTAAATTTATGCAAAGAGTCAATATTTGCAGTGTTGACCCTTCTTTTTGAAGACCTCTGCAATTCACCCTGGCATGCTGTCAATCAACTTCTGGGCCACATACTGACTGATGGCCGCCCATTCTTGCCTAATCAATGCTTAGAGTTTGTCAGAATTTTTCTGAAAACATTTGGCCATGTGCAAGGACATATGAATAGTACAATACAGTTTCTTTAAATTACATTAAATAAAACAAGAAAAAAGAAACATACTCACAAAAGTAAAGTGAGAAAAGCATATAAACAGCAGTCACAAACAGCTGAACAGAATCTTATGTAAGCCAGGCATTAGGAACATAGATGAAGATACAAGATGATACAAGATGATGATACAAGAATGAACAGACAAAAGACATTGGAGCAAACAAGAAAGCCTGGGGCGAGCCTCCAACTAGTTTCATCAATAAGCTTCATCAAGGAGTCCCTGCAATAAGCCCAGTAATATGCCTGTGATATACCCATAAGTAGTTGTAATGCACAGTAAGTAGTAATATGCCTGTGATATACCCATAAGTAGTGGTAATGCACAGTAAGTAGTAATATGCCTGTGATATACCCATAAGTAGTGGTAATGCACAGTAAGTAGTAATATGCCTGTGATATACCCATAAGTAGTGGTAATGCACAGTAAGT